>NC_081320.1:1250000-2500000 GCF_026419965.1 Kogia breviceps
CCGTCCGCCGCCGAGCAGACCTGGACTCAGAAGCTCGGGGCTGAATCGATAGTTTGTGGGCCGGTCGGGCCGCCTGAGGTGAGCTTGGCCTCCTGGTTGCCTCAGGTGGCCAGCCAGCTTCCTGGGGCTGATGGAGAGAACCGGGGACGTTCTCTCGGCACAGAGCCACCGGCTCCGTCTCCAGGACAGACCGTCTCTCCTCCAGGTTCCTTGGCCTCCGACCTCGACCTCGAGCTGCCCGCCCAGGCCCCGCCCACCGTCCTCCCCGCCCAAACCCCTGGCCCTGCAGGCTGTTGGGTGTTCTTTCTGGAACCAGGCAAAGAATCAGGCTGTAAACGTTGTGTTCTGAGGTTTTCTTCGGGAAGCACACTGCCAGGAGCCTGATGTTCCTCCTGTGTGGTGGAGCCGGTAGCATGTACGGGGTCAAACACGCCCAGTTCACGGCTCCCTAGGCTGACGGCAGTGTTCTCTGGGCACAGACTGAAAATTAAAGTGAGGTGTTTGTCCCTAGGGTCTTGGTCTGTGCCAAGGAAAGCAACTTGGAGCCCCCTTTTAGCGGGGGTGCAGCTTGCCAACCCGCAGACCCTTCTCCCTTTTTTTGTTTTTTTTTTTTTGTTTTTTTTTTTTTGCGTTACGTGGGCCTCTCACTGTTGTGGCCTCTCCCGTCGCGGAGCACAGGCTCCGGACGCGCAGGCCCAGCGGCCACGGCTCACGGGCCCAGCCGCTCCGCGGCACGTGGGATCCTCCCGGACCGGGGCACAAACCCGTGTCCCCTGCATCGGCAGGCGGACTCTCAACCACTGCGCCACCAGGGAAGCCCCCCTTCTCCCTTTTTTTAATCCCGGTGGGAAAGAAAAGGCCTGGTTCGCAGCTACTGCTCAGGGGCCCCGGCAAATGCAGCACTGGAGCCTCTGGCATCTGGTAACAGGCTGACGGTTTAGAATCAGGGTCCGGGGCGCTCCACGTACACCCCTGTCAAGTGCCCGTGGGCTGTTGCTGAACGAGGCTTAAGGGATCGCCGGAGTCACCCACCCCGCGGGCTCAGGGGCCCCACGGACTGAGCCGCTGGCACCCGCACGCTGTTGGTGGCTCCCCCGGCTTGGGCTGTGCTCGACTCTGGGCTGAGCCCCGGCACACATCCGTTGCGAGTCAGCTGAGCGGAGCTCCACCTCACCGCGGTGGGCCTCCTTCCCGCGTCGGGGCCACGCGCGCGCGGGGGGCGGGGCCACGTGCGCGCGGGGCGGGGCCAGGCCCGGGGGGAGGGGCGGGGTGCCGCCCGCGTGCGGGAGGAGTCTGTCCCTGGGCTGCGGTCCCAGTTATTTCTGCCCAGAAGCAGCTGGAGCCCTCACCTCCCTTCCTTCCTCCCTGCCTGATTGCCTCTCTCCTGCCAAGCCTTCACTAATCTCCTAAGGCCCAGAGCCATTTCAAAGTCATTAAAAAGCAGAGCGGAATCAGCCTCGGGGCCCTCAGCCAGGAGGAAACAGGCCCCAGTCCTGGCGGGAAGCCTGTTCCACGTGGTTGCAGCCAAGGGTGTGGGGCACGAGACAAGCTGGCACCGCACCCAGTGACCTCAGGCAGACCTCCCGCCCCACTCCGTGTGTCCGAGGAGCCGTGCGTTAGGGTGTGGCCGTGCCTCCGGTCAGCGCCGAACTCCCAGCGCTGGACTGCTGCAGCTTGGAGCCCCCCCGTGACGCCTGGTGCTTGCGAGCCCTGAATCCTGAGAGGAGGCCCCCTGTGCCACGATACCCCTGAGGGCCAGCCCACAGCCGCCTCCCGGGCTCCTGGAGGGACCGCCACCTCAGCAGCCGCGTCCCGTTCTGCTGGGTCTGTGTCCTCGGCTGTTCGCAGCTCAGCCGCCGGCGGGGGACACTCCCCCACCTTCCGTCGACAGGAACAGAGATGAGGACGGGACTCGGAGGAGGATGGCTGGGGCCCTGCCCGACCAGGGAGTCACAGCCTGGGCTCCCCCCACCGGGCACTGTGTCCCAAAGGGCCTGCGTCTGGGCTCCGCACCGCGCGGGGGGTGGGGGTGGGGGAGTCAGAGCCCCGGGCTCAGTGGGCGGAGTTTTAGATGGTCTCCATCTCGACCTTGACCTTGGGAAAAAGAGTTGTCGCGGGTGTGGCCTCTCATGCCCCCGATCCAGCTCTAGTGGAGGGCCTGCCGTGAAATTCCACTTACTTGCTTTGTGGCCTGGGTGTGTCAGGTTTCAGCTGAGGGCCAGGCTCCTGGTGGAGCTGCTCCCCGTGGCTCCTGTCGGGCAGCCTCGTTGCCCCAGCGCTGGGGGAGCGCCACAGGCCTGCTGCCCCCAACACCTGTCGCGGGGAGTTGACGGGTGGGGGTCTGGAGGCCCACAGCCACGGCCAGCCTCTCCCTCAGCCCTGGAGGCAGGCACCAGCCTCCTCTGCACATGTCGCCTCCTGTTGAACTACGGCCCGAGTGGCCGGCAGGCAGCAGGGTGCAGAGACCCCCACCGGGCCACCTTCCAGGCACAGTGGGACTCAGCAGCCCCCAACGGGTCATGGGGCTTCCCTTGTGGTGCCTTTGGCTGGTTGGCTGTTTCAGGAGAGCTTATTTGGACAGGAGGCCCTTTGACAAGAGCAGGGTCACGGGTCTGGCTCCGTCCAAGCCAGTCGTGTGGGCCCTGCTGCCCGGCTAAGGCCCTTCGGCCCCGCTGTGGCCCGCGGTGCCCAGGTCTGGTCAGCAGAACAGCCGATCGTCAGGGTCCCCTCACCGTCCTCTCCCGTCCCCTCCTGGCCCCCCACAGAGGCGGCATGTGTAGAACCCAGTAAACATGGGGTCACCTCAGCCAGAGCTTGATCTTGAAACAGATCTCAGATAATTGAACTCTGTCGTTCTGTGTATCTTACTTTGAAAACATAGTGGAAAACCACTGCTGATAGTAAAGCGATGGAAAATTTGAACATACAGATTTTTTAAAATATTAATTCAAATTCCAACTCCCTAAGTAAAAAGCATTATCATTTGTATGTAAGTGTCCCCGCGTAAATGCACCCATCGCTTTACAGAAACAGGCTAAACCTAGGTGTCCCGTTCCCTCACGCCATCCCGTTCGTTCTCTGTGCGCCACCAGCCCTCCACAGCCACCTGGGCAGGTCCTTCTCCCCGGTCGTGTGGGGCCCTGTTGGTCTGCACACGGAGTCTCGGGTCGGCCCTCTCCTCCATCCGCCCTCTCTTGAGGCCGAGTCTTCACCTCCTGTGGCTGCAGAAAGAGGGACGCCAGCATTTCCTTAGGGCTTGCTCAGAGCTGTAAATTACCGTGTCTAACATTCCAGCTACCGTAGAAGCTGCGGGCCGCGATGGCCCCATTTCCTCATCCCTCCAGGGCCTCTGTCTCCACTGCGTGATTTCCAAAGTCTCGGGAACCAGGGATTCATATTTTGTGTGGTGTTCAGTTGTTCCGGGTGGAGGGTAAATGCAGTCCCTGTCACTCGACCGTGGTCAGGGCGGAAGTCCACGGCTCGGTGGCATCGCCAGTCCAGGGTCGCATGCTGAGAGCTGAGGGCGTATCAACCCGGTGCTGAACCCCGAACGTACGCGTCCAGGTCACGCCCCACTCTGAGCGCCTGGTCGGCTTCCCCTGCTGCCTCATCCTCGGGCTGTCCCAGCACATCAGACTCACCGTGCCCAGCTCCCAGCTCGTGACCTCGCCCGGGTCTTGTGCTCCACCCCTCCTCGCGGCACCTGTGTTTGGCCAGTCGCAAAGGCCGGAAACGCGCTCGCGCTCCTCCTTCGCGCCCTTCGGCCCCTGAATCCACTAGTCGTGTTGGTAGAGGGGGAATAACGGCCCAACCGTGTCCACGTCCTAATCCCCAGAACCTGCGAATACGTTGTCTCCCTTGGCGAGAGACGGGGAACTAGAGACGGAAGACGGTCCTGGATCCCCTGGGTCAGAGTCAGAGAGAGGCCAGAGGACCGACCGCCTGCCCTGCTGGCTGCGAGGCCTGTGAAATGGTGACTCTGCGCTGCTTAGGGCCCTGGGCTGGCGGTCACTCGCGGGCGCCTCCCCGGGAAGCCCCTGGGGACGGGGTGGGGGGAACGGACACGGCCCCCAGCGTGGCCTGCCGGGTTCACGCCCAGCCCGGGGCGCTGGCTGCTGGGTGAGTGTGAGCCACGCACCTCCTGCCTTGGGCCTGGGTTCCCTCACTTTGTGAAGTGGTGACAGAAAGCAGCAGAAAAGCCTGCCTACGGGCTTTTCTGCGGAGTAAACGTGTTATTCCCGGCGAGGTGCTCGGAGCAGAGCCTGGTCCCCGGTGAGCCCTGGGTGGGGGGCGGCCGCTTTTATCCTGCTCGGACCCTCCTTACCCCCGGCCTCCCGTGCATCCAGACCCCCTCTCTCCCTCTCGTCACCCTGACCGCCGATCCACGACTGACCGTCCTCGGCGGAGACGTGGGCTGGTGCCCTCCCTAGCAGGTGTGTCTTTGGCCTCCAGGTGCCGCCCAGGATCCATAGCTGGCTCCGGGGGGCTCCCGGGGCTCCCCCTGGCCCTGGTCCTCCAGCCTCTGCTTCCAACCTGCAAAGCTTGCTTTCTCCTCCCTCTCCCTTCACTGGGTGCCCAAGGAGCCCCTCTGGCCACACCCCGCCTCGGCCCCCGTCGTGTGCTCTGTGGCCCTGCTCTCGCTGGGACCCCGTGTCTCCAACGAACTGCCTGACGCCTGTCCTCCCCACCCCAAGGAAACCCCCGAGATCACAGGCTGTGTCTGCGCCCCCAGCCGGGCCTGGGCCCAGGTGGTCGGCGGATGCCGCCTGCCCGCTCCTTGTCTGCGAGCAGGGAGGGCCCCTCGCTTGCTCGAGGGGAGCCGTGGGCCTGGGTGCTGTCTCCCTGGCCGCGGGGCTGTCCCCTCCTGGGGGCAGGCGTGCCCAGCGAGCAGGAGACCCGGAGTCCCTGGGCAGAAAGGGACGTCCCCGCCTTCCTAGCTGCACAGCATCCGCACGGCAGCCGCAGGGACGGCTCCGAGGAGGAGCTGGGTCCCTCTCGCAAGTGCAGAAGCTCGGGGGGGAGGCGCCCGGACGTCAGTGACCTGGGGATGCGGGGGCGTCGCGTGGGGGCGTCACACGTCCTCAGTCTGCCGGAAGCTCCGAGTCCTGACGCGGAGAAGCAGTTCTGCCGTCCGCCTGAGGGGCTGCTGACGGGCTCCGGTTCCGCAGCCACCGTGGTCCCCGGGGGAGGGGGTTGGGAGGCCGCCTCGGAGGCCAGACTCGAGGTTGGAGCTGGTCAGCGACGGGCAAGAATGACCCTCCACGCTCAGCAGGAGGGCTCTGAGGCGGCCGGTCCTGTGTGGCTTGTCCTGCCGCCGCACGCCTGTTCCAGGTGCTTCTCTGTGGTGTGTGCGTCGGTGCTCTTTGTGCCCTGAGGACCCACATGTGGTGACAGGTCGCCTACCCCACCTGCCCGGGGCCAAGGCGTCGGCAGCCCCTGAGGGCTCTGCCCAAGGCTGCCTGGCTCCCTCTTCATCTGGGTCCCCGTTCTTCCGGGGTCCCTGTCCCACCCTTGTGGGAGGCCTCCAGGAGGGGAGGACAGCCCAGCTCCCTCAGCTTTGAGATACCTCTGGGTGTCCCCATGTGGGCTAGTTTCCTGGGGCTGCTGGCTCAGAGTAGCAGGCAGTGCCTGCTCGGCGTCCTGGAGGCCAGAGGTCCGAAGTCAAGCTGTCGGTGGATTGGCTCCTTACGGGGCTGACGGAGACCCCACCCAGGCCCCGCCTCCTTGGCTTGCAGACGCGTCGCCCTAGTGTCTACTCGCCACCTTCTCGCCTCTGGTGTCTCTGTCCTTCTTTTCTGTCTCGTGGGATGATCTCATCTCAGGATCCTTGCCTGATATCACCCCTGCAAAGACCCCAGTTCCAAATAAGGTCACCTTCACAGGCACCAGGGCGATGGCTTGTGCACGTCTTTGGGGGTCAGAGTTCAACTCGCCGCGCCTCCCAGTACTCTGAGCAGAAAGATGGGGTGCCGCCCGGGGAGGGCAGGGGCGGCACGGGCCAGCGTGCGGTGAGGGGACTCGGGGGACGACGCCCCTGGCGGGCGGGGCCTGCGGGGTTCCCTAAGGACAGCCCAGCTCACCGTGCGCCTGACACTTGGCGGAGACCCCGTGCAAGGGGGCCGTCCCTCCGTCGCCTCGCAGGGTAGACCCTTGAAGCCTTGCGCGCCTCGGGCCAGGCGGGAGAGGCGGTGCTTTACATCCTGGCACCCTCCGGCTGCCCCTCTGTGCGCTGCCAAAGGACCGATTGTCTTTAGCTTTCGGGGACACGGTTTCTAAATGAGCTGACGTGTCGTAGCGTGAAAGGTTTTGTCTGGATTTTCTCGGCCAAACACAGGAGGAATGAATCCGAGTCCTGAGCGTGAAGGCCGGCCACCCCACTGCCTCTTTCCGTGACGGACACGGCACCATGCTGTCTGAGCCAGACGCGGGCCGAGCGGTTTCCCGAGCTGCTGCGGGAGGGGCGGGGGTCGCTGGCTGCCAGGCCCCCTCGGGGCTGGAGGACGGCTGCGGAACCGGGCCCGTGGAGGCCCAGAGTCGGGCAGCCGAGGGGGCCAGACGCCCGGATCCCAGCCCGGCTGCTCCCTGCCCCTGGAGCCTGTGTCCGCTCAACTGTCTCCTCTTGTCTGTTTGCAGGACGCCCCGGCCGGATGCACCCCAACGGCTGAACAGCAGGGCACGGCTCCCAAGGTCCAGCTGCCCCTCAACGTGTGAGCTGCCGTTTATGTTTCTGGGGTCCCAGCCTTCAGCGCCTCCCCCCACCACCCTGCTAGTGTGTCCACATGGGGTTTTCTAGTGTGTCACCTGCTTGGTTCTGTGCGGCTCACAGGACTGCTGGTGGGGCCGCCTGGCCAGCAGGCTGGTGGGTTCAACATCACTGCCCCCCTGGCATCCGGTACAAGCGTGGGGGGGGGGTCCAGATATTTGATGACACTTTCACTGGCCACCCAAGAAAGGGCCCCAGAGGCCCCTGAGGAGGTGGGCGTGGGCCCTGCGGGGCAGAGGGCGGCCAGAGCAGCGGGCGTCACCACCTGCCCAGATGCGGCTCTGCGTTTTAACAGCCCGCTGCCATCCAGGGCACAGCAGCTACATGTCATCCCCAAAGCGAGCCAGATGAACCGTTGCTGGGAAGTGAGATGCTTGTCTGTTTAGAGAATCTGCTCTCGTTAAACGACAGCTCCTAAAAGATGTGCCGTTTAAAATCGCCGTTTAAAGAGTGTTACGAAGAATCACATTGCTGGCTGCTCTGTTATTTGGCAATGAGTTCTGTTATTTGAATGACCGTTTAAGGTGGAGAATATGAATTTGGAAACAATGTGGCAAGGTAGGAAGTTCCCAAGGTCCAGTACGGCCAGAGGGACACTTAGAAGCTGTGTAGTAGCAGAACAAAATGGATTTCAAGCGAACGATGCCTTTTGAAAAGGCAGTTTGCCAGTCTTCAGAAGGATTCCTAGAAGGTGGTTACATCCGCTGGTACAGGTTCACCTTCCTCGAGGCCAGGCCAAACGCTTACCTCTGTCGGGCGGCCGACAGGAATCCCGGAACATGCTGCTGTGACTGGGTGATTGCCGAAGGCACCTAAGCCAAGGACATTGGGACCTACCTGTCTTTGCATAGCTTCCTGCGGGGACGTAGGTTAGTAAGTGCTGTCTCGATGTCTTTAGGCAGAAATTCAGGCCTCACCAACACTGAACAGAAGGCACCGTCTTCCAACTAGGTCTCCGGGTGAGTTCCAGCGGCCTCCACTCAAACTTGGGGACGGGGCACCCGGGGAAGGGCGGGCAGTGGTCTTGCTCGTGAGAACTGGGTGCAGGACTCTTTACCCGAGGAAGCAGGCCTGGTCCATGGGCGACGGTGAGGCCTTGCTGCAGTTCCCCAGGTACAAGGCAGGACAGGAGAGTTTGTGAAGCGTGAGGCCCGGGGGTTTCATCTTGGCGTCCGCAGCAAGACCCCCGGCACGCAGGCTCTCAGTAACTCTTACTTGTTCCGAGAGAGCCCGATCCTCCCCTCCCGGGCGCCGAGGGTCCCGGCGGCAGCGCAGACCCCCTGCTCGTGTACACCAGGTCAGCCACCCGAGGAGGCCGCTCTGCCTTGGAGACCCAGTTCCAGGAATATCACTCCCCGAGAGACATCGGCACATCCTGGAGGCCTGAGCCACATACAGACCTTCCACATCACCGAGGCATTTTAAGTTTGGCGCAGAGTCTGGAGGGACTTCTTTCTCCCCCTGCCCCAGCTCTGCCCTGGGGCACGAGGGGGTCAGTGTGGGGTCCGCAGCCCCCTGCCAACTTCCTCTACCTCACTCCCGGAGCATGGCTGTCCCTGTTTGGGTGGAGAGTTTCATTTGGGTAACAGAAGGGAGTCAGATATATCTTTCCAAGGGTGGTAGGCCACGGTGGTCATCAGACGGACGGTGGCCAGCACGAGCATAGCGGACTACTGCACGGGAGCGCGTGCGTTCTGTGGCTGTGCGGTTTGAAATCAGAGACATCGTATCTCCAGCTTTGTTCCTCTTTCTCAGGACTGCTTTGGCTACTCGATGTCTCTTGTGATTCCATACAAATTTTAGAATTTGTTCTAGTTCTATGCAAAACGCCATTGAAATTTTGATAGGAATTGCATTGAATCTGTAGATTGCCTTGGAGAGTGTGCACATTTTAACAATACTAATTCTCCTAATCCATGAGCACAAAATATCTTTCCATTTTTTGTGTCTTCTTCAGTTTCTTTCATCCATGTCTTATAGGCTTCACTGCTTTCACCTCCTTGGTTAAATTTATTCCTAGATATTTTATTCTTTTTGATGCACTTGTAAATGGGATTGTTTTCTTCATTTTTCTTTTGGATAGTTTGTTGCTAGATTTCTGTATATTAATTTCATATGCTGCAACTTTATGAAATTCATTGATGAGTTCTAGCAGTTTTTTGGTGGTATGGTCAGGATTTTCTATGTATAATATCATGTCATCTGCAAACAGTGGCAGTTTTACTTCTTCCTTTCTGATGTGGATTCTTTTTCTTTTTCTTGTCTGATTGCTGTGACTAGAACTTCCAGAATTATTATTATTTTTTTAGAACTGGGGTATAGTTACTTTACCATGTTGTGTTAGTTTCTGCTGTACAATGAAGTGATTCAGCTTTACGTATACATATATCCCCTCCCACTTGGACCTCCCTGCCACCCCCCCGGCCCCGCCATTCCCCCCCCCGTCTAGGTCACCACAGAGCACCAAGCTGAGCTCCCTGCGCCGTACGGCAGGTTCCCACCAGCTCTCTGTTTTACACATGGCAGCTCACGTATGTCAGTCCCAATCTCCCAGTTCGTCCCACAACGCCTCCCTGTGTCCACACATCCCTTCTCTGTGTCTTCCAGTATTACGTTGAATCAAAGTGGCAAGAGTGGACATCCTTGTCTTGTTACTGATCTTACAGGAATTGCTTTCAGCTTTTCACTGTTGAGTATGGTGTTAGATGTGGGCTTATCATATATGGCTCTTATTATGTTGAGATATGTTCCCTCTGTATCCACTTTGTTGATAGTTTTTATCATAAGGGGATGTTGAGTTTTGTCAAACGTTTTTTCAGTATCTATTGAGATGATCGTGTGGTTTTTATTCTTCAGTTTGTTAACATGGTGTATCACATTGGTTGATTTGCAGATGTTAAACCATCCTTGCATGCCTGGGGTAAATCTGCTTGGTCACAGTGTATGATCCTTTTAATGTATCAATATTTTTGAATTCGATTTGCTAATATTTTGTTGAAGATTTTTGCATCTATGTTTGTCAAGGATATTGGCCTGTAATTTTTTTTTTTGTGGTGTCCTTATCTGGATTCGGTATCAGGGTAATGTTGACCTTGTAGAATGAGTTTGGTTACCCTCCTCTTTAATTTTTTGGAAGAGTTTGAAAAGGATAGGTATTAAATCTTCTTTGAATATTTTATGGAATTCATCAGTGAAGCCCTCTGGTCCTGGACTTTTGTTTCTTGGGAGAATTTTGATTACTAATTTATTTTCCTTACTAGTAATCAGTCTATTCAGATTTTCTATTTCTTGGTGATTCAGTCTTGGAAGATTATGTGTTTTTAGAATTTTTTCCATTTCTTCCAGGTTGTTGTTGGTGTATAATTGTTCTCAGCAGTCTCTTATGATCCTTTCTATTTCTTTGGTGTCACTTGTAACTTCTTTTTTCATTTCTGATTTTATTGGTTTGGGCCAGTTCTCTTTTTTTCTTGATAAGCCTAGTTAAAAGTTTGAGAATTTTGTTTATCTTTTCAAAGAACCAGCTCTCTTAGTTTCATTGATCATTTCTATTGTTTTTTTTTTAGTCTCTATTTCATTTATTTCTGCTCTGATATTTATTATTTCCTTCCTTCTACTAACATTGGTCTTTGTTTTTTCCTCTTTTTTCTAGTTCCTTTAAGTATAAGGTTGGATTATTTATTTGAGATTTTTCTTGCTTCCTGAGGTAGGCTCATATCACTGTAAACTTCCCTCTTAGAACTGCTTTTGCAGTGATCCATAGATTTTGGATCATTGTGGTTCTACTTTCATGTGTTTCTAGGTATTTTTAAATTTCTCCTTTGATTTTTTTCAGTGGTCCATTCATGTTGTTTAATTTCCATGTTTTTGTGGTTTTCCCCAATTTTTCTTTGGATTGATTTCTGGTTTCACACAATTGTGGTCAGAAAAGATGCTTGATGTGATTTCCACCTTCTTAAATTTATTGAGACCTGTTTTGTAAACTGGTGTGATTAATCCTGGAGAACGTTCCATGTGTGCTTGAGAAGAATGTGTTTTCTGCTGCTTTTGGATGGAATATTCTGTTTGTATCCGTTAAGTCCACTCTTCTCCTGAGTTTGGTGAGCATCGTTTCGACCATTACTTTTAACCCTTTATCAGGTAGATTGCTTATCTCCATTTTGTTTAGTTCTTTTTCCGAGGTTTTATCTTGTTCCTTCAATTGGAACATATTCTTCTGCCTTCTTGTTTTGCCGAATTCTCTCTGTGTTTGCTTCTGTGTATTAGGTAAATCAGCTCCTTCAGCTCCCAGGCTTGAAGGAGTGGCCTTATTAGGAGATGTCCTGTGGGCCCAGAGGTGCAATCCTGCCTGGCCACCAGAGTCAGGCACTCGAGGGTCCCCTGTGTGGGCTGTGTGCAGCCTCCCGTTGTGGGGGTGCTGCAGCTACTGCTGAGGCATGCTGGTGGGTGGGGCTGGCCTCCGAACAGCCGTGGGCCCAGCCGCAGCAGCTACTGGGCACTGGTGGGCAGGGCTATTGCTCGGCGGGCTGTGAGGCCTAACCAAAGTGCAGGGTGGGCGGGGCTCCATCAGGGCACGCCCACTAGCACGAACAGGTTAGACGGAGCATTCCAAAACTGCGCCCACCAGCCGGCATTGGCAGGGTAGCCTGAGATCACGGATATGGCTCCCGCCAGAGACTCAGTCCCCAGGGAGCATCCCACCTGGCTCCCGCCTCTCTGGCAGTTGCCTCAGCGTCAGTAAGTGGGCTGTGAACTGTCCAGTCTCTTAGTCTTGCACCAGTTTTTAGGTTGAGTGAGTCTGCACGCTCAACTGCACTGAGAGCGGGTCTTCCATTCCCTGTGCTTCTGTAGCCTTCCTGGCTGTTCTCTGTTGGTTTTCAAAGCCGGGTGTTTTGGGGGCTGGTCTGTCTGAGCAGGATCCAGGGTTGGGGGCTGCGTGTGGAGCTTGAATCCCTCACTCCTCGGGGAAGAGACCCGTCCCCTGTGGTCCCTCCTGACTGGATTGCGGTCGCTGGGGAGGGCTCTTCCTGGGCAAGTCCGTCTCTCTGCTTCCCCTGCCCGTCTCCACGCTGTCCTTCTCCCCTTCGCGGTGGAGGCTCTGTTCAGCCAGGTTCCAGGTCCCTTTCCGAGGAAGTCGTCCCGCGTGTGGTTGTGGACTTGCCGTGTCCGTCGGAAGAGGCGAGCTCGGGAACTTCCTGTGCTGAACCCTCTCCTCAGCTGGTCCTGCTGACGGAGAGTCAGCGAGCGGCACGTGTCGCGCTGACCTGAGCCCGTGCGGCCCTGGCAGCTAGAAGATCAGGAGCCGACTCTTCCCAGGACGAGTGGAAAAGAACCTCACTTATTTCAGAAGAAATGAGCAAGCCGTCATACGGAGGCGGGAGGGTGTGAAGTTAATGACGGCGTTAAAGTTCTTTAATCACTGCTTGATTAGAGTCGGTAGACAATTAACAGCAAGCGAAGATCTTCTATAGGAAAGCGCACGTAATACGCTGAGTGACGGCTGTTGCCAGCTGGCTGCTGTTCCCACGATGCCAGCCTCGGCGGTCACGGCTGCCACGGCCGGCCGAGGGCGCGGGAAGGGGCCTGACGTTCCCCCGCCTCACACGGGGCTGCGTCTGCCTGGAGGAGGGGTCGCCTCTTCGATGGGCACGAGAGCCTCCTGCCGGCCCCCAGGCCGTGGGGAGGGGGCGCTGGGCTCCAGACGCTCCCACTCCTGCCTGAAATCAGAACGTTCAGTACCAACCGTGTGTGTGAGCGCGCAGAGGCGAGCCCCGGGTCTGTTCTGCCTGTGACGCGGGACCCCCTGCGTCCTCCGTGGAGGCCTGTGCTGAGCTCAGGGCCTCTGGAAGGAGTGGAAAGGGAGGGTGGCGCGCCAGGAACCACGCGGCTGCTGCCCGGTTCTCCCGTTTCACGCAGGCCCGGCTGGGGCCCCAGTTTCCATGAGGATCGAGGATCGTCCTCCGGCTTTCCCGGGATGGCAGCACGCAGTTCTGGTGGGCACGGCTGAAGGCATGGGCTGGGAAGGGGTGCAAAGGACGCACCCTACCCTGTGGCCGCACTCGGACCTGGACGGAGTGACCCGGCGCCCGGCAGGGACCTCAGAGCTGCAGGCGTCGGGTTGGGAGCCGGCTGGTCCCGCCGGGGCATTTTCTTGAGTCACAACAGGGCAAACAGATGCCACGTTCCCCGGGCAGCGCCGCCCCAGCGCGAGCTGCACACAGACGTGCAGGCCCCTAGTGCAGGAGAACGCCCGTGGGGTGGGGGCAGAGGTGTTCCAGGTGAAGTCAGGTTTGTTGACATTCCACCCCCCCAGCCACGCACACCGAGAGGCTGAACTTGAAATATTGAGACCAGAGGAGGGATTACTCCTCAGAGAACAAATTTAAAATAAAGATGAAGACAGCAAGGGCATTAGTGCCCTGGTGCCACTCAGCACAGGCCCCCCGCATGGAGCCCCTGCTTCCCAGCCTCCTGCAGTGCCCACCCCCGCCGCCAGGTCCCTGGGGCCACGGGACCACCTGCCTCCAGCTCGCTGCTTGGTAAACACAGATTCTCCATCTTTTTGAGACTCAGTGTGCTCAGCTGTGAAATGGGCGCGTAGCCCAGCCTCGGAGCTCACGTGGGGCTTGGGCGAGACCGTGACTAATGCCGGCTTCCTGCCCCGCACCCTCGCCCTGCCTCGGCCCGTGGCACCCGAGGTGGGGCGGGGCTCCGCACGCGGCCCCGTGGGCGCAGCTGCCCGTCAACAGCTCCCCGTCAGCAAGGGAGGGCAGAGTTCTGACTCCGATGACTTGGAGGAGGAGGGCGCCTCGTTCCCCCGGGGCTGAAGGCATCCTTGGAAGGAAGCCCCTTTCCCCCGGGTGGTTCGCGCCCAAGGGGCGCCAGAACCAGTACGCGTCCAATAAATAAATAGCTGAAACTGGGAAGGAAAGCTCGCGTCCCCCTGTTAGACTCCGGGCGTCCCACGTGAGCAGGCGGGACGCAGAATCCATCCCGTCTGCCTGCAGACTCGCTCAGGATGCGCCTCAGCAGAGCCCGTGGTCCTGGAGGCCGGCGCTCCGGCCCCTGCGGGGCCCACGGTTGGTCCAGGCCGGGCGAGTCGGCTGGTGGTTGCAGCCAGGTTCGCCTCGGTTGCCCGTTTTCTGCCTTTATGACTCCATCAGGAACCGTGGTGTGTTCCTCTGAAGTACCAGTGGGATTTTGAAAGAAGCCTCTTCTGATTTAAAGGCTTAATCCAGATGACTTGAGGCCCGCGGTCTGAAGCATGCTCATTCTTGTGTGATGGGAAGATGCTGAGAAGTCAACACAGACCTTGTTCCCTAATGGCTCGGGGATCCCAGAATGCCGAGAGAGACCATCACCCCGTCCCCGGAAACGTTACTCCGTCGTCCGACGGCCGCCCCCCAGATCACAGACACACACACGGCTCATTGGCTCTTTGCCGGGGGCGCTGACACTCACTTGCTTTGAAAACCTGAGTTGACTCCGCCGTGGAGGTGGGTGCTGGCGGACGCTGCGCCGGGGGTGGGGGGCCCGCCCTGGGCGGCCGAGACCCCCGAGCCTCACGCTCACCACCCGGGGTCTGTCCTCTCCCGGCAGGGACGGCGCCCCCTCCCGCAGGAGCCCCCGTGTCCACAGCTCCACGCTCCACGACAGGTGGCCCCTGAGGTCACCCAGTCCCAGGGGCTGGAAGGGTGGGTGGGGGCCAAGAAAGAGGCCACCTGCTGGGCCCTGGTGGAGGGACCCTGACCCCCCCGGGGCTGCACGCCGGTGGGTATCCGTGTTAAGAGAGGCCCTTTCAGCTTCTCTGTGGGCCCCTCGTCCCTCCAGCCCTCCACCTCCCTCTGGACCTATAGCTCCCTGTGGACCGACACCTGTGTCATCCATCCTCTGCTTCCGTTCGCTTCTTCCCTTTCTTTTCTGGAGAGCAGCCCCTCTGCCTTTCCTTCCGTCCTCCCGGGAGCACCTCCCAGGACACCCCCTCCTCCTTCTGGTCCCAGCTGTGCGCTCGGACCCCAAATGAGGAAACTCAGAGCCCGCTTCCCCCACTTACCCTCAGAGCCCAGCTTGTCCAGCAGAACTCGGGGCTGGATGAAACCGTTCCCAGTGCACACACACGTACAGACAACACACACGAGTACACACATGCACACACGTGCAAATACATACATGAACACATGCACATACTTGCTCACGTGGATACACACACGCACACATACGCATGGACACCCGTCCACACACACACACCCCTTTTCCTCCAACAGCCTTGATCTTGGTGTCAAAACCAGAGTCCCTATTTTATTCCTTCCATAAATGTTGATTGCGCATCTGCTTGGTGCGGACACTGTTCTAGACCCCGGGGTGGAACGTGAACAGAATACGAAAGTCTCTACCCCGAGGGGAGCACGCTGTGGGGGAGGGCAGATGAGAGGGGAGAGCCCCAGGTGGAGGGGGCAGGTGCAAAGGCCCTGAGGCAGGAGTGTGCCTGTGTGTTCCGGGAGCACCTCAGTTTGCTGGGTCCCCTCAGCTGGACAGGCACACGCACCCTCTTCTGGGTGGATCCCTGGGTTCCCTCAGCAGCAGATGGACGCAGCCGCAGGGCAGCAGGTAGCCACCCGCCAGGATCCCAGCTGAGGACAAAAGATCTGCCCCAGAGGGCAAGCTGCCAGGACTCCTCATGGGAGAGGGGAACCTGCACTCTCCACACACACCCTCCCCGAGATCGCCCGCCCTGCAGTCCCGTGGAACAGGAGCCTGGGGAAAGGGGCCTCAGTCAGCAGGACTTCAGCCCACAGACCAGGGGTTCGAGGGAGGTCGCCCAAGCCATGACTCTTGCCCACGTGTCCCCCAGCTTGGCGTCCCCCGGCCACTGTGGGTCACTGGCAGCAGGGTCAGAAAGGCTGCTCTCACGCCGCCGAGGGGGCAGCACGAGGCAGGCGAGTGAGATCTGTGTGTCACTCTGTTCCCTTGAGAGCAGGGCTCATCCTTATCGGCTCAGAGCCCCCAGGACCAGCCCAGCGGCCCTCCCCCCGTCCTCTCTCCCATCCCGCTCCGCAGTGAGGCCGTCTGGGTGTGACACAGTTCTCATGGGACTCTGGCTTGTAGAGATTCCTCTTCGCCCCCCAAGAGGCCCCCAAGCAGCACACACGTGTAGGCAGAAGGGTGACCCCGGCTCTTTGTTGCTCGCCTGCTGTCACGTGGCTGGCGTGACTCCTCACCCCAGACAAGGAGGTCCTCCCGGTGGGGCCTCCCTCATTCACCCTCCCCGAGGCCTTCCTCCTGTCAGATTTGTCTCTAAGGCCCAGTCCAGCCTCTCACACCGGGGGAGCAGGGTAGTGGTGGTGAGGCCAGGCCTTCGCCTGGCAGGGCAGGGGCACCCGAGTGGCGTGGGTTTTGTTTAGTTTATCTCATTTTACTGAATTTTACAGCCGGGACGTCTGTGCTCTGCGGGGCTCTCCGCCTGTTCTAGCCTTTTCCTCCCAAGGCCCCGCTGAGCCAGGAGGCCTCCCTACTTCGCCTGACCCCACTGAGTTGTGTCCCATCTCTGTGTCACCTGCTAAGAAGGGCCTCCAGGGTCGGGAGGGTGCTCTGGGGGTCGGTGAGCTCCTGTGTCCAGGAGCCCGCCTGGGAGAGGCAGTGTTCCCACCAGGCATGTCCTGGTCGGCGGCCCAGGAGACGACACTTCCTAAAAATGCAGCTTGGGGCTTCCCTGTCGGTCCAGTGGTCAAGACTCCGTGCTTCTGTTGCAGGGGGCGCGGGTTTGATCCCTGGTTGGGGACCTACGATCCCACATGTTGCGTGGTGCGGCCACAACAAATGTCTTTAAATGCATCTGGTTCCCTGTTGGAGTGAAAGCCCCGCCACTTTTCCTGCCCAGATTGCGTGAGCAGCGTATTTGCCTGAAACCACTCTCTCATTAGGTCAAATTCACCCGGCCCACAAAGCCCCAAGGTAGCAGAGCACTTACAGCTGGTGCCTGAGGGCGCAGCTTCTAAGCCCTAGGCCAGGGTTCACACCGCTAAATTGGTCCAAAAGGCTTAAAAGAAAAGCAGAATTGCAATTAGCCACACAGATCTAAGGAGTCCCTAACTGGTCTGCCTTTTCTTTAAAAGGGCCCCTGAGTCTCTTCCAGCTTAGATGGACGGCTAAGCAGGCAGGTGAGATGAAATGAGGAAAACCCAGCCCGGGGCTGCGTCGCTCACCCCCGTTTTCGCGAAGGCTTTCTCTTGCCCGAGCGTCAGGCATGACGCAGAGAGAAGAGAGTGACGCGGGGCCCAGAGAGCTGGCGCCGCCGTCCGCTCTGGCAGGTCCTCCGGGGCCTCGGGCGAGTCGTGTGGCCTCCGTACGCTCCGCCGACCGGCTCAGCGCAGGGCATGGGGGCCGTGGCTGCTGGGTCACCGGGGCAGCTCGGTCCCTTCCCTGCCCGCCCCTCCTGGTAGCTGCTCCCAGCGGCGCCCCCTCACCGGCCTGCCTCTCCTGCCGCAGGTACCTGGCGCTCTACGCCTACAAGCCCCAGAAGAGCGACGAGCTGGAGCTGCGCAAGGGCGACACGTACCGCGTGCTGGAGAAGTGTCGGGACGGCTGGTTCAAGGGCACAGCGCTGCGGACGGGGCTCTCGGGCGTGTTCCCGGGGAACTACGTGACGCCCGTCTCCAGGTGAGGCGCGGCAGCTCCACGCGGGGGCGTGCATTCCAGGGTGGGACCCCCGTGGGCGCGCGGGCACGTGCGAACGCGTGTGCGCGTGCGCACGTGCGAGTACAGCGGGGGGTGGGGTGGGGGTGGGGGTGGTGGTGTGTGTGTGTGCGAGAAGCACGTGCCATTCACGCACGTGAAGGCAAGAGTACATATTCCCAGAAGTTAACCATTATTATTGCGCAGAGCATTATGGGTGATTAATTTCTTTTCTTCCTTGGGATTGCCTGGGTTTTACAAATTTACTGATAATTTTTATAACCTAGGAAAAGCAAGTTCTAAAATTGGCTAGAGATGACTCAGGGTTGTCTGATGTTTCCATGGAGGGGAGCGTCCACTGCAGGGTGGAACCCTGGATTACCCAGCCCTGGTTCCCAGCCCGGGACACGCAGGTCCGCTGGAGACTCGCCCCCGGGGCCTCTGCTCTCTTTGGAACAAGACTTCCAGGAGGACAACTGACCAATCAATGGCCGAACCTGCACTGACGCCGGACCGACTCGCGCCTTCGAAGCAGCAGGGAGGGGAGCCACGCCACCCACGGTCCCTCCTGGAAAGGCCCGCCATTTGTGAGCCCCTTGGCCCCGTGGCCCTGGACGAGGAGGCCCTTCTGCCCACAGCTGCTCCTCAGGGGCTCTGCTTCCCTGGGGCCCTGCCACATGGCAGTGCCTGCCCTCCCCCACACGTGGCTCCGGGATTTCACGACTGAGGTCCTGAGGGGACAGAAGGGACATTTTCCCAGCTCTCAGACAAATGGAAGGCATTTGATCCCTGAAACCGGACCCCAGGAGCTTCCCAGCCCAGACCCACACATGCTCAGAGCTGGTGCACGGCTCACGCCAGCACGTGCAGGACAGACCGTCAGAGCCCGTCTCAGGGTCCTGTGCTCCTTTGTGTTCCTGGGCTGTCGACACCAGCTTCATCTGGAAAGTACGGGGTGAAACCGCGAGTTCGCCAGCATCCCTCAGCGGCGCAGGGCTTGTCTGCACCCTTTCCTGGAGGCCCCAGAGCCAGGAAGCTGTGTCCAGAGGGAGACGGGTCCCGCTTCCTGCCGCCTGCCGCCTGCCAGATGCGTCCAAGCCCATTCCTTCTGCATGTGTCGGGGACACACAGCTGTTTGTTAGCCTAAATCAAGGCAGAGGCTCTGGAACAAAATATCCGATTAGCATCATTTCTCTGTCTCTTAGGGCTCTCTTGCTGTTTCTCAAATATTCTCATCGAGAGGTCGTGCCATCGTAAAGGGGCTCCGCCGCCAGCCTGGACTCTGGGCACCGCACGCCTGCAGGCGTTCTTGGTGGTGCTCCGGGATTTGTCCCTGGACCACGTGGCCTCCGTCTCTCAGGGCCCTCCGTGGCCCGTGCGGCGCGGTTGCATCTGTGCCCTCCCCTGACTTCACTCTGTTTATTTCCTCAGGGTTCCCGTAGGCGGGGCTGGGCCGCCCCGGAATAACGCGGTCGGAGGGTCTCCGCCGGCCAAGGGCGTGGCCGCAGCCCTTCACCCAGGCAGCGGGAGTCTGAGGCCGGCCCCGCCCCTCACCATGGCCCAGGCTCCGGCCCCGCACCAGGCAGTGTCGCCCGCTCTGAGCAGTTGTCTGCGGCGCTCAGTCCAGCCGGCGGCCAGCCAAGCCCGGAGCGCCGGCACCCCCGGTAGGTCGCAGCCTCCCGCGGGCCTCGTTCTGCTGGAAAGTTTGAGGAGGGTGGTCTCAGGGTCAGAAGTCACGAGCATCCCTTTGGCTCAGGTCTCGAGCAGTCCATGGAGGGGCCCGTCGTAATCGTGACCTCCTGCTCATCTTGGGGGATGTGTCGACTTAATCCCGTCAGCCTGTTCTGGCAGCTGGAACGGGTTCGAGCGTTCACAGGTGTTTATACACTTCATGTAGCCAGAGGGCTGGGTGGACCAGTGAGGTTACCTCGGCGCCTCTGGGCACCCTCGTCAGCCGCTGTGGGTCACCTACATCCAAGTGCCAGGTGCCAAGGGGGTCTCCCGATGAGGCAGCACCCCCAGGACAGAGCTGGTAAAGAGACAGACCCAGAGGGCCCCTTCCTGAGATGCTTTGAGGCTGGCGGGAGTGATGGCCATTGACTCTTCCCCTTCATGCAGCTTCAGCAACAGCCAGGCCGACCGGAATTCGAGAGAATCCAGGTCGCTCCCAGTGTAGTGTGAGATGACGGAAGTGAGGGGTGGATCGTGAAGGCACGAAGAGCGGTGAGCACGTCTTGCTTGGAAGCTTGGCAGTGAGCTAGGAGGAGCTGCTAAGCGTGGCTCACGCGATGCTCCTGGGAGCCGGGCCAGTAACTTTCCGACACGTAGAACCAGTAACATTGTCACCGCGTGGTGACAAGGGACCCAGAACAGGAGAACGTGCCGCTGGATTTCACTTAGATGACCCAGAATTCCTTTTCCCACCCCAACCTTATTCTCAGAAATCATCTCTCTTCTTCTCAAAGTAAGGCTTAAAGGACAAAAAGTGGAAATTCTTTAGAGCAGTAAAGTACACTGTTTTCTAGACCCCGGCCAGCCAGAGACGGCCCGCGAGGAGTCCCCAGAAAGCATCTCCTCGGTGTGAGAAGCTCAGACAACGCCCAGCACAGCGGGCCACGGTCCCCCCGCCCCCGGCCGCGGCCGAGGGACACGAGCGGGGCGGGTGTCCGGGGAAGCATTGCTCAGCGCTGGCGGGAAGCGCAGCGTTTCAGGGCCGGCCCTGCTCTCAGCCCCGGACTGGCCCTCGGGGCGGCGGGGGGCGCTTGTGACAGGCTGGTGCGGGCTCGGTGGGTCCCGGGTGGAGCTGCCTGTAGCGCCCGGGCAGGGGGAAGGGAGCAAAGGCGCAGGAGCGGGAGAAGCGCGTCCTTGTCCTCCAGCTGCAGCGGTGCAGCGAGGGCAGCGGGCAGGGCGGGTTGAAGGCCCGAGGGGTAGCGGGGGGCCTGCGCTGGGGCCCCTCGTGCCGGGATGGTGTGCGAGGACGTGCCCCCGGCGGCTGTGGCGCCTGCTCAGCGCAGCCGCCGGTACCGTCCTGTCAGAGGACAGCCCTGGAGCGCGCAGGGCCCGGGGTCAACAAGGCGAATGTGATTCATTACCAGCGGTCAGGGCCGAACTCTGGTCCAGGCCGTGGGGACCCCCAGGGCTTCTGAACAAGAGGGTGACGCTTTACCAGACGTCCCCGGGCGCAGCGGGAGGAAGGGTTGGCTTGGGGACTGGCGAGAGGTGCTGCTGTGCAGGTGAGCAGTGACAGTGGCCTGGCCCCGGGGATGGCGTTGCGGGAGTGGGACAAAATAGTGAGCTATTAGGGGGGCACAGGGGCCGCCTGGGAGAGCTGGGAGGGGCAGGGCTGCAAGTGCGGTTTGCTGGGGTCTGGACTGGCTGCCCTGGAGAAGAGCGAAGCCATCCCCTGACCTAGAGGCGACCAGAGGGTTTATGGGGGAAGGTGTGGCCTGTGGCTTTGAGGGGTGTAGTGGGCGCCAGTCCACTGTGGCCCTGGCTGACCTGGACCAGCCTCCAGACGTGGGGCTCCTGTCTGTGTGTGAAGCCCCCCCCGCCACGGTAGGGGGCAGTGCTGCCCGTTCACGCCTGGCGGGTGAGGTGCCGTCACCGGCCTGGACTCTGGACAGACATCCTCAATGTGACTCCCTTTCAGAGGACAAAACTGGAGGGGCTCCTGGATCCCTTTTGGGGGTGAAGGTGGTAGTGAAACACCCGGCTTTTCAGGGGGCCAGGGTGGACTTCCTGCGCCCAGGGCCCGGTCGTAGTGGGTGCAGGGCCGACTTCTGGCGCCTGGTGCTCAGCCCCGTGCTGGGCGGTGTCCCAAACAGCAGCAGTGGAATCCGTACCAAGGAAGCCTCATGGGTGGGCCGGGCACTGCCCTGGTGTCGAGCCTCCAAGACTGACTCTGCCATCCCACGGACCCTGTAAATGCCTGTCGTCCTTCACGTATGGGTTTTTGTTGTTGCTGTTTTGCTTAAATGAATGAAAAGTAAGGTCTGTTCTTGCAACTGGCCTCCAGGGCCCTGGGGAAGAACCAGTTGTCTCTGTCCGAAAAGAGTCTGCAGGAGTACTCTCCGTGCCAGAGCTCTCGCCCCAGCCGTTACCTTCCAGCTGGCCCTGGCTTAGAGCAGCTGATGGTGTTTATTTCAGCCTCTGGCTTCTATGGAGCCACTGAGCGCCGCGTGATCCAGTGAGCCCGGGAGCCCCCTGACTGCTGCTCCTGACTGGTGGACGTGCACCGGGACGCTGGTCTCCTAGGCCCTGGGGGCACCCGAGCAGGTTCTGGGCAGCCCGAGTCCCAAGCCAGGTCCCTTCTGCTTGTGAACCTCTCATCCACTCACCCAGCCTGCCTCAGGCATTTCCCTGTGCCTGGTGACCCCGAGAGGTCGGGGTGTGCCTCCAACACGGCCGCCCTGGCTCTGCACCGGGTGCCCTGCGGTGGCCTTAACGTGCCCTGCCGTAACAGCACCCTCCCCGGTTAAAAGCAGAACGTGACCTGCCCGTCTCATTAATGGAGCCGAATGAGAGCAGGAGGAAAGAGCTTGGCACGGCCAGGCCAGAACAACACTGCGTCTCTGTCCTCCATCACCATGGTAACCACCACGGGTGACAGGCGTGCTCTTCCATCTGTTCCATTTTACGTGTGGGGAGGAGGAGGCGCTGGATGGTTTACCGGCTTCCGCGGCGCGTTCCAGCCCAGGGCCTGTCCCCGTGCTTGTGCTGCCACAGCCAGGCCACGGAGGCTCCCCCCATCATTTCAGTAATGAAACGCCACGGAGTCCCCACGGCACTTTCCACCTCACTCTGCACCTAGAGGGCGAGAACACACTGCTGACAGCACGGGCGGCGGACCGCTCACTGCAGCGACTGCCCGTTTCCGCAAACCCCAGCCCAGGCACCTGAGCCGCCCTCGTGGGTGTTCTCCGCCCGAGCCAAAGTCAGGCCGTTGAACAAAGGCCCCATTGCACTGGCCATGGCACAGGGGGGCAAGCGCCCTGTACGGCCGCTCACTCATCAGCAAGACGCACTGGAAGAGAGGTGGGTGCCGGGGGCCTCTGCCGGGCTCCAGGCCTACAGAGAAGAACTAGAAACCCGTTTCTACCCCTACTCAGAGAGGAGGACGAGGAGACACACGCTTACAGTGGAATTTGAAAAGCACCGCGGTGGAGGCCTGGCGGGTACTAAGGTGCACGGGGTGGGAGGGGCGCCTCACTCAGACCAGGGAGGAAAGTGGGAGCAGCTGCAGAGGGGCCCGTGAAGCGTCTTCGAAAAGTGATGCTGCCTTGCTTCCTAAAGGGCCGATAGGAAGCGTGGGGGCCGACAAAGCAGAAAGGGAGTCCAGCAGGGGGACCAGCGGGTGGAGCGGTGAGAGGAGAGAGACCGTGGTTTCTACGTGGGGTGACGTTACCTAATTTGATGGGACTGAGGCGGAGGTAGGAAGGGGAGGCTGGGTGTTGGTGAGGGTTCTCTGCAGAGGCAAAGCTCACTTTAGGTCTTAAAGCGGTGGAGCGGAGCGTGCCGGGGTGGAGTGAGGTGAAGCGCGGGAGGGGCTTGGAGCCTGCTGAGGGCTGGGGCCTGAGGACCCAGACGGCCCCGTGCGGGAGGGAGCAGAGCAGGACGGCTCTCTTCCGCTGTGCCAGGGAGCCTCCGTTTTTATCCTGAGGGCAGCAGGGCGCCTGAAGGGTTTTACGTAATAGATGTAATCAGATTTTTGCATCCAAGGGATAAAGCTAGATTTCTGCTTATGGCTGAGATAGAGTAATGAGGGCAGGATTTACCCTCCCACCAGAAACAACTGAGAAAACAGACAAATATATAAAACAGTGGTTTGTGAGACACTAGACACTAGGCAACTAAGGACAGCGATTCCATGAGAGATGCGAACAAAGAGGAGGACCCCAGCTCTCTGCCTGGAGAGGAGGCCAGGCGCTGGCACGGGGAGGGCAGCAAGGTGAGCCCAGCAGGTACCCTGGAGGGGGTGGTGCGGAGAGGAGGGTCTGGGTGACCGAGCCCCAGTGATCGGCACAGAGAGGAAAGCCCAGCGGGTACAGAGCATCCCTGGACCAGGACGCTGAGAATAGGCAGGTGTGTGTGAGGAAGGCGTGGAGCCAGGAGCACGGTGACAGAAGGGGTCCCCACTCTCAGTGTCCGCAGATACGCAGCTGGAAGGTGCCTGTTCCCGCCGGCCGGCTCCCTGGGCACCGGGCCGTCCGTGCAGAGGGGCCTCGCCGGGTAGCGGCAGCACCGCTTTCGTCGCACCCGTGTCTGATGGCAGTAGAGAAGCCCTGGGCGTGGGGACGAGCAGGAAAACATGCCCCACGGTGACGAGGCCGGCCGACCAGTCAGTCCCAGCTGACCCGGAACTGACGCAGATGTTTGAATTAGCGGACAGAGATAGTAAAACAGACGTTATAGTTGCATTCGGTGTGCTCAGAAAGGGAAGTAGCAACGTGGAAGATATTTTAAAGACCAAGATCAAACTCTAAGAAATAACTGTGCTGTGTGAGATCAAGAATACACTCGATGGCATTAACGGCAGGTTAGACACGGCTGAGAAAACATTAGTGAACTTGAAGATATAGCGATAGAGACTGTGAAAAATGAAACAGAGGTAAAAGAGAATTTTTTTTAATTAAAAGAGCATCAGGGAGCAATGGGGCAACTTCAAGTGTGGCCAAGTATATTTTTAACTGGAGTCGCCGAACTAAAGGAGAAAAGGGCGGGGCAGGAAAATTATTCGAAGCAATAATGACCAAAATTGTTCTAAATTTGATGAAAACTATAAACTCACAGATCAGTGACAGTTGGCGAATCCCAAGCACAAGGAACATGGAGAAAAGTACACCAAGGCAAACTGTCGTCCAGTCGTTCACCACCTGTGATGAAGAAAACCTTAAAAGTAGCAAGAGAAAAAAATACATGTGAAGTAGGAAAAAATAAGGATGAAGGTAGATTTCTTGTCAGGAATACTGCAAGTGAGAAGACAGTAGGAAACTAAATAAATCATGAAAGAAATGAATCTGTCAAGTTAGGATTCTATACGCAGTAAAAGTGTCTTTCATAAATGAAAGTGGGACTTCCCTGGTGGTCCAGTGGTTAAGAATCTTCCTTCCAATACAGGGGACACGGGTTTGATCCCTGGTTGGGGAACTAAGATCCCACATGCCGAGGGGCAGCTAAGCCTGTGTGCCACAACTAGAGAAGCCTGCGTGCCGTAACAAAGATCCAGCGCAGCCAAAAGAAAAAAAAACAACTCTCATAAATGAAAGCAAAATAAAGAATCATTCAGACACAGTAAAGCTAAAAGATTTCATCACCAGTGGACCCACACTATGAAAAATGTTGAACAGCGTTCTTTAGGAAGAAGGGAAATGACAGCAGTTGCAAATGGGAATCTATACAAAGGGATGAGGAGCCCTAGACATGGTAACTGCACGGAGCAATGCATACGATGTTTTCCTTACTACTTAAAAGTCTTTAAAGTAAAACTGACCGCTTAAACAAAAGTAGAACTAGTGCAGTTTGGGATTAAAAGTGTATATAAAAGTAAAGTGTGTGATGGCAGATGCACAGCGGGTGGGAGGGGAGGCCCAGAGCCCCGTGCGCGTTGTCTGGAGTCTTGAGTCTATGTGTGTGCTCTGTGAGGACGTGTAGGTAGGTAACCATAAACCAGAGACGCAGGCGACCGCTAAACGTCAAAGAAGAGTTTCAGCAAGCGGGCTAACAGAGGCGACAAAATAGAATCACAGACCCTTCCATTAATCCAAAAGAAGGTGTAAAAAGAGGGGAACGGGGGCTTCCCTGGTGGCGCAGTGGTTGAGAATCCGCCTGCCGATGCAGGGGTCACGGGTTCGTGCCCTGGTCCGGGAAGATCCCACGTGCCGCGGAGCAACTAAGCCCGTGAGCCATGGCCGCTAGGCCTTCGCGTCCGGAGCCTGTGCTCCGCAACGGGAGAGGCCACAGCAGTGAGAGGCCCGCATACCACAAAAAAAAAAAAAAAAAAGAGGGGAACGGGAGCAAAGTACATGGGTCAGATAGAAAACTTGTAGTAAAATGTAGGCTTATACCTAATCATATAAATAATCACATTAAATACAAATCATCTGAATAGCCTCAAGTAGAATTCATAGAGATTGTTACGAAAAAAATAAATAAAAAGGCAAGACCCAACCATATGCTGTGAACAGAAAACAGATTTTGATACTTTAAATATAAAACCATAAATCAGTTAAAATTAGAAGGACACACAGTTGATCCCATTATTCGCAGGCTCTGTGGTTTTATGGTGTTCTGTAAGGTTTCCGCGAGCACTGAATTAGTGAATACTGAGCTGCTGCCCCTGAGTGAGACGTGTGCATCTCACACAGACTACAATCTTAAATACTAAAAACAACCCATCAGGGTAGATTCTGTTTTCTTTCTTTTACAAAAGAGAAAATGAGGTTCAGAAGTATTAAGTGGCTTGCCTGAGGCTGCCTGCCTAACAGGTGACGGAGTCAGGATCCATATTGATTCAGAATTGATAAACCTCTAGACAGATGGATCAAGAATAAAGAGAGGGCTTCCCTGGTGGCGCAGCGGTTGGGAGTCCGCCTGCCAATGCAGGGGACACGGGTTCGAGCCCTGGTCTGGGAAGATCCCACATGCCACGGGGCAACTAGGCCCGTGAGCCACAACTACTGAGCCTGCGCGTCTGGAGCCTGTGCTCCGCAACAAGAGAGGCCACGACAGCGAGAGGCCCGTGTACCACGATGAAGAGTGGCCCCCGCTCGCCGCAACTAGAGAGAGCCCTCGCACAGCAACGAAGACCCAACACAGCCAAAAATAAATAAATTTATTTTAAAAAAAGAATAAAGAGAGATACACAAATTATCGATACCATGGATAATAAAACTGACATCACTTCAGATTCTACAGAATGATAAGGGATTATTATTTTTAAAAACTTTATGCCAATAAACTTAACAAATTAGACAAAATGGATATATTTCTTAAAAGACACAACTTAAGGTGAACTAAAAAACCTGGATAGACCTCTATTTATTAAGGAAGTTGAATTAGTTTAAAACCTTTCACAAAGGAAACTCCAGGCCTAAGTGGCTTCATTGATGAATTATACCTATTGGTTAAGGAAGGAATTATAACAATTTTACGGAAACTCTTCCAGAAAATTGAAAAGAGAGAATGCTTCCTAACTCTTTCTATGAAGCTAGCAGTACCCTCATAACAAAACCAGGCAAAGGCATTAAAAAGTAAAACTACAGACCAATATCACTCAAAACATAGGTGTAAAAATTCTCAGCAAAATTTTAGCAAGTCAAATTACAGCGATAAGTTAAAAGGATAATACATCATGATCAAGTAGAGTTTATCCCAGGAACTTCAGGTTTGATTAATGTTTGACAGTCAATACAATCCAGTGTATTAACAAACTCAAAAATGAACATAATATGATTTCAGTAGATGTGGAAAAAAATTGTGACAAAATCCAACATAAATTAGACAGAGTAGGATTCAGAACAAAGACATGCATCAAATGACTCAAGTTTTTTTGCTGCGCTGTGCACATCTGCACATTAAAACTCTCAGAAAATGAGAAAAGAGAAGTGAACTTCTCAGCCTGGTAAAGGGTATCTGTGAAAACCCACAGCTAACCTCAGACTTAATGGTGAGAAACTAAAAGCTGGGACTTCCCTGGTGGCACAGTGATTAAGAATCCACCTGCCAATGCAGGGGACACCGGTTTGAGCCCTGGTCTGGGAAGATCCCACATGCTGCCACAGAGCAACTAAGCCCGTGCACCACAACTGCTGAAGCCCGCGCACCTAGAACCTGCACTCTGCAACAAGAGAAGCCACCACTCGCCGCAACAAGGACCCAACACAGCCAAAAATAAATAAAATTAATCAAAAAAAAAAAAAAAAAAACGGAAAGCTTTCCCCAGGATCAGGGTCAAGGTAGGAATATCCATTCTTACCAGTTCTATTCAACATTGTGCTGTTAAGCTCTAGCCAGAGCAGTTAGTCAAGGCAGAGGAAGAAGAGGTGTGGAGATGGGAAAGGAAAGTAAGACCATCTGTGTTTGCAGATGACGTGATCTTGTACATAGAGAACCTTAAGGAATCCACAGTCACAGACACTCAGACACAGACAAAGATTTTTTTAGAGACAATGAATTAGTTTCAGCAAGGTTACAGGATACAAGATGAATATACAAAAGTCAGTTTTGTTTCTCTACACCAGCAATGAATAATTGGAAATGGACATTTAAAAAATGCTACCAATTTTAATAGCATCAAAAATATAAATTACTTAGGAGTAAATCTGACAAAAGATGAGTAAGACCAGCACGATCAACAACACTCCAAAATATTGCAAATTAAAGAAAGAAGTCTTACATAAGTAGAGAGGTATGCTTTATTCAGGAGTAAGAAGTGAGAAAACAGTATTGTTATGGTGTTTATTTGCCAAAAACTGACCTATACCTTCAATGGAATACCAGTCAAGATCTCACCCAACTTTTTGGTAAAAATTGACAATCTGGTTCCCAGATTCATACAGGCATGCAGAGGACCTAGAATAGTCAAAACACCCTTGAAAGGAAAACGTTGGAAAGCTAACACTGATTTCAAGACATAATAAAAAGCCACAGTAATCAGTGTGATATTGGTGTGAAGACAAATGGCTAGATCAATAGGTACTTTTTATGAAAACAGAAAAGTGTCCATTAAGTTTGGTGACAGGGGAGTCGTAATTGATCTCGTCCAGATACATCTGATGGAATGATGGGGTGAGAAACCGTATTTCAGGACACGGAAGTGAGTCGAGGACTCCTGGAAGCCTGGAAGAGTGATTCATGTGGAAATCCCACCCCCCTCTGCTCTGAACACAGAGAGGTTGGTTGGTTTTTGATACTCTGGATGTAAACAAGTGGAACACAAGAGAGTTGATACGCTGGCCTCCTGGGTTCCGGGGTGAAGCAGGTGGTGGTGGCTGGCCCTCCCCTCCTGCAGGAGAACACGGACAGGCAGCCCCTGGAGGGCGTCAGGGGTCCAAGCCAGGTGCACTGGTCTAAGGGCTGAGCCCCCCCCGCCGGGCATGGTCAGCATTGAGCCCCTGCCTGGGATGAGGGAGGGAATGGAGCCCCACCTGGACTTGGAGGTGAGTCTGGCTCTGGCCTGAGGGCTAGATCTGCACCTTTCCCGCAGGACCAGACTCTAGCCACCCGATTACACCTGGTTCTGAGGGGAGGTCCCAGAGGCCAGGCAGAAGCAGCAACAAAACTGCAGGAGGGGTTAAAAGAGAGGAAACAGGGCAGTGAGACACTCACGCTCAAGGCAAGCCCGCACTCAGTTTGTGGGAAAGTTCTGCATCACAGAAGCCAGCAGCCTGAAGAACGGGCAGGAGAACCAAAGAGGGCTTTGAAATCGGCACATTTCAGCTCCTCCAAAAGGAAAAAGAAGGAATAATGTCCATCCCACCCAAAGGAAGAACAAAGAGTATTATGAAGAAGAAAAGTAAAACAGCAGGTAGATGGATGTGAATCAGAAACCACTGGATAGGACAGAAGCAACCTGAAACTTTGGAAAGGAAACATACCTTTAAATACAAAACCTCTGTGGGTGACACACGCTCTGGACTGGACACAGCTGAGATGGACTTGGCCACACTGGAAGCCCCGCAGAGGAGCTTGTCCAGAGGTGGAACAGAGGTGAAACAAGAAGAAAGTACACACGGCGTGGACGCCGAGCTCCAGGGGACTTCTAACACGACTTTCAGAAGCAGAGAGCAGAGGCCAGGAGAGAGAATCCTCGAGGATGATCACGGCGGGGTCCCCCACATGGAAGACGGGCCCTCGTGTGAGTCGGGATCACAGCCACAAACGCAAACCCGAACCCGCCGTAAACGTCAAGCCCAGAGGACAAGCAGACACCAAACACAAGCCCATCAGAGAGTTGAGTGAAAAGGAAGGAAGGGCCATGGGGACACTGTTCCGAGCACCTAGGGGTCAAGGCAGCAGGAAAGGAGGTGCCGGTAGAGAGGAGGGGCTATGGGAGGAGGGCCTCGGGCTGGCTGCTCAGTTATAGGAGGGACGGAGTCGAGGACAGGAGAGACGGGCTGCGGGAGGTGTCAGTGAGGGTGAAGGGTCGCCCCGTGGAACCCTGCGCCCTGGAGGCTGAGGGGCTGGGTCTGGACAGAGGTTGCCCCGACGCTGGGGGGGTCTCCAGCATCCGTTCCATCCGTGAAGTGGGAAGTGATAGCCTGAGAGTAGGGAAAGGACAGAGTGGACGATAAGGGAGCTCATTTACTCACTCACCTGCTCTCTTTAAAGCAGCACCGGACCTTGGTCCTGGGAGGCAGAGCGGACCCGTTCCGGGTAGCAGGATCTGGGGGCGGGGCTCCAGAGCTACTGAAAACAGCCCACGTCTGCTTTGACGTCGCTGCCCAGCAGGCCCAGCAGGGCGACGGGTCGGCAGCGTGTGTCTGGGTCCCTCCGGGCACGTGGGGTTGAGGGTGAATCGTACCGAAGGCCCGTGGATTCCGACCCTGCCGCCGGTCTGTGTTGTGAGCCATGCCTCTCTCTCATGGAGTGTTGTTTTCTTCTCCAGCCGTTCAGCTCTGGGAAATCCGTAGAGATGTGTTAGCCAGGGTTCTCCTTTGTCAAAGACTCGTTCATTCCGAACGAATTTTATTAAGCACCTACTACATGCCAGGCACTGTTCCAGCTGTTTGGAGAACGTTAGTGAATTGGGCACGGAAGTCCCACCCGTGGAGCTTGCGCGGGAGTGGGGAGACGGGCGGTGAGCCGTCGGTCCGTGGATCCTCACACGGCCGCCCCCGCCCGGCCAGCTGGGGCAGCGGCCGTGGCGGCCGAGGGCTGGGCCTCTCCACTCCCGGGTGGAGGCCGACCGGGGCCGCGCTGTCCGCAGAGGTCCTCTCCCGCGCAGCGGAGCCTGGCAGCCCAGGGCCTCCCCGGGCCTCTTCCGGGCTCCTGCACGGCCTTCAGGTCTACAAAGGGCCGGACAGGGTGGTTCTGAAACCCTCCCGAGCGTACCGGTTCCTTACAGCAGAGAACACCAGTTCAAAGATGGGAGAAACTGGGCAGGGCCTCGTCTGCGGCTCCTGGGGCGGTGGGGCGGCCAGCTGCCCAGAGGCCTCCTTGCCCCGCCTGCGGCCGCTGCCGGGGCCGGAGACTCAGCAGAGGTGCGGGCGGGAGGGCGGGCCGTGGCCCCGCGCTGCCGGCTGCAGACTCACCTCCCCTGCTCTCTCCGCCCCTCTCTCCCAGCTGCCCACCCGGCCCAGGTGCAGGGCCGGCCCACCGCCGCGGTGTCGCCCCTGCGTGCCCAGAGCCTGCCCGCCGTCGGCTCCCCGCAGCACGGCCCCCGGCCAGCCATCCCGCTCACGTCGGCAGCCTCGGCCGTCACGCCTCCCAACGCCAGCGCCGTCCACCTCCACGGGGAGGCCGGAGCGGGCCCCGCCGGCGGCCGGTCGGCACCCAGCCCCGCCAGCGCAGGAGGGAGACCAGACGAGAGGAGGAGCGAAAGGGTAAGTGGCCCACCCTGGGCGGCCCGGGCCTGGCCGGTCGTTGTCCCTCTTGGGCATCAGACGCCAATCCCGTTTTGTAAGTTGAGGCTCGCGTGCGGGCACCAGGCGCGTGACACAGAGGGAGGCCAGGCCAGCAAAGCGGTGGCGCGCCGGTGGCCGCAGGTTCAGGGAGGGCTGACCGGAGCCCAGCTGGTTTTCTCACGCGTGAGAAAACGTGCTCCCTCAAGATGCTTTGTTCCTCCTGCTGCAAAGTCATCGTAAACGACTCCCTTTGCTGGGATTTAGACGCCTTCTGCCAAGCGCCAGGATCTCTAAGAGCAAATCCACGGGTCTGCTCACGTGCTACGTGAGCGGGGCCTTCTCCCTCAACGTGCCGTCCTCGCACACAACCCGCTCGGCCACGGGGCAGCAGCCGGGGGAGGAGGCCAGCCTCCTGGTGGGTGTGGACGGCATTTCAGCTCTTCTTTAACAGTGAAGGAAGTCGGGCTGATTTCAGAAAGAAACCCGAGTCCAGGGAGCTTGCCTCAGTTGCCCCCAGCTAGACGTCCGGTGAGCCACCGCGAGAGTCCAGGTTTCTAAGCCCGTGCTGTCCGATGAAACCGTAATTCAAGCCACGTATGTAACTTCCAGTCTTCCAATAAGTCACATTTTTGAGAGTTAAAACCATTTAAAAATAAGATAAAACATGAAGTTCGTTTTAATGGTATAATCTATTGGACCCAATATCCAGAAACACTGTCATTTCAACACGTGATCGGTATAAAAAATTGTTGAGGAGCTGTTTGACCTTTTCCACATTCAAAGCGAATGAGAGGTGTCGGGTGGTCAGGCCTCCGCGCTGCCCGGTCCGTGCTGGGGGCTGGGCTGGGTGTCCGGCAGGGGCCACTCCCTTTATTGGCCTTGCTCTCGAAGCGGCTTGTTCTCACCCCCTCTTGGCTTTGCCACGGTCTGTGGATGTTTTCAAACCTTTCGCTGTAAAGCCAGCCTTTGATCAGAGTGTGCGCCTCGACCTAGACGGCAGCCTCTCCTCTCCCTTGGGGACGGTACCCAATCCAGATGGCTCAGGCTGTCTGCCTGGGGTGGGACCCCAGAGGCACACCCACCCCTCACCACCCCGTGCTCTCGGGGCCCAGGCACCTCGCAGAGGTGCTCAGGCCTCCTCACCGCGTGTCCGCTGGTCCAGAGGGATGCTCTCCCCACGCTCCCTGGAGAGGGAGAGGCCTCCGTCTCGGCCGTGACGGCTGCCTCCTGCTGAGACCGACAGGTGTCTGGGCGTGAAGGGACTCCTTGCTCTGTGTTTTGCGTCCACGTCTGCTTGAAGATCACCCGTCGTGCTCCACTCCTTCCGCCTCGCTGCCTGGGCGGGAGACGTAGCCGGGTCGCCCCACGGGGGCGGGTGGTCCCACCCTCTCACTTGGACGACCTTCCTGGAGGATATGCCCCCTGGGACCTCTGACTCGGAAAGGGAAGAGCCGTGGTAGCTCCGTGACTGATGCTGCTTCTTGGCCGCAAGTCCCCCCCTTCTAGTTTGTGAAAGAGACGGGGCTGCTGCCTGAGCGGGGTCGGGTGTTTGGGGGCCTTGTGGGGAGTGGTACCCCTCCACCCTCCTCCGCGGTCGCTGGCTCCGCTTTTAGGGGCACTTGGCTTCGCTGGAGGCCCACGCCCTGCCAGCAGCTCCCGCCTAACGAGCGACGGCCGCGTCCCCTCAGCTCAGGTGGCTCCGGGTCGGCCAGGCAGCAGCCCGTGCCAGCCGAGCTGGGGGTGTGGGGTTCCCGCTGCGCTCTCGGCAGAGGTGACGCGGATCTGGTGGCAGGAAGTGGGCAGGTGTCCGCAGGTGCAGCCGTGACCAGCAGCGACAAAGCCAGGAGACAAGCACGTCGCCTGTGTGGCTTGCTTTTCTCACCTCTCAGAGGCGGCGAGAAGCAGCACTGGTCTGAAAAAGCACCTGTGGGTGTTTTCCCTCCTGCACCCCCAGTTGAGTTTTTCCCAATTTAGAGTGAAGTGCAAAGCGCCGCAGCTGCCGTTTCTGGCGGCAGGGCTGGCGGTGGCCGTCGGAGGGGAGCCGGGGCGAGCTGGGCGCCAGGGGCCTGCCCGCGGGGCCCTGGGCTGACCCTGCCCCCGAGACCAGAGCCGCAGGTCTCACCCACGGAGAGCGCGGCGGGCCGCTTCCCGTCTGTCCCTGGGTGAGCCCATCGTAGATGCACACGTGTTTAGTTACGGCAAAAGGCTTTTTTAAGGTGATTGGCAGTATTGTCCAGGCTGTTTCTGTTACTGAATTTTCCTCAGGGAAAGGCAGCGAGCTCCACCTGCCCTGTCCGCAGAGACCCGAACCTCAGCGCCCGCGTTCCCAGTGCCGAGCTCCGCTGAGATTCCACCCGGCCCTCCGAGTGCGGCGGCCCTGCATGTGCAGGTGCTGCTGGGGGTCCCTGGCAGGCGGGCATCGCTAGCCACGCCCCTGGGGGTCCGGCCCGTCAGCCCTGCTCCAGGCGGGCCCTGCACGTGGGCTCGGCTCGGCCCCGGGGGGTGGGGGTCAGAGAGACTCACGTGCCGGCAGGAGGGCCCTGAGCCGGCGTGTGCACCCCCAGCCGCTCTCCCGGCGCTCTTCCAGCCCCGCCCCCCCATTGCCTGGTCGCACCCGCTCCCTGCAGGGCCTGCCCTGCAGCCAGGCCGCCGGCAAAGAGCAGCTCCACGGGCTGCAGTGAGCCCGTGGCCACGGCCCCACAGCCCACAGGGATGAGGACGGGGAATGCAGGGCGGAGTGTGGAGCCGGGGCGGCGGGGGGCGGGGGGCCTGGGTGGGCTGGTTCTTATCCAGCACCGTAGACTCTCCCAGAACCTGGGTCCCTGGGCCCGACCAGGCATCTGTTCTGCTTGGGGGTGGGTCTGCCTGGGGTGGCCCTGGATGGGAGGGGCCGGTGCTTCCGAGGAGACCTGGAAGTACATGTACTTCGAAGCTGCCAGTCTGAAGCAGACCCTTGGGGCAGCCATCGAGTGCGGGGTCCCCCAGCCCCCAGGGGTGGGAAGATTAGAGGCCCCAGGGTGTGGGGAAGGCCCCGGGAGTGGAGACAGGGAGGAAAGTGCAGCAGGTGCGAGTCATATCTTCCCGTTGAAGGACTTGGATCTAGTGCTTCTGAAGGAGGGATCCTACTTTTGGAGTCATCTTCGTGGCACCCAGAAATCGCAGAGCAGGAACCAAATCTTGGAAGCCTTTTTTTTTTTTTTTTTTTTTTTTTTTTTTTTTTGCGGTATGCGGGCCTCTCACTGTTGTGGCCTGTCCCGTTGCGGAGCACAGGCTCCGGACGCGCAGGCGCAGCGGCCACGGCTCACGGGCTTAGTTGCTCCGCGGCATGTGGGATCTTCCCGGACCAGGGCACGAACCCGTGTCTCCTGCATCGGCAGGCGGATTCTCAACCACTGCGCCACCAGGGAAGCCCATTGGAAGTCTTTTTGTAAGAAGGTGCTCTGTAGGATTTCGGTTAACCCTTTTGCACTTAGAAAATCTATTTTGTGCTTGAAACAACTACCAGATTTCACCTCTCATGTCCCTCAGCGGCTGTTTCCTGGCTCTGAGGTTTTGTGAGCACATTAGCACCAGGTGGCAGGGGTCCTTATCCCTCGGGGTGACTCCAGGGAAAGTCATCAGAAAGGGGAGTCCTGGGCCCCCGGGGAGGGGGAAGCAGCTCGCGCTCGCCCTGCAGCCGAGAGCATCTGGCACTAGAGCCCTCCTGGCCGGCCGGCCGGACGTCACTCCCCACTCGCTTGTCTGTGTGTCACACGGCAGGCGCCGGGCCGACGGCGAGGGGGCAGGCGGAGTCCAGGACAGGGACGTGGACTGGGAGACAGGCCTGAGGACGGGGAGCAGGGGCCCCTTGGGACTGGGAGGCCTCCTGGGAGCTGTAGCCCGAGCAAAGGCCAGAGGAGGTGGCCCGAAGGTGGGGAGCCCACGAGCCACTGGGGGGCGGCAGGCGGCTCAGGTCAGCGCGGCTGCCCGGCGGGGGCGTGGCGGGGCCAGGCCTGACCGAGGACCCTCACCGCACCCTCCGGCCCTGCGTCCTCACCTTCCCGCTGACCTCCTGCCGGAGCCCGACTCCGGCGGTGCTCTCCGCGGCACCAGCGTGCCGAGGGGCTTCCTTGCGGCCCCGAGTTTGAAACAACCCATCAAGCGCTAGGAAACCAGCTTGGTGGCTTTGGACCAGCGCGCTTTTAGACAGAGTCGGACACGCAGCAGGAGGTCAGCAGGTCCAGCACGCAGGAGGGGTCTGCGTATTTGGGGGTGTCTGTTGTTTTGCGCTCAGTCCTGATTTAAAACTTCTTTCAGATAGTCTCGGGGCTCTGATTGCAGATCCTGGAGGGTGCTGAGCGCATAGAAGGCCTGGTGACATTTGGTGACTGACGGGTGTCAGAAAAACTGCCGCCGGGAGAGTTTCACTCGTGCGACTTGTGGGAAAGTCTTTACTTTCTGCTGGTGGACGAGCGAGCTTCCGTTTTGCAAAGTAATAGCATGTTGGAACGGGAAAGAGCCTCTAAAGATGCTTGCGTTAAAATGTTCGTTTTTGGTGAGTCTCCTGAGGCTCAGAGGTGCTGGCGCTTGTCTGGGGTCACAGAGCATTGGCGGTGGAGCCAGCCTAACTCCGGTCTCGGTGCCGTCTGGGATCCAGGGCGCTGACTTTGGTGGCCTCCCCACCCCCATGAGGCCGTGGCCTCCGGTGTTCTTGGCTCGTCCAGGAGTTGCGGGGTGAGAAGTCCAGGGTAACTGCTGGCAGGAGGCCCTGAGGTCAGCCCGGGAAAGGGGAACGTGAGCCGGGGTGTCTGCCTTCTGGTTCCGCGCGAGTCGCGTGCAGCTGTAGGGGGCCCGCAATAGTGAACCGCTGAACCGAACCCACTCACAAGGTGTGGCCTTTGTGGCTAAGCCTGCGGGGGACGGGTTTGGGCTGACAGCCAGGACAGTAGCAGGCGGGCCTGCCTGCCGTCGGGACCTCGTGGAAATGGGTGTGCAGGGGAACGGTCCTTCGTTAAACACACCCCCCCCGATTAAAAGTGTGTGTATGTACGATAGGAGGGTTACAGTGATACATTTAGTGAAAACTCAGGAATGTACAGTCTGAAGAAATCTTGAAGATGAAGCTCTGAGAACAACCAGGCAGCTTTTGCTAAAGCGAAGAACCCCTGGTTTCCCCCACTGAGCCTCACTGCACTAAGCAAGCCGTTGCCTGTGCTGTTTCTGTCATGTGGACTGGGAGGGGGCTGCCTTCGCTCTGTCACCAGTGTATCAGTCGCTGCCAGCGTGTTTCCAGCCTCGAGACAGGCGGTGCCTTCCCGCGTCGTCACCAGCGGGGGTGGGGAGGTGTCCTGCAGACCTTAAACCCCGGGGGAGTGGGCTGGGTCTGACGGCACCAGGACTGGAGTCACTGCAGGCCCCGTCCTCACGCTGATCTCCTGGGGGAGGACGGGCCCAAACATGGGGAGCCCCGCGATCAGTGCTGCGCCTCAGGTGTGGCTGCAGTGGAATCAGATTATGCATGAAGCTCCGCTGAGCCCACGGCCCAGGTGGCACGTTCTCAGGGGCTTTGGGGACCCCGTCCCCTTCGTGAATGAGTCGCTGAGAAGTCTGGCGCTCACCCGGGCAGCTGTGATCGATGGAAGCCTGCGTCCTCCCGGGGACACGCGTGCTCGGCAGCCGGCACCGGCGCCGGGGTTGGCGCCCTGGCAGGGCGGAGGGCCCTTTGCTGGATGCCCTGGGCCGCTGGAGCCCCGGCGACTTCAGGCCTTCCCCTCGACTCCCTGTGGCTGAACTGCCCTCTGTGGGGGGAGGAGAGCTGGCGTGTGGTGGATGAGTCATCTTCAGGCAGAAAAGGAGCCCATCCTGAAAGCACCGATCCCAGCTGTCAAAACAGCGACCTCAGAGGTTTTACAGGCAAATTATTTGGGGAGGGGATATGCCACTGGAGCGTTCCTCCCTGTGACAAGGGCACAGGCCCTGAGTGGGACAGGACGGGGCCTCCTGGGTCAGCAGAGAGCTCAGAGGCAGCCTGGGACCTTCTCCTTTGCTCTCTCGCAGGAAGGCCTGGCCACCCCCAGTCCTCCTTTTACTGCCCCTGGCCCTTGTCCCGGGCTGAGACGCAATCCAGCTACTTCCGTGTCTCAGCTTGGTGCGGTGCTGGTGAGCCTTTCAGGGCACAGATGTGCACATGAGGGTCCAAGGTCAGGCAGCTAGTAACCACTGGGAGTAAAGCCAGGCCCTGTTGGCCAGTGAGGGCCCACACCCTCTCCTCTGCCCCGCTGGGCAGCTTCTCCCGCTGGGTGCCCAGGTGTTCGGGGTACAGCGGGGGGTGGGGGAGGAAGCAGGAGCCGCAACTACTACATAGCAAGTGAAACGTGCATTTGGAAAAAGGAGGCACAGAGGGGTGAGTGAGTACGGAGGCGGGGCTGGGGTGAGGCGGCCCGCCGTGAGGGCTCGGGCGGGAGCCTCTGCCACGCTTTCCCCGTCAGCAAGGTGGCACGATGGCGTCTCCCACCCTGGGGTTTGGAGGGAGGAAGGGAGTTGATCTCATACGTGCTTAGCATAGGTATTTGGACACAACTGTTAGAGATCATTCTTAGGAATTTGATAGTTCATTGAAGGCCAGATCCCATAAGAATTGTGGGATAGATACAGATGTACAATTTTGTATCCCCAAGGCTTCTAAGGAAAAATTAAAAGGGGATTTGGTTTTTGCAGTTTCAGAAAAAGGACACTTAATGTTGCCAAATCGAGACACGTGGGCTACTCGAGATGAAGCCAGGTTAGTTGGCGTGCTGTTTGTGAAATGCTACATGTTCATCTCCTCACCGGAGGCTCCATTTCCTTTGTCCACCAAGAAACACGGGTAGAAAGGGCTTTTTGTAAGTTGTAAGTTTCACACCTGACATTTAGCACGAAGGATGGATGATGCCTAAGAAGACTATTCCAGTCAGAAGTTGGGTTTCTGCTGCAAAACAGTAAACCAAAATTCATTTTAAAAATAGCAATAGACTCTAGAAATGGAAAAGAATTTGTGAATCACCTGTATGTAGCTCTCCCCAGAGAGCAGAAGTTACTGTAAGTAATCAGGATTGGGGCGGATTTCACACCTGGACACCCAGGGCAGCCACGAGAGCTCGCTGGTGGGGTGTAAGGTGGACGCCCGGTGTGTCCGAGTGGCCACGGGTGATCCCACCTCAGGTTGGATCCTCTTGTGCGGAATTCCACCGCTGGTGCCGCCTTCCGTGATCACCGTGTCCTCATAAAGACGTGGGAGATTTTTTTCCAGTCTCTCATGCAGATGGAGTCAGCTCTAGAGCGCAGGCTCAGTAGTTGTGGCGCACGGGCTTAGTTGCTCCGCGGCATGTGGGATCTTCCCGGACCAGGGCTCGAACCCGTGTCCCCTGCATTGGCAGGCGGATTCCTAACCACTGCGCCACCAGGGAGGCCCCAGTCTTTATATGACGTGGACGTTCTTTACTTCTGCTCAGTGCACCCTTTTCCTTAATAATTAAAGCCGGAGTGAGGTGTGTGTTTGACAGGTCACACACACGCTGTTTAGTGAGCACAGAATTCAAGTTAACTCACGTAGAGGCCGCAGCAACACTGAGGTGCGGGAGAACGTCTCCCGTCGGGTTGTAACGATCCTGCTCCGGGGCTCGGCTTCGGCTGAGCGGAGGGGGGCCTGCGCGCTGTGCCGGCCGGGCCGGGGCCACCTGCGGGCCGCTCGCCGGCCAGCAGCTCAGTCGGCTGTGGGTCAGACACTCGTGCGGCCCCTCCGTGGTCTCTGCTCGAGAGTGAGCTGGCGGCGTCTTCGAGACCCGGGTGCGGGTGGGGCCATGGCGGGCCCCCGCGCACGGCAGGGACGTGGGTCCTACAGGGGGGGCCGCGTGAGGCAGACGAGGGAGGAGAGACGGCACCGTGGCCGCGTCTGGAAGCTTCGCTTCGCCGCGTCACCCAGGGTGACATGTGCCCTCCCTCCTTCCTTGAGTTCTTGTGTGTCACAGCTTCCTCCTGTTCGGGGCTCTCAGACTGAGAGCAGAGGACGCCCTGCTGTCTCCGTTGTCCCCAAGGAGCCTGGCCTCCGGCTCCCGCTGACGTCACGGCAGCGGCCTGGGTGCAGGTGGTCCGCGGCCCCGCCCACACCTTCCACCGGTCACACCTGCACTGCCCTTCACCTCCTCTGTTCTCAGTCGAACTAGGCCATCAGCCTCTTAACACCGGGGAGGGGCATGGCCTCCTTTGAGAAGCTCCTCATGCCCAGCCTGGCAAATCCAGGGGCTTCACAGAGCCCAGAAGCCAGCTCGGTTCAGACCCCTGAGGTCCTTCACGGCCCAGCACGGGACACACCCGGGGAGGGACCGACCTTCAGACCATCCTGCTTCCTGCTCCGGGTTTGCTGACGGCGGCGCTGGGGAGGGTCCGCTCCACCACGTGTGTCATCAGAGCCCGCGGGAAGCGCGGCTTCAAACTCACTACCTGCGAGGACCGCTGCTGTAGAAGAAACAGATCCTGGCACAGTTCCTTTGGCTGAGGAGTGGTACTTTCCTCCCCAAACGGTAAGACGTAGCTGTGGAGGGAGACTCACGTACCGCTGGACGCACTGGCTGTTGCAGAAAGAAGGCTCCAGACGGCTGTGTGGTAACCGTGGTGATGGAGAGGGTGCCGGCGACAGCAGGCGAATGTCTAACCTGTCTTATTTCATCCGGTCCCCAGACAGCTCTCTCGGGCAGGTGCCGTTGTTACCCCCACTCCACAGGTGAGGAGACTGAGGCCCAGGAGACGCAAGCACGCGTTCAAGGGCAGCCGGCTGGGAGGCAGGAGAAGAGCCAGGCGGTGAGGCCCCCGCCCTCCAGCATCGGGTCCTGGCCTGGGCTCTGGCCCCTGTGGAAGGTGCACGGCCCCAGGCCTCCCGCCTTCGCTGAGCACCGGCCACGGCGCCCGCCCTGTGGTGGCCTTTGTGATGCCACCCAGGGCGCCTGGTCCTGCCCCGGGCCCGGTGACGGCATCACGGGGCCACGCGGCAGAGGCCGGACCACCAGGCTCTGATCCCGCGTTCAGGGCCCTCTCGGGGTGCTGGCCGGGCTGGGCTGGGCCCCAGGGTGCGGGCTGCTCAGCCCTGCCCCCGGGAGGCCAGGACGGCCTGTGGGACACCTGGGAGTCGGGGATGCCCGCGCTTGCGCCTCTGATGGACCGAGGGTCACGAGAGAGGTGACCTGGCTGCCCGCCCAGAGCGGCTGAACTAGATCTCCAGGTGGCACCCGGGGTCCACGGCTCAGGTTTCCTGCCATGGAGGCTGGGGACGAGTGCAGGTCCCAGCACGACCCTCCCTGAACGTGGGGCGGCCTCTGGGCCAGACGGGGGTGTGCGGGGTGCTGTTGCTCGTTAGTCAGAGGGTGACGTGTGCGGTTACCGCCAGCGTCTGGTGGACAGCGGGCGCGGGAGCCCAGGGCTGGCAGGAGAGCATTCTGCGGAGAAGGTGGAGCTCGGTCCGAGGAGCTCCGGCCTGAGCTGAGGGCGAGTTGGGGCCAGGTCGGCCTTGGACGTGTGGCTGTGCTCAGGGGGCGCTGGCTGGGGACCGGGTGGGCTCAGCAAACACTGAGTGAGGCCCAGGGGCATGGGCCAGAGTAGGGCCTGGAGGGTGAAGGGCGAGCAAAGCCTCCTCCTCACCATGCACCAGCGGCCACGGGATCAGGCGGTGAGGTGGCCGCAGAGAGTCTGGGATTCTGCATCCGGAGACCAGGGTCCATCCCCGTCGTCTCTCTGGACTTGAATTTCCTCTCTCTCATTGAGGTATCTGTGGCCCTTTCAGACTGGATGTGTGTGTCCCCCCAGAATTCATAAGTTGAAGCCCCAGTGCGGGCGTGGGGGCCTTGGGGGGTAATTAGGGTTAGATGGGTGATGAGGAAAGGCCACGTGACCACCTGATAGACGGCACCGTCTGCAAGCCGGGAGGGTCCTCACCAAGGACCCATCCATGCTGGCACCCCCAGCCTCCAGAACGGCGAGAAAAGACAGGTTTGTGGATTAAGCCGCGTAGGCTGTGGTACTTGGTCATGGACACCTGAGACAACCGAGACAGATTTTGGTTCCGCGAGTGTGGCAGGGGCTTCTGTTACAAAGCCTGAAAATGCAGAAGCAGCTTTGGAACAGGCGACGGAGAGAGGCTGGGAGGCTTGACGTTTGGCCTTAAAGGCGGTCCTGGCGAGGGTCCTTCTCCAGTGATGGTGAACAGACTCTGGTAGGCGCCTGGATGCTAAAGGATGTCCAGGTGGAAGGAGGAACGTGCTACTGTTAATGGCAAGGAAGGCAGCCCTGGTTAGGAAGTGGCGAAGAGGGCGGCCTCGCTGTGGCCTCGGGTCTCGTAGAGGGTCGACGTTGGATAGTTAGCTGAGGAGATTTCGGAGCGGCTTTGAAGGAGCGGCTTGGTTCCTCCCGGTGGCTGGCATTGAAATGCAAGAGCAAAGAGACGCGTTGACTGTTAACCAGAAAGGACCGGAGCTCGGACATTTGGAAAACCCTTAGCCTCGCCGCATGGCACCAAATGAGAAGGCGCGCTCTGAAGAGGTGCCAGGCCTGTGGCCACACCACCATTGGGTAAGGAGACCACGGGTGCGACTCGTGGACTTAGCCAGCCGCCGCTGCCGAGCCAGGAGTAGAGGTGGGATTAAAGCAGCAAGGCCTCTGCCGGCCTGCACTTCGGGGGTCAGAGGAAGCAGGCTGGAGGGAAGGACGGCTCTGGAGCTCCTTGGATTCTGCAGGACCAGACCACAGGGCCGTCTGGCTGCAAACGTGCACTCGCCTTCCGCGAAAGGGATGGAGGGCCCCGAAGGCTGTTCAGAGGTGGCCTCTGACCAAAGCCGGGGAGGTGGGGGGGCCTGGAAGAGAGGCGCTGACCAAAGAGGGCTGTTCTCCAACTTGGGACCCAGTGGAACTGCCTGGCTAAGTTTTGGACTTGCTTGGACCTGTCACCCCCTCCTCTTCCCATTTCTCCTTTTGGGAATGGGAATGTCTATTTTCTGCCTTCCTCAAAACCTTTGCATTCGGGAAGCATGTAATTAGTTTGGTGTCACAGGCTCACAGCTGGAGAGGAAATTTGCCTCAGGATGACTCACAGCTCGAGCTCACCCACATCTGATTTAGATGATATTTAGATGAGACTTTGGACTTTGTAGACTTTTCTAAGTTAAAATTAAAATACCATATTATATCATATTAGGTATATACCACATAGTGAATTGATATTTTTACACATTATGAAATGTTCACCCCGAGAAGACCAGTTTTCATCCGTCACCATACAAGGTTGTTGCAGTGCTATTGACTACGTCCCCTGTGTGTACATCACATACCTGTGACTTGTTTATTTTATAGCTGGAAATTTGAACCTCTTAATCCCCCTTTACCTATTTCTCTCCTCCCCCAACCCCCTCCCCCCTGGCAACGAACAGTTTGTCCCCTGTATCTATGACTCTGTTTCTGTTTTGGATTATTTCTTCATTTGTCTTGTTTTTTAGATTCCACATACACATGGACTCATACAGTATTTGTCTTTCTCTGTCCGACTTATTTCACTTAGCATAATACCCTCCAGGTCCATCTGTGTTGTCGAAAATGGCAAGATTTCCTTCTTTTATGGCTGAGTGTATATATACATACACATTGTTGTCCACTGTATATATGTACCACATCTTCTTTATCCATTCATCTGTCAGTGGGCACTTAGGTTGTTTCCATGTCTTCACTGTTGAAATAGTGCTGCAGTGAACAAGGGGTACATATATTTTTCTCCAATTAGTGTTTTTGTTTTCTTCAGATAAGTACCCAGAAGTGGAATTGCTAGATCATATGGTAGTTCTATTTTTAATTATTTGATGAACCTCCATACTGTTTCCACAGTGGCTGCACCAATTTACATTCCCACAAACAGCGCACAAGGGTTCCCTTTCCTCCACACCCTCACCAGCACTTGTTATTTCTTTTCTTTTGGATAATAGCCATTCTGACAGGTGTGAGGTGATATCTCATTGTGGTTTGGATTTGCATTTCCCTGATGATTAGTGATGTTGAGCATCTTTTCATACGTCTGTTGGCCATTTGTATGTCTGCTTCGAAGAAATGTCTATTCAGGTCCTTTGCCCATTTTTTTATTGGGTTGTTTGGGGTTTTTAGAGGAGTTGTATGAGTTCTTCATATTTTGGACATCAACCTCTTATTGAATGTATGATTTGCAAATATCTTCTCTCATTCAGTAGGTTGCTTTTTCATTTTGTTGGTGGTTTCCCTTGCTATGCAAAAGCTTTTTAGTTTGATGTAGTTCTGTTTCTTTATTTTTGCTTTTGTTTCCCTTGCCTGATGTGACAGATCCAAAACAGTCTTGCTAAGACTGATGTCAAAGAGCACACACCTATGCTTTTAGGAGTCTTATAGTTTCAGGTCCTACATTTAAGTCTTTAATCCATTTTGAGTTTATTTTTGTATATGATGTAAGAAGGAGGTCCACTTTCAATTCTTTTTCATGTAGCTGTCCAGTTTTCCCAGCACCATTTATTGAAGAGACTGTCTTTTCCCCACTGTATATTCTTGCCTTCTTTGTCATATATTTATTGACCATATAAGTGTGGGTTTATTTCTGAGCTCTCTAGTCTGTCCCACTGATCTACGGAGCTGTTTTTGTGCCAGTAACATACTGCTTTGACTACTGTCACTTTGTAGTATAGCCTGAAATCAGAGACTGTGATACCTCCAGCTTTGTTCTTCTTTCTCAAGATTGTTTCAGCTATTCAGGGCCTTTTATGTTTCCATATGAATTTTGGGATTTGTTCTAGTTCTGTGGAAAATGCCATAAGAATTTTGATAGGGATTGCATTTAATCTGTAGACTGATTTGGGTAGTATGGACATTTTAATGACCTTAGTTCTTCCATGAACATGGATGTCTTTCCGTTTATCATCTGCCGTCACTTTCCTCAATGTCTTACGGTTTTCAGGGTACGGTTTTCAGGTACGGTTTTCACCTCTTTGGTTAAATCTATTCCTGGATATTTTATTCCTTTGATGCAATTATACCTGGGATTGTTTTCTTTATTTGTCTCTCTGATAGTTCATTATCAGCAACAGATTTCTGTATATTGATTTTGTATCCTGCTGCTTTGCTGAATACACTTATTAGTTCTAAGCGGTTCTTGGAGGAGTCTTTGGGATTTTCTATATATAGTATCGTGTCATCTGCAAATAGTGACAGTTTTACCTCTTCCTTTCCAGTTTAGATGCCTTTTATTTACTTTTCTTACCTAATTGCTGTAGTTAGAACTTCCAGTACTATGTTGAAGAACAGTGGTGAGAGTGGGCATCCTTGTCTTGTTCCTGATCTTAGAGGAAAAGCTTTCAGCTTGTCACCATTGAGTATGATTTAGCTGTGGGTTTGTCATATATGGCCTTAATTACGTTGAGGTATGTTCCTCTATATCTACTTTGTTGAGACTTTTTATCATGAATGTATGTTGAATTTTGTCAAATGCTTTTTCTGCTTTTATTGAGATGATCATGTGATTTTTTTTTTTTTTTTTTTCTGGTATGCGGGCCTCTCACTGTTGTGGCCTCTCCCGCTGCGGAGCACAGGCTCCGGACGCACAGGCCTAGCGGCCATGGCTCACGGGCTTAGTTGCTCCGCGGCATGTGGGATCTTCCCGGACCAGGGCACGAACCCGTGTCTCCTGCATCGGCAGGCGGACTCTCAACCACTGCGCCACCAGGGAAGCCCGATCATGTGATTTTTATCCTTTGTTTTGTTAATGTGATGTATCACATTGTTGGATATACATATGTTAAACCATCCTAGCATTCCTGGAATGAATCCCACTTGACATGGTGTATGATCCTTACAATGTATTGTTGGATTCAGTTTGCTAATATTTTGTTGAGGATTTTGGCATCTATATTCATCAAGGCTATTGGCCTATAGTTTTCTTTGTGTGTGTGTGTGTGTGTGGTGCCTTTGACTGGTTTTGGTATCAGGAAAATGCTGGCCTCATAAAATGAACTTGGGAGTTTCCTTCCTCCTTAGTTTTTTGGAATAATTTGAGAAGGATGAGTATAAGTCTTCTCTAAATCTTGAGTAAAATTCACCTGTGAAGCCATCTAGACCTGGACCTTTGTTTGGGGGACGTTTTTTGATCACTGATTCAATTTTGTTACTGGTATTTTGGTTTGTTTAGATTTTTCTATTCATGATTCAGCCTTGGAAGACTGTATGTTTCCATTCCCTCTAGGTTGTCGAATTTGTTGGCGTGTAATTGTTCACAGTAACAATTTGTTACTCCTTTGTATTTCTGTGGTGTTAGTTGTCATTTCTTCACCTAATCACCATAGGATAATGAGGAGATGACAGTGAGGACATGGCACTCAAAGACCATGTTACAGGTTTACTTCGTTTTAATGAAATGAATTGACTCCTTGAAAAATTGAACGTCACGTTTTATAAATCAAATTCTATTCTCTTTGACCTCCTTTAATTTCAGAGACAATTTTCCATAATTTTAATTGACTTTTAACTGGCAACTGTTCTTAATTCAAGCCTTAACTTTTTTTTTCCTTTGGCCAAGTTTTTACATTAACATTTTATGAAACAAGGCCTCTGGGGACAGACACTATCATTTTATTATTTGTAAAATGTTTTACAGTTTTCCTATAATGAATGAACGTCTGTTTTTTAAATATTAGATTTCCATATGACTCTTTTAAAAGTAGGACGTGACTTTATTTCAGGGTGTGTGAGTGTGTGCCGGTGTGCTTGTTCCCCTAATGTCGCCTGTAATCCCTTCTCTAATGCAATGACATCGTTTGTATGGGAGGCAGAGTGCAGACCCAGGTGTGTGTGCAGCGTGCGAGCCGGAGCTTCTCATGCCTGCAGGCCTGGCGTGGCTGCCGTGCCTGGTGAGCTCCTACTCAAACGATGGCCCTTGTCACCCAGAGTGCAGATGGGGAGGGCAGCCTCGCCTGGGAGCCAGCTAGGCAGCCAGACACACGGGTCAGAATCTCCACCCCCGTGCACCCCAGCACTTCATAGCATGACTTTAAGCCCATGCCTGTGCCCTGGGCTGGGGCACTTAGTAGGTGGGGGACACAGTCTCCTTCTTGATCACCTTCCCATGAAGCTGGGCGCTTCCCTGTGTCTCACCTGTCTGCCGTCTTCCGGAACCACTTACCTGGTTGCACGGGTGACCATCGGCTTCTAATTGATCACTTCCTTGGTTCCAGATCAGAACCATTTCAGACCTGCTGAATCAGAATCCTCGAGGGCAGAGCCCCACATCCACATTTTATTGAACTCCCTGGTTGGTTCTTTGTACCAGTTGGAGCCGAGAGCCCTGTGTTGGTCCCTGGGCTCTCCCAAGGCCAGGCAAGGGTTAACAGGAAGTGAAGCTGATTTTATTCATTTAACAAAAATGTCTTGGCAGGGAATTCCCTGGCGGTCCAGTGGTTAGGACCCCACGCTTCCCTGCCGACGGGCCCGGGTTTAATCCCTGGTCGGGGAGCCAAGATCCCATTAGCTGCGTGGCCCTGCCACAAACAAACAAGCAAAGATGTATTGGGAGCGAAAGATTTTGCAAACTTGTTTTTTTTTTTTTTTTGCAAACATTTAAAAAGATCCAGACACACCATAAAAACAGCAACAGAATCATATTTTTGTGAGGACTTTAAACCAGCTCTTGCACTGATCTTAAACACTCGGTGAGCCAAACGCAAAGCCGGGACTGCACCGGGGCTGCCCTGGGCTCCCGGCGTCCAGCGCGCAGCCCGCCGGGGTGAGCTCTGTCAGGGGAGGGGCAGGCAGGGTGGGGGGCGGTCAGCTGCACAGGGAGCCGGGGCGTCGCAGGGGAAGGGCCGACCCAGCTGGGTGGCCGTGGCCGTCATTCGTCTGGGGGAAGAGGAGCGAGGGCCCCTTTCTCTGGAGACGTGCCCTCCGCCCCCGCAGGCGGTGGGGGGGCCAGGGGGCATTGTGTTCCCACAGTTCAGATGTTTGGGGTCCCCCAGCAAGGCTGAAACGACTGAGCCTCGGTCATTCGGAGGGTCACTGGGGTGGAAAGTGACCTGTGCTCAGGGGAGGGGAATTTAAGCCAGGTGCCGTGGGGGCGTGGGGGCGCTGTGAGGAAAGCGGTGGCCCCGAAAAGCAACAGGGCGCGATTCCTCACGCCGCCTGGGCTGCGAAGGCCCGGCGAAGCCCCAGCAAACCCACGCTCCTTTAGCATAAGCTTTGGCAGCCCTCTGCCGCCGCCCGCGAGCGGCCCGTCGGCGGGTTCTCGGCTGCGCCCGCAGACCAGGGCGGCCCAGAGGGGCTGGAGCGGCCCCCGAGCCCGCGCTCCGCTCCGCGGGGTGTGTGGACGCGGACGTCTGGGGAGGAGGGACACCCGCAGGGCCCCCTGCTGGCGAGCCCGTGCCCTCCATCGCGTGCGCTCGGCGGGCGCGTATCCGGTGCCCGCTGCGTTCTCGGCCCGGGCTGGACACGGGGGCGCCGGGACGTCAGAGCCACGTCCCCTGCCCGCATGGTGTTCTGGGGGGGCCCTGGGACGAGGCGGCTCTGGTGATGGCCCCCCCTGTCGTGGACGGCACCGCAGGGCCACTGGCAGCCCTGGGGACCCATCATGTGGCTGTTCGTTTTATTCACCTGTGTGCTTACTTACACACGCGTGCACACATACATACACACATCATACATACACATACACGCATACGTATACACGTGTGCACACGTACATGTACCTGCACACATATATACACCTGCACGCACTACACGCACACACCCTTGCACATACACACATACATACACGCATATACGTACACATATATACACACATACATACACATGCATACACACATACAGTTAAATCACTTTTAAGAGTTTTGGACTTAAGGATCGCATTTGACCATTTGATACCCTGGGGCTTTTTTGCCTGAGACCCGGCAACATTTGGGTGTCTGGCTGCAGCGTGGCTCCCCTTCCAGAGGCCCCGAGGGCCAGGCACCACCGGCCCACCGGAGCCAGTGCCTCTCCTGCTGGTCTCAAGTTAGGAGACCGTCATCCTGGGAGCCGCTTCCTCCACACGGTGGCCACAGGAGCCGCGCTACTTGGAGGACGGGGACACCTCTGAGCCATCTGCATGGCTCCCCCTGGTGGCCAAATGACCGAAGCGCTCCGAAGCGTGCCCCACGCACATCTGTCTTGGATGGTGGAAGAGGGCTGCCCCGTGCCACGCTCCCCGCACACTTGCTCCCCTCCAGGCCAGGGCTCGCCCGTGCCAGCCGCGGACAGCATGCAGGACATCAGCTTCCATCCTTCCTATCAGGACCAGTGCTGGGAGTAGAGAAAGCGTCAGATTTGTTCATACTAACGTGTTATTGACTTATCCCTACTAAGTGCACTTTAAGGGGACTTCAGCACCACTAACTGTCCCCAGCTTGGGTGGGCACGGGAGTCCCTGTCCAGCCACCATAGGGTCCGGCGGGCCCCGTGACCAGAGCAGGCTCTGTGGTGGCCCCCACCGACTCAGGAGCTCATTGTCAGGCTCCGTGTGCTGCCTGTGTCACACCACACCCCATGCCGGCTAATCCGCATCCAACGTCGGAAAAGGAAGTCCCAGGAGAGTCATGGAACTGTCTAGATTCTAAGACGAGCACACTGCTCTGGAAGCACCTCTGCGTGTACACACTCCTCCTCCACACCCCTCACTCACACGCGCGCACGCGTGCACTTCGGTTCCCCGTGTGGTACAGACCACACAGTGCTGCCGGGGCCTCCAGCTGAGGCCGTGTCTGTACACATGGGTTCTGTGAGCCTGGGGCAGGGGGGCGGCTAACGTGGAATAACCAGCCCCCCACCCCACCCCCAGGTGAAGTGTCCAGGCTGGAACGCGGTCCCGCGATGGCAGGGCAGCTGTCGGATCGGCACGTCCAGGCCCGGGTCTGTGCTGGCACCTGTGCCACGTCTGGGGAAGGAAAGAGTCGGGAAGGCTTTCCGTCTCCGCCGTTCTCCTCCTCCGAGAATCTTTACGGGCCCGTGTTTAGAGTTTCCTGACAGGGTCCTACCCCCTCGCTGACAGCAAGGGCCTCCAGGAGAACTAACCCGCTTGGCCTCCATTCTGTGTGTTTCTCTAGAAAGACAAGAAGCCCGGGCTGCTGAAGCTGCTGGCCGGCGCATCCACCAGGAAGAAGTCGCGCTCCCCGCCGTCCACCTCTCCCACCCACGACCCCCAGGCAGCGGCGGACGCCTCACTCCAGGGCGCGGTGGGGCCCGAAGTGTCCTCACTGTCCGTCCACGGCAGGGCCGGGTCCTGCCCCGTTGAGGGCGAGATGCAGGGGGCCTTGGGGTTGGAGCCGCTGCACAGGAAGGCGGGCTCCTTGGATCTGAGCTTCCCGTCGCCCGCCCGGCAGGCCCCTCTCTCCATGGCCGCCATCCGCCCCGAGCCCAAGCTGCTGCCCAGAGAGAGGTAAGGATGGGCCTGCGTCCTCACGGGCCTGGGTCTGGTGGTCTGTGAGGTCTGGAGCCACGTTGGGGAACAGGGACGACACAGGTTTCTGGGGTTTCAACCTGCCAGGCGGCCCCCACTATCCCATCAGCTCAGATAGAACGGCAGCGCATTTCACATTCTGAGTCCATCTGGGTCCTGAGTTTGTATTTACAAGGGATCCATCTGGAAATCTGGTGGAACTGATGGTTTCCTGAGCCCGAAGAGCGAGCAATGGAGTGAGGGGCCTGCATCCCCTGCCCCCAAGGAACCCACAGTGTGACCCCGGGCTGAGCCCCCCTAGGCCTGAGCGAGCCCCGCCCTGGGGAAGCTCTTCTTCCGGGCTCGGCCCACTCTGACCCCTGGCCCCAGGCTGCCTTCAGTGTTTTCTGCCAAAGACGACAATTCCTTAGAGTTCAGCATAGAGTTTTCTAGGTCAGGAAACTGAGTCCCCCGAGGCCTCGGGTGGAGGGGGCCAGAGGCTGGTGTCCTGCTTGTGGGCCAGCCCGTTTGAGTCATCGGTCCTTAGAGAGCCTCAAAGGGGGCTGAGGGCGCTCAGGGGAGGAAATGCTTTCCTTTCTAAGTGTCCCTCCTCCTGGGAGAGCTGCCCAAACGGTAAAAAGGGGAGCATCTCCTGAGCGCGCGGTCCTGGCATTTCTGGCAGGTCCTTCCCCCGCTCGGCCACACTGACCGATGCCAGCCCGTCCGTGTGGCCTGAGATGCATCACACACGTCACACGCACACCCACCATGTACACCGCACGCACGCACACACACACACACACACACACACACACACCCCAAGTGCACACCACCCACCCCCTCCTCTCTCCCTCCACTTCCCTCCCCACGGGAGCCTCCGCCTCCAGGCAGCTCTCCCACGTCAAAACCGTCTTTCTGCCTCGGGACCAACCCAGCTGCCTGAGATTTCTGAATGGGGGTCCCAGCCCCTCCTCCTGGTCCCAAAGTTGGGGGCTCTGGGGAATGACAGGTCCCTAAACGTGTCGAAGCTGCTCTCGTGTCTCCTTTGGGTTTCTGCCTTCCCGGATCCTCAACTTCTAGACTCCACAAAGGGCTTCAGGACCCTGTCGTAAAGAAATCATGGGCGTCTAGGATTAGCTGGGAAGTTCAGGGAATCCCTCCCATTAGCTGACTATCCTCATTGGAGGTGTTGTGCCCGGGGCCCTGGGCGCCCTCCGGCCCCCAGCACCCTGCACAGCTCCCCGGCGACCCCTACTGCCCAGCGCGGCCCTCACCCCGCACAGCCCTCAGGACTCGCAGGTACCGGCCCCCAGCAGCTTGGAGCTGAGGGCGTGACAATGGCAACGTCACCTTCAGGCCGGGGCAGCTCCTGAAACACCCGGACGCGGGCTGGTGGGTCACACTGACCTCGCAGCTGTGACCAGAGTCCTGCATGGAGGGCGCACCCTCACTCACACCCCAGCCCCTGTTGGGGGTCCCGCCACGGGGGGCTGTGCGTGAAGGGCAGGCCGGGCTCAGTCCACGCCCCCAACATGCATCACAGTCTTGCAGCAAGAGAGACACCTGCCACTCAGCAGCCATTTCACCCAGACGAGTGTGTGCTTTCTGAGTCCCGGCCCCTACCTACAACATGGGGATGCTGGTGCCTGGTGGCTATTAGGGCCACACGACACCTAGATTAATAGCTGGAAGAGGATGAATGTGTAGCGAACGCCAAGGGCAGAAACAACCGTAACAGCGCACGAGATGACGTGTGAGGCGACGCTGTGCGACGTGACGTACACGACAGTGAGGCCGCGGTGTCCACACCTCCGCACTGATTGACCGGCCTCCCCACCTGTTCACACGCCCGGTCTGCGTGTCCTCACCTCTCGCCGGCCTCTCAGCTGTTCGGCTCTGTTGGGATTTAGAAGTTTCTTGCTTTGATCTGCTGTGGGTCAGGGAGGCTCCCAAAGACGTCTCTGCCCTAATCCCCAAACCGAGGATAAGGTGGCAGATGGACCGAGCGGCTGACCCTATGGCGGAGAGGTTGTGCAGGCCCCGCGGCGGCCCGTGCGACCTCACGAGTCCTCGCAGGTGGGCGAGGAGCTCGGCCCGCCGTCCTGGCTTCGAGATGGAGGGAGAGGCCTCCACCAGAACGCCGCAGCCGCTGGGGGCTGGAGGAGGGGAGGGGACACAAGCTGCCCCGGAGCCTCCATCCCCTGACTTTGCCCCGTGAGGCTGTGTCGGACACCGGACTTCCGGAACCCGCAGACGAGACGTGTACGTCGTCGGGCGCTGTTCGTGGGAATCCGTCAGAGCCGCCACGGGGACCCAAGGCGTGTGTAGACCTTAGAGTTTGGTGTCCAGGGTGTGTTCTTATCACTTTCAAGGTCCTGGAGGGACACCACTGTGATGACCGCAGCCCCCGACCCCGGGCCACTCGCCCTCACGGGGACCGACACGGGGGCTCCGACGGGCTCCGACGGGCCCCTCCGGTGACTCGGGGGACGTGCCCAAGCCCCCGGGCAAAGCGGCTGCGTCTGCGGCGGTCGGAGTCCCTTCGAGTTCTGCACCTCTGACTCCTGAGTCCGATGTCTGCGGGGTGGCTGTGGTGACGCAGCCGCTCCGGACAGTCTGACGTGTGACGCCGGGGTCATGCACTGCTCGCTTGGCCCTTTCGGGCCACTGAGCATCAGTCTCTGTCAGCGTCTTGGAAGGATCTGGACGGAAAACGGAATGCTGGTCTTGTAGACGTTCAGCCCACAGCATCCATCCGGGCTCATTAAATCACGGGATTGCTCAGAAGCACCGAATTAATTTTTTTCTAGCAAATTACACTTTTAAAGTTGCTTGTTTCACATCTGGCAGTTGAGGCAAAAGCTACAACTCATGTCGGGAGCGTGAGGACCGATCTCGACGCGTTCTTCCCTGGGGGGGTTGAGGGAAGGGGGCGGGTGTTGGAGGAGGAGGACGGGCGGGAAGCCGGGGGGCACGGGGCTGGCAGGCGTGCAGCCTGGGCGCCGGGGGGTGGGAGCTGCGGCCTGTGTGTGCTGGCTGATCTCACGGGCGTTGCTGAGTCCCAGCTATCTGCAGGGACGCGGGGCTGGGAGGGCAGGAGCCGTTGTCCCCTTCCTTGCCTCGTCCACACCCTGAAAGGGACCGCGGTGGTAAGTGGCCCGGCCTGCACGCCGCAGGCACCTGGGAGGCCGGGCCGGCCTCGCGACCCGCTTCCTCTCTGTCCCCTGCTCCCACCGCCTGGGGCGGGCGGGGCCCGTGAGCTCGTAGGGCCGGCCCGGCCCCCAGGCCCCCGCGCCATCCCCAGCTGGACGGGCCGGCCCCCCGCCGCGCGCAGGTGGCTGGAGGGGGATGAAGTGGGCCTCGTTCGGCACCTCGGTCCTCGGGCGTCCGCGGGCAGATCCCGGGAGCCCCCGGTCCCCGTCCCCCAGAATCCCGTCAGGCTGCTCCAGGGTCCCCGCCTGTGGCCTCACTTCGAGAGGCGCTGACCTGGGACCTTCTGCTCTGTGGCATCCCGGTTTCTCCGGGTCCAGGAAGTAGCAGGTCAGAGGCTCTGCAGACGGAACCCCTTGAGGACCCTGGGGACCCCCAGCTGCCAGGCGGCGACGGCCTCCGTCAGCGGCCGTCGGTCTGGCTCTGGCTGGCAGGGAAGGCCGGCCAGGGGACAGGGTCAGGCCAGGTGCTGCCCCGGAGGAGGGACAGCAGAGCCTGGGGTTCGGAGAGCGTGGGGAGGTGGCCGAGGGCAGGGGGAGCGCGGTCTGTGTCTCTGGCCCAGGGAGGCCGCTGGGCCTTGGGGGGCTCGGGGGGCTCGGAGGCCCCGGGCCCTGAGGGCGGGGCTGGGGGCAGGAGCCGGGGTCAGCGGTGCTCCTGCGACCCAGCCGCCCGAGGACGTGGGGCGCGGTGCGGCGCTGAGGTCGTCGGGTGAGGAGGGGGAGGCGGGCGGCGCCCCGGGGACGGCAGGGACGGGCAGGCCGGCGTCCGTGGCGGGAAGGGCCGGTGCGCTTGCGGGGCGGGCGATGGGAACAGAGCCGCTTCCCAACTTGCCTCGGGTCCGAGCGCCGTGGTTCCAGCGGAGCGGGGCCGTGTGCGTGGCGGGCTGGAGGCGGACGGGGAGGGGTGAGCCGGCGCCGGCAGGTCCGCGGGGAGCCTCTGCGGGGCCCCCCCTCCCCTCCCCCCCCCTCCCCCCGCACCCAGCCCGCGGGGTCCGTGGTGCCTACGAGCTGGGGATCTGCGCACGGAGCCCCCAGCTCACCTGACCAGTCCTGCCCCCCGTAAGGGTGGGGGCTCGGGGACGGCGGGACACGTGAGCCCTGTGGGGTCCCCGGCCGGAGGGGGCTACGGGCAGCTCTGCCGGCCCGCGGCCTGCCCTCGCCCTCGGGCGTTTTAGAGCAAGGCTGGTCCTCAGAGCCGCCTCCTCCCCTGAGGCTCTGTGGGCAGGTGTGGGGTGCAGGCCTTTTTCTCGGGTCCAGGGAGCTGCCGAGGCCCAGGGGTCTGTGCCCGGTCGGAGCTCAGGCGCCCGGCAGGAGGCGGCACAGCGGAGACTCACGTCTCCAGGTGGATCTTATGGCACGTCGGGCTGAGCACAGGGACGGAGCCCCGGAGCCCCGGAGGTGGTGGGCGGCTCACCCCTGGGTATCTGTTTCCCCAGGTATCGCGTGGTGGTCTCATACCCGCCCCAGAGCGAGGCGGAGATCGAGCTGAAGGAAGGGGACGTGGTCTTCGTGCACAAGAAGCGAGAGGACGGCTGGTACAAGGGGACCCTGCAGAGGAATGGCCGCACCGGCCTCTTCCCCGGCAGCTTCGTGGAGAGCTTCTGAGGCCGTGCCTGCCGCCCCCAGGGACGGAGGTGCAGGGACCCCAGGGGAGCGGCCGCCTGAGGCCCTGGGTCCTTCTGGGCACCTGGCGGGGACGCCCGCACGCGCAGGACCCGGGGGCGAGGAGGTCACGGCTTCCACCCGCCCCGTGTCCTCTGACGCGGAGCACACGCCGCCAGGGTGCTCCTCTGCCGTCTGCTGGCGCGGCCGGCGGGGGGCGGGGCCCCCGTGCCTTTGGAGAGCGTCCCTTGGGTGGCTCCGGGTTTCACGTGGGTCCTCGGGCACCTCCACCTGGACCCTCAGCATGGTGCCCTGGCCCGGGGTCGCCAACTGCCCCATCGGGGCAAGGCCAGCACGTGGCTCCCGCGGGGCGAGGTGGCAGCAGTGCCCCGTGCTTTGCCACCGCTGTCCTCTCTCCCTCATGCTTCTTTCTTACATCTTTTTACTGCCAAGCTGTTAGACTTTATAAATGTCTAACAGGTCGTTCACTGCCTATTTTTCATACATCTGGTGCTGCCTTTTTGTAAAACTAGTCGGGACTTGGTTGAGCTTGAAACAAAAAATCTCTGGGAGACACCAAAGGGGCAGACCTTTTACAGGCACCATGTGAACCTGGAGAGCCAGGTGTTCACAGCCTCGGTGCTCGTGGGGCCAGAGGGGCCTGGGCATCGGAGGGAGTTAGGAAAAGCCCGTGTCTTTCCACCCTTCCAGAGCCCCTGCCGCATCTGGAGATGTTCTGACATGAGGTGGCAGTAAAGGAACAGGAGGGTGGACCCCAGGTCAGGAGGCAGGACTTCCCTTCTGCGCCGTAGAGGGGACCCCACAGCCGGCACTTCCACTGTCCAAACGTGCGGTTTTTACCACCGTTCAGATCGACTGCCTTGTGACGGTTTCTCCTGTTTTTCTTTAAATAAATAACTGCTCTGTTCTCAGTGCACACCTTGGTCTCCAGACCAGAGCCACGAGGATAACGAGGGCTTTGAGGCGTCATGCAGACTTGCAGGTCCAGGGAGCTGGGCGGGGAGGGGCAGCTCTGATCCTGGGACCTTCCCCGTCGGGGGTCCACGAAGGGCACCCACGAGTCCACCTTCCCCCAAGCCCCGACGGGAGGAGCCCGTGAGAGAGACACCTTAGGAATACGTTCCTCTCAGTTCTGAAACCCTCTCTCTCTTTACAAAGCCACTCAGGGTTAAATCAGGCTGAACACACTAGCCTTTGGGACGTCTCTGCAACAAAATCCAGAAGCCCACTCCCTGGCCTGCCATGAGGCCGTGGCAGGAACGCTGTTTTCAGAGTTCCTGTGTTGGGGTGTGACCTGGCTCCTTGTTGCTGCCAGGTGGCTCCACGCTGCTGGGTCGCCCCTCGAGAAAAACGCTCTTCCTCTCTCCAAGACATGATAGATTGACAGAGTTGAGAAATTTGTTCTGAATCAAAGAAAAAAAAAAATCTGGTTTAAACGCAGGGAGTCCCGTGCACTGAGTTATGACAGCCAGAAGGTGCGCGTTTGTCACCGGTTGCCAAATTAGTTGCTTTCTGTGCACAGAAATCCTGTGCGTGCCTACAATTATGTCATCACCAGAAACACGCGTGGATTAACATGCTGAGTGAGACGTGTGTTCTCCAGTGAAACCAGAGCTGACTTCGTCCACAGATGATAGGAAAGTCTTCTTTCTAAACGTAGGCAGTTACCAAGCAGCAGCACAGACCTCTCCCCGGCACCGTCCACGTTAAGATGAGAGGCTGGCGCCTGCTGGAGGGGGCACATGCAGCCCTGCAGGTGACTTAGCGAACTTGTCGCCAGCCTCTCCCGTGCAGAATCAGGGATGGGCGCTGGGGGGCCACCAGCGTCAGGGCCTCCTCACCGGCCAGGCTGCAGGGAGCATGGACACGCATGCCCACCCCCATGCTTTGGGCTGTTTTCAAAGCCTTGACCAGAAAATCAGCCCTCATGACCAGTGAACCACGGACAGAGCAGGAGCCGAAGCAGACCCTTCTGCCGGGCCGTCCTGCCCGGAAGGGCACCCTCGTCCTGGCCACTAAGACGAACCAGCCCTTTGCCCGACACCTTCCAATTCCCCAGGTCCAGGTCTCACGCAACGTGGGCGTGACGTGGCCTTTGGGGCCAAGGCGACATGCTCTGAGGAGCAGGGTAGAGTCCTCAGCCACATGCACTGACACCAGGACACGGAGGCGACAGGGACATCGGGCCATCAGAGGGCCACGGGAACAGAGTCAGGAGATGGCGGCCTCACAGTGAATGCTGGGCTCTGCTGGGAAATTGTTGGCACTTTGCACACTCACACACATGCACCCCTTGCTTCTGTTAGACACAGACGTCAGTGTGTGATTCTGGAGGGACGGACTGATGACCAACCATGATGCCTGTGTTTCCGAGTCTTTAAATAAAACTGAACGTGGAGAGGCCTGGTCTCTGGATGGGGGAGCAGTCAGGTGGGGCCGGGCTGCGCAGGAGCAGAGTCCGCAGGCGTCCGCCACGTCCCCTCTGCCAGCCTGTGGGCGCACAGCCCTGCCACCCCCAGGAGCTTCCGGGTGGGCCACCCGGGTTCTGTGTCAGGGTGGCGGGCCGCCAGACAGCCACTCCCGGCACTGGCTGGGCAGGAAGACTTGAGCCTGGCCAGCGGGGCTTGGGCGCTTTCTAGGACCCCTGCAGGCTCCTGCTTGCCTGGAAAAGCAGAGTGACTTTCTGCGGGTGATGCCCCTTCCTTGCTTGCGGGAAGCCTTCATGTCCGTACTCATGCAAGTCCCGTTGGCCAGGACCGCCTGGAATCGGCCTCCCAGACCAGCACACTCAGTATCCTGCTTGTGTGTCTGGCCTCAGGTGCCTGGGCCACGGGGGCCTGTCCTCTGGAACACGGGGTGCGGGGTTCCTGGAACCCACCCACAGAGGGAGGCCCGGCAGAGGGCCGCACGTGACCCAAGACCTGTCAGGGTGTTTCCTGGAGGAGAGCCCGCTGCCCTCCTGGCCGGGCCTCCCCCCGAGCCTTTGACCGTCTCATCACTGGAGCTGGAGGGAAGCTTAGCCAGGAGCTACTTCCCTCTTTTACGTGAACGAACGGAGTGAACTAGCGTTAGACTGGTGACACCGCCTGCAGGGTAGGGAGGGGAGGACAGCCCGTGCTGCAGTGATGAAGCCTTCACGTGCTCCCCAGCAAGATGGGCCAGAGACACTTCGCCAGGTGGGCCATTAGATGAAGCGCCCAGATCTCATGCTCAGTGCACCCCCAAGACCCTGCCCAAAGCTGGGCACTGAGCCAGGCCCTCCGTGGAAATAGTGCGTCGGGCCTGAGGGCGGGGGGAGGCGGCGCCGTCACGACCCGCAGGCCTCCTGGCAAGTCTGACCAGAGGGACGGACGCGGCAACGCCCTGCCCCCGGGCCTGGAGCCACGTCCGAGTCCAGGCTGGTCAGGGCAGCTGGCCGCTCACCTGTGAAGCACAGACAATCCCGTTGTCCGCAGGGAACTGGCAGCCCCGTGGCTCTTGGGAGGAGTCATGGCTCTGCCCCGACACTGACGAGGTGGCACATGTCGGCCCTGGGGAAACTCGGGTCTCCTTTCCCCGGGGAGCCGCTCCACAGCCGGCCCTTCATTGGCAAGGACAGGTTGGTGACACCGTGGGGTGTGCAGTGGCGGTGTTCTGGCCCCGCCCCCGTGGCCTCACCCTGCCCCATCCCTCCCCCTAAGCCCACAGCAGAGCGAGGGCTGTTCCAGGGACCATAACAGACGCGCCTTTTCAGGCTCTGCGTCCACAGCCCCCAGTCCTCCTGGGAAGCCTGGAGCCAGACCTCCAGTCACAGGACTCAGCCTGGAAGGGGCAGGGGAGGGTGTGTGGTTCAGAAAAGGGATTCTCGGTAAGGAAGGGGAGAGGAGGCCCGTGAGGAGCCCCTGCACCAGGCAGGGCAGAGGTAACAGGGAGGCAAAGCAGGAGGGGGGCCGGGAGGGCGGCAGGGAGGGGCTGTGTGCAAAGCGCCCTGCAGATTGAGAACCACGGCCCGCGTCCCACTCCCGGAACCTGAGAACCTGTCAGGTTACATGACAAAGAGGGGCTGAGGTTGCTAACCGGCCGACCCTGAGTTAGGGAGACAGACCCTCCTGTTCCCCTGGGTGGGCCCAGAGTGCCCACAGGTCCTTGCAAGGACATCAGGGAGGCCGGAGAGCCGAGAGCCGCGAAGGGGAGGTGCCCAGGGCCTGCTCTGAAGCTGAAGGAACCAAAGGCTGACGCTTCTCTGACCCGGGTCGGGTCCTGAATGACCCCCCGGGACCCCTCAGGGCCTTAGGCCGTTTCGGGAGGGCTAGTGGGTCTGTTTGCACAGGGACGGAAGGAGGGCCAGCGGGGCATAGGGAGAGGGGGCTCCTGATGGGGAGCGTCCGGAACTGCTGAGGAAGAGGCTCCAGGCGGACTGGGAGGCCCCCACAGAGGAGGTGAGCGCCGGCACCGGGCTGCGGCAGAGGGGCCACCGAGGGGTCGGCTCAGCGAGCCCGGGCAGGACACCTGCCCCGCGAGGAGGGGGTGCGCACGGCAGTGGCAGTAGCTGAACACGGGCCAAGGAAACGGCGTGCGTGCGGGTCCCCTGGAGGGGAGCATCCGGGGGGCGCGGAAGGCGGGCAGGGGCGCGCGGACGGCGACAGGCTCTGTCACCTGCCCCCCGCGCTCGCCTGGGGCCCAACCTGAGGGGGGGGGGGCAGGTTCCTTCCCAGGGACCCCGCCCCCTGGATGAAACCTCTGCCTCAGACTAGGCTGGGAAACAGTCCTCCCCGCTGGGTTGTTCCTGGAATGACTGTCCCGTTCCAGGGCCCTCAGGGCCTCAACTTTTGGGCACAAAACTGCCCTTTTCTCTAAATAAGCAGCTCTTGCCCTGACGGTTCCAAGAAAGAAACACAACGGCCCCCATAAAAGCAGACGTGCAGCCGCCCTCGTAATCAGAGGAACGGGGTCCACGCGACACCGAGACCCGCAGACGGGACGCTGCTCTGCCCGCCAAGCCGCTGGGACGCAGGTGACGCCCCGGAAGGGGACCTGGCACACGTGCGCCCCAGGAGGTGCCACGTGCACGCGGGGCCCTCGCACGGCACGTCAGCGCACAGAGCCCACGCACAGGGAAGTTCACGCACGGCACGTCGGCGCACGGCACGTCAGCGCACGGCACGTCAGCGCACGGCACGTTGGCGCACGGGTTCCGCCCCCAGATCCGGGAGACGGGTTTGTTGCGGCTCCACGCCAGTGGTTGAAGGAGCAGGTGAGGAGCGCGCGTGTTCTTGTGAGAAGGGGACGTGGAGGAGTGAGTGTGTAAAGGGGACGGGTCCAGGAATATGCTTCGTGTGTGCGCGGGAGCGGCACCTGGGCGGTGGGCGGGGCGTCTCCGGAGGTCCCTCAGCGCTGCCTCACGGGAACGTAGCTTTTCACGTCTAAGTCAGATGACCTGTTTGGAGTGAGAGGCAGAAGCTGAGCAGCCGCTGCCTCTGGCGCGGCTGAGAAGGACCCGGGGGCGCCGCGGGGGAGCAGCCTGTGAGCTGGGGGCGGGGCGGGGCTGGAAGAGTGAGGGAGAACCCGGAGCCTCCCGCGGCCGTGGTTCCCACCCCAGGCCTGGCCGGGCTTTCGAGGACTGGCTGGGGCGCGTCCCGGGACGTCGGTGCTCCCGGGCTTTGCTTTGCGTCGGAAGCTGCGGTCCTGAGTGGTTTCCGACGCGGCGGCCTCCCACCCTCCGGACTGGATCGTATTTGGCGGTGGCCCTCGGAGGGTCCAGGGCGCTCTCCCTTCTCGGCCCCCGTGGTCTGAGCGTTGACTTACAACGGGGAGAGGGGCAGGCTCCGCAGCACCGCCGAGTTATTAGCACCGTGGCACGTTCATGCGCGCCGCTGACTCAGCCCTTTAATGCGCCTCTTAAATATGCATCAGAGCCCTGATAAACGTGAGTCATCCTGGGAATGACTTCGCAGCTGTTCGCCTGCCGCATCGCTGATGCATGTTTTTTGGGTGAACTCATCAAAGGACCTAGATTTTAATCAAAGGCTTCGGAATCTTCTGTTGGGGCCAAGTCAAATCCCTGTGAATCCGAAGGGAGGTCTCTGGTGGCTCACCACAGGGCTCTGCCAGTAGAGCACACAGTAATTTAGGTAAAGGCGTCAGGGCGTGAATATCACATCTGTTAATTACTCAGAGCCTGGTGGGAGAGGTGGATAGACAGACAGCGGAACCAAGGTCACAGTTTCCTCAAGGGAAGAGATTCGTGCACGATCGGAATAATTGTAGAACCTTATATACAGAAACCTGCGGTTTATTGTATTTGACCGACCAGCGCGACCAGGGTTCCTCCAAAAGGAGGATGTGACATAAGTAAATGCAAAACTGCCGAGGTGGGTGCGCGGAGAGTCCTGTGAGGCGGCTCGCGTGTCGTAGGGCACGTGCAGCTGTGGCGCTTGGGGAAGGATTAGTGGTGACACAGCCGCCCCCAGGGATCAGTCCTCGGAGGGGACTCCCAGGATAAAGGGGCAGGACTGGCACGGCAGGCGGGCTTCTCCTCAATTATAGACTAGGTCACTTTCCAGGCCTTGGAATTAAATGTTTATTAGTACAAACGGTCAAGTTGCATTGGCCAAGTAAAATTGTTAAAAAAGTGCTTTAGATTTTATATTTTCAAAACGCTAGAACTCTTTGTTCAAATGAAATCTTCTGTAGAAGACTAACACGTAAAGCCGATGAAAGCAGGGCTCTTTTTCTTGAAACGGGGCGGGGGCCGGGAAACCCAGTTGCGTGGGTGCCCCCCACAGTCCACGGCCCTTTGTGCGTCTCCCAGGCAAGTGGGAGCTTCTGTGCTCTGTTCCTGTAACAGCTGACAAGCCGTCGGGGGTCGGGGGCCTGCTGTTCTAATGGACTCCTGGAGGGTCTCGTCAGGGTGGTTAGACTTGGAAACGTGATCCAGAATTGAGGTTGCAAAGTTAGGTTAAACAGCTGGGCAACCCCACTCAGCCCTGTACGTCGTACTCAGCAGAGGCCGTGCTCCCGGGACGCCTCAGCATTTGGTTTTGGGCCCAGTGTCTTAGCGCTGCCCGTTTCTCGTCTTTCTCGGTGCCAGGCATGAGGCCAATGTCAGGGGCTTCCCTGTGCAGCCACTTCACAGCCTCGAGGTGGTGGAGACAGGCGTGGCCGCTGTCCCCGGGTGGAGGGGAGTTCGCGCCTGCATCCCACTGGGACGGCTGCCTTTCTCTCCCCGGATGGGGGACACTGACAGCCGCCACTTCCCCCGCCCTCCCGCAAAATGCATTTCCCAGACTGCCCTGCAGCCAGGCCATGAGTGAGGACCCCCCCCTTCTTCCCAGCTTTCCGAAAGCTGGGGCGTGGATATGTCAAAGGCATCTCCAGCCACGAAGACAGGAGCAAAGTCTGTGGACAGCAGAGAAGGAGGAGGAGGAGGGGCTCTGACCAGCCAAGCCACAGTGGATGGCCTGCCCACGGGAGAGAGAAGTAAACGTTTGTCTGTTTAAGCCGCCATCACTGGGAGACTCTTCTTCCTCTTACACCTGTGGTTTTTTTTTTACCATCTCCACTGGGTTGCCTTCTAACCTGACATTCTAGAATGGTCGTCTCTCTGTGGATCACAGTTGGAACAGACATTGCTGAGTGACCAAAAGCCAGTTCTGACTTCTGCTTATGGACGTAATGGAAAAACAGTATTGGATTTACCCTTCTGCCTTACACAACTAGGAAACCAGACGAAACACAGGACATTGGAACACAGGCAACGCAGAACAGTGATTCTCGGGAAGAAGGAGCCCTTTAGTGAGTGTGGGCTGCCATCACAGCCTGGGGGCTTAAACAGCAAGTTTAATTTCCCACAGCTCCACAGGCTGAAAGTCTGAGATCAAGGTGTCAGCAGGGCTGGTTCCTCCCGAGGCCTGTCTCCTTGGGTCCTCACGTGGCTCCCTCTGTGCATCTGTGTCCTGACCTCCTCCTCTTATAAGGACAGCAGTCCTGTTGGATTCGAGCCTGCGCATGTGACCTCATCGGCCTTACCTACCTCTTTAACGGCTGGACACAAACCCATGTTTCAGCTGCATCACACAAAATTTTTTGTCTGTTTTTGTGTCTATTAAGTTAAAAATACTTTGTAAATTTGCCTTTTTTGGGGAGGCCTGTAGGGTTTTTTTTTTAAGAAGTGTGTTATTTAATTTCTGAATATTTAGGAATTTCCCAGGTATCTTTCCATTGTTGATTGCTAGTTTAATTCCATTGTGGTCAGAGAACATACTTTATATAATTGCAGCCCTCTTAAATTTATTGAGGCTGGTTTTATGGTCCAAAATATGCTCTTTGTTGGTGAATGATCTGTGTACACTTGAAAAGAACGTGTGTCCTGCTGCTGTGGGTTGGCTGTGATCTCTAAATGTCAATTAGATCAAATTGATTGATAGTGTTGCTTAAGCCTTCTATATCTTTATAGATTTTCTTCGGACTTGTTCTGTCAGTTACAGAGAGAACATTGTTGAAGTTTCCATTTACAAAGGTGGATTTGTCCTTTTAACGTCGGTGGCGTCTGCAAGTCTCTTTAGTTCTCTCAGTTTTTTGCGTCATGTATTTTGACTCGGTTATTCGGTGCAAACACATGTAAGATGGCTAGGTTCTCGTGGTGAATTGGCCCCTTTATCATTTAGAAATGACTCCTTTTCTCCCTGGTGCAGTTCCTTGTTCTGAATTGACTTTGTCTTAGTTATGCTGCCACTTTAGCTTTTGTCTCATTCCTAGTCTCATGAGATATGTTTTTTCTATCCTTTTAGTCTGTTTTCATCTTTAAAGTAGTGTTTTAGTAAAGTAGCGTTTCAGATAGCTGTATCTTACTTTTAAAATCCAACCTGCCAGTCTCCGCCTGTTAACATTGGAGTGTTCTAACCATTCACAGTAATGTGATTGGGTTTAAATCTACAATTTTGCTATTTTTGTTGTTTCATCCTTTCATTATTTCTTTTTTCTCCCTCTTTTCCTGACTCCTTTGGATTAATTTAGTATTTTTTATGTTTCTATTTTATTTCCCTTTTTGACTCAAGAGGCATACTTTGTTTTAAAATTTTGTGATTGATCTAGAGTTTGAAGTATGTGTATTTAGTTGTCATTGATAGTTACCACAATATTAAAGATATACATTATGCCTCTTCACGTATTTTGTGAGCATTTATTATTCGAACACACTGATTGTACCCTCCTCAGCCTTTGTGCCACTGTTTTCATACATTTTACTTCTATCTTTGCGCCAAAAATCTTGTCTCTTTGTGCACCAATGCTGAACAGAAATACAGAGACAGAGTTTTGGAGGAAGGGAAAGAATAGCTTTATTCTTTGCCAGGAAAATAGAGAACACAGCTGTCTAGGGCCTCAAGAACTGTGCTCCCTTTCCAGAGGGTAGTGAGGAGTTTCATAGTAATGGTTCAAAGAGGGCGTGATCAGCTCGTGGACTTTCTTCTGATTGGCTGGCAGTGAGGTAATTGGGAGTCGACATCATCAACCTTCTGGTTCCAACCAGTCTGGGGCCTACGTGCTTGTGGGCAGCAGATGGTTAACTTCTACCACCCAGTGGGTTTCAGTGTCTGCAAAACAGCTCAAGGATATTGTTGTGTGTGTATCCCTTGAGGGGGACCAGGACCCTGCCCCAAGACTGCACTATTGTTTCCTGACTGCTCCTCCCTGGTCTCTGCATCCTCTCCCTTCCCTGATTAGCAACTGTTTGAACCTGCTGGTTGAAACTAAGGGAAGGTCCTGGAGGCCAAATGAAGCCTATTTCCTGTAAGCCAGAAATGGGGGACACAGAAAAGCTTTTGTGCCCAGGAACCAACAGGGCCCTGCTCCGTATCATCTGTTACAGAGGCCCACAATTTATTTTGATTTTGCTTTAAACAGTTGATTATCTTAAAGCAATTTAAAAGAAATTTTTTTATTGGAGTATAGTTGATTTACAGTGTTGTGTTAGTTTCAAGCGTACAGCAAAGTGATTCAGTTATACATACAATTATATCTATTTTTTTCAGATTCTTCATATATTACAAAATATTGAGTATAGTTCTCTGTGCTATACAGTAGGTCCTTTCAGGTTATCTGTTTTATATATAGTAGTATAATGTTAAAGCAATTTTTAAAAATAAATTTATTTATTTATTTTTGGCTGCATTGGGTCTGTTGCTGCATGCAGGCTTTCTCTAATTGTGGCAAGCCAGGGCTACTCTTCGTTGCGGTGCACGTGCTCCTCTTGTTGCGGAGCTCGGGCTCTACGCTCGCAGGCTCAGTAGTTGTGGCACATGGGCTTAGTTGCTCTGCGACAGGTGCGATCTTCCAGGACCAGGGCTCAAACCTGTGTCCCCTGCATTGGCAGATGGATTCTTAACCACTGCGCCACCAGGGAAATCCCAAGGCAATTTTTAAACTAGAGAAAAACAGTCTTTTATGTTATGTTTACTGTTTCCAGTTACTTTGTGTAGATTTGAATTTCCTTTAGGTTTCATTTTTCTTCTGCCTGAAGCACTTCCTGTAACATTTCATGTAAATCCAAGTGTGCTAGCAGTGGAGGTTTTCAGCTGTTGTTTGTCTTAATGTCTATTTTGCCCATATTTTTGAAAGATATTTTCACTGGCATGGAATTCTAGGTTGACTTTTTTTCATTCACCATTTGAAAAGGTATTGTCTCTTGGTTTACATTGTTCTTGATAAGATGTGTTTGTTCATTGTTAACCTAGTTTCTCTTGTAATCGGGAAGAACCTTTGTATTCTGTTACTAGTTAATCACTAAAGGGATAGTGCCTATAAGCTTAAATTCTACATAACGGCCCATCTCAGGGACCCCTGCCTCTCAGGTAATGAGCATTCAGCTAAAATATCTGTGTTTAGCTTCTAGGAAACCTCCTGAGCAGGCCCACCTGTGAATGACCGCAGGAGGGAGAAATTAACACCTCCCCTCCGGAGGCTGACGGGAAACAGGAAGTGCTTGGCTTTAGTCCTGCCCCTTTTAATATAAAAGGAGCCTGAATCTAATTCAGCAAGACGGTTCTTTGGGCCACGAGCCCGCCATCTTGGTCTGCTGGCTTTCTGGATAAGGCCGCTATTCTTTGCCCCAGCAACTCGCCTCTCAATTTATTGGCCTGTTGTGTGGTGAACAGGACGAGCTTGGACTCAGTAACACCGCCATTCAGACTCTCTGGAGTCTGCAAGATGTTTCCTTCTATAAGCATCTCTTTTTAAAGCTAGTATTTTTCCCACGTGGGGTAACACCTTAAACGCTGAGATTAACGACTCAGCAGGGAAATGGGGAATAAAGAAGGTAAATAAGGAATCGGACGGCCCCGGCGAGCACTCAAGGCGTTGCTGCGGAGGCTGGCCGCCCTCTCCTTCTGTCGTCTTGCCCGGGCCTGCCAAGCGGCTTCCTGATGCCGGAGGTCAGTGCCCCAGCAGCTGCAAACACGCTTTCTGGGCACCAACCTGTGCTGACCTGCGAGGCGCTCAGCGCCAAGTGTTGTGGACGAGCGGCTTCCCTCTCGCTTGGAATGACTCAGGGACGCCAGGGCTCCCCCAGCCGGGCTGGCCTCACAGGGAGGCAGGGCAGCCTCGGACTCCGGCCGCTCTCCTCTGGGCCTCACCCTCCTCCCGGTCTGCTTGGGCAGCAGCACCGCCTGCCTGCTCCCCAGAGTTCACGCGGGAGCCTGAGGGGCGTCGGAGGGCTCCAGGAGCCTCAGAAGCTGCCGGAGTGGGCGGCCCCAGGAGGAGCAGCTGGACGTGGCCCTGCCCTTGACCGTCACGGAGCAGGTGTTTCTGTCTCGTGTCAGGCCATCTGGGTGCAGTTCTGCCTGAGCAGGGCCAGTGCCCTAGTTCTGGGTTTCATCTCACAACCCCTTCCAGTCCCACACTGAGTAGCCTTTGTCAGCAGTAAAGGGACACTCATCCTCCAGCAGCTGCATTTTCAGTTTGTTTCTCCAGAACTTCGGGGGAGGAAGCTGACCCTCGGGGCAGCCGTCATGAACCTGGAGAAAGGGCACCAAGGACGGTACCGACCAAGTGAGCCAGGGCGAGGCTTTGTGGGACCAGGTGCTCCGCCTTCCCCCCAGGCTCCCGGGTCACCACTCCTGACCTGGAACCACCTCTGTTGGGACCTGAGGCCTCCGTGCCAGGGCTAGTGCCCTGGGGTGGTTTACTTGTGCGGTTGTCTCCTCCCAGGGGCCTGGGCAGGAGAACTGGAGGTTTGGGGCCACGCGGCTTTGACCTCGTGGCGGGTGACCACGGCTTGCGGTGGCTCTGTCCACACAAGCGATGTTTTCCACAGAGGCAGGAATTTAAGCAAAGGCTGCTCCGTCACTGAGGCACAGGCCACGTGCAGGCACCTGAGAGTGGGTGGGCCTTGTGGAGGACCTTGACCTCAAACCACAGTTAGACAGGCCTGGGGGCAGCAGAGCCTGAGCACAAGCCAGTTAACGAAAGGGCAGTGGTTGAGGCCAGAGGGGGCAGGCGGGGCGGAGCCCAGGCCACCCCTTCGGGAGCTGAGATTCTCTGCTGGGTGAGACACTCGAGCCTGCCCGGTGGCCAACCCCCTCCTGTCATCGGTGGGCATATGTGCCCCAACTCTGTGGACCCCTGGTCCCAGTGCTCTCTGGCCACAGCTGCGTGTGGACTCGCTGCAAACACAGCCGCGTCACCTGTGAGGACTGAGGCCCAGCCCATCGTTATTTTTTGCCTCCCGAGGGGGCTGCCAGCTCCGGTGACGTGTCTGATGGAAGGGGACGATCGTGCCAGCCCTCCTCGCCCCCACCTTTAAAGGCGCTTGCAGTGTTTCATCGTAAGCGTGATGCCTGCGCTGCTTACTGTTTGCAGATACCCTTTATCGAGTTAAGGAAGTTTCCTTCTATTCGATGTCCTAAGAGTCTTTTTGTTTTGTTTTCTTAAATCTCAAAGATGCTAAATTTTATCAATATTTTCTGATTCTACAGGGATGACCATATGATTTTTCTTTTAACGTTCATGCTGTGAGTTACACTAGTTAATTTTCTAATGTTAAAACATCATTGCCTTCCTGGATATGAGGAACTATCTTTTAAAATATATGTCCCTGGATTCAGTTTGTTAGTAATTTGTTTAGGGTTTTTGCATGTTTGTTTATGTATGAGATCAGACTACAATTGTCCTTTCTCAGAATGTCTTTATTAGGCTTTGAAATGAAAGCCATGTTGGCCTTGTAAAATGAGTTTGGGATGTTTCTTTTATCCAATTTTATGGAATGCATTTGTTTCCTATTGCTGCTGAAACAAATTACTACAAATGTAGTGGCTTTAAACTGTACAAATTTATTTATCTTACAATGTTGGTAGTCAGAACAGGACTAAAATCTAAGTGTCAGGCACAGCCATGCGCCTCTGGAGCCTCCAGGGGAGAATCCCTGTCTGCCGTTTCCAGCCCCTGGAAGCGCCCACGGTCCAAGGCTTATGGCCTCTTCCGCATGGCAACCAGCAGTGCTGCCCCTCCGACCCTGCTTCGCCGGCCACACATCCCTCCAGCGGGCCCCCCAAGACCACCCAGGACCACCTCCCGGTCTCAGGCCCTCTGCAGCCTGCTGCCAGGTGAGGAAGCACACTCGCAGGCCCAGGACCGAGGGCGTGGGCATCTCTGGGGTGGGGGCAGCGTCCCACCTACCACGGGAGAGCTGGTCAAATGCCTTTCCTCTTGAGACACCTGAGAGGATTCATGGCCCAAACTGTAGGGGGATTTTAATGATAAATTGTCTTTTATTAAGAAATTTTGTATTTTTTATATCAGTAAATTGACTTTTTAAATTATTTTCTGTTGATTCTTCTGTATTTTCTAATTTATCAATGACACTTTAATGGCCCAGGATCTGTAGTGATACTCCCTTTTCATTCCCCGCTCTTGCCTTTTAACTTTCAGCCTTTAGGAAAAAAGACCGGCTTACTGAGGCATAGTGGAGAGAGGAAGAGGTTGCGGACGTGGCCACTTGCACGTGCTTTACGGACGTCGGTAGCCACGCAGCCGCCTCACGCCGTGGCTCTGGGGACCTGCGCCAGCCGCCAGATGCCCTCCTGCCTCGGAGGCCAGGCCGCCCCCCAGCACGGCTCTCTTCTTCCCTAACGCTGCCTTTTGCTGAAAACGTAGCTACACATCAGCTTTTGGCTCAGTGTACACGATGTACCTTTTCCTATCAGGACGGAAAGCTTTAGCTCACTCTTGTAAAGTGACGCAGCTGATTTTTAAAAACTTCGATCTAGAAAAATTAGATCATGTGATTACTGATTTAATTGGGTCTAAATCTACCATATTATTAAATGCTTTTTAGCTGTCACACCTGTTTTATTTCCTCTATGTCTTTGCTTCCTTTTGGATCATCATTTATGAGACCAGTTTTCCTTCTACTGGCTTGAAAGGCACGTGTGTTCCCACGCGTGCATGGTCCTTCCTGAGTCTCAGGTTACCTGCCTGACGGACTTTTATCCTCTTCCCAGTTAATGCAAAAGAACCTCCCCACTGCATGCGTCCCACTCTCCCAACTTAACATGCCCCTGCAGTCTTGAATTTTTGTTCCCTCTATACTTCTAGCTCCACACGACATTCTCATGGTTTTATACAACGTATTCCTTTGTGTGTCAGTATTTTTGACGCGTGACCTAGTTACCCTCCTGCATATGCAGCAGGAGGACCCCCGGCCTGGAATTGAGTCCAGGTCCGCCTGCCCCTGGCCTGGCTCCTCCCCCCAACACACCTCTCCTTCTGCCCTGGGAGCTTCTGGCCTGTGGCTGACTTCTGCCTGCTCGCCGGGTTAGGGGTTATAGGCTTATGAACCCCGTCTGTTCCCTGCCTCCGTGTTCCCGGTCCTCTCTGTTCACTGATGTCTCCGCCCCCCTCCTCCGCCCCGGGGCGCACAGGCTTCGTGGCGAGCCTGCTGTCCCGTGTCCGGGTGGCCCTCCTGCCCTCCTGCTTCTGAAGCTGCTTCAGTCCTTCCAGGCCCAGGCCCAGCCACGCCCTTGCTCCCCTGTGCTCCACGGCCGGGGCGGGAGCAGGAGCCCTTCCCAGGCCGCTGCACAGGGGCCTCGTCAGTTTGTGCTCCCGTGTCCTGGCCAGACGGGAAAACGGGGCCTAAAATGAGTTCATCTTCAAAATGGGGATAGTAATCATCCCTGTAGTGCTTGGAAGCTGAAATCATAGTCTGTATGAAGGAGCTTAAAACTTCAGAGTCGTCGGTCTGTACAAAGACTAATGGTTGGCGGTGAAAGGCAATTCTGTTTCACATGCTTTATGGAAAAAAAATAAAACACGTCTAGCTTTCTTTTGTTCCCAGGAAATTTATTAACTTAAGCATCAGTGGATAACACCTCACTCTGTGACGCTGGAGAGTTAGTAAGCTTTATAAGGAGAAGCTGAGCGTTATCCAGGCAGACCTCACTGTATTTGCATGTCCTGTCCTATTGGCGCCATTTTTCCAACAGCATTTGCTCACTTGGTGTCTCTGTGTTATGTTTTGGCAATTCTCACAGTATTTCAAACTTCCTTATCATGATATTTGGTACGGTGATCCGTGATCGGTGATCTTAATGTTACTACCACGGCTTGCTGCTTGCTGAAGGCCTGGGATGGTTAGCATTTTTTTAGCAGTTAATTATTAACTAGGGTATGTGCACTGTTCTTTAGACATAAGCTATTGCACATCTGACAGACTAAAGCACAGTGTAAACATAACTTCTCTGTGCGCCAGGAAACTGACTTTATTTCGATAGTCGCTTCACTGGGTGGTCTGGACCTGAGCCCGCACTATCTCCGAGGTCTGCCTGTACTGTAATTGTTTAAAAACATTTTTGTTCTTTGCAGTGCAACTCTTCTCAAATAAAATCTAATGTGGAATCCCAGATACACGAAGTGAGTTCAGGATTCACACTGTGGGCGTGCACGTGCGGCGAGGCTCCCTCACAGCAGAGTCACTAGCAGCCCAAGGTGACGGCTCTTCTGTTCAGCTCCGGGTCTGAGGTAGGTTTCCGTGACCTTTTCAACCAGCAATTGAATAACTGTTTTAACATGCCAGCAACCCCTCTGGCATTTAAAAGTAACTTTATGAAAGTTCAGGATAGCTGTTTATACACAGCTTGATATAAGAGGCTACGAACAGCCACCCCTCGCAGCATATCACCGAGCTCGCGCGGCGCTTCTGGGCTAAGGCTCAGCGCTGCAGCACTGGCCGGGCTTGGGAGGCCAGGCTACCTGCCCTCAGGGACTCACCGACTCTCCTGCTCCCACCTTCCAGAGGCTGGACATTACTGATCCTGAGAAGACAGTGCAGAGCTTTTTCTGTGATGCTTGTAACTTACTTTACTAAACTGCAAAAATGGAATTTAAAGTGTTGGTCCAGATAAGCCGTGCTACAAAATGAAAGGTTTTATTTGCAACTTACGCAAATTCATGAAAAAAATACACTGCTCAGAATCTGACATGGGCTAAGTAAAACATTCTGTTATCTGAAAAATACTGGTAATATACCTGTGTCTTAAAATAATTCGAACATATAATTAAATTCCCATAGTTCTGGTAAGATGTTTAAGATCACGGTTTGCAAAAAGAAGAGTTACAGTAATTTAAACGCAGTTTAGTGAATATGTAGATACATTTTATTTGTCAAGTGTAAATATCAGTTTCATTTAAAATATTCCAGTACAAAAAATGAAAACTTACGACTGTTAAAAAAAGTTAGAAGCCATTAAATCGTTCTGCAAATACTGAGGCACTGAATTCAAATATCCTTTACAATACAAATTATCTAAATTTTTATCTTTAATATTCAGATGTTCATAGTAACTTTTTAAAGAAATATTTTTAATAAGATGATTTAACTTTTATTATTTTCCCTGGAAGACAGTGTGAAACAAGTATGTAATACAGACTCATGCAAACAGTGTGAAGACACCCAGTTCCAAAGGTACTTATCACCAGAAAAGGGCTTATTTACCTGAGTGTTTCTGCTCTAAACATGTTGTTTCATCACAACCACCCACGGACCACAGCACTGAAGCACATGTTATGTAATTTGATGCAAAAGCTTAGGACCATGTTACCAATTGGATAATTGTCTGAAAAATTCTAACGTTCTACAGAACTATTGAGCTTGGAGTTTCAGGTACATAATACATTTTAAAACATATTCCCAAAAGTTTACCTTCAGTATGTACACAAAAGGTTCATCTTGGAATATGTATGCAGTCAGAGCCACAATATAAACGAGTCCTGTACTTTCAAAGGCACCGACACAGCAAAGTGATAGCAAGCACTGGGCAGCAGGAGAAATGATCTCAGTTCATCACAAACCAACAACTTAAACTTCTAACAGTGAATGAGTAACATCATCCAATCTGGCTTATGTACTGACCTCACACTTTATAACTGTGGCCATTTGTCAGATATAGAATAAGTGATACAGCGTAAGTGATGATACAGCAAATAAAAACAGCAAGAAAATCAAAGCATACTTCTAACAGTTTAGTAACTTTGTTTCTGATGATCTTCTGTGATCTGGAACCTTTGTTTTACATAAAACTGGAGCTGGAAAGAGAAAAAAACCTTTTGATTGGTACAACAGAAAACCATATAGGAATAAAAATCACTTGTTTTACAAAGCTTTTACAGAAAGAGCAGAGGTACATCGAGGATATGATAGGATATCTAGCCGTGGGACTCTGGAAAAGAAAAGAAAAAACAAACCCCAAAATTTCTTGAGGGGAAATTTTTCTGAGCTCTCAAACTATGGGCTTGGCCCTGATTTTGCAAACAACAGCCCATACCTTACTTCCACAAGGTGATTGTAAATGGTTTTTCACGTATGGAGTAAAGTCAGGGGAGTCCAAATCTAGTAACACTGGACTAAGTCGAGATGATAAGGTAAAAGACCCCTTAGCTTTATAATTCGAGGCAGGCACACTGAGAAGAAGTTATAAATTATATTTATACACTTGGTCCTATGGATCCGAGGGTTCCACATCTGAGGATTCAACTGACTGAGGATCGAAAATACAATATTTGGGAAAAAATAACAGAAAGTTCCACAAAACAAAACTTGAATTTGCCACTTGCTGGCAACTATATACACCTAGCATTTACATTCTATTTACATCGTATTAGGTGTTATAAGTAATCTATAAGTAAATGATTTAAAGTGTACAGGAAAACGTGCATAGGTTCTTTGCAAAAGCTGTGCCATTGTGTGTGAGGGACTTGAGCATCTGTGGACTTTGGTGTCCTCGGGGCAACCTGGAACCAGTCCCCCCACAGATAACGAGGGTGGTTTATCTTTTGAAATTCAGTGTATTCCTTTTTTCTAGGCTCTGGGGGTGGATACATCAGTGGACAAAACAGAGATCCACTCCCTGGAAGAGCTTATGTGAAAAGATCATACATGAGAATTCCTTCTTCCCCAAACCATAAAACCCAGAGGCCAGTTAAATCCACGCCAAACCGTGTGGATTGACTTCTCCATAGTTCAGAAATGGAAAGCTGTCATCCTGGGCAATGTTATGCTCTCCTGCCGTTTTGAAGGTGACTTGCAATATCCTGAAAATGTCAGTCTGAAGTGTGATGCGGTCATAAACCTGAGGGCCGCCCTTTGGGGCGGGAGGACCCGAGCTCCCCACGCCGAGGGGCCGGGTGCTCACCGGGGCGAGCAAGCAGGCGAAGTGATGAGGACACTTAAGAGGGAGAAATGCAGTGGAGAAAAGAAAGGAGGAAGGAAACCTTACTTTCTAGGACTTCGGATACGTTGTCTTTAACACATACCCCAGACCTACAAGCCTTGGGACCATCCTCCACCTGCTACCAAGGTCGCCCCGATGCACGGGGGCCCTCTCTACCTTCCTCTGCATCTTTACGTCCACCGCTCGTTTCACAAGCTCTGACATCAAAGCACAGGAGTTCCAAACGATAGCCTGGTTCCCTTATGAAAATAAACATTCTCATAAAATCATTATCAGAATTTGTTTTTAAAAAGTAAACCTAAGAATTAATTTTTTAAATCAACTATTATGTCTGTGATTCCCCAATATACAGCCTCTGTCAGGCATGAAATGTGACATAACTAACGGGGGGAGGGCTGGTCAGCAGTTACTAGACATGCCCTGGAGCAGCCAGTGTCCCCAGGTCGCTGACCCTTACGTGTTGTAGCAAATTTTTATTTCGTTGGTTCATTCACTTCAGACTTTCACTCAAGGATGCCCAGAGCACGGAACACGTGCCAGGTGCCCTTCTAGCTGCCGGGGAATCAATCAGCACAGCAAGAGGGACGAGCTCTCTGCTCTCAAGGAACTGACGTTTTAGCTGCAGGAGCAGACGGGAGTAAGGAGACAGGGTGAAGCGCCCCGAAGGTCAGGTCGGGGCAGTGACACAGGCGGGGGGTGGGGGGAGCTTACTTCTTGCGGTCCTTGTCCTTCCTCATGTTACCACCTGGGGTCATAAAGGGCTGGTTCTGGTATATCTCGGAGGTAGCTTTCTTCTTAGAGAAGGCGATTATTTCTTCTTCCAGAAGTCTTCTCTTCTCCTCAAGCCTCAGCCTCTCCTCTTGGTGTACTCTCTTAAGGTGCTCAAACTTGGCCTGGAGCTGTGAAGTGAAGTGCGGTTCCTACTGAGGACGTGCCCGTGCCCCGGCACCTCCCCACCGCGGCCCTGCTCCCGCGGCCTGCACAGCGACGTGTGCGATTGCTCTAACTTTAACGCTGAATGAGCTCCCATGCAAAAAACGCATGAACAAAACATAAAAACAGCCTCATGCACAAACGTCAGTTTTTTAAACGTTTGACCTCTTAGAGTTTTTCTTTTGTTCTACACTTTCCCCACAAAGCCTCTTCAAATAAAGTTTCAAAAATCCATTCCTAATAAAAGTGAGGGACAAATTACAGAAGCAAGTTATCAAAAAGAGGGGAAAAAGCCCTATTTTCCAAATAAACTTACGACGTGGTAGTGAAATAGCTGTTGACTATACTGGTGAGCCTGTTCGGAAAGCAAGTGTCAATTTAAATCGAGAGCCTTAAAATCTGTTACGTTTTTCCCACGGCCACTCACCTTCTTGGAATCTAAGCCAAAAAGTCCTGAGTTTAGATAAAAGTTTTATACATAAAAATACAGTTGACCCTTGAACCTTGCAGGGTTGAAGACGCCAAACCCCGCTGGGTGAAGACTCGAGTGTGTCACAGCTCCGTGAGCACAGACGGCGCAGTCCTGTGGACTCGGTGAGTGAAAAACACGCGCGTATGAATGGGCCCGTGCAGCTCAAACCCAGGTGGTTCAAGGGGCAGCTGCACTTGCTGGGTTTGCACTGTAATTGGGAAAATACACCTGCGTCTCTAAGAGAGAGAACATTTTAAAATTCCCTGATGCCAAATACACTCAGTGCAGTCACTAAAATGAGTTTTGCCAAAGTTTAATAACAGTACAACATGAGAATTCCCTGGTTTGATTGTTGTTTATCTGAAAAAAGATCTAGAGACTTCAGCAGGTTCCTTACGAATCAGCTGTGTGCCAAGGACACAAGCACAACATCTAGAATCTACATCAAAAAAATAACTTTGTTTTTGATTCTCTGGTCTGGTTAGATAAACTTTCAATTAGTATTTTCAGTTCTGGGCAGCAACCTAACATTTATACAAAAAGCAGGACTTGGTTTCCAGAAAAGATGGCTTATCATCCCTGAGGAAATCATCAGAGGCTGAGGGCAGAGAGCAGAGAGCTATGCTGCTTCCTAATAAAAATCAGATGCTCCAGATACGGAGCGGGCTGGCGAGTGAGCCGGCAACCCTGGCAGCGGAGTTTACAGAATAGGGTTGAAACAGATGAAGTAAGGCCCGAAGATTCTCTTATTCCTATGTCGTTTCCAGAGGGATCAGTTCCTTAGTATTTGCTTATGTAAGTGGTTCCTTGTAAAGGAAGGAAACATGTTCTTTATAAAAAGAAAAAAATAAATCGGTGGTATAAATACACAGACTGGCAGCTCTCTGAGCACACGTGCACCCTGTGGATTTGGGAGAGGAGCAGGGCAGCTGGCGGACGACGCCTGGAAAGGGAGGCCACAGGGCAGATTGACTTTATGTGAACAGATACATCTCTGACACACTTTAGCGGAGGGGGCACACTTTATACCCTGAAATATCCTGAAAGGTTATGGAGTACTTCATGTATCATTTATGAGGTTGACTAAAAACTCCAGGAAAACTATGAAGAGAAAAACATGTTAGAAAGGGGGCAGGGGAATGTGACTTATTCACATTCTCTGGAGTTCACGGCTTTCGTCAGGACAGTCTGCTCCACCCGCAGGAAGCGCTCACTCACGGCTCCAACATGCACTACAGGCCTTGAACCCAGACACATTTTCAAGTTCTTCTGTGCTGTTAAAACTACTCGCGGATGCTCTGAAGCCCCTGTGGCCAATGTGGTATGCTGCCGTCTCTTGTAAACCTGCTTCTGAGGACACTATATCTGCTGTTGTTCAGTGATCCTCTTTAAAGTATCCATTTTAAGAAGTGAACACCAGAGACAACGTTCCTCTCTTGCCAAACTAGTGAGTGTCTTTGACCTCACCTCTGAACTTGGCGGGAGACCTGGACGTGTCACTGACAAGCACCCAGCGCTGCGGCTCAGCTGCACCGAGTGCAAACCTCGCTGCTAGTCCTGGACTCCCCACGTCCAGGTTCTAGTGTAGCTGTACTTGTTTACTGAAAATTATCTAGAATGCTTTCAGAAACAGGAGAGGCATAAATACTAAGTAACAATTAACCAAGAAACAGACTTGCATATAAAATTCCGAAGTAGTAACATTTTAATGTTAGTCATGCACTTCACCTGAGGGATTAATATAAAGTGCGCTTTTTCTTGTGGTGGGAAGGGCTGTGCGTCCCGGATGATGTGAACAAAAGACGCACAAAAGAAACCATTTAAACAGTGTCCTGACATGATATCTGTCCTGTGCATCTCCCAACTCTAGTTACCTGACGTTCACTGCAATTTCAGCTAACTCTGTACTATACATGAAAATCGGCCAAATTCACACAAAAGGTGAATTAAGAGGTATTTGTTTACAACCATATTGCCAAGGATATTTTAATAACAAGGCCATCTAATACAGACTTAAATAATGTTTTGGGTTACCTGCCAGTATCTTATAGAATGTAATTAGCTTTGACTGTCCCGCTTTGCGCAGTAGACACCTGGTTTACATCCACCTATTGTCCAGTGTAACTACTGAAAAGCTTCCTTTCCCTCTAAAACTGCACTTACACTGACGGTAAATTATACGGCCCTCCTTGGTCCTTTAACTGATGGCTTTTTTTTTTTTTTTTTTTTTTTAATTTTTGGCTGTGTTGGGTCTTTGTTGCTTTGTGCAGGCTTTCTCTAGTTGCGGTGAGCGGGGGCTACTCTTCATTGTGGTGCACAGGCTTCTCATTGTGGTGGCTTCTGTTGTTGTGGAGCACGGGCTCTAGGCCTGCGGGCTTCAGTAGTGTGGCTTGTGGGCTCTACAGCGCAGGCTCAGTAATTGTGGCTCACGGGTTCTAGAGCGCAGGCTCAGTAGTTGTGGCACACATACTTAGCTGCTTCACGGCATGTGGGATCTTCCCGGACCAGGGCTTGAACCTGTGTTCCCTGCATCAGCAGGTGGATTCTTAACCACTGAGCCACCAGGGAAGTCCTAACTGATGGCTCTTGAGTTAATCATCACTCATGCGAGTGAAGATGACCCCCAGACGCCCTGCACCAGACCTGACTCTAACGTACCAGCCTTGCAGGATGAAACTGGTCATGAGGGAACTTACTAATATTATTGTAATATTAATGAAACAGGCCAGTAATCTGCTTCTAAATCTATATAATTAAAAGTTTAGGGCTTCCCTGGTGGTGCAGTGGTTGAGAGTACGCCTGCCGATGCAGGGGACGCGGGTTCGTGCCCCGGTCCGGGAGGATCCCACGTGCCGCGGAGCGGCTGGGCCCGTGAGCCGTGGCCGCTGAGCCTGCGCGTCCGGAGCCTGTGCTCCGCAACGGGAGAGGCCACAGCAGTGAGACGCCCGTGTCCGCAAAAAAAAAAAAGAAAAAAAGTTTAGAACTCTTGTGACAACTTGGTTTAAACTAACTTCATTAGTTTTAATATAATGTTCTTAACATGAAACAGCTTGAATCACAAAAATAAACATCTATGAAGCAACTACTGACAAATAATACTTCTTTATTTCTTTCAACCATTTGGTCACCCTGAATTTTCAATTTCCTTTTAAACAATATGCATTTAAGCAAAATATTCTTATGTGGGGTTTTAAAAATTAAAATTCAACTATAAACCACTTCTACATCTTCTCTCCTCACTGGAGAAACTGAGAACCACGATGTATGAGCGAGAAACTCGTACAAGAGAAGCATCTACTAATCAAAAGAATAATCAGCACCCTATTTCCTACTCATCACAACTCCTTCCTCAATATTTGTATTTAAAAATAACTCCAGGGACTTCCCTGGTGGTCCAGTGGTTAAAAATCCACCTTCCAATGCAGAGGACGCAGGTTCTATCCCTGGTCAGGGAACTAAGAACCCACATTGCGCGGGGCAACTAAGCCTGCATGCCGCAACTACAGAGCTCGTGTGCCACAACTAGAGAGGAGCCCGTGCGCCACAACTAGAGAGGAGCCCGTGCATGCGCCACAAGGAAGAACCTGTGCACCGCAACGAAAGACCCTATGTGCCGCAGCTAAGACCCGACACAGCCAATAAATAAATATTTTAAAATAAATAAATAAAAATAACTCCAAACTAGGGACTGTTTTCAAATAAGAGACTGAACAACACAGAACACCCAAATGCAATATGAGACCCAAGATTGAATTCTGGTTCAAAAACAAAAAATCACCAAACAGAAAGCAACAATAAAAGATAATCTTGGGACGAGTGGGGAAATTTGACTCTGCACTGTGGATTAGGAGAGTCTGTGGCATTGCTATTCCTGTTCTTAGGTGTAGTACTGGTACTGTGGTTATGGAGGAAGATGCACCTGAGCTTCAGAGATGCATGAAGCGCCTGCGATAAAGTGTTGTGATCTCTACAACCAGCTTTCAGACGACCAGGGAAACACACACACTAAAGATGGCAAAATGTCCATTGTAAATCTAGGTGTGGGGAGGGACAGCAGGTACCCCGTACTTTCACTTTCCCATTGTTTGAACTTTTTCAAAATAAAGTTCAAAATTCAAATTATAAACAAGCTATATTATTTATTTTACAAAACCACTTACTACAGGCTTTATTGATATAGCAAGTACTATAAGGATACTTAAAATAATAAATTTGTAGCATTAAATTACTTTACAAATCATTCTTCAGGAACTCTTACATCAGCAAGTTCATTTGTATTAACATTTCTGTCTTCTCTTAGAGATTCCTTTTTGCAGCTCATCCTTTTTAACCCTCATCTTTTTTTTTTTTTTTTTTTTTTTTGCCGTACGCGGGCCTCTCACTGCCGTGGCCTCTTCCACTGCGGCGGAGCACAGGCTCCGGACGCGCAGGCTCAGCGGGCAGGGCTCACAGGCCCAGCCGCTCCGCGGCACGTGGGATCCTCCCAGACCGGGGCTCGAACCCGTGTCCCCTGCATCGGCAGGCGGACTCTCAACCACTGAGCCACCAGGGAAGCCCTGACCCTCATCTTAAATGTGGCCATTTATTTAAAAGAAGCCATTGCAGTAAAAGTCTACAGAAAATACGTTAACTCAAGTAAAACTAAAATTGATCCTTGGAGAACCAGATGCAAACGAAACTCACTGCAGACGGTTTTGCACCCAGGCTGCCCAGACCACCCACCTCCAGGAAGCCTGACTTCAAACTCAAAGGCTAGTTAACAGCTTTCAGAGTCACCTACTTCATTCAAACAGCAATCCCAAGGACTCAAAACTCTCAGAAAAGGCTTTATCAAGGCACAGTGAAAACACTTCTGGCTCCTGGTTAAGGTATTTAAAACGCTTCTTAGTAACCTAGTCCTTTACAAGTCCTCGATAAACCACTTCTAATGGAAGACACCTTTTTCAAAAAGGCAAAAATTTTTGTTTCCAGCTTGTGCTTTTTTTGGGAAGTCTGCATCCAAAGAGTATGTGTTAAAATACAATAGCTACTTTTTAAGGAACAACTAGTTTTCAAAACCACCTCTGAATTCTTGAGATAATTATCCTCAGGTTAACAGGACACCCCAAATAAGTGCACATCCCAGCAAACCAGCGCACTTGCCTCTCTCTCAGCTTCTTTCAACACGGCTTCTTTCTCCTTCACACGCTGCACAAACAGCTGCTTCATTTCTTCCTCCTTCCTCTGACGTTCACCATAAAACTCGTGTCTTTTGGCCTCGTAGGTCTCCTGAAGACTGAAAAATTATTTGTGGTACTCTCACGTTAGCCAGATTACATCACAAACCTGCGAACGCTCGGACGTCCGGGTGAGGCCCCGTGACCGTCACAGCACGTGTGGCTCCAGGGAGCGCAGTCTATTTGCGGTCCCCGCCGGGCCAGCGCTCCCAGAGGTGCTCATCTCACCCCAGACGGCTTCCTCCTTCCACCTCGGTGGCTTCCTCCCCTCCCCTCCCCCCATTGCCATGTCCGATCACCAGGCTCTGGGAGCTCAGCCTGAGACCCCGACATCACTTCAGTCCCGTCTTGTTTTGATTTCTACAGACACCGTGTTCAGCCCAACTTGACCTTCGTGCTTTTCTGCCTTCGCTACTGGAATAATCTCCCAGCTGAGCTCTAGGCTTTTCGTTCCTCTTTCTTTCATTTTGTTCTTCCTGCCACTCCTAAGATTTTTCCACCAAAAACAGAGATCTTCTTATCTTTTTCCTCTGCATTAGTCATATTATCTGCAGGATAGCAGCACTTCAGGAACTTCACAATCTGGCCCAACAGACCCAATCCCCCTAAGGTTTCAGCTGTACCAACCTAACCATTGTTCCTAAGACGCGCCACACGTTTCATGCTCCAGCCACTGCCCACTTCCCAGCCCGCCTGCTACCCCCACTAGTCCTGTCCCCCGCTTCTCCAGTCTCCCCAGCTGGAATCCACTGTTCCCTCCCAAGCACTTCCATGGCTCTTTGTTTATACGTCTTCCTGGCATTTACACCCCACCTGCCTCTCTCTCCTAACAGCTCAGCATCTCTGTAACCCAGCTATCCAGTAGAGCCCTCCAGATGTTTCGGTTTCTTCATAAATGTTCATCTAATGACAAACTGCAGGGAAGTAGACCCAGTTTAACCAAACAGAGCAGGGACTGTCCTGGAACTCCACGGCCGGTGCCTGCCTTGTCTTACTTGTGGCATTTCAGAAGAACCACAGACCTATATCCGGCAATGCAGGGCCCTTCCATTTCAGCTCACTTGGAGAATATCCCCAAGGTTTCACAGGGAACACAGATTCACTTTCCAGCTGTGTCACAGTTAGAAATTTCTATTACTTATAAAAATATAGCTAAATAGATTTAAAATGTGATGAAATTCAGGAATTTTACTAATCTTATAACTGGAGAAACCTTTCATGGCTAGAATTGTATACATTTGAGGAAAAACAGAGGAAGAAATGTTACCCCGTAGCACTTGGAGCTGAGCATGAGTGCGTGGTACCCAGAGCGTGTACTCCAAGGAGGAACGATCCTACACATTGTCTTTAAGAGCAAAGTTCATAGATGTACAGAATGCCCTGGGTAACCACGTAAATGCCTCTCATCTCCAGGCATTTTACTCTTTATAAGGTTTTTTGTTTTTCTGCGTTTGTTTTGGTCTTATTGTAAAGGCGCCTCTAAATCGATCAGGCCACCTTCGCCCACATTTCACTGGTCCTACGCTGGACTGATAGCCTTTAGTGGCAAACTTAGTTTAAATAATGTATTTAAATCACATCAAATCCAAGTTTTAAAAAGTTCTCACTAATTTACTTACACAAGCACTTGAGTTGTTCAGGAGGAAAATCAAGCCACCTGGCAAAGAGAGGAGACGGAACACTTGGGGAACGGCTGCCACCAGCAGGGGCCGGTCTGCACTCGCCAGGCCCCGCGGTGCCAGGAAGAACAGGCGCTAACACTGTCCTTCAGCCAAGAAGACGACACTCGGAGAGGCAGCCACCTGCACAGAGGGGCAGAGTTAGCAAGTACAGAGCCGGGGCTGGAACTCGGTCAGACGTGCTCCAGAGCCTGTACTCCTAACCGGCATAAACCCTGCCTACGGCAATGCCTCCGCACCAGGCGAGGAGGAGACGCGGCCCCCGCGTGTCCCGCCGCCAGCACACAGACGCCCACGGGGACGGCTAAACTTACAGAGCCAGCTGCGAGCAAGGAGACCACACTGTCTTTCAAAAGGTGGTGATGGAGCTCTGGGAGGGCCTGCAAGGAGTGGCTGTGAAACGAATGCGACCACTGCTGCCTGCCATGGACGTGAGAATGAGAAAGCACTCTCCTGCTGCCGCGCTATTTAACGCAGCGCCCTGCCCGAGATGCAAACGCCACTGACTGAAGGCAGAGCTGAAGACGCCGGAGAAGGAAAGTGCATCCCGCTTGCCCGTGCCCATCGGGAAAACCGCCGCGTCCCCTCACTCAGGACCTCCCTGAGCTCCAGGTGCAGCTCTCACAGGCCTGAGGAGCGTCCACCACAGACCCAGTGCAGAAAGACACAAAGTTTATGACGCAAAAAATTATGCCAGACACTTAACAAACTCTAAAATACCACACAAATCTCCCTTCCAGACTCTTAGGGCCCAGAGCACTTCAGTGATGGTAAACGAGACTGGTTTTGTTCATCTAAAATAACTTGGGGATTTGAGGTTTATAAAAGCATGTTTCGGGCTTCCCTGGTGGCGCACTGGTTGAGAGTCCGCCTGCCGATGCAGGGGACGTGGGTTCGTGCCCCGGTCCGGGAAGATCCCACGTGCCGCGGAGCGGCTGGGCCCGTGAGCCGTGGCCGCTGAGCCTGCGCGTCCGGAGCCCGTGCTCCGTGACGGGAGAGGCCACAACAGTGAGAGGCCCGCGTACCGCAAACAAAAAAAGAAGAGAAAAGCATGTTTCATGTAGTTTAAATAATTAAACATCAGTTAATTAAGACTACAGGGGTACACATAATGCCAGCCCCCTGGACCTCATGACAAGCACGAGATCGGTGTGGGTACGCGGGGACACAAACCATGACTGAGCACATCCATTCAAGTGAAACAGAGATGGGGGCACTGCGGGGCTGCAGAGAGAAGGGCCGGGCCATAAAGAGCAGAGCGCAGCCTAACAGGCCCACGTAACTGACTGTCGTTATCGATAGATACAACACCGAGGGACAGATTTTACGTGCCAGCCAAATTACAGTGACCGCTGTCGTACACATCCCAAATTAAATGGGGAGATCCCTAAGAAAACAGAATATAAGTTCTTAAAACCACACTGGTGAAACCTTCCTAGACCTCAGGCTATAAAAAACTGCAGGAATTTTATCAAATAATTTATTCACAAATGAGAAAGCACCAAAAGGAGAGAGATTTTGCTGCGCCTGACCCAAGGAATCCCATCTCAGCAGGACTGCCGGCCTGGGAAGAGCAGAGGAGCGCCAGCCCCTGGCCAAGCGGCGGGGCCGCCCTCACACTGAGCCCGAGCCCCGTCCTCCTCGCTTGTGCTCTGCAAGCCACCGGCAGCCACCGCTCCTGCCCGCTCTGTAACCTGGCCTCCGCTGAAGAGCCTCCTTTCCCAGTTTTCCATTCTTCACCTGTGCAGTGGGTAGACGCTCCCCAAACTGAAGAAATGCTGAAACACGGCTGCTCTGAGTGCCCGCCCACCAGCTCTCTCTCCTCTTGTGTTATTATGCTGGTTACCTTTGTAGAGCTGCTTCCCACGGGATGCATTCTGGTGGGACAGGCAGTCAGGCTCACGCCCACCCAGCCAGACCACGGGCACATGTCCTAAGCTGGGCCCGCTGGACATCCCACTTCCTGGAAGGAAGGCTGGAAGTGGTTTGTTCATGAATGAAACGGGTTTTCTCCCTTCAAATCTGCAAGCCCTGGCCTGTGCTGTCCTCTTTGACTCGGGTGGCGTGCTCCTCGTTATGTCGAAGAACGGTCAAGGGAGCAGCTGGACTGTGTCGCTGCCGTACCTGCACAGCAAAGCCCTCTCGCCTTCAGCACGGCCACCTCTCCCTTTCTTCCTGAGACCCTCTTCCCTTGGCTTCCGGGACATGACCCTGCTGGTTTCCTCCGTCCTCTACCCTAGGCTTCTCAACCGCTTCTGTCCGCTGCTGCTGCTGACACACATTCAACGGACTCAAGGCTGTTTCCAAGGCACCTTTCTTTCCAAATGTACTTCTCTCTCCAGGCATCTCACCCATACGCAGTATTCAATTAACCACCTCTTAGTGCCTGTGACTCTGAAGTTCATCCCTTGGGCCCAGCCCTCTCCTCTGAGCTCCAGATAAACAGCCAAAGTGCCTATGTGACACTGTCACTTGGATGTTTCAGAAGACACTCTAAGTCCCCAGGTCCCAACTGAGCTAACGATCTCCATCCTGCCCCACAGAACAGCCAGGGGTCCTCCAGAGACACTCCCTCGTGAAGGGTACAGCTGCCTGCCGAGCTGAAGAAACCACTGATCCAGGCCAGCAGAAGTCTTCTTTTGGCATCTTCTGCTCCTTTACCTCATTATATCTGAACAGTCACTAAGTTCTTTCACTTTTATCTTCTAGACGTCTCTCAGACGCATCCAGTTCTGTCCTTGCTGCTGGCACTGAGCTCCTCAGCACCTCGGCACACCCTCTGACCCCGCCCTCACACTGCAGCCAAGGGTGGTCTGTTAAATCAAATACGGTGTCCGTATCCTGCTTCAAGCTCGCGCCTTTCCCTGAGGACAGAGACCAAATCCCCAGCAGGCCGCCTTGCTCCTCCAGTCTTCCTGCAGAGACTTAAAGATGCCTTTCTCTCTCTGCCTTCCAGGTCTCTGCATATGTCTCCTCTGTTCTCCCCAGGTAGCAAAAGCTCAGAACAATAATTGCCTCGAGGAAGTCTTCCCTAATTTTCCAGATTAAATCCAGATGCCCTCCCCGCATGGTACACCACCTCTCCTTTCGTCCACACCTCACAACCGTAGTGCACTGTGCAGTTAGTTGTTTGGTTTTGGCCTCCCTCCCCGTGACAGCCAGGACTACACAGTCTCATTCAGTCCTGCCTCACCAGCACTCAGCCGAGAGCACTGCAAACACGAGATGCGGTGTTGTTCACTGTTGACTCCAAAGTATCATCTCAGCCTTCCCTTCTCCCCAAGCTCCAGATTCATTTATGAAATGACCTACTCTGAGTCTTCACCCGAATATTTAATAATCAAATGTAACATGTCCCAAACTTCTCAGTTACTCACCAGGAAATCTACCCCTTCCCCAGTCTTGCTCATAACAATAAACATCACTAGCGTTCACCCAGTTTCTCAGGTGGGAAACAGTAACTGGAGCCACCGCCCTGGATTCCTCTTTCCTTTACATCCGTATCCAGACCATCAAAGAGTCCTGTTGACGTCACCTTCCAGTGCCACGTGGTGAGCCTGCTTCTCACCACCTGCACCACTGCCACGCCAGCACAGGCCTCTGTCTGCTCGTACTTGGATGCCCACGGCGGCCTCCTGTCCGGGCCTCCTCACGCCCCAGGCCCTGTTCACCACACAGGGCACGAGCATCTTCCTCTCTGCACCCACGGTGCACACGTGGCCAGCGGCCAGCAGGAGGTGTCTGCTGAAGGGCTGAGTGGGAACTTTCAGGCACCTGGGATTCCCTGGCTCCGTACCCAGAAACTGTGAACCTGCGTTTCTGCGTCCTGCACAGTGACTGATGACTGAGTCCCTCTCCTCCAGCACGCAAGGCTGCCCTGCCCTGCGTCACTCAGGAGCCGCCTCTCCTTCAGGCACGTGGGGACCCCTCACCACCCACACACTTGAAAGAGCGAGAAGTGAAGCCTGGGAAACACGAAGGGAAGCCAATGCTAGATGCTTTCTCTTCAGCAGAGAAAATCATCGCTTTACCGGAGCTGGCCCATAACTGGAAGCACAGCATGCCCAAAATTGATGAGGAGGGTGAAGACCATAGAATTCTTTATTTATTACGCTACCAGAGCTAAAACACTCATTAATCTGTAGGATGGAAAAACTTTAAAGTTGAGCCTCATCTATTATTAAACCTTCCTGAAGGTCACGTGCAGTGGCAGCTGGACCCAGCGCTCCCCCCTCCTGTGGTGTTTGGTGCAGACGCGGACCCCAGGGAACGGCCGGAACATCCGTAATGAAACGCAGAAGAACCCTTGGTCCCGTAACAGATTTAGAACAGCGTTGGTCCTGAACAAAATCGTTTGGGAATGTGACATCAAAACAAATCTGATTTAGTCTGTTGAGGATTAGAGTTCCACCTTTACATATCTTAATGAAAAAAAACAAACAAAGAAACAAACACCTCGGGAAGGTAGCGGCATATAAAATTACCAAGCAAGTTTATAACAACGCTTCACGCTCTAACCACTGAGCGAGTTACGATTCCTGTAACTTTATGGTAATATTTTCAGTCTAATCTCTGACTCCCGACAAGAACTTTCATGCTTCCTTTACATGATATTTTCCTAAGTTGAGTCATTCCAGAACTTTCATCAGGATAAAAACAACAGCTTTGTAGTTTACTTAATATGATTCATAGTCCAGGTTTTTAAAATAATAATCAATACACTTTCACCTTCTTCACATACATGCAAAAATAAAGCCAAATAATGAGAGATTTTTCCTTTGGTCACTCACTTCACCAGATGCTGCAATCCTGGGCTTCTGCCCTATGTCCTCCCTTCTACTCGAACTCCCTGAGTCGCATAAGGACAGAGACCCCCGGGAGCAGCGTGGAAAGCAGTCATCAATCGTAGCAGGTGGCTCTGCCTCGTGATGTGGGCGAGTCTCCGTCATCCTGGGCGGACGGAGAGGCCCACCCCACCTGCCTCGCTGGCTGCTCACCTGAGCGGCTTGTTCTCTGGGCCCGTGTCCGTGAGGCCCGTCGCCTCCAGCTTGCGGCGCCGGTACAGCTCGTAGTGCCTCGTGTGCGTCTCGTCTCGCAGATCCTCCATGTTCGTACAAATGAGCATCTCCCGGAGCTTGACAAAGTCGCAGTGGTTTTCATTTTCCACTAGCCGGAAAACGGAAAACAGCAACACCGATTTTTAATCCTGACATGTAATTAGTATTTGTTGAACTGACGAGTAAATGAAAACACATTTGAAATACCCCAAGCAGCGAAATGATCAGTCTGATGAACAGCTACGGTTGTTTGATACAAGCAACCAAGGCAGCAATTCTTGTATTACACACACCGACTTATAGGCGATATGAACAGAGGTTTGCTTAAATTTAGTAGCCACGGATAAACAGGAAATAGGAAAGAAATACATTCTGTTCTGTACCATATGCTCCAGTCTTTTCACTAATATTTTGTTAGCAGCTTATAAACCAATCCTCAGGACATTTCACATACAGCCTGAAAAGAGTATGTAGTATTTTTTCACTAAAACTTGAAGGTGGTAAATTCTGCACACTCAAGAACACCATCTGTGCCTGCTCCAAACATCAAATGCTTGTCACACAATATGCCGCATTTGTGATCCTGAGTCACATATGTTACTGTGACCAATAGTTTTAAGTACAATTATTACCTTTATATTTTCTATACATTAAAAATGTTAAGTTTTGTCAATATTTTCCACTAATTACAAAATTTGTCAATTTAAACAAAGCAGCACCGGGAATCCAGTACCAGCAGGGGTAATCGATTTCCCGTTAGTTGGCATCATGAGTGAATGAGCCAGACAGTGCTAATAACTTACTCATTATACAGTTAGATAAATGCTAAAAATTTTCAGTTGGCTGACTGGTTTGTTTGAGAAATAGTTGACAATACTTTGATGAGTAAAAATATATAAATTTACAAAGTGGTTTATTGTGTCCCAGGATTATCTAGTACTTAGTTTACATACTATGTTTAAACAATACTATTTACACTCAAATTTTGCTCAGAGTACCCGACCAGTGTGCTTCCCGCCTCCTGAACGTCCTGGTGCACCTGGGCAGGTAACGTGATCTAAGACAGGAAGTAGGGAGGCTGTGCCTGGCCTCTGCAGACGTGGCTAAAACAGAACAGAGCCAACCCTTCTGACAGCCAATCATAACCCCAAATCAGCATCACCTCCTAGAACGCATTAAATGCAACTTTCAGGCTCTCAGGCAGCGCACGTATCCTCATTTATCTCCTTTACCTTGTACGATGCCCCAAGGGTACTGGCGAGCTTTGACCATCTTATTTCCAACTTTCACCTCATCCATGCTTCCTACCACAGCAAACGGCAGGTGTCCCTGGAAAGGAGCCAGGACGTCAATCACATCTCATACCAGTAAAAACAGAGAAGAGAAAATTTACTAAAAACTAATGTGTTAGAGCCGAATGATCTGCTGTGCCTCCGCTTTTAAAGCGCGCCCCGTGAACGTGTGTTCACAGCCGTTCGCGTGTATGCCAGCTGTTCTACAGAGCCACCTTCAGGCCCTAGAGAGGGGATTACTTACTGAGCATGCCCCGCACGCGTTCCTGGTTTGCTGCAAGAGTACAAAAACAATTCTAGCACAGGTATCATTTCCCTCATTATTATCTTGGTCCTAAAAGTCAAAGATAACGTTGAGGAAGTCACACACACACACACACACACCCCATATAACCGAAGTGTGTGTGTGTGTGTGTGTGTGTGTGTGTGTGTGTGTGTGTGTATATATATATATAATATAGTGTATATCTACATATATAATACTAACTTTTAAGTCCCAAACTAATGCTAAATACAAATGTTATAGAAATTTAGAGGAGGGGGAGGTCTCTTTGGGCAGGAAGACACAACCCAAACTGCACATGGATCAAGCAGAATGGGAAGAACTAGCATAGTAAGGAGAAAATTTTGAACAAAGATACAATAGCTGGATTTAATGGCAGTGAGTAGACCATCCTGTCTGAAGCTGAGGATTAATTTAGGGGAAAAGTCTAATGTAAACAGTATTATGTTTGATATTTAATAATTGACAATATTTAGTCTCTTAATTGCACACCCTCTGAAAACTGATTCTAGGTGGGCACAGAAAACAAAATTAGATGTAAAGACAATTTAACACACAGGAATTAATATCACTTCCTTTACATTAGTCAGCTTTCTATATAAGTATCTTAATACGAACAAAGTATGAAAAAATGAGAAAAGCAAAAGGGGAGAAATGGAACAAACAGGTACTGAATGTCACTGTGTCAGGCGGTGAACAAAACTGTTTCCTCACAACAGCCCTTAAGACAGGTATTATTAACCCAATTTCATAGATAAGTTAACAGTCTCAGGGAGGTTAATAATTCCCACAAGAACACATGGTAAAGTCTGACTGCAAAACTCATGATCCACTTTGTTGTAAAGGAGAAACTAACACACTATTGTAAAACAGTTATACTCAAATAAAGATGTTAAAAAAAAAAAAACTCATGATCCGTCAAAATATAACCAAGTATTTAAGAAACTTGGTAGCCTCAAGTAACACAAAGAACTTAGTCATCCTCAATCATATTAAGTTATGTATAATTAAAATATACTAAATATATTCTATATTAAAATATAAAAAAGTTATGTGAATATTTCATATGTACCTGTGACCCTGTAAGGGAGAAAGAGCTTCAGTACCAGATTAGAAAGCTCTCCTTAAAGATTTTAAGATCCTAAAGCATTCTGAGGGAGGCCGTAACATCTTCTCATGTTCTTAAAGACAGGATAGAAAGGAATCTTTCTAAGGCAATTAAATATGGTTCCACAAAAGATGGATCCCAGTCTCACAGATGTATCACTTCATTTAGGTGAAAAGTAGGGAGGAAAGACAAATGCTCAAAAATATATCCTCATTATACTTTTCCAACTCTAGAAAATAAAACATTTCCCTATACTGGACTCTAAAAATTCACCTTGTTTTGGAAGACAGAAGTGAAAATACATTAGTAGCAGTGTTACTTATAAATCACTTTTTTAATATGTAAAACAAATAATATTCAGTTAAGAGCTTACATTCATTGAAGCATTGATTTTAGCAATGGTTTCATCGTCTGTTGGGAACTGGTATATCTGAACTCCATTGCTGACCAATTCACTCATGAGCTTGATCTTAAACTTCTGTAATTCAGTTTTAGAAATTGCATCTGCTTTGGCAATCACTGGTATAATGTTCACCTATTAAGAATAAAGAGAAACAAAATCTCATGACTGAGGATTTTTTAATCCTGAAGTTTTTGCATTCAAAACCACTCAGTCCCTGACAAATGTCCCTGACCTAGATCAGAGGACAAGCAAACTACAGTCCACTCACTGCCTCTTTACATAAATAAAGAGTTACTGGAACACAGCTAGGCCCATTCATTACACATTACATATTTCCTATGGCCACTTTCATTCTATAATAACAGAAGTGAGTAGTTGTATCAGAGGCCCATGACCTGCAAAGCCTTAAGTACTTACTACCTGGCCCTTCACAGGAAAAGCTTGCCAACTCCTGACGTAGAAACATTGGCTTCATTTTTACCAGATACTCATATACAACCACTCCTACAAATGCTGGCCTTACAATAACTGCTTTTAAAAAGCAGAGCTCTGGCACTTCCCTGGTGACAACAGTGGTTAAGAATCCGCCTGCCAATGCAGGGGACACGGGTTCGAGCCCTGGTCCGGGAAGATCCCACATGCTGCGGAGCAACTAAGCCCGTGCACCACAACTACTGAGCCTGCGCTCTAGAGCCCGCGAGCCACAGCTATTGAAGCCCACGTGCCTAGATCTCATGCTCCACAACAAGAGAAGCCACAGCAGTGAGAAGCCCGCGCACCGCAACGAAGAGTGGCCCCCGCTCGCCGCAACTAGAGAAAGCCCGCGTGCAGCAATGAAGACCCAGCGCAGCCACCCACCCATCCATCCATCCATCCATACATACATACATAAATTAAGCACAGCTCTTATAAAGTTCATCTTTCATCTGAATTCAGGTTTAGAAATCTCACATTTTCTTCTCTCAGTCTCTGACAATTTCATCATACACAAAATAAATACAATGTAAGCGTGAGCTAAAATCAGCTGCATAATTCATTTAAGAGTCTTTTACTTCCTAATACCCTAAGCACTAAGTAATCAGGTGACTGACCCCAGCAGGCCTCTGGGACAGGCCAGGGGCCTCCTTCTGCCTCTCATTTGAGCTGGCCCCTCCCAGTGACTTCATCTGACCTGCACCCCACCGTCAGACTCTAACCCCGATGATGAAAGAAGGCGATTTTACGAATACCAACTAAAAACGTTCACGACTCAAAGGAAGAACTTTCTCAGCATTTTTTAAAAAATTATTTTATTTCTGGCTGCGTTGGGTCTTCATTGCTGCACACGGGCTCTCTAGTTGCGCCGAGTAGGGGCTGCTCTTCATTGCAGTGCATGGGCTTCTCATTGTGGTGGCTTCTCTTGTTGTGGAGCACGGGCTCTAGGCGCATGGGCTTCAGGAGTTGTGGCGCATGGGCTTCAGGAGTTGTGGCGCATGGGCTTCAGTAGTTGTGGCTCGTGGGCTCTAGAACGCAGGCTCCGTAGTTGTGGCGTACGGGCTTAGTTGCTCCACGGCACGTGGGATCTTCCCGTATCAGGGATCGAACGCGTGTCCCCTGCATTGGCAGGCGGATTCTTAACCACTGTGCCACCAGGGAAGTCCCCCTTTCTCAGCATTATTTATAAGTCCTATCACTGGCCTGGGAGGAAGAGATGTGGGGTCCTGAAGACCGACTGACCTGCGACGCTAGTTCTGTATGATTAATGTCCCCACCAAAGAGTGATATGTCCACAAATTCAGGGGTTTGTAGGTTTTCTGGGTTATTAGTTTATTTTTAGTGAAAGACTTCAGGCTAAGTAGTCGTGTGTCAAGAGAGTGAGCTATCAATGTAATTTTCAGAATGAAAGTGAAAACTAAATATCATAATTCCTTTTCTATTCTTAAATGTATCTTCTTCTCCAATTTTACACTGATTTACTGTGTACATTTGGATTTATTGGTCTCATATACGTTCCAAAGGAGGTAAAGATTTTTCCAACTATCCATGAAATAAACTTTTCAGCAATTGTGGGTAAACAGCTTTGAAGATAAATTAGTCAAAGTATATACAAATTTGATGCCAAGTTCTTGATTTTGGTATCATATAATATTGATACATAGATATTCAATAAATTATGCCAAGTTAGTAACTTCTAATTGATTCCACTATTAATAGCAGAAGCAGGCCCGTGTACATACCTGACGTTAAGCTTTTTGATTGTAGCATATGCGCCTGAAACTGACCTTTGCTGAGGCATCTATGTCAAAGACATCCATTCGAATAAACCCACTGCAGCTGCGGACATAGCTACTGGCCACCATCAGGTAAGGAACCGGGCGGCCTGCCTGGAGGACCCCCTTTCAGAAAGCCTAGATGGCTGAGCCTGGAGCAACCTGCCTCCCCCTCCCCAGCCCCAATTCCCACGCTAGTGCTTTAGAGTCACCACCAAAGGGGGAACCTGTGAAACCCCAGGTGCCTCACCCTCAGACCCTGATAGAGGCTGAGCCCAGGTTCATGATCCCTCCCTCCCTCCCTCCCCACTCCCACCCCACCGTGTGGCCGTGAGTGTGCTGTGCGTCCTCAGGACCCGTAGGAACAACCCTTGCTCCTCGAGTCCCCTGATGCTGTTGCTGATGTGCATCTTGGGACCCTAAGAACCAAGAGGGCCGGCCAGGCCACAACAGTGGCCCTGGCAGAGGGGGACGTGTCACCACCCGCACAGGAGGTAACTCTCCATGTGGAGGGAGCCGCGGAGCCCTGTAGTAAGAACAGGACACACTGTCGATTTAGTCCACCCTCACACCTGCCTTCGAGGTAGATACTCTCCTGGTTCTGGTTTGAGAGGCAGGGAGACGGACGCTCGGAGGGTAGAAACCTGCCAGGAACAAGGGGCGATGAGGTGGCAGAGCGAGTACTGCAGGCACCTCTGCTGCCACCAGACAAGCGCAGCCTGAGACAGAGCTGTGCGCTCTTGCGTTTGCGTCCCTTGAATAAGACGGGATTCCTGTATCAGACTCAACTATGAAAACAACCGGCTAGATGGTTAGAACATCCGATCAGGTGAACAGACTCTCACATGAGCTTCCTCCAGGCCCGTCACAGCCTGGGGGCTGCGGTGCTGGTCAGAAGCCAGCCCGTCTCTGCACCGACGCTGCACCCGCTGGCCCGCGTGCCTTCCACACCGACTTCCGTACAGAAAGCAGCAGTGGCCAGATGCCCTTGCTTTCCCAGTCCTAGCTCACGAAATGCTCAGCCAGGTAATGGGGCTGCATTCCTCACACCATTAGAGGTCACAGGAGAACCCTGGAGACTTTTTTAGTATAAGACAGTAGTCTTTAACTATCTTTTAAACAAATAAAAAAAATCAAAGTGAGTTAATTTGTGGATACTATTTTTTACAGCTCCCTGAATTTATACATAGTTCACTGGCTCAGAAATTCAAAAACAGGTTTTCTGGATATGGTTGAAATACAAATGTAATTTACTGTAATATGTGGTGAGACTCTAGACCTTGATCTTCATTATTAGTGAGCTGCTTCTCACTTAATAGTGTCACACAGTAAAGTTGGTGTCAAATAAATTCTACAGTTAAATGAAAGTGAATACCCATATTCTGGCATGCAATTTAATCACTAAAAAAGGACTAAAATTTTATGTTAATGCTTTTTCTTTGCATCTCATCTCCCAAACTGAATTTCTCTGGAAAATATCCTAAAGTTGAAAATGATCAAATGTTTTTAAAATGCACAGAATAAGAGTTATGACATGTGTACATATCATAAAGATATTTTAATAGTTCCAAGTAAGTGAACTTGGAACTATTAAAATGAACTGAAGCACGATGATTGGTCCTTTTCCAAACCCACCTTGCTGTCCAGGCTCTTCATGGTCAAGAGATCCAGCGTCTTCAGAGAGTGGCCTGTCGGGGAGATGAAGTAGAGGCACACGTGGATGCGAGAGTCGTGGTAGTTAAAGAGGGAGCGTTTGATTTTCAGCTCTTCTTGGAGATAGGCCTCAAACTGGGCGTCGATGTAGTCAACAATTGGTTGGTAGCTGAAAAAACAAATATTTAATACAGTATATTCATGATACCTTAATAAGGTATATGCATAAATCTAAAGTTTGAGATCTGTATTTTCACCAGTGAACAGTTGCCATCTACGCTAAACAGATAACTTAAGTATTAAAACAACGTGCAAACGTGCAGGTACAAAGGCAGTACTTTGAAACCTGTGCTTTAAACCATTTTATACAAACAACACTGAACGTACACTAATTCCCTCTCCCACACATTCACACGCTGGAGCCATTCTGGCACGGCTTCCCACACTTGCCAGGCTGCTGAAGGAGGGTAGGCGTCTAATTGCAACCAAACTGGACGTGGCATATTATTCTGCTGAGAGAAGGCATGAGTATCCACAACGTAAAAGATACTTAAGTCAAATTCCGTGACTCCCTGCTTCTGGAATCGGACTGTGAGGCGTGGAAAGCATTAACGCAGTAAGGAGGAAGGGCACACCCACATGGAAGCGCCTCACTGGTGACGCAGGCATGACTTTCTCGTTGACTTCCAAGTAAGGGAGAGCCCGTCGCAGCCGACACGCGAGCCCTTGCCTGGACCCCCCTCCCGCCTGGCGCGCCTGCCGCCACAGCTGTTCCAGGCCGTTCAGCCTTCAGGGTGCAGCTCACAGCACGATGCACTGCAGACAATAGTTTGTGAACGGTCCACTTCATTTGGGCATGCTAAGTCACCGCCTGTGAACCTCAGCTTTCTATGCATAACTATTCTCATCAGGCAAATCGGGGCTTCCAAGTGAAAAAAGCAGCAAACAGATCCTCTATCAAATTCCCAGGACACCTTTACACTTACCCCCGTAGCCCCCAAACGGAGCAGTAACTGTGCAGCTGAGGTACTAATAAATGTGCATTCAACGGAAAGCCTGGCCCTGCCCGTCCTCGAGGATCATCACCTCCTTCTTCCAAACTCATAGAACCCCTGTTGTCCCCAGGCAGACAGAGATGGGACCTTACGCTTCTGCGCTCTCCGCACAACAACACGACAGCACACCTTCACCACATCAGAGGTACTATCGGGAACACCATCCTTGGGAAACGGGTCTAAATGCGACCCAACGTGATGCCATCCCCAAAATAATAAAACAGAAAAACTTAATCTGTAAGTACATATTTAACATACAATTTCCAAAGAAGCTTCTATTAATGACTTAAGATAGATCAATTATAAATACCCATAAACACTCCTCTGTCTGAATGCTTTGCATAATGCCTGTCATAAATGAAAACCATAAACATTTTTTGTTAAATAAATAATAATAACATTAGACATTCTTCCACAGTATTTTCCTCTAGGCTTCCGTTTCCAGTACCTTGCAGGTTCAATCTTCAATGAAATGAAAGACACTGGCTTAAAATACAAAAACCACCTCCTTTTTCAAAGTACTCGTAAAGGGTAAGGAAGTAACCACATCAAAACTGAAGAGAGTAGAAACAGGGAGGTGAGCAGAGGACCAGCGCGGGCTTGGTAAATGGGCCAAATCCAGCCATGTTCCTTTGTTATTCATAGTCTGAGGCTGCTTTTTCGCTACAAGCACAGTAGTTTGGACAGAGGCCGTAGGTTCTGCAAAGCTTGAGATATTTACTTCTCTGGCCTTTACAGAAAATGTGTACCAGCCCCTGCACTAAAAGCATCAGTGCTAGTTTCAACCTGAGGCCAGTTTGTCAATGTGGTTCTTCGGCTTTGCTCCCAAAGGATTTGTGGGACAAGAAGGAAGAAAGCAAAGTCCAGGTCCACACAGGAGATTGCCTCCCCACTCTGGGCTGAGGTCCTCAGATCTACACCTTCAGTGCAGGGATGAGCTAGAAGTAAACCCGCAGTTCCTCTCCTCTCCCCAAGGATCTGAGGGAAGGTTGCCCTAGCACTAAATGAAGCTAGGAAAATAAACGGAGAGGGAGAACCAGCCTCAAGAACTTGTGGCCACAGGGTCAGCCCTCGCACGAATCCACGGCCCGGGTTCACACATGGCCTATGATTCTGAGAGCCTCAAGCCACGAAACTAGGATCCTGAGTATTAACACCCAGAGGGACCTAATGTAAGCAAATCCAAATCTGTTCTGAGTATCTCTGCAAATAACTTTTCAAAGACCATGAGAACTCTAATTAAAAAAAGAACCAAGCGTATAGGGGAGAAAAGGCACAATGAATAAGAACCAAAGGAAAAAACAAACATCAGTACAATAACTGCAAAATTGCAATGTACTGGAATTATATGATATAGTTACAAAATAGAGACAAAAGAAATAGAAATAAAGGCGAACTTGAATATACGTGCTGGGAATAGTAAAGTAACAAAAAGTGATCCTACAAATATGAATGTGAACCACACAGAATGTACAGATTTGAAAACTATAATAACCAGAATGAAAAACTCATGGATTAGTTTAAAAGCATATTGGACATAGCTAAAGAGAGAATCAGTATACTGGAGGATAAATCCAAAATAATTATCCAGAAAACAATAGAGAGAAGAAAAAAAAGAAGATAAAACTATGGAAGAGAGATTAATAAACACAGAAGATATAACGAGAAGGTCTAACATACATTTTAACACCGTTTCAGAAGGGGCAGAAACAGCATCTGAAGAGATGATGTCTCAGAATTTTTAAAAGAACTGATGATACTGTTCAGACTCAAGATGTCAAACAAATCACAATCAGGATAAATTATAAATAAATAAAACCCTAGATATATCATGGTAAAACTGGAGAACAACAAAAACAAAGATCTTAAAAGCATTGGAGGGGGCTTCCCTGGTGGCACAGTGATTGAGAGTCCGCCTGCCGATGCAGGGGACACGGGTTCATGCCCCGGTCCGGGAAGATCCCACATGCCGCGGAGCGGCTAGGCCAGTGAGCCATGGCCACTGAGCCTGCGCGTCCGGAGCCTGTGCTCCACAATGGGAGAGACCACGACAGTGAGAGGGCCCGTGTACCGCAAAAAAAAAAAAAAAAAAAAGCATTGGAGGAAAATAAGGAGGATACTCTTAAGGGGAAGACAGACTGACAGCTGCCTTCTCAGCAGTAAAAACAGAAGCCAGGAGACAGTGGAATGGTATCTTCAATGGGAGGAAAGAAAACAAATGCCCACCCAGAATTGTATACCCAAATAAAATTTCAAGTATGAGAGTAAAACAGAAAATTTTGGTTAAGAGGGTAGTAAATACTGGCCATATAAAATGATAATAATGTCTTGTGTGGTTAGGAAAAAGAGAGAAAACATGACAGGGTAAGTTGGCAGGGTGGGGGGGAGGTTAACAGTTTAACTGTTCAAAATTCTATTTTACTGTCTATTTGTATCATTGAGGACAAGTACAAATATTATTTAACTTTAAACCTTGATTAGGTTAGAGATTATGTTTGTAATTTCTAGGGTAACAACTACAAGAATAGAAATCAAGCAAGAAAGGGAAAAGAAACGTGGAACTCGCGACAAACAGAAAACTCAAAATAAGATGGTAAATTTAAACCTAAAATATCAGTAAATATATTACCTGTGAATGGACTAAGCACACAATTAAAAAATAAATATTGTCACAGTGGATTTTAAAAAAGAAAACCATATGCTTGATCAGAAGCACATCTAAAGCACAAGAGTACCCAAAGGCTGGAGTGAAGGAACAGAAGAACACGCCTCCACAAGAAAGTGACGTCTGACAACACAGAAGCCTCACAAGAGGAAAAGGTTGCTACATAATGATAAAAGTGTCTATTCTTCAGGATAAAATAAAAGAAAAAAATAAAAGTTAATTGAAATTGGAAATATCAGTACTACATATCAAAATTTGTGGGATGCAGCCACACTTAGAGGGTAAGTATAGGTAAAGCCATACTTAGAGGGTAATTTATAATCTTAAATACATAAGGCTGAGAATCAGTGAGAAATCAGAGCAAATTAGATCAAAATCCAAAGAAAAGTAATTACAGATATAAGAACAGAAATTAATAAAATAGGAAAAACAATAAGTATAAAATTGATAGGATCGACAAAGCCAAAATTTGAAAAGACCAACTAAACTTACCACACTTTGTCGAGGCTGACTAAGGAGAAGAGAAACAAGCAGAAATAACCAGTACCAGGAAAGGAGGTGTAGATGTCATTACAGATGATGAAGACAATGAAAATATATTAGAAGAATATTATCAACATCTTTAAGTAAGTATATTTGGGAATTTGGATGAAACAGATTCCTGGAAAATTGTAACTTTTCAAAACTGTCTCAAAAAACAACTCCAAATTGTCCTATAATCATTAAAGAAAATTAATAACTCAAAATCTTCTCAGAAAACTCCAGGCCCAGATGGTTTTACTGGCAAGTTCCACCAATCATTCCAGGGAAGAATAACTCTAATCTTAAACAAATTTTTCCAAAAACACAGAGTGAAAAACTCCCCAAACTCATTTTAGAAGGCTAACATAACCTTTATTTAAAAAAAAAAAAAAAAAAGGATAGTATAAGATACTGGTTGAAAACGTCACTTATAGATATAACATGCAAAAATACTAAAAGGAAAAAAAAATCAGGTACAGCACAATATAAAAAGAATACCAAATGGTATCCAAGACTGTGAGGTTAATTTACCAATAAAAAGTCAGTTACTGTAATTCATCTTATTAAAGATTAAAGGAGAGAAATTACAATCTTTTCCACAGAATGCAAAAAAAAATCTGATAATAATATGTATTCATGATTTTAAAAAAACAACTCCTACTAATAATATAAAGTAACTTCCTTATTCTAACTGAAAAAAAGAAAGCAGCATAATTCGGGGCAAAAAGGAAGCTGTCCCTTTGGAATCAGGGCAAGGCAAAGATGCCCACTATCTGCACTGACTCCAGTGGAGCACTGCCAGCCCCAGTGCAGTCCGGTATTAAAACGTGAGAAAGGAAACAAAGACCCCTGTCTTCAGCCATGCTGGAGGAGCAGCAACTGGACCCACACCCCACCCCCGCCCCCGCCCCCGCCCCCGCCCGGACAAAATATATGGAAAGGGGGTTTCAGACACAGGACAACGGGCAGTAAAAACGCTGATCACTGGGAGGGAGATGAATGAGGGGAGTCTACAGCCTCCCAGCCCACTGCCGGCAGACAAGTTTCTGGGGCCCAGCACAAAAGAGGGCACAAAGCCTGGCAGACCCACTGAGGATGGAGGAGAGACAGGCACTCGGGGAGGCCAAAGCACCGAGACTTCGCCAGAGGGCACCAGGGAGAAGGCACAGCACCCGCCCCAGGAGAAGGCACTGCCCCGGGGGAGCCCCTGGGGAAGAAGTGGCCTGCAGGGCACATGAGGGGACTCAAAGCTGTGGACATTTCCTATAACTGTCGTGGCGGTGGGTAGGAACTACACATTTGTCAAAAGTAACTAAATTGTACACTTAAGCAAACAATGCATTGTATTATTCTATGTAAATTATACAGCAGTAGGGCTTCCTTGGTGGTGCAATGGTTAAGAATCCACCTGCCAACACAGGGGACATGGGTTCAATCCCTGATCTGGGAAGATCCCACATGCCGCGGAGCAACTAAGCCCGTGCGCCGCAACTACTGAGCCTGCGCTCTAGAGCCCGTGAGCCACGACTACTGAGCCTGTGCTCTAGAGCCCACGAGCCACAACCACTGAGTCTGCACTCTAGAGCCCATGTTCCGCAACAAGAGAAGCTACCGCAATGAGAAGCCTGCTCAGCGCAACGAAGAGTAGCCCCCGCTCGCCGCAGCTAGAGAGAGCCCGCGCGCAGCAACGAAGACCCAACACAGCCAAAAATAAAAAACAAAGAAATTAAAAAAAAATTATACAGCAATAAAACTTATTTAAAAAGAAGAAACAAAGGAATTAGGAGGAATATGCCATTATTTGCAGATTATACTATTACATACATAGAAAACCTAAACAAATTTAGAGGCGAGTTATTGGAATTAATCAGAGAATTCACAGAAGTGGCTATATGCAAGATCAATTATATTTCCAGACACCAAATAGAAAATGAAATATTTGTAAAAGATACCATTTACAAGATCATCGAAACTACCAAATGTCTAAGAATAAATGTAAGTGATTTCTATACAGAAAAGGCCTTTGCCTCCCCCACCGACCTGCTTCCTCCAGAAAGCTCACAAAACTGTTTCCTGAAATCTAAAGCAGAACACACAAGTGTTCTGAACAGGCTAACACATAAAGACAGTCAATGATGCAACCTATTTTCCCTCTAAAGCAAACTTTTAGGACCTGGGAAACTACCTCTAATAATGAAAATATATAAATTTCAAAAAGGAGAAAGAACAAAAAGTCATTGCTTTGCCCCAGTCTATTTCCTCCTTTTATAGTTTAAATTTCATATAGAATCTATAATCAATCTTTATAATACCATAGGAGGGGCTTCCCTGCTGGTCCAATGGTAAAGTCCGCCTGCCAATGTAGAGGACGCAGGTTCGATCCCTGGTTGGGAACTAAGATCCCACAGGCCGCAGAGCAACTAAGCCTGCGCACCACACTACCGAGCCCACGCTCCACCACTACTGAGCCCGTGCACTTCAACGAGAGAGCCCGCGTGCTGCAAACTACAGAGCCCATGTGCTCTGGAGCCCATGCACCACAACTAGAGAGAGAAACCTCGCACACCACAACAAAGAGCCTGCGTACCGCAACTAAGACCCGTCACAGCACCCCCCGCAAATAATAAAAATAAATACATAAATAAATAAAATTTTTTAAAAAGAATAATTATAATACCGTAGAAATAATGACAAAAATAGTGACCTAATATAAAATACAAATAAAAATTTCATTATCAAACCTTTCCTGCAATACTTAATAATCTACCTGGCTAATTTAGTTAGAATTTCACAAAACAATTCATGCACCATGGATTTGGCGATTATATATTTGCCATATATGCCTTTTTTTTTGTTTTTTTCTCAACAAGACAAGTCTTGCCTGAAAATTAGTTAAAAATCACTTAATATACATCAAATTGTCATATCAGGAAATAACTAAAACTATTTTTGCTGAAACACACATTTTAAAAATGTGATTCAAATTACTCTAAAGAAATTAGACAACTGGATAGAAAAATGTCAATTTGTTAACAATAATAAAATATTGCTTAATTATTTAAAAAATTTAAGTCTGTGAGGAAAGGCATGGGTTTCCATAGTTGCAAATCAAATCACAAGCACATAGGGCAAGAAGGCAGATATCCTGAAATAAGAAAAACCTATTTTATTACAAGAGGAAAGCATGTACCTCTCTTCTTTGTTTATTTGGTCACCAAATCCCACTGTATTCACGATGGTCAATTTCAATCGAACGTTACTTTCCTGGAGTTCATACGTCTGTGCTTTAAGTCTAACATGTGGGTAAAAATGGGAGGATTCATGGTCTTCAAAATTCGTATTAAATAATGTGTCAATCAGCGTTGATTTTCCAATTCCAGTCTCCCCTGAAAGAAATGCAGGTACATCTTCACAGGTGCACAGGATGGATGAAGAAAAACAGAATAGTAAACTCTTACAATGGTTTCACGGATCCCAAATATTTCAAATACTTCAAAGGCTGCATTGTCCCTGAAATAAATACATTCTAAGGCTGGTCCACTGAGTCACCAGCAGAGCATAAAAATGAATCACGTGTGCTAAGTTACTCAGAACTCTGAAGAAAGCACTGAAATGTTTAAAGAACAAACAAAAAGTTTAAAGCAGTACAGCTAAGAAAACCAAAACTGATAGAATTTAAATAACTGAAAAACAATCTGTAATCATGATCTTAAGTTGCTAGCACGGGCACCATGCTGCTCGTGACAAGAAGGAAGTGAGCACAGAACAGGAAGGAAGGATCTGGGGCGCTTGGCACTTACCCACACAGAGGATATTAAAGCAGAAGCCTTGCTGAATCGATCTGTTGACCAGCTGATCAGGCAGACTCTCAAAACCAACATGGCCAGACATGGCTAAAGAACGAGTAGTTTCTTTTTTTTGCTGAAAGGAAACAAAAACAACGGCAACAATTTTTTAAAGTTTTACTAAAACAGGATATAGGCACATTAGAGATAAACATAATTTATCAGAAAAAAAATTAAAGACTTTTTGATCATTATACCTCCCCCAAGATACAACTGGTTAAGTTTGTGAGAAACCTGTGTCCAGACCCTCAAAACACATATTTCTTATTATCTTCCTATGATGAGAGTCCAGCACTACTTACGACATAAAAATATTTGATTTCCCAAAACAGGAAAATACTCAAGTAAACTACAGCATAATCATTCACAAAATGAAGTGTGTAAAAGTCATGAAAGATGTTTTTGATAAATGTTTAAGAACTTAAATTCTCACATTAAAATGTCAAGTGAAAGAGGTACAGTATGAAATTACAGATACAGTTCCAGTCCCCAGTAACGGCAGAGTAACTTATGTCACACCGACCTCCAGTCAGTTCCTTCAGTGGCTGAGACACACACACCTGCTAGCTTTTCCTGAGGGCAGACCCCGGTCACTGCCGCACAGGCAGACAGAGTGCAAGATGGAGGTGAGAGTCTCACTGGGGTCAAAAGCCAGTGGAGACAAGGGCAGGCAGGTCAGCTGAAAACTCAAAGGGAAAATCCCAGAAAGGAGGGAGTCCAGCCTTTGCACACACACCCTCAAATCTTTGGCTGAGTGCTGAACTGCACACGTATAGGGGACATGGGAAAGGGAAGGAGCTAAACGGAGTTTCCTAGAGGGCCAGCCTGGGGAGCTTGAATTTAAAGTCTGTAAGTTACAGGGGCCCAGTAAACACACAGAACCCTAGATGGGCCTCATTTTAGGAGTGAGGATCACATCCCAGGAATCAGAAATCCTCTCTAGTGCTGAAGGCACAACTGAAATAGACCTGCCGTAAGACAGACCAGTGTGAGCAGCCAGTGACTTAACTGCGTGCTAGATCAAAGGCCAGCACTCCTCAGAAGACGACAGAGGCCAGACCTCTACGGTGTATCATCCACAGCATCTACTATACAATCAAAGCACCACATAGGAAGAAGCAAAAAAGTGATTCATAGTCAAGGAAAGAAACAGTCAAAAAAACGAGATCCACAAACGAGCCAGATGTTGAACTAGCTGATAAGAACTTGAACAGAACTCTGACAAATATGTTGAAGAAGAAAAACGTGCTCTTTTTCTACAGGAAAAAGAGATGCATATAGTGGGTGACGTGACAGGGAACTACAAGAGAAATGTGAAAGCGCTTGACAACAGCGAAAGGTAACAAATGCAATTCCTAGAATGGAAAAATGCAACATCAGAAATTAAAAAGTTATTGAATAGCATTAACAGCAGATCAAACAATGGAAGGAAGCTTTGTTCAATATCATTATCCATGCTAAATATCTTTATTTATCCAAGCTAAAAATCTCTCATAGAAAAGATAAAACTATAACAGAGCCTCAAAACACTGGCACAATATCAAATGGTCTAACATACCTATAATCCGAATGCCGGGTGGGAGCCAGAAGAGGGAGGAAGGAAATGTCTAAGTAAGAGTGAATGAAAACGTTCTAATTGTTTCGGCGTGAACTCAGAGATCCAAGAATTCCAGCAAACCACAAACGAAAAAATCCAAAGGATCCCACAGCCAGGCACATCAGAGCAAACCATCTAAATGGAAGGATGAAGAAAGCTTTACAAACAACCAGGGGTGGGGAGGCATATTACAGACAAGTAAAACATAAGGCGCGCACCAAAAGACGACAGAACAGCACCAGGAAGCGCCAAAGAAGAAGTGACAGCCCAGAGTCCTGTGTCCAATGAAAACACCCCTCACAGGTGAAGGCAAATGAAGACAGCTACATTTGCTAAATGCACAAATAACATTTACGAAATGTCACGACCAGAAATGCTACATGACAAGAAATGTTAAAAGTTCTCCAAGAGAAAGGAAAATAACAACAGATGGAAACTCAGATCTACAAAAAGGATGAAGTCTGTCAGAAAGGTAAAAATATGGGTAAACGTAAGAGACTTTTTTGCTTGTTTTAATTTCTTGAAAATATAGATTGACTGTTTAAAGCAATAACAACAGTGTATTACAGGATTTATGATACATGGAGAAGCAGGATGCTTGACTGTGACAGCACAAAAGATGGGAAGGGGAATGGAGTTACACTGTCATAAGGTTTCTACACTATACAGGAAGTGGTGCAACACTGAAGGCAGTGAGTGATAAGTTAAAGCCCACACCAACTACTGTTTAAAAAAATAAAAGACCAAAGAGGGTTAGCTAGTAAGCAATCATAAAAATACTCCATTAATCCAAAAGGAGGCAGGAAAAGAAAAAAAAAAAAAAAGAAAGAACAAATGGGACAAGTGGAAAACACATGGCCACAAATGCATGGACACCAAGGGGGAGGTGGTGGTTGGATGAACTGGGACGTGGGAGTGACATGTACACACTAATATGTATCAAATGGATAACTACTAAGAACCTTCTGTATAAAAAAATAATATAAAATTCAAAAAAAAACGTAAAGAAAAAGAAGAAAACACGTGGCCAGTCGGTAGACTTAAACCAGCTGCGTCTATAATTAAACAGAAGTGGTCTAAGCGAGCTGTCCGACAGGACCTTCCACGACAATATGCTGAGCTGCCAACAGGAGCCACCAGCCACGCGCAGACACTGATACAAGCAACCGAGGAAGGAACTTCTAAATTTTATTTAATTTTAACTAATTTAAATTTAAATAGCCACGTGTGGCTAGTGGCCACCATACTAGACAGCGTAGGTCTAAACTTCTCAATTAAAAGGAAATTGTCAGACTGGATAAAAGAGCAAGACCCAAATATATGCTGTCAGTACAGTAACCGACACGCTGATGGTAAAATTCATATGGGAAGGCAGAAGACTTAGAACAGCTAGAATGATTGTACAAAAGAACAAGCTGAAGGACTTACAGTACCTAATCTGAGGCTACAATCACCAAGGAGTGTGGTATTGGGACAATCTATTATTTACCTATTTGTCTACTTAATCAAAATTGAAAATGTAGAGTCATCAAGGAATATGCAAGTCACAGACTGGGAGAAAATAGTTTATATATGACAAAGCACTTGTATTCAGAATACATAAAGAATTTTGTAAGATTCAATAACAAGACAACCCACTTTTTACAAAAAGGGTAAAACACTTGGACACGTCACAAAAAAGGTAACAAAATAGCCAAGGAGCAAGTGAAAGAGTGCTCCACATTCTTAACAGTTAGCAGGAAACTGTGACGCACAACTACAATAAGATACCCCTGAACAGCCACTAAAGTGGCAAAAATTTAAAAGGCCGATAACATCAAGTGTTGGAGATGATGAACAAAAATGGGAACTCTAGTAAGTTCGCTGCTGCAAATGCAAAACGGCACAGCCGCTCTGGAAGGCAGGCAGTGGTTTCTTACCAAGTTAAATACACGTAACTGCACAGCCCCAAAACCCCGCTTGCCATCACGCAAGATAAAGAGCACCGACGCACGGAAGGATGGATGCACGGCCGGTCAGAGCAGCTTTCCTCCAAACAGCCAGACGCGGCAAGAAACAGGCAAAGGCCCGACAACTGGCAAATGGATAAGCAAGTTGTCGCGAATCCACGCGGCGGAACCCTGAACGACCGACACGTTCCACACGTGGAGAAATCGCAAATGCTGAGTATCTCAACAGTGATTTATTCACTGTGATTTGAGTTTCAAAAAGAAAACATCTTTCCATATATTCTCATATACGTATGAATATGGCTGAAGATGTCTCGAAGGGTAGTGACGGACTATCGGGAGGGGACCTGGAGGTGTAGGTGAGGAAGACGAGCTTGTCACTGTATATGGTGGGCGAGCTCCCACGAGGACCCCAAGACTGCCGGCACCGGGGGTACCCACACCTTCTGGTTATTCAAACACTAATCTAGGCGCTGCGGTGAAGGGGTTTTACAGATGTCATTAAGGTCCCAAATCAGTTAACCTTAGGGAGATTATCCACGGTGGACCCTTAAAAGGGACAGAGGACTTCCGAGTGGACGGGTTTTGAAGCGTGAAGGGGCCTTGCCCTTCCAGCTCCCCTTGCTGTATGGGGCGCAAGGACCTCAGAATGACCTCCAGAGGCTGGCAGCAACCGGCCAGCACAGAACGGAACTCTGCCGGCAACCTGGAAGAGGCGGGGGCGGGGGCGGGGGTGCGGTCCCAGCTGGGAACCAGGAGCCGACCTCCGGCACGTGAGGCCGGGGTGGAGAAGCCAGGGGAGCCAGCCTGGCTCTCCCGACCCGCAGGCTGGGCGCTCAGCAGCAGCTGCTGTTTTAAGCAGCTCAGTCCGTGCCATTTGTTACGGAGCAACAGAAAACTAGTCCACGAACGAGTTGTGCCCTTCGAGTCCCTGTTACCAGCTAAGCCTGTTATCTCTGTGATTCAAAAGGAAGAGAGAATGAAGAAACACAACACTTCGCTTCCCAGCTGGCTGTGAGCGCGTTCAAGAGAATTACAACAGTACTTGTTAGAGTTTCTATCGGAAGCACGAAAGTTGAACTAAGTGGCCTGTAGAATCCCTCCTGGTTCTAAAGCATGTGATTTTAATGTCCTGGAAATAAAAGAAGCTTTTCAAAAATGTGGGAGTGGTCAGCATCATTTAATGAAGAAGAGGGGCTGGAGACAATGAGGACTAAGCAGTGAGCGCTCGGTGCATCGATCTAGACAATTACAGTAGTTTCCGCAGAGCAGTGTGTCAGAAGGCAGATTAAGAGTAATTCAGAGTCTGCGAGGTGATAAAATAAAGGTGGAACAAACTACAGTTACCAATGAGAGAAGAGAGGTAAAATGATGGCAGCTCCGTGGCCAGATGACCAGGTGTCAGAACTGGGGGGACCCCGGCACATGTGGGGAGGCAGAGGCTGCTGGAGCACGGAGCTAAAGGAGAGCGATCTCGTGACCCCTGCTCACGGTTACAGTTTTCTCTTTGAAAATACTGACAACTCACCTCGTTCACCAAATTAAATTTACTCCCTCTTTCTCAATCTAAGCTTCATACAAATTACCCGGATGCACCCCTCCCGTGCAGGCACTCAGAAGGCCCTCAGAAGCACGAAGGTCAGACCTGGCACTCGGGAAGGCTCTGACAGGGCCGTCCCGTGGCACCCACGCTGGCAGCACCAGGGTCTGCGAGGACGCCCGCTACAGCAGCGCCAGGCTCCCCTGCCTGCCGTGCCAGAGCTGGAACCTGCGTCTGCCTAACGTCAGGCAGGGTACAGACGCCGCGGACAGTCGACAGTGCTGCAGTTCGTCACTGATTTTTAACTTGGATCAACATAACAGTGAACTCATATTCAAGGTAAGTACCAACAAAAGTCTATCGGGTCTCTCCGTAGTTATCCTGAAACCACAGAGGCATCCAGAGTACAAGGTGGGTCTACTTAAAAGATATACTCACTTTCTCTTCATTGTCAAATACTTGTGGGGACATATGAGCTGTTTTTGTTGCCATGTGAGACTGAAAGAGCTGAAAAAGAAAACACAGATATTACTCCAAAAAAACCTATATCTAAGTAATGTACTTACATTAAAAAGGAATTCCAATATTGTCATTATCACCAAGCTTTGACTTGTAATCTATACAAGTGACTCATGTTTAAAACTGTGGTTTTCTTGCTGGAAGGATATCTGCACAGGTAAGTAATATGTGATAGTCAACACATGATACACATTATTGCACTTACACCCACACACACAGAAATGTAAAAATTGTCACGTGTAGCACCCCTAGCACATGCCAGCTCACAGAGCACGTGCTCTTGTTTGATCCTCAGGACGGATCTGAGCTACACACATGACCACTCCACAGCCTGCACGAGAAAATTAGGGTTCTGCAAGGTTAAGTAACTCACCCTAAACTATACGAGCCAGTAAGCTGTAGGCACAGGTCTACGCTGACTGCGAAGCTGGTGTTCGTTCTACTGTACCAAGTGTAGACCAAGTACGCAGTCACCTGTGTGCAGGGAGCGGGGAAGACAGTACCAGAGAAGCTGTGGGGAGGTGATTGCCGAGCAACCGCCGCAGGGGCGCTGCCGCCCTACTCTGGAGGGCAGCGCGAGGCACGGAGGAAACGTGGCCTTTTAAAAAGCAGCAGGAACATGGATGTAGTTTAAAAAAAGACGCAAACGGTGCCCACGAGAACACAGAGCAGAATAGGCACGTTCTCTTCCTCCCCTGATGGCCTGCAACCTCGGCAGTGCTCTCCCCACAGGCCGCCTCCTGGGGGTAGAGGACGGGCGTGGTGGGAACGTGCAGCCTCTCTGGCTCACAGACGTGGCACATAACCCATGCTCTGCAGCGAGTGTTGCCTTTCCACTGAATCTATGGTGGGGGGCCTTCCCTGGTGGCGCAGTGGTTAAGAATCCGCCAGCCAATGCAGGGGACACGGGTTCGAGCCCTGGTCCGGGAAGATCCCACGTGCTGCGGAGCAACTAGGCCCATGAGCCACAACTACTGAGCCTGTGCTCTAGAGCCCACGAGCCACAACTACTGAGCCCACGGGCCTAGAGCCCGTGCTCTGCAGCAAGAGAAGCCATCACAATGAGAAGCCTGCGCGCCGCAACTAGAGAAAGCCTGCATGCAGCAATGAAGACCCAACGCAGCCAAAAGTAAATAAATCTGTGACTCTATTTAGTAAATAAATAAATAAATAATGAACACTCCCTCTTAAAAAAAAAAAAAACCCTCTGGTGCAGACTGTTTCCGCAGAACATGAAATGCCTCACTCCATCTACAGGACAGCGCCCTGTTCTGTAAACTACACAACACGCAGATGCACTGTCTTTTAACTACAGTGAGCTACGCTGCAGTGAACAGCTTTGCCCACACATGGGACGGGGGACTGGACCCTGCAGCAACGGAGGGGCGTGTCTGGCGCCTCGAGCCGCCCCTCCCCCACCCTGGGCTGTGAACGCAATGCCACACAGACACACGGGGCACGTTGGGACTGCGTTCTACACAACGCTAACGACCCCCTTCCTCTGGTACTTTCTGGCTAATGTACGCTTTTGAAGACTGGCCCTGGGACTTAACAGGACACGTAGCGAGTCCAAACCCCGAGCAGCCAACTGGGTGCACTGCGGGGACAGGTGGCTCTGGCCAGTGGGAAGAGGCCCCATGTAAGAGCACGGCCGAGGCTCGGGATGAACACACAAGCACCCAGAACTGGCCTAGTGCGGTTTTAACTGTACACACACCTCCCTGACTCCCCCAGCCCCTGTCACAGAGCGTCGTCACACGTCACACGAGCCAGCGGGCACAGCCCCGCCCTGAGCCAGCACAGAAGAGCGAGAGCACCGGGAAAAGAGCGCAGTGGTCACAGCCACGCGCACAAAGAGGAAAGCCAGTGACGCTGCGCTGGGCCAAGGGACGGCCAAGCATCAGGCGAGGCGGCATAAGGTGGGAAGACCCCCGAGCCCCGTCACGGAGGCCGGATTTCTTATCTGGATAAAGTGAACCGCGAGGGAAAGTCTGCTGTAAACACAACGCTCATCGTCTCTAGCTGCGAAGTTACGAGAGGCGAGAAGCCGAGCAAGGGCAGACGAGTTGCGGGCTGAGGCCTGGAGCGTGCGCCTGGGCTGGGCCCTGCTGTCGGGAGCCAGGCGCCCCCGAAGCTCCGGCTCGGGGCCCCGCGCAGGCCCGGAGGGAAAGCGAGCAGAGCCTTCGCGCGGCCATCCGAGGCCGTCGGGATGGGAGCGGGTGCCGCCACGTCTGGCTGAACACCAACTACAGAACTCTAATGAAAATTAGTCTTTAAAAAACTACACTAAGTAGTTTTGGGGTTTTAATATAATGGAGAGCATATCGAAATTTTTGTGAAATGCTGCTTAGGAAGCCGTTTCATTGATGTGTAAAATTTGCTTAGAAAAAATGAGATAGGGTTTGTACTCCTTTATGATTAAACTTTAAACTTTGACTAATAAAACCAAGGTTACACTTCTGTCATTTATGTAAGTTCATATCAAATATCCACTTTTGTTTATTCATTTCCTGTGTTTCTGAACACCTGCCAAAAAGCTTACTTAAAATCTCTGTGGATAAATATTTTGATCGGGAAGCAAAAATGAGTCACATAAAAGTATTATAAATAGTTGTTTTTAGTATTTTCCACTGGGACTACCTGACTAGTCAAATTTCCAAAACACATTTTAGAATGAAAACAGTTTTAATAAATTAACAAGACGTTATTGAAGGTAAAATAACAAAGGGACAAGAGTTGACCCAGTCCCTCTAGTGGCAAACACTAAATAAAAAAAAAAATCTGGAAGTGGAATTCCAGTCTGCTCCACCCCTGACTAGCTTCTTAGCAAGTCCTATGCTGGGAACTGGGTCTCAGGAGGAGAAGACATGGCCCTTGATCTTAAGAACTTAGAGGAAACACAAGCTCATCACAGACAGTCAAACCTCATTCCAAGGCCCTAGGGAAACTAACAAAATCACCATCTACATTTGACCACAGTCAGCAGCTTTTATTTTAAATACAAGCATACGTCATACATACACAAACACACATGTATTTAAATCTCTACACCTACATCCTAGAGAGAAAAACTTTATACAGTACTTTTAACTCCTGGCAAAGTCTAACACATTTTTTAAAAGTTGTTGTATATAACGAATCACAGAAAAAACGCCAGAACATTTTGGGGAAGCTCAGGTTCTCCACCTTCTTCAAAATATCATTTTGGGGAGTATGGGCAGCACAACAGAGGCTGCACGCCCTCTGTCCTGGGGCCCCTTGGAGACAGGTGGCGGGTGACCTCTCTCCCACCAGTCAGTTTCGGGGAAAGTTCGGTGATTCCTTCACCACGGGATCTAGATTTCCTGCCGACTCTTCCGATTCTCCTGGCAACAGTCCTGTAATGCCTCATCCCCTCTCTAGGCACAACAGTGAGCTTTGGAGGAACAGAATTATGACTTGGGTTACAATAGCTTCATTTTAACTTCACTTTCCCACAGTTTTTATCTTTGTAAAGCTAATCCAAGAAATAGAACCACAGTTTTGAAATTGTCCTCTGGTACTGCTTGGAGTTCTTTAGGCCAAAAAAAAAAAAAAAAAAAGTAAGAAGAGCAGAGAGGTCAAAATAGTTATCTGGGCCTATTTTATGGGTTTCAAGAGACCCGCATTCTTTGGCTTAAAACAATACTTTGAAAGATTCCACAGATGCATTATTTAAAATCATTTTATTAAATCTTCAGCTTCAGTAAACTTTCAAAATAAAGTTAATAGGGCTTCCCTGGTGGTGCAGTGGTTGAGAGTCTGCCTGCCGATGCAGGGGACATGGATGGGTTCGTGCCCAGGTCCGGGAAGATCCCACATGCCGCGGAGCGGCTGGGCCCGTGAGCCGTGGCCGCTGAGCCTGCGCGTCCGGAGCCTGTGCTCCGCAGCGGGAGAGGCCACAGCAGTGAGAGGCCCGCGTACCGCAAAAAATAATAATAATAATAAATAAATTTAATATACTCCTCTAAAATTTTCCTGAAAACAAGTAGTAAAATTACCTTATTCAAATTATACAGAAGTTGATTCTCGAAGTGGATACTAATTACAACCAGGGAAAAAAAGAAACAATCCAATTGAATCAGTAGGACTGGGCACTGTCGCGAGAAGCAACATGCTGGCCTTCTGTCCCTCCAAGACAGTCTTGGTCGAGGGCAGCTTAGGGTAGGCCACGTTCCATCAAAATATCACTTCAATTTTACCACCATCTCCAATGAACATAAAAGTTAAAGGGTAACTGCAAGTCTCATATGCAGCCTCAAAAGATCATCAAGATGGGAAAATTCTTGATAGTAATTCATATGAAAAAGAGTCAGGGATTTTAAGCTCGAAAAAAACCCTTACAGTAATGTCTATGTAGCTGCTTCACATACAAATGCAATCTTATTTTGAAATTACTTTCCCCCACTTAATTAGAAAATGAGTATTTTATTTTTATTACAGGAAAAAAACACCCTTTCTAATTGTGTCACTTTAATAACACTACCATGAACACTCCTCCGTGGCAGCCAAACGGTGTGCCCTGCAGATGTCCCTCCGACAAGAACTGCCCTCTGGCTACACAGGATGCAATGAGCTGATGGCCTCCAGCAGCAGGGCCTGCAGGACTGGACCCACACCACGCCTTCCCAGGCAGCCCTAGCCGAGGCCTGAGCGCAGTGCGGTGTCAGGACCTGGGTTCTTCTGTCCCGCGCAGGCTGCCCTGGCAGGCACTGGGCTGGTCCAGACTCTGCCGGATCCGCATGGCCTCTGAGGGTCTCTGTGTGGATTCTGCTTCCTCCAGGGCGTTACCCTCCCCCGCCCCATGGCGCCCCCACCCCAATCTCTAACACTCCTGGCTCTTCCTTGAGGACCCCCCACACACCTGTACAACCATCCATCACTGATAAGTTTTCTCACAAGAAATCCCTAGACCGTAATTATGGGTCAGGTATAAACATATTGCCAAACTACTTACATTTCCAAAATCAGTATAAAAATAAAGTATCATTTCATTATATAGTCATCAATACAGGTGTTAACAATTTTCAAGTGTCAATCTGTTGGGCAAAAACTGAAATCTGAATTTGATTTCTGGTATTCTGAACATTGTTTTTCAGGTTACTGGCCTAAAAAGTCCATAGTATATTTTCATTCATCCCCAGTTCACGCTTTCCCTTTGCCTATTAGGGTATTCCTGTTTTGTTTCTTATTAACGAGAGCTGTTGGATGTAACTCCATGCTTGTCATGTGTATTACCAATGTCTTTTCTGGACTAGTCACTGATCTTCTCGGTTTCCATAGAGCTCAATCGATCAATCTTTTCTATTATGGGTTCTTCCTTAAATGTAAAGCTTAGAAAATCTTTCCACACTCCCAAGTTTTTTTAAAAACATGAATCTAAATTTCTTCCGAGTTCTCTTATGGCTTCATGTCTTATACAGAAGTTTTTAAGCCTTCTAAAAATTACTTTCTAGTTCTGTATGAGGTACTTTTCCCCATCGTTGTTGGCCTGTTGCAGCATCAGGGGACAGCAAAGCATATTCAAACATCTATAGTCTGTCTCATGGAGATGAATCTCCCAAGGGAAAATGCAGGACCCATGAATGAACTAGAGAGGCTGACCTGACACAACAGAGAGATACTTCTGAAGGTCTCAAGGTGTCTAACAAGATGGGCTGGGCTGCCCGGGAAGGATTCAGCTGCTGACCCGAGCAAACTGTGGCGCCAGTTCCTGCTCTGATCTTCTAAGATCGCTTTCAACTCAGAATGTATGACCTGTGAGCAAGCAATGAGGAAAAGTATGTGATGTGATGGAGAGTGAAGGATGAGTCATGGGAAACCGCCAAGTACAGACAAGGTGGATTAAGGAAAGACACAACACAACCACACCTAGTTGATATGGAAAGCCTGGCTTATTTATTTATTTATTTATTCATTTATTTATTTATGGTATGCGGGCCTCTCACTGTTGTGGCCTCTCCCGTTGCGGAGCACAGGCTCAGGGGCCCAGCCGCTCCGCGGCATGTGGGATCTTCCCCAGAACAGCGCACGAACCCGTGTCCCCTGCATCTGCGGGCGGATTCTCAACCACTGCGCCACCAGGGAAGCCCAGAAGGGCTTATTTAAATGAAAAGTAGATGGTTTGCATTCCAGGGAGAGGAAGTAGGTCCCAGGCAGGCTAGGTGAGAAGCCAATCAAAGTTGAGAAGTCAATTACTTAGGTCAGGGGAAGGCAGAAGAACTCATTTAAAGGACTTAAAATTGACAAGGGACATTTGGGGAAGAAAGAATACTGAGGAATAAGTGGGAAGTCTATCAATATACATTGCTTTTTGTTTATTCCACAAATATACACAGTATTTACTAAAAGACCTACATTTTCAGGACTCCAGGCATTGAGGCTCAAAGGTGAATAAGTCATATCTTTGCGGTTTGAATCTGAGCACAGGTAGGAGACATGCATACAACTATGGACAGGGCACAGGAGTGGATCATGGTGAAATGACCCCCGCACGGTTAGGGATGGCACTGCCAAGAAAAGGCTCGAGCTGAGCCTTGAGGGAGAAACAGGAATTTTCCTAGCAAAGGAGAAAAGGACGTAAAGGAGTCAATGTGTGCAAAAGCATGAGTGCACCCCTGGCGTGGCTGGAAGCTGCAGTACTAAGGCGGCTTCAGTTTCAGAAGGCAGCATTCACATACATGTGAATGTATGTATGTAGTAACTTTATTAATGTATGTATGTAGTAACTTTATTAAAAACTGGAAACAGCGCAGATGTCCTTCAACTGGAAAATGGATGAACAAACTAAACTGTGGCCCATCCACACAATAGAATAGCACTTTGCAGTAGAGGGACATGAGCAAGGTGATGGATGAATCTCACAGGCACTGCTCTTAGCTCAAGAAGCCGGCTTAAAGGCTATGAGAACCCCATATGCACGACGCTCCCCGGCAAGCAGAGCAATAGGGGCAGCAAAGTGACAGAGACTCGGAGGAGGGCTGCAAGAAGCACCAGGAACGTGGGGTGGAGGGTGCTGGAACAGTCTCTCTTTTTCATTGTGGTTGTGGCTACATGACTGCATGTATTCATCAGAACTCATGAAACTTTGTACTAAAAAAGTAAATTTCACTGTGCATAAATTATAGCTTAATAAAAAAGTTAATTCTTAAAGATACAACAGAATTTTTAAAGTAAAAATAAGTAATCAATACATGGGAAAGCAGTAGCTAACAAAAACAATATCTGAAGACAAACTAAATGATTCAGATGATACATGTATGCTTATTTGTAAGAAGCAATAAAAAAGAAAATGTTCAACAAAATATGCAAATATGCAATGAGAATAAAATAGTCTCTCCAATTGTTCAAATTACAATTAAGTATTAGGTTCTTTTGGCTCTCAGAGTCATGTGGAAACTGTAAATTATAATTCTTTTCCACACAACAGAATCTCTGTTACTATATGACAAGCAGCCTATCTTTTCCCAAAACAGAGAGCCCCTAGAAATTGTCTCAATGACGGAGGTCACAAGAGAGAAGGGTTAACATGACATCAGTGTAAATGTATGGCTTAAGAAGGCTGCTGGGGCTTCCCTGGTGGTGCAGTGGTTGAGAATCCGCCTGCCAGTGCAGGGGACACAGGTTCGAGCCCCGGTCCGGGAGGATCCCACATGCCACAGAGCAACTAAGCCCGTGTGCCACAACTACTGAGCCTGCACTCTAGAGCCCGCGAGACCACAACTACTGAGCCTGCATGCCACAACTACTGAAGCCCGCGTGCCTGGAGCCCGTGCTCCGCAAAAAGAGAAGCCACTGCAATGAGAAGGCTGTGCGTCGCAACGAAGAGTAGCCCCCGGGCTTCCCTGGTGGCACAGTGGTTGAGGGCCCGCCTGCCAATGCAGGGGACATGGGTTCGTGTCCTGGTCTGAGAAGATCCCACATGCCGCGGAGCGGCTGGGCCTGTGAGCCATGGCCGCTGAGCCTGCGCGTCGGGAGCCTGTGCTCTGCAACTGGAGAGGCCACAGCAGTGAGAGGCCCGCATACCGGAAAAAAAAAAAAAAAAGAGTAGTCCCCGCTCACCGCAACTAGAGAAAGCCCGCGCGCAGCAACGAAGACCCAATGCAACCAAAAATAAATAAATAAAAAATAAAAATAAATTTTAAAAAGAGGGCTGCTGGAGCTAACTGCTTATGGTGGAAAGAGATACAAAGGTCGGGAGCCCTAAGCAACTGCCAGAGCCGTGTGCCAGGGCCCGGGCCAAAGCGGCACCAGCACAACAGGAGCAAAACAAGAGACAGTCTGTTAACAAATTTTGAGAGAGTTAACCCTCAACCCCCAAAACGGAGATAACAGTACTCGGCTCATGGAGTCGGGAGGAGAAATGTGATCATGCAAGTCGAGCACTTGCCCCCGTGAATGCACGTTGGCACGGGGCGCACTCAGTTACCCCAGTGGTGTCCCATACAAAAATATACCTTGAATACTTTAGTGTTTGCAAAGATCTTTAGAGATTACCAGACCACTAAAAAAGTAAAGACTCATCTAAAGAAGTTGAAAAAAATGGTTAAAGTTTCCTTTAGTTTCTAAAAAAATACATTAAAATTTAAAGATATTTTTTTCATGATTGGCAAATACAATTGAAAGGCATCTCGTGATATTTTAAGATTGAGTATATAGGCTGAGTCTGAGATGAAGAATCTTCTTCCTGCCTAAAATATTACTTCTCTGCTAATCCATGGCCATCTCTTGCTTTAATAGTAAGCTCAATATTGAGTTTTGGCAAAAAGGCCTCACTCTTTATATAAATTTAAAGCTAGTACAAATCACCATCTCACATATAGGTTGTACTTTCCAAAAGTTCATTTTAGTAAGCTTTTTGGATCTAGAATACAGTTTCCATAGAAACAACATTACAGTTAAGGTCCTGAATAGGTTCACAAATGCCTTATTTAACCCATAATGTACAGATGATTTATAGTCTTAGACTAAGTTTTCAAATCCAGCAGCAGACAAAGTACACCTGTTGCCCTATGCCTAGAAAAACTAACTCTAGATCATGCATTCTCAATGGGGGTATCCCCCCACCACAAAGGTGGTAGAAATTGGTTCTTGGGGGACCAAAAAAAAAAAAAATCAGTGGTTTGTGGACCTCCAAAGCTCAATCAACCCTATCTGAAAAAATTCTTTAGTACTGAATTCCTCTCATTAGGGAAAACTTAATTAATTGGATCAATTAATTTAATAAGACTAATTAAATGTTATTAATTAACTAAATTTGATTTAAATTTCATTTTTCTCCAGAAAGGGCAATAATGAAAAATGATAATTACTGCTCTGGACAAAGACTGAAACAGGCCACGTTTGCATGCAGCATTTCCCACCTTCCTCCGCAGCCCTCTCCACGCTGCCCTGCGCTCCGGTCTCTTCACTCAGGTTGGTCCTCAATCAACTGCCCACCTGTTTTCACTGCGAATCAAACTCCTTTCTCCATTCCCGAGAACTCACCAGGGTTTAGGAAAGTGACCTCTGACTAACCTCCCCTAAGCTAGTTATACTTACACAAGAGGAGACTTGGTGGGGACAACTCAAAGCCTTTGTTTCTGAAGCCCTGCGTCACTGCCCGCAGACTGAGCATAGTAGCTACCAGTCTGCCAATGCGGACAATTTCCCACTTACATATACCGGACGGCCCCAGTTAACAACTCATCTTAAAACAAAGCTCCTTTATAACAAGGACATCTTTTAATGTTTGAAAATCATTCAAGCAATCCTGGCTTAATTAATAACGCAAAGTAACAGCCCAGTTAAGAGTATACACTCAACTAAGCGAAACTATCACTGTGTACAACTAACATTTGTCCATGAAAAAACGAGTACAGAGCACTCGCAAAACATTTATGGTATCCACCAACATACTCTCTACCTAGCATTTCATTACTTATGGCCTCTTCCTACACATATCAATCACACTGTCTAAGGAGAACAAAAGCGCTCCTCACTGTCTCCATAAACATGGTCTGAATAGAGGGCAGGATAACCTTGATCCGGTGCTTCAGAGGAGAGTGAAAGGAGACCAGAGAAGATGTCCCACAGTTCTTGCACCTCATCTTTGGTAAGCCCTGTGGCTGTGTGACGCTAGGCTGCCTGAAACTGGCTTGGAGGGGCCGGAGACCCCATCACACCTGGCGGGAACCGGCAGGGCCAGCCCATCCTCCTGGTCCCTCCCCCCACACACATCTCAAACAGAAACTGCCTCTTGTCCTTTCCCCCAACCTTAACTCCTTCTTATGCCTCACGATGCATATTTTATTTTTTCAGCATATGTCATAATTTTAATACTTACTTCAGTTGTTTTACTCAGGTCTGACATCCCAGAAAACAACCCTATTCCTCCTGTATAATTTCTACTCTGCTAATAAGCATTTCTGAAACACATCCTTTGAGAACTAAATGATCACCATGCAACCTCTACTAAACTGCCGTATGCTTACATTTCCATCTATTGGTTGCCTCAGGCCTAGACGTCAGAGTATTTAGGATTGTTTCAACAGGAAAAGGTTCCGGATGCCCTTAAATGGAACACGGCTGCGACGGTGTATCTTTATCCCTCTCCCCTAACAGAGGGCCCACAGCCTCAGCCCTCCATGTTCATATGGCACAGCTGCCACTTCCGCTTACTTGCATCTCCAAGCAGCTTCCCTTGTAACACAAAGAGAGTGGAGTGAAATTCTGACACCTAGGTTCATTTTCCTCCGCTTCATTTCTCCCAAAGGCTGCATTTCAAACACCTTTCACATGCTCTGTTTGACTCCGCCTTCCTTTTGTAATCTCAATACCCGGTTCAGTTTGTAAAATCTGCCCCAACAATTTAGTTATTCCATAATTTACATTTTTCTAGTGTCAGAAAAAGCAGAGTGAAAGAAATCTGAAAATTCTAGAATGTAGTCAATCATGGCTCCTGAGAGAATATGGTCACCATGTTTCTCAAAACAGATGCTCCAAACACATGGTCTAAAAGTATCCTGTCCTTGGAAAGACACCTGGCAGTGCTCCAGAAAGCCCAGGGCTCAGAGCGTCCCTAAGCTGGTAGAAGTCTAACCACACACCTTCATTTGCCTCTGACAGGGAAAGCCTGCAGATAGCCAAAAGGGAGCCTGTACATCCCTGTGGCATTATTTAAATTAACCAAAACAAATGAGGAAAAAGAGGACACCAAAACACATTTTTGGACAACTTTAAGATCAGCACATAAAAGTTCACCTTTACAATGACCAGTTCTGGAAAGAATCACATAGTGTAAGGAACCTTGAGTTCTAGTGCATCTAAAATGCTTCAGCTAGATCCTCAATGAAGAAATCTCTGGACTTTTTGAGAAATACAAAGAAAGTAGTTAATTTCAAATAAGTGTAACTGCCAAATACAAAATTTCAAAGACAGGAAGAACTCAAGCAAAATATGCATATTTACTAAAAGTAATAATTAAAAATTGTAAGCATACTAAATCATGATTGGTTTTAAAGGTATTTAAAATGGTAGTTTTTAATCTTGTGGTTTCGTTATTGAGACTGTGAGCTGCTTATTTCTGTGATCTTCAAATCAGTGGTAGACACAAATTGTAAAAGGTGTTAATAAAGAAAATTTTAAAATAAAGCATCATCTGAATCAAACTTCCTCCCAGATATGATCAAAAGAAAGTGTAAAAATTATTCTCATTGAAAAAGTCTTGAGAATCAGGTATTTTGTACTAGGAATACTTAAAATCTTAAGCAGAGAAAATTAATTTAGTATGGTTAAAAATAACGGGCCAGGGACTTCTCTGGTGGCACAGTGGTTAAGAATCCACTTGTCAATTCAGGGGACACGGGTTTGAGCCCTGGTCCGGGAAGATCCCACATGCCATGCAGCAACTAAGCCCGTGAGCCAGAACTACTGAGCCTGTGCTCTAGAGCCTGCGAGCCACAACTACTGAGCCCGCACACCTACAGCCCGTGCTCCGCAAGAGAAGTCACCTCAATGAGAAGCCTGCGCACCACAACAAAGAGTAGCCCCTGCTCGCTGCAACTAGAGAAAGCCCGCGTGCAGCAACAGAGGCCCAACACAGCCAAAAACAAATAGTTGGATAGATAGATAGATAAAATAAAAAATAAAATAAAGGGCTAATAAATATTCTTGAGAAGAGTAAGTCTATTCTGTAGTAAACTATAAAAATTTAAAACACCCTCTTCCTCCTTTCCCACACACCCAAATAAATAAATAAATAATCAGTACAAACAGTTACAGTCTGGAACTGTGTTAGGATCAACATCAGCCTGGAAATACCTCAAAGGCTGGGAGGAAGGTGGAGCCTCGTTAGAACATAAATGCAGACTAACAGCTCCTGGCTGCCCTTAAGAATTTATAACTGATGTGTGTAACATTCAACAAGAATATAAAATGATTCAAAGTGAACATACTTCCCATATAAAAAACATTCAACACCAGTCCTCAAAGACGTAAAATCATGGCTACGGAGGATACAAAGAATATTACAGGTTGCTTTTCCTGAAGACAGATCATTTAATTGAGGGGGTGGGGGGGAAATGCAAGGTTCACTAAAATTTAATTGATGTGAAAAATTAAGTAACAATAGAAAACATAAGTTAGGAGGTATTGCAAGGAAGCACATGACTAGTGGCAAACAAGCAGTATGACAGACTGCCACAGGCTAAAGTGCTCTGGGAAAGCTTCAGAGAAGATGGGACAGGAACTCGGTCTTTCATTGTCTTACGATGATTACAGGACCTGGACCAGTGGAAAGGGATGTCTCTCCAGATCAGAAACATTGAGGCGGTAATTAACTCCAGGACATAAAAGAGAAGAATTAAAAGTCACAACTTCAAGGTAGAAAGTAAAACAAACGAGGGAAACTTCTAAGATACAAAAATTATCCTCACTGAATGATAACTGAAAAAGAAACATGAGTTCAAAAGTATAGCATCTGAAACAGGAAATGACAGAGGCAGACCTGGATTGGACACCATTTAAAAGCTTTGGTAAGGATAGTCTGAAGAAGTGGAAAATTACGAGTGTGTTTCTCAAGAGACAGGAAAAGGTAGTCAACGTCATTGCAAGATCCATTATCAGAGTCAGCAATAAATAACTATACAGTCAAGATCTCTTGAATCATAAAACTTATGCAATTACTAATGGGGGACATGTGGAGACAGTGGCCGGCACAATATGGCCAGAAGCAGACCTCATCATCACTAGCTGTGATTCCTTGAGCATGCACTAAACCTCCCTGAGTCTTTTTAATACAACCTTTGAAGGTCAGTTTCCATTTACAGTTATTACAAAATACTGGCTATACTCCCTGTGTTGTGCAACATATCTTTGAGTCTTAATGTCCTCTAATATGAAAAAAAAAGTTCTGAAAATCTGAAGAGTTTCCAGTGAGATTTAACACAGAGCTCTTTAAAAACTAAAGGTAGAATGAAAATGAAAATACAACATACTAAAATCTGTGGAACACAGCTAAAGCCCTGCTGAGAGGGAAATTCATTAACACCATGTGCCTATATTAGAAAGGAGGAAAAGTCTCAAATCAGTGATCTAAAGTCTCCCCTCAAGAACTTAGAAAAAGAAGAGCAAAATAAACCAAAAGCAAGCAAAGGAAATAAAGATAAGATCAGTAATCAGTTTATTAAAAATACAAAAATAATAGAGAAAAACCAATGAAACAAATAGTTCTTTGAAAAGATGAATGAAATTGACAAACTTCTAGCAAGACGGACAAATAAAGGCAGAAGATGCAAATTACCAATATCACGAATGAAACAGGGACTATCACTACAGACTGAAGAAATCAAAAGGATAAGATAATATTATGAACAACTCTATACACAGAGATTTGACAACTTGGAAGGAATGGATCACAAAACCACACACCACCACAACTCACCCAATGTGAAATAACATGAATAGCCAGATAACTATTAAGGAATTTAAATTTGTAAGTTTAAAAGTCCCTCTCCATAAACTAATATGTAGACTTAATGTAACAGCTATCAAAATCCCAGCAAAATTCTTTGTAGGTAGACAAGACTATTCTAAAATTTATAATGAAAGGCAAAGAAACTAGAATAGCCAAAAATTTTTTTGAAATATAAGAATAAAGTGAGAAGAATCAGTCGACTCTATTTCAAGACTTATTTATGTAGCTACAGGAATCAAGACTGCATGCTCACAGAGACCCCAGAAAGAGATCCACACAAACACGCTCAACTGATTTTTGACAAAAGTGCAAAAGCAATTCAAGAGAGGAAAGATAGCCTTTTCAACAAATGCTGGAGCATCCATAAGCCAAAAATGACCCTTGACCTAAGTCTTGTATCTTATACAAAAATTAACTCAAAATGGGTCACAGGTTTAGATGTAAAACAAACTATAAAACTGTTAAGAAAAAAATAAGAGAAAACCTTTGGTATTTTGAGTTAGGCAATGGATTCTTAGACTTGACACAAAGGTACAATCCACATGACGAAAAACTGATAAAAGGGATGTTATCAAAACTTTTAAAAATGTTTGCTCTGCAAAAGATTCTTCAAGAGGATGAAAAAAACCCACAAAGAATGAGAAAAAACATTTGCAAACCACATAGCAAGGACTGGTGTCTAGAATATATATTTTGAACACCTCTAAAATCAGCAGTAAAAAAAAAAATCCAATTAGAAAATGGGCAAAAGAACTAAAGAGGCACTTCACTGAAGAGAATATACAGATGGCAAACAAGCACATGAAAAGATGTTTAACATCACTAGCCATTAGAAAAATGCAAGTTAAAACCCCAATATATCATTACATACCTATCAGAAGGTCTAAATAAAAAACCAGGAGCACCACGCGCTGGGGAGGACGTGGCGAAACTGACCTTGCATACATTGCTGACGGGAATGAAAACCGCTGCAGAAACTCTGGGAAACAGTTTGGCAGTTTCTTATGAAATTAAACATGCAACTGTCATGTGAATCCCAGAGAACTGACGACTTACATCTTCCTCATGTTACATTACTAAAGCAGCTTTATTCATAACAGTCCAACACTGGCAACAACCTAGGTGTCCTTCAAACAAAGTGTGGTATATCCACCCCCTGGAATACTACTCAGCAATTAAAAGGGACAAACGAATGATACTTGCGACACCTGAATGAACCTCCAGAGGACGCTGCTGAATGAAAAGTATCCAATCCCCAAAGGTTACACACTGGGCGATCCCATTATATAACAGTCTCGAAATGACAAACTCATAGAAATAAATCACAGACTGCAGTAGTTGCTAGGGGCTAAGGAGGAGGTGGAGTGGAAAGGAAGCGGCTGTGGCTACAAAAGGGCAGCGAAGGGCCCTGGGGCGAAGAAGAGCTCTGTCCTCACACAGCAGAGTCAGTGTCCTGTGTGTGCTCTTCACTGTGGTTGGCAGCGTGTTATTATTATTATTATTATTATTTTTTTTTTTTTTGCGGTACGCGGGCCTCTCACTGCTGTGGCCTCTCCCGTTGCGGAGCACAGGCTCCGGACGCGCAGGCTCAGCGGCCATGGCTCATGGGCCCAGCGGCTCTGCGGCATGTGGGATCTTCCTGGACCAGGGCGCGAACCCGTGTCCCCTGCATTGGCAGGCGGACTCTCAACCACTGCGCCACCAGGGAAGCCCGGCAGCGTGTTATTATTAAGGAAGACAGGGTAAAGGGTGCTGGGGAATTCTGTTAACTTCTCAGAGTTGCACAAGAATTTACAATTATCTCAAAAAGTTTAATTAAAGGTAAACTTATTGCAAAATAAGCACAGCAACTGACAAGAAATCCACCATCAATTAAATGATTAAACTCTCTCCAGCCCAAGTTTAATTCTGAAGACTGAACTTCACTCTGAACCAGAGTTTAAAACACATTTTCCTCACCCACACGTGCACACAATCACAGCAACGGTAACAGGGCAGTCCAGACAGGAAAGCCGAGACCTCCCTAACGACAGGACACACAGGAAAGAGACCTGGGCTGAATCAGGACAAAATCCCTCCTCCACGCTCTATCAGACAAACTGGCTGTGTGACTTGGGAACATCACCCAACCTCTCAGGTCCCCACAAGCTAAACTTTTAATCTGGGAGACTGCTTAGACCAGCACTTTTCAAACATTTTGGTCTCAAGCCCCCGAAGAGCTTTTGTTTACAAGGATTACGACCACTGATATTTATAGTATCAGAAATTAAAACAAAATTTTCAAAAAGCAAGTGGTCCTTCCACAACGTATAGCGTCTGGAAAACTCCAAAGCACTCACAAGAGAATGAGAGTGAAAAGGGCAAGGAACAGCTTGGGATGGCCCAGGACACAACTGTGACCATCCCACGGCTTACTCTGAAATGAAATCAGTGCATAAAAGGGACTTGAAAGATACAGAACACCGAACAAATCAGCCACATCAGTTCTTTTAACGGAAAAGGGCGCCAAGGCGGGAGAAAAAGGCTCCAATCCCAAGGAGGTCGATACTGGGTAAAATGGGGGGCTTCTGAAAGACCAGGGAGGCCGAGTCCAGTGGGCCAGCCCGCCACCCGCCCGCTCTCGCGCGTTCGGGACCGTTACAGAAACCGCCCCCGCTTCAGACTCAACTTCAGGGAAGATGGGAAGCCCCGCGAAGCCTCGGCCGCCGGGAGGGGCCGTGGCAGGAGGGCGGGGGTCCCGGGGAGCGGGGGCGGGGGATCGGGGACTCACCAGGTGCCGCGCCACCTCGGAAGACATGGGCCGGGCGGAGCTGGGCGGGCGGAGGGCCAGCTAGGCGGCTGCAGCCGGCCGAGTGGCGCGTCGGGCGGCGGAGGGGCGCTGGGGGCGGGACGGGACGGGACGGGGTGGGGCGGGCGGGAGAAAGGGAGGTGCGGCCGAGAGGGGTCCGGCGGCCTCAGTGACGTGGAGGGCCGGGCGAGATGGCGCGGGGCGGGCTCCGGTCGGGAAGGGAGGGGAGATGAGGGGAGGGGTCCCGCGGCCTCAGTGACGTGAGGGGCCGGGCGGGATAGCGCGGGGAGCAGGGGTCCAAGAGGGAGGGAAGGGAGATGAGAGGAGGGGTCCAGCGGCCTCAGTGAGCTGGGGGGCGGAGCGGGCTGCGCGTCTCCACCGCGCCCAGATGCCGCGCGCGCGAAGCGGGCCTGTCTCAGGAGTGCCCGGACCTTTTAGAGAACGACCGGTTAGTGCCGGGGAAGGAATGGAGCACACTTGGGACGCGAGGAGAAAGACGCGCGGAAAAGCGGCCGCGGCTTTTCCGATCGCCGGGGCGGTGCTGGAGCACAGATTGCGGCCGGAGCGGGCGCCGGAAGTGGGCGGGGTCGGGGCGTGTCCCCTGGCAGGAGCGGCCATTGCGGACCGCTCACGGGCCGGAAGTGGGTGGAGCCGGGGCGTGTTCTCCGGGGAGAGCGCATATAGCGGCCTGCGCGGGGACTGAAAGGGGGCGGGGCGGAAAGGGGCGGGGGGCCAGCGGGAGCTGTAAGGCGGCCAGCGCGAAGGCCGGAAGTGGGCGTGTCCGTCCGGCGGGGGCGTGTCCGCGGGTGCGGCCGGGGGGCGGTGGAGGCTAGTCAGGCCGCTGCTGCGCGCGAGGAGCTTGAGGAGGGGCTGGCCGCGTCGTTCCGGAGCCGGCCAGGTGCGCGGCCGCGGATGGAGGGTCCAGTGGAGTGCGGGGCCCGGGACCAGGCCGAGCTAGAGCAGCCCGTCGGCGGCGCCCTGGGCGGGACGCACGACCAGCGCGCCCGCGGCCGCTTCAGGGAGCCGGGGCACTCGGCGGCAGACCCCGCCGACCCCTCCGACCCCGCGGACGGCGCCCCGAGCGCGCCCCCGGGGAGGCGGCCCCGCGGCGGCCCCGCGGAAGAGGGCGCGCGGCCCGAGGTGCCTGGCGATGCCCCGCGGCCCGGCCGCCCCGCGCCCCGGGAGGCGGCGGGCGGCTCCCCGCAGCTGCGGCGCGGCCCCGGGGGCGCGGACGGCTCGGCGGCAGAGGAGGAGGGCGCGGGCGCGCTGACGCTGGACCCGCTGGAGCACGCGTGGATGCTGTCGGCCGCCGACGGCCGCTGGGACAGCCTAGAGGGGCTGCTGGCCTGCGAGCCCGGCCTGCTGGCCAAGCGCGACTTCATCACCGGCTTCACCTGCCTGCACTGGGCGGCCAAGCACGGCCGGCAGGAGCTGCTGGCCCTGCTGGTGCGCTTCGCGGGCCAGCACCGGCTGCCGGTGAACATCAACGCGCGCACAAGCGGCGGCTACACCGCGCTGCACCTGGCGGCCATGCACGGGCACGTGGAGGTGGTGAAGCTACTGGTCGGGGCCTACGACGCGGACGTGGACGTGCGCGACTACAGCGGCAAGAAGCCCTCGCAGTACCTGAGCCCGAGCACCGCAGAGGAGATCCGGACCCTAGTGGGCGCCCTGGACGAGGACGAAGCCGAGAGCGCGGCGGGCAGCGGGGGAGGGCGCTGGAGGCTCTCGAGGGTGCTGCCCTCGACCCTCATCTCCGGCAGGCTCTCGCACGCTCTGGAGGACGGCGGGGACCACCACCACCACCACCATCACCATCACCATCACCTGGCCGAGGGATTGGCTGCGGGCAAAGCGAAGGAGCCGGGTCGCAAAGCCTCGGGCAGCTCTAGTGGGCGGATGAAACCCAGACTCAACAAAATCCGCTTCCGAACCCAGATCATCCACACCACACCCTCTTTCAGAGACCCGGAGCAGCCCCTGGAGGAGGGGGAGGACGAAGAGGAGGACCGGTCTTTTAAAGGCCACTCATCCTCATTCAAATTGAGACCCAAGTCCAATGTATTCGGGTAAAAATGATTTCTTTTAGAACGTTCTAAGACTTGTTTGTCGTCTTAGGAATAGGGTACTAGGTGTACACAAGGAAGTGAGACCAGAAAAGACTGAAGCTAAATGCTGCATTCTGCGGAGTAAGGAGCATTGCACATTCGTATCTGTTTTTAATAGTGGCGACCCTTCCAAGAGCAACAGGAAATGCAAATTGTAATGAAGCTGGTAGTGTTTGTAAGTGTGAACAAACCGACGTACTACCCTGTGTTTTTACTAATTGCATTTGTTTTTTAAGATGCTACTGAAGGTCAGGTCAGAGTTGAAATGCACAAATACTAATTAGAGAATAATGTGAATACACTTGTGAATCTCCTGGTACCCTACTTGTAAGTAGTGTTCACCTCTTTTCAAAAGCAATTTCAGGGTTTCTCTGGTGTCGCAGTGGTTGAGAGCCCGCCTGCCGATGCAGGGGTCGCGGGTTCGTGCCCGCCTCCGGGAAGATCCCACGTGCCGCGGAGCGGCTGGGCCCGTGAGCCATGGCCGCTGAGCCTGCGCGTCCAGAGCCTGTGCCCCGCAATGGGAGAGGCCACCGCGGTGAGAGGCCCACGTACGGCATTTAAAAAAAAAAAAAAAAAAGCAATTTCAGCTTTGGTCGCTGAACTAAAGAAGTACGCAACATTCACTTTTGAGTTAATCTGTTGTGTGGTTTCCTCTTAATTCTAATACCACTGCACTTAGTATTAAGGTACATTATTAATAACTACACAAATTTTTATTTAAAGAAAACCCTTTTAACAACCTATGGTACTTTTAAGTAAATATTACCTCTGGTTCTGATTCTCACTAACTTGTTTTGCTTTTCCAAAAGTCTGAGTTTGTCGGAGTTTTTATTCTGGGGGTCATTTAACCGTTGGTTCTACTTGGCATGACGCTACTTGACAGTGCTTAGAGTTGAATTGTCTACAGAAACTGTTTCTGGTTTAGATTATTAACAAAAATTGACATAAATGTTAGTGAACTGATGCTTCTGTGAAGTAATTATTAAATCAACTTAATGATTTTCACATAAGGTACACTTTTTATTTTACTAATGAAATACATTCATAGTCTCAATACTTTGTAGCAATGTTTTGTAAATGTTTAAAATACTCAACCTTTTCAATTTTCCAGTGTTTCCTTGAATCTATTAGAGACATGGAGTGAAGTTATTGGAAAGCTGGCTGGTAAATCTACCCAGTTAAAAATAGCACTTTATAAAAGGGAAAAGAAAGTAGATGGGACTATTTCTATATTTAAATGCTGCTGGCTATTGAATCCCTTCACATATAAGTGAAAAAATTTCGGTCATTAAAATTAAAGACTTGTTTAACTGTGGTTCTTAATTATATTTCGTTCAAATATGTTAGGGTGAATGTCTTTATAATTATTGTTCAATTTAACTCACAGGCATATTAAATTCACTTGTAACAAGATTCAAAACGACTTGTGGGAGACTAATTCCAAAACATTCTTCTCCCTTGGTCTTTTTGGTCTCATAGTTGCTGAAATATAAGTATTGCAGCCTATAATGATGACAGAATGAGTTAACAGATTGCAGAGTGAATGAACCAATACATGAATTGCACAGAACTGCAGTGTTTAGAGAGTTCTTAGATCTTCAATTTCCAAAGTTGTAGAAATTTGTAACAAGTTGGTCACACCTCTCTAGACAGCAATTGATTTTGTTTAAAGACTAACGAAAAACATTCACATAAAATATATAAACCATTGTCCATTTGTGTGCCTTTACTTTTGTTTTAGCATTATGGAAGTAGGATATGTACATCTGAGAAGCACTTTTATCCATACATGTGGGTGAAAATCTAATTTTGTATAAATCAAAATTAGGTTCCGTGAAGGTGAAAAGCAGTCATTTGTTCCCGATCATACACACGTTGCCTGTATCTACTGCGGGATAAGTTGTAATTTCTCACTGAGTCTTTCGGTTTCTAGGGCGTGTGAAGCCAACGTGAACCATAAAAACACTGCGGAACCACCTCCACGTTCCACTGAACAGTCAGTGTTAATCTCTCAAATGTGTATGTTAGTGCCTAATTGCACAGAATCTATAACTTGCTATATCTTTAGGGATTGAGTCAATACTTAACTTGCTTTTCACATTAAAGAATTCAACTTTTCTGATAAAGTATACTTTAAAATTTCAAAAATCATTCCTGGGGGAACTTCTAGCATTCCTTGTCGTGATGTATTTGTGTGCAGTAAGTGGAGCATTTTCAGCTACTTAACTCTGTTCCTCTTATTTTTTTCAATTTCCAGATTGAGATGATAAAAAGCAAGTGATTTGTGTAATTTGATGTTTGTGGAGTTGTGCCTACCATTAATGGAAATATGCACGTCAGTCACTCAGAGGTCATTGATGTGAAACTGTGGTTAGAAATTCCAGGTGTGTTTCTTACAGGTGCATTGGACACTAGTGAATTTGTCACAGCTCTCTTCACTTTTATGGTGTATAAAGTGCAGCTAGCTTATGAAACTTGAAAATATGGCACTAGTCTATTCATGCCTGAAATCTTGGAGTCCAGGATGCCTTGTCTCTTACTTTTCAAATAGGTGAAACTTCGGGAGTTTAGAATGTAAAATTTGTAAAGTTTGTTTTGTCAGAATAAAACGTTCACTCTAGATTTTTCCTCTGAATTGTCTAAATCGCTATAGTCCTTTATATTTTTACCTGTCTGGGGTTTTACATTTCGCACAATGCTTTTTGAAATTTGCATCTATTTGATCCTTTTTCTATCCCTTAAGTCACTGGCCATATATCCTTAATTCACAGATAGGGGAATGAAGGTTGATGCTGTTCAGGGTCACAAAGTCAATGGCAGTCAGAGCTCAAGATTTGGTGCTTTTCCACAACATTATCTGTTCTGCACTTTGAATTGCCAAATTTTGGCAAAGGTGCTGCAGTAGGGCACCAGCGGTGGAGGAATCATCTTGGAGAGAGGGTAGTACCTCTACCACTACCTTAAAAAAAAAAAAAAATGCAAATGAAAGGACCGACAAGGGATTAATCTCCAAAATATGCAAACAACTCATAGAGCTCAATATCAAAAAAAAAAAAAAAACCAATCAAAACATAGGTGGAAGATCTAAATAGACATTTCTCCAAAGAAGACATACAGCTGGCCAAAAAGCATATGAAAAGAAGCTCAACATCACGAATTATTAGAGAAATGCAAATCAAAACTACAATGAAGTATCACCTCACACCAGGAAGAATGGCCATCATCAAAAAAATCTACAAACAAATAAATGCTGGAGAGGGTGTGGAGAAAAGGGAACCCTCTTACACTGTCGGTGGGAAGGTAAATTGGTGCAGCCACTATGGAGAACAGTATGGAGGTTCCTTAGAAAACTAATAATAGAATTACCACATGACCCAGCAATCCCACTCCTGGGCATATATCTGGAGAAAAGTGTAATTTGAAAAGATACATGCACCCCAATGTTCATTGCAGCACAATTTACAATAGCCAGGACATGGAGGCAACCAAAATGTCCATCAACAGAGGAATGGTTAAAGAAGATGTACATATATACAATGGAATATTACTCAGCCATAAAAAAGAATGAAATAGTGCCAGTTGCAGCAACATAGATGGACCTAGAGATTGCCAAACTGAGTGAAGTAAGTCAGACAGAAAGACAAATATCATATGGTATCCCTTGTATGTGGAATCTAAAAAGAGGGGTACAAATGAACTTATTTACAAGGCAGAAATAGAGTCACAGATGTAGAAAACAAACATAGTTACCAAGGGGGAAAGGGGTTGGGGATACATTGGGAGATTGGGGTTGACATATACACACTACTAAACATAAAATAGATAACTAATAAGAGCCTACTGTATAGCACAGGGAACTCTATTCAGTACTCTGAAATGACCTATATGGGAAAAGAATCTAAAAAAGCATGGATGTATATATGAGTGTAACTGAGTCACTTTGCTGTAAAGCAGAAACTAACACAACATTGTAAATCAACTATACTCCAATAAAAATTAATTTAAAATAATTTTTAAAACCCATGGCTCAAGCACACACCAGCTACCATAAACCCTCCCTTCCCAGACTGGAGCTTAAGGAAGATGGGAATGCCTTTTTCCATTTTCTTTAATATCCGTCAAGCATTGGACATTACTGAATTTATTTCCTCATCCAGGTTGCCTTTGATCTTTGTTTTAACCAAGTTCAGCAGGTAGCAGAGGGACTTGTGAATCTTTGCTGTAACTGTCCGCCATTGGTCCCTCTCAGGAAGATCCTGCTATGATTGCTGCTGGGGCTTTTTGTTGTTGCTGTTAATTTATGACAGCTTATAAAACAAGATAAGTCTAGTTTCCCTTTCTAGAATGACTTCTTTCCTTAGAAGTACGTATCTTAAAAGGATTCATTGAGGAGTCCCCATGAAGATATCTTTGTAATTCTTCCAAGTGAAAGTATTTTTTGGTTTGCATAGTATTATTTAGAGTTTCTTGTAAATTAATCCTAAAAGTACTTGGGAATTTGCTGCAAACCAGTGTTCCTTCCATGATGAGTCAAATAGTTACTATTTGAGGGCTGGAAGGTGACCCTTCGTGAACCTGTTTTTCAAGCTACAGCAGCAGAGGTGTTTGCAACACTATCAGATTTTGTTTTTCTGAGGAATACTGCTTTCATGGTACCAGACTTTTTTCTCCTCAGTCTTCTCTCCAGATGTCAGTTTTGTCTCAGGAAGTGACTTCCCGATTCAGCTAATAAAGTGTCTGCTCTTCCATATTGATCGGGGAATGAATGACGAGTGTCCCCACAGGCACAATGCCTGGCATGTCGAAGATGCACAATAAGTGTTTTGTTTTAATGGAAAACACTGTGCAAATCGTTCATAATGTTGCATCACATGGATAATTTCAACAATATGCATTCATTCCAACTGAATAAAGGTAAGAAGTTTTCCTGCAATGTGGCTCTACTGCCAGCCAAGCCCTGCATCTGCAGCCCAGCCCAAGGAACAATCTATTCCAATCCTGGAGGTAAAATCGGCTTTATTAGGATCTTCCTTTGTAAGCAATTTAAGAGATTTTCAACAGTCAATTTGATTATAAGAAGTTTTACCTTACAAGTTTATTCAAGTACATAATCCCTAGGAGAATCTGCTTTAACTGGCTTTAAATACTCTAAGTGTTATCGTGCATACAAATGACTACTTATTCTGTGAAACCATAAAGAGCAAGAGAATAGAGAGATGAAGTTTATTTCAGCTTAGAGAACTTTCTAATAATCATTTTAAACAGGCCATGGACTGTGGCATAAGGTAGAACACTCGGCCTTTGGAAATATTTGGTCAGGGGTTACATGAGGACCAGAAAAGCTAAAACAGATCATTTTAAAGCACCCCTGTGACTGATGTGGTATTGAGAAACATTGCTCTAGGCCTTCCACTCTGACCAAAGTTTCAGCCCAAATTTGGCTGACTTAGAATGAAGTTTAATAGTAAAGTAGGATTGTAAAAGTTTTTCTTTTTTTTTTAAACCAAACTTTACGCTACTCTGATCAAAGAACCTGGAAGTGCCTGTTAGAATATTCTTTTGGGTCTCTAAGAAACTTTGAGCTAAATGCTCTAGAAAGATAATTGAGAATCCTTGAGATTTGTCCAGAAGTTTCCAATATTAATGAATGTAATCTTCAAGTTTTGTCTTCATCCATTCGGGCTGCTGAAACAGAATCCCATAGACTAGGTGGCTTGCAAACAACAGTTACAAGCTGAGTTTGTTTTTCACAGTTACGGAAGCCGGGAGCGCAAGATCAAGGCCCCGGCAAATTTGGTGTCCAGTGAGGGCCTGCTTCCGAGTTCACAGATGGCCGGCTGCTCCCTGTGTCCTCCCACTGTCGTGTCACAGGGTCTCTGGTAAGGACACTAATCCCGTCATTAGATGAAGCCCTCCAAAGGCCCCACTTCCTCACACCATCAGCTTGGGGTTTGGGTTTCAGCACTAATTCTGGGGGACACAGACCTTCAGTCCGTGACGAGCTTGCATGCACCAGGCAGTTACTTGGTTGCAGTCAGCAGTTCCACACCCTGCTGCAGGCTGAGTCAGCAGCGAGGGGGGGGGGGGGGGGGAAGCTGGCCAAGGGTGTTCTTGGGCTGCAAACACCGTCAGTTCTCCCAGGAGGCAGGCTGTGTACGCCAGGCAAGGTTTTAAGCACTTTATAAAAAGTAAGCTGTTTAATTCTCCCACCTCCCCCGGCCCCAACTCTAGGATCTACGTTTCGTTGATGAGGAGTCCACGGCAGAAGCTGGCTGCTTGCCCAACTTCACAAAGCGAGTTGGCAGCAGAGCCTGGCCTTGAACTCAGGCAGCTGGGCGCCTGGCCGCGCGGGACCACGAGCTGTGCCACTTCTCTGGGAGCACAGAAGGCAGGGCTACCACCCTGTGATGCAGAGAATGCACTGTCCCCGTGGAAGAAGAGACCAGACAAACCGCAGACAAGCACTAATGGGCGAGACAGATTGGACTTGCACACTTAATATTGTTTCCGCACAGGAGAAGAATAGAACTGGACTTTTGGGTGTTTGGTCCTTTCCATCTCACCTAGGGTAAAATTCATCTGCGGTGGGAAAGAACATCTCTCTAGCTCCCAGTGGTGGAGTTGCTAAAATGTGCAGGGTTTGGTTACATTTGTCTCCTTCCTCTCCCCCAACCTCCACCGACTTGTCTGAGCACTTGAGCTCTAGTGGAAGGGCCCATCCTGCATAATCCTGGGATTATAGGTGGACCTGGAGGAGAACCACTAACACAGCAACCACTTTCCTTACCGTAAATTTCTAAATTTGTAACCCACTAATTCCAAATTTTGGAATCTCATTTTGGAATTGGCAGATGCTTGCCTTTGCTCTACTACAAAGGGTGATGGTTGAAGATGGCTGAATGTCTTTAAGAACATAATTTTTTTTTAGAAGGTAATTTTCTCTTTTTTAAAAAATAGATTTATTTAATTAAGTTTTTTGGCTGCCTTGGGTCTTTGTTGCTGCACGCTGGCGGCGAGCTGGGGCTACTGTTCCTTGCTGTGCGCGGGCTTCTTATTGCGGTGGCTTCTCATGTTGCAGAGCACGGGTTCTGGAGCGCAGGCTTCAATAGTTGTGGCTCGAGGGCTCTAGAGCACAGGCTCAGTAGTTGTGGCGCATGGGCTTAGTTGCTCCGCGGCCTGTGGGATCTTCCCGGACCAGGGCTCGAACCGGTGCCCCCTGTGTTGGCAGGCGGATTCTTAACCACTGCGCCACCAGGGAAGTCCCAAGGACAGAATCTTTAAGGATATTTGCTCATTGCTTGCAAACTACTATTAAGAAATGAGTTACTCGCTACAACTTTGATACCCAATTAACTATGTATGAACTTCAAATGAATAAAAATGCCTCGCTTTATTTACTATTTTTATATTTTTAAAAATGTATGCTCATGGACAGTTAGAAGAAGAAAGGGCGAAAAGTAAGATTACTCATTTCTCCGCCATTTGCATCCCCGCGTAACTCCAGCTAACGATTCCTTCTATACTTTTGGGTATTGGACTTTTCTTTAATTCAGGCTGGCTCTCTCCTTGATTTAAAATGATATACCCAGTTTTTGCTGGGTTATACGGCATGCCGACGTTGAAGAAGTGAGAGAAAGCTGGTATTGGGCTTCCCGCCCCAGGGCGCCCTTGCAGCGAGAGGCGTGCGCACGCCCGCCCCAGGGCTTCCGCCGCCGCCGCCCGCGCGCCGGCTTCCGGTCTCCTGCCTCACTTCCGGCTCCTCGCCGCCCACAGCACGCTCTGTCCCGGCCCGGCGCCCTTCTCCGAGATGCGCAGGCAGCGGGGTCGTTTCCTGCTTCCGTTCCCAGCCCTGACCAGTTGACGGTTTGCCGCTGTCCCGGGGCCCTGGTTTTCTGGCCCCTGTCTGTTCCCGAGAGCAGATACCTTCGTCTCGCGCAGCCATCCTGAACGTGCTTCCTCTCAGGAGCTGTTTAAAGACTGAGGAATGAACGGCTCTTCTGCCCGCCTGGCCCTCCCGCCGTCTAGACTTTGCCCACAACTTTCGGATCTCCAAGAAGGGGATGCACCTGGAGCTGCTTTTCCTCAGGCCCGTGCCGAGGGGCGCTGGTGGAGAGCTGCTCGGAGGTGAGTCTGGGCTCTGTGTGAGGCCATGTTGTCCATTTAAAAGCCATCCCACCCGAGTTATATCTTCCCCAAGGCCTTGCCCAGTGCCTGTTCCTGGGAAAGTGCCTTCCAGGAGAGGTAACGCGTTCAACCTTAATCGCCACTAGAAAACCGTGCATTCCTTGATCAAAAAGCTGGAAAACCACCTTCAGAACAAATTTAGCGTCCTGAAAAGACTCCACAGCAAGATTGGTAAGGTTGGGGTGGGGAGAGGAAAGGAGAAGGGAGAGAGGACCCAGGAGAGCCCGAGGTGGGGCGCGCGGGATGGCGATCTTCTCCTGCGCCACCTTTGTGCCCGTTTAAGTCTACGGAAATATGATGGTCGCCCGTCTGTGCACCCTCAGGGCTCGGCGTCCCCTGTCAGCCTGCAGGCCCCGGGAGGGAGGCTCTGCATCCCCTGCTCTGGCAGCTGTTTGCATCAGAGTGTTCACAGGAGACCACGGGGCCTGGCTATGGTCCGAGGCGCAGCTGAAAACGACGCCATGGTTCAGCCCATAGTACAAAACTGTTTTGCGGGAACCTCCCCTGGGGATGTTCCTGGAGGTCAGCTCCTCCTTCCTCGCTGGCGGGGATACTAGACTCTGCACCGGGTGACCCTTCTGCTCGCGGCGGGTTCCACGCACTTCCCGCCGTCCCTTGCTTGAGCACAGGCATCTGTCTATTCAGGTGTGGGCTGTGTTGAAATTAAGCCCTTAACTAACTGGGGAGCAGGTGAACAGAATAGAGGCGTATTTAAGCGAAATGATGCTGGGGGCGACGGGGGCTTTAAAGCACCACCATGCGCCTTTCATTCGAGGCTAATTCTGCCACTAGTGCAGGATATTGAAAAGGGAATTCGTGACACTAGTGGAAAGTCGGGCAGGCTAGACCTTGAGGTCATTTTAATTAGAAACTTGTGTGATATGGATGCTTATTCTCCTCCAGAAACCTAGCTGCAGGTCACGCCCAGTGTTCGCAAGCCCCAGGACCTATGTTTTTTTTGTTTTTTTTTTTGTGGTACGCGGGCCTCCCACCGCTGCGGCCTCTCCCGCCGCGGAGCACAGGCTCCGGACGCGCAGGCCCAGCGGCCATGGCTCACGGGCCCAGCCGCTCCGTGGCACGTGGGATCCTCCCGGACCGGGACACGAACCCGTATCCCCCGCATCAGCAGGCAGACTCTCAACCCCTGCGCCACCAGGGAAGCCCGCAGGACCTACGTTGAAGCAGACATTTGTCAGCCTAGTTTGAGTTTGCTAAATAGAAATGAATTGCACTTGTAACATCTTATAATTCAGATTTTTCATCAATTCATGGTGATCTCACCCCCAGTTAGTATTGCTTTTAGTATTTTAAAATACTTAGATATAATTGACTCATGAAAAACCTAGATTACTTTCTCCTTGAAAACAACCACCGTTTCTTTACAACTGGGAAATTGATTTGCCATTTAAACTTAGGCAGCTATGTATTTTGAGTTTCAGTAGTTCATCTATAAATTGGAGGTGATAAATCCTGTATGTACAGCCCATCACACTGAGTGGTTTTGAGATTCAGATGATATATCGTGAGGATGGTTTAAAATACTAAATAAAGTACTGACCGCATAACAAGTGGAATTAAAGCGGGAGTTCTTTTTCCCTCTTTTCTCACCAAATCAGGCTGTTTTCTTCCTCTTCTAAAATCATAAAAAGGCATAGGGTGATGTGTACCAAATTTAATCTGGTCTTTACCTCTGGGGAAAAGGAGAACGAAGTGGAGAAACTTAACTGTATCGATGGAGTTTTGTTTCTTTAAAAAAATCTGAATCAAACATAGCAAGATGTTTAAATATGCTAAAGCTGGGTGATGGGCAGACATTTACTGTGTTTCCCTATATGTTTGGAATATTGCACAAGGGAAAAAAGAACAAGACAGGCATTCTTTGGTCTTCTGTGTCTCCCTCCCTCACTGGGCTGCTTATCTGAACTCATTCATGATAAAAATGTAAGTGGTAAAGCCCAACTGTCCCGGAGACCCGGCGAGCTTGCCCGGAAGAGGCCACGGCGGGAGCGCCGGCGGGCAGAAGGGGAGTGGGCTGGTCTGCAGGCGGCCACACGCTCCACTGCAGCCCCGTCCAAGCCTCACGTCTCTGCCCCGCACAGCTAGCTACGCCTGTCACACCCGCAAACCTGGGAATTCTGCTTAGACTGGCTTCCAGACTGCTGCTCGCAGGTTAGGAAGATCAAAGCGAGGTGTGCGCCACAGTGCTGTGTCACCCGCAGGCAGGCTGGCCGTGGGGAGCCTCCGGGAGCAGAGGCTTGGTGCGGTCCTCAGCCTCGGCATGCTAGAGCCGCGTGGAGGCACCCAGCCCTGGCGTGCACGCGGCTGGGGCAGTGCGGGCCTGGCTCCACAGCCGAGGCAAAACCCCAGACTTCTGTACGGAAGTGAGGAGAATGCACACGGAGAGCACCCAGTTCTCTGTATACACTGATGACTTTTCAATAAACTCATCCCAGCGGCTGTGTAACGGGTCACCCAGAATGAGACACAAGGCGATACCAGCCCTAGGAAACCCTCTCACACCCCTTCCAGGCACCGCCCTCCTCACAAGGGCGACCCTCTCCTGGCTCGTGACTCTGATGCCAAAGATTTGTACTCCTTGTGTCTGACTTTTTTGCTCAACAGTATTTGTAAGATTCGTCCGTGTTCTCGCTTATGGTGGTCACTGTCTATCCTCCTTGCTGTGTGGTTGCGTGACTGTACAGTTCCTCTCTTCTGCTGTTGACGTCGATGCGCGCTTTTGCTTGGGGCCTCGTGAGCTGAGCTGCTGTTCGCGGGCGGCTGGGTGATGCGGAGCGCTGGTCCTGGGGCGGCGGCGGCGGCGGGGCCTGGCTTCCGGCTTCTCCATCTTCCGGGCGGTGAAGGCGGGGCGGCCCCGTGGTCCTCTGTTTGGTGGTTTTCTGGGAGGGTCCTCAAAGCACCGCCTGCGGTCGCCCCCTGTCACTCTCGAGGCCCGGGGGACGGCAGGGGTCCCGTCTCCTGGTTTCTGTCACAGGCAGCTAATCACTAACGATTAAAAAAGGGTGTTTCGGGGCTCCCCTGGTGGTGCACTGGTTGAGGGTCCGCCTGCCGATGCGGGGGACACGGGTTCGTGCCCCGGTCCGGGAAGATCCCACGTGCCGCGGAGCGGCTGGGCCCGTGAGCCGTGGCCACTGCGCCTGCGCGTCCGGAGCCTGTGCTCCGCAACGGGAGAGGCTGCAGCAGTGAGAGGCCCGCGTACCGCAAAAGAAAAAAAAAAAAAAAAAAAGAAGGGTGTTTCCTGTTTTCCCGAATGTGGCCACATCAGTTTATACGTGTACGCTTCCCTCACTTATGTCCACATTCGTATTCTCATAATTTCTGCTAAACTCAGCCTTTTCCCCCAAAGCTGTCTGCCTTTTTTTAATGTGCTCCTTATTTTATTGTTTTAAGTTACATGGAATAGAGTTTCTTTTCTTCTTCATTGAGGTATAGTCGATTTACAGCGTCGTGCGATCGCTGCCGCACAGCCAAGCCTGTCTGCTTGCTTTATACCTTTTTCTGTTTCACACGTTTCACCAACATGGCGACGTGCTACCTTTGCACAACGGTACAGCTCAGGTGGTACGTTCAGTCTACTTTTAAACAGTAGATATTTTTAAACCTTAAAAAATTTAAGTGAGATCATTATTCCTTTCCCTCTAGAGGAATCTCATGTTCTTGGCAAGCAAGTTGGCAGTTATGTGTCCTACTAAATATAAATCCTACTGAGTAGCCACTAGCGAATATAAACATTACGTTCCCTAAAGTAGTTTTTGAAAAATAAATTATATTGATTTTTTTATTTTACTGGGCCTTATTTCCACAAGCTTGAAAAATGATAAATCTCTACCTTAATATAAAAATTAGCTTTATAAATATTTACTAAATAGAGAATTTATTTTAAAATCCCAATCCCACTTGGTACTAATTTGAGTTTAAGTATGAAAATATTTGTATAAGTGTGTATATGTATATATATATATATATATTTTTTTTTTTGCTGATATTTATTCATTAAAAGTCACTCTGAGCTCATACAAGGAGAGCAGCCGTGTGCTTCCCCCATTGAGGAAACAATGATCCAGGGTCCCAGGCTCTGCCCTTAAGAGACCCAGTCAGAAGTGAAACAGAACATGCCCCCAAATAGCTGCAGTGCAGGAACAAATAAGAAAAACATCTATGTGACTTATTCAGACAAGGTGATGCTGAGGTTTAGAATGTTGACTGAAAAAATTACACAGCCTAAAAGTTGAGAGTTCTGTTTTATTTGGCAGATATTCTTAGGACCTCAGACCCGGGAGGCAGCATCTCAAGTAACCCTGAGAGAACTGCTCCAGGGAGGTGAGGGGAGAGCCAGGTTATATAAAAGTTCTGCAAGAAAGGGCAGGTAGCCCGAACTTCAAAAGATTATTGTTAACTAAAGAAAACCAGATACCTCAATGAGTTTAGTGCTTTTCTCTGTATGGGAAGTTGCAAGAGTCTGGGCTCACTGAAAGCATTCCTTTGATATGCACCTCGGCCATCTGGGGCCAGTATCCCCTGTTTTCACATCCCAAGTGAGTTTCCGTTTGTCAAGGCTCACCAGAGTGTCTGCAGTCCGATGGCTGCTAGGTGGCAGGTGTTCTTTGTTTCCTTCCTGAGTCCCCTCAGGGCTCGCCAGCTCGTGGTTGGAGGGCTGCAGTTGCTGATGACTGCGACATCCTTTCTTTACTGAGACGGCGGGCAATATTTTATTTCTCAAGAAGATGAGATCATTTCCATCTGGAGGATCAGGGAAGACTTGTGGGGTAACAGCTAAAGATGTATAAGGATGGACAGTTTCCAAGATTAAACACTTGACATACATATTTTGAAAATACCCTGCGAGCCCTGGTTCTCTGAAGATTGTGTGAGCTGTGGCCTCGTGGTCACCATCGGATTGCAGGTACCATCTCTTCCAGTTCTGGCTGTCCACATGCGATGTTAATGCAAGTTCACGTGCCCGATGTACACTTGACGCCAGACAAACTGAAACGTCAGAGTCTGGAGCAGAGAAGGGTTTATTGCAAGGCCATACAAGGAGACGAGGTGGCTCTTGCCCTGAAAAGCCTCGAGCTCCCTGAGGGGTGTCAGCAGAGCCTTTTTATTGATTGATTGATTGATTGATTGCCGTACGCGGGCCTCTCACTGCCGTGGCCTCTCCCGTTGCGGAGCACAGGCTCCGGACGCGCAGGCGCAGCGGCCACGGCTCACGGGCCCAGCCGCTCCGCGGCACGTGGGATCCTCCCGGACCAGGGCACGAACCCGTGTCCCCTGCATCGGCAGGCGGACTCTCAACCACTGCGCCACCAGGGAAGCCCAACAGAGCCTTTTTAAAGGCCGGGCTGCCCCGACCGTGGGGCCCACGCTGACCCCTGGGCTGGGACTGGGTGTGGGCAGCAGCCAGGTGGGAGGAAACAGGTGTCACGTTATCTCTTCAGTACGTGCCGTCCAAGGTGAAGCACACAGGTACCGTTTTGGATTTCTTTCCATTCCAGTTCCTTTCGGCTCCAAAATCTTAATAAGTTGCCATAAACTTACTGTCATTCCTTTGTATCGTGCCGGCTTGGGAGAACTGCGTCAGGCAGGGTCCTGGCAGAGTCAGAAGGCACATTCAGCTAAATTTTTGGGAAAGACTTTCCAATGAAGTAATGATTTTTAAAAGAGTAGACAGGAGGAAGGGAACGAGCAGGGAAGGCTGAGGCTCCCAGGGAAGCTGTCCCCACCCTTGGGCCTGTGGAAGAGCTGCCCCCCGGGACTGCCCCCCAGAAGGACATGTCACTGCTGTCCAGCCCTCATCTCCCTCCTGCAGCGACTCTTGGGGGCGGGTGGAGGTGAAGACAAGGCTAAAAAGGAAACTTGGCTAGAGAATGAATCTGGGGGCAAACGGATGATATCTAACAGCACAGAAAATGGGTGTCGGACTCAACCTAAGAGACAGCTAGCTTCCTAGACTCCCACCGACTGGCTGATTTCCAGAGTCAGCGGACGTGTGCTTCTCCTGTAGCTGAGAGTTGATTCTATTTAATTCTCTTAAAAATGTAGTTTGTGCAGCAGCTGATACCATATGAACGCCATTGTGGAAATACGGATTAACTGGTGGTTTTGATTGCAGTTGGTCACTTTTTCCGGGGAGCTTTTGATGAACTGGCTACATTGTATGTTGCATGTTCCCTGTTGCGTTTCCCCTGTGATACTGTGATTTCGTTTTTCTACCTGCCTATTTTCCTACTACAATGGTAAGCTTTTTCAGGGCGTGGATTTTCTCATGTTCCGTTCTGAATAGTCAGCACAAAAATGTGAGCAAGTAACAAGAGACTGTAAGTTGAATAAGCTTACTTGAAAAATAATTTAAATGTTCATAAATAAAATGTATAATAATTGAAATTTAAACAAAAAATAAACTTAAGGGACAGCCTTACACCAGGAGAGGAAATCAACTGGAAGACACATTTAAAGAATTTTTCTAGAATATAGCTCAGAGAGACAGATTTTATTTTAGTGTAAAAAAGAAGTTAAGACACAGAAAGGATAGGATGACATCAAAGATACCTGCATGTTGGGCTTCCCTGGTGGCGCAGTGGTTGAGAGTCCACCTGCCGATGCGGGGGACACGGGTTCGTGCCCCGGTCCGGGAAGATCCCACATGCCGCGGAGCGGCTGGGCCCGTGAGCCGTGGCCGCTGGGCCTGCGCGTCCGGAGCCTGTGCTCCGCAACGGGAGAGGCCACAACATTGAGAGGCCCGCGTACCGCAAAAAAAATTTTAAAAAAAATAAATAAAAGATACATACATTTAGGATTTCAGTAGGAGAGAATAGAGAGAAAGAAGAAGCAATATTTAAAGAAATAATGGCTGGGAATTTTCCCCAGCTGATGGAAAAACAGCAGTCATTGACCAGGAAGTCCAACAAACCACAAAAACCCAGGCCTAGAGACATACTTAAACTGACGAACATGAAGCAAAGAGAAGACATTAAAACAAACCAGAGAGAAAAGACAGATCATCTCTGGAAAATGGACAGTTAGGCTGAGAGCTGATGTCTTGATAGCACAGTAAGTGCCAGAAGGTGGGGTATGATGGCTATAATATAAGTTATTTGCAAATGACATAAAGTTACAACAACAGATGAGTATCCATGAAGAAATTAAAAACTTGTGTCCATGAAAAATTAATCAGTCGATCTAAGAAAGAAATGGAAACTTTTATTTATTTTATAATCTGGGAAGAACATCTCAGAAAGCTCTGAGAATTCTTCCACCCATTAGAGAAGTCAAGGCACAGTCAAGTGTTTTGAGACAGAGGGCTGTACATCAAATGACATTATTTTTTTATTTTTATTTTATTTCACTTGGCTGCCCCGTGCGGCTTGCAGGATCTTCCCGACCAGGGATCGAACCCAGGCCCCTGCAGTGAAAACGTGGAGTCCTAACCACTGGATCTCCAGGGAATTCCTTCCAATGACATATCATTGACAGTTTACATAATCCAGATCTAAGCCCAGTCGTGGTGGGCCATGTGAGCGCTTACAAGATCAAGAAGGAATGTTATCTTTTAAGGAGTTGTCTTGTTGATGCTGGGAGAATGTTACTCTTTATGGTTGAGCAGGTATTTCTGCTGGTGGGCAGCTTTGGTGGACGCCTAATGCAGATACACGATGCACAGTGAGGGGAGAGAGGAGGCCAAAGGGCAGAGAGTAGTTTTTTATGTTTGAATTTTTCTTGTCTTGCCGTAAAATCTGAATTTTATTTCACACTGGTAAACAGTCATGATCATCTCTTTCTCATTAAATATTGCATTGCTGATACGTTTACTTATTTTGTCATCTGCCAGCGCCCACTTGCACATAGGCTATGGCAAGAGCCTAAATGCTATTACCAGTTTATGGAGAATCCTGAAACTGATGATGTTTTATCCTAAGTTTTTCTAAAATTGCAAAAAGAACAGTTTTTGACTGTGATCTAGTTCTTTAGCCCACTTTACACAACTTGTGTTTAGCAGAAGCGAGATAACTATTTGACCTATCGTATTTTAAAGATTTGTTTTTTGAAGTGGGCCATTTTTAAAGTCTTTATTGAGTTTATTACAGTACTGCTTCTGTTTTATGCCTTGATCTCTTGGTCCCGAGGCATGTGGGATCCCAGCTCCTGGACCAGGGATCGAACCCTCATCCCCTGCACTGGAAGGCAAAGTCTCATCCACTGGACCACCAGGGAAGTCCCTCAAATTTTAATCGTTTATTTTTCAGTGATCCGACCTTGTCAAGTGGTGGGTGAGGGCGTTTTACCCACTGCTCACCAGTGGAGCCACACAGCACATCCTGAGAGGGAGCTGCACCTGGACTGGACTTTCTGACCCTGTCTGAGCTGAGGAAGAAACGGACATGGGGGGAGACAGTGGAAACCAAAAGGAAAGACGGGTGGTTCTCGTTCCCATGGTGGGTGCCAACTGGAGGTCATGCCCTTCACTGCTGCTAAGCCATAAACATGGATGAGACCCAGTCTCTACTCTCCCAGCGACTGGAAATTGATACGTAAAGAATCGTACTACAGTTATTACGAATCCGATGATAGTTTAGAATTCTTACGGTTTCTTATTTCACTGAGAAGGGCATACCAAGATACAGTTTTCCTGTTAACAATTATTATACGTCACCTCCTGATATGATGCACTAGAAAAACACATGGCTTCTATGAAATCTCTGCCAAAGGTGCATGACCTGAACCGAGTCATTAGGAAACAGCTGACCAACCCAAATGGAGGGACTTTCTATAGTGAACTGAAATGTAGTCTTCAAAACCGTGAAGCCTGTGAAAGACGAAGACTGAGAGCTGTTCCAGATTAAAGGAGACTCAAGAAATACGACAGCGTGTGCAGCACAGGAGCCAGGCTTTTCTTTTGCTAAAAGGACCTTATTGATGCCGAAAGCTCAGTTTCTGTGTGCACCGGTGCTGGATCAAATCTCGGAGAGAGTTTTGTGTGAAATAGAAAAGGAGAGCTTTATTACTTTGCCAGGCAAAGGGGGACACAGCGGGCTCCTGCCTTGAAAAACTACGTGTCCCCCTCCTTGGAGAAGATAGTGAGAAGTTTTATAGTAAAGGTTCAAAGAGGGCGTGGTCAGCTCATGGACACGCTTCTGATTGGCTGGTGGTGAGGTCATCGGGAGTCGGTAGCAACCTTCTGGTTCCAACTGGTCTGGGGTCTCCGTGCTTGTGAGCAGCAGACAGTGAACTTCTCCCACCTGGAGGGGGTTTCAGTATCTGCAAAATAGCTCAAAGATATTGTTGTGTCTATCTGTTGATGGGGAAACAGGACCCTGCCCCAAGGCTGCTCTTGACTGTTTCTCCCTGGTCTCACATCCCTTCCCTCGCCTAATTAACAACTGCTTGACTCTGCCCATTGGAACTCAGGGAAGGTCACGTGGAGGGGGGTGGGGGGGCGCTGGAAGAAGTCTTTCCTGTAATCAAAGAATTGGGGGTGTGGGGGCTTCCCTGGTGGCGCAGTGGTTAGGAATCCGCCTGCCAATGCGGGGGACACGGGTTCAAGCCCAGGTCCGGGAAGATCCCACATGCCGCGAAGCAACTAAGCCCATGCACCACAACAACTGAGCCTGCGCTCTAGAGCCCTTGAGCCACAACTGCTGAGCCCGCGTGCTGCAACTATGAAGCCCGCGTGCCTAGAGCCCATGCTCTGCAATGAGAAGCCACCGCAATGAGAGGCCCCCGCTCACCGCAACTAGAGAAAGCCCGTGCGCAGCAATGAAGACCCAACACAGCCAAAAACAGAAAAAACAAAAAAACCTGCTATTTAAAAAAAAAGCAAAGCAAAGAAATGGGGGACACAGAAAGGCTTTGTGCCCAGGAGCCCCAGAGGGCCCTGCTCAGTATCATTATTAAGCTAAATTGGCCAAATCTGAATAAGGCCTGTAGAGTATAATGGTATTGTGTGATGATAATTTCCTGGTTTGGGTCTTTGTTCTGTGGTTATGTAAGACACTGTCCTTGCTTCTGGGAAATACACACTAACTATCTGCACTTAAGGACATCATGTCTGCAACTTACTCTCATATGATTCAGGGAAAAAAGCAAGAGACAGAGAAAGTCAGGGCAGGTGTGGCAAAATGTTAACATTTGAAGAATCAGGACAAAAGATGTATGGAACTTCTTTGTGCTCTTATTTCAACTTACAGTTTTTTGAAAAAGGTAACAGAATAAAACTATTATTCAATAAAACTATTATTCAAACTAAGCTAAAGCATTTCAAGTGTTGGCAGCGCTCCCTAGAAGCAGGTTAAGTCCATTTAAAGGAGAAGACACTGGGTTGCTCTCTGACAACTTGAGATTTAATATTCCCTGGAACTTCCTTTTTTATGTCCCATAAATGCAAACTCAAGTTCCACATTCCCCACCAGGTACGCAAGTCATGTGTTTGGACTGAGCGTTTTGTTACTGTTTTTCCTGAACCTGCTTTTGAAGGCGCCTGGGGAGTGGGGACCAAGCTGCCTGCCACAGGTGACGGTGCCAGGGCTGGGCCTTCTGTGGGGTCTCCTCCACTGACTCGTTTAAAAATCAGTCCACTTAGACTTCGCTTTCACAAATACGTTCATCTAGTCAATTCCCGAGTCCCCACGTACTGTATAGTAGGTTTGCACAGTAATAAAAACATCTTTTAATGGAATCTCAGCAACGGGGTTTCCTTTGTTTAATTCTCATTTAGAGTCTTTAAAAATTTTTTTACTTTCATTTTTAATTGAAATATATTTGACATATAACATTGTATAAATTTAAGGTGTACAACTTGTTACTTTGATACATTTATACATTGTAGCGATAATTGGCATCTCTATCACATTGCATAATTATCTTTTCTTTTTAGTAGTAGTATTTCAGGATCCCTTTCCCAAAAGCAGGTAAACTCGAGCCAGGGTGGAGCTGATAACTCACTGCGGTCCACAGCAGGGCTTTTTGTGTGTGTGTGTGTGTGTGGTACGCGGGCCTCTCACTGCTGTGGCCTCTCCCGTTGCGGAGCACAGGCTCCGGACGCGCAGGCGCAGCGGCCACGGCTCACGGGCCCAGCCGCTCCGCGGCACGTGGGATCCTCCCAGACCGGGGCACGAACCTGTATTGCCTGCATCAGCAGGTGGACCCTCAACCACTGCGCCACCAGGGAAGCCCAGCAGGGCTTTTTAGTAGTAGTTGAACTTAACAATCATTTAGTTCTTAGCAAGTCTGATGGTTATAGTACACTATTGCTGTCTGTTAGATTCCTTTAATGGCTCATTTATGAGGGCTTGGTCTCAGCTACTAGGACCGGTTCTCCTAAAAAGCACTAAACTGTTAAAAACTACTAAAACTGTTAAGAAACAGATCAAATGCCTAGGGTGTTGCATTGTTGAGATGATGTTCTTGTAAGATGCCCTGTTTCTTCTGCCATCCCTCTGCGATGGTGTTTCCTGCTGTAAATATAGAGGCTGGAGACTTTTTCCACCTCCAGTGGTACTCCGGTCATGTTCCAAACAGAGCCTGGACCCAGAAGGTGACGCTGCTGGCCAAACCCCTTTCCAGCAGACACGGAGCAATCTAGCACAGCACCCCTGGGTTTTCTCTCCAATATTCTTGGAAAGAGGAGCTTGTTGCCCAAGGCTTAGGATGCTTCCGTTGTCACATCGACTATTCATGTCAAAGTGGTTTCATCTGCAGCATCTCTCCCTTTAGGGATTCATTCAGATTTTTTCAAGTGCATTTGTTCTCTACCTTCTGGATTCAAAGAGTGTTTGTACTCAGTGATGGATTTAAGCATTTGGCCAAATCTGCTTAAAGAAAAGACCAGACATTTCTCCGGAGTCTTCTGCAGCCTTCAGTGAAACAGTGATCTGACTTCAGAAACTCTGTGAGGGAATCAGTTGTAATCTAGAGGCTCTGACCTGCCTTTTACAAAAGGTCATTCATATTTTCTAACAGTGCAAGGTTAAGAGGGAAAGAGAACCCAAGGAACTTCCTGCTCTTTTTGTTGTTGTTGTTGTTGGGGGTATGTGTGTGCCAAATCCAGCCTGATGGCTGAGCTTTTTTAAAATATAAATTTATTTACTTATTTATTCATTTGTGGCTGTGTTGGGTCTTCGTTGTTGTGCACGGGCTTTTCTCTAGTCGCGGCGAGCGGGGGCTACTCTTCGTTGCGGTGCGCGGGCTTCTCATTGCGGTGGCTTCTCTTGTTGCAGAGCACGGGCTCTAGGCACGTGGGCTCAGTAGTTGTGGCCCGCGGGCTCTAGAGCGAAGGCTCAGTAGTCGTGGCACACGGGCTTAGTTGCTCCGCGGCATGTGGGATCTTCCCGGACCAGGGCTCGAACCCATGACACCTGCATTGGCAGGTGGATTCTTAACCACTGCGCCACCAGGGAAGCCCCTATTTATTTTTTAAAATTAATTTTTATTGGAGTGCGGTTGCTTTACAATGTCGTGTCAGCCTCCACTGCACAACAAAATGCATCAGGCATACAGATATCCCCTCCCTTTTGGACTTCCCTCCCATTTAGGTCACCACAGTGCATTGGGTGAGTTCCCTGTGCTAACAGCATGTTCCCATCTGTTGTCCATTTTATACATAGTATCAGTGAGGAACTTCCTGCTCTTAAAGGGCTGGGAATTTTCTTTTTTCCTGCCCTCTATTTTTTTCTGAAAGGGTGCATTAAGCATAATGGAGGGTTCACAGGAATACTTAGAAATTATATGATTCCTTGTGTTTTCAAAGCCCAGATCTCCTGTGATGTTTAATCTTTCCTCACAACAGCTCTGAGCAGGAAGCATGTATTACAGGATCCCTTTCCCCAAAGCAGGTAAACTGCAGCCAGGGCGGAGCTGATGACTCACTGCGTACACGCAGGCCTTGTGTCCGCAGTCTCTTCCCACCCCCAGCTCCGGCTGCGGGCTGCTCCCGTGAGTGGGTCACACTCGGCCCTTTCTACATGGGGCTTCAGATGCCTGCTCTCTGTTTCCATCTTGTATGACTGCAGTTTACTGAACAGTTATTCCAAGTCCTCAAGCCTAGAGACAGAAGCATCTGTTTTTCTAAATCATGCCCAGGTGTGGTGGGAAGGACTGACTCGGACGGCAGACCCGCCCGTCCACACCCGCCTGGATCCTGCTTCCAAAGCAACGTGACAGTCTTATGACACTTAGAGGAGGTTACTTTTATATGGGGTTTACCAAAGGCTAGAAATTGAGGCTAAATCTTCCAGACTTACCTTAAAAATAAGATGGGGAAGAAAGGAAATACTCGGGACGCCTAAGAAGTATTTAATATATAACTGGAAGTAATGGCTTCCAAACTTGAGTTCGGCTGGGTATACACCCAAGAGAATTGAAGGTAGGGACTTGCACAGGTATTTGTGTGCTGCGCGCCAGTGTTTATAGCAGTGCTGTTCACACTAGTCAGAAAGTGGAAGCAACCCAAGTGACATCAGTGGGTGAATGGATAAACATGATGTGGGCTGTACGTACAGTGGAATATTATTCGGCCTAAAAGGGAGTGAAGTTCTGACAGAGGCTGCAACATGGATTCATCTCGAAGACATCATGCTAAGTGACATAAGCCAGACACAAGGGGACAAATACTGTATGATTCCACTCATGTGAGAGCCCTAAAGGAGCCAGAGTCACAGAGACAGAAAGGATGGTGGGGGCCAGGGTCTGGGGGAGGGGCGACTGGTGAGCTGGAGTTTAACAGAGACAGAGTTTCAGTTTTGCAGGATGAAAAAGTTCTGGAGAGGGAAGGCGGTGATAGTTGCTCAACAATGGAATGTACTTAATGCCGCTGAATCGTTCACCGAAAAATGGTTAAAATGGTAAATTTTATATATATATATATAATATAATATATTACATATATCACACTAAAAAAATATGGATTGGGGAACAAAGGGACAGCAGTCATGTAAATGGCAGGGTCAGGCTTTCCGTTTCTCAAATAACCTTTCTTTCTTTTCCTTTCGCTATTTGCAATACATTTTTTTTTTTTTTTTTTTGCGGTACGCGGGCCTCTCACCGCTGTGGCCTCTCCCGTTGCGGAGCACAGGCTCCGGACGCGCAGGCGCAGCGGCCACGGCTCACGGGCCCAGCCGCCCCGCGGCATTGTGGGATTTTCCCGGACCGGGGCACGAACCCGTGTCCCCGGCATCGGCAGGCGGACTCCCAACCACTGCGCCACCAGGGAAGTCCTGCAACACATTTTAAAAAGGAATTCAGATTAATAAAGGGAACTGAGTATTGGCCACTTAGTGAGTGATTCAGGGTATTTCAGCCAAAATGTTCAGCAGTATTTCAGCGGCTCTTTGGCAGCTGAACATTTGGGGCAGTCAGGAGTGCTCTGTCGTAAGCAGGAAATAAAAGCCCCTTGTGTTTGAACCAGATGGCACTTCAGTTAGAGTCTGGGGGAGATCTGCTGCAGTTACCTGCTAAGGTCATAAGACACCATCTTCCCACGCTGAGCCCCAAGTGTCCCGAAGGCTGTCATCAGGTACTTGTTCTTTCTTCTGGGCAGACTGCCTCACTTCTAGCTTTGCTTGTTTCCTCACTTTGCTTTCAGACATCATCATCTTGTTTTTTTTTTTTCCAAAGCTCTACCGCTAGCGTCTAATTGAGTGGTTACAGCCACTTAACGAAACCACGTTTACTAATCACCTGTGGGGGACCATAGTGCTAAGTCTTCAGTGTGTACCAGTGAGTACAAGACGAGGCTTTTGGGCTCAGGGGCTTACAACCCAGGTACGGAGGACAGTCACAGGCCCACCGGAAGGTAACTAACAGTATCGGTGCTGAAGGTGAGATATATGTTTACGGGTGGGTTGTGTTGAGAAGGGAAATCACAAAACGGGAGGCATTGAAGGAGACAGAGCCAGGTATAATATGCCCGGAGGGAGGATGGAAGGGTCGGTCTTAGCAGCAGGACAGTAGGATGTATGTGCTCCAAGTCTGCAACCTGCATCTCATCCGGGGAGACAAAATGAGCAAAAAGTGTTCACTACCCAGAAGCAGAAGATAAGGTAGGAAATGGGAACTGTTGTCTAAAGAGAGTGGATCCTGAGAACTAAGACATCAGCTTGTAGGAAATGGTTGGCTCTGGGTGGTTTTTATGTTGTTGTTAACTTTGCATTATGGAAAATGTTAAAAATAAGGGAAAGTGTGTGAACCCCAGTGTCCCCACAAACCAAGTTCCACAGGTATCAACGTTTTGGTGAAACTGTCTTTCCTCCATCTCCCTACCCACGTGCCCCATCTCATGTTATTGTGAAGCAAACCCAGACATCAAAAAAAGTGTTCATAGGCATTGTTGAAACGTCTAAAATTGCATCTGGTAATTTTGTAATATAAATTTGCCAGTTTTCTACAGATAGTAAAAATAAAAGAACTTACTGTGCCGCCAGGTTACACGTCACCAGGGTGTGTGAATGTGAAGGACATGGGCGTGTGTAATTTGGAAATTCCTGGTCCTCTGAAATGTTAGGATTTTTAAATTCTTACTAAAACTCGGGATCGAAAAGATGCGTTTGTGTGCACGTGCACACACACACAATCACAATCACTGTTACACCTGAAATACCGGCCAGAATTCCTTAATATCATCAAGTGCTCAGTGCTCAAATTTCTCCAATTTTCTCATATTTCGAAATAGTGTGGTTGTTTTAAAAATTAGGTTCATGCATTTGAATCAGTCATTATGTCTCTTAAATCTCTTTTAACTGATAGGTTCCCCCCAGTTACCCATCAACATCTTTTAATTTTTTTTTTTTGATGTTGAAGAAACTGGGCCATTTTTGCTGTCGAGCTCCCACAGTCTAGATTTTGTGAACTGCATCCCCATGGTGTCGTTTAACATGATCTTCTGTCCCCTTAGTTCCTGAAAATTGGTGTCCTATCTAAGGCTGAGTCACACGCGGGCTCCATTATGGCAAGAACACTTTTAACAGCAGACCCACAAGAGCTGTTGTTTGTACGGAGCGGGTGTGGAAGACCAGTGCCTGCCGGGTCCGTTATTTCATCAGAGGGTCAACACGTTGACCTTCTAATTGAGTCCTTCCTTCTTCAATTGTTAGCTGGTCCACTCCTGTAAAAGGAAACTTCTTCTCATCAATTATGTGGTTACCCTGAGGTATAGTTCATGTAGGAAAAGAAGGGTACATGCCTGGGGTTTCCCTTTATTTGCAGGTTTTCCAAACAACAAAATGGTTTCCTAGCACCTTCTAGAGGCGGCCCGTGATCTGTACAAAGAAATCATGATGAGTTCTGAGCTTTAACACATTTACTGGGCTTCTTCCCTCTGCAGTTATGCTCTAATTTTCATATTATACGCTAACTCGAGAGGGTTTTTCTGACCTTTGATTGGCTCTCGTATTGGCTGATAACACCTTTGACACAACTCTTCTTTTTCCCAGTATGACAATATCTTCCACGTTCCTTGGTACACTGTCTCCCGCATACCTGGAATCGGACATTTCTCTAAGGCGGCCTAGGTTTTTAGTGAGAAATGCTGTAAGGACCTCTGAGGTGCTCACTGCTATTGGGCTTATCATTGTTTCTAGGTCTTTCAGAGGACAGGGCTACAGAATTCTTTTTTTTTTTTAATTAATTAATTTATTTTTGGCTGCGTTGGGTCTTCGTTGTGATGCACGGGCTTCTCATTGCGGTGGCTTCTCTTGTTGAGGAGCACGTGCTCTAGGCGCGCGGGCTTCAGTAGTTGCGGCACACGGGCTCGGTAGTTGTGGCTCGCGGGCTTTAGAGCGCAGGCCCAGTAGTTGTGGCGCACGGGCTTAGTTGCTCCGCGGCATGTGGAATCTTCCTGGACCAGGGCTCGAACCTGTGTCCCCTGCATTGGCAGGTGAATTCTTAACCACAGTTCCACCAGGGAAGTCCCAGAATTCATTTTTAGAAATAAAATATATTACTAGCTGTAAGACTTCGATCCATATGATTTACTTCTCTGAGCCTCTCTGTTTTCTCATCAGCAAAGTAAAGATGAGTGATCCCTGCCATCTCATAGGCTTGTTACAGGAATTTAACAAGGTAGCACATGCTGCGATTAACTCAGATGTCCCTCTGCGCAGCTTGGAATGCAAGTCACAGGCTGTAGTTTGATTTTAGACCAGTTGGGCATAAGCTCTTACGAGCTCTTGGGAGGTGATAGCCTTGAAGTGCAGTCTGTCTCCTTCCTTTCCTTCCTGCCCCTCCCTCTTAGTGCACACAGGATACCCCTCATGATAGGGGTCCTTAGGGGAGTCCCATCTACCTGTCTTCTTTGGGGTGCAGCCTGCAGTGGGTGGATGGGGGCTGGTGGTCAGGAAGACGTGAAGGCTGAGAGCACCTGCCCTGCCATGGCCCCTCCTAAACGCAGAGCTACCACCTCCCCATCCCCAACTTCTCGCTGACCAGTGCTGTCCTGACAGATTTTTCGTAAACTCTCAGAACTCAAAAGGTCGTTTCATCATTTCCCTAAAATATGCGAGGGATGCCGGGTCCACTCTTGTGAGACCTGGATTTTTCGGTCCTTGCGAAGCAGCTGGCATTTTCTCTTTAAAGTAGAAAGTAAAAGCCAGTGTGATGCCCGGTACAGCCCCCTTCCAGCAGAGGCCCGGCTCCAGGAGGCCAGCACAGAGCCAGGGGCTGCTTCCAGGGGGGTGACATGATCCCAGCAGGGAGACAGGTGGCCTGCGGTTTTCAGACGCCTCATCTCCAGGTCTCAACCCCATCCCTTATCTTCAACCCATCCCACCTACTGTGTAGGCTCTGGGCTTTAATTCCCAAATAGAATTCCCATAGAATCTGTAAAATTAGAGCACCATTTCATTAATTTTGATTTGGAGTTCTGAATTTTAGACTATTAAAAATTAAGTAAGACACTTCAACCCACAGATCAACTATAGCTTCACTAAAACTGGGGCAGTAGACACGGTACCCCTGGATGAGGCACTAGGAGGCTTTCAGCACCACTGATGTATAGTCTGCTGGAAAAAATGGAACCGAATCTCATCAAGCCTGTAATACCAACTGCCCCTTATAGGAAATGGCAGGGACAGTGAAACAATTTAAATGACAACATGAGGATGTCATCAATCAATCCAGAATGTGGAAAACTCCAGAGGACAAGCGACCAGGTCCTCCCAAAATTAATGGTGTAAAAAGGGAAGGGAAGGATGGTTACAAAAGAGATTTAAGGGACAGATTAGCCAAATATACTATGTGGAATTTGTTTGAATCCTGATTCCACCAGAGCAATTGTAAGAATAGGTTCTTAAGACAATATGTACAATATGAAAAAAACTTAATTTTGTGATATATGATAATAGTATAGTGGGTATGTTTCTTAAAAACTTTTTATCAGTTACAGAGGCATACTACAGTATTTATAGGAAAAAAGGCATGATATAAGAATTGCTTTAAAATATTGTGAAACAAAACAAAGTACCAGTGTTTGTGGGGAAAAAATATAAAAATAACATGTGCAAGATGTTGATTTTTTGAAGCTGGGTGGTAGGTTTAAGGAGGTTTATTATATTATTCTCTCTGCTTTTTATATGTTTAAAACTTTCTATAATAAAAAAGTTTTTTAAAGCATAAAAAACAGTAAAAAATCAAAAAGTGAGAGAGGGAGAGGAGGGGAGGCTTTCACAATATGGTCTAGGTGGAGACAGAGGTGCCTTGTACTCTGGTTCTATCCAGCCAGATGGTGAGAAGTGATCAATTCGGGGTATATTTGAGGGGAGTAGAGAGCTGTTTTCTAGTGGTATTAGGAAAGGGGTGAGAATGAAGAATGTCAGCTGCCGTATCAGTAAACAAAGGATGTTGTGGTCATCAAGCCGCCAGCCGCTGCAGCCGCCTTGACTGTGCACCCCGAGGAGACTCAGGATGAAGAGCAGGATATGGGCCCCAGATCGTTCAGGTGCACATCAGAGGAACGATTTCAGTGAGCCCAGACTCTTGCACCTTCCCATACAGAGAAAAGCACTACATTCATTAACAGTAATCTTTCGATGTTCTGACGACCTGGTTTTTGTTGCAAAAACTCCCATGTATCCAGGCTCCGTTCCCCCACCCCGAGCCTCGCCACCACTGCCTTTTACCTCTACAGAGAAGTCCCTCAGAGCCCTCTGAGAGGCTGCATCCCAGGCTTCAGTCCTCGGAAGTCGGCCAAATAAAACTTAATTCACAACTTTTAGGTTGTGCATTTGTTTCGGTCGACTGGGGGACTTGATTACGATTCCTCAGTTTTTGGCTGCGGCGGCCAGAAGGTTGGCCATGAACTTGTTGAAGAAAACTGGGGGATGGAAGAGGTAGGCAGGGCTCCGAAGTTCGGTGGTGGCCAGCCTGAGTCTGAGATGGGATTAGAAATCTCGGTCCTCAGGCCGACATCCAGCCCTGGAGCTCAGGGGAGAGACACGCTGAGGACTCATCAGCCAGGAGATGGCATTAAAACTAGGGGATTGAATAAGTTCACTAGGAGAGAGTATGGTTAAAGAAAAGTCGTTTGTGTTAGAGCTAGAATTTTCCAGAATCTCTAAGATGAATACTAAGAAATGTGAGGCAAAAAGGAAAATCAGGCTTCTGCAGTAACACATTCAGACCTCGGGCGCTTTGTGTTGGCTGGTGTCTCTACACCCATAGGCATCCGGAACTCTTGCTGGGAAGTCTCAGCCGTCCTGCCTGGATGCAGCCTGGAGTGGAATGTAAGCTTGCGGCCAACACTCCACTTTCCAAAGAAGCAACGCTGTCATCTAAACCTGGACCTTGTTTCCAGGCTGCTTCCCCGGCTGCTTGTCAATATTTGATTTTCAGGTCACAGGACCCCGTATTGACAACCCCCAAAGCCTGTCACTTAAAACAAACAGAAGAGGAAATCAACAGAAACCGCTCTGATCCAGCTGTCGACTTGGGAAACCTTTCCTTGATGCTTTGCTCCTGCTGGGCCCCACCCACCCCTAGGGAGAGCGATGCATTGCCAACTAAGCAGCTTTTGTTTGTTTCCCCGACCGTGTGGCCCCAAGGGACAATGCCACAGTCACAAGCCGCTGGGACTCCAAATGCCAGTGCAAATGCCAGCAGCGAGGTTACTGTTCAGTCTGTTGGCAGAGTCCTCCCTGGTGCGGTGCCTGCACGGGCTGTGAATTTAATTCCCTGACCGCTGTGTCTCGAGCCTTGACTGCCGGGAGTGTAGGGTCAACGTTCCGAGGTAAAGAACTTTAGAGGCGGATTGGAGGAAGGAGGTGGGGCTCACGTTGCAAATCCTCACCGGTTAGGTCGGTAATTTCAGCTCCCGCTCCTAGAGCGGCGGGGAGTCTGTGAATTGGCCGAGGGGGCAGTCAGCCAAGGTCGGTGGGTGATGCCTCAAACCCACCCTTTTAGCCAGAGATTTCCTTCTCGGTGTAAAGGCATTATTAGTAAGTGAGACCGTGCCTTATTAAAATAAATCCAGGTCCCCCCAAGTTTCTATGTGAAAGGAGACCCTCTGGGTGAGGATGGTGGGGAGGTGAGGACACAGCGAGGGCTGGTCACGTAGACAGAGACAGAAGACACGGGATGTGCAGACTTGGGACAAGTTCTAGGTGCTGGGAATTCCCCCCCGAGGCCGCCTTGAGTTTCGTGATCTACATGCCTGTCCTTATCCTCAAGACCTTTTTTCCCCCTTCAGCTGGTGTAAGTGCATTTCTTTTTTTTTTTCTCTTTTTGGCCGTACCACGTGGCACGCGGGATCTCAGTGCCCCGAGCAGGGATCAAACCCGTGTCCCCTGCAGTGGAAGCTGGACCGCCAGGGAAGTCCCGATTTCTATTACATAGAGTCACAAAGTCCTCGATGCAGATTTGGTGAGTCAGTTAGGACAGTGGGTGTCACCTCACATTTCTGAGGCCACAGGTGCTCCTTGTGCTGGCAGGGCTGGGGAGGAGAGGAGACCCCAGTCTCAGAAGAGGCCCCAGGTGTGTGGGGAGCCCTGCGGGACCCGCCAGGGACAGCCAGCAGGTTCAAACCTCCAGTCTGTGCAGCAAACGCAACCATTCTGTTTCATGACTTTGGTGGGAACCCCTACACCACAGTGCGGGGCTTCCCCGTGTTCAGCGCGGTTGTGCGTCACCTGGGAGCCTTGTTGAGTGCGGATTCAGTAGGTGTGTGGTGGGGTAGACACCCCTAACTCCTAACCAGCGCCCAGGTGACCTAAGAGTACAGTAACCTGGCCAGGTCACCTTGGCCTGGACCTGCCTCTACCCTAACTGGAGCCAACAGGCTTCTGCTGCTTCACTTAGAACCATGCTGGTTAACTGCTGCTTTCACCCCACAAACAAGAAGGTAAGACACAGTGCTTACCGAAACATGAAAATCTTACAGCTTTTGTTGAGGACTAGAAAATAAACACCTGACTCTCTAAGCATTCAAAAAAGCGGGGGGGGGATGGGGATGGGAATTCCCTGGCGGTCCAGTGGTTAGCGCTTTCACTGCCTTGGTCCTGGGTTTCGACCCCGGTAGGGGAACTAAGATCTGCAAGCTGCAGTGCGGCACAGCCAAAAGGAAAGGAGGCGGGGGAGGGAAGCTTCTTTCAAGCTGGGAACAGAAAGCTTGGAGATGGCGTGGAAAGGAGTAATTTACCTGTCTCCCTGCCTCAGCAGAAGAGTCCTGATGACCAAGGGTTCCTGAAAATGGTGCTTGAAATGCATCACAGGGGTTCAGTGTTTAAAGGTATTGTGAATTTTATACTTACCTAAAATAATTTTCTTTTTTTTTTTTTTTTTTTTGGTAAAGCATCTGACTAATTCCTCATTTATCTGTTCTAAAATTCCAAGTTTTTTTGTTTTTTTTTTTCCTTTTTAAATAAGGGGTTTAACTGTTTATTCATTGTATAAATGACTGTCTAATACCACTACTGAGCAATTTTGTGATTGTAGTTCAACATGGCAATTTGTTGTCTAAATCTTTTTTTAAAAAAAATATTTATTTATTTATTTATTTTTGGCTGCGCTGTGTCTTCGTTTCTGCGCGAGGGCTTTCTCTAGTTGCGGAGAGCGGGGGCCACTCTTCATCGCGGTGCGCGGGCCTCTCACTGTCGCGGGCTCTCTTGTTGCGGAGCACAGGCTCCAGACGCGCAGGCTCAGTAGTTGTGGCTCACGGGCCTAGTTGCTCCGCGGCATGTGCGATCCTCCCAGACCAGGGCTCGAACCCGTGTCCCCTGCCTTGGCAGGCGGATTCTCAACCACTGCGCCACCAGGGAAGCCCCTCCAAGTTTTTTTTATGTTCCATTTTCTAAGAGCTGAACTCCAGAACACAGATTTCCTTTATGGAAATTCCCCCCCTCATGTGTTTACTTGGGCAGAGGTGAACTTGGGGACCCATGACAGCCCATGGGGGCTGTGACCCCGCCCTCACAGCATGTCACACTGATGTGATGACATGACATGCAGCCGTTTGTTGCAAAACAGTTGTGTCCTTTTCTTAGGGCAAAAGGCTGCAATGATCCTGAAGCTTCCCGGCACAGTCTCGGTTCTGGATGTTCCCTGAAGGGCACTGCCGTGTGTGGCTTTGATTTTTCAATTGATTCGCAAACATTTGTGCTTGTTTGGATTTTGTGGGAAGCAAAAGTCAGGGAGATGATGGAAGTTCATTATACATTCTAGTGGTGTGACAGCACAAATGGTAGCAACCAGGCTCAGGAAACGGCCTAAACTGCACGGATTGACAGTGGGAATTTGATCTGGGGAGTTTGGAGCAATGTCTGAGGAAGCCCGCAGAACACAGTGGAAGGCAGGCTGTCCCAGACATTAGCAGTTTCAGGAAAGGCAGAAAGGACATTGAGAGCAGGTGAATCCAGGTGTCCAAGAGCAAGGACCACCGTGTGAGCTGGAGCCACCGGGGCTGCCTGGTGGGGCTGTGGCCCTGGGGGAGGAGCTGCCCAGCCAGAGCTGCAGCACAGATGAGACACAGCCAGAGGAGCAGCAGGGAGGGGGAGGGGAGGGGGAGGGGAGGGGCCCTGCCTCCCTCCTCCTCCTGCCAGTCTCCCTCCAGTACCTCCCACTGTCCAGTCCTACGTGGAATCAGACGGCAAATAGCTGGCACTCATTTGTGGCTCAGCATCTGTTCTCTTGTATCCGCCTCTATTCACCTCCTGTTTGATGACGTCATGGGTCCAACCACCAGGAATAGCTCTCCTTGATGTACCCTCTCCCGCCAAGTGGAGAGACACAGATCCCAGCAATCTCTGGATCCATCTCAAAGTCCAGGATCGCTGGTGATGCACAGCCCCCTCTGTCAGATCCACATGTGGCTTCAAACGTGGTCTATGAACTGCACGGGTTAAGTACCACCCATTTTCCTTATCTAAAATAATAAGCAAGAGGTAAAGCAGAAATATAGGTGCGCGTGTATGTGTGGTTTTAACACTTACTGACGTGTTATATCTTATCTTTATTTATTCATTATATTTTACTCTTTAAAACGACTACAGTTCTCATTTCTGTAACTGTCATTGGGTTGATATGGGCACTTTTTTGCCTTTCACCCCCCATTCCAAGTTCCCTTTGCCATCGTATGGTTGACATTCTCTAGCTGGTGGGGTGACAGAAACGTTTGCTTCTGAGTAGTTCGACGCGTCTGTGGTCCTGCCTGTAGTTTTCCCTTAGATTTTACTTTGGGACATGGAAGTATTAAGAAGGACCCACTAAACCCCGGACGCCCCAGCTGGTCCGCTCTTCTCCCCACGATCTAGGGCCAACCCCGTCCCCAGGGAAAGCGAGCTCAGCATGTCCCCTTCTCTATCTGCCTGGTGGGTCAGTGGCGTGAGGAGCCCCAAGTAGCCAGGTCTCAGCGTGGGTCAGTGGCACCTTGTTGCAGCCTCTGACGAAGACGCCCCCCCTTGACAACCAAGAACTCTCGGCCTCCAGGTCCAGTTTTCAAGGCTGGAAATGTTTACCAGGTGATGGTGAGAAGGTCCCTATCATCTCTACCCCGACCCCTGGACCTGTGAACCCTGCTGTGGAAGAAACAGCACATATACCCTCCTGGGCGCAAACCATTTGGGGGCAGCACCCAGCCTTGCTTCCCAGCTGGTTCCTCAACCAACCATTTCTAGCATTGGGCTCAGGCAGGTCCAGGAGGTTAGGGTCCCATAGCAGCTCCTCCTGCTGCATCGCCCTCCCTCCCTCACCCCAAACGCAAGCCCTTGTGGAAGCTCCTTATGTCCATATGAGAGGACATAAAAGCTTGGGTCTGGTTTACAGACGCTTCTGCACAGCCTCCTGGACCCGCACGGAAGGGACTGCGGCCGCACTCAGACCCTCTCCAGGGCCTCCCTGGAGGACAGCGTGGAGAGAGGTCTTCCCAGTGGACGGAACCGTGAGCGCCTCTCCCAGCTGGAGAGAGGGCCGGAGGTAAGGGTCTGCACTGGTTCTTAGATGGCGGCTCACGGCCTGGCGGCTCGGTTGCGGACTCTGACAGGAGCTGGGGATTGGGCAGAGCACGGTGACGTCTGTGTCCCCTGTGAGCGCTTCCAACGGCACCCACTACAGAGGAGGCTTTCGGAAGCCGGGTGAACAAGGTGACGTGAACGTGTGGCTGTTGGCTCCCCGCGCCCCCACTTGCTCAGTGGCCCCTGTACAGAGTGGTCCTGGAGACAGGGCTGAAGGCTGTGCATGCGGACAGCCCCTCCCCAGGGCTGGGCTGGCCCTGCTGCTGAGCACCCAGCCTGCTGGTGGCCGAGCCCACCCTTCTTCCCCGAAAGGGCGCTGCCTCCACGAGCCGGTGGTGGCAGGCCCGCTACGTGGCCGTAGGTCGGTTGCATTAGACCCCATTCCTCCATGGGGAGGGTGGCGTTTTGTCCTCACTGCCACAGACCACTGTGCTGGCTGTGGACTTGCCTTCCCTGCCTGCCGTGCTTCTGCTAACCCCACTCTCGTTGGATTCAAAGAATGTTCTGTTTACCATCGTGGTGTCCTGCAGCGCCGTGCTCTGACCACGGGGCTCTCATGCATCAAAAGAAGTAAGTCATTTTCCCCTGATGACGGTTCCCGCTGTGCGTGCACGGCCGTGTGGCTCCCGCAGCACCCACTTCGTGACGGCATCTTGAGTGGCTGCTGATCTCGTGTCCCCTGGTCAACTTTTCAGTCTCTAGACAAGCCCAAGGGGAAACCTCCAGCTGTTTCTCAAAAGCATTGGATTACAGTTCTTGGTGGAATAAAATCGATTTGCTCTGGGTGGTAGAAACGGGGGTGTTTTGGCTTTCCAGAGGTTCACGTTGACATATTTCAGTGCTGACTCAGCCCTCAAAAGTCTGGTTGTTTCCTCTCCTGGATGTACAGTCACCTGGTAACTGACCTGAGGTCCCTTTGGGGAGGGCTCTGAGGAAGAATCATAGATTGTTATATTTCTGACAGTGCTGAGGATTCCTTCCTTCCTAAGAGGACCTGGCCTCCTCTTCGTCAGGGTTTGGGGCTCCTGTGAGCTGACAAAGGTCTGGGAGTCGAAAGAGAAATAACTTCCTTTTTTGGTCGCTCAGTCCTGCTTCTGCTGACCTAGAACTTTTCTGCTTGTGTGGATGAAGTAATTACCTTAGTAGGGCGCCCTTCCATTTCAGAGGTGACTGTGATCTCTGTAGTTCAGGCAGTCTTCTCCCCGTTTGCACATCACAGTAATTGCACCCATTTGTCTGCTGGACCCATTGCTGCAGGACCCTGCCATTCCTGCTGATTAGAAAGCCCACTTCAGTGCAGAGGCTCCCGCTGTCATTAGCACAGGGCTTTTCAAGGCTGCCGGTCCTCTACTTACTAAAGCATTTCTCAGAGCCTTAGTAAAGGGGAGTCTGCAGGTCCTCCTGGGAGACAGTCGGGTGGTGAGGAGGTGGGCTGCACAAAATAATTTCTTTTCAACTTCCTCATATTCCTGAATCTTTGGATTCCTTCCCTGACATTCTCCCAGGGAAGTTCTGGCCTCTCTTGTTAAATGTAGACTACCGTCGGGCCCACGTTTCAGTCAACCAACCAACCAGACTGTTAGAGGCAGCACACAAAGTCCAGGATCTCGAATAACAGTCCCCATCATCCAGTGCAACATTGCTTTCCATCTCACGTGACTCTGGACAGAAACCTAGCAAAATCTTGATTTGTTTTGGTTTATAAGTTACCTGGGAACAGACCTAGGATGCACGGGTCCGACTGTAACTATGGGTTTGGAAGTGATGAGCAGAAGTGAAAGTAAGCCTTCAAGAGAATAGGCGTTTCCTTAAAAGACACTTACCTCAGGTGAGTGGCTTCAGGTGCTGTGGAAGGAAGTCTCGGTGGATTTGGGGTACACAGTTGTCAGACTCTTACAAACCCACCCAGACGTCCTCATCTCAATCTCAAGGTCCTGCGTGCCGTACTAACAATTTCCAACCCTTGACGTAGGAGAATTTACAAGGCTGAAGGCTGAACTGTCTTGGGATTCAGAAGCTTGCACAACTAGATTTTGGGTCTAGTCCTCAGCCTGTGATATAAAAATAAGAAATTCTGTTACGGCCTCCATGGGACCTCTGTTTCTTTGACCAGGCCTTGACTTGAGCCAAGAGTTTAAGAGTTAGCTTTTTTCTCTTCCTGAGCCCTGTAGTGCAACATGAAGAAACCAGTCCTTCTTCACTTCTACCCTAACCATCATTGCTACCGCCATTACTACCATCATCAACGTTACTACCACCATCACTACCCTATCATTGCTACCGCCATTACTACCCTAACCATTACTACTGCCATCACCACCATAACTACCACCATCACTACCCTAATTACCATTGCTACTGCCATTGCTACCCTAACCACCATTACTACTGCCATCACCACCATTACTACCACCATTACTACCCTCACCACCATTACTACCACCATCACTACCCTAACTATCATTGCTACCGCCATTACTACCCTAACCATTACTACTGCCATCACCACCATAACTACCACCATCACTGCCCTAATTACCATTGCTACTGCCATTGCTACCCTAACCACTATTACTACTGCCATCACCACCATTACTACCACCACTACCCTAACCACCATTACTACCGCCATTACTACCATCACCACCATTACTACTGCCATCACCACCATTACTACCGCCATTACTACCCTCACCACCATTACTACCACCACTACCCTCACCACCATTACTACCACCATTACTACCATCACCACCATTACTACCACCATCACTACCCTAACGACCATTGCTACTGCCGTTACTACCCTAACCACCATGATTACTACCATCACCACCATTACTACCATCACCACCATTACTACCACCATCACTACCCTAACTATCATTGCTACCGCCATTACTACCCTAACCATTACTACTGCCATCACCACCATAACTACCACCATCACTACCCTAATTACCATTGCTACTGCCATTGCTACCCTAACCACCATTACTACTGCCATCACCACCATTACTACCCTCACCACCATTACTACCACCATCACTACCCTATCATTGCTACTGCCATTACTACCCTAACCATTACTACTGCCATCACCACCATAACTACCACCATCACTACCCTAATTACCATTGCTACTGCCATTGCTACCCTAACCACTATTACTACTGCCATCACTACCATTACTACCGCCATTACTACCCTCACCACCATTACTACCACCACTACCCTAACCACCATTACTACCACCATTACTGCCATCACCACCATTATTACCGCCATTACTACCCTCACCACCATTACTACCACCATTACTACCATCACCACCATTACTACCACCATCACTACCCTAACGACCATTGCTACTGCCGTTACTACCCTAACCACCATGATTACTACCATCACCACCATTACTACCGCCATTACTACCAACACCACCATAACTACCACCACTACCCTAACCACCATTACTACCATCACCACCATTACTACCACCACTACCCTAACCAGCATTACTACCACCATTACTACCCTAACCACCATTACTACTGCCATCACCACCATTACTACCGCCATTACTACCCTCACCACCATTACTACCACCATCACTACCCTAACTACCATTGCTACTGCCATTACTACCCTAACCACCATTACTACCATCACCACCATTACTACCACCACTACCCTAACCATCACTGCTACCACCATTACTACTACCACCCTCGTGACAACCGTAACTATCAAGTATATTAGCTACTTCATGTCCCAAAGTCTTGCTTTCCACTGGCCTTTTACCTTGAGTCAGCACAGAAGACATTTAAGCTCAAATAGGTGAGCGATCACAGAATTCCTGAATCTCAGAATTCCTGGGACCGCTTCCGGGTCAGCCGGGAGCCCAGCTGAGCCCGAGCAGATACGTCTGTGGCGTGGTGATGGGCCGCAGCGTCTGTCCTTGATGCTGAACTAGCTGTACGACCTCTCCGGGAGGCTCTGGCTCGTACCCTGGAGCTGTGTCATTGCTGTACCAGGCACTCCTCCGAGTGGCCGGGGGCCGTACGCCCCGCCTCCCATTGCTTCCAGCCACAGTTCTTTGGAACTGGGAGGCCACCGGAGCAGCAGCTTATGAATGGCTGGCAGTGAAGGGCTCTGCCCAGATAGAGTCGAGGCTCTCACTTGAGAGTTAGGATGAGGCCGGCCCTGCAGCTCCTAGGATCGGGAACGTTTGGGGTGCTGAAGAAGGAGAGGATGAGAAGGATGAGAAGAGTAGAGGTGGAGGCTGGGGAGGCTATCAGGAGACGGGGCTTCACCGGCGCCGCCGTCCCACCCCACCTCCCGCCCCGCATGCATGGGTTCCCTGAGGGGCCCCTGTAGCCTTAATTTAAATCAAAAGCAAGCAAGCAAAAGCAAAGCCAGCAAAACAAAACCCTACCTTTCACTTGAACTGTTTGCATGGTCTTGGCCTGGGGAAAAAAGAACACCTCTGGTGGCACAGTGGTTGGGAATCTGCCTGCCAATGCAGGGGACACGGGTTCGAGCCCTGGTCTGGGAAGATCCCACGTGCCGCGCAGCAGCTAGGCCCGTGTGCCACAACTACTGAACTTGCGCTCTAGAGCCTGTGCACCACAACTACTGAGCCTGCGCTCTAGAGCCCGTGGGCCACAACTACTGAGCCGTGTGCCACAACTACTGAAGCCTGCGCGCCTAGAGCCCGTGCTCCGCAACAAGAGAAGCCACCGCAATGAGAAGCCCGTGCACCGCCACGAAGAGTAACCCTCCCTTGCCGCAACTAGAGAAAGCCCGCGCGCAGCAACGAAGACCCAATGCAGCCAAAAATAAATAAATAAAATCAATAAATTTAAAAATATATATTGAGCGATGACATCAGCGATAGCCCAAGAAGGCAATTAGATAAAATCAAATAAGCTCATGTAACAGCCACACGGTGGCCTTGGCTCCGTTTCAGAAGCGGGTGGTGATGAGTGCTGGAGTCCTGTCCTCTGACGTATCCTCGGGCAGCTGTGAGTGCGGTCAGAGGCTTGCCGCTGGCTGGCTGGACGGAGGGAGGGGCTGGGAGAGGGATGCGGGCGGCCTGGCGTGGTGGGAGCTCTACCGCAAGGGGGGCAGAGGGGCTGGGACACCTGAATGACGGCTCCGCCTGTCCTCGGTACCCAGGAGGAGGACAGGAAGTCAGTCGGGGGGCACTGATACCCTGGGTGGATTAGTTGGACGGGGCACGTGGGGCTGGGGTCCCGACCATGGCCCAGTTATGAGAATGGGGGCCCGGGAGGGGGCTGAGTCTCCGGCACAAGCAGGTGGACAGGTGGCTGAACTGGGGTGCCAGGTGTGGGCATGGGGGGGGGCAGCAGGGGCTTAGCTCTTGTCTCGGGTCAGGGCTGGTCCCAGGAAATGAAAGGCGGGAAGGGCTGAGCCTCAGTGGGGAAGCAAGCTGTGCCCGGACCCAGGGGGCCAAGCGTGGGGTCCGGTTGGCCAGGCTGCCGAGGGCCCGAGCAGCAGAACGGTGGTTCTGGTTCTGCCCCAGACGCCGCTGAACCAGGCTCTCAGAGCCCATCTCCTCTTCTGCAAGAACAGCAGTACCAGCAGCCCCACCTGCTGACATCCGGGCCAAGACCTCCTCTCCTTCCCCGACCCCTTGCCGGCCGCCGGCCCCGGGTGCAGAGAAGACGGGAAACCGCGTCCATCCTCCCCTCCCGGACCCTACCTGAATCCCCTCACCTGTTCCTTCAGCTGCACCTTTGGCCTCTTCCTTGGCGCTCGGCGCACCAGGTAGGGCTCATTAGGCTCCTCGGGGCTGGCCTATCTTATAAACCCTAAATACATGGGTTTGTAAAAGCTGGGGAGCGGCCTGAGCGCAGCAGGTCAACAGCCCCCGTCACGCCGCGCAGGCAGAGCGGCTTTGTTCCACGCGGGCGTGCAGGGCCCGGGCTCGGGAGGCTCTGCCGCCGCCAGCATGCGGCCTCGCACTTGTGCTGTCCGCGCCCTGGTCGGGGGACGGGAGCGAGGGAGCGCGGGGAGCGAAGGCGGCCCACGCTTCCCCTTCTCCTCCCCTCGTCGTGCCGGTCACGGGCCGCCCTGCCTGCAGGGAAGGCTGGGCGTGCAGGCGGGTGGTGAGCCCCGGGGGGCGGGGGGCGGGCGTGTGGGCCGTGGGCAGCGCCCATCTCCCTGCCTTCCCACTCTCTTCCGTGTACATCCCTCGGCCGCCCCCCAGGATGAGGGCTACCTCTGACCAAGGTCAAGCTCGCTAATGTCCCCGGTAAATCGTGTCCCTTCTGCTACCTTCCTTCCTCTCCGACGCCCGCTACAAGGTCAGGTGGGGTGGTGGCCATGAAAACCACAGCTCGTGTCTTCTCCTCGGGAGCAGGACTGGCTGAGGCCCCGGCAGCCGAAGACCCCTCCTGGGCCTGGCTCTGTGTTTGCACGGAGCCCGCACTTCCCACCGGTGGCTGAGCGGCCTGGCTGCTCCTCCTGCGGCGTGAGGACGCCCCATCCTCCCGGCGGAAGCTTCTCAGACCTGTCCTTCCTTTTCTCTCTGTACCGGGGTCACCTCTGCTTTGTCCAAGGCTCTCCCACCTTTGCCTTTCGCAGGCGTTTCCCGCAGTAAATGTCTCGAGTGTTCAGTCTGTTCTGGCGGCCTGTACTTTTCAGAGTTGCCCTCTTTCACGCCCGCTGCCACCGCCCGATTCAGGTGCGCCTCCTTCTCCACGAACCACTGCAGAAGCTCCCGATGGCCTCCCGGCCTCCAGTCTCTTCTTTTCAAACGAGCGTCCAGACTGCCTCAGAGCCCGTTTCCAATGCAGGTATTAACACATCACTCTTCTGGCCAAAGGCCTTCAGTGGTTCCCACCTGCCACCTAGGGAATCCACCGAAATTTCTTAGAACTTGGTTCAAAATCCTTCACAGTCTCCGCGGCCCCTCCTCCCACTGTCCCTTCTGCACCAGGAACACTTCCTTCCCTTGAACCTGTACTGTCCCCCTTGGTCTGGGCTCCTCCCTCTACCTGAAACGGCTTCCACCTTTCCCAGTCTATCAAAATCCAATTCATTGATGAGAACCCAGCTCAAAACTCTTCCTGATCCTCAAAGACCTATCTTTTCCCCTTTTCTGGGATCTCACAGCACTTTACACAGACCCCTTACCTTGTGTCTCTTTACTTAGGTGCATGTCTATCTCCTCCTATTGTGGAGAGACCTGAAGGCAGGGTGGTGTTTCATTCATTCATTCATTCAGCATCTACTGTGCCCCAGTTCTTGTCCTGGGAGTTGGGGATAAATCAACAAGACAGATAAAAGCATCCCTTTCCCTGTGGAGTTTTGTTCTAGTTTAGACCCAGTGTTGAGTGGCGCTCTTGCATATGGACAAAGTGCCTCACCGGTAAATACTGAAAGGACATCGTTATTTAAAAGAGCCTACTGAGCAAAGACGTCGGTAATGGCGGTGCTGAGACACATCTCTCTTGGGAGAAAAAAAATGGAATTACGGCTCAAAATGTCTGCAGAAATTGCATAACTACGCCAACAAAAGTGAAATGAGCCACAAAAATAGGCCAAGAACGCTTGAGACAAAAGTTGGAACGGTTGATGGAACACCCAGAATGAAGGGAACAGCCTTTGTGAGGACGCTGCTGAGTCCACATGGCTGTCCAGGAACCAGTGCCACTTGTCTTTGGGGACGAGGCTCTGTGACCCTGGCACACCTCCTCAGGGTCACTGGGCCGCAGCCGACCTGAGCGCGGTCGTGGGCCCAGACACGCTGACTCCGAGCGCTGCCGGCAGCACGAGGCAAACGAGTCCCCGAAGACGAGCCTTCATTCTCTTCTGCTCGGGCACCTCCTGTGAGCTGGCCATCCTGTCCTGGTGCTGGGCGGGCCTCCTTACGTGTATTCCTCTTCTGATACAGCTTGGTTTTTACCCATCCTTCGTGTTGGGCAAGATCTCTGCCTGTAGCAAGATGCCATCATTGTATTTCTGTAGAAACGATGTGTGCATTGAGAAATTCAAGCAATAGTGCAAAATTTAAAACCACCCTGCATCCCCCACCCAGGAAGCACCTTTATGAATATTTAGTGAATATTCTTACAGAAATCTCTCAGTGAATGCTTAAATGGAGGTAAAATTAAGTATACCAAAATGAGATACCACAATCCCACTTGTCATTTTAAATTTTATTTTAAAACTTTGTTTTTAAGTATGGCATACATACAGAAAAGGGAAAGAAAAAAATCAAGACTATAAATGCAGCGGATTATCGCAAAATGAATACATCTGTGTAACTCCCGCTTAGGTCAAGAAATAGAATCAGCATTCACAAAGCTCCACTCCTGCTTCCCCCGTAAGAGTCCTCCTAATCGCTGTTCCCTCCTTCCCCCCCCCAAGTACCACTGTCCTGACTTCTAACATCATAGCTTAGTTTTGCCTTTTCTTTTTAACTTTTTTTTTTTTTTTGGGGGCCACACCTCACGGCATGCGGGATCTTAGTTTCCTGTTCAGGAATCGAACCCGTGCCCCCTGCAGTGGAAACACAGAGTCCTAACCACTGGACCACCAGGGAAGTTCCTCTTTTTAACTTTTTATAAAAGAAATCATTGGTTCGGCATTACTTTGTTTCTGGCTTCTTTGGCTCAAAATTATGCTTGTGGGGGACTTCCCTGGTGGCGCAGTGGTTAAGAATCCGCCTGCCAATGCAGGGGACACGGGTTCAAGCCCTGGTCCGGGAAGATCCCACATGCTGTGGAGCAGCTAAGCCCATGCGCCACAACTACTGAGCCCATGAGCCGCAACTACTGAACCCTGCACGCCTAGAGCCCGTGCTCCACAACGAAGAGTAGCCCCCACTCACTGCAACTACAGAAAGCCCGTGTGCAGCAATGAAGACCCAACGAGCCAAAAATAAATTAATTAATTTTAAAAAATTATGCTTATGAGATTCATCAACATCAATGTATGTCTCTGTAGCTGGTTTTCATGGCTGTCTAGTATTCCGTTATAGTCCACAAATCATTCAGCTGTCCGTGGACATTTGTGTATTTCAGTTTGGGACTGTTACAAATAATGGTGCTCTAGATATTCTGGTCCATGTTTCGGCCTGTGCATACACACTTTTTTAAAAAAAAAAATATTTATTTATTTATTTATTTTTGGGTGCATCGGGTCTCAGTTGCCACACACGGGGTCTTCGTTGTGGCTCGCGGGCTCCTCTCTAGTTGTGGCGTGCAGGCTTAGTTTCCCCATACATAGCATCTGGGATCGTAGTTCCCCGACCAGGGATCGAACCCACGTCCCCTGCATTGGAAGGCGGATTCTCAACTGCTGGACTGCCGGGGAAGCCCCGTGTGTGCACACTGGTGTGAGATATTCCCAGGAGCGGAGTTGTCGGGTCACGGAGCACGCACGCTCCACTTGAGTCAGAAAGGCCACTTTTCCAAGGCGGTGGCATCCGTTCACCTTTACAGACAGTGCACGGGGGTTCTAGGACCCCCAGCCTTGTTTGCCCTCGACGTGGCTTGGTGTCCTTTCTTCATTTTAGCTATTCTGGGAGGAAAGTAGTAGCTCGTGTGGTTTTAATTTGCGTTTTGCTGAAGGCTGATGAGGTTGAGTGCCTCTCCGTGCGTTTATTGCCTGTTCGGGGTGTCTGTTTTGTGAAGTGCCTGTCCGAGTCTTCTGCCCAGTTTTTCTGCTGGGCTGTCGGCCTGCTTCTCATTAACGTGTTAGGATTATGTTGCAGATACTGCCTCACGCTCTGTGTGAGGTACCTTTCACTCTCTTAACGCTGCTCCATGACGGTAAGCGCAACAACCATCCTCTTTTAATTAATTAATTAATTAATTAATTAGGCTGCACCAGGTCTTAGTTGCGGCATGCAGGATCTAGTTCTCTGACCCGGGATCGAACCCGGGCCCTCTGCATTGGGAGCACAGAATCTTAACCCCTGGACCGCCAGGGAAGTCCCCAAACATCCTCTCTTAAACATTAAATATTGAGTCACCGTACTTGAATTTAACAGAAGAATAACTGAAATAAAATGGAAGGAATTGCTGAATTTCAGATAGATGTTTCCTCACCATAAAAAATACTAGTTTCTAAAATAAAGCTGCTAAAATTAAGAAAAGGGTTTATGGAAAGCATTAATAGGCAGCGGTTATTTTTCTTTGTTTGTTTGCTTTGGCTGCGCTACGCGGCATGAGGGATCCTAGGTCCCCGACCAGGGATGGAACCTCCGCCCCCTGCACTGGAAGCTCGAAGTCTTAACCACTGGACTGCCAGGGGAAGTCCCAGCATTTATTTTAAAATAACTTTGTTATAACTTTGGATAGTATCTACTAATGCCTTGATTTGAGAAGGAGATTAACTTCTCACATTTCCTTTCCTCCTCTCTCCCAACCTCCTGAGTTTGCCAGCTTTATGCTGTCGAGGTTTACGTTTTATTCTGAAACCACACTTTACACCGTGGAACAGTCTTCACTCTTTGTTTACGTGGAGTCATCCTCTTTGCCAGTCTTTTTACCGTGGCCCCTCCCTCCCTTAATGTTTTTTTCTTCTTCTTTTTTTTTCTTTTTTTTGCGGTAGGCGGGCCTCTCACTGCTGTGGCCTCTCCCGTTGCGGAGCACAGGCTCCGGACGCGCAGGCTCAGCGGCCACGGCTCACGGGCCCAGCCGCTCCGCGGCACGTGGGATCCTCCCGGACCGGGGCACGAACCCGTGTCCCCTGCATCGGCAGGCGGACTCTCCACCACTGCGCCACCAGGGCAGACCAATTTTCTAGTTTGATTCGTCTCTTGGTTGTTTACACTTCCTTTTCAGTGACATTTTTAAGTGCCCTCAGGTGCCGATTTCCTCTGACGCTGGAGAAACGTCTGCCTCCTTCAAACTCGAAGGACGAGGTGGCGAAGCCGTGACCCAAGTACGTCCTGCAGCGTCTGCCCACCAGCGCAGGGCGCAGCCTGCCTGCCTCTGCGAGGGCTTTGAAGGCTGTGTAGGAAACCGGTCCTGCGGGTCGCTGGCCCTCGGGCACCCCTCAGGCTCCAGGCAGCAGCCCTTCCGCGTCACTGGGAGCGGACTGCCTGGTTCCCGTGGGAACGCAGGCACCTGGGCGGGGCAGGGGGACCGCAGGGGCCGAGGAGGAAGATTACGGCTGCTTCTCCTTGCACAGACATTTACAAACGAGGCGGTTCCTCCACGGAACAACCGTCAGAGTCCTGCCTCTTGTGCGGAGTGCCCTGGAGGACCCCCCGGCAGGCTGGAGGGACCACGCCGGATGGCGCTGCGCCTCCCTTCCAGCCCTGGTCCCCCCTCCGCCTTCCTCCTCCCACCGGGAGGCCCTGGGCGCTCGGGTGAAAGCGGGGCAGGCTCTAACGCAGCATCTCAAGGCGCTTTGCGGGACGCCCTTCCCCAGCGCCACCCCTTTGGTGGGTGCGCTCTGCCCTGCCCTCCCTGCCCTGCCCTCCCTGCCCAGCTCGGTGAGTCACTGCTGCGTGCGGTTAGCTGTGGTTCTCACAGCGAGGCAGCGGATCCGGATCCGCAGGCGGGCGCGCGCAGGCACAGCCGACACACCCTGCCTGGACTCCGGGCCCTGCAACATCGTCGCAACAGGACACACTTTCTACCTATTCGGCACAGCCGGGGAGGAAGCACCGGTTTTGCCCTAAGCCCTGAAAGTACCTTTGTCAGAGCAGAAGCCAGAGAACTGACGTGACATGAGAGGCTCAGGAAATTCCAGCTAAAGGACAGGTCGTGAGCCTTCCTATGGGAAGAGAAGGAAGCATTTTTCCTCCTAAAGTAAGGAAGCCAGCCAGCTTTTACCAGCACGAGCACGTGCACACTGCCTCATGCTCCTCGGTGTTCGTCCTTTCTCTGCAGGGCGGCTCGCTCTCCTGTGAGCCCTGGACTCACCACCCGCCGTGGGGGCTGCCCTCTGGGCACCTGGGGACTCGCGCTTCCGGAGACGCAGCCTCGTTTCTTTGGCCTCTGTCTCTCTCATCTTCTCGGTGAGATCTGAATCCGAGCGGAGGGGCAGTTGTCTTTCAGAAGCTAAGATGCCGTCTCTGAGTTTCTCTGCCTCTGCTCTGCTCCTCACTAAATGGCGCCCCATCCCTTTATGGCACAGTCTCCGTTCTCCGAGGCAAACACCCCGATTTGCAGGCGGCCTTTGCGCACGCCCTTCTTCCTCATCGGCACCCGCGCTCCTCCCTCGGGAGCTCTCCCGGGCGGCAGCCCCCCTGGGCACCTTCCCTGTCCTCCCTCACCTGCGCTGCAGGATGGCCCACGGGACGGCAGGCCCTCACCACCCCAACACCTGGATGGAGCGCTCAGGTCCCGTCACCCGGCTTTCACACGGCACCCGGGCCCCGCCCGAGGTTGCTCTGACTCGGTCGTCTCAAGGTCAAGCCTAGCCGCTTTCCAGCCTTGGCGCCGTCTGCTCTTTCTCTCCGTGATGCGGCCCCTCTTTCACCTCTGCCCTGATGTCAGTGTGTAGGAGTCAAGGCCTGTCCTCTCCGATCGCTCCTCCAGGGTAACAGCGAACCGAATTCCGCCAGGAGCAGCAGAAAGTTTCCTGACCCACTTCCTGGGTCACAGGAAGTGCTTTTAAAAGCAAAGCACTTAAATCCACATGGCTCTTGAGCTGGGCCTCAGCCAGGATTTTCGCAGCTGAGCTCCCTGTCCTCCCTCCCGTTTCTTCTCCTCTTTTCCAGGAACTCCCTTCCACCCCTGGACTCTAACCCAGGCAGCCTCCCTGCCCTCGTGCGCCAAATCCTGACCCAGAAGTTTTACCAAGTCATTTTCCCAGATAAAGTCAGTTTCCTCCCAATGGAAAGCCCTGGTGTCAGCTGTGTAGCTGAAGCAGCTTTTATTTCCTTAGCAGAGCAACTGCTACTCTATCGTATAACCATCCATTTCTGTGTCTCTCTCTGAAACCAGGCCGGACTCTGCTCTTTCGATCCATGCATCCCCAGAACCTGGCAGGGGGACTCGTAAGCACCCAGTAAGTCCAGCTGCTGAGAGACAGAGAATGGCTGACCGGAGGACAGCCCTCAGGGCATGCACCCCGGGGTGCACGCCTGTGGCTGGGGATGAGGGGCTTTGGGGGTGACGTGCGGCGTTGCCTAGCAACATTTCCTCACTCTCCTGTCACTCAGAACGTACAGACCAAACGATTCTTAGGGCAAGACTAGCTCTTTGGTCTCCCTGAAAAATAGGTACGATCTTTCCTGTTGTCTCCGCTCAAAATCCATAATTCTTCAAGGACCCCAAGGGTGAAAAGTATTGAGGATCTCAGATATTCACACCCAAGAATCTACTTCATCGGAGGGTTAACTGTGTCGGAGGATATCGGGAGGCCACCCAGGGGCCCACAGCCCATCTTCCGCTACCTGAGGGACAGATCCCGTCCGCGGTGGCGGGTGTGCTTCCGGCCTGGAGTTGAACTGAGTGCTCACGTGCTCTGGCCTGGACCGGGACGGAAATGCCTTCTGGATGGGCTTACGCAGCCCAGGAAGGAAACATCCAGAACCTTCCTGCGAACTTAAGTTCCTTGAAGATTTGCATCGAAAATGTTGCACAAGAGTCAGATAGTAGTAAGGAGTGACCAGATTTCCCTGGTGCCGGAGACACAGTGAACACTTGGGTTTTCCTTCTCCTCTTTCTTTTGGGCTCCCGAGGAAGCCTGGACGCAGGCTGCAGAGTGGGGCCCAAGGGGCTCTGTGGGCTTGTGGGTGCAGGGAAGACCCCGCCGCCCCGTAGCTCTGGAGCTGCAACCCACCGAGAGCGGGACCCCCAGGTGGACCCAGCGCACAGTCGGAGCACAGCCTGCGAATAAACCTGGAACCTTCCACCACGCAGCTCTCAGCCAGCAGCTGCTGAGGGCCCCCTTTGCTGACCCGGGAGTGACAAAGGCAGAGGTCCTCCCACACTCGGTCTGGTCGGCTCACAGCCTCTGCGGCCGGTCTGTTCTGGAAACTGGCTCATCGCCCCAAGGGAAGTACAAGGGTAGGTTCCGTGACACAGCACTTTCATCAACGAATCAACACATAACCTTGTTTTGTGTGCTTCTGTGTAATTCACACTTTTTTAAAAATTAATTAATTTTTGGCTGCGTTGGGTCTCCGTTGCTGCACGCGGCTTTCTCTAGCGGTGAGCGGAGGCTGCTCTTTGTTGCGGTGCGCGGGCTTCTCATTGCGGTGGCTTCTCTTGTTGCGGAGCACAGGCTCTAGGTGTGTCTGCTTCAGTAGTCGTGGCACGCGGCCTTCAGTAGTTGTGGCTCGCGGGTTCTAGAGCGCAGGCTCAGTAGTTGTGGTGCACGGGCTTAGTTGCTCGGTGGCATGTGGGAATCTTCCTGGGCTCGAACCCGTGTCCCCTGCATTGGCAGGTGGATTCTTAACCACGGCGCCACCAGTGACAGCCCCGTAGCTCGGGCCTGAGCGAGACGTCCCACACATGCATCTTCTCCCCGCAGCGCCTCCCAGCCTTCCTGCCCTTAGAAGCCCCAGACAGCATCCTTGGGGCCGTTTCCAACAGCATGAAATGTGAAAAACATGTGGAAACTAAATAGGCCACAGAAAGGGCACTTGCTGACAGTGTGACATGAAACGGAAAGCAGAGCCCTGTTTGTTTGACCTCTGCTGGGAACGTGCAGACAGGTGACAGATTTCTCTCCACTCTGAGCGTGTGGAGAGATACCCACGAACGCACAGTGAGCGTTGATTTTGGGTTACAAATTGGTTCTGGAGAGCAGGTGAATTCACAAATACAGAAGCTGTGAACAACAGGATCGACTGTGTATGTATGTACGGATGTATGTGGCTTATCTATCAAAGTGGGACATCTGCACACACATGGGTACATGTGACAACCGTATGCATAAGTTTGTCTGTCTTTAAAAAGTAAAGCTTACACTCCGTGTACCACCCACCTCGCGATGAGGAGGCCCGGCCCTAAAGGTGGCCTCCATCAGCTGATTGGAGCAAACTTCTGCTTACCTGGTTTTCCGAGAGAAATTTCCAAATCTCACCGTCCCACACCATCTCAATAAGACTAACCCTGCTTGTATCCTGACTTAGTGAAACAATCAGGTGTCACTAAGTCCTAGAGCCCAGGAATGTGAAGGCGGATTTTACAGTTTTTGAAGTTCAGAGTTTGAGAATCACCTGTGAAGGTTCCCAGACAGTGGGAGACGTCAGCCTGGAAACTTTGTCTGACCCCGGGGGCAAGAGGCAAGCCACAGCCCTTCCTCCCCGCCCCCAACTTGTGAGCTGAGGAAACCAGTCTGAATCTGGCTCCAGGAGAGAAGAATGTCGTAGGACTGGGAAGACAGCCACAGCTCCATTTGGAGCTGGGTGACCTGTGTCACACACAGGTGCTAACATTCACTTCCCTAAGAAACTGGGCCCGTTGTCTGGCTTGGGCATAGTCTAAGAAGACATGGGCCTTTAAAAGACACACTATGAAAATGCTTTTTCATTCATCAACTTTTACTACACTTGACCTACCAAAGTGACAGTTATTTAAAACCTGTTTTAAAGAGTTCTCCAGACGTTTATTTTAAAGTGTAATGTAAAAAACTGTATAAAGAACTAGATTTTATAATGGATTTGTGAATAAAATAATACCCAAGGTGTTAGCACTGAATAAATACATTTTTGATAGTTATATACACAAATATGGAGCTCTGTGAACTTCAATTAGCAGCTCTCTTCTTTTTTCTGTTTTTCACTGGCTTTTTACTTGGTGCTTTTACTTGTGTTGCACTGGTGGTCTGTGTTCTGTGGACAAAGTAAATTAACAAGTTTTAGCAGTATTAGTACTGGGAGCTGACTTTTGCCAGCTGTGACAGAAGAGTACTGTAACCTTGAAAGGTATCCAGACGGTTTTACAGACCTAATTCTATAAACCTCAGGCTGAAGAAACCCAGAGAGCAAGCTTCTAAAACGTCTTGAGTATATGTATACGTTTGAAACAAGTGCCCTCAGCTCCAAACCATCATGATGTCAACGCGGCATAAGCGAGGCGGCACGTTCTTCACCCTTCAGTACGTTCACCAAAAGTCAAGTGCAAGAGCAGCGTCAGTAATGACCAAACTGGGAGCAACCTGGCATCTGTTGACAGTGGAGCGGCCCGAGTGCTGGGACATCGCGCACCCTCGGCTCGGGAAAGAGACACCCCGTGGGGCTCCATTTGCGCGGCACGGGGGAGGGGGACAGCCAAGCCTGTGATGTTACAGGCCAGGTGGGGTCCCTTCGAGGGGCGCTGAGGACAGGGAAGGAGAGGCAGGAGGGTCTCCGGGCTTCTGGGCGCGTTTGATTCTGTGCTGCTTGTCCATGTGTCTGTACCTCGTGAAAACTTGCTTTAGCTGTGTGCTTACTTACGCACTTTACACAATTTGTATTACATTTTTTAAAAATGTATTTTATTTATTTTTGGCTGCGTTGGGTCTTCGTTGCGTGTGGGATTTCTCTAGTTGCGGCGAGCGGGGGCTACTCATCGTTGCGGTGCGCGGGCTTCTCATTGCGGTAGCTTCTCCTGTTGCAGATCGTAGGCCCCAGGCACGTGGGCTCAGTAGTTGTGGCTCCCGGGCTCTAGAGCGCAGGCTCAGTAGTTGTGGCGCACGGGGTTTGTTGCTCCGCGGTGTGTGGGATCTTCCCGGACCAGGACTCGAACCCGCATCCCCTGCATTGGCAGGTAGATTCTCAACCACTGCGCCACCAGGGAAGCTCCTGTATTACAGCTTATAAAAGTTTACTCAGAAAAGAAAGGCAGGGCTTCCCTGGTGGCGCAGTGGTTGAGAGTCCGCCTGCCGATGCAGGGAACACGGGTTCGTGCCCCGGTCCGGGAGGATCCCACGTGCCGCGGAGCGGCTGGGCCCGTGAGCCATGGCCGCTGGGCCTGCACGTCCGGAGCCTGTGCTCCGCGACGGGAGAGGCCACAGCAGTGAGAGGCCTGCGTACAACCAAAAAAAAAAAAAAAAAAAAAAAAAAAAAGAAAGGCAGGGCTGTGAAGAAGTGTGTGGCTGGAAGCAGGGATCGATGTCAAAGATGGAGAAAAATCAAATGGCATTAAAGAGAGGAAGGGAGGAAGTCGAGAACTGTTCACCGTGATGATTTTGAAAGATGACACACAGAAGCTCTGGAACCCATAGAGGCTGACCTGGAGAGTGACAGCCGGGGTGCGGGGCCCTGGCGCCCCCGATTGGCCGCCGTCCTCCGTCGTGTGCTCGGGGAGGCTCGCACGGCTGTGGTCTGCTTCCCAGGGACGCGTCTTCATTCGTTTGGCCGTCAGAGGCTCACGCAGCTCCTCCTCCTCACTCCCAGCAGCCACCTCAAGCCCAGTGGAGACAGGACATCCCTGGGGGACGATCTCTTCTGTTCTCTGAGCAGAGATGGCCTTTCTTCCCAGTGCTTCCCAGACCTGCGTGTCCTGGGTCTTGGTATCACCAAGGTACTTGCCAAAAACATGCTCCGAAGGCCGTTTCCTGGAGACTCTGATTTGGTTGGTCTGGGGTGGGATCCAGGACCCCAGGCTCTTCTTCCAATCAGACAAGTTTAGGACACAGTGCTCTGGTGCAAAGGACATTCTTTGGAGAAGAATAAGCACGTTACTGTAAATGGTGAGATGACGTTCTGAACATCGTCCGATTTATTGTAAGGATTTTACCATTTCCTGTAGGGGAAGAGGAGAAGGGGCGTCCCGGCAATGCAAGCGGCAGTAAGGTTGCTACATAAAAGTACAGGCTGCCCAGTTAACCTTGAACTTCAGATGAACGATGAATAATATTTCAGTGCATGAGATGTTCTTCGACCGTTTATCTGAAATTCAGACTTAGCGGGATGCCCGGTATCGTCACTCGCCAGATCTGACCACCATCCAGGAGGGGATCGAGGACCCTGAGGGTGTTCGCTGGGGCCACTGCAGGGGGGCAGCCGGCAGGCAGGCTGGGTGGGGTCAGAGGGCCAGTCAGAGGCTCGGGTGATGACGGGAACATTGACTGTTACGTAAGCACTTCGCGTTATACAGTGGATTTACCGCTTCCCCTAACCTATGATGTCAGGTTTATCCTTATCCCACTTTTACGATGGGAAACGGGGCAGAGAGCTGTCACTTGGCCCCAATGGCGGCAGCGAGGAATCCAGGCAGTGTGATCCGTGCCCTTGGACCAGCTGCCAGCCTGGACGCCACCAGGGAGAGGCCAGGGTTCTCCGAAATGGGGCTCTTCACCGTGGCTGGTCCCTGCCCCGGCCCCGTCCGCCCTGGGTTCGGCTAATACTGACTGTGTACCTGCCGTGTGCTGGCCCAGGGCTCACGGTGGTGGGACGGGGGTGGGGGTGGGGGTGGTGCTGGTTCTAGAACTTGGTCAGGGATTCTGAGCCCTGAATTCCCCTCCCTCCGTGGAAGGTGAGGGCCCACCGGTCTGGCTCCTCTCTCCCCGGATCTTTCTCAAACCTCCGGCTGCCTTGCCCCGGGCTGGCCACCCTCCCGTCGGTTCCCACCGTGTCTCGTCCGTCCGTGTGTGCTCCTGCCCCGGACCCGAGAGCTCAGAGCAGCGCTTGGTCAGGGAAGCGAGAGGCGTCGGCCAGCCCCCCTCCCCGGGCGGTCTGAGGACTGAGGAGGGTCCCTGGAACCACTGAAGAGCTCCCAGTGGGCTCAGTTTGTCGCGGGGGCATGTCTGGGAGGACTTGGTGGCCAACAGGAGACGCGAGCCATCCTCCTGGCGGTGGGTGGTCTCCCTTCACCCTCCCTCCCCCCAGCCCCACCCAGGCGGCGAATGAAGGCGCAGCGTTGAAACATGCCTCTCACAGGATCGTAATGAAGGAAACGCAAGTCACAGCCGTGGGACTGTTTTTCACACGCCAGACTGAGGAGCATGCGGACGTGAGGGCCGGCGGTGCCCGTAGCGATCGGAGAGACAGGTGCTCTCACGCCCCGGAGGGGGCGACGTGGGACACGTTTTTGGAGGGCATTTTGGTAACATCTGTGAACAGTAGAAGTACACACACCCTTGGACCCAGGTCTCTTGGAGGATGTCACCATACGGCATAACCCCAGATACCTGCCTGAGGATATTTACTGCAGCACTAGGTGTAACAGTAAGAAAAGCCAGAAACGATGAACCTCAATGTCTGTCAATGTGGAAATGATTAAATAGTCTGTAGTTCCTTTGCAAAAATCAAATTCCACTTAACTATTCAAAGGAGTGAGCTAGAAAGCTCCCCAAGACACCCTTCGTCTTTTCTGCATCTGCCGTTGAGGAATTCGTCCCAGGTCACCTTAATCACCACGTTCTGGTCACGGTGCTGGGGAGGAAGCAGTTAATCCCAAGAGCCTCACAAGCAGACACCCGGACAGTCAGGGAAGGTTTAGAGGAACGTGAAAACTGCGTGGGAACTGAGAGAAGCGAGGCGGTGGGTGGAGGTGGGTGAAGGGACTGCAAGATCCGTCTTGAATGGGAGAAACTCGAATATGGAAAAGCCAAAGGGCAGAATTCAGCTGCGGTGTGCCATCAAGTTAAAGACAGTAGCCACAGAGGCGTGTATGCACACATATCTGTAGAGTGTAACAGGGCGTGTGTGGTTTGATCCCATTCGTGTAAAAGTTGAGAGGCTAGTCATGACGGTATACACATAAACATTTTCCGGAAGGACACGTAAGAAATTATTAATATTGGTAACCGTTGTTAACTATTAATAGTGGCAACAATTATTGTCTTTGGGCAGAGCTGGTGGGGTGGAAGAGAGGTGTGATTTTTCTTTTTCTTTTATGCTTCTGCACTCTCTTCTTCCTCCCGCAAACAAAGTTCTAATTTTCAGGGTGATTGATGTCATCTTAGTAGGAAGAGGAAAGCAATTCCAGTGAAAGGGATCCAAGGAACCCAGGCTAAGAAGTAAAGTGTAAATAACTCTCAGTCACCCCAGTAAACTGTGCCGAATCCCAAAGCGGGGTGTGTGTGTGGGGGGGAATTTTGGGAATGTGGCCCATCCGTCCCCTTCCCGGGGGCTGGTGTCACTGTGACTTGCGCCCAGATGAGCATCCAAATAATCCGGGGTCAGCTGCAGGGTGGGGTCCCCTGGGGACCTTCAAAACCACTGATGAGCTGTTACCACACCTGACCAGGCCAGCCCAGGGGGTGGGGCCCAGGTGGCACGGTTTTGAACACGACTCAACCCAGCTGCGCATGTGAGAACCACTCAGGGAGTGAGAAATGTTAACATCTGTATCAGTCTGCTCCGGAGGCCGTAACAAGACACCACAGATTGGGTGGCTTAAAAACAGAAATTTATTTTCTCATGATTCTGGAGGCTGGAAGTCCAAGATCAAGGTGTGGGCCGGCTTGCTTCCTTCCGGGGCCCCTCTCCCCGGTCTGTAGACGTCCCTCCTCTCCCTGCGTCTTCAAAGGGTCCTCCCTCTGTGTGTCTGTGTCCTAATCTCCTCCTCGTACAAGGACCCCAGTTTTACTGGATCACATTCGGCCCTAAAAACCTCACTTAACTTGGTTTACCTCTTTAAAGGCTCCATCTCCAAATACAGTCACATCTTGAGGTCCTGGGGGTCAGCTTTGACATACGAATTTTCAGGGGACACAATTCAGCCCCATAACACTGTCCAGACTGCATTTTAGGCCGGTTAAGTCAGAATCTCTGGAGGTGGACATGAGTGTGTTTTCAGCCACAGATGATTCTGATGTGCAGCTGAGGCTGAGGTACGCTGACCCACAGGGTGACAGGGTGACAGGCGCAGGAGGGGGGCTCAAGGGACCAGCCGCACTTGGTAACCGGCAGCTGTGTCCCCAGCGAGAGCCTGGATGGTGCTGCTTAGCGTGGCCGCCGGAATCGAGGGGCTATAGCTGTCCTCCCACCAACTGCGTCTTTAAATCCATTTTTTCATCTCCTCCCTGTTTGGAATTCAGTCTCTGAGGAGCTCAGTGAAGCTTGCTTTTAATCAGCGTTACCAGATCGAATTCCCTGAGGCCAGAGTGATCAAAATATAAGTGAGTTTCAGATAAGCTAATGACATCACTGAAAAGAGCCAGGGCACGTGACAAGTCCAGAGAGTTGACTTCCAGAAGGGAGGTGGGGAGGCCCTACCCCAGGCAGCGTGCCCAGCCCCGTGGACCTGTCCCTGTGAGGATGGAGTGCCAGGGATCGGGGCAGAGGCGGACGAGGTGAGACGGACCCCCCCAGCGCAGAGGTGATGATGCCATCGCCTCAGGGAGCTAAACCAGCCCCAGAACTGCTCCACCTTTGAACTTGTTGTTAGAGGACGCAAGACATTTCTTAGTGTTGAAACTGTTGACCTGGGATCTTCTGTTTCTTGCAGTCCAGAGCGTCCTAACCTGACACAGCTAATTACTGCCAGGCAGTGGTTCTCAGTTACAGCGGCTGAAAATTACACCCACTTGGTAGCCGAGGAGAAAACAGAACAAAACAAAAATCCCACTGATTTCTGAGTTCCACTTCCAGAGATCCCGATTTAACTGGTCTGGAGGGAAGTCAAGGCACTGGGAATTTGGAAGGTGCGTCGGGGCGGAGACCCACTACGCTAACGTCGGGAAATTTATACGAATGGGGATCCAGAAGCTGCCTCGGGACCTTTCAAGCCAGAAGCTGAGCAAAGATGGGGTCAGACGGAAGGTGGGCCTGTGCCTCTTGTCGGGGGCTGCTGTCAGGGCCGAGCAGGAGCAGCTTATGCCCACGCGGTGGGCCGTCCACAGGGAGCTGCCCCAGAGCTGCCCAGGGCAGGTGTGGACCCGGGATCTGGATAAAAATGACCTCATTTCCTCATCAGTCGGAAGAGCCAGTGTGTGTGCTCCGCGTGTGCACGTGTGTGATACACGTGTGCATGTGCGTGCGTGCGTGCGTGATACGCATGTGCGTTGTGTGCACGTGTGCGTGCGTGCATGTGCCGGTGATGGGGAGATGGGGTTTGCACTGTATTTGGAACTGGGGAAGCACCGGCTTTCGGGAAGAAAAACCAGAGGGGACTGAAGGCCCGACCGTGGTGTGAGCCTGCACCAAGCCTGACCCCAGGTGGCTGGTGTGGGGTTGTGTGTGCGTGGAGGGGCACTGAGGTCTCCCCCCACTCGGGAGTGAGGTGGGCTCCGCTCCCAACTCTGAGACCATGGGATGGCTGTGTGCCGCCTGCAGACACGGCAGGGGTGGGGACACACGATGGGACCTTGGGGACAGGAAAAGCCAGCATCCCAGAAACAGCTCTGGGCGGGGGACTCCCGTCCCGGTGTGGTGGGAGTGGAATTTTCACTGTCCGTCTAGACGGTGTGGCCATTGCTGACAGTGGGACGTCGGCCTGTAGGTCCGAGGCGGGCCGTCATCTGGAGGACCTGGCCGTCTCATTTCCTCATTTCCAGACCGCCTCTAAGGGTTGTGACCAGGACAGAGCACCCTTTCCTTTACTTTCCTAGTTAAATAAGAAGCAAACAGTGCTTTCTCTTTCAATATCCCTTTGAGCGTTGCCCGCGGGACGGCCTGGGGGAGGATGGCCAAGCCTGACTTTTGGATGGTGATGATCGGGAAGGGGAGACTAAGTCACTCGGTGTTGGAAAAGTCCCGAGTGGGGGTAAAACGTGGAATAACGTCGTCCCCGCCCCCAGAGAGCTTATAACTCGTTAGGGAGAGCGGACCGAGGTGGAGAAGGGTACCAGGAGTGCTGAGAGGTCCGGCTGTGTGGCCCGCAGCACAAAACGCCCGGGCTGGGGGGGCTGCAGGTGGAAGCGCCTTCCTGAGCAGGCCGGACGGGGTGGGCGACGGGCGCAGGGGCTGGGCCCGGGGAGGGGCGGGGGCGGGGGCGGGCGACCTGCAGGGCCACGGGGTGCGGAGGACTCGGGGGCCCAGAGCCGGGGCCCCGGCGAAGCTCAGACGCCAGCTCACGCGCCCGAGGCCAGGCAGCCCCTCCCTCCTCCGTGTCGGGACTGGGAGCGGCCCAGCCTCAGCTGCAGGGTCAGCGTCGCTTCCGGAACGTTGGCCGGTGACTGGTCACCTCTGTGTCCTGTCGGGCTGTCGGCCTCGAGCCCCGCACTCGGTGGCCGTCCTGCCAACGTGCCGGCAGATTGAGCAGTGAGCGCACGGCTGGCGAGGCAGAGTCAGCTGGCCGGCGTCCGGCTGAGCTGGCCGGGCCACCCCCAGAGCCCTCCGCAGGGCCCTCTGGCTCCTGTCCGCGTCCTGACCCCTGGGGGGCCCTTCCCCTCTGAGTAGAGACCACTTCGTGTCCGCTGTGTCTCTTCGGGGTAAGCGCCAGGCCCGCGGGGTTAAATTCAGTAACCTTTCACTTCCCCCAACTCTATTCGAGACAAGACTATACACATTGTTTTGAATAGGTAAATATATACATGAACAAAATTGTGAAGTTACAGTTTAGGGGAGAACGAGAAAAGCAAGTTTCCCTCTCTCCTCGGCGTTTCCTTCCATCCAGTTCCCTCGGGCGACCACTTCTAGGCTTCTTGGGAAGCCTCCGAGAAGCGCGCCGTGTCTACGGGCTTCTGTGAACACGTGTTTTTCTCGCCAAGGGCGTCGCGCTCAGCACGTTGCTTTCGTCACCCACCAGACACCCTGCGGCTTCTCTGTGTGAGCGCACCGAGTCCTGCTGCTTTCTTTTTAACAGCCGTGCAGAGGCACGTGATTTATGCCACCAGTTGACCCCTGGTGAGCTTGTAGGGCAGATGAGGACACACTGAATAGCTCCTAAGACGTAGTTGTGAACTTGCACCCGTGAAGGATAATCACTGAAGAGAAGCCCTGGGTCTCAGGCTGTGTCTCTTTCAGATCCGGGCAGTCAGCGCTGCGTCGCCTTTGTTACGTGTAGTTTGCAGAAGCCGGGCAGGGTTTGTGGTCTTACCAGGCCCTCATAGCGCTCTGCTCGGGCTGTGAGGGTGGGAGCCCTGAAAGCCCCTGTGGCTCGACAGGCTGGCCAGCCGGCAGGACGCCCCTCCCCCACCCCCGAGATCAGCAGTCCCAGGGGCCCGTCAGGCTGGGGGCCTGGGCGCTGGGTTCTGGTCTGTTTGCGAGAAGGGTCACCTCAGGGTCACAGAACAGGAGGAAGCGGTTCCCAGGGCCAGGAAGGGACGGGGAGGGAGGGAGGGGGATGGGAGAGGAGTGACGGGTGCTGGCCAGCGGCGGTGGGGGGAGGACTCGGGAGAGCAGATCAAGTCTGGGGCGGGGGAAAGCCTGAACCATGGGGGGAGTTTGGCGTTTTAAAATTCCTGAAGGAATATCACAGAAGAGTAATTTTTTACAGGGATTCATGGCTAATTTTGTGAATTTTGGAATTTCCCTGTCTCCCAGCCTCTGGCCTCCACATCTCAATACTTTAATTTTTTAGATGGTTTCACCGGTTTTGCTCACCCCGTGGTAACCGGGTGTGTGTCTCAGGGCTTTTGCAGTGTTAAGGGCAGCCTGTGAGAAGGGTTCCAGGGGCCCTGGATTTTTGCTAGAGCAAGTCGAGGCCCTGAATCAGTGACCTCTGGACGGTTGTGAGGAGGCTGAATGGCTTTTTAGGAGAAATGGCAGCATCAAGCTCAAATCTTACTAAGCAAACCAGTTTCAGTGCTTAAATGTAAACACACCCATATGTGATGTAGATAAGCCTGCTTCCTTTCTAACCATAAACCTGCTGGTTTGAACAGGAAAGAGCTTGTACCTGGGCTGCGCCTGGGTAAATAAAATTGCTCACAGGATCCTCAGTGTTTTGCAGCAGACAGCTACCCTTTATTTATTTTATTTTATTTTTTTTAAACATCTTTATTGGAGTTTAATTGCTTTACAATGGTGTGTTAGTTTCTGCTTTATAACAAAGTGAATCAGTTATACATATACATATGTCCCCATATCTCTTCCCTCTTGCGTCTCCCTCCCTCCCACCCTCCCTATCCCACCCCTCTAGGTGGTCACAAAGCACTGAGCTGATCTCCCTGTGCTGTGTGGCTGCTTCCCACTAGCTCTCTATTTCACATTTGGTAGTGTATATATGTCCATGCCACTCTCTCACTTCGTCCCAGCTTACCCTTCCCCCTCCCTACATCCTCAAGTCCATTCTCTAGTAGGTCTGTGTCTCCATTCCCATCTTACCCCTAAGTTCTTCATGACTTTTTTTTTCCCTTAGATGCCATATACATGTGTTAGCATACGGTATTTGTTTTTCTCTTTCTGACTTCACTCTGTATGACAGACTCTAGGTCCATCCACCTCACGACAAATAGCTCAATTTCGTTTCTTTTTGTGGTGGAGTAATATTCCATTGTATATATGTGACACATCTTCTTTATCCATTCATCTGTTGATGGACACTTAGGTTGCTTCCATCTCCTGGCTATTGTAAATAGAGCTGCAATGAACATTTTGGTACATGACTCTTTTTGAATTACGGTTTTCTCAGGGCATATGCCCAGTAGTGGGATTGCTGGGTCGTATGGTAGTTCTATTTGTAGTTGTTAAAGGAACCTCCATACTGTTCTCCATAGTGGCTGTATCCATTTACATTCCCACCAGCAGTGCAAGAGGGTTCCCTTTTCTCCACACCCTCTCCAGCATTTATTGTTTCTAGATTTTTTGAGGAAACCATAAACAAGACCAAAAGACAGCCCTCAGAATGGGAGAAAATATTTGCAAATGAAGCAACTGACAAAGGATTAATCTCCAAAATTTACAGGCAGCTCATGCAGCTCAATAACGAAAAACCAAACAACCCAATCCAAAAATGGGCAGAAGACCTAATAGACATTTCTCCAGAGAAGATATACAGATTGCCAACAAACACATGAAAGGATGCTCAACAGCATTAATCATTAGAGAAATGCAAATCAAAACTACAAAGAGCAGGGCTTCCCTGGTGGCGCAGTGGTTGAGAATCCGCCTGCCGATGCAGGGGACACGGGTTGGTGCCCTGGTCCGGGAAGATCCCACATGCCGCGGAGCAACTAAGCCCGTGAGCCATGGCCGCTAGGCCTGTGCGTCCGGATCCTGTGCTCCGCAACGGGAGAGGCCACAGCAGTGAGAGGCCCGCATACCGCAAAAAAAAAAAAAAAAAAAAAAAAAAAAAACTACATAGAGCTATCATCTCACACCAGTCAGAACAGCTACCCTTCAGAAGCAGCCTCCCCTCCTGCCCAAGGACATGCAGCCTGTGTGCCTGGCCCCCGTTAGGCTCAGCACATGTGCTTTAAGTTACTTGTTCGGCTGTTTGTTTACACTGGTTTGGACTCCAGAATGCTTATTTTACAGGGATCAGAATCCAGAATTATCATTGTTTACTTTGCTGCTTACATTGCCCCGGCAGGGGTTCCTTCAGGTCGACTACCCCTCCTCACCTTTGCTTTCAGCAGCACAAGCTCTTTAGGGTCATCTGGTCGTTTCCTTGACCCATCCCTGGAATCAGCCCCATCTCCAAGAAGCCCTGGTTCCGTGTCGCGGAGGATGGTGTCTCTGTCTAAATGTCTCTAACATTTCTTTTCAAATCCATTTAGGACAAAACTACGGGTTAGAACGTAAATGTAAGCTGTTCGTCTTTATCTTGCAGTGCTAGCACTGGGGTCCGCAGGCCCGGAGGAGGGGAAGGGTCAGCAGGAAATCACTAGTGGAGAGATTTTGAAGTAGCTGTAGCATATTTTCAAACCTGCTTTTCATTAGCAGTGACAAGATCCAGCCACACCCTGGACTTGGCCGCATTGCCTCTTCCCTCTCCTGCACTCGGGTCCGGTAAACTCTAAAATTCCTTCCTTCTGAAAGCCCTCTCTTTCCCCCCTCCCCACATCTCTTCTCCATTTCTAAAAGTATGTCCTTGTACTTGTACAGAGAAATTTGATCCATATGGGCTGGATCATCTACACTTAACTCATAAAAACTACTCTTTTTTAAGAGTTATTCCTCCGCCAAGTGTCTGTGAACAATAATAAAATGTTTTCCCAAGAAAAAGTGCCAGCTGAACTCCCAAACTTCACCCTCTCTCCCTGACCTAAAATTTCATTCAATTTAACCAGCATGTATAAAGTGTCCTCATCTGTATTGGGTACGTATTGGGGTATAAACATCAAGGCCATCTGGTTCCCCGTGTCCAGGAGTCATTAGGCTAATGAGGGAGAGAAACGTGCCGATGATAAGACTCTTACGGAGCTGAGGGAGGTCCTGGCACAGGTGACGGAACCTCAGTGGCACCTGAGGCTGGCAACGAGCTAAGGGTGAAGCAGCGAGCGGGCGACGGAGCCCCTCCGAAGCCCGGCTGCCTGGCGTCCGCCTGCGGCGCCGTGCGGGAGCTGTGCCACCCCGCCTGGCTTTCCTTCCTTCACCCACTTTCCTCCTTCCTGCCCACGCGGTGACCCGCGGGTTCTCACCAGTGCCTTTGCGACTGTCCCTCCCCAGCTCAGCCTTGGCTTCGCTCTTTGCCTGATTGCCTGACTGTCGAACCAGAGCGGGGGGAGGGGGGGACCCTCCCCAGGGCAGACGGCATCCGGTTCTGCAAGTTTTACAATGTTCTGAGCCGCCAGCTGTGTCCTGCCGAGCGGAGGCCTGGGGTCTGAGCATTACAGCAGCTCTGCCAGAAGCCCAGCAGATGTGTTTAAAGAAAAACAGACCTACTGTCCAGCAGCAGAACAAGCCACAGTCAGCTCTCGATGACGGGGAGAGAAATTTCCCTGAAATAACACCTGACAACGGTGGTTTCAGCCTAAATGCGGGAATCTGGGGGAGAGCCACCCGGGGGCGTGGTCCTGTGATCAGTCACTGCCGGGGGCATAAATTAGCTGAGCGGCTCCTGCAGGAGCGCGCCAGGCGGGGGCCGGTTTCCAGGCTCTGCTCTGAGCTGGACCAAAGCGGGAATGCTCAGTTGACCTAACACTCGGCAGGGTTACTGAGCCTTAGGCTTGGGAGCAGTTCAGGTCTGGAGCAATCCTCGTGGAGCACTTTGCAAGTTCTGCCAGCCCCGGAAGTGGGACTCGTGGCTTCCTCAGTGATCTCGGGTCCCAGCCTGTGGCTACTCCTGTGCTTCCCCTGCCCCTTGGTCAGGGGGCGGGTGGAGATGGGGGCCAGAGCAGCCCCAAGGAAGATCTGTACCGTGAAACTGAGCCCTGGTGGGTGTCCTGGGGAACACAGCCTTATTTCTGGAACGGAGTCCCCCTAAAACCGAGTTCCCCTACTGCGTTTATGATTAATCTCTCTGTCCATGACTTTATTCCCTTTCTTGTCCCCTCTGACCTCAATCCTGTGCTCACTGGACACTGATCAACCAAGGTCAGGTGACTAAGGTTGCTGGCGCTGATAAGATCGTAGGTAACAATGGTACTAATGAAAGCTGCTGGGACTTCCCTGGTGGTCTGGTGGCTGAGGCTCTGCACTCCCAGCGCAAGGGGCCCGGCTCGACCCCTGATCGGGGAACTAGCTCCCATATGCCACAACTACGAGTCTGCATGCTGCAACTAAAGACCCCACGTGCTGTAATGAAGATCCCGCACGAGTGCTGCAACTAAGACCCAGCACGGCCAAAAAAAAAAAAAAAAAAAAAACCTGCTGCTGTCGATATATCACCGTTAACATACACACTCAGGTTGTTTCTCCAGGGCAAGATGAGCTAACAGACCCCTGGACCATTAGCCACCGGAGACCTCTTGACCCCTGAGACCGTGCTTACGTAATGTCACAGAGATGTCACGAGGTGATGGGCCAGCCCAGGCTCTTTGCTCTTCCCCTTTAAAACGCCCCCAACTCAAAGACCAGGCTGGAGTGGGACCGAGGCTTGTCTCCCGCTCCCGTGGTTGGTGTCCTGTTAATAAATCCTTGCTGCAAACTCCGGTCATCACAGTTTGCCTTTCTGCACTGCAGGCACAGGAGCCCTTGCTTACTGACAAATCCACCCCCAACCTCAAGCATCCCGGAGAGTTTGTGATCAGTTCTCAATTTCCGCCTCTCAAGCCCGAATCCACCTGCTGAAGGCTTACTGCCCAGGGAAAGTGGCCTTTGTCTTCTGGATCAGGTGCTGGTCAAATGTGGCCACAGAAGAAAGCCAGCACGATGGCAGGTGTTGTACAGCCCCACCTCTGTTTGCATCCGGAACAGGCAGATCCACAGGGATGGAGAGAGAGTCTGGGTGTCTGAGGCAGGGGGTTCCAGTGAAGGGGCGTGCGGTGTCTTCCTGGGGGTGGGTGCACAAGGGCATAGACCAAGACCCACTGAACCGCACACTTCAGAAGGGTGAACTTGATGGCACGTGAATGACATCTCAGTAAATATAAAGGTGGCAGCAGAACCGAGGGACACACAGTAGAAGCCGAGCACCTCATGCTGCTGTCCTTGTGGGAAAGTCCCTGAGTTTTGCTCTTGCTTTTGGCTCAGCTGGAGGCTACTGGCCGCGTGGGAGAAAAGCCTGCAGCTCAGGAGGGACTGGGTCCCCCTCTCCCTGCACTGCCTCTTTGCCCTTTCTTCTTCCCTGAGTCAGAACCTGGGTTTCTTGGATGCTGTGAAGCGGCTGCCCGAGTTACCTCATCTCCAGAGCTGCAGCACAGGGGCTCTGTCTGTCCTTCAAGGCTCTTTAACTGCAGTCGTTCATTGGGGTTTGGGCCAACTGCGTGCGACCCGCCGCTCTGGGCACTGGGGGTCGCCAGATCTTCCCACGGTAGTCAAGAGGACAGAAACGCCGTACATTTCAGAAAGTAAATCATGGGGCATCTGAGGAGGAGTTAAGTGCTAGAAAAGAGAAAAGCAGAGCAGGGTAGGGGGTTGGGAGCACAGGGTAGGGGTGCAAGTTTAAACCACTGGGTGGGCAGAGCAGACCCACTGAGAAGGTGTCCTCTGAGTAAAGAGCACGGGGAGGCCCGAGAGAGCCCTGCAGGGAGCCGGGGAGGAGCTGCCCTGCCCAGGCTTGGCCCCCAGGCGGGAGCTTGCCAGGCGGCTGAGGCGCAGCCAGTAGGCAAGGAGGCCAGGAAGCCAGCGGAGGGCGCCGCTCAGGGAGGCACCACGGGTATTAACCGTGTCTTCCTTATTCTGTGTTTTTGTTGCTCGGACATCTCGGGGCCTTGCTGATCTGGAGGGACTGCTCCTCCCAGGTCAGCTAATCCCCAGAGACAGTAAATGTGCCAACCACCCAATTCAGAGCCCACTCCCAGCCCCTCCTCCACAGACTCTCACCATCCAGGCCACTGCTGCCCTGCCCTGCTCACCCCAAGGCCAGGAGCCAGAGAACTAGGGGCAGCTTATTCAGTTATTCAAACGACCCAGTGCCCACACCGTTACCAGCCTTGCCTGCACCTTCCTGTGGAAACCGCAGTAAAGGCTCTGGGCCACATTTTCCCATAGACGGAGCCTCTGGACTGGCCCTGGGGCTTCCCCACATGGCCCTGTGTGGTGAGCCTCCTGACTCTAGGGAGCTGCCAATATAAAATCTCCCTTCACGGGGCCCGCCTGGGGGCGCAGTGGTTGGGAGTCCGCCTGCCAATGCAGGGGACACGGGTTCGAGCCCTGGTCCGGGAGGATCCCAAGTGCCGCGGAGCCACTAAACCCGTGCGCCACAACTACTGAGCCTGCGCTCTAGAGCCCGCGAGCCACAACTACTGAGCCCACGAGCCACAACTACTGAGCCCACGTGCCTCGAGCCCGTGCTCCGCAACAAGAGAAGCCGCCGCAATGAGAAGCCCGTGCACCGCAACCAAGAGTAGCCCCCGCTTGCCGCCACTAGAGAAAGCCTGTGTGCAGCAAAGAAGACCCAACGCAGCCAAAAATAAAATTAATTAAAAAAAAAAAATCTTCCTTCATGACAGTGATTCCCATGTCTATGTGTCTTACCATGCCTGATGAAAGCAAATCCTGGGTCCCCTTAGAAGACGGGGTCTTTGGCTGCTGCCCTGAGAAAGCTGCGACCCCGGGGTGGTTCAGAGCAGGGGAGGCTGCTGCCTTTCCCCCTCCTCCTCAATCCACAAGTTAGTGTGCAGCTCACCACCAAGAAACATGTATGTTCTCAGTGGGTGTTCTGGTCATGATTCAAAACGAAAAATTGGTGTTTTCCTTCAAGAAGTTCCACGTGGTTTTCAGGCTTCAATCTTTTCACGACTCGTAATTACCAGGACTATCTCCAAGAGGCAGAAAAGAATGCAGAGATGCTAATTGTCGGCTCTGTATTTATTTATTCATTTATTTATTTATTCTTGGCTGCGTTGGGTCTTCGTTGCTGCGCGCGGGGCCTACTCTTCGTTGCGGTGCGCGGGCTTCTCGTTGCTTTGGCTTCTCTTGTTGTGGGGCACAGACTCAGTAGTTGTGGCTCATGGGCTGTAGAGCGCAGGCTCAGAAGTTGTGGCTCACGGGCCCAGCCGCTCCGCGGCACGTGGGATCTTCCCGGACCAGGGATCGAACCCGTGTCCCCTGCATCGGCAGGCGGACTCTCAACCACTGCACCGTCAGGGAAGCTTCCAGCTGTATGTTTTGGAAAGCCCATCATCCAGTCCTGAGATTTCAAGTAAGGAATTTTGACTGGACTGAGGGACAGAAATGGGGAAGTGGTGACCGTAGGAGGAGGCGAAGTTCTGATCGATTTGCGAGAATTGCCAGGACTCGCCCTGAAGTACTTCCGAGGCCAGGCGCTGTGTGGAGTGTACTGAAATAGCGCTGTGTGCAAATTGCTACGATTCCTTGAACGTGCTGGTGAAGAAAGGACTGCGAAGATGCTTACCGCTATGTCACGGATGAAGTCTTGCAATCCAAGCCCAGGAGTCTTACCCACGGACTCTCCATGTGCCAGTGACAGACGGGGACCGCCCAGGAGACTCCCACCCTCCCGCCAGCATCCTTCCTCTTAGTCTAAACGCCCCCCCCGCACCCCCCCCCGCCAAATAGAGACGGCCTTCCGCCTCCTTTCTTCGGAAGGAATAGTGTGCAGATTTGTTTATTATAGCAGTGAATGGCTTTCTGACCCTTGCGTGAAGGTGCTGTTGAAAGAAAAGATAAATCACAGTCTTATTTAAGGTATCCTCAGCAGTCACTTCACTGCATACAAGTGCCCCTGTGGGTCCTGCCTGTGCCTGTGGAGAGCCTCTGAATTCAGTGACAGTAAAGTTAAAGTCATGGAGCTCATTATTATTGTATAGTTCATAACAAAAAATAATAACTTGTGAAGGTCTGCAAAATAACATAACTCCTCATATCTTTCTCATTGATATATAATTAACATATGACATTGTATTCGTTTCAGGTGTATAGCATAATGATTCGATATTTGCACATATTGCAAAATGATCACTGCAGTGAGCCTAGCCTGCGTTGAGTCTGTTTTCTTTCTGTCACTCAGATTGGGTAAATTCTTCTGAAGTGTCCTCAACTTCCCTGATTCTACCTTCTCATCTCCCCTGTACAACTGAGTCCATCCAGTGAGTTTTAGAATTTTACCTATTATGTTTTTTCAGTTCTGTAATTTCCACTTGGTTCTTTTAAAAAATATGTAACTTCAATTTCTTTGCTGAGATTTTCTGGTTTTTTTTCATCTGAGAGAATTCCTAATTGCTTTTTGCAGCATTTTTTTTTTTTTTTAATGATAGCTGCTTTAAAGCCCCTGTTAGGCGATTTTTTTTTTTTTAATTGTGGTACACGGACCTCTCACTGTTGTGGCCTCTCCCTTTGCGGAGCGCAGGCTGTGGATGCACAGGCTCAGTGGCCACGGCTCACGGGCCCAGCCGCTCCGCGGCACGTGGGATCTTCCCGGACCGGGGCATGAACCCGTGTCCCCTGCATCGGCAGGCGGATTCTCAACCACTGCGCCACCAGGGAAGCCCTAGGCGATTTTAACAGTAGATTCATCTTGTTATTGAGGTCTGTTGACTTTTCTCACTCAAGTTGTCATTTTCCCACTTCTTGGTATGATGGATGGTTATTTTTTACTGTATTCTGCATATTTGGGGCATTATATTATGAGACTCTGGATCCTACTTGATTTTCTTATTTGTAGCCAGCAGTTCCCCTGTTGAGATGTAGCATGAGGGCTGGATGGGTGTGTAGTTTCAGCTTCCCGTGGGTCCTGCTGACACCATCTCAGTAAAAGTACAGCCAACAAGCGCCAGACCCCACTAACGCTGTGTTGGTGAGGAAACTGGAACGACCTATGCCTCTTCCAGGTGAGAGACGGAGAGGAGATAGATCAGTGGTTTTCGCTTCGGCTGTCAAGTCTTTGCTCAGCCCTGCTGACACTACCTCGGAAGGGGATAGGCACGCCACCTGTGTCTGCTGGGTGACGATGGAAGCTCGGCGCTGCTGGCACCACCTGCAGGAGAGCAGAGCATTGCTGCTGCTCCCAAAGGGCGGGGCTTGGTGGTGGGGAGTGAAAGACCAGCTTCCTACTCAGTCTTGCTGAAGCTGCAGCTGGCAGGGACGTTTTCCGTTGAATTTTGGCTGGAGTACGGTGGGTATAGCCCAAGGTTCTTTTCTGTTGATAAGCTATCTTTTGCTCAGACTTTGGTTAGGGATAACAGGCTTTGCTTGAAGGTTTTCTTTTTTCAGTGACTGTTGTTAGGTCTAGGTTGGAGGCTTCTATAGTTTCTTGTCCAGTGTGTGGGGGGCGCATAAGGAAACCCAGGGGACTCCCCCACATGTCACCCTTAAAGTGCTGAGGTCCCCGGGCAGGCCGGCTCTACTCTCCACCGTTCAGAGTCTTCCTATGCTTTTTGGCTCTGTCAAGTCCAGTGTTTCTTAGTTACAAAAACAGAGGACCTGGAAGGAATGGAGCTACTCCACCATATCCAGAACTCGACAACGAACTTCTTTTTAATTTATTACTTTTAACTTAATTGTTAAAAATTATGAGTCTTGCCAACCTAAAAGCTACTGCCATAGCAGGTGCTACTCAGCCTTTCTTCTGTGTTTGGAAGATAATTTGCAAAAATGAAAAGTATTACAGTGATAGCGTAGTGAGGATGTGAATAAATTTAATCAATTTTATTGATATATAATTTATATCCAACCGATGTCACCCAGGTAAAGTGTATGACTTGGTGACTTTTTTTTTTTTTTTTTTTGCGGTACGCGGGCCTCTCACTGTTGTGGCCTCTCCCGTTGCGGAGCACAGGCTCCGGACGCGCAGGCGCAGCGGCCACGGCTCACGGGCCCAGTCGCTCCGCGGCACGTGGGATCCTCCCGGACCGGGGCACGAACCCGCGTCCCCTGCACCGGCAGGCGGACCCTCAACCACTGCGCCACCAGGGGAGCCCTCCTAACTCATTTTATTTTCTAACGATATTGCTGACATATAGGAAAGTTGTTGATTTTTTTTGCACAGGCTCCGGACGCGCAGGCGCAGCGGCCACGGCTCACGGGCCCAGCCGCTCCGCGGCACGTGGGATCCTCCCGGACCGGGGCACGAACCCGCGTCCCCTGCATCGGCAGGCGGACTCGCAGCCACTGTGCCACCAGGGAAGCCCTAGGCCAGTTCAGTTGGCTAGGCAGACCTGCTGGCAGCAAACTCATGACCAGAAGTTAGTATAGTGCTCGAAGCTTTAGCATAGCTAGCAAGAGCTGTAGGTCTTTCAGAGCATTTCCAGACACCCCTGCCTGGGCAGACACCTGGAATGGCCTACCGTGCAGTATTTCAAAGGGGCTCAACTTAAGCTGCTTCTGGGAGCCACTCTGATCTGTAGCAGGGCAACTGGCAAGGCCTTATCCCAAGTTAACTTAGTTTCTTGATGTATTTTAGTGATGCTCCATTTCCATGTTCGATTCATTTTCTCAGTTTTTCCTGTTGATTGTGGTCTCCAGGATGAATGTAGCTTCCAGTCAATTCGCGGTGCTTTAGACACTTGTTGGGTTCTGCTAGAGACAAAAGCGGGCCTGTTATCACTCTGAAGGGTGTTAGGTAGTCCGAAGGGGGGGATAATTTCCTTAAGGAGGTCTTTAACCACTTAGGAGGCATTTTCCGTCGGGGGCGGGGGGATATGCTTCCACCCATCCTGAAAATGTGTCCACTCACACTAGCAGGTACCCGAAGTTTCCTGCAACTCGAGGCATTTGAGTAAATTCTATTTGCCAGCGCTCCGTGGGGCAGGTCCCTTTGGGCTGAGTCCCCATCTGGGGAGGCCTGACAGCAGTTTTGGGGTGATTTTTAGCACAAATCGTGCAATTCCGTGTGACTCGCTGGCTAGTCTTTTGTAGGTGAGGTCCCATGGTATACGTCTGAATCCACGGCAGGATGGCACCTCTCCCGTAACGGGTACTGTCATGAACGTGTTTCAGCACAGTGTCCAGGAGGGCGTCCGGAGTCAAAACTGCTGCTTGTGTGTTTCATTTCCAGCCAGGCGAGTTATGGTCAAGAGTGAAGCCCCACTCTTTGGCCCTCTCCTTGTCCTTTTCTGAATACATTGGCTGATATTTTGACAAGTCGATCTGCAGAAGTGACCCACTCGTGGCTTGTTAACTCCTTTCCTTTGCTGCTCTCTTTGCAGCTTGGTCAGATGATTGACTGCCCTTTATTATAGGAGTCTCACCCTTCTGGTGGCCTGGGCAGTGCATTAGGGCCGCTTGTGAGGGCTTATGGACTGCCCCTAAGAGTGACAGGATTTCAGAAGCATGTTTTACGTGTTTATTGCTTGAAGTGAGCAGCCCCCTTTCTTTCCAGATCGCCCCGTGAGCATGCACCACAGAGAATGCATAGTGAGAGTCTGTGTGAGTATTTACTCACTTCCATTCAGCGAGGAGCAGGCTCTTGTCAGAGCCGTGATTTCTGCCTTCTGAGTCAAGCTCCCTGGGGGCAGGGCTTTTGCCCCAACAATCCTTTCAAGGGCTACCACTGCATACCCAGTTCATCACCTCCCTTGGTCCACGAAACTGCTTCCATCAATGAGCAATTCCATATCTGGCCTGGCCAAGGGTTGCTCTGTTGAACGCAGTCTGCTAGAGCACACTAGCTCGGAGGCGTGCAGGCACTCATGCTCTGGGGATGGTGCAGCATCAATCGGGAGCGGTGTGGCTGGATCTAGGGCGGAAGTGACTTGGAGTCTTACGTTGGGGTTGTCCAGGAGAATGGCCTGATACTCTCTCGTCCTCCCAGAAGTCAGCCAATAGCCCCTTTTCTGCTCCAGCAAAGAAAGGACATGGTGAGGAACATACACTGTGGAGGGTTTGCCCCAGGGGAAACTTCTCAGCTTCCTGAAGGACGTCACAGGTAGCCACTGCAGCTTGAAGGCAAGGGGCCTCCCCTTAATCGTCTGTTCTAGGTGTGTTTTTTTTTAACATCTTTATTGCAGTATAATTGCTTTACAGTGTTGTGTTAGTTTCTGCTGTATAACAAAGTGACTCAGGTGTACGTATACATATATCCCCATATCGCCTCCCTCTTGCGTCTCCCTCCCACCCTCCCTAGCCCACCCCTCTAGGTGGTCACAGAGCACCGAGCTGATCTCCCTGTGCTATGCGGCTGCTTCCCACTAGCTGTCTATTTTACGTTTGGTAGTGTATGTATGTCCATGCCACTCTCTCACTTCGTCCCAGCTTACCCTTCCCCCTCCCTGTGTCCTCAAGTCCATGCTCTGTGTCTACGTTTTTATTCCTGTCCTGCCCCTAGGTTCTTCAGAACCTTTTTTTTTTTTTTGATTCCATATGTATGTGTTAACATACGGTATTTGTTTTTCTCTTTCTGACTTACTTTACTCTGTATGACAGACTCTAGGTCCATCCACCTCACTAATAACTCAGTTTCGTCCCTTTTTATGGCTGAGTAATATTCCATTGCATATATGTGCCACATCTTCTTTATCCATTCGTCTGTCAATGGGCATTTAGGTTGCTTCCATGTCCTGGCTATTGTAAATAGAGGTGCAGTGAACATTGTGGTACATGACTCTTTTTGAATTATGGTTTTCTCAGGGTATATGCCCAGTAGTGGGATTGCTGGGTCATATGGTAGTTGTATTTTTAGTTTTTGAAGGAACCTCCATACTGTTCTCCAGAGTGGCTGTATCAATTTACATTCCCACCAACAGTGCAAGAGTGTTCCCTTTTCACCACACCCTCTCCAGCATTTGCTGTTTGTAGATTTTTTGATCTTGGCCATTGTGATTGGTGTGAGGCGATACCTCATTGTAGTTTTGATTTGCATTTCTCTAATGATTAGTGATGTTGAGCATCCTTTCATGTGTTTGTTGATAATCTGTATATCTTCTTTGGAGAAATGTCTATTTAGGTCTTCTGCCCATTTTTGGATTGGGTTGTTTGTTTTTTTTTTGATATTGAGCTGCATGGGCTGCTTGTAAATTTTGGAGATTAATCCTTTGTCAGTTGCTTCATTTGCAAATATTTTCTCCCATTCTGAGGGTTGTCTTTTTGTCTTATTTATTGTTTCCTGTGCAAAAGCCTTTAAGTTTCACTAGGTCCCATTTATTTATTTTTGTTTTTATTTCCATTTCTTTAGGAGGTGGGTCAAAAAGGATCTTGCTGTGATTTATGTCATAGAGTGTTCTGCTTAGGTTTTTCTCTAAGAGTTTTATAGTGTCTGGCCTTACATTTAGGTCTTTAATCCATTTTGAGTTTATTTTTGTGGATGGTGTTAGGGAGTGTTCTAATTTCATTCTTTTACATGTAGCTGTGCAGTTTTCCCAGCACCACTTGTTGAAGAGGCTGTCTTTTCTCCATTGTATAGTCTTGCCTCCTTTATCAAACGTAAGGTGACCATATGTGCGTGGGTTTATCTCTGGGCTTTCTGTCCTGTTCCATTGATCTTTTTTTCTATTTTTGTGCCAGTACCATGCTGTCGTGATTACTGTAACTTTGTAGTATAGTCTGAACTCAGGGAGCCTGATTCCTCCAGCTCCGTTTTTATTTCTCAAGATTGCTTTGGCTATTAGGGGTCTTCTGTGTTTCCATACAAATTGTGAAATTTTTTTGTTCTAGTTCTGTGAAAAATGCCATTGGTAGTTTGATAGGGATTGCATTGAATCTGTAGACTGCTTTGGGTGGTATAGTCATTTTCACAATGTTGATTCTTCCAGTCCTAGGACTTGGTATATCTCTCCATCTCTTTGAATCATCTTTAATTTCTTTCATCAGTGTCTTATAGTTTTCTGCATACAGGTCTTTTGTCTCCCTAGGTAGGTTTATTCCTAGGTATTTTATTCTTTTTGTTACAATGGTAAATGGGAGTGTTTCCTTAGTTTCTGTTTCAGATTTTTCATCATTAGTGTATAGGAATGCAAGAGATTTCTGTGCATTAATTCTGTATCCTGCAACATTACCAAATTCATTGATTAGCTCTAGTAGTTTTCTGGTGACATCTTTAGGATTCTCTATAGTATCATGTCATCTGCAAACAGTGAGAGCTTAACTTCTTCTCTTCTGATTTGGATTCCTTTTATTTCTTTTTCTTCTCTGATTGCTGTGGCTAAAACTTCCAAAACTATGTTGAATAATAGCAGTGAGAGTGGACAATCTTGTCTTGCTCCTGATCTTAGAGGAAATGGTTTCCGTTTTTCACCATTGAAAATGATGTTGGCTGTGAGTTTGTCATATATGGCCTTTACTATGTTGAGATAGATAGATAATAGATATCTAGATAGATAGATATATATAATAGATATATTTACTACATTGATTGATTTGTGTATATTGAAGAATCCTTGCATCCCTGGGATAAACCCCACTTGATCATGGTGTATGATCCTTTTAATGTGCTGTTGGATTCTGTTTGCTAGTATTTTGTTGAGGATTTTTGCATCTATGTTCATCAGTGATATTGACCTGTAGTTTTCTTTCTTTGTGACATCTTTGTCTGGTTTTGGTATCAGGGTGAGGGTGGCCTCATAGAATGAGTTTGGGAGTGTTCCTCCCTCTGCTATATTTTGGAAGAGTGTGAGAAGGATAGCTGTTAGCTCTTCTCTAAATGTTTGATAGAAGTTGCCTGTGAAGTCATCTGGTCCTGGGCTTTTGTTTGTTGGAAGATTTTTAATCACGGTCTCAATTTCAGTGCTTGTGATTGGTCTGTTTATATTTTCTATTTCTTCCTGGTTCAGTCTCAGGAGGTTGTGCTTTTCTAAGAATTTATCCATTTCTTCCAGGTTGTCCATTTTATCAGCATATAGTTGCTTGTAGTAATCTCACATGATCCTTTGTGTTTCTGCAGTGTCCGTTGTTACTTCACCCTTTTCATTTCTAAATCTGTTGATTTGAGTCTTCTCCCTTTTTTTCTTGATGAGTCTGGCTAATGGTTTATCAATTTTGTTTATCTTCTCAAAGAACCAGCTTTTAGTTTTATTGATCTTTGCTATCGTTTCCTTCATTTCTTTTTCATTTATTTCTGATCTGATCTTATGATTCCTTCTGCTAACTTTGGGATTTTTTTGTTCTTCTTTCTCTAATTGCTTTAGGTATAAGGTTAGGTTGTTTATTTGAGATGTTTCTTGTTTCTTGAGGTAGGATTTTATTGCTGTAAACTTCCTTCTTAGAACTGCTTTTGCTGTATCACATAGGTTTTGGGTCATCGTGTTTTCAATGTCATTTGTTTCTGGGTATTTTTTGATTTCCTCTTTGATTTCTTCAGTGATCTCTTGGTTATTTAGTTGTGTATTGTTTAGCCTGCATGCTAAACAATACACTACTTGTATTTTTTACAGACTTTTTCCTGTATCGATATCTAGTCGCACAGCGTTGTGTTCAGAAAATATACTTGATACTATTTCAATTTTCTTAAGTTTGCCAAGGCTTGATTTGTGACCCAAGATATGATCTATCCTGGAGACTGTTCCATGAGCTCTTGAGAAAAGAGTGTATTCTGTTGTTTTTGGATGGAATGTCCTATAAATGTCAATTAAGTCCATCTTGTTTAATGTATCATTTAAAGCTTGTGTTTCCTAATTTATTTTCATTTTGGATGATCTGACCATTGGTGAAAGTGGGGTGTTAAAGTCTCTTACTATGATTGTGTTACTGTTGATTTCCCCTTTTATGGTTGTTAGCATTTGCCTTATGTATTGACGCGCTCCTATGTTGGGTGCCTAAATGTGTACAATTGTTATATCTCCTTCTTGGATTGATCCCTTGATAATTATGTAGTGTCCTTCTTTGTCTCTTGTAATAGTCTTTATTTTAAAGTCTATTTTGTCTGATATGAGAATTGCTACTCCAGCTTTCTCTTGATTTCCATTTGCATGGAGTATCTTTTTCCATCCCCTCACTTTCAGTCTGTATGTGTCCCTAGGCCTGAAGTGGGTCTCTTGTAGACAGCATATATATATCTTGTTTTTGTATCCATTTAGCCAGTCTGTGTCTTTTGGCTGGAGCATTTAATTCATTTACATTTAAGGTAATTATCGATATGTATGTTCCTATTACCATTTTCTCAGTTGTTTTGGGTTTGTTATTGTAGGTCTTTTCCTTCTCTTGTGTTTCCTGCCTAGAGAAGTTCCTTTAGCATTTGTTGTAAAGCTGGTTTAGTGATGCTGAATTCTCTTAGCTTTTGCTTGTCTGTAAAGTTTTTAATTTCTCCATTGAATCTGAATGAGATCCTGGCTGGGTAAAGTAATCTTGGCTATAGGTTTTTCTCCTTCATCACTTGAAATATGTCCTGCCACTCCCTTCTGGCTTGCAGAGTTTCTGCTGAAAGATCAGCTTATGGGGATTCCCTTGTATGTTATTTGTTGTTTTTCCCTTGCTGCTTTTAATATTTTTTCTTTGTATTTAACTTTTGATAGTTTTTTTTTTGTTTTTTTTTTTTTTTTTTTTTTTGTGGTATGCGGGCCTCTCACTGTTGTGGCCTCTCCCGTTGCGGAGCACAGGCTCCGGACACGCAGGCTCAGCGGCCATGGCTCACGGGCCCAGCCACTCCGCGGCATGTGGGATCTTCCCGGACCGGGGCACGAACCCGTATCCCCTGCATCAGCAGGCGGATTCTCAACCACTGCGCCACCAGTGAAGCCCACTTTTGATAGTTTGATTAATATGTGTCTTGGCGTGTTTCTCCTTGGATTTATCCTGGATGGGACTCGGTGCTTCCTGGACTTGATTGACTATTTCCTTTCCCATATTAGGGAAATTTTCAACTATAATCTCTTCAAATATTTTCTCAGTCCCTTTCTTTTTCTCTTCTTCTTCTGGGACCCCTATAATTTGAATGTTGGTGCATTTAATGTTGTCCCAGAGGTCTCTGAGACTCTGGGAGTCCTCAATTCTTTTCATTCTTTTTTCTTTATTCTGCTCTGTGGTAGTCATTTCCACTATTTAATCTTCCAGGTCACTTATCTGTTCTTCTGCCTCAGTTATTCTGCTATTGATTCCTTCTAGAGAATTTTAAATTTCATTTATTGTGTTGTTCATCATTGTTTGCTCTTTAGTTCTTCTAGGTCCTTGCTAAGCATTTCTTGTATTTTCTCCATTCTAGTTCCAAGATTTGGGATCATCTTTACTATCATTACTCTGAATTCTTTTTCAGGTAGACTGCCTGTTTCCTCTACATTTGTTTGGTCTGGTGGGTTTTTACTTTGCTCCTTCATCTGCTCTGTGTTTCTCTGTCTTCTCATTTTGCTTAACTTACTGAGTTTGGGGTCTCCTTTTCACAGGCTGCAGGTTTGTAGTTCCCGTTGTTTTTGGTGTCTGCCTCCATTGGCTAAGGTTGGTTCAGTGGGTTGTGTAGGCTTCCTGGTGGAGGGGACTGGTGCCTGTGTTCTGGTGGATGAGGCTAGATCTTGTCTTTCTGGTGGGCAGGAGCACATCCGGTGGTGTATTTTGGGGTGTCTGTGAGCTTATTATGATTTTAGGCAGCCTGTCTGCTAATGGGTGGAGTTGTGTTCCTGTCTTGCTAGTTGTTTGGCATAGGGTGTCCCGCACTGGAACTTGCTGGTTGTTGAGTGGAGCTGGGTCTTAGTGTTGAGATAGAGATTTCTGGGAGAGCTTTCACCATTTGATAGTACGTGGAGCCAGGAGGTCTCTGGTGGACCAATGTCCTGAACTCAGCTCTCCCACCTCAGAGGCTCAGGCCTGACACCCGGCCGGAGCACCATGACCCTGTCAGCCACACAGCTCAGAAGAAAAGGGAGAGAAAAAGAAATAAATAAAATAAAATAAAAGTTATTAAAATAAAAAAATTATTAAAAGTTAAAAAAATTAAAAAGAAAAAAAAAAAGAGGAGAGCAACCAAACCAAAAAACAAATCCACTAGTGAGAACAAGTGCTAAAAACTTTACCAAAAAACAAAAAACAGGGCTTCCCTGGTGGCGCAGTGGTTGGGAGTCCGCCTGCCGATGCAGGGGACACGGGTTCGTGCCCCGGTCCGGGAGGATCCCACGTGCCGCGAAGCGGCTGGGCCCGTGAGCCGTGGCCACTGAGCCTGCACGTCCGGAGCCTGTGCTCCGCAAAGGGAGAGGCCGCAGCAGTGAGAGGCCCGCGTACCACAAAAAAAAAAACAACAAAAAACCCCCCAAAATACGGACAGACAAAACCCTAGGACAAATGGTAAAAGCAAAGCTATACAGAAAAAAATCACACAAAGAAGCATACACATACACACAAAAAGAAAAAAAATATATATTTTTTTTTTAAAAAAAGGAAGAGAGCAACCAAATCAGTAAACAAATCTGCCAATGATAATAAACTCTAAATACTAAACTAAGATAAACATAAAACCAGAAACAAGTTAGATGCAGAAAGCAACCCCCAAGTCTACAGTTATTCCCAAAGTCCACCCCCTCAATTTTGGGATGATTCGTTGTGTATTCAGGTTTTCCACAGATGCAGGTACATCAAGTTGATTGTGGGGATTTAATCCGCTGCTCCTGAAGCTGCTGGGAGAGATTTCCCTTTCTCTTCTTTGTTCGCAGATATCCTGGGGTTCAGCTTTGGATTTGGACCCACCTCTGCGCGTAGGTCGCCTGAGGGCGTCTGTTCCCCGCTCAGAGAGGACGCGGTTAAAGGAGCAGCTGGTTCGGGGGCTCTGGCTCACTCAGGCCGGGGGGGTGGGGGGGGGTGGGCACGCATGCGTGGTGAGCCTGCGGTGGCGGAGGCCGGCGTGACGTTGCACGAGCCTGAGGCGCGCCGCGCGTTCTCCCGAGGAAGCTGTCCCTGGATCCCGGGACCCCGGCAGTGGCGGCTGCACAGGCTCCCGGGAGGGCCGGTGTGGAGAGTGACCTGTGCTCGCACACAGGCTACTTGGTGGCGGCAGCAGCGGCCTTAGCGTCTCATGCCCGTCTTTGGGGTCCGCGCTGGTAGCCGCGGCTCGCGTCCGTCTCTGGAAAGCGTTTAGGCGGTCCTCTGAGTCCCCTCTCCTCGCGCACCAGGAAACAATGGTCTCTTGCCTCTTCGGCAGCTGCAGACTTTTTCCCGGACTCCCTCCCGGCCAGTGGTGGCGCACTAGCCCCTTCAGGCTGTGTTCACGCCGCCAACCCAGTCCTCTTCCTGGGATCTGACCAAAGCGGGAACCTCAGCTCCCAGCGCCCCCCACCCGCCGGCGGGTGAGCAGACGAGCCTCTCGGGCTGGTGAGTGCCGATCGGCACCGATCCTCCGTGCGGGAATCTCTCCGCTTTGCCCTCCGCACCCTGTGGCTGCGCTCTCCTCCGCGGCTCCGGAGCTTCCCCCTCCGCCACCCGCAGTCTCCGCCCGCGAAGGGGCTTCTAGTGTGTGGGAACCTTTCCTCCCTCTCGGCTCCCTCCCACTGGTGCAGGTCCCGTCCCTATTCTCTTGTCTCTGTTTATTCTTTTTTCTTTTGCCCTCCCCAGGTACGTGGGGAGTTTCTTGCCTTTTGGGAGGTCTGAGGTCTTCTGCCAGCGTTCGGTGGGTGTTCTGTAGGAGCAGTTCCACGTGTAGATGTATTTCTGATGTATCTGTGGGGAGGAAGGCGATCTCCGCATCTTACTCTTCCGCCATCTTGAAGGTCCCTCCCCCTTTCCTTTTGTTTAATCATAAGTTTGTCTTCTAAGTCTGTGAGTGTCTTCTCTGTGGAAATATGTTCACTGGTTCCAATTTTTACATAACACCTAGAAATGATATCATAGTATATTTGTGTTTCTCTTCCTGACTGACTTCACATAGTATGATTATCTCTAGGCTCATCTATGGTGCTGCAAAGGGCAACGCTTCATTCTCTTTTCAGGCTAATATTCCAGTGTGTACATGTGCCACTTATTCTTTGTCCATTCATGTGTCAATGGACATTTGGGTTCTTTCCAAGTTTTGGCTGTTGTACATACTGCTGCAGTGCAGGTTTGGGTGCCTCTGACTTTTTGATTCTGGTATCCTCAAGTTATAGTGGGTCTGGCAGATCATATGGTAGCTCAATTTTTACCTTTTTACCTTTTAAAGGCACCTCCATTCTGTGGTCGTTAGTGGTCATTACCCGTTTACATATCTCCAGCCAGCATATGATGGTACACATTTCTCCACAACCACTTCAGCATTTATTTTCTGTAGACTTTTTGCTGATGGCCAAGCTGCCTGGTGGGACGTGATACCTCTCTGTTGTTTGGATTTGAATGTCTCTGTTTGTGATGTTGACCATTTTTCCATGTCCTTTTTTTTTATTAATAAAAAAGAGTGAGTAAAGTTTAACTGGTGATATTTTCTTCCTGAAAATTTGCCCTCTTTTGAAATTTTTGTCGATTTCAGACCATAGGACATATTTTGTGGGAAGGTGTCATTTACAGCCCTGCAGTCTTTGTGAATTATTGGTGACCATTAGCACTAGTTTTAAAGCTGCTGTTGCAGGAAACGGCCACAAAGTGGCAGGATTTATATGTGCCCAACTCCGGTTAGCAGGGCAACAGAGCCTGCCTGGAAGTCCTGTTCCTATGGTGTCAATTAGAGGGGAATGTGCCAGGACAAACCCCCAAAGCTTATGTCTCATTATTTCTCGTTTGTTCTTTTAATTTAATTTGTATTTTCTATCGGAGTAAATTTGATTACAATGTTGTGTTGGTTCTAGGCGTACAGAACCTGGTTCATTTATATATACACATGTATCTATTCATCCTCGGATCTTGTTCCCTTGTAGGTTATTACAGGGTGTTGAGTACACTTTGTTTGGTACACGGTGGTCTTTGGCGATTATATATTTTCTATGTATTAGTATATGTATGTTAATTCCAGTATCCTAATTTATCCATTCCTCACACCTTTACTTTTGGTTAACCATAAGTTTTTCTTCTAAGTCTGTGAGTGTCTTTCTCTGTGATAATTTGTTCATTGGTATCAATTTTAGATAACACCTATAAATGATGTCATAGGATATTTTTCTTTCTGACTTACTTCACATAGTATGATTATCTATAGGCTCATCTATGGCTCTGCAAAGTGCAGTTTTTCGTTCTTTTTTCTGGCTAGTATTCTACAATGTACCATTTTTCCACTCTGCACATGTACCCTCTTTCTTTGTCCATTCATGTGTCAATGGACGTTTTGGTTGCTTGCATGTCTTGGTTATTGCATATCTTGCTGTGGTGGACGCTTATGTGCCTGTGTCTATTTGACTCTGGTCTTCTCAGTTTCTTGACCCCATAGTAGGTCGGCCAGATTAAATGTAGCTCAATTTGTACCTTTTAACGGCACCTCCATTCTTTTCTCATTAGTGGCTGTTACGAGTCTACATCCCTCCAACAGCATAGAGGGTACTCATTTCTCCAAAACCACTTTAGTATTTATTGTTTGTAGACTTTATGCTGATGGCCACTCTGACGGATGTGAGGTGTATTTTTTCTAGTTTAGATTTGCATGTCTCCGACTATGCGTGTTGTTGAACAATTTTCCATGTCTTTTTATTTTTCTTTAAGAAAATACAGTGAGAAAAATTTACCTCTTGAAATTATCATCTTGAAAGTTTGCCGTGTTTTGAAATGTTTGTAAATTCCCGATGCCAGGACATTTTTTGAGGGCAGGTGTCAATTACAGCCCTGCAATCTTTGTGAATGTTGAGTTACTATTAGCACTGGGTTTAAAGCTGCTGTTGCAGGAAACGGCCACAAGGCGGCAGCATTTCTCCACTGCCAAACTGGTTACTAGGGCAACGGAGCCCTCCTGGAAGTCGAGTTCCTAGGTTGTCAATTAAAGTGGAATGTGCCAGGACAAACCCCAAAAGCTTATGTCTCATTACTTCTCGCTTTTTTTCTTATGAATTTATTTATTTATTTATTTTTGGCTGCGTTGGGTCTTTGTTGCTGGGCGCGGGCTTTTCTCTAGTTGCTGTGAGCGGAGGCTGCTCTTCGTTGTGGTGCACGGCTTCTCATTGTGGTGGCTTCTCTTGTTGCGGAGCACGGGCTCTAGGTGTGCGGGCTTCAGTAGTTGTGGCTCTTGGGCTCTAGAGCGCAGGCTCAGTCGCTGTGGCTCACGGGCGTAGTTGCTCCACGGCATGTGGGATCTTCCCGGATCAGGGCTCGAACGCGTGTCCCCTGCATTGGCAGGCAGATTCTCAACCACTGCGCCGCCAGGGAAGTCCCTCACTTGTTTTTTTAATTTATTTTTAATTTTCTATCAGACTGAATTTAGTTACATTGTTGTGTTTGTTCTAGGCGTACAGAATCTGGTTCTTTTATACATGCACACATATATCTATTCATCCTGGGATCGTGTTCCCATGTAAGTTATTACAGGGTGTTGAGTACACTTTCTTTGGTACATGGTGGCTTTTGGCGATTATATATTTTATATGTATTAGTATATGTATGTTAACCTCAGTATCCTAATCTAGCCATCCCTCACACCTTTACTTTTGGTTAACCATAAGTTTGTCTTGTAAGTCTGTGAGTGTCTTTCTCTGTGGAAAATTGTTCATTGGTATCAATTTTTAGATAACACCTAAAAATGATGTCATAGGATATTTGTCTTTCTCTTTCTGACTTATTTCACATGGTATGATTATCTCTAGGCTCATCAGTGGTGCTGCAAAGGCCATTGTTTCATCCTTTTTTGTGGCTAATATTCCATTGTGTGCGTGTACATTTCCTCTTTGTCCATTCACGTGTCCATGGACATTTTGGTTGCTTCCGTGTCTTGGGTATTGTATATCTTGCTGCACTGGATGTTTGGGTGCCTGTGTTGTTTTGATTCTGGTCTTCTCAGTTGATAGGCCCAGTAGCATGTCTTCCAGATCATACGGTCGCTCAATTTTTATATTTTAAATACTCCTCCATTCTGTTCTCATTAGTGGCTGTTACCAGTCTACATCCCTCCAACAGCATAAAGTGTACGCATTGCTGCAAAACCACTTCTGTATTTATTGTTTGTAGGCATTTTGCTGATGTCCACTCTGACTATGAGAGGTGATATCTTTTTCTAGTTTAGATTTGCATATCTCTAATTGTGCATGGTGTTGAGCGATTTTCCATGTCCTCTTTTCTTTCTTTAAAAAATACAGTGAGAAAAATTTACCTCTTGAAATTATCTTCTTGAAATTTTGCCGTGTTTTGAAAATTTTTGTCAGTTCCCCACCCCGGGACCTTTTCTGAGGGCAGGTGTCATTTACAGCCCTGCAGTCCTTGTGCATATTAAGTGACCATTCGCACTGGATTTAACGCTGCTGTTGCGGGAATCGGCCACAAGGAGGCATGATTTCTGCATTCCCAGCTGGTTATCAGGGCAACAGAGCCCTTCTGGAAGTTGTGTTCCTAAGTTGTCATTTGGGGTGGAATGTGCCAGGACAAAGCCCCCAAAGCTTATGTCTCATTATTTCTTGTTTGTTTGTATTTAATTTAATTTTAATTTTCTATCAGTAAATTTGATTACAACATTGTGTTTGTTCTAGGTATGCACAACCATGTTCCGTTACACGTATACATATATCGATTCATCTTTAGAGCCCGTTCCCATGTAGGTTATGACACAGTGTTGAGTAGACCTTCCTTGGTACACGGTGGTCTTTGGTGATTACATATTTTCCATGTATTAGTATGTGTATACACACAAATATACATGTATGTATACATGTATAATACATCATATACATGTATGTATATATGTGTGTGTATATGTATGTTATGTACCCTAATTTATCCATTCCTCCCACTTTTCCTTCTGGTTCACCATAAGTTTGTCTTCTAAGTCTGTGAGTGTCGTCCTCTGTGGAAATTTGTTCATTGGTATCAATTTCTAGATAACACTTGTAAATGATATCAGAGGATGTTTGTCTTTCTCTTATGACTTACTTCACTTAGTATGATTATTTCTAGGCTCATCTCTGGTGCTCCAGAGGCAATGTTCCATTTTTTTGCTGGCTGATACCCCACTGGGTATATGTGCCACTTATCCTTTGGCCGTCCATGTTGTCGACGGACATTTTGGTGGCTTTCAAGTCTTGTCTGTTGTAAATGTTACTGCAGTGCACATTTGGGTGCCTCTGCCTTTTCGATTCTGGTCTTCTCAGGTTATAGGCCCAGTAGTGGGTCTGGCGGATCATATGGTATCTCAGTTTTTACCTTTTAAAGGCACCTCCATTCTGTTCTCATTAGTGGCTGTTACCAGTTTACATATCTCGGACAGCACAGGACGGTACGCATGTCTCCACAACCTCTCCAGCATTTATTGTTTTTAGACTTTTTGCTGATGGTCATTCTTCCTGGTGTGAGGTGATACCTCTTTTATTTTTGGATTTGCATGTCTCTAATGATTCGTGATGTTGACCATTTTTTTCTGTCCTTTTTTCTTTTAATATTTATTTGGCTGTGCTGGGTCTTAGGTGAGGCATGTGGGATCTTTAGTTGTGGCATGTGAACTCTTAGTTGTGGCACGTGGGATCTAGTTCCCTGACCAGGGATCAAACCTGGGCCCCCTGCATTGGGAGTGTGGAGTCTTAGCCACTGGACCACCAGGGAAGTTCCTTTGTCCTTTTCTTTTTCTTTTAAAAAAAAGTGTGAGTAAAGGTGCTGAAGATGCATAGATATGTCTATATATATCACTGAAAATGATCCTGTATACCTACAACATACACAACATTGTGTATCAATGTTACTCAAATAAAAATTAATCTAATTTAAAAAATGGTAATGAGACACAAGATTTGGGTGTTTGTTCTGGCACATTCCTTTCTAATTTACAAACCCCAAACAGGAATTCCCCTAAGGCTCTGGTTCCCCGGTAAGCAGAGTTGGGCCCGAGGAAATTCTGCCGCCTTATGGACTTTTCCCACAAAAGCAACCTCAATACGATTGCTTATGGCACTTAATATTCACAAGGACTGCTGAGCTCTAAATGATACCTGCCATCAAAAAGTGTCCATGGATAGTGTTCAAAAATAATTGGAAACAGGGAAGACTTTCAAGAAGGCAATTTGAACAGGTAAATTCTACTCACACTGTTTATGAAGGAAAACAGCCCGTAGAAACATGCTGAACCTAGCAACGAGCAGAGACATCCAAGTCAAACACTACCACGAGGGATCACCTTACACCGGTCTGAAAGGCCATCATCAAAAATCGACAGTGAGTTCATGGTGAAGAGGGCATGGAGTAAAGGAAACCTGCACCGACGCCGAACAGAAATACGGAGACAGGGGTTTTGGAGGAAGAGAGAGATGGCTTCATTCTTCTTCCAGGCAGAAGGAAGACACAGCCGGCTAGCTCCTCAAGAACTGTGCCCCACCGCCTTGAGAATCAGGGAAGATTTTATATGTGGGGCTTGCAGTCCGGGGTATAAGATAAGGATCGAAGTAGTGAAGGTCTTGCATTCTTCTTTTTTTGTTGTTTTTGCTGTACGCAGGCCTCTCACTGTTGTGGCCTCTCCCGTTGCGGAGCGCAGGCTCCGGAAGCGCAGGCTCAGTGGCCATGGTTCACGGGCCCAGCCTCCCTCTCCGCGGCATGTGGGATCTTCCCGGACCGGGGCACGAACCCGTGTCCCCTGCATCGGCAGGCGGATTCTCAACCACTGTGCCACCAGGGAAGCCCCATAAAAATGATTTTTTGTCTCATTTAAAATATATTTTTTCTAAAATCCAGAAACGTGTCAGGCTAAAATATTATAATTTCAAATATGGTAAAATGTAAGACCCTTCAAATTTCTTTCCAGTTTTGTTGAGGATGGGATGCCATCCGAGATATGACTTCATTAAACACAGTGGGTAAGATTGGGGAATGTGAAAATGATCCCCGGAAAAATCTGGACATTTTCTAGTTCTCAAGTGTTGGTTAAGATGGTAGAAAGGGCCCGTCGTTGTCCTATATGTGAATGCAGATCACTTGTGAGAGGGGGGGATAAAACAAGCAGCCCAAATATCCTGTATGTTTGTTGTACTACTGGTAGAAAGAGGAAGGGTCAACGTGTCACCATGGTTGATATAGAAAATGAGCTGCTTGAGACTATACAGAAATGTACCTGCTTGTATTTTCCGTGCAGTTACCCTCTCTTTTGGTGTGCCCTGATACCTCCCTCAACTTACGTACCAACTCCAGCAGCGTTAAGCAGAAATCCAAAGAAATCTATTCTTTGGAATTATGAGGAAGGGAAGTCGACAATTTTATAGCACGCTCTATACAAGAATACACGTCACCATCCTTATCTATGTCATGCCATGCGTGGAGGGTCAGTAGGTTCAGGGGATTCCGGAAGCACCAAGGTCTGTGGGGTTAATCACAGCTGCATTCATGGGCAGTAAAAGAGAAGGGCCCTATCTTGGTCACTTTCTCAATGCTAGTAGCTACAAAAAGAAGAGGACAGGGCTTCCCTGGTGGCGCAGTGGTTGAGAGTCCGCCTGCCGATGCAGGGGACACGGGTTCATGCCCCGGTCTGGGAAGATTCCACATGCCGCGGAGCGGATGGGCCCATGAGCCATGGCCGCTGAGCCTGCGTGTCCGGAGCCTATGCTCCGCAACGGGAGAGGCCACAACAGTGAGAGGCCCGCGTACCACAAAAAAAAAAAAGAAGAGGACAGCAGACATCTTAGGGAGAAGAGCCAACATTAAATGAAATGTCCTAATTATTCTAGGCAGCCTCTCATGATAGCCTCCCATAGCTCCTAGAATCCCTACCTACTTGCACAAGGGATAGTGTAATATTCCTGGAGCATGTGACTGCAGACTAACATTATTGTTGTTGAAAAAAATAGAAATAGGTTCAAGTGATAGGGTTTGCAAAGGGTTCACAGTGCGAGGGAAACTACTGTACCAATGTGGACAGAACCCTTCGGATGGATTCATCGTGTTTTGTTTTTATTTTTGCTGCTTCAGAATCTGTAGCAGGGATCGGTGTGTTCCATGATGCGTTCCCGCTTGTTAAGTTTCAGATGGAAAACCCCATTAGGAACAAGTGCACGTAAGGAAGATGAGTGAGTCAAACTCCTCTGCCCTCTGTCAGCAGTGGGTGCAAAGGGATCTAGACCAAGTGCTTTCATCCTTTGATGTGCAAAGTGTTCACTATATGAATGATGTTTTGTTTGTTTGCAGGTCAGGAGCCTTGGTCTCAATATCCCTGTTTAAAAAGTGTTATCACATGTCTGCCAGAAAGAATTGCTGATGATACTGGAAAGAATTGAGAGTTATCCTTAACAATTAAGGGTTTTGCAGCAACATAGATGGACCTAGAGATTGTTATACTGAGTGAAGCAAGTCAGACACAGAAAGACAGATATCCTATGATATTGCTTATATGAGGAATCTAAAACAGAAAAAAAGGTACAAATGAACTTATTTACACAACAGAAATAGAGTCATGGATATAGAAAACAAACTTATGGTTACCAGGGGATACGTGGGGAAGGGATACATTGGGAGATTGGGACTGACATATACACACTACTACATATCAAATAGATAAGTGTTGATATGGATCTGCTTTGCAGCACAGGGAACTCTACTCAGTGATCTGTACTGGCATATGTGAGACAAGAATCTTAAAAAAAAAAAACAAGGGTTTTGGGCTTATATAATAAATATAAATGTGCAGACCTTTAACATGAAAGGAAAACTCAGTTAACTCTGTGGTCCCTGTTATGGTGTAAACATTTTGTACCTCTAATTTTAAAACTTTGAAACCCAGCTCCCATGTTGATGGTATTAGGAGGTGGGGCTTTTGGGAGGTGATTAGGTCATGAAGCCAGAGACCTCAAACATGGGATTAGTGCCCTAATAAATGTAGCACACAGAAGATCTTATGCCCATTACATGATTTCATTGCCGAGCGAGAAGACCCACATTATGAACCAGAAATTGGTCCCTCGCCAAACACTAAGTCCGCTGGCAACTTGTTCTTTTTTTTAAAAAAAATTAATTTTTTGGCTGCGTTGGGTCTTTGTTGTGTTGTGCGGTCTTCTCATTGGGTGGCTTCTTGTTGCGGAGCAAGGGCTCTAGGCCTGTGGGTTTCAGTAGTTGTGGCACATGGGCTCGATAGTTGTGGCCTGTGGACTCTAGGGCACAGGCTCAGTATTTGTGGTGCATGGGCTGAGTTGTTCCATGGCATGTGGGATCTTCCCGGACCAGGTCTTGAACCTGTGTCCCCTTTATTGGTAGGCAGATTCTTAACCACTGCGCCACCAGGGAAGCCCCTGGTAACTTGTTCTTGAACTTTTCAGCCTCAGCAGTTATGAGAAAAAAAAAATATTCTGTTGTTTATAAAATGCCAAGTCTCTTGTATTTTGTTTTAGCAGTCAAAGAGCTGGCTGAGGAGAAATATCTGTGAGCTTGAAGCCGTAGCAAGAGAAACCTTTAAATCTCAAAAGAAAAGAGAAGATGGGCAGGAAAGAAATCAACAGAACAGAGTAATCAATAATTGTGGAACAATGAAAAATGCTGTGACCTATACATAATGGGTATAGCAGGAGGAGAATAAAGATAACAAAGAACAGAAAATATTTTCTTTAAATGACTGAGAGTCTCCCCCAGATGAATGTCTGACACTAAATCCACAACATCCAAACTTAGAGGAACATATGAATAGTAAAGAAAACTGACCAATATCTCTCAGGAACATCAATGCAAAAATCCTCAACAAAACATTAACAAATCGAATCCAACAATATCTTGAGAGAATTTTATATCATGAATGAGAGGGAATAATCCCAGGTATGCAAGGCTGGTTCAACATTCTAACATCAAATAATTATATCAACACCCTAAAGACAATCATTAGCATATCAGTAGATTCAGAGGACGTTTGAAAAAATCTAACACCCATTCTTCATAAAAACTCTCAGTTAAAGAAATAGACTGGAGCTTTCTCAAGTTGATACCAAAGATCTACAGGAAATTTTATCTTACATCATGATGAATGGTCCAAAACATGAAGCTTTTCCTCTAAGTTCAGGTAAAAGCAAGGATGTCCCCTTTCATGACTCCTTTTCCATATTCTATTCCAAGTCCTTGCTAATGCAATAAGGCACGAAAATAAATAAAACAAATACAGATTGGATAGAAAAAAATGAAAGCAGCCTAAATAAAATGTGGACCAATGTACTTTATGGACACCTCACCAAAGAAAATAGACACTATGCATATAAGAATACAGAAGAATAATCCAGATTACATGCTGCCATGAAAAAGAAAATTAAAAATACAATTACATACCACTGTGTAACACTTAGAATGGCTAAAATGTGAACAATGACAAGAACAAATTCTGTAGGGGATGTGGAACAATAGGAAATGTCACTTGTTATTGGTGGAAATGAAAAATTATACAGAAACTTTGGTAGTCTGATTGACACTTGCTATAATATTGAACATTCCCTTACTGTACAATCTGGCAAGTGTTCTCATGGATATTTACTGAATGTAGTTTAAAACATACTTCAGACAAAAACCTGCATATAAATATTTATAGCACCTAATTCAATATTGCTGAAATGTGAATGAAACTAAGGTGTCCTCCAATAGGTGAATGAAATGATATAGTATTAATATATTCTGGGAGTGGGATAATATTAAGCACTAAGAAAGTAAGCTATCAAGCCATAAAAATATATGGGAATTCTTTTTTTTCTTTTGAAATATAGGTGATTTTCTTTATTTTGTAATTTAACTTTTATTGGAGGATAGTTGACTTACAATGTTGTGTTCATTTCAGCTGCACGGAAAGTGATTCAGTTACGCATATGCATATATTCATTCTTTTTCAGATTCTTTTCTGATACAGGTATTCCCAGAATATTGAGTAGAGTTCCCTGTGCTATACAGTAGGTCCTTGTTGCTTATCTATATTATATATAGTAGTATTCGTATGTTTACCCCAAGTTCCTGATTTACCCCTACCCCCCCACCTTTCCCCTTTGGTAACCATAAGTTTGTTTTCCAAGTCTGTGAGTCTGCCTCTGTTTTGTAAGTTAGTTCATTTGTATCAATTTTTAGTTTCCACCTAGAAGTGATATCATACAATATTTGTCTTACTCTGTCTGACTGACTTCACTTAGTACAATCATCTCTAGGTCCATCCATGTTACTGCAATTGGCATTATTTTCTTCTATTTTATGGCTGAGTCATATTCCATTATATATATGTATCACATATACTTTGCCTATATTCGTATGTTGATGGACATTTTGGTTGCTTCCAGGTCTTCGCTATTGTAAAGAGTGTTTCAGTGAACGTTGGGGAAGATGCGTCTTTTCAATTTATGCTTTCCTCCAGATACGCGCACAGGAGTGAACTTCCTGGATCATCTGGTAGCTCTATTTTATTTTATTTCATTTCATTTCAATTTCAATTTTTTTGGTGTATAGTCGATTTACAATGTTGTGTTACTTTCTGCTGCACAGCAGAGTGAAGTGGTTATACATATATCCAATCCTTTTTGGATTCCTTTCCCATACAGGTCATTACAGATTATCGAGCAGAGATCCCTGTGCTATACAGTAGGCCCTTATTTGTTATCTCTTTTATATATAGTGGTGTGTATATGTCAATCCCAATTTCCAATTTATCCCTCCCGCCTCCCCTTACTCTGGTAACCTCCATTCTGTGCTCCGTAGTGGCTGTTACCAATTGGCATTGCCAGCAATAGCGTAGTATTGGTGGTGCAGTGGTTAAGAATCCGCCTGCCAGTGCAGGGGACACAGGTTCTAGCCCTGGCCCAGGAAGATCCCACACGTTGCAGAGCAACTAAGCCCGTGCGCCACAACTACTGAGTCTGTGCACTAGAGCCCACGAGCCACAACTACTGAGCTCACGTGCCACAACTACTGAAGCCTGTGTGCCTAGAGCCTGTGCTCCACAACAAGAGAAGCCACCGCAAAGAGAAGGCCGCGTACCACAACGATGAGTAGCCCCCGCTTGCTGCAACTATAGAAACTCCGCGTGCAGCAACGGGGACCCAAAGCAGATTAAAAAAGAATAAAAAGTAGTAGGTTTCTCTTTTTTCCACACCCTCTGAAGCATTTCTTGTTTGTAGACATTGTGAGGATGGCTATTCTGAGTGGTTCCAGGTGATACTTCTTTGTACATCTGATTTGCATTTGTCTAACATAAAGCAATGGTGAGCATCTTCATATGTGCTTTTTTTTTGAACAGTGTAAGTAAAATTTACCCTTTGAAAAAGGGTTATTGAAAGGTTGCCTTGTTTTGAAGTCTATTTCGATTACATACCCCAAGACATTTTTTGAGGGCTGTTGTCATTTACAGCTCCCCAGGCATTGTGAATATGAAGTGCCTATAAGGTCCAGGTTTAGAATTGTTGTTATGGGAAAGAGAAGGCGGCAGGATTTCTCCTGTCCCTCTCTGGTTACTGACACAACCTTAGCTGTAGGGAAAGTCCTGTTCCTGGGTTTTAACTTAAAGTGGGATGTGTCTGACCAAACACGTAAGGGCTTCCGTCCCATTCCTCCTTCCCCCTTCCCCTTCAGCCCCCGAACAAGCATAAACGCCTGCAGAGTCACCTGTTGAGGGGGCTGTCGTGTAGAGTGGGGTGACCCTAACGAAGGAGTCAGAAGGTCGGAACCCAAACACCAGGGTGTGTTGAGACCAGGTGATTTTCCAAATGTCATGCAGCCCAGAGAGCCCACCATCCTTTGGGTGTCAGAGGGTTGGTTTAGTAGTATGAGGGCACACTTCGATCTGGAGATTGTGATCCCATGCAGAGGGGACCAAGTACTACATGTTCAAGGGGGGTGAATTAGCTGGCGTATCCTCCCGAGGCCCTCAGGCCCACAGCAGTGCAGCCTTGGGACCAAACTGGGTCTGTGTCCAAGGATGTGACACTAGCACATCCACCACGACTAAACGAATTTAGTGATCATTTTTCTTTTCTATAATTTAATTTTAAATTTGTAATGGGGTATAGTTGATTTACCATGTTGTGTTCGTTTCTGATGTACACCAACATGATTCATTTACACAGAGATGACTGTATATTCTCTTTGGAATTATTTTCCCATTGAGGTTACTAAAGGGTGTTGAGAAGAGTTCCAAGTGCTCTACAGCAGGTCCAGTTTGATGACAAGTTTTCTCTCTGTAAATATGTATATACTAACTCCAACCTCATGATTTGTGCCTCCAACACACCTTTCCAGTTTGGTAACCATAAGTTTGTGTTCTAAGCCTGGGACTCTGTTTCTGTGTTGTAAGATAGTACCTTTGTATCAATGTTTAGATTCCACAGATAAGTAATACCGTATGATATTTATCATTGTCTGATTTATGACACTTAGTATGAATGCATCTAGGTCCCTCCGAGTGGCTGCAAATGGCCTTATTTCATTCATTTCATGGCTGAGTGATATTCCATTGTACATATCTACCATAATTTCTTTATCCAGTCTTCCTTCCAAGGACGTTTACGTAGCTTCCAAGTAGAGGCTCTTGTAAACAGGGCTGCATAAATTTTGGAGTGCCTGGGTCCTGTCAATTTACGTTTTTTCCAAGATACAGGCCCAGGAGTGGAAGCGCCATATGCTCTGAAGCTCTGCTTTTTAGATTTTTAAGGAATCGCCACCCACTTCTCCAGAGTGGCTGTTAGCAATTTACATTCCCACCATCAGCTTGTCAGGGCTCCCCTTTCTCCACGCCCTGTCCTGCATTTCAGGTTTTACACTTTGTGTGGTTGGCCATTCTGACTGGTGCGAAGTGATACCTCTTTGTAGTATTAATTTACATTGCCCGCCTGTTTTGTTGGCCAAAAATGGAGTAAGGGTTTTTCCTGAATATATTAAGGAATAACGCCTACGGCCTCTTTGGCAAACTGCATCGTGGGCGATGTTCAGCAGCTCTGCGTGTGCTTTAATGGCGGGTGCAAACTACCTCTTGACATCCCTTTCCTGCAAGTCTGCCTTGCTTACAAGGCCTTTACGGATACTTGGCTCCAGCAATGACTCCATTAGAGGTGTCGGTTACAACCCTGCATGTTTGTGAATTGCAGTGCCCCTGAGCGCCAGTTTTCAACTTGTTGTTTAGGGAAGCAGCCACAAAGGGGCAGGATTTCTGCAGACCCATTCCCGTTACTGGGGCACCTGAAGGATCGGGAAATTCCTCTTCCAGTTTAGGAAACTAGAGTGGCATATGCCTGTCCAAACATCGAGGGCGTGTGTCTCATTTCATCCGCCCATTCCGCTTCTTCACCCGGAAAATTCCAAGCTGTGCAAAACCGGCTGTTGAGTGTGCTGCCTTCCCAAAGTGGGGGACTCTAAGGAAAGGAGCTAGGGGACCCGAATACCAGGAGAAGTGGAGATGAGGTGACTTTTCCGAACTCTTCCCGAACAGACGGTGTACCATCCTCTGGATGTCCCATTCATGTTTCAGCTGTAGGAAGGGTCCCCTGCACCTGGAGATATGGGAGCCATGGACTGGGGGCCAGGCAGTGTTACTGTAAAAGTGCTGCATTTGCTGTCCCATCCTCAGCAAGCCTCTCAGGCCCACGAGGGTAGAGCCTTAGGTCCCATCCAGCTGTGTGTCCGGATGTGGTCAGTCCGGGTTGCATCACAGCCCTTGAACAAATTTTGTAAGAATTTCACTCTCTCTTACTGTCTTTTTTTTTTTTTTGTTCTTGTTATTTAATTTTATAATGGGGTATAGCTGATTTTCAATACTGTGTTTCTTGCTGCTCTACATCTATCCACTTAATTCACTTAAAGAGAGACATCAATAAATTCTTTTACAGATTCTTTCCAGTCTTATATATTCTTTTCCGGTGACAAGAGTCGGCTGAGTCCAGCTCTGAGCTATACACTAGGTCCTGTCGATTACCTGTTTTGTTTATGGAACCGTATCTATGCTAATTCCAATCTCCTGGTTTATGCATCACCCCACCCCACCTTTCTCCTTTAGAAGCCATATGTGTGTTTTCTAAATGTGTAACTCTGTTACTGTTTTGTAATTGAGTTCATGTGTAGCCATTTTTAGATACCATCTATAAGTGATACCTTATGATAAGTCTCTTTATATGTCTGACTTACGTCACTTAGAATGATCGTACCTCAGTCTCCACGAGTTGCTGCAACTGGCCTTATTTCATTGATTTAACTGCTCAGGAATATTCCACTGTACATAAATATCACATCTTCTTGATCCATTTTTTTCCTTCCAAGGACATGTAAGTTGAACCCAACTCAAGGCATTTCTAAACAGAGCAGAACTAAAAGTAGGGGTGCCTGTGTCCTGTCGAGTTTTGGTTTCCCCAAGGTATATGCCCAAGAGTGCCTTATGCTCTGTAGCTCTGATTTTTAGATGTTTCAGGAAACACCATACACTTCTCCAGAGTGGCTGCCGGCAATTTACATCCCCCCCCCCATCAGCGTAACAAGGCTCCCTTTTCTCCATGGCCTGTGCTGCATTTCTGGTTTTTACACTTTTCCAGGATGGCCCTTTTGAATGCGAAGTTGGCCCTTTTGAATGCGAAGTGAGACTTCTTTGTAGTGCTGATTTGCATTTTGTGCTTGTTTGGTTGGCCAAAAAGGGCATATGTGTTTTTCCTGAATATATTTATTTTTATAATGGGGTTTAGCTGATTTTCACTGCTGTGTTTATGCCGCTTTGCACCCACTTGATTCACTTACAGAGAGATATCAATAAATACTTTTTAAGATTCTTACTAGTCAGATATATTCTTCTGCGGAGAATAGGGTGTGTTGAGTCCAGTTCATTGAGCAATGAGTAAGTCTTCACTATTATATATTTGGTTTATGGAACGGTATCTGTGCTCATTTCAAACTCTTGTTTTATGCATCACCCCACCTCACCTTTCCCCTTAAACAGCCATAAGTGTGTTTTCTAAATGTGTGACTCTGTTCTGTTTTGTAATTCAGTTCATGTGTAGCGTAATGTTTACATTCCCTCTATAAGTGATGTGTTGTGATAAGTTTCTTTTTCTGTGTGACTTATTTCACTTAGAATCATCGTACCTAAATCCAGTCATTATGCTGCTACTAGCCTTATGACATCGATTTCATGGTTGAGTGATATTCCATTGTATCTAAGTACCACAACTTCTGTATCCATTTTTCTCTTTCCTGGGATATATACAGTGTACCGAAGTCGAGGTGCTTGTAAACAGAGCTGCCCTAGAATTTGGGGTCCCTGTGTCTGGTTGATTTTTTCATTTTCCCAAGGTCAACGCCCATGTGTGGAAGTGCCCTATGCTCTGTGCTTCTGTGTTTTACATGGTTTGGGAAAGAGGATACACTTGTGAAGAGTGGCTGTTGGCCATTGACATCCCGCCCATCAGCGTAACACGGCTCCCTTGTCTCCGTGGCCTGTCCTGCCTTTCTGGTTTTTAGACTTTGTGAGGGTTGCCCTTCGGACTGATGCGAAGTTGTAGCTCTTTGTAGTGTTGGTTTGCACCTCACGCCTGCCTGGTTGGCCAAAAAGGGCGTATCCGTTTCTCCTGAAGGCCCTTTTTGGCCAACAGCATCGTTGAAGAAGTTCTGCCCCTTTCCATGTGCTTTCGAGGCGAGACCTTTCTGCCTCTTGAAATCCCGTTCCTGCAATTCTGCCTTGCTTTCAAGTCCTTTTTCGTGACTTTCCTCAAGGCATTTTTCCACGGTAGGTATCTTTTACAATCCTGCAGGATTGTGAATTGCAGTGCCCCTGAGCTCCACTTTCCAACTTGTTTCTTTGGGCACTGGCCGCCGAACAGCAGGATTGCTTCAAGCCCTACTCTGGTTCCGAGGGCAAGCGGAGCCTTTGGTCAATTCCTCTTCCTCGTTGGAAATTAGAGTGGCATGTGCCTTTCCAAACACCTAGGCGTCATGTCTCATTTCCCCCCCTGTTCCAGTTCATCTTCCGGACAAATTCCAAACTGTGCGCAAGAGGGTGTTGAAGGTGCTGAGTTCCCCAAGTGGGGCGATTGCTGGGAAAGAGGCTGGAGGGGGGAACCCGAGCACCAGGAGATGAGGTGGTTTTTCCAGGCTCTTCCCGATCCGATGCTGTACCATCCCCTGTGTGTCCCATGCATGTTTTGGCTGTTCGAAGGGTGGCCTGCATGTGGAGATTTGGGACCCATGGAATCAGGACCGGGCAGTATCCCTCTAAAGTGGCTGCATTGCTGCCTCATGCTCACCAAGCCTCTCAGCCCCACGAGTGTCCAGCCTTGGGTCCCGTCCAGCTGTGGGTGTAGATGTGGTCAATCCAGGTTGCATCGCAGCGCTTGAATGAAGTCTGTAAGAATTTATCTCTCACTCAGTGTCCTTCTTTTTGTAATCTATATTTATAATGGGGTGTAGCCGATTTTCAGTGCTGTTTGTTGCTGCTGTACATCCATTTGATTCAGTTACAGAGAGACATCGATACATTCTTCTTCAGATTCTGACCAGTCGTATATAATCTTTTCCAGTGTGTAGAGTACGCTGAGGCCAGTCCTTTGAGGTTTACAGTAAGCCACATTGATTGCCAGGTTGGTGTGTGGAACGGAATCTGTGCTCATTTCAAACTCCTGGTTTATTAAAGCCTCATCTCAACCGACCTTTGCATTCTGGCAGCAGTCATAAGTGTGTTTTCTAAATGTGTGATTCTGTGTCTGTTTTGACATTTAGTTCGTGTGTAGCAATTCTGATATTCCAGATATAACTGATATCTGAGGATAAGTCTCTCTTTTTTGTCTGACTTATGTCACTTAGAATGAGTACCTAAGTCCACACTAGTTGCTGGAACTGGCCTTATTTCATTGATTTCATGGCTGAGTAATATTTCATTGTACATAAGTATCACATCTTCTTTATCCATGTTTTCCTTCCAAGGAAATTTCTGTTGTATTCAAGTCGAGGTTCTTGTAAACAGACCAGCACTAAACGCTGTGGTGCCTGTGTCCTGTCGAGTTTTGGTTTTCCCAAGATACACGCCCATGAGTGGAAGTGCCCTATGCTCTGTATCTTTGTTTCTTAGATTTTTTTTTTTTTTCTTTTTTGCGTTATGCGGGCCTCTCACTGTTGTGGCCTCTCCCATCGCGGAGCGCAGGCTCCGGACGCGCAGGCTCAGCGGCCACGGCTCATGGGCCCAGCCGCTCCGCGGCACGTGGGATCTTCCCGGACCGGGGCACGAACCCGTGTCCCCTGCATCGGCAGGCGGATTCTCAACCACTGCGCCACCAGGGAAGCCCCTTAGATTTTTTTAGGAAACAGAATACACTTCTGCTGAGTGCCATTGGCAATTTACCTTTCCACAATCGACGTAAGATACGCTCCCTTGTCTCCATGCCCTATCCTTCATTTCTGGTTTTTACACTTTGTGAGGATGGCCCTCGGGCTGATGTGAAGTGATACCTCTTTGTAGTGTTGATTTGCACTGTGCACCTGCTTGGTTTGCCAAAAGGGGCATTTGCGTTTTTCCTGAATATATTCAGAAAAAAACGCATACGCCCTTTTTGGCCAACGGCATCGCTGAAGAAGTTCTGTCCCTTTCCATGTGCTTTCAAGGCGAGACCAGTCTACCTCTTGAAATCCCATTCCTGCAATTCTGCCTTGCTTTCAAGTCCTCTTCTGTGACTTCCCTCAAGGCATTTTTCCACATTAGGTATCATTTTCGATCCTGCACGATTGTGAAGTGCAGTGCCCCTGAGCTCCGCTTTTCAACTTGTTTCTTTGGGCACTGGCCGCCGAACAGCAGGACTGCTTCAATGCCTCTTCTGGTCCCAAGGCTAGCGGAGCCTTTGGTCACTTCCTCGTTCTCACTGGAAATGAAAGCGGCATGTGCCTCTCCAAACACCGAGGCGTTCTCTCTCATCTTCCCCACCTTCCAGTTCATCCTGCGGACAAATTCCAAAGTGTGCGAAACAGGATGTTGATGGTGCTGAGTTCCCCAAGTGGGGAGATTGTTAGGAAAGAGGCTGGAGGGGGGAACCCGAGCACCAGGAGATGAGGAGATGAGGTGCCTTTTCCAAACTCTTCCCGATACGACGGTGTACCATCGTCAGGGTGTCCCATGCATGTTTTAGCTGTACGAAGGGTTCCCTGCACTTGGAGATTTTGGATCCATGGAATGGGGACCAGGAAGTATTGCTCTGAAGGGGCTGCATTTGCTCACCCAACTTCACCAATCCTCTCGGCCCCAAGAATGTCCAGCCTTATGTCTCATCCAGCTGTGGGTCTAGATGTGGTCAATCCAGGTTACATCACAGCCCCTGAACGAATTTTGTAACATCTTCTTTCTGTGTCTTTTGGTTTTTTCAAATTTATTTGGGGTCAAGGTGATTTTCCATGCTGTCTTTCTGGCTGCTGCACTTCTACTTGTTTCACTTGCAGAGACACATCCATGGATTCTTTTAAGATTCTTACCAGTCATATATATGCTTTTCTGGTGACGATAGAGGGTGCTGAGTTCAGCTCTTGAGCTATAGAGTAGCTCTTGTCGATTACCTATTTGGTCTTTGGAAGGTATCTGTGTTAATTTCAACCCTCTGGTTTATGTCTCACCCCAGCCCACCTTTCCCCTTTAGCAGCCATAATGTGTTTTCTAAATGTGTGACCCTGTTTCTGTTTTGTAATTGAGTTCATGTGTAACCATTTTTAGATTCCACCTATAAATGATATCTTATGCTAAGTGTCTTTTTGTGTCTGACTTTTGTCACTTAGAACGATCGTATCTAAGTCCACCCGAGTTGCTGCAACTGGCCTTATTTCATTGATTTCATGGCTGAGTACTGTTCCATTGTACACAAGTGCCATATCTTCTTTATTCATTTTTTCGTTCCAAGGACATTTATATTGTTTCCAAGTCAAAGATCCTGCAAAAGTGCTGCGCTAATAGTTGAAGTTCCTGTGTCCTATGGATTTATGGTTATCCCGAGATATACATCCAGGAGTGGAAGTGCCGTATGCTCTGTAACTCTATTGTTTTTTAATTAATTAAGTAAGTAATTTTGCCTGTGTTGGGTCTTCATTATTTCGTGTGGGGTTTCTCTAGTTGCAGAAAGTTGGGGCTACTCTTCGTTGAAGTGTGCGGGCTTCTCATTGCAGTGGCTTCTCTTCTTGCGGAGCACTGGCTTTAGGTGTCGGGCTTCAGTAGTTGTGACATACGGGCTCCGTTAGTTGTGGCTCATGGGCTCTAGAGCACAGGCTCAGTAGTTGTGGCGCACGGGCTTAGTTGCTCCGTGGCATATGTCATCTTTCTGGACTAGGGCTCGACCCCGTGTCCTCTGCCTTGGCAGTTGGATTCTTAATGTCCGCGCCACCAGGGAAGTCCGTATAGCTCTATTTTTCAGAATTTTTAGGAAACATCATACCCTTCGCCAGCGTGGCTGTTAGCAATTGACATTCCCACCATCAGCGTAGCAGGTTTCCCTTTTCCCCACGTCCTCTCCTCCATTTCTTGTTTTTACACTTTGTGAGGTTGGCCATTCTGACTGGGCAAAGCGATACATCTTTGTAGTGTTGATTTGTATTTCCCGCATGTTTGGTTGGCACAGGGGCGTATGGGTTTCAACCTGTGCGCCCTGTTTGGCCAACTGCATCATAGGCAATGTTGAGCAGCTTTCATGTGCTTTAACAGCGAGTCCAATCTGCCTCTTGCAATCCGGTTCCTGCAATTCTGCCTTGTTTTCAAGTCCTTTTCAGTTACTGACCCCGAGACGTCCCCCCCCCCGCCACAGTTGTCATTTACAACCCTGCAGGCCTTGCGGATCGCGGTGCCCCTGAGCGAGTGTCTTCAACTTGTTTCTGGAACGGGCCACCAAGTGGCGGGATTGCTTCAAGCCCCATTCTGGTTACAGGGGCGGCCTGAGCCTTTGGGGAATTCCTCTTCCTGACTGGAAATTAGAGTGGCCTGTGCTGTCCAAGCACGGAGAGCTCGTCTCTCATTCCTTTCCCCCCTTCCCCTTCATCCTCCGACAAATTCCAAGGCTTGCACGACCGGCTGTTGAGTGTGCGGACTCCCCAAGTGGGGAGAGTCTAAGGAAGGAGGCTGGAGCGGGGACCCCTCCCTCAGGACATGTGGAGATGGGGTGACTTCTCCAAACTCTTCCCGCCCCTCCGGCCCCCTATCCTTTGGGTTTCTGTCCCGACGCCGCGTGGCTTCCAGCGGTGCGGGGCTCGGGGTGGGGGGGGGGGCGCCCTGCGGGGAGCAGCCCTGATCCCGCCCCTGCAGCGCCGCCTGCTGGTGTCTCCGTCCTGCGTCGGGCACGGTCTCCACCTTCCCCGCTGCCTGGGGTGCTCTGTCTCCACAGGGTCCTGCGATCAGCCCCTCCGCCCCACCGCCATCATGCCCAGCTCCACACCCCTCGTCAGCCCCAGGGATGACCCAGGCCTGGGCTCCCCGCCTGCCTACCTCCGGTCGGTGTCCTCAGGCCCCCTGTGCAGACAGGTGAGGACCCCCTGCAGAGGCTCCCGAACGCTTCTCCCCTCCATCCTCCCCGGGCTCGGCCCAGGTCCTGTCGGGATGGTCCACCCTCGCCAAGCCCCCAGGTACACGCCAAGGGCGGGCATCAGACCTGCTGCGTGCACGGCTGTGCGTCCCGCTGTATACACAGGCATGACCCTGCCCAGCGTGCAGGAAAGGCAGCCTTGCCTCGGGACGTGGGGAGGGGGGCTGCCCACAGGGCGGACGTGGGCGCTCGGCTCACCAGGCAAGGGCAGCATTGTTCTCGCTCCTTGGCCCTTTCTCACCCAGCCTGACCCCGACCCGGCTTTGTTCCCACCCCGCTGTCCCTCCATTGGCCTCGCTCTCGTGAGCAGAGCAGGACAGTGTGGTCAGCGGTCACAGGCTGAGACACAGAGACACTGGCTGATCCGCGTGCACCCAGCTGACCCCACGGAACGGGCACCGCGCCAGGGCCCGTGCGGTGTGGGTTCACCTGCCCACAGAGAGGCCGGGCCTCTGTCCTGGCTCCAGAGGTCACCTTGAGTCCGACGGGAGTGTCCGTGCTCCGCGGGCCTCGCTCCAGGCCTGTCTGTGCCGACAGCGTGATACACGGTGGGGCTTCCTGAGTCGCCCCCGGGGGCCGGAGGCCAAGGTCAGGCACACGGGGGTCCCCACATGGACGAGACAGGCCCCAACAAACCCTGCACTTCAGGACTCAGGTGGGCTTCCCTGGGCGGCCACGGCCGAGGAGGCTGGCCCCTGCTCGGCGCCTCCGTCCTCGCTGATTTTAACTTGCATCCCTCACCATAATAAACCCCGGGTATAACAGCTTCGGGGAGTTCTGGGAGCCTCCAAGAAAAAGAAACCGGGGAGGGGGTCTCTGGGTCCCCGACTCTGCAGTCGGGGTCAGAGGTCGGTGGGGAGGATCTTGGGGTCCTGGAATCTGAAAGGTCCCCCTACCAGGGAGGGGTAGGAGACCCGGGTGGTAGTTAAGCTGAGTCCAAGGCCCTCCTGCGTAGGAGGCATCTAGCCCCGGGGATCCCGAAGAGGCCGGCCCCCTCCTCTCCTCCGCCCCCAGGCCTGGTCCCTGCTCTCGAGAAGTTCCCTAGGGTGGGGTCCTGGTGCTGGAGGTGCCCCGATGCTGTGGCCTCCCGAGCCTCCAGTGAGGATAAGGGGAGCGGGGGAAGACTTGCTCACAGAGAGAGAGCTTCTGCCAGAACAGAGCCTGGGTCTGCTGCCCCGACCCCAGGTGCCCTGGGGCAGGAACGTGAGAGCGAGGCTCCCGCCCCTCCCAAGACACCCAGGACCCATGGGCGCTGGGCGCTGACTCCCACACAATACTAACATCTCCCACGCAGGCCTGATGGGTGAGAGACACTATTTAAAGACTATTATTGGGCCAGAGGGGCCCAGGGGGTGAAGCTGGGGGTGGGGAGAGTTGGAAAATCACCCAAGGACGTGCTCTCGCTGCAGCGACCCCCCAGGTGAGCCCAGATGGAGGTGGACCCATCAAGACAGAGCCCACATTCTGGGTCTTTGGGGGACAAGTAGCCAAGCACCCCCAATCCTTGCCTTCGCCTGCTGCAGTTAGGGCCTGCCCTGTCTTCTTCATGGTCAAGTTTCACCCCTCCCAGATGCCCTCTTGGGGGCTGATGCGATGGGCGTGTCCATGGCAGGGCTGGAGGGTCTGTGGTGGGCTGGAGGCCACGAGGCAGGCAGGAGGGCTCCCACCGATCCTGCCGGTTCGCACCTCCTGGTCAGAGGCCCGCACAGAGCCCACCAGGCAGTGGATGTGGTAGAAGGTGCAGAGGTCCGGGGCCCGGTCCAGCCCATGCAGGTGTCTGACCACAGAGCGGTCGGTGTGGAGCATTCCCAGGGAGCCCTGGCCGTGCTTGTACCCTCCCGGGAAGGACACGTCAGCGTGGTCCCTGGAGTGACCGGGAGGTCGGCCAGAAGCGCCCCCCACCCAACCTCAGTGTCACCACAAGAAACAAGAGACAACTCAGTGCAGAAACACAGAACAGCACCAGCCTGATGCTGTTCTGAGGAAGGTCGGCTGGCGTCTGGGAACTGGGTGCTACAGTGGGTTGAATGGGGGCCCCCAGAAGTTATGTCCACGTCATGCCCCCCAGAATCTGAGAATGGAACCGTATTTGGAAGTAGGGTCTTTGCATGTATAATTAGTTACGGATCTGAAGATGAGGTCATCCTGGATCAGGGTGGCCCTAAATCAGTGACAGTGTCCTTCTAAGAGACCAGAGGAGAGACACAGACACACAGGAGGCACCATGTGAAGATGGAGGTAGAGACGGGAGGGAGGCGGCCACAAGCCCAGGGACGCCTGGAGCCCCCAGAAGCTGGGAGAGGCAGGCAGGACCCTCCCCTGGAGCCTCCGGAGGGAGCGCGGCCCTGGGACACCTTGATCTCAGACGTGTGGTCTCCAGGACTGAGAGAGGACGGGTTTCTGTTGCTCTGAGCCTGTTTCTGGTCGTTTGTCACAGCTGCCCCGGGAAGCTAATGCAGCTGTTGAGCAGGTCCCTGCCCTGATCTAAGCCCTCCCACCTCCCGTTAGGGGCAGCCCCCTGCGCCTGTGCTGTGTGCACAAACCATGTGGTTCATACTGAACCCCGGATCCCCTCTTGGGCAGCGGCATTTTGGAGGGTGAGGGCGGAGAACACCACGTGACCAGCCCCCAGCCGGGTGCCAAGCCTCTGATGAGCTTCCCTGGGGACACGGGGGTGCGGGTAACTGTCGTGGTTCTGCCCTTTGTGGCTGGGGGAAGAGACACCCTAGAGCCCCTCGAGGGAAGGAGGGGGCATGGAGGGTCAGGAGGTGACCGGAGCAGGGGCCCTCCCTCCCTGCATCGCTACCGCGTGCTGTGACCCGTCTCAGCTGTGAGCTCACAAGCCACGAGCATGTGCCGAGTCCTGTGAGCCTCCCAGCCGGTCCCTGAAGGTGAGGGCGGCCCTGCAGACCCTAGCCCTCTCCTCCACGTCTAGTGGGTGGGAGACCCATTTCTCCTTGCCATTCCAGAAGCGGTTCTGAGCTGTCCTGGGAGGACTTCTGGGGTTATGCAGGCTGAGCCCCTGTTGCTATGCACCCACTTTCCCACAGGAAAATCCAGAGCAAGCAGTTTGCCCTGTTGCCTGAATGCCCCCCCGTTTTCTCAGGAAAGAATCAGGGGTTTCTGTAGCAGCGTCCGCAGGCAGCTCTGCATCTGGGCCCACGTTCACATCTGTGTACGCACCGAGAACCTTCCCTGACACGGGCCCCGGCTGACCACCTCCGCAAGCCGACCACAGGCCCCAGTGAGGGCGTCAGACTGACCGCCCGGCTCAGGCTCCGCCTCTGTTGTCAGAGCTGCTGCAGGTCCTGCTCAGAACGCGTGCACCCACCTTTCACAGGGCTGTCCTCCACCCCCCACCTTCAGCAGGAGTTTACCTAAGTATTTAAGTTAAGGGGTGCAGAGATAAGAAAGGAAGCTACAAACAGACAGATGGGACCAGCTGGGACCAAGATGGCAACGAATGTGACCTGCAACAGACCCTGAGTCTCTTCACGTGTTGAATTTACTATATCAGCATATTCAGTGACTGGACATGAACGACCAGAAACGGGTAAAAGGAGGTGGTGCCCCACCCCCTTGGAAAAAGCCCCGCCCCTTCCCCGGAAGGCCTCTTCACCCCATCATTAGCCTCACTCCTCCTCCCTTTGTCTTTACTCTTTAAAACTAAAGCACTCTCTCCAGGAGGGCGAGAAGGTGATCTGTGAGCTTAGTTCCCGCTTCTCCATTCTCTGGCCACTGAACAGAGCCTGTGCTGTGCTGGTCTCAGCTTTGGTTTTGTTATTTGCCTACTTGCACCCCCGTGGAAAAAGGGAAGCTTCCCCGCCGAGGCAGAGCGCCTCGCCAGGCCGGGGCCGAGCAGGGGCCACGTGACTTCACTTGGTAGCAGTCTGGAAGGGGGCGGTGCTCTCTGCCCGCGGGGTCGGGGAGGGAACACGTACAGCCACAGCAGCGGCTCCGCGGACGGCACGGCCCCTCGTGGGCCTGGACCCTGTGCTCTCGTCCCCCCACGCCCGACACCCCCTGACAGTCACGACGCGGTGACACTGGCTGCTGGGTGTCCAGTCTGGAGGAACCAGAGGCAGCACCCGGTGCCAGGTGAGACGTGCCTTTTCACGGGAAGGAGACACAGGAGATGTTAGGACTTTGTGTCTAGAAAACAAAGCAAGCGGCTGGAAGGAGATCTGAGCTGTAGACTCGAAACCCACGTGCGAGGTGAGCACCCTCCCCACAGGCCCCCCGGCCCCGCCCTGCTCCCTCAGGCTCCCCGCCCCCCGGGCCCCCCCGGCCCCGCCCTGCTCCCTCAGGCTCCCCGCCCCCCGGGCCCCCCCGGCCCCGCCCTGCTCCCTCAGGCCCCCCGTCTGCCCCTCCCAGAGCCCGCGCCCCACCGACCCACGTTACACACTCTGCTCCGTGTCCTCTTCCCACATGGGACACCCCGATCCCCGCTTCTCCCCAGTGACGGCCTGGACCTCGAATGTTCTGGGCAGAAAGAGGGCAAGGAGGATGCCGGCCTGTCCCGTCTGCCTCCCGGGGGCCCAGACACAGGGCTCGGCGGCTGCTGGGCCTTGAGGTCTGGATGCTTCCAGGTGTGGGATGAAGCTGCCACTGCCCGCTGGAGCTGCTCCTTCCGAGATTCAGGACACAGGGGGACCCACCAAACGGAGCCCATCCCCCGGCTCTGCTGCAAGTCTGCTCGGATTTGCTCCCCTGATACTGAAGACAGACCTGCGGGAAACAGGGCCCGCGATTCCCATGCTGACGGTGTTCTGTGGAATTTCCACTAGACCCCTTCCTACCCTGTTCTGAGCCAATTACTAGTCAGTCCGTGCTGCCATCACCCCACGAGCAGACCAGGAAGCTGAGGCTCCGAGAAGCCAAGTAATCCAGCCGGAAGCACAGCTGTGGGACCGCGGAGTGGGGTCTGCACCCGCCGCCCGCCCAGGGGGACTGCCCACTCCCCGCAGCTTCCACGCCTGTTCCCTTCACCCCCTCCCGGGGCCAGCTCACAGGGCCTCCTCCTGGGGGGACACACTCACCTTCTTCTAACAGGATCCGTCTCACTGTCCTGTTCTGGGATCACCCGGCAGGCTTGTCACTGAAGCACGTTCAGCCTCATGTCACCAGGGCAGCTTTCCTGGATCACACGCACCACCTGCACGTCCACCGCCAGCTCAGACCCAGAAAGGACCCCTCGGCCCCATGGCTCTGCCTGGGCTCCCTCCCCCTCCTGCCGGTCCGTCCCTCTCATGTCCCCTGCAGGGTCACCAGGAGCTCCCACCTGCCCCAGGCAGGCCCTCTGCTCTGTCCTGGGGAGGCCTCCGTGGTGTCAGGTGGAAGATACAAGAGATACCCGTGGGGCCTCCCTCACTCAGCCCAGTGGCCAGCACCCGCCTACTCACCTCATCACTTGGGATGGACAGGGGTTCAGAGGGTCCGTGGCATCTCCTGGTCCTCATTCCATCCCAGCACTGCCCACAGGGAAGGTGCCAAGCAACTCTGTGCCGGCTGCACAGAGAGGACGCTCATACACACACACCCCTCCCAGCCCACAGGGTCTCGTGGTCAGGCCCCTTCCAGGGTATGGAGCTCAGCTGAGCAGGTACCCAGCAGCCCACGGGGCTCTCCTGGTCAAGCCAATCGCAAGGCATGGAGCTCAGCTGAGCTGGTACCCAGCAGCCCCCAGGGCTCTCGTGGTCTGGCCCCTCCCAGGGTATGGAGCTCAGCTGGGCAGGTACCCAGCAGCCCACGGGGCTCTCGTGGTCAGGCCCCTCCCAGGGTATGGAGCTCACCTGGGCAGCTACCCAGCAGCCCACGGGGCTCTCGTGGTCAGGCCCCTCCCAGGATATGGAGCTCACCTGGGCAGGTACCCAGCAGCCCATGGGGCTCTTGTGGTCAGGCCCCTCCCAGGATACGGAGCCCCCCTGGGCAGGTACCCCGGCAGGGCTGGGCACACAGGAACCGTGCACGTAGCCCTCACTGCAGAGCACCCCCAGCTCACCTGTCGGTCAGAGCTGACACAGAGCACCTCAGAGCAGGACCTGAACTAACAAACAGCAGCTCCGACAGGTCTGTAACCCTAGGCTTCACTCTGTTCGGCCTCCCTCCGCCTGGTCTTCCAGAGGCTTCCATTGCAGCTGGGGCGCCAGGCTTCTGTCTCCACCCACCGCCCCTCCTCTCCCTGACTCCTGGGTTCCTCTCATTTGGAATTAGGAGAGGGTCTTCTTGAAGTTGTCTCCCACTCATGGACTAGACAAAATGATTAGAAAACAAGCCAGAGCTGCAGCCCTTGTCTATTCTGACCCTCAGGACGCCACACCTCTTCCTTGGACCTGGCCGGTGCAGCAAGGCCCATTTCCTGCAACTGTGAGCCATTGAGGGGCGAGGATTGGCTGACCTGGGCAGCCTGACCCGGCCGGCCAGCCCTCCCCAGGTGTGCCTGGGCTGAGGTCAATATAAACCCCGCTCCAGGCAGCAAGAGCCCCTGCAGCTGTGCCTGACGCCATATTCTCTGCCCCATCGGCAGTCTCGGGGCTGGGCTGGTGGGAGGGAGTAGGGCCCACGGCTCTGTGTGTGGCCCGGTGCGAGTGGGGCTCTGCTGGGCTTTCTGCAGGAGTTGCCGGGCTGCCATCTGCTAAAGAAGAGGATGTGTCACCCATACCTGCCGCTGGAATTTCTCCCCGGGCAGAGGTGAGGACGGAGAAAAGCGGTGGGCGCCGGGACAGGAGGGGTACATTGGGCAGGGAGATGGAAAGCTTCCAGAAGAGCGCCCGGGGCCAGGACCATGCTGGCTGGCCTGCAGGCCCCAAGTCGGCCTCCGTGTTGGTGTGGCTCCATGGCCCTTCCTCTAGGCTTTCAAGTCCTTGCACACATTCAGGTGTTTTAGCTGGGAAGGGTGGGAACAGTTCAGCAGCAGCTGGCCTGGGGGTCAGCTCATGTTTACTCAGGGACGCCTTGACATGGTCCCCCAGCTTTGCAATGAGGACGTTCCTTGCGGGGGGGCTGCTGGCTGCATGAGAGATGATTCCCCACCTCTGACCAACTTCAGAATTGTTTCCCACTGGAGCAAGGGTTTTCCTGATAGGGTTTTCCTCTGTGTAACTAGTGGGTTCTTAATTGGCAGCGTGAACGGTGATATCAGAGGTCCTGAATCAGGATGGAAATACTTATCCCCAACTTGTACAGGCATAAAAACCTGGGGAGGCCGTGTGCAGCCGGCACCCTTAGGGATGGGCTTCCGACTGACCCCTCAACGTTCTGGTGTCCAGCCACTGCTTTCGAATTTCTGGGGCCCAGTGCTGACTCTAAGGGTTCTGTAACCCAGGCTCTGTTGGTCTTTAATGAGACCCGCACTTCCAGGGTCCCACAGAGCAGGGTCCGTGTGACTGTTCTGTGGCTTCTGTAACAAATGACCACAAGCTGGGTGGTTTAAAACAACAGGAATTCATCCTCCCCCAGTCCTGGAGAGCAGACATCTGAGATCAAGGTGTTCCAGGATGGACGTCCCTCCAGAGGCTCCAGGATAGGGCTCTTCCTGCCTTTTCCAGCTTTGGGGGGCTCCAGGCATCCCCAGGCTTGCGGCTGCAGCCCTCCTGTCTCTGCCTTCACGTGGCTTCTCCTCTATGTTTGTGTTTCTCCTCTTTTGTCTCATAAGGACTCTCTCAATTGGGTTGGGGGCCACGCTAACCCCAGACGGCCTCACCTCGAGACCCTTAACTACATATACAAAGACGCTTTTCCCAGATATGGTCCGGTTCCTGTGTTCTGGGGGGAACATATTTTGGGACCAGCATTCAACCCATGACCTGTGTATAAAATAACCCTAATTTTAGGAGATTACCAAGGTCCCGTATAGATAGCAGCCAGCAGCCATGTGGGTGGGGATCTGGGGAGAATGAGGACCCTGGAATCACCTGGAAAGGATGAAGTCCTGGCTGCATTAGGTGAGCTCTTCCACCACGGGGCCCGTGGAAACAGCCACTCCACTCTGTCCGTGGAAAGGGACCCAGTGCCGAGTCCAGAAATGGTGATATTGCAAAGCTGGCTCTTCTGGGATGTCATCATCAGTAGCATCGTGTAACCAGTAACTACGGGCTTGGAGGAGTCACCCTGTGGCACGTGATGACAGCACTGTCACTTTAGGCTCATCAAGCTTAGAATAGGAATGTTTGAAGGAGAAGAGTTTGGGAGATTGCGAAGCTTGGTTGTTAAGGAAACTGAGCAGGGCTGTCAAGGTTGTCAAGGAAACTTCTCCCTTAAACTGAAGGCAGGGCGGGGAGAGCTGAAATCCAGGGATCTTTTAAAGGGGCTGCTCTGAAACACCATCACCTGAGAGGTGGTCTCAGCGTGAGCTGGTGTTTGAGAAACGTGTGATGAGATGAAGCCTGACTTTCTGTGACAGCTGGGGAGGGGTTTGTAAAGCAACTTAGCGTTTAAGGCCAAGTTTGTTGCTGGAACATAGTGTCTCCCAAGACTGGGCTGAAGCTCAAGATGTCTCTGTCCCCTTCCTGTGAGAGTCCAGGGCAGGTGGGTGTCAGTTCCCAGGCTCTGCCCCCACTTTGTTTCTCCTCCCTGCTTCCAGGTGAGTGTTTCAACCAGCGGGGTGGGGTGACCACAGGGACATCGTGCCCTCCGTCCTAGGATGCAGGCTGGCCAAGGCCCTCACCACCTCCACCCCTTCCCCTTGGTAACACGAGACACTGTGCCCCAGCTGTAAGGGGTGGGAAGGCTGGGATGTGCAGGGTAGCTGTGCACAGGAAAAAGGGAAATGGGTTCTGATGGGCAGCTGTGCGGCTCTGTTGTGAGGGTCGCCCAGACACTAGCGCACAGATTCTGGGTTCTGTGAAGCTTCGATGCTCTGTGGTTCTGGAAATCCTATAGGAGATGGTCCACAGCAGGTGAAGCTAATGCTCGCAGTGGAGGTGGTGAAGCCAAAGGTCTGCAGTTCAGACTAAAGGTGCCGATGTACATGCAGGACAAAACCATCTCAGGTGAATGGACTTGAGGCACGTTTAACATGAATGCAGTCGTGTTAATGCCTAGCATCTTCTATCTTGTGCCTCCTCAGGGACCCCCTCCTCAGTGCCTGGGGCTCCTGTAACTCACGTACAAGGGGATGGAGAGCGGGGTCTGTCCAGTCTGAGCCCTGAGTTACCCTGTGGGTCTGCTCGGGACCACCGTAACAAATACCACAGACTGCGCAGCTTGAATAACAGGCCTATCTCCCAGTCCTGGATGCTGTCGGAGATCAAGGTGTCTGCACGCTGGCTTCTCCTGAGGCCTCGCTCCTTGGTGCTTAGACAGCCACCTTCTCCCCAGGTCCTCACATGGTCTCCCCCTGTGCCTATCTGTGTCCTAATCTCTTCTTGTAGGACATCAATCCTATTGGATTAGGATCCACCCTAGTGACGTCATTTTTACTTTGATCATCTCTTTAAAAATCCCATCTCCAAATACAGACACATCCTGGGGTCCTGGGGGTTAGGCATTCAGCATGTGGATTTGGGGAGACATGACTGAGCCTATAGCATCCTCCTTAGGAAGCAAGTGTGCCTCGGTCCTTCCTTCCCTCAAGTCATACGAGGTGAGCTAATGGCTCAAGGAGAGGCCACTCGTGCAGAGTTTGTGTCCCAGCTGGGGAACCCTTCTCTGCTCTCTTTGATCAGGCAGTGGCAGTGCCAGCCCCCTCCGGAGGTGAGCAGTTCTGGGGTTTCCTGCCGTGTCACCTGGCCTGCTGAGGTGCTCAGTGTCTGGGAACCCAGGAGTCAGCAGCCTAGTGGGGCTGCCGGGGACTCTCAGGGCCTTGGCAGGTACCCTAGCAAAAGTGGGGAAACTTTGGGGGATTACAGGAGGGAGAGAGTCACAGTCTCGTTTATGCTTCAGAAAGACCACGTTGGGGTGGGATGTGAGACGCACCGTGGGGCAGGGAGGTTTGTCAGGTCTGATGGAGGAACCAGGCACAAGATCGGGCTTGGGCCACGGCTGTGGGCGTAGAGGGGAATTAGCGTGGGAACTGGCCACAGACCGTTGTCAAAGTATCGGTTTCCCTGTGCACCGAGGCCGAACAGAAATACGGAGACAGGGGTTTTGGAGGAAGAGACAGATGGCTTTATTTTTCTGCCAGGCAGCAGGGAAGACACAGCTGGCTAGCACCTCAAGAACTGGGCACCCCTCTTTGAGAATCAGGGAAGATTTTATTTTTATTTTTATTATTTTTTTTTATATTTATATCTCACTTCATTTTTATTTATTTTATTTTATTTTATTTTATTTTTTTTTTTAACATCTTTATTGGAGTATAATTGTTTTACAATAGTGTGTTAGTTTTCCCTCTACAACAAACTAAATCAGTTATACATACACACATGCTCCCACATCTCCTCCCTCTTGCATCACCCTCTCTCCCACCCTCCCTATCCCACCCCCCCAGGCGGTCACAAAGCACAGAGGTGATCTCCCTGTGCTATGCAGCAGCTTCCCACCAGCTATCTAATTTACATTTGATAGTGTATATATGTCCCTGCCACTCCCCCACTTCGTCACAGCCCACCCCTCCCCCTCCCCATATCCTCAAGTCCATGCTCGAGTAAGTCTGTGTTTTATTCCCGTCCTACCACTAACCTCTTCATGACATTTTTTTCCCTTAGAGTCCATATATATGTGTTAGCATACGGTATTTGTTTTTCTCCTTCTGACTTACTTCACTCTGTATGACAGACTCCAGGTCCATCCACCTCATTATAAATAACTCAGTTTCATTTCTTTTTATGGCTGAGTAATATTCCATTGTATATATGTGCCACATCTTCTTTATCCATTCATCTGTTGATGGACACTTAGGTTGCTTCCATCTCCTGGCTATTGTAAATAGAGCTGCAATGAACATTTTGGTACATGAGTCTTTCTGAATTATAGTTTTCTCAGGGTATATTCCCAGTAGTGGGATTGCTGGGTCGTATGGTAGTTCTATTTGTAGTTTTTTAAGGAACCTCCATACTGTTCTCCATAGCGGCTCTATCAATTTACATTCCCACCAGCAGTGCAAGAGGGTTCCCTTTTCTCCACACCCTCTCCAGCATTTATTGTTTCTAGAGTTTTTGATGATGGCCAATCTGGCCGGTGTGAGATGATATCTCATTGTAGTTTTGATTTGCACTTCTCTAATGATTAATGAGGTTGAGCATTCTTTCATGTGTTTGTTAGCAATCTGTATATCTTCTTTGGAGAAATGTCTATTTAGTTCTTCTGCCCATTTTTGGATTGGGTTGTTTGTTTTTTTGTTATTGAGCTGCATGAGTTGCTTATAAATTTTGGAAATTAATCCTTTGTCAGTTGCTTCATTTGCAAATATTTTCTCCCATTCTGAGGGTTGTCTTTTGGTCTTGTTTATGGTATCCTTTGCTGTGCAAAAGCTTTTAAGTTTCATTAGGTCCCATTTGTTTATTTGTGTTTTTATTTCCATTTCTCTAGGAGATGGGTCAAAAAGGATCTTGCTGTGATTTATGTCGTATAGTGTTCTGCCTATGTTTTCCTCTAAGAGTTTGATAGTGTCTGGCCTTACATTTAGGTCTTTAACCCATTTTGAGTTTATTTTTGTGTGTGGTGTTAGGGAGTGTTCTAATTTCATACTTCTACAGGTAGCTGTCCAGTTTTCCCAGCACCACTTATTGAAGAGGCTGTCTTTTCTCCACTGTATATCCTTCCCTCCTTTGTCAAAGATAAGGTGACCATATGTGTGTGGGTTTATCTCTGGGCTCTCTATCCTGTTCCATTGATCTATATTTCTGTTTTTGTGCCAGTACCATATTGTCTTGATTACTGTAGCCTTGTAGTAGAGTCTGAAGTCAGGGAGCCTAATTCCTCCAGCTCCATTTCTCGTTCTCAAGATTGCTTTGGCTATTCGGGGTCTTTTGTGTTTCCATACAAATTGTGAAATTCTTTTTTCTAGTTCTGTAAAAAATGCCAGTGGTAATTTGATAGGGATTGCATTGAATCGGTAGATTGCTTTGGGTAGTATAGTCATTTTCACAATGTTGATTCTTCCAATCCAAGAACATGGTATATTTCTCCACCTATTTGTATCATCTTTAATTTCTTTCATCAGTGTCTTATAGTTTTCTGCATACAAGTCTTTTGTCTCCTTAGGTAGGTTTATTCCTAGATATTTTATTCTTTTTGTTGCAATGGTAAATGGGAGCGTTTTCTTAATTTCACTCTCAGATTTTTCATCATTAGTGTATAAGAATGCCAGAGATTTCTGTGCATTAATTTTGTATCCTGCAACTTTACCAAATTCATTGATTAGTTCTAGTAGTTTTCTGGTAGCATCCTTAGGATTCTCTATGTATAGTATCATGTCATCTGCAAACAGTGACAGCTTTACTTCTTCTTTTCCTATTTGGATTCCTTTTATTTCTTTTTCTTCTCTGATTGCTGTGGCTAGAACTTCCAAAACTATGTTGAATAAGAGTGGTGAGAGTGGGCAACCTTGTCTTGTTCCTGATCTTAGTGGAAATGGTTTCAGTTTTTCACCATTGAGAACGATGCTAGCTGTGGGTTTGTCATATATGGCCTTTATTATGTTGAGGAAAGTTCCCTCTATGCCCACTTTCTGCAAGGTTTTTATCATAAATGAGTGTTGAATTTTGTCAAAAGCTTTCTCTGCATCTATTGAGATGATCATATGGTTTTTCTCCTTCAGTTTGTTGATATGGTGTATCACATTGATTGATTTGCGTATATTGAAGAATCCTTGCATTCCTGGGATAAACCCCACTTGATCATGGTGTATGATCCTTTTAATGTGCTGTTGGATTCTGTTTGCTAATATTTTGTTGAGGATTTTTGCATCTATGTTCATCAGTGATATTGGCCTGTAGTTTTCTTTCTTTGTGACGTCTTTGTCTGGTTTTGGTATCAGGGTGATGTTGGCCTCATAGAATGAGTTTGGGAGTGTTCCTCCCTCTGCTATCTGTTGGAAGAGTTTGAGAAGGATAGGTGTTAGCTCTTCTCTAAATGTTTGATAGAATTCGCCTGTGAAGCCATCTGGTCCTGGACTTTTGTTTGCTGGAAGATTTTTAATCACAGTTTCAATTTCAGTGCTTGTGATTGGTCTGTTCATGTTTTCTATTTCTTCCTGGTTCAGTCTCGGCAGGTTGTGCATTTCTAAGAATGTGTCCATTTCTTCCAGGTTGTCCATTTTATTGGCATACAGTTGCTTGTAGTAATCTCTAATAATCTTTTGTATTTCTGCAGTGTCAGTTGTTATATCTCCTTTTTCATTTCTAATTCTATTGATTTGAGTCTTCTCCCTTTTATTCTTGATGAGTCTGACTAATGGTTTATCAATTTTATTTATCTTCTCAAAGAACCAGCTTTTAGTTTTATTGATCTTTGCTATTGTTTCCTTCACTTCTTTTTCATTTATTTCTGATCTGATCTTTATGATTTCTTTCCTTCTGCTAAATTTGGGGTTTTTTTGTTCTTCTTTCTCTAATTGCTTTAAGTGCAAAGTTAGGTTGTTTATTCGAGATGTTTCCTGTTTCTTAAGGTATGATTGTATTGCTATAAACTTGCCTCTTAGAACTGCTTTTGCTGTATCCCATAGGTTTTGGGTCGTCGTGTCTCCATTGTCATTTGTTTCTAAGTATTTTTTGATTTCCTCTTTGATTTCTTCAGTGATCACTTCGTTATTAAGTAGTGTATTGTTTAGCCTCCCTGTGCTTGTATTTTTTACAGATCTTTTCCTGTAATTGATATCTAGTCTCATAGCGTTGTGGTCAGAAAAGATACTTGATACGATTTCAATTTTCTTAAATTTGCCAAGGCTAGATTTGTGACCCAAGATATGATCAATCCTGGAGAATGTTCCATGGGCACTTGAGAAAAATGTGTATTCTGTTGTTTTTGGATGGAATGTCCTATAAATATCAATTAAGTCCATCTTGTGTAATGTATCATTTAAAGCTTGTGTTTCCTTATTTATTTTCATTTTGGATGATCTGTCCATTGGTGAAAGTGGGGTGTTAAAGTCCCCCATTATAATTGTGTTGCTGTCGATTTCCCCTTTTAAGGCTGTTAGTATTTGCCTTATGTATTGAGGTGCTCCTATGTTGGGTGCATAAATATTTACAATTGTTATATCTTCTTCATGGATCGATCCCTTGATCATTATGTAGTGTCCTTCTTTGTCTCTTGTAATAGTCTTTATTTTAAAGTCTATTTTGTCTGATATGAGAATTGCTACTCCAGCTTTCTTCTGATTTCCATTTGCATGGAATATCTTTTTCCATCCCCTTACTTTCAGTCTGTATGTGTCCCTAGGTCTGAAGTGGGTCTCTTGTAGACAGCATATATATGGGTCTTGTTTTTGTATCCATTCAGCCAGTCTGTGTCTTTTGGTGGGAGCATTTAATCCATTTACATTTAACTTAATTATCGATATGTATGTTCCTATTACCATTTACTTGTTTTGGGTTGTTCTTGTAGGTCTTTTCCTTCTCTTGTGTTTCTTGCCTAGAGAAGTTCCTTTAGGATTTGTTGTAGAGCTGGTTTGGTGGTGCTGAACTCTCTCAGTTTTTGCTTGTCTGTAAAGGTTTTAATTTCTCCATCAAATCTGAATGAGATCCTTGCTGGGTAGAGTAATCTTGGTTGTAGGTTTTTTTCCTTCATCACTTTAAATATGTCCTGCCACTCCCTTCTGGCTTGTAGAGTTTCTGCTGAAAGATCAGATGTTAATCTTATGGGGATTCCCTTGTGTGTTATTTGTTGTTTTTCCCTTGCTGCTTTTAATATGTTTTCTTTGTATTTAATTTTTGACAGTTTGATTATTATGTGTCGTGGCGTGTTTCTCTTTGGGTTTATCCTGTATGGAACTCTCTGTGCTTCCTGGACTTGGTTGACTATTTCCTTTCCTATATTAGGGAAGTTTTCAACTATAATCTCTTCAAATATTTTCTCAGTCCCTTTCTTTTTCTCTTCTTCTTCTGGGACCCCTATAATTCGAATGTTGGTGCGTTTAATGTTGTCCCAGAGGTCTCTGAGACTGTCCTCAGTTCTTTTCATTCTTTTTTCTTTCTTCTGCTCTGCAGTAGTTATTTCCACTATTTTATCTTCCAGGTCACTTATCCGTCCTTCTGCTTCAGTTATTCTGCTATTGATCCCATCTAGAGTATTTTTAATTTCATTTATTGTGTTGCTCATCGTTGCTTGCTTCCTCTTTATTTCTTCTAGGTCCCTGTTAACTGTTTCTTGCAAATTGTCTATTCTATTTCCAAGATTTTGCATCATCTTCACCATCATTATTCTAAATTCTCTTTCAGGTAGATTGGCTATTACCTCTTCATCTGTTAGGTCTGGTGTGTTTTTATCTTGCTCCTTCATCTGTTGTGTGTTTTTCTGTCTTCTCATTTCGCTTATCTTACTGTGTTTGAGGTCTCCATTTTGCACGCTGCAGGTTCGTAGTTCCTGTTGTTTTTGGTGGCTGTCCCCAGTGGCTAAGGTTGGTTCAGTGGGTTGAGTAGATTCCCTGGTTGGGGGGACTAGTGCCTCTGTTCTGGTGGATGAGGCTGGATCTTGTCCTTCTGGTGGGCAGGTCCTCATCTGGTGGTGTGTTTGGGGATGTTGGTAACCTTATTATGATTTTAGGCAGTCTCTCTGCTAATGGATGGGGCTGTAGACCTGTCTTGCTCTTTGTTGGGGATAGGGTGTCCAGCACTGTTCTTTGCTGGTCCTTGAGTGAAGCTGGGTCTTGGTGTTGAGATGGAGGTCTCTGGGAGATTTTCGCCGTCTGATATTACGTGGAGCTCGGAGGTCTCTTGTGGACTAGTGTCTTGAGGTTGGTTCTCCCACCTCAGGGACACCGCCCTGGTGCCTGGCTGGGGCGCCAAGAACCTTTAATCCACACGGCTCAAAATAAAAGGTAGAATAAATAGAGAGGAAAGAAAAGGAAGGAAGGAGGGAGGGAGGGAAGGAAGGAAGAAAGGAAGGAAGAAATGAAGGAAGGAAGCAAGAAAGCAAGGACGGAAGGTGCAGAGGAAGAAAGGGAGGAAGGAAGAGAGGAAGGGAGGCAAGAAGGGGGAAGGAAGGAAGAAAGGAGGGAAGGAGGGAAGAAAGGAAGAAAGAAAGGGAGAAGACAGAGTAGTATAAAGTATAGTTATTAAAATAAAAAATAATTATTAAGAAGAAAAATTTCCTTTTAAAAAACAAAAACAAAACAAACAAACAAACAAACAAACAAACAAAAAACAGAAAAATGGGTCGGTCTAACCCTAGGACAAATGGTGCTAGCAAAGCTATACAGACAAAATCTCATACAGCAGCACACACATACACACCCACAAAAAGAAAAAAAAGGGGAAAATAATAGTATATCTTGCTCCCAAAGTCCACCTCCTCAACTTGGGATGATTCGTTGTCTATTCAGGTTTTCAACAGATGCAGGGCACTTCAAGTTGATTGTGGAGCTTTAATCCGCCGCTTCTGAGGCTGCTGGGAGAGACCTCCCCCTCTCCTCTCTGTTCGCACAGCTCCTGGGGTTCAGCTTTGGACTTGGTCCCGCCTCTACGTGTAGGTTGTCCGAGGGCGACTGCCCTTCGCTCAGACAGGACGATGTTAAAGGAGCAGTTGATTCGGGGGCTCCAGCTCACTCAGGCTGGGGGGAGGGAGTGGCACGGGGGCGGGGCGAGTCCGCGACGTCAGAGGCCGACGTGACGCTGCACAGGCCCAAGGCGCGCCGTGCGTTCTCCCGGGGAAGCTGTCCCTGGATCCCGGGACCCCGGCAGTGGCGGGCTGCACGGGCTCCCGGGAGGGCCGGTGTGGAGAGTGACCTGTGCTCACACACAGGCCTCTTGGTGGTGGCAGCGGCAACCTTAGCGTCCGACACCCGTCTCTACTGTCCGTGCCGACAGCCGCGGCTCGCGCCCGTTTCTGGAGCTCCTCTACGCGGTGCTCTTAATCCCCTCACCTCACACCCGAGGAAGCAAAGAGGCAAGAAAAAGTCTCTTGTCTCTTCGGCAGCTCCGCGCCCGGTTCTAGGGCTCCTTTAAGCGGCGCACTTAATCCCCTCTCCTCGCGCCCAGGCAGCAAAGAGGGAGGAAAAGGTCTCTTGCCTCTTCGGCAGCTCCAGACTTCTCCCGAACTCCCTCCCGGCCAGCCGTGGCGCACTAGCCCCCTTCAAGCTGTCTTCACTCTGCCAACTCCAGCCCTTTCCCCGGGATCCGACTGAAGCCCGAGCCTCAGCTCCCGGCCCCGCCCGCCCCGGCGGTCGAGCAGACAAGCCTCTCGGGCTGGTGAGCGCCGGTCGGCACCGATCCTCTGCGGGAATCTCTCCGCTTTGCCCTCCGCACCCCTGTGGCTGAGCTCCCCTCCGCGGCTCCGGAGCTTCCCCCTCCGGCGCCCGCAGTCTCCGCCCGCGAAGGGGCCTCTAGTGTGTGGGAGTCTTTCCTCCTTCTCGGCTCCCTCCCACTGGCGTAGGTCCCGTCCCTATTCTTTTGTCCCTGTTTATTCTTTTTTCTTTTGCCCTACCCAGATATGTGGGGAGTTTCTTGCCTTTTTGGAGGTCCGAGGTCCTCTGCCAGCGTTCGGTGGGTGCTCTACAGGAGAAGCTCCACGTGTAGATGTATTTCTGATCTCTCTGTGAGGAGGAAGGAGATCTCCGCGTCTTACTCTTCCGCCATCTTTAAGCCGTCTAGGGAAGATTTTATATGTGGGGCTTCCGCAGTCCAGGGTAGAGGATAGGAACAAAGTAGTGAAGGTCTTGCATTCCTCCTTTCCTTTGCATTATTTCAAAACAGTCATCGCTGGCATCAGGTCGCCTGGTAATTGGGGTCCAGCAGACTGGTAATTGCGTCCGTTTGCCTCTGGTTTATTGGCCAGTGACCTTGTTTCTGAAATGAAAAACTAGGGGGTGATTTGTTATGAGGAGCGTCTAGAATCTAAGTGCGTTACATAATAAGGTTAGGGAGTGAGAAGCAGGGGCTGTAACACACACAGTGAGGGGTGATGGGTGCCGAAGGTAAATTCCATAGTGTCGGAGTGAGGTTAGCTTTGTAGAGTACAAATCTAGTTACTACAAATGAATGACAAAGTGAAACAAGGAGTGATGAGCTCTTTCAGGCCAGGTTACGTTTCTTCTCTAGTCTTTTCGCTGTCTCCTTGTTCTCAGGGCAGGGAAACTTCGTTTCTGTTTTTGCTGCAACAAGACAGTGGAGGAGGAGCTGACGGTCACTGGGGCCCAAGGCGAGTGGGAGCCTGGGAGGCCCCAGTGTTACCGAACCGAACGTGGGTCCGCTCGCCCGAGGGCAGCAGAGCCAGTCTACTGACACCGGGGGTGGTGGAGGAAGGTGCAGCCTGAATTGTCAAAGTGCCGATACAAGGAGGCCAGGTGGCCTGTGTTCTAAAACCCCGAGCTCCCTGAAGGATTTCAGCAAAGCAATTTTCAAGGCCAAGTGAAGGAGGGGGGGGTCGCAGGGTATGTGATCAGCTGGTGCACGATTCTCTGATTGATGGTGAGGTAACGGGCGGTTAACGTTATAAATTCTTAAGCACCAGGAGCTCCGGGGTTACCTGTTCCTGATCATCAAGTAGTTAATTTCTTCCACTTGGTGGTGGAGGAAGCATGCATCGGGCACTGTTATCCAGGTACTTCAGAGGGGAGCTACAGCAGAGGGTGTGGGGGAGGGGTCTGTCCTGGGAAGGCCCCACAGGGTCCTGCTCGGTTACACCTGGTGCCTGGGCTCAGCAACCTGGGAAGGTGGGGCTGCTCCTGGGTGTGGGGAGCTGCAGGATCCCAGTCCTCTGAAACCCTGCTAAGCCCCCAAGGTGAGATGGGTCTGCAGTGACTGGACGGAGGCGTCTGGCCTGGGAGAGGGGTCCGGGCTGGAAATGTCACTGGAATCATGGCAGGGAGGGAGAGGAAAGGCAAAGTGGGGGCAGATGGGTCACAGCAGACTAATGCAGGTGACTGCGGTCTTGTTGGAAGCGACTCAGAGCCAGAAAGGAGTGGCCGTCAGGGGCCCAGCTCCATTCTCTTGTTCCTTTGTAAAACCACTGTGTCAGAGTTTGAGACGCCGCCAGGAGACGTCTGGGCCCAGTGCTGCCATGGCTTCATCAAAGGGCCCAGGGGGAACACAGAACCACTGCAGGCCCCGCCCATGTCCTCACTGGGAATGAGTCCCATCGGGGCTCCTGGGCTCACAGACTTCAGGGCACCTCTGTCCTCAGGACTGGTCTTCCTCCTTCCTCTCACCTGCTGGTCAGAGGCCCAGGAACCCCCAACCTGGCTCCACCCCCAGGGCCTGGATTCAGAGGCCCAGGAGCCCCCAACCTAGCTCTACCCCCAGGGCCTGGATTCAGAGGCCCAGGAACCCCCAACCTGGCTCCACCCCCAGGGCCTGGATTCAGTGTCCCAGGAATCCCCAAACTGTCTCCACCCAGGGCCTAGATTCTGGGACAGCTTAGGGGTAAGCAAGACCCTCACGCTCCTTTATCTGCTTAGGGGTGAGAATGTCTTAAACGCTGCAGTTGACTGATTACGGAGTGCTGAGTGTTTCTAGCAGGTGTGGATGGAAAGATGGGGTGCGAAGTTCCTATGTCTGCAGGGTCTTCCCGGCGTGAAGATCTGTGTGTTCCCCCTGGCCAGTCGGCATCCTCCCAGGAAGCCCAGATCCAGGATTACGAGGGCAGAGGCTCTCCCCTTGCGTACCTGTAACTTCGCACTCCCACAGCAAGGAGCCTGGCTCCCACCATCTGCCATTTATCTATGCATTGCTCCTTTCCACATTACATGTGCAGAGGTTTCAGAATTGTTAGCTACTACACCCTGGAAAGAACTTCATAAAACAAAGCCCACTGTATATATACGGGCCATTTTGCCTTTAGCCTACAGATTCCATTCATTTCCAAAGGTAACTTAAGTCAGCAGCTTTTACCCCATCCCCTACAGTGAGTTGTTTCCATATATTTCTAATACCGTTAGATTCTGTCACATGACGTATTCCATCGTGCAACATCCTACACCCTAAATAACTAAATTTGAGTAGATTATGATTGGCCCCTTGGGCTACACACATCTATGGGCTTAGACAAATGCATAGTGACAGGTATCCATCCTAGAGTATCACATGGACTACTTCAAACCCCCCACCCCATGATCTGCTTATCATCTATGTAGCTTTGCCTTTCCCGGGATGTCATCAATGGGGTCATACTGTGTGCAGCCTGCTCAGGCTGGAGTTTTCACTTAGCAGTACACGCTGAAGGTTTATCCATGTCTTTCCATAGGTGGATGGTGCATTCCTTTCTGCTGAGTAGTATTCCACTGCGTGTGTATGGGAGGAAAAACAATTTTCCCTCTACTTTTCTAGGTTCTTGGTTGAGGCCCCCCCCGCCCCTGTAATAAAACACAGATTACCGGGAGAAAAGCAGAAGTTTAATAACATGTATACCTTCTGAATAGAGGGGGGATACCACGGAAAACTGAGTCACTCCCCAAACCATCCCCTTCAATACCGTCTTCAGCTAAAAACAGAAAAGATGCTGGGGAAGGGGGGAAGGCCAGTTATGGAAGGTTATCATGCAAAGCACAGTAAACAAGGGTATGGCTGTGTGCACATTTAAGTCAGGACTTCCCCATTGAAAAGAGTTACTTAAGATTTAATTATCCTTCTATGTTTGGTGCAAAGAGGGACATACCCTTATAAATGGAGATTTCTCTATTGTAAATGCCCTTCATAAAACGGCAATCTCAGTTTTCTGAGATTTTTTTAAAAATAAATTTATTATTTTATTTTTGGCTTCATTGGGTCTTCGTTGCTGCGTGCAGGCTTTTCTCTGGGTGTTGGCGAGCAGGGGCTTCTCATTGTGGTGGCTTTTCTTGTCACGGAGCACAGGCTCTAGGCGTGCAGGCTTCAGTAGTTGTGGCACACGGGCTCAGTAGTTGTGGCTCGCGGGCTCTAGAGCACAGGCTCAGTAGTTGTGGCGCACAGGGTTAGTTGCTCTGCGGCATGTGGGATCTTCCTGGACCGGGCCTCGAACCTGTGTCCCCTGAATCGGCAGGTGGACTCTTACTCACTGAGCCACCAGGGAAGCCCTATTCTTTTTAAAGCAGACCAATAACCCTTATGCCAGAGAGACATATTTTGAGGTGGCATATTCCACCCGCCGTGATGTGGATGTACCCCAATTTGCTTATGCATTCATCTTTCGAAGGATATTCTGATTTCAAGTTTTTAGCCATTATGGAAGTGCTGCTGTGCATAATTGCATCCTTGTTTGCATTTGGACATAGATTTTCAAAGCAGTTGCCTAAATACTGGAAGTATGATTGTTGGATCCCAACGTGAGACTTGTTTAGCTTTGGAAAAAACTGCCAAATTGTCTTACAAAGTGGCTGCACAGGCATCCCCCCAGCTATGAGGGAGAGTTCCTTTTGTTCCTCACCCTCTAGCAATTGGTATTGTCATATTTTTGGAGCTTAGCAGTCCCAATTGGTGTGCTATGGTGTCTCATGATTTTAATTTGTAGTTCCCTAATGGTATATGATGTTGAGCTTTTTTCTGTATGACTTTTATTATCTGTATCTTTTTTCACCAGATGTCTGTTCAGATCATGCTGTTCTTGTTCATGCTGGGAGGAGCCCTGTCTCCTCGGGACCTGCTGGGGCTTTGGCTTCAGGAACACGCGGGGCTGAGTCCACGCTGATGGCCGGGCTTCGGTACAAACCGGGGCCAAGTCCACACTAACGGAAGCCGGCTCTCCTCAGGACCCGCCGGGGCTTCAGCTCTGGGACACTGGAGGGTCCAGTTCATGCTCAGAGGAGCCTGGTCTCCTCGGGACCTGCCGGGAGGTGCTGCCGCTGAGGGAGAAGGTAAGGAAAAGTGGGGGGAAGGTTCCTGTGCGTGGCTGACCGCTGTGCGTGTCTGTCTCCAGAGGACCCAGGAGAGGAAGGGCTTGATGTGGAAAACTGGGTTTTTGGCCCATTTTGTGTGGGGTGTAGACAGTTGAATGTTGTTCTTTGGCGTGTAGTGTCTGGTTTTCCCAGCACCGTTTATTGAGGGGCCTGTCCTTTCCCTGGTGTATGTTCTTGGCTCCTTTCTTGTGAATTAACTGATCACATACCTGTAGGTTGATTCCTGGGCTCTCTGCTCTATTCCTCTGGTCTGTGTGCCTGTTTTTCTGCCAATGCCACAATTTTGGGGGACTAGCTTCATAATGAAGTGTGAAGTCAGGGAGCGAGATGCCTCCACGCATTCCCCTGCCTCAGGGTCGCTTTGGTTCTTCTGGGTCCTTTGTGGTTCCACACACAACCTAAGATGGTTCGTCCTGTTTCTATGGAAAATGTCATTGGACTTTTGGTAAGGATTGCGTTGAATGTGTACATTAACAGGATCTTAGCTGGAGAAACTGTCAGGGCATGACTTAAGAGCAGCATCAGGGCCTTTGTTGGGTCAACATTATGGTCTCAGTGAAAGATATGATCAGAACCTGAGTTACTAAGAACATCAAGGCTTCATTTAGGAAAAGCTTCAGGGCCTGAGTTAGGCACAGCCTCAGGACTTCACTTAAGGACGGCAACAGGGTTTTCTTTTGGAAAGTATCAGGACCGTGGATGAAATGAGTCAGGATATTAGCTCAGGACAGTGTCCTTTTTTTAGTTATTGATTGCAGCAGGGACCATTAGGGACAGATTCCGGGCGTTCGTGAGAGATAGTGTGAAGGCCTTTGTTAGGTTTCGTCAGGGCTTAGTTTGGGAGAGTATTAGGGTTTCATTTAGGATAAGATGCAGGACATTAACTTGGGACAGAATCAGGTTCCGGGCCAGGGATAGCATCAGGAAATGACCCAGGAAAAGCGTGAAGACTTTCATTATTGAGAGCCTCAGGGCCTTACTTAGGACCAGTGTCAGGGCCTAAATCAGGACCACTGCCAGGGCTTCCGATACAGACAGCGTCAGAGCATAACGAAGGTACAGCCAAAGGGCCTAAGTGAGGCTTATCTTGAGGGCCTGAGTTAGGGACACTGTCAGGGCATGACTTAGGAGCAGCAGAAGGGCCTCTGTAGGATCAGCGTCAGGTTCTTCATTAAAGACATTATCAGGGCCTCTGTTAGGGCGAGCCTCAGGGCCTCATTTTCGGACAGCATCAAGGCTTACTTTGGGTCAGTTTCAGGACCTTGGTAAGACCTGGGTCAGGATATTAACTCAGGGTAGTATCAGGATTCTAGATATTGGCGGCAGTAGGGCCTTAGTTAGAGTCAGTGTCAGGGTCTGAGTTAGGAGTAGCATTATAGCCTTTGTTAGATATAGTGTCAGGGACTGAACCAGGAATATTGTCAGGGTCTTTGCTAGGGATAGTGTCAGGGCCTGAGTTAGGATGAGCCTCCAGGCCTCAGTTTGGGCCACGTTCACAGCCTCGAGACTAATTTCAGGACGTTATTTAGGGACAGCATCAGGGATTTAGTTAGCATAACAGGAGGCATTCCTACAAGCACCCTGAAAGCCAACACACGCAGATGCAGAAGTAAACCAGTCAGGCTGGTATAAAGGAATATTCCACAGAAGTTGAGTACATTTCGTTTAAGGTCAGTAAGAGTTTAAACATTATTTTTTTAAGGAAACTATATTCAGAAGATGAAAGAATTTCATCCTAAAGAATGTCTTTAGATAAATTTGACATTAGCAAAAGACAAGGTTACATTCAGGTCTAGGGCTAGTGGCAGGTAATGACCTAGGTTTGGAATCAAGCCCTTAGTTACTTAGAGAATCAGGGCCTAATTTAGGACCTGTGCCAGGGCTTCGGGTAGGGACAGCGTCAGAGCCTGATATAGGGAGAAGGTGAGGGCCTGAGTGAGGCCCCTAGATGCAGACACTGTCAGGGCATCTCTTAGGAGCAGCCTCAGGGCGTTTGTGGAGTCAGCATTCGGGTCATAGTGAAAGACATGAGCAGGGCCTGAGTGAGTCAGAGAATCGAGGCCTCAGTTAGGGAAAGCTTGAGGGCCTGAGTTAGGCACAGCCTCTCGTCTTCAGTTAAGGACAGCGACATGCCTTTCTTTGGGACTGTGTCAGGTGGGTGGATGGAAATGTGTAAGGATATTAGCTCAGGATAGTGTCTGGATTTTCATTATTGACTGCAGCACGGCCCATGTTAGGGACAGATTCTGGGCCTTAGTGAGAGATAGGGTGAAAGTCTTAGTTAGGATCAGTGAGCGACTTAGTTAGGGAGAGTATTAGGGTTTCAATTAGGATAAGATGCAGGACATTAGCTTGGGACAGAGTCATGATCCGAGCCAGGGATAGTGTCAGCAAATGACCTAGATTTGGTGTCAAGACCTTAGTTACTTAGAGAATCAGGGTCTAAATGAGGACCTGGGTCAGTGTTTTGGGTAGGGACAGCGTCAGACCTGACTTATGGACAACGTCTAGGCCTGAGTGCGGCCTAGTGTCAGCCCCCTAGCTGCAGACACTGTCAGGGCATGACTTAGGAGCAGCATCAGGGCCTTGGTTGGGTCAGCGAAAGGTCATAGTGAAAGACATGAGCAGGGCTTGAGTGAGTCACAGAATCAAGGCCTCGGTTAAGGAAAGCTTCAGGGCCTGAGTTAGGCACAGCCTCAGGTCTTCACTTAAGGACGCCGACAGGGCTTTCTTTGGGACAGAGTCAGGATGGCACATAGAAATGTGTCAGGAAATTATCTCAGGACAGTATCCGGATTTTAGTTATTGATTGCAACAGGTCCCATGTTAGGGACAGATTCCGGGCTTTAGTGAGAGCGAGTGTGAAGGACTTAGTTAGGGTTAGTCAGGGCTTAGTTAGGGAGAGTATTAGGGTTTCATTTAGGATAAGATGCAGGACATTAACTTGGGACAGAGTCAGGTTCCGGGCCAGGGAAAGCATCAGGAAATGACCCAGGAAAAGCGTGAAGACCTTCGTTATTGAGAGCATCAGGGCCTTACTTAGGACCAGCGTCAGGGCCTAAATCAGGACCACTGCCAGTGCTTCATATACAGACAGCGTCAGAGCATAAGGAAGGTACAGCCGAAGGGCCTAAGTGAGGCTTATCTTGAGGGCCTGAGTTAGAGACACTGTCAGGGCATGACTTAGGAGCAGCAGAAGGGCCTTTGTGGGATCAGCGTGAGGGTCTTCATTAAAGACATTATCAGGGCCTCTGTTAGGGAGAGCCTCGGGGCCTCATTTTCGGACAGCATCAAGGCTTACTTTGGGTCAGTTTCAGGACCTTGGTAAGACCTGGGTCAGGATATTAACTCAGGATAGTATAAGGACTTTAGATATTGGCGGCCGTAGGGCCTTAGTTAGAGTCAGTGTCAGGGCCTGAGTTAGGAATATTATTATGGCCTTTGTTAGGTATAGTGTCAGGGACTGAGCTAGGAGTAGTGTCAGGGTCCGAGTTACGTGTAGTGTGTGGGTCTTGGTTACGGACAGTGTCAGGGCCTGGGTTAGCACGAGTCTCCAGGCCGTAGTTAGGGACAGGTTCACAGCATCGGGAGTAATTTCAGCGCCTTATTTATGTTCAGCATCAGGGATGATTTAGTTAGCATAAGAGGAGCCATTCCTGCAAGAACCCTGAAGGCCAACACACAAGAATGTAAAAGTGAACCATGCACGCTGCTATGAAGGAATATTCCACAGCAGTTGAGTACACTTTGTTTAAGGTTAACAAGAGTTTAAAAATTATTTTTTTAAGAAACCAATATTCATATGATGAAAGAATTTCGTCGTAAAGAATCTCTTTCCCTACACTTGACATTAGCTAAAGTCAAGATTAGATCAAGGTCTAGGGGTAGTGTCAGTTAATGACCTAGATTTGGTGTCAAGACCTTAGTTGCTTAGAGAATCAAGGCCTAAAATTTAGGACCTGCGCCAAGATTTTCGGTAGGGACAGCGTCAGACCTGACTTATGGAGAACGTCAGGGCCTGAGTGAGGCCTAGCGTCAGCCCCGTAGCTGCAGACACAGTCAGGGCATGACTTAGGAGCAGCATAAACACCTTGGTTGGGTCAGCGAAAGGTCATAGTGAAAGACATGAGCAGGCCTTGAGTGAGTCACAGAATCAAGGCCTCACTTAGGGAAAGCTTCAGGGCCTGAGTTAGGCACAGTGTCAGATCTTCACTTAAGGACACCGACAGGTTTGGGCCAGTGTCAGGATCGTGCATAGAAATGTGTCAGGAAATTATCTCAGGACAGTGTCGGGATTTTAGTTATTGATTGCAACAGGTCCCATGTTAGGGACAGATTCCGGGCTTTAGTGAGAGATAGTGTCAAGGCCTTTGTTCGGATTAGTCAGGGCTTAGTTAGGGATACTATTAGGGTTTCATTTAGGATAAGATGCAGGACATTAGCTTGGGACAGAGTCAGGTTCCGGGCCAGGGATAGCGTCACGAAATGACCCAGGAAAAGCGTGCAGACCTTCGTTATTGAGAGCCTCAGGGCCTTACTTAGGACCAGCGTGAGGGCCTAAATCAGGACCACTGCCAGGGCTTCCTATACAGACAGCGTCAGAGCATAACGAAGGTACAGCCAAAGGGCCTAAGTGAGGCTTATCTTTAGGGCCTGAGTTAGGGACACTGTCAGGGCATGACTTAGGAGCAGCAGAAGGGCCTCTGTGGGATCAGCGTAAGGGTCTTCATTAAAGACATTATCAGGGCCTCTGTTAGGGAGAGCCTCAGGGCCTCATTTATGGACAGCATCAAGGCTTACTTTGGGTCAGTTTCAGGACCTTGGTAAGACCTGGGTCAGGATATTAACTCAGGATAGTATCAGGATTTTAGATATTGGTGGCAGCTGGGCTTTAGTTAGAAACAGTGTCAGGGCCTGAGTTAGGACTAGCATTATAGCCTTTGTTAGGTATAGTGTCAGGGACTGAGCTAGGAGTTGTGTCAGGGCCTTTGCTAGGGACAGTGTCAGGGCCTGAGCTAGGATGAGCCTCCAGGCCTCAGTTTGGGACAGGTTCACAGCCTTGGGAGGAGTTTCCTGAAGTTATTTAGGGACAATATCAGGGATTTAGCATAATAAGAGTTAGTTAGTTAGCATAAGAGGAGGCATTCCTACAAGCACCCTGAAAGCCAACACATGCAAGTATTCCACAGAAGTTGGGTACATTTTGTTTAAGTTCAGTAAGAGTTTAAACATTATTTTTTTCAGAAAACTATATTCAGAAGATGAAAGAATTTCATCCTAAAGAATCTCTTTAGCTAAATTTGACATTAGCAAAAGACAAGTTTACGTTCAGGTCTAGGGCTAGTGTCAGGTAATGACCTAGGTTTGGAATCAAGCCCTTAGTTACTTAGAGAATCAGGGCCTAATTTAGGATCTGTGCCAGGGCTTCGGGTAGGGACAGTGTCAGAGCCTGATATAGGGAGAAGGTGAGGGCCTGAGTGAGGCCTAGTGTTGTTAGACCTGAACGGTCTCTGAGGGATCCCAGCTCGCCCAAGAACCGCCAAGAGACCCGGAGTCGCTGCAACACGCAAGAGGTTTATTAGGAGCCGGTGCACCGGGGTTCCTTGGTCCTCACGCAGGAGGCCGAAGAGGAACCCCCCCAAGCGGAATCACATACATTTTATAGCTTTCATTTTTCATTATGCAAAGTGTGGATATATCAAGGGTTTTTTTCTCATTGGTTTGTTTGTTCCTGGACCGGAGTGGGGACTTGGCTCTACTTCCTTGATTGGTTGGCTGTCGGATGCCTACTTTACATTTACCGGAGTGGGGTCTTGGCTCTAGTTCCTTGATTGGTTAGCTGTCGGATGCCTACTTTACATTTTCGTGTTTTTGTGGTGGGGGGTTGAGTCACATGAGTTATGGTTGGCTAGGGCGACCTTTAAACTCTGGCTTAATCATTCTTATCACCCGCCATACTGGTTTGCTCGAGGTTTCATCCCCCGCCATACCTGTTTGCTCGGAACGGTTTCTGCCCGGGAGGGGGGACATTCCAGTATCTTATTGCCAGCCGAAAAAGCTTAAAGCTCAAAAGTATCGATAGGGAAGTAGGGGTGTAAGTATAGTTAAGGCCTTACATTCCCCCCTTTTCTTTTTGCAATTAATTTCAATCATGGAATTTCAGCCTCTCTCTGCAAGCTTTGATATTGTTGTCTTAGCATTAACACTTGTACTGCGCTGACACGTTGCCTGATAAAGGCTATCAAGCGATTTAAAATGCATGGTCCAAAAGTTAAGAGCAGCAACAAAATAATGAGGGGTCCTAACAAGGTGGAAATTAAAGTAGTAAGCCAGGGTGATTTGTCAAACCATGATTGGAACTATCCTTTTTGATTTTCCCTTTCTTGTTTCCTTTTGTCCAGGCGCTCCCTAAGCCTGTCCATAGTTTCGGTGATAGCCCCAGAATGATCAATATAAAAACAGCACTCTTCTTTTAGTGCGGCACATAGTCCACCTTCCTTAAGGAACAGCAGGTCTAGTCCCCTCCTGTTCTGCATTACTACCTCTGAGAGCGAGGTGAGTGATTCTTTTAACTGAGTTATGGAACTTTCTAACGCTCGGAGATCGACATCTACAGCCTGTCCTAAGTTAGCATAGTAGTGAGGTTGTTGGATGAGGGCTGTTGCACCTGTTCCTACCCCGACTGCCGTTCCTAGTCCTAGGAGTACAGCCAGGGTGAGGGTTACGGGCTCTCTCCTAAGTCTCCTTTTGCCTTCATATTCGTCTAGAAAAGATGAATCTGAATGATAGATGAGTCTGGGGACCAGCTGGACTAACACACAAAAGTCGGCCGAAGCATTGAGGACCTCTAGAGAAATGCAAGGGGTCAATCCTGTGTTACATGCCCACCATCCATCCTGAGGAGGGAGGAGATATCCTGAGCCCTGTGGGAGGCTTGAATTGGTACAGAGATGTCGATGGGACGGGGGGGCGTTCCTACACATGTACCGTTTCCTGATACTGAAGACAAGGTCAATTTATTATTTCCTTCTTGTTTCCATCGACATTGATCTGAAGAGTTGACATTACTAAAATTAGAACTATATCCTATAGCATCATAATAAGGGGGAGGAGCAGCATAGCAAAGCCAGCATGATTTGGTAGCCTCTGGATTTGTGGCATTTAGGACCCCAAAAGCCGCCTGGACCAATGAGAGCATTCGGTCTCGGGGGGCTCTGGGTTTGATTGTTATTTCTTTTAGTCCAGAAGTCTGGTTTCTTATCCCTGGTAGTATTGTGGGTGGGGCCAAGGGTAGCAGAGGGTGCCCAATCTCAGGATTGGGGCCCATAGGGACGGGAGTAGGGGTCTCGATCTTTAATTTGATGGTCATTAGGAGCCCATCATCATATTCTGCTTTGTAAAACCTTATACCCCATGAATGGCCACCTATCCAATTTTTGTTTTTCTTCCCAGGTTCACTAAAAGAAATTTTAAGGGGATGGCACCACGTTGAACATTCGGGCACATTGTCGTGATGGGTGTAGTTGGCCATTACCTTGATAAAATCCCAGCTAGAGGTGGGTTTCCAGTAGGTGTCCCCAGTGGTTTCACATCCCCAGCTCTTGCAATAGAAATGTTCTCTTCCCCCGCACTGATAATTCAAAGACCGGTGACGATGGAACCCAGGGCATACATAAAAGGAGAGGGCCCTGAGCATGCTTCTCCGATCCTTGGTCGAACAACCTCCCCCCCCCAGGGACTAATCCCCAGTCCCCGGGCGCTGTCCCCGGCCGCTGATTCGGGGCAGTTTGTTGATTGTGATATCCCCCTACATCCCAGTTAGGGGGGGCTCCCAGGGCCAACTTACAAACATCGGGGAAGAGGTCTGGCCACCAGGTCCAAGGGGCAGCAGTATGGCTAACAGACCATATTACATCTCCAGTTTGGGAAATTACCTGCCAGGTTAAACGCTGGGGCAGGTGAGGACTAAAGTTACTCACAGCCAGTAGGGGTAATAAAGTCAGAGTTATGAGTCTGGTGAGCGCAGGAGCTTGAGCTTGAGCAGGTTGCTGGTCTTCTGGGCCCGCCATTCCGATGATGATGCAGACGCTGGCGCAGCTTTTACGTGTGAGGCGTGAATCCAAGCAGCGATGCCGTCTACCTTTACAGCCGTGGGGGTGGTGAGCAGGACGATGTATGGTCCTTTCCACCGAGGCTCTAGTGTCTGGGTTCGGTGTCGACGGACGTACACGAAATCTCCGACTTGGAAAGGATGAGCCTCTGCTGGTGTTCCGGGTCGGTAAGCCTCTGCCAGCTGGGACCACACCTCCTTTTGGACCAACTGGAGTCCCAATAGCCTAGCATATAAGTCAGTGTTATTCTGGCAGTCAGGACTTATTCCTTCCCCGAGCGTGAGAAGGGGAGGTGGGGCCCCGTATAGAATTTCAAATGGAGTGAGATGATAGCGGGAGGGGGTATTTCTAGCCCGAAACAGGGCTAAGGGAAGGAGCACCGTCCAATCTGTACCGCCAGTCTCTATGGACAATTTAGTTAGGGTCTCTTTTAGAGTTCTATTCATTCTTTCTACCTGTCCTGAACTCTGGGGTCTATAGGCACAATGTAATTTCCAATCAGTCCCCAGGTATTTGGCCACACCCTGACTTACCTGGGCGACGAAGGCGGGACCATTATCGGATCCTATTACCTTTGGTGCCCCGAACCGCGGGAAAATTTCTTCTAAGATCTTCTTGGTCACCATAGTAGCTGTCTCCTTTTTCGTTGGGAAAGCTTCTATCCATCCTGAGAAGGTATCTATGAAAACTTCTTCTAGGAAACTGCTTCCATCGGTAAACCAGGTAAAGTTGGCAACGGGGAGAGGCTGATCCATCAAGTCTGGCCTGCTACCGTGGGCTGCAGCCAATACTTCCTGACAATCATGGATGATGGTGGTGGTGCCTTCTAGGTCGGGGTCAGGCAGCAAGGTGGCCGGGTTAAGTCCTGTGGCTGATGTAAACTTAATACGGTCTGAATTTAACAGCAGGGTTTGGTAATGAGTCATTCTGGCATTTGTTAGCCACCTGTCGGGTGGCTGACGAATCACACTTTCTAATGCATGGGGGGCTGTTATCGTTAAGTTCTGTCCCAAAGTCAATTTGTCAGCATCTTTGACCAAAGCGGCCACAGCGGCGATTATTTTTAAGCAGGCGGGCCATCCTGTTGCCACAGGATCCAATTTCTTTGATAGGTACGCAACCGGGCGATTCCAGGGGCCCAGTTTCTGAGTTAGTACTCCCTTTGCGATACCTTTATTCTCGGCCATGTACAGATGGAAAGGCTTAGTTACATCTGGTAGCCCCAAAGCCGGGGCTGATAGCAGGGCTCGTTTAATTTGGTCAAAAGCCCGTTGTTCTTTATCACCCCAAGCGAAAGGGATGCCGTTCTTGGTCAGGGGATACAAAGGGGCTGCTAATTCAGCAAACCCCGGAATCCATAGCCTACAGAATCCGGCCGTCCCCAAAAATGCCCTAACCTGTTTAGGACTCTTGGGGGCCGGTATGTGGGCAACGGTGTTTTTCCTGCTTTCCGAGAGCCATCTCTGTCCTTCTTTTAGCAAGTACCCCAGGTAACTGACCTGTCGTTGACATATTTGTGCTTTCTTTGCTGAAGCCCGATATCCCAGTGTCTCAAGTTCCGTTAATAGCCTTTCAGTCCCCCTGACGCAGTCTTCTTGGGTCTCTGCCGATAAAAGAAGATCATCAACATATTGAAGGAGAGTTACCTGTGGGTTGGACTCTCTATAGGATGCCAAATCCTGGTGTAGGGCCTCGTCGAAAATGGTGGGGGAGTTCTTGAATCCTTGGGGTAGGCGAGTCCAGGTCAGCTGGCCTGACATCCCCGACGCTGGATCCTTCCATTCGAATGCAAAGTAAGGCTGGCTGAGAGAGGAGAGTCTCAGGCAGAAGAAAGCATCTTTAAGATCCAAAACAGTGTACCAAGTGTGCTGAGGTGGAAGAGTACTTAAGAGATTGTAGGGGTTGGGCACCGTGGGGTGGAGGTCCACTACTTGCTTATTCACCTCACATAGGTCTTGTACCGGCCGGTAATCATTAGTTCCTGGCTTTTTAACTGGTAAAAGAGGGGTATTCCATGCAGATTGGCACCTTACCAGGATCCCTAATTCCAGCAACCTTTGTATGTGAGGACGAATGCCATCCCGAGCTTCTTTGCTCATAGGGTACTGGCGGACTGTCACCGGGGTGGCGGTTGCTTTGAGTTCTACCACCACGGGGGGGCGATATTTTGCCATTCCCATACCGGCAGTTTCTGCCCAAGCCTGTGGAAACCTGGTCACCCAATCTTGCATATCAACTTGTGGAGGCGAGGGCACTTCATATAACCTATGTTCATCTTCCAGCTTCATAGTCAAAATTTGGAGTAATCTCCCTTTGTTGTCAGTTATGGTGGGTCCTTCTGGTTGGAAGTGGATCTGGGCCCCCACCTTAGAGAGTATGTCTCTGCCTAGCAGAGGGTATGGGCACTCAGGTATGACCAAGAATGAGTGGGTTACTTGTCCCATCCCAAGGTCTACTGTCCTTCGTGTGGTCCATGAGTACTGCTTATTTCCTGTAGCCCCCTGGACCCATGACCTTTTAGTTGAGAGGGGGCCTTTTGGGTGGAGGAGGACTGAGTGCTGAGCGCCGGTGTCTACCAAGAACTGGACGGGTTCCCCCTCCACTTTGAGAGTTACCCTGGGCTCGGGGAGAGGGTCCGAGCCCTGACTTCCCTAATCTTCCTCTTCCAGGGGTAAAATTTTGTCTCTGGTTGGTTTTCCCCCATTCTTCTTTTTAGGGCATTCTCTTACCCAGTGACCTTTTTCTTTACAGTAAGCACATTGATCCTTGTCTAATGGTCGCCTTCCTGTCCGCCCTTCCTGTCTATTCCTGTCTCTTAATATTTCCTCCTCTGACTACAGTGGCCAGTATCTTACTCAAATTCCTCTCTTGCCGCTTGTCCCGCCTTAATTCACGGGCCTCTTGCTCCTTCTGCTTCCTTTCTTCCCTTTCCTCTTCTGTTTCCCTCTTATTACATACTTTATCTGCCTCTTTTACTAAGTCCTGAATTGAGAAACCTTGTAGGCCATCCAGCCTTTGTAACTTCTTTCTAATGTCAGGGGCCGCCTGGTCAATAAAGGCCATTGCTATGGTGGCCTTATGTTCCTCAGAAGTTGGATCATAAGGAGTGAACCGTCTAAAAGCCTCCATTAAGCATTCTAGGAACACGGTTGGCGACTCCTGGGGCCCCTGAGTTACCTCTCTTACCTTGGCCAAATTCGTGGGGCGCCTGGCTGCTCCATGGAGACCTGCCACCAGAGCCTGGCGATACATCTTCAGGTGCTCCTACCTTCTGGGGTATTGAAGTCCCAAATCGGCCTGACGAGTGGAAAACCGGCATCAATCTTGTTAGGCAACTGGGTAGGTTGCCCATTGGCGCCTAACACATTCTTTCTAGCCTCCAAGAGAACCCGTTGCCTTTCCTCAGTTGTGAGGAGAGTCTGGAGGAGCTGTTGACAATCGTCCCAGGTGGGTTGGTGGGAGAAGACAAGAGACTCTATTAAAGCAGTGAGAGCCTGTGGATTTTCAGAGAAAGTAGGGTTATGCATCTCCCAGTTATAAAGATCTGCAGAGGAAAAGGGCCAGTATTGGAGGGGCCTATTCCCGTGGTTATCGGGGGGGCCATATTCTCTAAGGGGTAGAGCGGTAGAATCCGGGGAAATAGCCCTCCGGCTTCTGGTGCCCGCCGAGGGACCCCCCCCCCCCCCGCCACAACAGGTGGCCCTATTGGTGCGGAGGGTTGTGGAGCTGGGGAATCGGGAGGCGGTATGGGGTCTAGGGCTGGAGGGTAAGGTGGTGGTGGGGGATCGAGGAGAAGCAGATCGGACTGCAAGTCTGGATATATCGCCTTCCGTGGGTCCGGGGCTGGGCCTCGATCAGAAGGACTTGGGCCCCCCACGAGCGGCGCCGGGGAGGTGGAGCATGAGCGCACGTGTTAGAGCGCGGCGACGGGTCTGGTTCCCTCGGCCCCGGGATTCGGCGAGCCCTGCTGCCGGGGGGCTGTAACACTCGGGGAGGGGTGGGCCCGCCGCCGCCGACGCCGCCGAGACGACGACGACCGCGACGACGACGACGACGACCGCGACGACCGCGACGACGCCCGCGACGACAACGACGGGGCCCCCCCGAGCCACCTTCCCCACCGGCCTTCCCAGCCGTCCCGGAGCCGGTCGCGGCGCACCGCCGCGGTGGAAATGCGCCCGGCGGCGGCCGGTCGCCGGCCGGGGGGCGGTCCCCCGCCGGCCCCACCCCCGGCCCCGCCCGCCTACCCCCGCGACCCTCCCGCCCCCACCCGCCCGCGGAGACGCGGGGGAGGGAGGGCGGGGGGAGGGGTTGGGAGGAACGGGGAGCGGGAAAGATCCGCCGGGCCACCGGCACGGCCGGACCCGCCGCCGGGTTGAATCCTCCGGGCGGACTGCGCGGACCCCACCCGTTTACCTCTTAACGGTTTCACGCCCTCTTGAACTCTCTCTTCAAAGTTCTTTTCAACTTTCCCTTACGGTACTTGTTGACTATCGGTCTCGTGCCAGTATTTAGCCTTAGATGGAGTTTACCACCCGCTTTGGGCTGCATTCCCAAGCAACCCGACTCCGGGAAGACCCGGGCCCGGCGCGCCGGGGGCCGCTACCGGCCTCACACCGTCCACGGGCTGGGCCCTAGACTTAACTTCGGTCCAGTGACTTAGAGTGAGAGAGAGAGGCGTCGTCATAGTTTGTCCCATTATCGTCCGTCAGGAGAAAGATAGAGCACAGGAGAACAATAAAATTTCAGAAGACACACATTAATATTGCCGCCGCGAGCTCGTTTTAAAACTGCAACCAACTCAGATTCAGATGGCAGTTTGTATATCCTGCCAGGACCGGTGAAGGGGAGACAAAATTTGTCTCTCCTTCCAGATGGACCACCAGGGCGTCCCCCAGGGTCCGTGGACACCAGCTATTGGCACGTCTGCCTAGCCAGGAGTCCAATACAGATTTCACAGCAAGCCGGTTCACACGGCTTCTTTCTGATGGCGGCTTACAGAGGACAGAAGACGAACAGACAGACAATTAGGCCTACCTGATACCTCCAACTCCCGAGGTTCCTGCGACCCGGGGCGAGTGGGGATCCCGGACGAGCCCCCAATCTGTTAGACCTGAACGGTCTCTGAGGGATCCCAGCTCGCCCAAGAACCGCCAAGAGACCCGGAGTCGCTGCAACACGCAAGAGGTTTATTAGGAGCCGGTGCACCGGGGTTCCTTGGTCCTCACGCAGGAGGCCGAAGAGGAACCCCCCCCAAGCGGAATCACATACATTTTATAGCTTTCATTTTTCATTATGCAAAGTGTGGATATATCAAGGGTTTTTTTCTCATTGGTTTGTTTGTTCCTGGACCGGAGTGGGGACTTGGCTCTACTTCCTTGATTGGTTGGCTGTCGGATGCCTACTTTACATTTACCGGAGTGGGGTCTTGGCTCTAGTTCCTTGATTGGTTAGCTGTCGGATGCCTACTTTACATTTTCGTGTTTTTGTGGTGGGGGGTTGAGTCACATGAGTTATGGTTGGCTAGGGCGACCTTTAAACTCTGGCTTAATCATTCTTATCACCCGCCATACTGGTTTGCTCGAGGTTTCATCCCCCGCCATACCTGTTTGCTCGGAACGGTTTCTGCCCGGGAGGGGGGACATTCCAGTATCTTATTGCCAGCCGAAAAAGCTTAAAGCTCAAAAGTATCGATAGGGAAGTAGGGGTGTAAGTATAGTTAAGGCCCTACAGTGTCAGGCCCCTAGATGCAGACACTGTCAGGGCATGACTTAGGAGCAGCATTCAGGGCGTTTGTGGAGTCAGCATTTGGGTCATAGTGAAAGACATGAGCAGGGCTTGAGTGAGTCACAGAATCAAGGCCTCAGTTAAGGAAAGCTTGAGAGCCTGAGTTAGGCACAGCCTCACGTCTTCAGTTAAGGACAGCGACAGGGCTCTCTTTGGGACAGTGTCAGAACCTTGGATAGAAATGTGTCAGGATATTAGCTCAGGATAGTGTCCGGATTTTAGTTATTGATTGCAGCAGGACCCATGTTAGGGACAGATTCCAGGCCTTAGTGAGAGATAGTGTCAAGACCTTAGTTACTGAGAGCATCAGGGCCTTCTTTAGAAGCAATGTTAGGGCTTCATGTAAAAATCGCATCCTGGACTGGCTTGGGGTGAGCGACAGGGCCTGAGTGAGGCCTAGCGTCATTCCTGTAGGTGGGGACACTGTCAGGGCGTGACACAGGAGCAGCATCAGTGCCGTTGTTGGATCAGCATTATGGTCTTCGTTAAAGACATGAGCAGGCCTTCTGTTAGGGACAGCGTCACGGCTTACTTAGCGATATTTTCAGGACCTTAGTAAGAGATGGGATAGTAAATTAGCTGAGGATAGTGTGAGGACTTTAGATATTGATGGCATCAGGGCCTTAGTTAGGGACAGTGTCAGGCCGTGAGTTAGGCCTAACATCCAGGCCTTAGTTAGGGACAGTGTCACGGCGTGGGGACTCAATTCAGATCCTGACATGGGCACAGCATAAGGGCTTCAGTTAGCATAAGAGGCAGGACATTAGCTAGGGAGAGGGTTAGGGTAAAGTCTAGGGATTGTGTCAGCAAATGACCTCGGGATAGTGTCAAGACCTTAGTTACTGAGAACCTCAGGGCCTTATTTAGGACCAGCATCAGGGCCGGACTTAGGGCAAGCAACAGGGCCTGAGTGAGGCCCAGCTTCAGGCCCCTAGCTGGAGACAGTGTCAGGGCATGACGTAGGAACAGCATCAGGGCCTTTGTTGGGTCAGCATTCGGGTCATAGTGAAAGACATGAACAGGGCCTGTGTTAGTCACAGAATCAAGGCCTCAGTTAGGAAAAGCTTCAGGGCCTGAGTTAGGCACAGCCTCAGGTCTTCACTTAAGGACGGCAACAGGGTTTTCTTTTGGAAAGTCTCAGGACCGTGGATGGAAATGAGTCAGGATATTAGCTCAGGACAGTGTCCTTTTTAAAGTTATTGATTGCAGCAGGGACCATTAGGGACAGATTCCAGGCCTTAGTGAGAGATAGTGTGAAGGCCTTTGTTAGGTTTAGTCAGGGCTTAGTTAGGGATAGTATTAGGGATTCATTTAGGATAAGATGCAGGACATTAACTTGGGACAGAGTCAGGTTCCGGGCCAGGGATAGCGTCACGAAATGACCAAGGAAACACTTGAAGACCTTAGTTATTGAGAGCATCAGGGCCTTACTTAGAACCAACGTCAGGGCCTAAATCAGGACCACTGGCAGGGCTTCCTATACAGACAGCATCAGAGCATAAGGAAGGTACAGCCAAAGGGCCTAAGTGAGGCTTATCTTGAGGGCCTGAGTTAGGGACACTGTCAGGGCATGACTTAGGAGCAGCAGAAGGGCCTTTGTGGGATCAGCGTGAGGGTCTTCATTAAAGACATTATCAGGGCCTCTGTTAGGGAGAGCCTCGGGGCCTCATTTTCGGACAGCATCAAGGCTTACTTTGGGTCAGTTTCAGGACCTTGGTAAGACCTGGGTCAGGATATTAACTCAGGATAGTAACAGGACTTTAGATAGTGGTGGCAGCTGGGCCTTAGTTAGAGACAGTGTCAGGGCCTGAGTTAGGAATATCATTATGGCCTTTGTTAGGTATAGTGTTAGGGACTGAGTAGGAGTTGTGTCAGGGCCTTTGCTAGGGACAGTGTCAGGGCCTGAGTTAGGAATATTATTATGGCCTTTGTTAGGTATAGTGCCAGGGACAGAGCTAGGAGTAGTGTCAGGGTCAGAGTTACGTGTAATGTCAGGGTCTTGGTTAGGGACAGTGTCAGGGCCTGGGTTAGCACAAGTCTCCAGGCCGTAGTTAGGGACAGGTTCACAGCATCGGGAGTAATTTCAGCGCCTTATTTATGTTCAGCATCAGGGATGATTTAGTTAGCATAAGAGGAGCCATTCCTGCAAGAACCCTGAAGGCCAACACACAAGAATGTAAAAGTGAACCATGCACGCTGCTATGAAGGAATATTCCACAGCAGTTGAGTACACTTTGTTTAAGGTTAACAAGAGTTTAAAAATTATTGTTTTAAGAAACCAATATTCATATGATGAAAGAATTTCGTCGTAAAGAATCTCTTTCCCTAAACTTGACATTAGCTAAAGTCAAGATTAGATCAAGGTCTAGGGGTAGTGTCCGTTAATGACCTAGATTTGGTGTCAAGACCTTAGTTACTTAGAGAATGAAGGCCTAATTGAGGACCTGGGTCAGTGTTTTGGGTAGGGACAGCGTCAGACCTGACTTATGGAGAACGTCAGGGCCTGAGTGAGGCCTAGCGTCAGCCCCCTAGCTGCAGACACAGTCAGGGCATGACTTAGGAGCAGCATCAGGGCCTTGGTTGGGTCAGCGAAAGGTCATAGTGAAAGACATGAGCAGGCCTTGAGTGAGTCACAGAATCAAGGCCTCGGTTAAGGAAAGCTTCAGGGCCTGAGTTAGGCACAGCCTCAGGTCTTCACTTAAGGACGCCGACAGGGCTTTCTTTGGGACAGAGTCAGGATGGCGCATAGAAATGTGTCAGGAAATTATCTCAGGACAGTGTCCGGATTTTAGTTATTGATTGCAACAGGTCCCATGTTAGGGATAGATTCCGGGCCTTAGTGAGAGCGAGTGTGAAGGACTTAGTTAGGGTTAGTCAGGGCTTAGTTAGGGAGACTATTAGGGTTTCATTTAGGATAAGATGCAGGACATTAGCTTGGGACAGAGTCAGGTTCCGGGCCAGGGATAGCATCAGGGCCTTACTTAGGACCAGCGTCAGGGCCTAAATCAGGACCACTACCAGGGCTTCCTATACAGACAGCGTCAGAGCATAAGGAAGGTACAGCCAAAGGGCCTAAGTGAGGCTTATCTTTAGGGCCTGAGTTAGGGACACTGTCAGGACATGACTTAGGAGCAGCAGAAGGGCCTCTGTGGGATCAGCGTCAGGTTCTTCATTAAAGACATTATCAGGGCCTCTGTTAGGGAGAGCCTCAGGGCCTCATTTATGGACAGCATCAAGGCTTACTTCGGGTCAGTTTCAGGACCTTGGTAAGACCTGGGTCAGGATATTAACTCAGGATAGTATCAGGATTTTACATATTGGTGGCAGCTGGGCTTTAGTTAGAAACTGTGTCAGGGCCTGAGTTAGGACTAGCATTATAGCCTTCGTTAGGTATAGTGTCAGGGACTGAGCTAGGAGTTGTGTCAGGGCCTTTGCTAGGGACAGTGTCAGGGCCTGAGCTAGGATGAGCCTCCAGGCCTCAGTTTGGGACAGGTTTACAGCCTTGGGAGGAGTTTCCTGAAGTTATTTAGGGACAACATCAGGGATTTAGCATAATAAGAGTTAGTTAGTTAGCATAACAGGAGGCATTCCTACAAGCACCCTGAAAGCCAACACAGGCAAATGCAGAAGTAAACCAGGCAGGCTGGTATAAAGGAATATTCCACAGAAGTTGAGTACATTTTGTTTAAGTTCAGTAAGAGTTTAAACATTATTTTTTTCAGAAAACTATATTCAGAAGATGAAAGAATTTCATCCTAAAGAATCTCTTTAGCTAAATTTGACATTAGCAAAAGAGAAGTTTATGTTCAGGTCTAGGGCTAGTGGCAGGTAATGACCTAGGTTTGGAATCAAGCCCTTAGTTACTTAGAGAATCAGGGCCTAATTTAGGACCTGTGCCAGGGCTTCGGGTAGGGACAGCGTCAGAGCCTGGTATAGGGAGAAGGTGAGGGCCTGAGTGAGGCCTAGCGTCAGGCCCCTAGATGCAGACACTGTCAGGGCATGACTTAGGAGCAGCATCAGGGCCTTTGTGGAGTCAGCATTCGGGTCATAGTGAAAGACATGAGCAGGGCTTGAGTGAGTCACAGAATCAAGGCCTCGGTTAAGGAATGCTTCAGGGCCTGAGTTAGGCACAGCCTCACGTCTTCAGTTAAGGAGAGCGACAGGGCTCTCTTTGGGACAGTGTCAGAACCTTGGATAGAAATGTGTCAGGATATTAGCTCAGGATAGTGTCCGGATTTTAGTTATTGATTGCAGCAGGACCCATGTTAGGGACAGATTCCAGGCCTTAGTGAGAGATAGTGTCAAGACCTTAGTTACTGAGAGCATCAGGGCCTTCTTTAGAAGCAATGTTAGGGCTTCATGTAAAAATCGCATCCTGGACTGGCTTGGGGTGAGCGACAGGGCCTGAGTGAGGCCTAGCGTCATTCCTGTAGGTGGGGACACTGTCAGGGCGTGACACAGGAGCAGCATCAGTGCCGTTGTTGGATCAGCATTATGGTCTTCGTTAAAGACATGAGCAGGCCTTCTGTTAGGGACAGCGTCACGGCTTACTTAGCGACATTTTCAGGACCTTAGTAAGAGATGGGATAGTAAATTAGCTGAGGATAGTGTGAGGACTTTAGATATTGATGGCATCAGGGCCTTAGTTAGGGAGTGTCACGCCCTGACTTAGGGCTAACATCCAGGCCTTAGTTAGGGACAGTGTCAGGCCCTGACTTAGGGCTAACATCCAGGCCTTAGTTAGGGACAGTGTCACGGCGTGGGGACTCAATTCAGGTCCTGACGTCGGCACAGCATAAGGGCTTCAGTTAGCATAAGAGGCAGGACATTAGCTAGGGAGAGGGTTAGGGTAAAGTCTAGGGATTGTGTCAGCAAATGACCTCAGGATAGTGTCAAGACCTTAGTTACTGAGAACCTCAGGGCCTTATTTAGGACCAGCATCAGGGCCGGACTTAGGGCAAGCAACAGGGCCTGAGTGAGGCCCAGCTTCAGGCTCCTAGCTGGAGACACTGTCAGGGCATGACTTAGGAGCAGCATCAGGGCGTTTGTGGAGTCAGCATTCGGGTCATAGTGAAAGACATGAGCAGGGACTGTGTTAGTCACAGAATCAAGGCCTCAGTTAGGGAAAGCTTCAGGGCCTGAGTTAGGCACAGCCTCAGGTCTTCACTTAAGGATGGCAACAGGGCTTTCTTTTGGAAAGTATCAGGACAATGGATAGAAATGAGTCAGGATATTAGCTCAGGACAGTGTCCGGAGTTTAGTTATTGATTGCAGCAGGGACCATTAGGGACAGATTCCAGGCCTTACTGAGAGATAGTGTGAAGGCCTTTGTTAGGTTTAGTCAGGGCTTAGTTAGGGAGAGTATTAGGGTTTCAATTAGGATAAGATGCAGAACATTAGCTTGGGACAGAGTCATGATCCGAGCCAGGGATAGTGTCAGCAAATGACCTGGGTTGGTGTCAAGACCTTAGTTACTTAGAGAATCAGGGCCTAATTTAGGACCTATGTCAGGGCTTCGGGTAGGGACAGCGTCAGAGCCTGACTTAGGGAGAACGTCTAGGCCTGAGTGCGGCCTAGTGTCAGCCCCCTAGTTGGAGACACAGTCAGGGCATGACGGAGGGGCAGCATCAGGGCCTTTGTGAGTTTAGCATTCGGGTCAGATTGAAAGACATGAGCAGGTCCTGAGTGAGTCACAAAATCCAGGCCTCAGTTAGGGAAAGCTTCGGGGCCTGAGTTAGGCACAGCCTCAGGTATTCACTTAAGGACAGTAACGGCATTCTCTGGGACAGTGTCAGGATCGTGGATAGAAGTGCGTCACAACATGAGCTCAGGATAGTGTCTGGATTTTAGTTATTGATTGCAGCAGGTCCTTAGTGAGGGCCTTAGTGAGATGTCGTGTCAAGGCCTTAGGCAGGATTAGTCAGGGCCTTAGTTACGGAGAGTGTTAGGGTTTCATTTAGGATAAGATGCAGGACATGAGCTTGGGACAGAGTCAGGTTCCGGGCCAGGGATAGTGTCAGGAAACGACCAAGGGAAAGCGTTAAAACCTTAGTTATTGAGAGCATTGGGGCCTCACTTAGGACCAACGTCAGGCCCTAAATCACGACCACTGCCAGGGATTCATATACGGACAGCATCAGAGCCTAACTAAGGTACAGCCCAAGTGCCTAAGTGAGGCCTATCTTTAGGGCCTGAGTTAGGGACACTGTCAGGGCATGACTTAGGAGCAGCAGAAGGGCCTCTGTGGGATCAGCGTGAGGGTCTTCATTAAAGACATTATCAGGGCCTCTGTTAGGGAGAGCCTCAGGGCCTCATTTATGGACAGCATCAAGGATTAATTTGGCCCAGCTTCAGGACCTTGGTAAGACCTGGGTCAGGATATTAGCTCAGGATAGTATCAGGACTTTAGATATTGGCTGCAGTAGGGCCTTAGTTAGAGTTAGTGTCAGGGCCTGAGTTAGGAATATCATTATGGCCTTTGTTAGGTATAGTGTCAGGGACTGAGCTAGGAGTAGTGTCAGGGTCCGAGTTACGTGTAATGTCAGGGCCTGAGTTAGCACGAGTCTCCAGGCCTTAGTTAGGGACAGGTTCTGAGCATCGGGAGTAATTTCAGCGCCTTATTTATGTTCAGCATCAGGGATGATTTAGTTAGCATAAGACGGGCCATTCCTGCAAGAACCCTGAAGGCCAACACACAAGAATGTAAAAGTGAACCATGCACGCTGCTATGAAGGAATATTCCACAGCAGTTGAGTGCACTTTGTTTAAGGTTAACAAGAGTTTAAAAATTATTTTTTTAAGAAACCAATATTCATATGATGAAAGAATTTCGTCGTAAAGAATCTCTTTCCCTAAACTTGACATTAGTAAGGTCAAGGTTAGGTTAAGGTCTAGGGCTATTGTCAGTTAATGATCTAGATTTGGTGTCAAGACCTTAGTTACTTAGAGAATCAAGGCCTAATTTAGGACCTGCGTCAGGATTTTGCGTAGGGACAGCGTCAGACCTGACTTAGGGAGAACGTCAGGGCCTGAGTGAGGCCTAGCATCAGCCCCCAGCTGCAGGCACTGTCAGGGCATGACTTAGGAGCAGCATCAGGGCCTTGGTTGGGTCAGCGAAAGGTCATAGTGAAAGACATGAGCAGGGCTTGAGTGAGTCACAGAATCAAGGCCTCCGTTATGGAAAGTTTCAGGGCCTGAGTTTGGCACAGCCTCAGGTCTTTACTTAAGGACTGCAACAGAGCTTTCTTTTGCAAAGTATCAGGACTGTGGATAGTAATGATTCAAGATATTAGCTCAGGACAGTGTCCGGATTTTAGTTATTGATTGCAACAGGTCCCATGTTAGGGTCAGATTCCGGGCCTTAGTGAGAGATAGTGTCAAGGCCTTTGTTCGGATTAGTCTGGGCTTTTGTCACGGAGAGTATTAGGGTTTCAGTTAGGAAAAGATGCAGGACATTAGCTTGGGACAGAGTTAGGTCCGTTCCAGGCATAGTGCCAGGAAATTATTGAGAGCATCAGGACCTTAGTTAGGCCCAGTGACAGGGCCCTAAATCCAGACGTCTTCCAGCGTTTCGTATACAGATAGCGTCAGAGCCTATCTAAAGTACAGCCAAAGGGCCTAAGTGAGGCCTGTCTTTAGGGCCTGAGTTAGTGCCACTGTCAGGACATGTCTTAGGAGCAGCATAAGGGCCTCTGTGGGATCAGCGTGAGGGTCTTCTTTGAAGACATTATCAGGGCCTCTGTTAGGGAGAGCCTCATGCCCCCATTTATGGACAGCATCAAGGCTTACTTTGGGTCAGTTTCAGGAGCTTGGTAAGACCTGGGTCAGGATAGTAGCTCAGGATAATGTCAGGACTTTAGATATTGTTGGCCTCTGGGCCTTAGTTAGAGACAGCGTCAGGGACTGAGTTAGGGAGAATTTCAGGGCCTTAGTTATGCTAGAGACTCCAAGCCCTTCCCTGAGTTCTAAAGGGCTGATTCGAACAGTTGCTAATCATGGAAAGGAGGGACTGCACAGACCAAAGAAGAACAGAATAGAATGAACAGTGCAGCCTTGCGCCAAGATTCTGGTTTTGCCTCAAGGGATACAGTTAAGAGCATCTTTGGGCTCTTTAGCAACCTAAACCCCCCCACAAAATAGAAGATTTTAGTCTTCATTCCAGAGAAGGTCCTCAAGAGACCATCTGAGGTCAGGTTATATTTAGTTAAGGCCCTGTACACACAGTAATCCTTAGGACACCTGTCTCCTTAAACCATTGCTGTAAAACTCCTCACCAGATCCTCCTGCATTGGGACACACGGGTTTTTTTTAAAAATTATTATTTATTTATTTATTTTTATTTTATTTATTTTTTTCATCTTTATTTGAGTATAACTGTTTTACAATAGTGTGTTAGTTTCTCTTTTACAACAGAGTGAATCAGTTATACATATACATATGTTCCCATAACTCTTCCCTCTTTTGTCACCCTCCCTCCCACCCTCCCTATCCCACCCCTCTAGGTGGTCACTAAGTACAGAGGTGAACTCCCTGTGCTATGCTGTAGCTTCCCACTAGCCATGTAATTTACATTTGGTAGTGTGTACATGTCCCTGCCACTCTCTCACATCGTCACAGCTTACCCTTCCCCCTCCCCATATCCTCAAGTCCATGCTCTAGTAGGTCTGTGATTTATTCCCATCCTACCACTAATCTCTTCATGACATTTTTTTTTTTTTTTAGATTCCATATATATGTGTTAGCATACGGTATTTGTTTTTGTCCTTCTGACTTACTTCACTCTGTATGACAGACTCCAGGTCTATCCACCTCATTACAAATAACTCAGTTTCATTTCTTTTTATGGCTGAGTAATATTCCATTGTATATATGTGCCACATCTTCCTTATCCATTCATCTGTTGATGGACACTTAGGTTGCTTCCATGTCCTGGCTATCGTAAATAGAGCTGCAATAAACATTTTGGTACATGATTCTTTTTGAATTATGGTTTTCTCAGGGTATATGCCCAGTAGTGGGATTGCTGGGTCATATGGTAGTTCTATTTGTAGTTTTTTAAGGAACCTCCATACTGTTCTCCATAGTGGCTGTATCATTTTACATTCCCACCAACAGTGCAAGAGTGTTCCCTTTTCTCCACACCCTCTCCAGCATTTATTGTTTCTAGAGTTTTTGATGATGGCCAATCTGGCCGGTGTGAGATGATATCTCATTGTAGTTTTGATTTGCATTTCTCTAATGATTAATGATGTTGAGCATTCTTTCATGTGTTTGTTGGCTATCTGTATATCTTCTTTGGAGAAATGTCTATTTAGTTCTTCTGCCCATTTTTGGATTGGGCTGTTTGTTTTTTTGTTATTGAGCTGCATGAGTTGCTTATAAATTTTGGATATTAATCCTTTGTCAGTTGCTTCATTTGCAAATATTTTCTCCCATTCTGAGGGTTGTCTTTTGGTCTTGTTTATGGTATCCTTTGCTGTGCAAAAGCTTTTAAGTTTCATTAGATCCCATTTGTTTATTTTTGTTTTTATTTCCATTTCTCTAGGAGGTGGGTCAAAAAGGATCTTGCTGTGATTGATGTCATAGAGTGTTCTGCCTATGTTTTCCTCTAAGAGTTTGATAGTGTCTGGCCTTACATTTAGGTCTTTAACCCATTTTGAGTTTATTTTTGTGTATGGTGTTAGGGAGTGTTCTAATTTCATACTTCTACAGGTAGCTGTCCAGTTTTCCCAGCACCACTTATTGAAGAGGCTGTCTTTTCTCCAATGTATATTCTTGCCTCCTTTATCAAAGATAAGGTGACCATATGTGTGTGGGTTTATCTCTGGGCTTTCTATCCTGTTCCATTGATCTATATTTCTGTTTTTGTGCCAGTACCATACTGTCTTGATTACTGTGGCCTTGTAGTATAGTCTGAAGTCAGGGAGCCTGATTCCTCCAGCTCCATTTTTCGTTCTCAAGATTGCTTTGGCTATTTGGGGTCTTTTGTGTTTCCATACAAATTGTGAAATTCTTTTTTCTAGTTCTGTAAAAAATCCCAGTGGCAATTTGATAGGGATTGCATTGAATCTGTATATTGTTTTGGGTAATACAGTCATTTTCACTATGTTGATTCTTCCAATCCAAGAACATGGTATATTTCTCCACCTATTTGTATCATCTTTAATTTCTTTCATCAGTGTCTTATAGTTTTCTGCATACAAGTCTTTTGTCTCCTTAGGTAGGTTTATTCCTAGATATTTTATTCTTTTTGTTGCAGTGGTAAATGGGAGTGTTTTCTTAATTTCATTCTCAGATTTTTCATCATTAGTGTATAAGAATGCCAGAGATTTCTGTGCATTAACTTTGTATCCTGCTACTTTACCAAATTCATTGATTAGTTCTAGTAGTTTTCTGGTAGCATCCTTAGTATTCTCTATGTATAGTATCATGTCATCTACAAACAGTGACAGCTTTACTTCTTCTTTTCCTATTTGGATTCCTTTTATTTCTTTATTTTCTCTAATTGCTGTGGCTAGAACTTCCAAAACTAGGTTGAATAAGAGTGGTGAGAGTGGGCAACCTTGTCTTGTTCCTGATCTTAGTGGAAATGGTTTCAGTTTTTCACCATTGAGAACAATGCTGGCTGTGGGTTTGTCATATATGGCCTTTATTATATTGAGGAAAGTTCCCTCTATGCCTACTTTCTGCAGGGTTTTTTATCATAAATTGGTGTTGAATTTTGTCAAAAGCTTTCTCTGCATCTATTGAGATGATCATATGGTTTTTCTCCTTCAGTTTGTTGATATGGTGTATCACGTTGATTGATTTGCGTATATTGAAGAATCCTTGCATTCCTGGAATAAACCCCACTTGATCAAGTTGTATGATCCTTTTAATGTGCTGTTGGATTCTGTTTGCTAGTATTTTGTTGAGGATTTTTGCATCTATGTTCATCAGTGATATTGGCCTATAGTTTTCTTTCTTTGTGACGTCTTTGTCTGGTTTTGGTATCAGGGTGATGGTGGCCTCGTAGAATGAGTTTGGGAGTGTTCCTACCTCTGCTATCTTTTGGAAGAGTTTGAGAAGGATAGGTGTTAGCTCTTCTCTAAATGTTTGATAGAATTCGCCTGTGAAGCCATCTGGTCCTGGGCTTTTGTTTGTTGGAAGATTTTTAATCACAGTTTCAATTTCAGTGCTTGTGATTGGTCTATTCATGTTTTCTATTTCTTCCTGGTTCAGTCTTGGCAGGTTGTGCATTTCTAAGAATTTGTCCATTTCTTCCAGGTTGTCCATTTTATTGCCATAGAGTTGCTTGTAGTAATCTCTAATAATCTTTTGTATTTCTGCAGAGTCAGTTGTTACATCTCCTTTTTCATTTCTCATTCTATTGATTTGAGTCTTCTCCCTTTTTTTCTTGATGAGTCTGGCTAATGGTTTATCAATTTTATTTATCTTCTCAAAGAACCAGCTTTTACTTTTATTGATCTTTGCTATTGTTTCCTTCATTTCTTTTTCATTAATTTCTGATCTGATCTTTATGATTTCTTTCCTTCTGCTAAATTTGGGGGTTTTTTGTTCTTCCTTCTCTAATTGCTTTAGGTGCAAAGTTAAGTTGTTTATTCGAGATGCTTCCTGTTTCTTAAGGTATGATTGTATTGCTATAAACTTCCCTCTTTGAACTGCTTTTGCTGTATCCCATAGGTTTTGGGTCGTCGTGTCTCCATTGTCATTTGTTTCTAAGTACTTTTTGATTTCCTCTTTGATTTCTTCAGTGATCACTTCGTTATTAAGTAGTGTATTGTTTAGCCTCCATGTGCTTGTATTTTTTACAGATCTTTTCCTGTAATTGATATCTAGTCTCATAGCGTTGTGGTCAGAAAAGATACTTGATACAATTTCAATTTTCTTAAATTTGCCAAGGCTAGATTTGCGACCCAAGATATGATCTATCCTGGAGAATGTTCCATGGGCACTTGAGAAAAATGTGTATTCTGTTGTTTTTGGATGGAATGTCCTGTAAATATCAAGTAAATCCATCTTGTATAATGTATCATTTAAAGCTTGTGTTTATTTATTTTCATTTTGGATGATCTGTCCATTGGTGACAGGGGGGTGTTAAAGTCCCCTACTATGATTGTGTTACTGTCGATTTCCCCTTTTATGGCTGTTAGTATTTGCCTTATGTATTGAGGTGCGCCTATGTTGGGTGCATAAATATTTACAATTGTTATATCTTCTTCATGGATCGATCCCTTGATCATTATATAGTGTCCTTCTTTGTCTCTTGTAATAGTTTTTATTTTAAAGTCTATTTTGTCTGATATGAGAATTGCTACTCCAGCTTTCTTCTGATTTCCATTTGCATGGAATATCTTTTTCCATCCCCTCACTTTCAGCCTGTAAGTGTCCCTAGGTCTGAAGTGGGTCTCTTGTAGACAGCATATATATGGGTCCTGTTTTTGTATCCATTCAGCCAGTCTGTGTCTTTTGGTGGGAGCATTTAATCCATTTACATTTAAGGTAATTATTGATATGTGTGTTCCTATTACCATTTACTTAATTGTTTCAGGTTGTTCTTGTAGGTCTTTTCCTTCTCTTATGTTTCTTGCTTAGAGAAGTTCCTTTAGCGTTTGTTGTAAAGGTGGTTTGGTGGTGCTGCACTCTCTCAGCTTTTGCTTGTCTGTAAAGGTTTTAATTTCTCCATCAAATCTGAATGAGATCCTTGCTGGGTAGAGTAGTCTTGGTTGTAGGTTTTTTTCCTTCATCACTTTAAATATGTCCTGCCACTCCCTTCTGGCTTGTAGAGTTTCTGCTGAAAGATCAGATGTTAGCCTTATGGGGATTCCCTTGTGTGTTATTTGTTGTTTTTCCCTTGCTGCTTTTAATATGTTTTCTTTGTATTTAATTTTTGACAGTTTGATTATTATGTGTCTCGGCGTGTTTATCCTTGGGTTTATCCTGTATGGGACTCTCTGTGCTTCCTGGACTTGGTTGACTATCTCCTTTGCTATATTAGGGAAGTTTTCAACTATAATCTCTTCAAATATTTTCTCAGTCCCTTTCTTTTTCTCTTCTTCTTCTGGGACCCCTATGATTCGAATGTTGGTGCGTTTAATGTTGTCCCAGAGATCTCTGAGACTGTCCTCAGTTCTTTTCATTCTTTTTTCTTCCTTCTGCCTCAGTTATTCTGCTACTGATCCCGTCTAGAGTATTTTTCATTTCATTTATTGTGTTGCTCATCGTTACTTGCTTCCTCTTTATTTCTTCTAGGTCCTTGTTAACTGATTCTTGCAATTTGTCTATTCTATTTCCAAGATTTTGCATCATCTTCACCATCATTATTCTAAATTCTCTTTCAGGTAGATTGGCTATTACCTCTTCATCTGTTAGGTCTGGTGTGTTTTTATCTTGTTCCTTCATCTGCTGTGTGTTTTTCTGTCTTCTCATTTTGCTTATCTTACTGTGTTTGGGGTCTCCCTTTTGCAGGCTGCAGGTTCGAATTTCTATCTATTTTTGGTGGCTGTCCCCAGTGGCTGAGGTTGGTTCAGTGGGTTGAGCAGGTTTCCTGGTTGGGGGGACCAGTTCCCCTGTTCTGGTGGATAAGGCTGGATCCCGTCTCCCTGGTGGGTAGGTCCACGTCTGGGGGCGTGTATGGGGATGTCGGTAGCCTTACTGTGATTCTAGGCAGCCTCTCTGCTAATGGATGGGGCTGTAGACCTGTCTCGCTCTTTGTTGGGTATAGGGTGTCCAGCACTGTTCGTTGCTGGTCCTTGAGTGAATCTGGGTCTTGGTGTTGAGATGGAGATCTCTGGGAGATTTTCGCCGTTTGATATTACGTGGAGCTGAGAGGTCTCTTGTGGACCAGTGTCCTGAGGTTAGTTCTCCCACCTCAGAGACACAGCCTTGACACCTGGCTGGAGTGCCAAGAGCCTTTAATCCACACGGCTCAAAACAAAAGGGAGAAAAAAGTAGAAAGTCAAGAAAGGAAGGAAGAAAGGAGGAAGGGAGGGAAGGAAGGGAGGAAGGAAGGAGGGAATAAAGGAAGGGAGGGAGGGACGAAGAAAGGAAGGGAGGAAGGAAGGAGGGAATAAAGGAAGGATGGGAGGGAGGAAGAAAGGAAGGGAGGAAGGAAGGAGGGAATAAAGGAAGGAAGGGAGGGAGGAAGAAAGGAAGGGAGGAAGGAGGGAATAAAGGAAGGAAGGGAGGGAGGAAGAAAGGAAGGAGGGAATAAAGAAAGGAAGGAGGGAATAAAGAAAGGAAGGGAGGGAGGAAGAAAGGAAGGGAGGAAGGAAGGAGGGAATAAAGGGAGGAAGAAAGGAAGGAGGGAAATAGGAAAAGGAGGGAAGAAAGGAAGAAAGAAAGGGGAGAAGACAAAATAAAGTAGGGTAAAATACAGTTATTAAAATAACAAAATAATTATTAAGAAGAAAAATTTCTATTAAAGAAAAAAAAAAAAAGGTCGGTCTAACCCCAGGACAAATGGTGAAAACAAAGCTACACAGACAAACTCTCACACAGCAGCACCCACATACACACTCACAAAAAGAAAACAGGGGAAAATAATAGTATATCTTGCTCCCAAAGTCCACTTCCTCAACCTAGGATATTTCGCTGTCTATTCAGGTTTTCCACAGATGCAGGGCACTTCAAGCTGACTGTGGAGCTTTAACCCGCTGTTTCTGAGGCTGCTGGGAGAGACCTCCCCCTCTCTTTGTTCGCACAGCTCCTGGGGCTCAGCCCTGGACCTGGCCCCGCCTCTGCGCGCAGGTCGTCCGAGGGCGTCTGCCCTTCGCTCAGAGAGGGCGGGGTCAAAGGAGCAGCGTTAACGGAGCAGCTGATTCGTGGTCTCTGGCTCACTCAGGCGGTGCGGGGGGGGCACGGATGTGGGGCGAGTCCGCGGCGGCAGAGGCCGGCGTGACGCTGCACCGGCCTGAGGCGCGCCGCGCGTTCTCCCGGGGAAGCTGTCCCTGGATCCCGGGACCCCGGCGCTGGCGGGCTGCACAGGCTCCCGGGAGGGGCGGTGTGGAGAGTGACCTGTGCTCGCACACAGGCCTCTTGGTGGCGGCAGCAGCAACCGTAGCGCCCCACACCCGTCTCTGTTGTCCGCGCCGACAGCCGCAGCTCACGCCCGTTTCTGGGGCTCCTTTATGTGGTGCCCTTAATTCCCTTTCCTCGCGCCCCAGGAAGCGAAGAGGCAAGAAAAAGTCTCTTCGGCAGCTCCGCGCCCGTTTCTGGAGCTCCTTTAAGGGGCGCGCTTAAACCCCTCTCCTCGCGCAGCAGGAGGTAAAGAGGGAAGAAGAGGTCTCTTTCCTCTTTGGCAGCTCCAGACTTCTCCCGGACTCCCTCCCGGCCCGCCGTGGTGCGCTAACCCCTTCAGGCTGTTTTCACTCTGCCAACTCCAGACCTTTCCCTGGGATCCGCCCGAGGCTCAGTTCCCAGCCCCGCCCGCCGCGGCGGCTGAGCAGACAAGCCTCTCGGGCTGGTGAGCGCCGGTCGGCACCGATCCTCTGCGGAATCTCTCCGCTTTGCTCTCCGCACCCTGTTGGCTGCGGTCTCCTCCGCGGCTCCGGAGCTTCCCCCTCCGCCACCCGCAGTCTCCGCCCGCGAAGGGGCTTCTAGTGTGCGGGAACCTTTCCTCCCTCTCGGCTCCCTCCCACTGGTGCAGGTCCCGTCCCTATTCTTTTGTCTCTGTTTATTCTTTTTTCTTTTGCCCTAACAAGGTACGTGGGGGGGTTTCTTGCCTGAGGTCTGAGGTCTGAGGTCTTCTGCCAGCGTTCGGTGGGTGTTCTATAGGAGAAGTTCCACGTGTAGATGTATTTCTGACGTCTCTGTGAGGAGGAAGAGTGATCCCCGCGTCTTACTCTTCCGCCATCTTCTTGCTCCTTCGGGACACACGGTTTTTGAGGGTCGGAGTTTTCTGTGTCCCCCTTTGGCTGCCAAAGGAGTAAAGCTATTCTTTTCTACTTCCTGCAAACCTCTCTCTGAGATTTGATTTGGCACTGGTGCACGGAGGTTGAGTTTTCGACATCAAATTTAGTACCCAATGTGGGGCTGACTTGGGGATCCCCCTGTGGGTCCCCTGACTTGATCGGACACTGAGATTTTCTCCACACTAGTCTCTTTCGAGAGAGTGTAAGGTTGGAGAATTCCTTTAGAGGCCAAACCACCTGGGACCCTTGCCTGGAAAGGCCAAGCCCCAGTCATCCCAGCAGTTAGAACTCTAGGGCAGGAGTAGATGGTGGAAGAGGAACCACCCTAGCAGCTGCCGAGGCCGTCTTTGCCTTGAGGACGTTCCTCTGTTCCTCCTGCCTGGACTGCCCTGAATGTCCTACTCCAAGGGATTATTTTGGGGAACCAGAAAAATAGCATTTGGGATGTTGCAGCACCTCAGCCAGTGTGTGGTAACTCCCCTGGCAAGCAGTCTGAGGTCCTTTTAGCCCTGTACATTTGGGGGAACCTTGGTTCCCATTTGGGTGACTTTTCATTCCAGGAAATCTCATTTGGAAGGTGAACCACTTGGACAGAGGTCACAGGCTCAGTTGAGACTTGGAAGCTGATTTGAGTCTTGTGCTGTTTGGTTGTTGGTTTCTCTTTGGTTTCTGGTTCCTTTGGTGTGAGGCTTCCATTGGTGTTTAGGATTTTGTTGTGTTCTTAGTCCGTGGTGTGAGTGTTCCATGGTTCAAACGTAAGAAGTGCTTCTTCTTCAGTTCCATCTGAGAGCCAATGGGCAAAATCCTGGCAGACTGGTCAACCTATAGTTGTAAACCTAAGAGTAAGAAAAGAATGAAATTCTATTGTAATTTTGTCTGGCCAATGTATGGATACATTCTTGAAAAATGAGGAAAGGTGGTCTTTGAATGATAGCCTAAATGACTATACTACCCTTCAGCTAGAGTTATTTTGTCACAGGAGGAGAAAGACAAAAGAAATTCCATACGTTCAAGCATTTATGAAACTACGTAATAAAGGAGGTGAGCGGCTAGGTAACAGGCTGATGGTACAAAGAGAAAAGAAAGTCACTTTGTACTAGAGCTCGTTGTGTCTGAATGCAGAAAAAAATAAGGGACAACATAAGATGGATACAGAAGGTGGTGAACATTTGTGAAAAGGGAACATGGAGGGAAGAGTTGTGCCTGACCACGATATTCTAAGATGGATTTTGTTGGAAGTGGGTTAGGGCAAGCCTGCATTTTGTTTCTCCCTCCAAAGTTTTCTTAGAATGCTGCTTTTGATTGTGAACAGCTGGTGAGTTCCTTTGCCTGTGTCTGTGATCTGTATTTTTGTTTGAAATCTCTTTACTTTGGTTCAGTGAATAAGTGTTTTTTGGCCAATTCTAACCGTTCTTTTGATCTCCAGCTAACTTTGGGATGCTTTAGAAGGCCCTTGAGCTATCTCAGAGAGAAATGTTTGATTAGTATATTAAATTACATGGAATTCCTAAAAATCTAGTATGTCCTGGTAAAATTGGAAGTCCTTCCCCTCCAGCTACTTAGGACTTGGAGCAATTGGATAAATGACACCTCTGTATTGAAGTGTGTATTTATGAAAGTTACTGTGTTGGCTTCATTTTGCCCCGATGTTTAAGAGGAAAGGAAAATTACATAGTGAAGTTATCAGAATGTAATGACTCATGATGTATCACTGTTTGCTTTAGGTCTACTGCTAAAAGCACATGTACAATGCTTGTGTGACAATTATAAAATGTATGGCCTATAGAAAGCGTTTTGTCATTAACATACCTCTGAGCATGTTCACGATACCTGATCAGTATTCCCCCAAAGTGGATTAACTAGGCAAATAACAAGGAGGCCTAGCACTGAGGGACATGATCTACACCAGGGCCAAACAGCTGAATCATTCTGGCACTGAGGGATTGACATTTTGATCATCAGTGCTTTCTATTGAAAGACTTGGAATCAAAAGGGAAAAAAACTTCACGTATTGAGGTGTGAGGAAATCTCTCTGGCTTATACATGGTTTCACTTAAATTATACTGACCAGAGTGGCCTGTTTTGTGGCCTTTTAGATACGAATTGTACATCTGCTTTGGCATTGAGGAAGGGAATGCATTTTACAGTCAAAAAGGAGTAGTAACTATGGTTCAGACATCCAAGATAAACCTAAGTGACCTTTGTAGATGTGATTTAGATGCATTCCTGAATTCTTCTTCTGTTTTCTTTTTAAGTTTTTTTTGGATGTGGACCATTTTTTAAGTCTATTGAATTTGTTACAATATTGTTTCTGTTTCTTGTTTTGGTTTTTAGGCCACGAGGCATGTGAGATCTTAGCTCCCTGCCCAGGGCTCAAACCGGCACCCTCTGTGTTAGAAGGCGAAGTCTTAACCATTGAGCCACCAGGTAAGTCCCCGCATAACTGTATTGTTGAAATTGAATTTCTGAGCTACATCAGACTCAGGATGCCACTAGCCATTCTGAAAACAATGTCTGCTGGTAGCTGCAACCGTACGTTTTCGAGGACTCCTATCTTAACTATTAAATTTCAAACAGTGACTTTAGATCAGATACTAATAGAAAGATGAGACATATGTGTAGTGTTCAGTAGCTCCTGTTATGGATATGTCAATACTACATCAGAAGTTAAAACCTACTTAGGTAGAATTAGACAACTGGCTACGAAGTCTCTCTGAAGTGCCAGCTCCAGACCAGGTTTCAGGCTTATTCTGCTGAATTCCTAAGGGGATGCACACTTTGGGATGGCATCAGGACTTTAGTAAGGACAGTGTCAGGAGCATGGTAAGAGATGGATCAAGATATTAGCTCAGGATAGTGTCAGCACGTTAGTTATTGGCGGCAGCAAGGCTGATGTTAGGGACAGCTTTAGGGCCTTAGTTAGGGACAGCATCAGAACCTGAGATAGACCAAATATCAAGGCCTAGGCTAAGACTAGGGTCAGGGCCTTTGTTAGGGACAATGACAAGGCCAGGGTTAGGCCTAGCATGAGGATGTGAGTTAGGGACAACCTCAGGGCCTCACTTCGGGACAGTGTCAGGGCTTACTTAGGGAAAGGGTCAGTTAGGGTTAGGGTTAGGGCACAGGTTAGGATTAGGGTAAAGATTAGGCTATGGCTACCGGTTAGGGTTTTAAGGGTTAGGGCACGGTTTAGGATTAGGGTACGGCTTAGGTTTAAGCATTTGGGTTAGGGTTAGGGCACAGGTTAGGATTAGGGTAAAGATTGGGGTATGGATACGTGTTAGTGTACGAGTTAGGATTAGCGTACAGGTTAGAGTTAAGTTTAGGGTTAGGGCACGGGTTAGGATTAGGGTATAGTTTAAGGTATGTCTATGGGTTAGAGTTAGTGTATGGGTTAGGTTTAGGGTATGCTTTAGGGTTGGGGTATTTATGAAACCTCTCCCACTCTCCCGATATCACTTAGCAGGTAAAGTAATACTATTTCGGCTCCAGGAATGGAGAAGAATATAGACGCTAGGATAAGACAAGTAACACACACATTATAAATAAATCTCATTAGGATTTTGTTTGTAACCTGTACATTAAAACACTAGTGCTTAGGAAATCTATTGGAGGCAGAAGCAGTAAAGGGTAGTTTTATGGGAATAACATCACAGATTTTCTGTAGAATACACAGATTTTGACTGGTTAGCAAGTCAAGGAGGCATGCTTTTGTTCTGAAGATATAAACCCTCCTCTAAATTGAGCTCTTATTGGAAGTTAGACATTTTCTCTTGCTGTTGTATTGTTTTGTATTTGCATGATTATTCTGCTTGCATCTCCCTTGTTAAACCGTTGATTTGGGAAAGAGTGCCATTACTGAAAGGAGGTAACAGAATTTTTCTCAAAAACAGAAGGAAATGGTTCTCACCTAACTATTAAGAAATAATCTCTATACTGGTGTACTGACAGAATTATGATTCAGGGATAATAATCCTATGTTGTAACAAGGGAAATTTAAAAAGATTAAGGGAAAAGATAATATTTTACCACTTGCCATCCTTTCCCACTCCCTGAAATGACCAGTATAATGTGGAGAATTCTCATTTCATCTGTAAGGAATGCATGAATTTGGATATGGGGGTTAACAGATAAGTACTGATACATATGAAAGACATAATCAAAAAACACCTAAGGAATACAGAGAGAGGTCTACTCAACACTCTGTAATAACCTACACGGGTAAGGATCCAAAGATGAATAGATCGATACATACATATAATGAACCAGATGCTGTACACCTAGAACACACACCACATTTTTATCCAATTGGCTGTGATACTAGATAACAATTAAATTTTAAAAAACACAAGTAAGGAGATATAATCTCTTGAGGTTTGCCCTGGCACACTGCACTCTCATTTGCAGCCTACTAACACAATTTCCAGGAAGCCTCTGTTGCAGGAAAACCCAGAGTTGGAAATGGAGAAATGCTGCTGCCTTGTGGCCGTTTCCCGCAAGAGCGGCTTTAAACGGATAGCTATGGGTCACTTAACATTCACAAGGACTCGGGCCTCTAAAAGACACCTGCCCTCAAAAAAAAAATGTCCTGAGCTCGGCAGTGGTGAAAAAAAATGTGTCAAAGAGATAGTATGAAGAGGTAAGTTTTACTCACTCTTTATCAAAAAAAGCAAAATGGAGAAAAGCTCAACCTCAGGAATGATCAGACTCCTCTAAGCTACAAAAAGCTTTCAGCTCACCCAAGTTAACTACCGTCAGCCAAAAGACTACAAACAATAAATGCTGAAGGGGTTTTAGAGAACTCTGTTCCCTCTGTCTGCGGAGGACATGTCTAGTTGTAACAGCCAATAATGAGAACAGAAAGGAGCTGCGTTTTCAATTAAAAATTGAGCCACCCTTCCATCCAGAACACCCACAGCCGAGCCTCTCACCTGAGAAGACAGGCTGCAAGAGCTGCACTCCACGAGTTTTCACAGTAGCCAAGACACCGAAGCAACCCAAATGTCCATCAACAGATGAATGGATAAGAAGAGCTGGTCCGTGGACACAGTGGACTATTAGCCATGGAAAACAAGGAAACACTGCTCTTTGAGGCACCCGAGATGAGCCTAGAGATCATCACAGAACATCAGTTAAGTCGGAAAGCAAAAGGCATACCGTATGACATCACCTATAGGCGTTATCTAACAGCTGACACAAATGAACATATTTCCACAAAGAAAGACACTCACACACTTAGAAAACCAACTAAGCTTATGGAAAATGAAAGGTGGGGGGAATGGATAAATTAAGATTAGTGTCACCATATGTGTACAAATACGTATTAAATATATATATCAAACAGACCGACCATATAGCAAGGGAGGTCACCAGAACACTCTGCAATAATTTACATGGGAAGAGGATCTGTACAAGAATATATATATATATATATATAAAACGTACAAATGAACCAGATTCTGTACATATAGGACCAACAGTATTCTAATCATTACCCCGATTTAAACAAATTAAAAGAGCGAAGAAGAAGTAATGTGACATACACTTCTGGGGTTTTTTCCTGGCACATTCCATTCTAATTGACAACCTGGGAACAGGACTTCCAGAAGGCTCTGCTGCCCTAGTAACCAGATGTGGGAATGTAGCAATGCTGACGCCTTGTGGCCGTTTCCCACAGCAGCAGCTTTAAAGTCAGTGCTAATGGTCACTCAATATTCACACCCATTGCAGGCTTGTAAATGACACCTGCCCTCCAAAACAAAATCCTGGGGTCGAAAATCGACCAAAAAAGTCTAAAGAGGGTAACCTTCAAGAAGACAATTTCGAGAGGTTTATTGTACTCACGGTTTTTTTTTCTGTTTTTGTTTAACAGAATGAAAAAAGGCGTGGAAAAATGCTGAACCTTAGGAATTATTAGACACGAAAATACACGTTACAAAAACCTATCATCGGGGGAGCGAGAAGATGGCGGAAGAGTGAGACGTGGGGATCACTCTTCCTCCTCACAGAGACATCAGAAATACATCTACACGTGGAACTGCTCCTACAGAACACCCACCGAACGCTGGCAGAAGACCTCAGACCTCCCCAAAGGCAAGAAACTCCCCACGTACCTGGGTAGGGCAAAAGAAAAAAGAAAAAACAGAGACAAAGAATAGGGACGGGACCTGCCCCTCGCGGGGGGGGGAGCCGTGAAGGAGGAAAGGTTTTCACACACTAGGAGCCCCTTCGCGGGCGGAGACTGCGGAGGGGGAAGCTCCGGAGCCTCGGAGGAGAGCGCAGCCAACAGGGTGCGGAGGGCAAAGCGGAGAGATTCCCGCACGGAGGATCGGTGCCGATCAGCACTCACCAGCCCGAGAGGCTCGTCTGCTCACCCGCCGCGGCGGGCGGGGCTGGGAACTGAGCCTCGGGCGGATCCCAGGGAAAGGTCTGGGGTTGGCGGCGTGAAAACAGCGTCTGGAGCTGCCGAAGAGGCAAGAGACCTTTTCTTCCCTCTTTACCTCCTGCTGCGCGAGGAGAGGGGTTTAAGCGCGCCGCTTAAAGGAGCTCCAGAAATGGGCGCGGAGCTGCCGAAGAGACAAGAGACTTTTTCTTGCCTCTTCGCTTCCTGGGGCGCGAGGAAAGGGAATTAAGGGCACCACATAAAGGAGCCCCAGAAACGGGCGCGAGCTGCGGCTGTCGGCGCGGACAACAGAGACGGGTGTGGGGCGCTACGGTTGCTGCTGCCGCCACCAAGAGGCCTGTGTGCGAGCACAGGTCACTCTCCACACCGCCCCTCCCGGGAGCCCGTGCAGCCCGTCACTGCCGGGGTCCCGGGATACTGGGACAGCTTCCCCGGGAGAACGCGCGGCGCACCTTGGGCCGGTGCAGCGTCACGCCGGCCTCTGCCGCCGCGGACTCGCCCCACATCCGTGCCCCCCCCACCTACCGCCTGAGTGAGCCAGAGACCACGAATCAGCTGCTCCATTAACGCTGCTCCTTTGACCCCGCCCTCTCTGAGCGAAGCGCAGACGCCCTCGGACGACCTGCGCGCAGAGGCGGGGCCAGGTCCAGGGCTGAGCCCCAGGAGCTGTGCGAACAAAGAGAGGGGGTGGTCCCTCCCAGCAGCCTCAGAAACAGCGGGTTAAAGCTCCACAGTCAGCTTGAAGTGCCCTGCATCTCTGGAAAACCTGAATAGACAGCGAAATATCTCAGGTTGAGGAAGCGGACTTTGGGAGCAAGATATACTATTATTTTCCCCTTTTTTCTTTTTGTGAGTGTGTATGTGGGTGCTGCTGTGTGAGATTTTGTCTGTGTAGCTTTGTTTTCACCATTTGTCCTGGGGTTAGACCGACCATTTTTTTTTTTTTGGTCTTTTTTTTTCTTTAATAGAAATTTTTCTTCTTAATAATTATTTTGTTATTTTAATAACTGTATTTTACCCTACTTTATTTTGTCTTCTCCCCTTTCTTTCTTCCTTTCTTCCCTCCTTTCTTTCCTATTTCCCTCCTTCCTTCCCTCCTTCCTTTCTTCCTCCCTCCCTTCCTTTCTTTATTCCCTCCTTCCTTCCTCCCTCCCTTCCTTCCTTTATTCCCTCCTTCCTTCCTCCCTCCCTCCTTCCTCCCTCCCTTCCTTTCTTTATTCCCTCCTTCCTTCCTCCCTTCCTTTCTTCCTTCCTTTCTTGACTTTCTCCCTTTTGTTTTGAGCCGTGTGGATTAAAGGCTCTTGGCACTCCAGCCAGGTGTCAAGGCTGTGTCTCTGAGGTGGGAGAACTAACCTCAGGACACTGGTCCACAAGACACCTCCCAGCTCCACGTAATATCAAACGGCAAAAATCTCCCAGAGATCTCCATCTCAACACCAAGACCCAGATTCACTCAAGGACCAGCAACGAACAGTGCTGGACACCCTATACCCAACAAAGAGCGAGACAGGTCTACAGCCCCATCCATTAGCAGAGAGGCTGCCTAGAATCACAGTAAGGCTACCGACATCCCCATACACGCCCCCAGACGTGGACCTACCCACCAGGGAGACGGGATCCAGCCTCATCCACCAGAACAGGGGCACTGGTCCCCCCAACCAGGAAACCTGCTCAACCCACTGAACCAACCTCAGCCACTGGGGACAGCCACCAAAAATAGATAGAAATACGAACCTGCAGCATGCAAAAGGGAGACCCCAAACACAGTAAGATAAGCAAAATGAAAAGACAGAAAAACACACAGCAGATGAAGGAACAAGATAAAAACACACCAGACCTAACAGATGAAGAGGTAATAGCCAATCTACCTGAAAGAGAATTTAGAATAATGATGGTGAAGATGATGCAAAATCTTGGAAATAGAATAGACAAATTGCAAGAAACAGTTAACAAGGACCTAGAAGAAATAAAGAGGAAGCAAGTAACGATGAGCAACACAATAAATGAAATGAAAAATACTCTAGACGGGATCAGTAGCAGAATAACTGAGGCAGAAGGACGGATAAGTGACCTGGAAGATAAAATAGTGGAAATAACTACTGCAGAGCAGAAGAAAGAAAAGAGAATGAAAAGAACTGAGGACAGTCTCAGAGATCTCTGGGACAACATTAAACGCACCAACATTCGAATCATAGGGGTCCCAGAAGAAGAAGAGAAAAAGAAAGGGACTGAGAAAATATTTGAAGAGATTATAGTTGAAAACTTCCCTAATATAGGAAAGGAAATAGTCAACCAAGTCCAGGAAGCACAGAGAGTCCCATACAGGATAAACCCAAGGATAAACATGCCGAGACACATAATAATCAAAGTGTCAAAAATTAAATACAAAGAAAACATATTAAAAGCAGCAAGGGAAAAACAACAAATAACACACAAGGGAATCCCCATAAGGCTAACATCTGATCTTTCAGCAGAAACTCTACAAGCCAGAAGGGAGTGGCAGGACATATTTAAAGTGATGAAGGAAAAAAACCTACAACCAAGATTACTCTACCCAGCAAGGATCTCATTCAGATTTGATGGAGAAATTAAAACCTTTACAGACAAGCAAAAGCTGAGAGAGTACAGCACCACCAAACCACCTTTACAACAAACGCTAAAGGAACTTCTCTAAGCAAGAAACATAAGAGAAGGAAAAGACCTACAAGAACAACCTGAAACAATTAAGTAAATGGTAATAGGAACACACATATCAATAATTACCTTAAATGTAAATGGATTAAATGCTCCCACCAAAAGACACAGACTGGCTGAATGGATACAAAAACAGGACCCATATATATGCTGTCTACAAGAGACCCACTTCAGACCTAGGGACACTTACAGGCTGAAAGTGAGGGGATGGAAAAAGATATTCCATGCAAATGGAAATCAGAAGAAAGCTGGAGTAGCAATTCTCATATCAGACAAAATAGACTTTAAAATAAAAACTATTACAAGAGACAAAGAAGGACACTATATAATGATCAAGGGATCGATCCATGAAGAAGATATAACAATTGTAAATATTTATGCACCCAACATAGGTGCACCTCAATACATAAGGCAAATACTAACAGCCATAAAAGGGGAAATCGACAGTAACACAATCATAGTAGGGGACTTTAACACCCCCCTGTCACCAATGGACAGATCATCCAAAATGAAAATAAATAAGGAAACACAAGCTTTAAATGATACATTATACAAGATGGATTTACTTGATATTTATAGGACATTCCATCCAAAAACAACAGAATACACATTTTTCTCAAGTGCCCATGGAACATTCTCCAGGATAGATCATATCTTGGGTCACAAATCTAGCCTTGGCAAATTTAAGAAAATTGAAATCGTATCAAGTATCTTTTCTGACCACAACGCTATGAGACTAGATATCAATTACAGGAAAAGATCTGTAAAAAATACAAACACATGGAGGCTAAACAATACACTACTTAATAACGAAGTGATCACTGAAGAAATCAAAGAGGAAATCAAAAAGTACTTAGAAACAAATGACAATGGAGACACGACGACCCAAAACCTATGGGATACAGCAAAAGCAGTTCTAAGAGGCAAGTTTATAGCAATACAATCATACCTTAAGAAACAGGAAGCATCTCGAATAAACAACTTAACTTTGCACCTAAAGCAATTAGAGAAGGAAGAACAAAAAAAACCCAAATTTAGCAGAAGGAAAGAAATCATAAAGATCAGATCAGAAATTAATGAAAAAGAAATGAAGGAAACAATAGCAAAGATCAATAAAAGTAAAAGCTGGTTCTTTGAGAAGATAAATAAAATTGATAAACCATTAGCCAGACTCATCAAGAAAAAAAGGGAGAAGACTCAAATCAATAGAATGAGAAATGAAAAAGGAGATGTAACAACTGACTCTGCAGAAATACAAAAGATTATTAGAGATTACTACAAGCAACTCTATGGCAATAAAATGGACAACCTGGAAGAAATGGACAAATTCTTAGAAATGCACAACCTGCCAAGACTGAACCAGGAAGAAATAGAAAACATGAACAGACCAATCACAAGCACTGAAATTGAAACTGTGATTAAAAATCTTCCAACAAACAAAAGCCCAGGACCAGATGGCTTCACAGGCGAATTCTATCAAACATTTAGAGAAGAGCTAACACCTATCCTTCTCAAACTCTTCCAAAAGATAGCAGAGGTAGGAACACTCCCAAACTCATTCTACGAGGCCACCATCACCCTGATACCAAAACCAGACAAAGACGTCACAAAGAAAGAAAACTATAGGCCAATATCACTGATGAACATAGATGCAAAAATCCTCAGCAAAATACTAGCAAACAGAATCCAACAACACATTAAAAGGATCATACACCATGATCAAGTGGGGTTTATTCCAGGAATGCAAGGATTCTTCAATATACGCAAATCAATCAACGTGATACACCATATCAACAAACTGAAGGAGAAAAACCATATGATCATCTCAATACATGCAGAGAAAGCTTTTGACAAAATTCAACACCCATTTTTGATAAAAACCCTGCAGAAAGTAGGCATAGAGGGAACTTTCCTCAATATAATAAAGGCCATATATGACAAACCCACAGCCAGCATTGTTCTCAATGGTGAAAAACTGAAACCATTTCCACTAAGATCAGGAACAAGGCAAGGTTGCCCACTCTCACCACTCTTATTCAACCTAGTTTTGGAAGTTCTAGCCACAGCAATTAGAGAAAATAAAGAAATAAAAGGAATCCAAATAGGAAAAGAAGCAGTAAAGCTGTCACTGTTTGCAGATGACATGATACTATACATAGAGAATACTAAGGATGCTACCAGAAAACTACTAGAACTAATCAATGAATTTGGTAAAGTAGCAGGATACAAAGTTAATGTACAGAAATCTCTGGCATTCTTATACACTAATGATGAAAAATCTGAGAATGAAATTAAGAAAACACTCCCATTTACCATTGCAACAAAAAGAATAAAATATCTAGGAATAAACCTACCTAAGGAGACAAAAGACTTGTATGCAGAAAACTATAAGACACAGATGAAAGAAATTAAAGATGATACAAATAGGTGGAGAAATATACCATGTTCTTGGATTGGAAGAATCAACATAGTGAAAATGACTGTATTACCCAAAGCAATATACAGATTCAATGCAATCCCTATGAAATTACCACTGGCATTTTTTACAGAACTAGAAAAAAGAATTTCACAATTTGTATGGAAACACAAAAGACCCCGAATAGCCAAAGCAATCTTGAGAACGAAAAATGGAGCTGGAGGAATCAGGCTCCCTGACTTCAGACTATACTACAAGGCCACAGTAATCAAGACAGTATGGTACTGGCACAAAAACAGAAATATAGATCAATGGAACAGGATAGAAAGCCCAGAGATAAACCCACACACATATGGTCACCTTATCTTTGATAAAGGAGGCAAGAATATACATTGGAGAAAAGACAGCCTCTTCAATAAGTGGTGCTGGGAAAACTGGACAGCTACCTGTAGAAGTATGAAATTAGAACACTCCCTAACACCATACACAAAAATAAACTCAAAATGGGTTAAAGACCTAAATGTAAGGCCAGACACTATCAAACTCTTAGAGGAAAACATAGGCAGAACACTCTATGACATCAATCACAGCAAGATCCTTTTTGACCCATCTCCTAGAGAAATGGAAATAAAAACAAAAATAAACAAATGGGATCTAATGAAACTTAAAAGCTTTTGCACAGCAAAGGATACCATAAAGAAGACCAAAAGACAACCCTCAGAATGGGAGAAAATATTTGCAAATGAAGCCACTGACAAAGGATTAATATCCAAAATTTATAAGCAACTCATGCAGCTCAATAACAAAAAAACAAACAGCCCAATCCAAAAATGGGCAGAAGAACTAAATAGACATTTCTCCAAAGAAGATATACAGATAGCCAACAAACACATGAAAGAATGCTCAACATCATTAATCATTAGAGAAATGCAAATCAAAAATACAATGAGATATCATCTCACACCGGCCAGATTGGCCATCATCAAAAACTCTAGAAACAATAAATGCTGGAGAGGGTGTGGAGAAAAGGGAGCACTCTTGCACTGTTGGTGGGAATGTAAAATGATACAGCCACTATGGAGAACAGTATGGAGGTTCCTTAAAAAACTACAAATAGAACTACCATATGACCCAGCAATCCCACTACTGGGCATATACCCTGAGAAAACCATAATTCAAAAAGAGTCATGTACCAAAATGTTTATTGCAGCTCTATTTACGATAGCCAGGACATGGAAGCAACCTAAGTGTCCATCAACAGATGAATGGATAAGGAAGATGTGGCACATATATACAATGGAATATTACTCAGCCATAAAAAGAAATGAAACTGAGTTATTTGTAATGAGGTGGATAGACCTGGAATCTGTCATACAGAGTGAAGTAAGTCAGAAGGATAAAAACAAATACCGTATGCTAACACATATATATGGAATCTAAAAAAAAAAAAAATGTCATGAAGAGATTAGTGGTAGGATGGGAATAAAACACAGACCTACTAGAGCATGGACTTGAGGATATGGGGAGGGGGAAGGGTAAGCTGTGACGATGTGAGAGAGTGGCAGGGACATGTACACACTACCAAATGTAAATTAGATAGCTAGTGGGAAGCTACAGCATAGCACAGGGAGTTCACCTCTGTACTTAGTGACCACCTAGAGGGGTGGGATAGGGAGGGTCGGAGGGGGGGTGACAAAAGAGGGAAGAGTTATGGGAACATGTGTATGTGTATAACTGATTCACTTTGTTGTAAAAGAGAAACTAACACACTATTGTAAAACAGTTATACTCAAATAAAGATGTTAAAAAAAACAAAAAACCAAAAAAACCTATCATGTCACACCACTCAGAATGGCCATCAGCAAAACTTCTGCAAACAAGAAATGCTGACGGGGTGGTGAAGAAATGCGTACCCTCGGTTCTAAGTGGGACGTGGTAAGAGCCCCTAAAGAAAACACAGTGGAGTTGCCTGGAAAGGGTCAACATTGAGCGACCGTTCAATCAAGCACAGCCACTGCTGGGTCTATCACCTGAGAGGATGAGAATCAAAAAGACACGGGCTGGCAATCCTGCAATCCAGCAATGTTTACCATAGCCAACACTTAGAAGCAATGAAAATGCCCAGCCACAGAGGAATGCAGAAAGGAGCAGTGGTCCATGGACACAATGGAAGAGTACTCCAGTGAAAAGTAGAAATTCCATTTTAAAAACAGATATAAGTAAGGAGACATCAGCTTTGGGGGGTTTCTCCAGACACATCCCACCGTCATTGATAACCGAGGAACACCACTGGCAGGAAGGTCTGCTTCACAAGTTACCACAGTGGGAAACGCAGAAATGCTGCAGCCCTGTGGCCGTTACCTGCAACGGCAGCTTGAAAACCCGTGCTAATGGTCACTTCGTGTGCACAAGTCCTGGAGGGCTGTCAATGAAACCTGCCCTCAAAATGTCTTGAGGGAGGTAGTGGCCAAAATATTTCAAAAGGTGGCACATACTTCAAGAAAAGAATGTGATGAGGTAAGCTACACACACAGTTTGAAGGAAAAAAGGACATCCCTGAAAGCTCAATTTCAAGGCTTTATGAGATGCATGCAAATCCAACCACAGAGGTATCGGCTCACACCAGTCAGAAGAACCATCAGCAACAAAACTACCAACAATTCATGCTGAAGGGGTTGTGGAGAAGTGCATACCCTCTAGGTTAAGTGGGACTTTGCCGCCAGCCGCGGCGGGTCCTCAAAGTGTAGCAACAACCGACGAGAGGGGGTAGGGAACTGAACGCACCAAGGTATGGGATCAGAAGGGCACAAGCAACTGACGCTTGCAAGGCAAGTTTAATAACAAAGCATAGCCGTATATATACCCCTAAAGCAGGGAATTTGCTTCGTCACGCCTTATCGGCACCAGCTGGTTGGTTGGCTGCTCGGCTTCTCCCTCAAAGGCACCAATTTCCCCTCCAGGGTTGCTTTTCCTAGCTTTAGGGAACAACCAGGGACTCCCGGTAACTGAGCAGGTCCCTGGAGCGATTTGGCCAAAGACCATCTCCTTTTGTATGTTCATACCATAAAGTCCAGGATGCATACCAAGGAGAGTACAGTCGGGCCCTGAGGCTTAGGAGGGTCTTAGTGGCGCCTTCCTCAGAGGGCAATGCTCGCCACAGGACTTCACCTGGTAAGAGGCACTAATGGGAACAGAGTGGAGGTGCCTTTACAAGGTAAACACTGAGTTACGATATGATCCAGCAGGCCCACTCCTGGGCCTATAACCTAAGAAGGAAGACAGAAGTGGAAAGACACAGGCAGGCAAATCTGCATTGCAGGAGTATTACAATAGCCAGGACATGGAAGCAAGCAGAAAGTCCATAAACAGATGAGTGGACAAAGAAGAACAGGGACCTGTACAGATGGAATGTTAGCCAAGGAACAAAAGGAAACAATGCCATCAACAGCACCATCGGTGAGGCTAGAGTTCATCACGCACCTTGCAGTAAGTCACAGAGCGAAAGATACATAGCCTACGATATCACTTATAGGTGTTCCCTAAAAATTGATATCACTGAAGATATTTCCACAGAGAAAGGCAATCACAGATGCAATAAACAGATTTATGGTTCACCCATGGACAGGTGTGAGAATTGTGTACGTTAGGAAATTGGGTTTAAGAGAGAGATACAAACACAGGTGAAATACAAAATCACCAGAGGTCTTCGGAATACCAAGAGAAGAGTACTCAACATTGTGTCATAAGCTACATGGGAAAAGGATCCAAAGAAGAATACATATATGTATATGTGTAAAAGAACCACATCTTGCACTCCTAGAAAAAGCAGAACAGTGTAATCAAAATTGCTCTGTTAAATAAATTAGAAAAGGAACAAGAAGTAATGAGACATAAACCTCAGGGACTTTTTCCTGACACGTTCCATTCTAATTTACAACCTAGGAACACGACTTCCAGAAACGCTCTGCTGCCCAAGTAACCAGATTTCGTAATGGAGAAATGCTGCCGCCTTGTGGCTGTTTCCCACAACAGCAGCTTTAAACCCAGCGCTAATGGTCACGTCATATTCAAAATAATGGTAGGCCTGTCAATGACACCTCCGTCAAAAAAAAATCCTGGAGTCATAAATCGACCAGAAAATTCAAAAGACGTCAACATTACAGGAAGACCATTTCAACAGGCATATTTCACGCACACTTTGTCTGTGTTTTTTTTTTTAAAGAGGCTTGGAAAACTGCTCAACATCAGGAATAAAGCCATGCAAATCCAATCTACAGAAACGTTCACCTCCCAGCCGTCGGAATGATACTCAGCATAAAGTTTACAAAGAATAGATGCTGAAGGGGATTCAGAGAACTGTGTACCCTCTAGCTGCTGGGGGGATGTAAACTGGTAACAGCCAGTAGTGAGAACACAGTGGATGTGCATTTAAACGTAAAAATTGAGGTACTATGTGATCTTGCAGGCCATTGACTGCGCCTGTCACCCGAGGGAGCAGAATCAAAAAGACACAGGCTGGTAATCCTGCACTGCAGGAACATTTACCATAACCACGATTTGGAAGAAACCCAAATGTCCATCAACAGAACAACGCACAAAGAAGAAGACGTCCATGTGCACAATGGAATATTAGCCACGGAAAAGAACGGAACAGTACCATTTGCACCACCACAGAAGGACCTAAAGTACATCACCTAACTTGAAATAAGAAAGAAACTGAAAGACAGATATCCTATAACATCACTTGTACGTGTTACCTAAAAAGTGATACCCAAGAACTTATTTCCAAGAGAAGGACACACATGGAATAAGAAAACAAAATTATGTTTAACCAAAGGGAAAGGGGTAAGGAATGAATGAATTAGGATACGGGGGTTAAAAGACACGTACTAATACATATGAAATATATAATCACAAAATACCTATGGAATACCAAGAGAGGTCTACACAAGACTCTGTAAAAACCTACACGGGAAAGGATGTAAAGATGAATAGATAGATACATATACATAATAAACTGGTTTCTGTACACCCGGAACAAGCACATTTTTATCTAATTTGCTGTGATAATAAATAAAAATTAAATTTAAAGAACACACAAGAAGTCAGGATAGAAGCTCTTGGGGGTTTGCCCTGGCACGCTGCACTCTAATTTGCAGCCTACGAACACAATTTCCAGGAAGGCTCTGTTGCCCAGAAACACAGAGTTCGAAATGTAGAAATGCTGCCGCCTTGTGGCCGTTTCCCGCAAGAGCGGCTTTAAACGCATAGCTATGGGTCACTTCACATTCACAAGGACTCGGGGCTGTAAAGGACACCTGCCCTCAAAAAATATCTTGAGGTCGGGAATGGCCAAAAAAATTCAAAACAGGCAAATTTTTGAAGAAGATCGTATGAAGAGGTAAGTTTTACTCACTTGTTTTCAAAAAAGGAAAATGGATAAAAGCTCAACATCCGGAATTATTAGGCTCATGCAAACCTCATCTACAAAATGGTTTCAACTCCCACCAGTTGACTGAGCATCAGCAAAACGTCTACAAACAATAAATGCGGAAGCGGTTTTAAAAACTGTGGACCCTCTAGCTGCTGATGAGATGTAAAGCGGTAACAGACAATAATGAGAACAGAAAGGAGCTGCGCGTACAAGTAAAAATTGAGCTACCAGTCGATCCAACAGGCCCACCGCTGGGTCTCTCACATGGGAAGACCAGAATCGAGAAAACACAGGCTGCAACAACTGCACTGCAGCCATATTCGCACTAGAGAAGACACGGAAGCAACCAAAATGTCCATCAACAGATGAATGGATAAAGAAGAAGGGGTCCACGCACACAGTGGAATATTAGCCATGGAAACCAATGAAACACTGCTCTTTCAGGTCCCATCGATGAGCCTAGAGAAAGTCACGGAACATGAGATAACTTGGAAAGCAAAAGACATATATCCTAGGATATCACTTATAGGTGTTATCTAACAACGGACACAAATGAACACATTTCCACAGAGAAAGACACTCACAGACCTAGAAAACAAACTGTATATCTAAAGGGAAAGGTGGTGGGAATGAATAAATTAAGACTAGGGTTACCCTACATATACAAATACATATTAAATACATATAATAAAAAGACTGACCATATAGCAAGGGGGGTCTCTGGAACATTCTGTAATAATTTACATGGGAAGAGGATGTGTACATGAATAGATATGTGTGATGTAGAGATGAGGGAGATTGTGTACACCTAGGACAAACTGTATTCTAATCATTACCCCGATTAAAACAATTAAAGCAACGCACAAGAAGTATTGAGACATAAACTTCAGGGGCTTTTTCCGGGCACATTCCATTCTAATTTACAACCTAGGAACACGACTTCCAGAAACGCTCTCCTGCCCTAGTAAGCAGATTTGGTGAGGAGAAATGCTGCCGCCTTGTGGCCGTTTCCCAGAACAGCAGTTTAAACCCACTGCTAATGGTCCTTAAACATTAACAATCATTGCAGGCCTACAACTGACACCTGCCCTCAAAAAAAGTCCTGGGGACGAAAATCCACCAGAAATTTCTCAAAGAGGGCAAGCTTTCAACAAGAGACTTTCAAGAGGTATATTTTACTCGCAGTTTTTTTTTTTTAACAGAAAAGACAAAGGCCTGGAAAAATGATAAATTTTAGGAATGTTTAAAGACAGGCAAACCCAAATTACAAAAACCTATCAGCCCACACCAGTCACAATGGCCATTAGCAAAAATGCTGCAAACAATAAATGCTGAAGGGATTGTGGAGAAATGCGTACCCTCAGTTTTAAGGGGGACAAGGTAAGAGCCAGTAATGAAAACACAATGGAAGTGCTTTGCAAAGGCAAACACTGAGCTACCACTGAATCAAGCACACCCACTGCTGGGCCTATCACATGAGAAAATGAGAATCAAAAAGTCACAGGCTGGCAAACCTGCACTCCAGCAATATTTACCACGGCCAACACTTGGAAGCAATGAAAATGTCCACTCAACAGCGGAATGCACAAAGATGAAGTGGTCCATGTACAGAACAGAATATTACTCCAATAAAATACAAAAATTAAATGTAAAACACAAACATAAGTAAGGAGACGTCAGCTTTTGTGGGGTTATCTGGGCACATTCCTCTCGAATTTATCTCTGAGGAACACCAGTGTCGGGCAGGTCTGTTTCCCTAGGTACCAGAGTGGGGAACGTAGAAAGGCTGCTGCTCTCTGGCCTTTACCTGCAACAGCAGCTATAAAATCTGCACTGATGGTCACTTCATATGCACAAGGACTGCAGGGCTGTAAATGAAACCTGCCCTCACAATGTCTTGAGGGAGGTAGTGGCCAAAAAATTTCAAACTGTGTCAGATACTTTAAGAAAACCATTTGAAGAAGTAGGCTGTAAGTACAGTGTGGGAAGAAAAGGACATGCCTTGGCTCAATTTCAACAGATTACGAGAGGCATGCATATCCAACCACACAGAGGTATCAGCTCACACCAGTCAGAATAACCATCAGCAAGAAAACTACAAACACGGAACGCGGAAGGTGTTGGGGAGAAATGCACACCCTCAACTTTCAGTGGGGCGTAACCTGGAAAGAGCCACTAAGAGGAACAGGATGGAGGTGCCTTCAAAAGGTAAACATTGAGCTACCATAGGATCCAGCGGGCCTATTACTGGGCCTATAACCTAAGACGAGAGACTTGGAAAGACACAGGCAGGCAAGTGTGCACTGCAGCAGTTTTACAACAGCCAAGACACGGAGGTCACCAAAAAGTCCTCCAACAGATGGGTGCTCAGTGAAGAACTGCTACACGTATAGATGGAATATGAGGTAGCGAAAACATGAAACAATGCCGTTTGCAGCACCATAGATGAGTGTCGAGGTAATCACGCAGCTTGTAGAAAGTGAGAAAGCAAAAGACACATCTCATATCACTTATAGGCGTTACCTCAAAATTGATACCAATGAAGTTACTTCCACAGGGAAAGGCAAGCACAGATTCATTAAATAAACGTGTGCTTCACCAGATACAAAGCTGTGAGGATTGGATTCATTACGATATTGGGCTTAACAGAGATACACACACACATGTGAAATCCGTCATCACCAAAAACCTATGGCATGCCAAGAGAAGAGTACTCAACACTGTGTCCTAAGCTACGTGGGAAAAGGATCCAGAGAAGAATACATATATGAATATGTGTAAAAGAACCACATCTTGCACTCCTAGAAAAAGCAGAACAGTGTAATCAAAATTGCTCTGTTAAATAAATTTAAAAAACCAACAAGAAGTAATGAGACATAAACCTCAGGGGCTTTTTCCTGACACGTTCCATTCTAATTTACAACCTAGGAACTCGACTTCCAGAAACGCTCTGCTGCCCAAGTAACCAGATTTCGTAATGGAGAAATGCTGCCGCCTTGTGGCTGTTTCCCACAACAGCAGCTTTAAACCCAGCGCTAATGGTCACGTCATATTCAAAATAATGGTAGGCCTGTCAATGACATCTCCGTCAAAAAAAAAATCCTGGAGTCATAAATCGAACAGAAAATTCAAAAGACGTCAACATTACAGGAAGACCATTTCAACAGGCATATTTCACGCACACTTTGTCTGTTTTTTTTTTTTAAAGAGGCTTGGAAAACTGCTCAACATCAGGAATAAAGCCATGCAAATCCAATCTACAGAAACGTTCACCTCCCAGCCGTCGGAATGATACTCAGCATAAAGTTTACAAAGAATAGATGCTGAAGGGGATTCAGAGAACTGTGTACCCTCTAGCTGCTGGGGGGATGTAAACTGGTAACAGCCAGTAGTGAGAACACAGTGGATGTGCATTTAAACGTAAAAATTGAGGTACTATGTGATCTTGCAGGCCATTGACTGGGCCTGTCACCCAAGGGAGCAGAATCAAAAAGACACAGGCTGGTAATCCTGCACTGCAGGAACATTTACCATAACCACGATTTGGAAGAAATCAAAATGTCCATCAACAGAACAACGCACAAAGAAGAAGACGTCCATGTGCACAATGGAATATGAGCCACGGAAAAGAACGGAACAGTACCATTTGCACCACCACAGAAGGACCTAAAGTACATCACCCAACTTGAAGTAAGAAAGAAACTGAAAGACAGATATCCTATGACATCACTTGTACGTGTTACCTAAAAATTGATACCCAAGAACTTATTTCCAAGAGAAGGACACACACGGAATAAGAAAACAAAATTATGTTTAACCAAAGGGAAAGGGGTAAGGAATGAATGAATTAGGATATGAGGGTTAACAGACACGTACTAATACATATGAAATATATAATCACACAATACCTATGGAATACCAAGAGAGGTCTACACAAGACTCTGTAAAAACCTACACGGGAAAGGATGTAAAGATGGATAGATAGATACATATACATAATAAACTGGTTTTTGTACACCCAGAACAAGCACATTTTTATCTAATTTGCTGTGATAATAAATAAAAATTAAATTTAAAGAACACACAGGAAGTAAGGATAGAAGCTCTTGGGGGTTTGCCCTGGCACGCTGCACTCTAATTTGCAGCCTAGTAACACAATTTCTAGGAAGGCTCTGTTGCCCAGAAACACAGAGTTCGAAATGTAGAAATGCTGCCGCCTTGTGGCCGTTTCCCGCAAGAGCGGCTTTAAACGCATAGCTATGGGTCACTTCACATTCACAAGGACTCGGGGCTGTAAAGGACACCTGCCCTCAATAAATATCTTGAGGTAGGGAATGGAAAAAAAAAATTCAAAACAGGCAAATTTTTGAAGAAGATCGTATGAAGAGGTAAGTTTTACTCACTTGTTTTCAAAAAAGGAAAATGGATAAAAGCTCCACATCAGGAATTATTAGGCTCATGCAAACCTCATCTACAAAATGGTTTCAACTCCCACCAGTTGACTGAGCATCAGCAAAAAGTCTACAAACAATAAATGCGGAAGCGGTTTTAAAAAACTGTGGACCCTCCAGCTGCTGATGAGATGTAAAGCGGTAACAGACAATAATGAGAACAGAACGGAGCTGCGCGTACAAGTAAAAATTGAGCTACCAGTCGATCTAACAGGCCCACCGCTGGGTCTCTCACACGGGAAGACCAGAATCGAGAAAACACAGGCTGCAACAACTGCACTGCAGCCATATTCACACTAGAGAAGACACGGAAGCAACCAAAATGTCCATCAACAGATGAATGGATAAAGAAGAAGGGGTCCACGCACACAGTGGAATATTAGCCATGGAAACCAATGAAACACTGCTCTTTCAGGTCCCTTAGATGAGCCTAGAGAAAGTCACGGAACATGAGGTAACTTGGAAAGCAAAAGACATATATCCTAGGATATCACTTATAGGTGTTATCTAACAACTGACACAAATGAACATATTTCCACAGAGAAAGACACTCACAGACCTAGAAAACAAACTGTATATCTAAAGGGAAAGGTGGTGGGAATGAATAAATTCAGATTAGGGTTACCCTACATATACAAATACATATTAAATACATATAATAAAAAGACTGACCATATAGCAAGGGAGGTCTCTGGAACATTCTGTAATAATTTACATGGGAAGAGGATGTGTACATGAATCGATATGTGTGATGTAGAGATGAAGGAGACTGTGTACACCTAGGAGAAACTGTATTCTAATCATTACCCCGATTAAAACAAGGAACAAGACGTACTGAGACATAAACTTCAGGGGCTTTTTCCTGGCACATTCCATTCTAATTTACAACCTAGGAACACGACTTCCAGAAACGCTCTCCTGCCCTAGTAAGCAGATTTGGTAAGGAGAAATGCTGCCGCCTTGTGGCCGTTTCCCACAACAGCAGTTTAAACCCACCGCTAATGGTCCTTAAACATTACCAATCATTGCAGGCCTACAACTGACACCTGCCCTCAAAAAAAGGCCTGGGGACGAAAATCCACCAGAAATTTCTCAAAGAGGGCAAGCTTTCAACAAGAGACTTTCAAGAGGTATATTTTACTCGCAGTTTTTTTTTAAACAGAAAAGACAAAGGCCTGGAAAAATGATAAATTTTAGGAATGTTTAAAGACAGGCAAACCCAAATTACAAAAACCTATCAGCCCACACCAGTCACAATGGCCATTAGCAAAAATGCTGCAAACAATAAATGCTGAAGGGATTGTGGAGAAATGCGTACCCTCAGTTTTAAGGGGGACACGGTAAGAGCCAGTAATGAAAACACAATGGAAGTGCTTTGCAAAGGTTAAACACTGAGCTACCACTGAATCAAGCACACCCACTGCTGGGCCTATGCTGCCCAAGTAACCAGATTTCGTAATGGAGAAATGCTGCCGCCTTGTGGCTGTTTCCCACAACAGCAGCTTTAAACCCAGCGCTAATGGTCACGTCATATTCAAAATAATGGTAGGCCTGTAAATGACACCTCCGTCAAAAAAAAAAAAATCCTGGAGTCATAAATCGACCAGAAAATTCAAAAGACATCAACATTACAGGAAGACCATTTCAACAGGCATATTTCACGCACACTTTGTCTGTATTTTTTTTTTTTTTAAAGAGGCTTGGAAAACTGCTCAACATCAGGAATAAAGCCATGCAAATCCAATCTACAGAAACGTTCACCTCCCAGCCGTCGGAATGATACTCAGCATAAAGTTTACAAAGAATAGATGCTGAAGGGGATTCAGAGAACTGTGTACCCTCTAGCTGCTGGGGGGATGTAAACTGGTAACAGCCAGTAGTGAGAACACAGTGGATGTGCATTTAAACGTAAAAATTGAGGTACTATGTGATCTTGCAGGCCATTGACTGGGCCTGTCACCCGAGGGAGCAGAATCAAAAAGACACAGGCTGGTAATCCTGCACTGCAGGAACATTTATCATAACCACGATTTGGAAGAAACCCAAATGTCCATCAACAGAACAACGCACAAAGAAGAAGACGTCCATGTGCACAATGGAATATTAGCCACGGAAAAGAATGGAACAGTGCCATTTGCACCACCACAGAAGGACCTAAATTACATGACCCAACTTGAAGTAAGAAAGAAACTGAAAGACAGATATCCTATGACATCACTTGTACGTGTTACCTAAAAATTGATACCCAAGAACTTATTTCCAAGAGAAGGACACACATGGAATAAGAAAACAAAATTATGTTTAACCAAAGGGAAAGGGGTAAGGAATGAATGAATTAGGATACGGGGGTTAAGAGACACGTACTAATACATAGGAAATATATAATCACAAAATACCTATGGAATACCAAGAGAGGTCTACACAAGACTCTGTAAAAACCTGCACGGGAAAGGATGTAAAGATGAATAGATAGATACATATACATAATAAACTGGTTTCTGTACACCCAGAACAAGCACATTTTTATCTAATTTGCTGTGATAATAAATAAACATTAAATTTAAAGAACACACAAGAAGTCAGGATAGAAGCTCTTGGGGGTTTGCCCTGGCACGCTGCACTCTAATTTGCAGCCTACTAACACAATTTCTAGGAAGGCTCTGTTGCCCAGAAACACAGAGTTCGAAATGTAGAAATGCTGCCGCCTTGTGGCCTTTTCCCGCAAGAGCGGCTTCAAACGCATAGCTATGGGTCACTTAACATTCATAAGGACTCAGGGCTGTAAAGGACACCAGCCCTCAAAAAATATCTTGAGGTCGGGAATGGCCAAAAAAATTCAAAACAGGCAAAGTTTTGAAGAAGATCGTATGAAGAGGTTAGTTTTACTCACTTGTTTTCCAAAAAGGAAAATGGATAAAAGCTCCACATCGGGAATTATTAGGCTCATGCAAACCTCATCTACAAAATGGTTTCAACTCCCACCAGTTGACTGAGCATCAGCAAAAAGTCTACAAACAATAAATGCGGAAGCGGTTTTAACAAACTGTGTACCCTCCAGCTGCTGATGAGATGTAAAGCGGTAACAGACAATAATGAGAACAGAAAGGAGCTGCGCGTACAAGTAAAAATTGAGCTACCAGTCGATCCAACAGGCCCACCCCTGGGTCTCTCACACGGGAAGACCAGAATCGAGAAAACACAGGCTGCAACAACTGCACTGCAGCCATATTCACACTAGAGAAGACACGGAAGCAACCAAAATGTCCATCAACAGATGAATGGAAAAAGAAGAAGTGGTCCACGCACACAGTGGAATATTAGCCATGGAAACCAATGAAACACTGCTCTTTCAGGTCCCATAGATGAGCCTAGAGAAAGTCACGGAACATGAGGTAACTTGGAAAGCAAAAGACATATATCCTAGGATATCACTTATAGGTGTTATCTAACAACTGACACAAGTGAACATATTTCCACAGAGAAAGACACTCACAGACCTAGAAAACAAACTGTATATCTAAAGGGAAAGGTGGTGGGAATGAATAAATTAAGATTAGGGTTACCCTACATATACAAATACATATTAAATACATTTAATAGAAAGACTGACCATATAGCAAGGGGGGTCTCTGGAACATTCTGTAATAATTTACATGGGAAGAGGATGTGTACATGAATAGATATGTGTGATGTACAGATGAAGGAGATTGTGTACACCTAGGACAAACTGTATTCTAATCATTACCCCGATTAAAACAATTAAAACAACGAACAAGAAGTATTGAGACATAAACTTCAGGGGCTTTTTCCTGGCACATTCCATTCTAATTTACAACCTAGGAACACGACTTCCAGAAACGCTCTCCTGCCCTAGGAAGCAGATTTGGTGAGGAGAAATGCTGCCGCCTTGTGGCCGTTTCCCACAACAGCAGTTTAAACCCACTGCCAATGGTCCTTAAACATTAACAATCATTGCAGGGTTACAACTGACACCTGCCCTCAAAAAAAGGCCTGGGGACGAAAATCCACCAGAAATTTCTCAAAGAGGGCAAGCTTTCAACAAGAGACTTTCAAGAGGTATATTTTACTCGCAGTTTTTTTTTTTAACAGAAAAGAAAAAGGCCTGGAAAAATGATAAATTTTAGGAATGTTTAAAGACAGGCAAACCCAAATTACAAAAACCTATCAGCCCACACCAGTCACAATGGCCATTAGCAAAAATGCTGCAAACAATAAATGCTGAAGGGATTGTGGAGAAATGCGTACCCTCAGTTTTAAGGGGGACACGGTAAGAGCCAGTAATGAAAACACAATGGAAGTGCTTTGCAAAGGTAAACACTGAGCTACCCCTGAATCAAGCACACCCACTGCTGGGCCTATCACATGAGAAAATGAGAATCAGAAAGTCACAGGCTGGCAAACCTGCACTCCAGCAATATTTACCGTGGCCAACACTTGGAAGCAATGAAAATGTCCACTCAACAGCAGAATGCACAAAGATGAAGTGGTCCATGTACAGGACGGAATATTACTCCAATAAAATATAAAAATTAAATGTAAAACACAAACATAAGTAAGAAGACGTCAGTTTTGTGGGGTTATCTGGGCACATTCCTCTCGAATTTCTCTCTGAGGAACACCAGTGGCAGGAAGGTCTGTTTCCCTAGGTACCAGAGTGGGGAACGTAGAAAGGCTGCTGCTCTCTGGCCTTTACCTGCAACAGCAGCTATAAAATCTCTGCTGATGGTCACTTCATATGCACAAGGACTGCAGGGCTGTAAATGAAACCTGCCCTCACAATGTCTTGAGGGAGGTAGTGGCCAAAAAATTTCAAACTGTGTCAGATACTTTAAGAAAACCATTTGAAGAAGTAGGCTGTACGTACAGTGTGGAAAAAAAAGGACATGCCTTGGCTCAATTTCAACAGATTATGAGAGGCTTGCATATCCAACCACACAGAGGTATCAGCTCACCCCAGTCAGAATAACCGTCAGCAAGAAAACTACAAACACGGAACGCGGAAGGTGTTGGGGAGAAATGCACACCCTCAACTTTCAGTGGGGCGTAACCTGCAAAGAGCCACTAATAGGAACAGGATGGAGGTGCCTTCAAAAGGTAAACATTGAGCTACCATAGGATCCAGCGGGCCTATTACTGGGCCTATAACCTAAGAAGAGAGACTTGGAAAGACACAGGCAGGCAAGTGTGCACTGCAGCAGTTTTACAACAGCCAAGACACGGAGGTAACCAAAAAGTCCTCCAACAGATGGGTGCTCAGTGAAGAACTGCTCCATGTAGAGATGGAATAGGAGGTAGCGAAAACATGAAACAATGCCGTTTGCAGCACCATAGATGAGTGTCGAGGTAATCACGCAACTTGTAGTAAGTGAGAAAGCAAAAGACACATCTCATATCACTTATAGGCGTTACCTCAAAATTGATACCAATGAAGATACTTCGACAGAGAAAGGCAAACACAGATTCATTAAATAAACGTGTGCTTCACCAGATACAAAGCTGTGAGGATTGGATTCATTACGATATTGGGCTTAACAGAGATACACACACATGTGAAATCCGTCATCACCAAAAACCTCTGGCATGCCAAGAGAAGAGTACTCAACATTGTGTCATAAGCTACGTGGGAAACGGATCCAGAGAAGAATCCATATATGTATATGTGTAAAAGAACCACATCTTGCACTCCTAGAAAAAGCAGAACAGTGTAATCAAAATTGCTCTGTGAAATAAATTTAAAAAACGAACAAGAAGTAATGAGACATAAACCTCAGGGTCTTTTTCCTGACACGTTCCATTCTAATTTACAACCTAGGAACACGACTTCCAGAAACGCTCTGCTGCCCAAGTAACCAGATTTCGTCATGGAGAAATGCTGCCGCCTTGTGGCTGTTTCCCACAACAGCAGCTTTCAACCCAGCGCTAATGGTCACGTCATATTCAAAATAATGGTAGGCCTGTAAATGACACCTCCGTCATAAAAAAAATCCTGGAGTCATAAATCGACCAGAAAATTCAAAAGACGTCAGCATTACAGGAAGACCATTTCAACAGGCATATTTCACGCACACTTTGTCTGTTTTTTTTTTTTAAAGAGGCTTGGAAAACTGCTCAACATCAGGAATAAAGCCATGCAAATCCAATCTACAGAAACGTACACCTCCCAGCCGTCGGAATGATACTCAGCATAAAGTTTACAAAGAATAGATGCTGAAGGGGATTCAGAGAACTGTGTACCCTCTAGCTGCTGGGGGGAAGGAAACTGGTAACAGCCAGTAGTGAGAACACAGTGGATGTGCATTTAAACGTAAAAATTGAGGTACTATGTGATCTTGCAGGCCATTGACTGGACCTGTCACCCGAGGGAGCAGAATCCAAAAGACACAGGCTGGTAATCCTGCACTGCAGGAACATTTACCATAACCACGATTTGGAAGAAATCAAAACGTCCATCAACAGAACAACGCACAAAGAAGAAGACGTCCATGTACACAATGGAATATGAGCCATGGAAAAGCATGAAACAGTACCATTTGCACCACCACAGAAGGACCTAAAGTACATCATCCAACTTGAAGTAAGAAAGAAACTGAAAGACAGATATCCTATGACATCACTTGTACGTGTGACCTAAAAATTGATACCCAAGAACTTATTTCCAAGAGAAGGACACACATGGAATAAGAAAAGAAAATTATGTTTAACCAAAGGGAAGGGGTAAGGAATGAATGAATTAGGATATGGGGGTTAACAGACACGTACTAATACATATGAAATATATAATCACAAAATACCTATGGAATACCAAGAGAGGTCTACACAAGACTCTGTGAAAACCTACACGGGAAAGGATGTAAAGATGAATAGATAGATACATATACATAATAAACTGGTTTCTGTACACCCAGAACAAGCACATTTTTATCTAATTTGCTGTGATAATAAATAAACATTAAATTTAAAGAACACACAAGAAGTAAGGATAGAAGCTCTTGGGGGTTTGCCCTGGCACGCTGCACTCTAATTTGCAGCCTACGAACACAATTTCTAGGAAGGCTCTGTTGCCCAGAAACACAGAGTTCGAAATGTAGAAATGCTGCCGCCTTGTGGCCGTTTCCCGCAACAGCGGCTTTAAACGCATAGCTATGGATCACTTCACATTCACAAGGACTCGGGGCTGTAAAGGACACCTGCCCTCAAAAAATATCTTGAGGTCGGGAATGGCCAAAAAAATTCAAAACAGGCAAATTTTGGAAGAAGATCGTATGAAGAGGTAAGTTTTACTCACTTGTTTTCAAAAAAGGAAAATGGATAAAAGCTCAACATCCGGAATTATTAGGCTCATGCAAACCTCATCTACAAAATGGTTTCAACTCCCACCAGTTGACTGACCATCAGCAAAAGGTCTACAAACAATAAATGCGGAAGCGGTTTTAAAAAACTGTGGACCCTCTAGCTGCTGATGAGATGTAAAGCGGTAACAGACAATAATGAGAACAGAAAGGAGCTGCGCGTACAAGTAAAAATTGAGCTACCAGTCGATCCAACAGGCCCACCGCTGGGTCTCTCACACGGGAAGACCAGAATCGAGAAAACACAGGCTGCAACAACTGCACTGCAGCCATATTCACACTAGAGAAGACACGGAAGCAACCAAAATGTCCATCAACAGATGAATGGATAAAGAAGAAGTGGTCCACGCACACAGTGGAATATTAGCCATGGAAACCAATGAAACACTGCTCTTTCAGGTCCCATAGAGGAGCCTAGAGAAAGTCACGGAACGTGAGGTAACTTGGAAAGCAAAAGCCATATATCCTAGGATATCACTTATAGGTGTTATCTAACAACTGACACAAATGAACATATTTCCACAGAGAAAGACACTCACAGACCTAGAAAACAAACTGTATATCGAAAGGGAAAGGTGGTGGGAATGAATAAATGAAGACTAGGGTTACCCTACATATACAAATACATATTAAATACATATAATAAGACTGACCATATAGCAAGGGGGGTCTCTGGAACATTCTGTAAGAATTTACATGGGAAGAGGATGTGTACATGAATCGATATGTGTGATGTACAGATGAAGGAGACTGTGTACACCTAGGACAAACTGTATTCTAATCATTACCCCGATTAAAACATTTAAAACAACGAACAAGAAGTATTGAGACATAAACTTCAGGGGCTGTTTCCTGGCACATTCCATTCTAATTTACAAGCTAGGAACACGACTTCCAGAAACGCTCTCCTGCCCTAGTAAGCAGATTTGGGAAGGAGAAATGCTGCCGCCTTGTGGCCGTTTCCCACAACAGCAGTTTAAACCCACTGCTAATGGTCCTTAAACATTAACAATCATTGCAGGCCTACAACTGACACCTGCCCTCAAAGTCCTGGGGACGAAAATCCACCAGAAATTTCTCAAAGGGGGCAAGCTTTCAACAAGAGACTTTCAAGAGGTATATTTTACTCACTATTTTTTTTTTTAACAGAAAAGACAAAGGTCTGGAAAAATGATACATTTTAGGAATGTTTAAAGACAGGCAAACCCAAATTAGAAAAACCTATCAGCCCACACCAGTCACAATGGCCATTAGCAAAAATGCTGCAAACAATAAATGCTGAAGGGATTGTGGAGAAATGCGTACCCCAGTTTTAAGGGGGACAAGGTAAGAGCCAGTAATGAAAACACAATGGAAGTGCTTTGCAAAGGTAAACACTGAGCTACCCCTGAATCAAGCACACCCACTGCTGGGCCTATCACATGAGAAAATGAGAATCAGAAAGTCACAGGCTGGCAAACCTGCACTCCAGCAATATTTACCATGGCCAACACTTGGAAGCAATGAAAATGTCCACTCAACAGCGGAATGCACAAAGATGAAGTGGTCCATGTATAGAACGGAATATTACTCCAATAAAATATAAAAATTAAATATAAAAAACAAACATAAGTAAGGAGACGTCAGCTTTTGTGGGGTTATCTGGGCACCTTCCTCTCGAATTTATCTCTGAGGAACACCAGTGGCAGGCAGGTCTGTTTCCCTAGGTACCAGAGTGGGGAACGTAGAAAGGCTGCTGCTCTCTGGCCTTTACCTGCAACAGCAGCTATAAAATCTGCGCTGATGGTCACTTCATATGCACAAGTACTGCAGGGCTGTAAATGAAACCTGCCCTCACAATGTCTTGAGGGAGGTAGTGGCCAAAGAATTTCAAACTGTGTCAGATACTTTAAGAAAACCATTTGAAGAAGTAGGCTGTAGGTACAGTGTGGGCAAAAAAGGACATGCCTTGGCTCAATTTCAATAGATTATGAGAGGCATGCATATCCAACCACACAGAGGTATCAGCTCACCCCAGTCAGAATAACCATCAACAAGAAAACTACAAACATGGAACGCTGAAGGTGTTGGGGGGAAATGCATCCCCTCAACTTTCAGTGGGGCGTAACCTGGAAAGAGCCACTAATAGGAACAGGATGGAGGTGCCTTCAAAAGGTAAACATTGAGCTACCATAGGATCCAGCGGGCCTATTACTGGGCCTATAAGCTAAGAAGAGAGACTTGGAAAGACACAGGCAGGCAAGTGTGCACTGCAGCAGTTTTACAACAGCCAAGACACGGAGGTCACCAAAAAGTCCTCCAACAGATGGGTGCTCAGTGAAGAACTGCTCCATGTAGAGATGGAATATGAGGTAGCGAAAACATGAAACAATGCCGTTTGCAGCACCATAGATGAGTGTCGAGGTAATCACGCAGCTTGTAGAAAGTGAGAAAGCAAAAGACACATCTCATATCACTTATAGGCGTTACCTAAAAATTGATACCAATGAAGATACTTTCACAGAGAAAGGCAATCACAGATTCATTAAATAAACGTGTGCTTCACCAGATACAAAGCTGTGAGGATTGGATTTATTATGATATTGGGCTTAACAGAGATACAGACACACATGTGAAATCCGTCATCACCAAAACCCTATGGCATGCCAAGAGAAGAGTACTCAACATTGTGTCATAAGCTATGTGGGAAAAGGATCCAGAGAAGAATACATATATGTATATGTGTAAAAGAACCACATCTTGCACTCCTAGAAAAAGCAGAACAGTGTAATCAAAATTGCTCTGTGAAATAAATTTTAAAAAGGAACAAGGAGTAATGAGACATAAACCTCAGGGGCTTTTTCCTGACACGTTCCATTCTAATTTACAACCTAGGAACACGACTTCCAGAAACGCTCTGCTGCCCAAGTAACCAGATTTCGTAATGGAGAAATGCTGCCGCCTTGTGGCTGTTTCCCACAACAGCAGCTTTCAACCCAGCGCTAATGGTCACGTCATATTCAAAATAATGGTAGGCCTGTAAATGACACCTCCGTCAAAAAAAAAATCCTGGAGTCATAAATCGACCAGAAAATTCAAAAGACGTCAACATTACAGGAAGACCATTTCAACAGGCATCTTTCACGCACACTTTGTCTGTTTTTTTTTGTTTTAAAGAGGCTGGGATAACTGCTCAACATCAGGAATAAAGCCATGCAAATCCAATCTACAGAAACGTTCAGCTCACAGCCGTCGGAATGATACTCAGCATAAAGTTTACAAAGAATAGATGCTGAAGGGGATTCAGAGAACTGTGTACCCTCTAGCTGCTGGGGGGATGGAAACTGGTAACAGCCAGTAGTGAGAACACAGTGGATATGCATTTAAACGTAAAAATTGAGGTACTATGTGATCTTGCAGGCCATTGACTGCGCCTGTCACCCGAGGGAGCAGAATCCAAAAGACACAGGCTGGTAATCCTGCACTGCAGGAACATTTACCATAACCACGGTTTGGAAGAAATGAAAATGTCCATCAACAGAACAACGCACAAAGAAGAAGACGTCCATGTGCACGATGGAATATTAGCCACGGAAAAGAACGGAACAGTACCATTTGCACCACCACAGAAGGACCTAAAGTACATCAGCCAACTTGAAGTAAGAAAGAAACTGAAAGACAGATATCCTATGACATCACTTGTACGTGTGACCTAAAAATTGATACCCAAGAACTTATGTCCAAGAGAAGGACGCACATGGAATAAGAAAACAAAATTATGTTTAACCAAAGGGAAAGGGGTAAGGAATGAATGAATTAGGATAAGGGGTTAAGAGACATGTACTAATACATATGAAATATATAATCACACAATACCTATGGAATACCAAGAGAGGTCTACACAAGACTCTGTAAAAACCTACACGGGAAAGGATGTAAAGATGAATAGATAGATACATATACATAATAAACTGGTTTCTGTACACCCGGAACAAGCACATTTTTATCTAATTTGCTGTGATAATAAATAAAACTTAAATTTAAAGAACACACAAGAAGTAAGGATAGAAGCTCTTGGGGGTTTGCCCTGGCACGCTGCACTCTAATTTGCAGCCTACTAACACAATTTCTAGGAAGGCTCTGTTGCCCAGAAACACAGAGTTCGAAATGTAGAAATGCTGCCGCCTTGTGGCCGTTTCCCGCAAGAGCGGCTTTAAACGCACAGCTATGGGTCACTTCACATTCACAAGGACTCGGGGCTGTAAAGGACACCTGCCCTCAAAAAATATCTTGAGGTAGGGAATGGCCAAAAAAATTCAAAACAGGCAAATTTTTGAAGAAGATCGTATGAAGAGGTCAGTTTTACTCACTTGTTTTCAAAAAAGGAAAATGGATAAAAGCTCAACATCAGGAATTATTAGGCGCATGCAAACCTCATCTACAAAATGGTTTCAACTCCCACCAGGTGACTGAGCATCAGCAAAAAGTCCACAAACAATAAATGCGGAAGCGGTTTTAAAAAACTGTGTACCCTCGAGCTGCTGATGAGATGTAAAGCGGTAACAGACAATAATGAGAACAGAAAGGAGCTGCACGTACAAGTAAAAATTGAGCTACCAGTCGATCCAACAGGCCCACCGCTGGGTCTCTCACACGGGAAGACCAGAATCGAGAAAACACAGGCTGCAACAACTGCACTGCAGCCATATTCACACTAGAGAAGACACGGAAGCAACCAAAATGTCCATCAACAGATGAATGGATAAAGAAGAAGTGGTCCACGCACACAGTGGAATATTAGCCATGGAAACCAATGAAACACTGCTCTTTCAGGTCCCATCGATGAGCCTAGAGAAAGCCACGGAACATGAGGTAACTTGGAAAGCAAAAGACATATATCCTAGGATATCACTTATAGGTGTTATCTAACAACTGACACAAATGAACATATTTCCACAGAGAAAGACACTCACAGACCTAGAAAACAAACTGTATATCTAAAGGGAAAGGCGGTGGGAATGAATAAATTAAGATTAGGGTTACCATACATATACAAATACATATTAAATACATATAATAAAAAGGCTGACCATATAGCAAGGGGGGTCTCTGGAACATTCTGTAATAATTTACATGGGAAGAGGATGTGTACATGAATCGATATGTGTCATGTACAGATGAAGGAGATTGTGTACACCTAGGACAAACTGTATTCTAATCATTACCCCGATTAAAACAATTAAAACAACGCACAAGAAGTATTGAGACATAAACTTCAGGGGCTTTTTCCTGGCACATTCCATTCTAATTTACAACCTAGGAACACGACTTCCAGAAACGCTCTCCTGCCCCAGTAAGCAGATTTGGGAAGGAGAAATGCTGCCGCCTTGTGGCCGTTTCCCAGAACAGCAGTTTAAACCCACTGCTAATGGTCCTTAAACATTAACGATCATTGCAGGCCTACAAACGACACCTGCCCTCAAAAAAAGTCCTGGGGACGAAAATCCACCAGAAATTTCTCAAAGAGGGCAAGCTTGCAACAAGAGACTTTCAAGAGGTATACTTTACTCGCAGTTTTTTTTTTAACAGAAAAGACAAAGGCCTGGAAAAATGATATATTTTAGGAATGTTTAAAGACAGCAAACCCCAATTACAAAAACCTATCAGCCCAAACCAGTCACAATGGCCATTAGCAAAAATGCTGCAAACAATAAATGCTGAAGGGATTGTGGAGAAATGCGTACCCTCAGTTTTAAGGGGGACAAGGTAAGAGCCAGTAATGAAAACACAATGGAAGTGCTTTGCAAAGGTAAGCACTGAGCTACCACTGAATCAAGCACACCCACTGCTGGGCCTATCACATGAGAAAATGAGAATCAAAAAGTCACAGGCTGGCAAACCTGCACTCCAGCAATATTTACCATGGCCAACACTTGGAAGCAATGAAAATGTCCACTCAACAGCGGAATGCACAAACATGAAGTGGTCCATGTACAGGACGGAATATTACTCCAATAAAATATAAAAATTAAAGGTAAAAAACAAACTTAAGTAAGGAGACGTCAGCTTTTGTGGGGTTATCTGGGCACATTCCTCTCGAATTTATCTCTGAGGAACACCAGTGGCGGGCAGGTCTGTTTCCCTAGGTACCAGAGTGGGGAACGTAGAAAGGCTGCTGCTCTCTGGCCTTTACCTGCAACAGCAGCTATAAAATCTGCGCTGATGGTCACTTCATATGCACAAGTACTGCAGGGCTGTAAATGAAACCTGCCCTCACAATGTCTTGAGGGAGCTGGTGGCCAAAATATTTCTACCTGTGTCAGATACTTTAAGAAAACCATTTGAAGAAGTAGGCTGTAAGTACAGTGTGGGCAAAAAAGGACATGCCTTGGCTCAATGTCAACAGATTATGAGAGGCATGCATATCCAACCACACAGAGGTATCAGCTCACACCAGTCAGAAAAACCATCAGCAAGAAAACTACAAACACGGAACGCGGAAGGTGTTGGGGAGAAATGCATACCCTCAACTTTCAGTGGGGCGTAACCTGCAAAGAGCCACTAATAGGAACAGGATGGAGGTGCCTTCAAAAGGTAAACATTGAGCTACCATAGGATCCAGCGGGCCTATTACTGGGCCTATAACCTAAGAAGAGAGACTTGGAAAGACACAGGCAGGCAAGTGTTCACTGCAGCAGTTTTACAACAGCCAAGACACGGAGGTAACCAAAAAGTCCTCCAACAGATGGGTGCTCAGTGAAGAACTGCTACACGTAGAGATGGAATATGAGGTAGCGAAAACATGAAACAATGCCGTTTGCAGCACATAGATGAGTGTCGAGGTAATCACGCAACTTGTAGTAAGTGAGAAAGCAAAAGACACATATCATATCACTTATAGGCGTTTCCTCAAAATTGATACCAATGAAGTTACTTCCACAGAGAAAGGCAATCACAGATTCATTAAATAAACGTGTGCTTCACCAGATACAAAGCTGTGAGGATTGGATTCATTACGATATTGGGCTTAACAGAGATACACACACACATGTGAAATCCGTCGTCACCAAAAACCTCTGGCATGCCAAGAGAAGAGTACTCAACATTGTGTCATAAGCTACGTGGGAAAAGGATCCAGAGGAGAATACATATATGTATATGTGTAAAAGAACCACATCTTGCAGTCCTAGAAAAAACAGAACAGTGTAATCAAAATTGCTCTGTTAAATAAATTTAAAAAACGAACAAGGAGTAATGAGACATAAACCTCAGGGGCTTTTTCCTGACACGTTCCATTCTAATTTACAACCTAGGAACACGACTTCCAGAAACGCTCTGCTGCCCAAGTAACCAGATTTCGTAATGGAGAAATGCTGCCGCCTTGTGGCTGTTTCCCACAACAGCAGCTTTAAACCCAGCGCTAATGGTCACGTCATATTCAAAATAATGGTAGGCCTGTAAATGACACCTCCGTCAAAATAAAAAAAATCCTGGAGTCATAAATCGACCAGAAAATTCAAAAGACGTCAACATTACAGGAAGACCATTTCAACAGGCATATTTCACGCACACTTTGTCTGTTTTTTTTTTTTTAAGAGGCTTGGAAAACTGCTCAACATCAGGAATAAAGCCATGCAAATCCAATCTACAGAAACGTTCAGCTCACAGCCGTCGGAATGATACTCAGCATAAAGTTTACAAAGAATAGATGCTGAAGGGGATTCAGAGAACTGTGTACCCTCTAGCTGCTGGGGGGATGTAAACTGGTAACAGCCAGTAGTGAGAACACAGTGGATGTGCATTTAAACGTAAAAATTGAGGTACTATGTGATCTTGCAGGCCATTGACTGGGCCTGTCACCCGAGGGAGCAGAATCAAAAAGACACAGGCTGGTAATCCTGCACTGCAGGAACATTTACCATAACCACGATTTGGAAGAAATCAAAATGTCCATCAACAGAACAACGCACAAAGAAGAAGACGTCCATGTGCACAATGGAATATTAGCCATGGAAAAGAACGGAACAGTACCATTTGCACCACCACAGAAGGACCTAAAGTACATCACCCAACTTGAAGTAAGAAAGAAACTGAAAGACAGATATCCTATGACATCACTTGTACGTGTTACCTAAAAATTGATACCCAAGAACTTATTTCCAAGAGAAGGACACACATGGAATAAGAAAACAAAATTATGTTTAACCAAAGGGAAAGGGGTAAGGAATGAATGAATTAGGATACGGGGGTTAAGAGACACGTACTAATACATGTGAAATATATAATCACAAAATACCTATGGAATACCAAGAGAGGTTTACACAAGGCTCTGTAAAAACCTACACGGGAAAGGATGTAAAGATGAATAGATAGATACATATACATAATAAACTGGTTTCTGTACACCCGGAACAAGCACATTTTTATCTAATTTGCTGTGAGAATAAATAAAAATTAAATTTAAAGAACACACAAGAAGTAAGGATAGAAGCTCTTGGGGGTTTGCCCTGGCACACTGCACTCTAATTTGCAGCCTACTAACACAATTTCTAGGAAGGCTCTGTTGCCCAGAAACACAGAGTTCGAAATGTAGAAATGCTGCCGCCTTGTGGCCTTTTCCCGCAAGAGCGGCTTTAAACGCATAGCTATGGGTCACTTCACATTCACAAGGACTCAGGGAGGTAAAGGACACGTGCCCTCAAAAAATGTCCTAGGGAATGGCCAAAGAATCCAAAACAGGCAAAATTTTCAAGACGATAATATGAAGAGGTAACTTTTACTCACTCTCTATTTTTAAAAAAGGAAAAGGTATAAAAGCTCAACATCAGGAAGTATTAGACTCATGAAAATCTAATCTACAGAATGGTTTCAACACACACCAGTCGACTGACCAGCAGCAAAAAGTCTACAAACAATAAATGCTGAAGGGGTGTTAGAGAACTGTGTACCCTCTAGCTGCTGGTGAGATGTAAAGTGGTAACAGCCAATAATGAGAACAGAAAGGAGCTGCGTTTCAAAGTAAAACTTGAGCTAACACTCGATGCAGCAGGCCCACCGCTGGGCCTCTCACCTGAGAAGACCAGAATCGAGAAGACACAGGCTGCAACAACTGCACTGCAGCCATATTCACACTAGAGAAGACACGGAAGCAACCAAAATGTCCATCAACAGATGAATGGATAAAGAAGTGGTGCATGTACACAGTGGAATATTAGCCATGGAAACCAATGAAACACTGCTCTTTGAGGCACCATACATGAGCCTAGAGATAATCACAGAACATGAGGTAAGTCAGAAAGCAAAAGACATATATCCTATGATATCACTTATACACGTTAACTAAAAACTGACAGAAATGGACATATTTCCACAGAGGAAGACACACACTGACTTAAAAAACAAAGTATGTGTATCTAAACGGAAAGGTGGTGGGAATGGATAAATTAAGATTAGTTTTACCATACCTACACAAATACAGATTAAGCACATATATCAAAAACACCGAGCACATAGCAAGGGAGGTCTACGGAACACTCTGCAATCTTTTATACGGGAAAAGAATCTGTACATGAATAGATATATATGATGTACAAATGAACCAGGCTGTGTACAACTAGGACAAACTGTATTCTAATCATTACCCCGGTTAAAACATTTTAAACAACGAAAACAAGTAATGAGACATAAAATTCGGAGGCTTTTTCCAGGCACATTCCATTCTAATTTACAACCTAGGAACAGGACTTCCAGAAAGGCTCTGCTGCCCTAGTAAGCAGATTTGGCAATGGAGAAATGCTGCCGCCTTGTGGCCGTTTCCCGCAACAGCAGCATTAAACCCAGTGCAAATGGTCACTAAATATTCAGAATCATTGCAGGCATGTAAATGACACCTGCTCTCAAAAAAAATCCTTGGGGTGAAACACCGACCACAAATTTCAAAAGAGAGCAACCTTCCAAGAAGACAATTTCAAGAGGTATATTGTACTCACACTTTTTTCCTTTTTTTTTTTTTCTAAAGAAAAATGTGTGGAAAAATGATGAATATTAGGTATTATTAAAGACATGCAAATTCAAATTACAAAAACCTATCAGCTCACAGCAGTCAGAATGGTCATGAGCAAACATTCTGCAAACCGTAAATTCTGAAGCAGTTGTGGAGAAATGCATACCCTCGGTGCTAACTGGGACGTGTTAAGAGCCACTAATTAAAACACAGTGGAGGTGCTTTGAAAAGGTAAACATTGAGCTACCAGTCAATGAAGCATACCCACTGCTGGGCCTATCACCTGAGAAAATAAGAATCGAAAGTCACAGGCTGGCAATCCTGCACTCCAGCAATAATTTCCATCGACAATACTTGGAAGCAATGAAAATATCCATCAACAGAGGAATGCACAAAGAAGAAGTGGTCCATGTACACAATGGAATATTACTCCAGTAGAAAATATAAGTTTAAAAAACAAACATAAGTAAGGAGACATAAGCTTTTGGGGGTTTATGAGGACACATTCCACTCTAATTTATAACTGCAGAAAACCACTGGCAGGAAGGTCCATTTCCCTAGATACCAGAGTGGGGAACGCAGAAATGCTGCCACCCTCTGGCCAATACCTGCAACAGCAGCTTTGAAATAGGTGCCAGTGGTCACTTCATATGCACAACTACTGCAGGGCTGTAAATGAAACCTGCCTTCAAAATGTCTTGATGCAGGTAAAGGTCAAAAAATTTCAAACTGTGGCACAGAATTCAAGACAACAATCTGAAGAATTAAGCTGCACTCAGACTGAAAAATAAAAGGACATGCCTGAAAGCTCAATTTCAAGGGATTATGAGACCCATGCAAATTCATCCACAGAGAGGTATGAGCTCACACCACTCAGAGTAACCATCAGCAAAAACACTACAAATGATCAATGCTGAAGGGGTTGTGGAGAAATGCATACCCTCAATTTGAAATGGGACGTAATGTGGTAAGACCACTAATGGTCACAGTATGGAAGTTCCTTGGAAAGGTAAACATTGAGCTATTATATGATCCAGCAGGCCCAGTCCAGGGCTCGTGACCCAAGATGACAGAACTGGAAAGATATAGGAAGGCAAATCTGTACTGCAGCAGTATTACAATAGCCAAGACATGGAAGTAACCAAAAAGTCCACAAAGCGATGAGTGGACAAAGAAGAACTGGTAAATGTAGAGATGGAACATTAATTAGCCAAGGAAAAAATGGCACAATGCCATTTGCAGCACCATAGATGAGTCTAGAAGTAATCATGCAAGTGGTAGAAAGTGAGAAAGCGAAAGACGCATATAATATCACTTATAGTTGTTAGCTAAAAACTGATACCAATGAAGATATTTCCACAGAGATGTGCAATCACAGATTCATTAAACAAACTTACGCTTCACCAAATGGAAAGGTGTGAGGATTGGATACGTTAGGATATTGGGGTTAACATAGATATAGAAACACATGTGAAATATATAATCACCAAAGCCCTACACAATACCAAGAGAATACTAGTCAACATTGTGTCATAACCTCCATGGGAAAATGATCCGAAGAAGTGTAGATATATGTATATGTGTAAAAGAACCACATCTTGAACACCTAGAAAAAACAAAACATTTTAATCTAATTTGCTCTGATAAAAAATAAAAATTAAATTTTAAAAAAAAGAAGCAGTGAGCCATAAACTTAAGGGGCTTTTTGTTGGCACACTGCATTCTAATTTACAACCAGAACTCGACTTCTATTAATGCTCTGTTATCACTAATAAAGCCGTTTTATAAGCAATGTTGAAGGTAACTTAAAAGAAGACTCACTAATTATTGATAGTAACCAGAAAACAAACAAAAGTAAAAATCTCACTGCAAAAAGTATACGTAGAGTAAGGGTAGTAGATCAAACACTTATTAAACTTCTGTAAAGAATAAAAGACAAGGACTTCCCTGGTGGCACAGTGGTTGGGAGTCCGCCTGCCGATGCAGGGGACGCGGGTTCATGCCCCGGTCCGGGAAGATCCCACATGCTGCAGAGCAGCTGGGCCCGTGAGCCATGGCCGCTGAGCCTGTGCGTCCGGAGCCTGTGCTCTGCAACGGGAGAGGCCACAGCAGTAAGAGGCCCACGTAACACCAAAAAAACCCCCCCAAAACCAAAACAAAACAAACAAAAAAAAGAATAAAAGACAACAGTAGTATGTTTTTTTAAAAAGAGAGGGCCCAAATAAATCAGAAATGAAAGAGGTGATGTTACATCACAGAAATACAAAGTATCCCAAGATACACACAGGGTAAGTCAGGGCTCAGACTGGACAGAGCCCACTCTCCATTCCCTTGTACATGACTTACAGGAGCATCAGGAACTGTGGAGGGGGTCCCTGATGGGAGGTAGAAGACAGGATATGTTAGGCATTAACATGACTGCATTCATCTTCAACATGCCTGAACTACATTCACACAAGATGAATCTGTCCTGTATGTACATCCACACCTCTAGTTGGAATTGCAGATCTTTGGCTTCACCACTTCTACTGACAGCATTAGCTTCACCTGCTGTGGACCGTCTCCTATAGGACTTCTAGAACCACAAAGCTTTGAAGCTTCAGAGGACCCAGAGTCTGTGTGACTCCACTCAGAGTCTCAATGGCACTCAGAGACTCAGAGTCACAACAGAGACTCCACTCTTGAAGGGCACAGAGAAAATAGTGTGCACATCAGGATCTAGGGGAAGGAGCAGTGACCCTGTAGGAGAATGACCAGACCTACCTGCTAGTTTTAGAGGGTCTTCTGCAGAGGTGGGGAGTGGCGGTGGCTCACCATAGGGACAACAGCACTGGCAGCAGAAGTTCTGGGAAATACTCCTTGGCATGAGCCCTTACAGAGTCCCCCATTAGCTGCACCAAGAGCAAGGTAGGCTCCAGTGCTGGGTCGCCTCAGGCCAAACAACCAACTGGGAGGGAACCCAGGCCCATGCATCAGCACACAAACGGATTAAACTTTTTAATTAAAGTTTTATTTAATCCGAAGACAAGCGGATTAAAGCTCTGCCCACAAGAGCATCACCCAGCTCTACCCACCACCAGTCCCTCCCATCAGGAAGCTTGCACAAGCCTCTAAGATAGACTCATCCACCAAAGAGAAGACAGCAAAAGCAAGAAGAACTACAATTCTGCAGCCTGTGGAAGGAAAACCACATTCACAGAAAGACAAAATGAAAAGGCAGAGGACTTTATACCAGATCAAGGAACAAGATAAAACCCCAGAAAAACAATGAAATGAGGTGGAGATAGGCAACCTTCCAGAAAAAGAATTCGGAATAATGACTGTGAAGATGATCCAAGACCTTGGAAACGGAATGGAGGCAAAGATCGAGAAGATGCAAGAAATGCTTAACAAAGACCTAGAAGAATTAAGGAACAAACACCTAGAAAAATTAAAGTACAAACAGAGATGAACAATACAATAACTAAAATGAAAAATACACTAGAAGGAATCAGTAGCAGAATAACTGTGGCAGAAGAATGGATAAGTGACCTGGAAGACAGAAAGGTGGAAATCACTGCCATGGAACAGAATAAAGAAAAAATGAAAATAAATGAAGACACCCTAAGAGACCTCTGGGACAACATTAAACACAACAACATTCTCATTATAGTGGTCCCAGAAGGAGAAGAGAGAGAGAAAGGATCCGAGAAAATACTTGAAGAGATTATAGTCAAAAACTTCCCTAACATGGGAAAAGAAATAGCCGCCCAAGTCAAGGAACTGCAGAGAGTCCCAGGCAGGTTAAACCAAAGGAGAAGAATGCCGAGACACATAGTAATCAAATTGACAAAAATTAAAGACAAAGAAAAATTATTGAGAGCAACAAGGGAAAAATGACAAATAAAATACAAGGGAACTTCCATAAGGTTAACAGCTGATTTCTCAGCAGAAAATCTAGAAGCCAGAGGGAGTAGCATGATAAATTAAAAGTGATGAAAGGGAAGAACCTACAACCAAGAGTACTCCACTCAGCAAGGATCTCATTCAGATTTGACTGAGAAATCAAAAGATTTACAGACAAGCAAAAGCTAAGAGAATTCAGCAGCATGAAACCAGCTCTACAACAAATACTAAAGGAACTTCTCTAAGTTGGAAACACAAGAGAAGAAAAGGACCTACCAAGCAAACCCATGACAATTAAGAAAATAGTAATAGGAACATATATATCAATAATTACCTTAAACATGAATGGATTAAATGCTACAACCAAAAGACACAGGTTTGCTGAACGGATACAAAACCAAGACCCATATATATGCTGTCTACAAGAGACCCATTTCAGACCTAGGGACACATAGAGACTGAAAGTGAGGGGATGGAAAAATATATTCCATGCAAATGAAAATCAAAAGAAAGCTGGAGTAGCAATACTCATATCAGATAAAATAGACTTTAAAATAAAGAATGTTACAAGAGACAAGGAAGGACACTACATAATGATCAAGGGATCAATCCAAGAAGATATAACACTTATATATGTGCCCAACATAGGAGCACCTCAATATATAAGGCAACTGCTAACAGCTATAAAAGAAGAAATCGACAGTAACACAATAATAGTGGGGGACTTTAACACCTCACTTACACCAGTGGAGATCATCCAGACAGAAAATTAATAAGGAAACACAAGCTTTAAATGACACAATAGACCAGAAAGATTTGATATTTATAGGACATTCCATCCAAAAACAGCAGATTACACATTCTTCTCAACTGCACACAGAACATCCTCCAGGATAGATCACATCTTGGGTCACAAATAAAGCCTCAGTAAATTTAAGAAAACTGAAATCATATCAAGCAGCTGTTCTGACCACAATGCTATGAGATTAGAAATCAATGACTGGGAAAAAAAACGTAAAAAACACAAACACATGGAGGCTAAGCCATACGTTACTAAATAACCAAGAGGTCGCTGAAGAAATAAAAGAGGAAATAAAAAACTACCTAGAGACAAATGACAACAAAAACACAATGATCCAAAACCTATGGGATGCAGCTAAAGCAGTTCTAACAGGGAAGTTTACAGCAATACAAGCCTACCTCAAGAAACAAGAAAAATCTCAAATAAACAATCTAACCTTACACCTAAAGGAACTAGAGAAAGAAGAACAAATCCCAAAGTTAGTAGCAGGAAAGAAATCATAAAGATCAGAGCAGAAATAAATGAAATAGAAACAAAGAAAACAAGAGCAAAGATCAATAAAACTAAATCTGGTTCTTTGAGAAGATAAACAAAAATGATAAACCTTTAGCTAGACTCAAGAAAAAGAGGGAGAGGACTCAAATCAATAAAATTAGAAATGAAAAAGGAGAAGTTACAACAGACACCACAGAAATACAAAGCATCATAAGAGGCTACTACAAGCAACTCTAGGCCAATAAAATGGACAACCTGGAAGAAATGGACAAATTCTTAGAAAGGGATAACCTTCAAAGACTGAACCAGGAAGAAATAGAAAATATGAACAAACCTATCACAAGCAATGAAATTGAAACTGTGATTGAAAATCTTCCAACAGGGCTTCCCTGGTGGTGCAGTGGTTGAGAATCCGCCTGCTGATGCAGGGGACGCGGGTTCGTGCCCCGATCCGGGAAGATCCCACATGCCGCGGAGCGGCTGGGCCTGTGAGCCATGGCTGCTGAGCCTGCGCGTCCAGAGTCTGTGCTCCGCAACGGGAGAGGCCACAACAGTGAGAGGCCCGCGTACCACAAAAAAAAATAATAATCTTCCAACAAACAAAAGCGCAGAACCAGATGGCATCACAGGTGAATTCTATGCAACATTTAGAGACAAGCTAACATCCAACCTTCTCAAACTCTCCAAAAGAGTTGCAGGGGGGGGGCTTTCCTGGTGGCGCAGTGGTTGAGAGTCTGCCTGCCGATGCAAGGGACATGGGTTCGTGCCCCAGTCTGGGAAGATCCCACATGCTGCGGAGCAGCTGGGCCCGTGAGCCATGGCCGCTGAGCCTGCGCGTCCAGAGCCTGAGCTCCGCAACGGGGGAGGCCACAACAGTGAGAGGCCTGCGTACAGGAAAAAAAATAAGTTGCAGGGGAAGGAACACTCCCAAACTCATTCTATGAGGCCACCATCACCCTGATACCAAAACCAGACAAAGATACTACAAGGAAAGAAAATTATAGACCAATATCACTGATGAATATAGATGTAAAATTCCTCAACAAAATACTAGCAAACAAAATCGAACAGCACATTAAAAGGATCATACACCATGATCACATGGGGTTTATCCCAGGAATGCCAGGATGCTTCAATATACACAAATCAATCAATGTGATACACCGTATTAACAATTGTAGAATAAAAACCATATGATCATCTCAATAAATGCAGGAAAAGATTTTGAGAAACTTCATCACCCATTTATGATAAAAACTCTGCAGAGTGTAGGCATAGAGGGAAACTACCTCAACAGAATAAAGGCCATATATGATAAACCCACAGCAAACATCATTCTCAATGGTGAAAAACTGAAAGCATTTCCTCTAAGATCAGGAACAAGATGAGGATGTCCACTCTCACCACTATTATTCAACATAGTTTTGGAAGTCCTAGCCACAGCAATCAGAGAGGACAAAGAATAAAAGGAATAAAAACTGGAAAAGAAAAAGTAAAGTTGTCACTGTTTGCAGATGACATGATACCATAGAGAATCCTAAAGATGCCACCAGAAAACTACTAGAGCTAATCAATGAATTTGGTAAAGTTGCAGGATACAAAATTAATGCACAGAAATCTATTGCATTCCTATACACTAACAATGAAAGATCAGACAGAGAAATTAAGGAAACAATCCCATTACCACTGCAACAAAAAGAATAAAATACCTAGAAATAAACCTACCTAAGGAAGTAAAAGACCTGTACTCAGAAAATTATAAGACACTGATGAAAGAAATCAAAGATGATATAAACAGATGGAGACATATACCATGTTCTTAGATTAGAAGAATCAATATTGTGAAAATGACTATACCACCCAAAGCAATCTACAGATTCAATGCAATCCCTATCAAGTTACTGGTGGTATTTTCTACAAAACTAGAACAAAAAATCTTGAAATTTGTAGGGAAACACAAAAGACCCCAGATAGCTGAAGCAGTCTTGAGGGGAAAAAAAAAAAAAAGAGCTGGAGGAATGAGACTTCCAGACTTCAGACTATAGTACAAAGCTACAGTAATCAAGACAATATGGTACTGACACAAAAACAGAAATATAAATCAATACAACAGGATAGAAAGCACAGAGATAAACCCACATACCTATGGTTAACTAATCTATGACAAAGGACGCAAGAATATACAACGGAGAAATCACAGCCTCTTCAATAAGTGGTGCTGGGAAAACTGGACAGCTATAGGTAAAAGAATGAAATTAGAACACTCCCTAACACCATACACAAAAATAAACTTAAAATGGATTAGAGACCTAAATGTAAGACCAGACAGTATAAAACTCTTAGAAGAAAACATAAGCAGAACACTTTATGACATAAATCACAGCAAGATCCATTTTGACCCACCTCCTAGAGAAATGGAAATAAAAACAAAAATTAAAAAATGGGAGCTAATGAAACTTAAAATCTTTGCACAGCAAAGGAAAACATAAAAAAGATGAAAAGACAACCACCAGAATGGGAGAAAATATTTTCAAATGAAGCAAATGGCAAAGGATTAATCTCCAAAAAGCAGCTCATTGTAGCTCAATATCACAAAAACAAACAACACAATCGAAAAATGGGCAGAAGACCTAAATAGACATTTCTCCAAAGAAGATATACAGATTGCCAACAAACACATGAAAGCATGCTGAACATCACTAATCATTAGAGAAATGCAAACCAAAACTACAGTGACGTATCACCTCACACCTGTCAGAATGGCCATCATCAAAAAATCTACAAACAATAAATGCTGGAGAGACATTTATTGGAGAAAAGGGAACCCTCTTGCACTGTTGGTGGGAATTTAAACTGATACAGCCACTAAGGAGAATGGGTTGGTGGTTCCTTAAAAACTAAAAATAGAACTACCATACGACCCAGCAATCCCACTACTAGGCATTTACCCTGAGAAAACCATAATTCAAAAAGTGTCATGTACCACAATGTTCACTGTAGCTCTATTTACAATAGCCAGGACACGGAAGCAAGCTAAGTGTCCACCGACAGATAAATGGATAAAGAATATGTGGCACATATATACAATGGAATATTACTCAGCCATAAAAAGAAACAAAATTGAGTTATTTGTAGTGAGGTGAATGGATCTAGAGTCTGTCCTACAGAGTGAAGTAAGTCATAAAGAGAAAAACAAATACTGTATGCTAACACATATATATAGAATCTAAAAAAAGAGTTTATGAAGAACCTAGGGGCAGGAAAGGATTAAGGACACAGACATAGAGAAAGGACTTGAGGACAATGGGAGGGGGAAGGTAAGCTGGGACAAAGTGAGAGAGTGGCATGGACATATACACACTACCAAATGTAAAACTGATAGCTAGTGGGAAGCAGCCGCATAGCACAGGGAGATCAGCTCGGTGCTTTGTGACCACCTAGAGGGGTGGGCTAGGGAGGGTGGGAGGGAGACGCAAGAGGGAGGGGATATGGTGTTATATGTGTATATGTATAGCTGTTTCACTTTTTTATACAGCAGAAACTAACACAATTGTAAAGCAATTATACTCCAATAAAGATGTAAAAGGAAAAAAATAAGCCCAGAGATAAACCTACACACCTATGGTCCACTAATCTATGACAAAGGAGACAAGGATATACAATGGAGAAAAGACAGTCTCTTCAATAAGTGGTGCTGGGAAAAATGGACAGCTACATGTAAAAGAATGAATTTAAACACTCCCTAACACCATACACAAAACATAAACTCAAAATGGATTAGAGACCAAAATGTGAGACTGGACACTATAAAACTCTTCGAGGAAAACATAGGAAGAATACTTCTTGACATAAATCACAGCAAGATGTTTTTTGATCCACCTCCTAGAGTAATGGAATAAAAAACAAAAATAAACAAATGGGACCAAATGAAACCTAAAAGCTTTTGCAAACCAAAGGAAACTACAAATAAGACTAAAAGACAACCCTCAGAATGGGAGAAAATATTTGCAAACGAATTAACAGACAAAGGATTAATCTCCAATATATATAAACAGCTCATGGAGCTCAACAGTAAAAAAAACAACCCAAACTAAAAATGGGCAGATGACCTAAATAGACACTTGTCCCAAGAAGACATACAGATGGCCAAGAAGCGCATGAAAAGCTGCTCTACATCACTAATTATTAGAGAAATATAAACCAGAACTACAATGAGGTTATCACCTCACACCAGTTAGAATGGGCATCATCAAAAAATCTGCAAACAACAAATTCTGGAGAGGGTGTGGAGAAAAGGGAACCCTCTTGCACTATTTGTGGGGATGTAAATTGATACAGCCACTATGGATAACAGTATGGAGGTTCCTTAAAAAACTAAAAATAGAATTACCATATGACCCAGCAATCCCACTACTGGACATATACCCAGAGAAAACCATAATTCAAAAGACACATGCACCACAATGTTCATTGCAGCACTAATTACAATAGCCAGGTCATGGAAGCAGCCTAAATGCCCATCAACAGATGAATGGATAAAGAAGATGTGGTACATATATACAATGGAATATTACTCAGCCATAAAAAGAAATGAAATTGGGTCATCTGTAGAGACGTGGAGAGATCTAGAGACTGTCATACAGAGTGAAGTAATCAGAAAGAGAAAAACAAATATCGTATATTAACGCATATGAGTGGAACCTAGAAAAACGGTACAGATGAACCAGTTTGCAGGGCAGAAATAGAGACACAATGTACAGAACAAATGTATGGACACCAAGGGGGAAAGCCGTGGGGGGTGGTGGTGGTGCTGGGATGAATTGGGAGACTGGGAGTGACAAATAGGCACTTATATGTATAAAATAAATAACCATTAAGAACCTGCTGTATAAAAAATAAAGTAAAATTAAATTAAAAAAATAAATTTTTTAAAAAAGAAAAGAAAGTTATTTCCTTCCCATAGACATATTTATATGAATGAATTATTTCCATGCTTATATCTATAAATACAAAAAGAGGAATAAAACCTACCTTGGGGCTTCCCTGGTGGCGCAGTGGTTGAGAATCCGCCTGCCGATGCAGGAGACACGGGTTCGTGCCCTGGTCCGGGAAGATCCCACATGCCGCGGAGCAACTAAGCCCGTGAGCCATGGCCGCTGCGCCTGCGCGTCCGGAGCCTGTGCTCTGCAACGGGAGAGGCCACAACAGTGAGAGGCCCGCGTACCGCAAAAAAAAAAAAAAAAAAACCTACCTTGAACCAAAAAAGAAAAAAAGGAAAAAAAAACAGAACCCACCGGTCATACAGAGGAAAACCCTACCAGGGCACTTGCTCCAGTGGTAAACAATTCTGAAGTCGGTCAGAGGTGGGGAATCATCTCCCAGGCAGCCAGCAGCCCCCCCGCAAGGCGCGTCCTCATTGCAAAGCTGGGGGACCGGGCTGAGGCGTCCCTGAGTAAACGTGAGCTGACCCCCAGGCCAGCTGCTGCTGAACCGTTCCCACCCTTCCCAGCTAAAACACCTGAATGTGTGCAAGGACTTGAAAGCCTAGAGGAAGGGCCACGGAGCCACACCAGCCACAGCACGCAGGCCGACTTGGGGCCTGCAGGCCAGCCAGCATGGTCCTGGCCCCGGGCGCTCTTCTGGAAGCTTTCCATGTCCCTGCCCGACGTACCCCTCCTGTCCCGGCCCCCACTGCTTTTTTCCGTCCTCACCTCTGCCCGGGGAGAAATTGCAGCAGCAGCTATGGGTGACACATCCTCTTCTTTAGCAGGTGGCAGCCCGGCAACTCCTGCAGAAAGCCCAGCAGAGCCCCACTCGCACCGGGCCACGCACAGAGCCGTGGGCCCTACTCCCTCCCAGCAGCCCAGCCCCGAGACTGCCGATGGGGCAGAGAATATGGCGTCAGGCACAGCTGCAGGGGCTCTTGCTGCCTGGAGCGGGGTTTATATTGACCTCAGCCCAGGCACACCTGGGGAGGACTGGCCGGCCGGGTCAGGCTGCCCAGGTCAGCCAATCCTCGCCCCTCAATGGCTCACAGTTGCAGGAAATGGGCCTTGCTGCACCGGCCAGGTCCAAGGAAGAGGTGTGGCGTCCTGAGGGTCAGAATAGACAAGGGCTGCAGCTCTGGCTTGTTTTCTAATCATTTTGTCTAGTCCATGAGTGGGAGACAACTTCAAGAAGACCCTCTCCTAATTCCTAATGAGAGGAACCCAGGAGTCAGGGAGAGGAGGGGCGGTGGGTGGAGACAGAAGCCTGGCGCCCCAGCTGCAATGGAAGCCTCTGGAAGACCAGGCGGAGGGAGGCCGAACAGAGTGAAGCCTAGGGTTACAGACCTGTCGGAGCTGCTGTTTGTTAGTTCAGGTCCTGCTCTGAGGTGCTCTGTGTCAGCTCTGACCGACAGGTGAGCTGGGGGTGCTCTGCAGTGAGGGCTATGTGCACGGTTCCTGTGTGCCCAGCCCTGCCGGGGTACCTGCCCAGGGGGGCTCCGTATCCTGGGAGGGGCCTGACCACAAGAGCCCCATGGGCTGCTGGGTACCTGCCCAGGTGAGCTCCATATCCTGGGAGGGGCCTGACCACGAGAGCCCCGTGGGCTGCTGGGTACCTGCCCAGGTGAGCTCCATATCCTGGGAGGGGCCTGACCACAAGAGCCCCGTGGGCTGCTGGGTAGCTGCACAGGTGAGCTCCATATCCTGGGAGGGGCCTGACCACGAGAGCCCCGTGGGCTGCTGGGTACCTGCCCAGGTGAGCTGTATATCCTGCGAGGGGCTTGACCACAAGAGCCCCGTGGGCTACTGGGGAACTGGTAAAGATGTCGGGACAGTCAGTGAAGCCACTGAGGATATGCATCCAATAGTTCCTAATTCCTACACCCTGCTGGTCATTGTACCATCCCCCAGGACATAGTATTCTGTATGAGACGTACATGATGCTTTCTTCTGTATTCCATTAGTCCCAGAGGTCACAGAAATTTTGGCTTGTGACTGGCAGGACTCAACATACAAGGAAGACAGTACTGCTGGGCCGTCCTCCCCCAAGGGTTCAAAACTTCCCGCACCACCTTTGGGGAAACTTAACTAAAACCTCAAAGATCTACCTCTGGAGAAGGGAACCCTCCTTCAATATGCAGACGACATTCTGATCCCCAGCCCTACTAAGGAGGCCTCTGAACTACCTAGCCAATAAAGGATAGAAGGGGTCCAAGACAAAGGCTCAAATATCACAGACTAAGGTGACCTGCCTGGGCTTCATTCTCACAGAAGGTCAGAGAAGCCCATCCCAGGAAAGGGAAGAAGTCATTTGCAGCCTTACCCCTTCTAAACCTAGAAGACAGCTTAAGGGTTCCTAGGGAGGTCGGGGTTTGCTGCATCTGGATCCCTAACTACAGTCTAATAGCTGGGCCTCTATAGGAAACATTGAAAGGAAAAGATGATGATCTGTTCGCAGAGAATCCAGAAGCGGTCTTTCAAGAATGGAAAGAGCAGTTAATTCAGACCCTTGCCCTGGACCTCCCTAATTTAGCTAAACCCTTTGACCTTTACATTCTGGGTAGAAAGTGAATCGCCCTTGGAGTATTAGTGCAAAAACTGGGACCTCTTGAAATGGAACAATGCAAGAATGCCCTCCAGGTAGGAGAAAGTACGGTCACCAAGGGCTTGGCCCGCCGCCCCATCCAGCCAAGATACTGGGGGTATCTAAAAACCTGGAATCCGCAGCCCGCAAGGCCAACTCCCTCCTAAGGGGAAAGGACCGCACGCGGTGATCCTAACCACCCACCATGCCCTGAAGTTGCAGGCATCGCTCCGTGGGCACACTGACCTCGAGTGAGGAAGCCCTCCAACTCCAACCTCCAGAGGGACAACTGGGGGCAACGGGTCCCCATGATGACCCGTGTGACCATCACTTGACGTGGATCTTCTCTCAGAAAACAACAAGAGCGTGCCCCAAAAGAGCAGACTACTGCTTGCAGGACTTACTGCACCCAGAGCGGAGCTCATAAGCTTGGCGGGGGAACCCTAAATAACGCTGTCACCATAGAAACGCCTACAGACACCGCGGTGACGGCGGCGGCCGATGAGACCGGCTGCACTCCTGGCTACTTGAAAAGGCCGTTGACTCAGTGGCCGTCATGGGTCTGGATCACCACCGGCCCTGGACTGTGTGGGAGTTGAGCAGGCAGGGTTCTGACACCTGGTGCTCTTTGTACGTTAATTCAGGGGCCTAATTGAAGAAAGCGCAGACTACTGGTCAGAGCATCTAGGCTGGCAGAAACCGTCTGCCTAAGGTGGCCGAACAAATGTGGGCGGGGTAAAACCGGCCCCCCCAGCGTCTCTGCGCATCTCTTTCCTGCACCCTTAAAGGTCATTAGAATCTATAACACTTCAAATGCTGGGGCTCAGGCGGACGAGCAGTGAGGGAAGAGCCCTGGGGACAGTCAACCTCACCTGGAGGCTGCTGGGGAGAAGTTCTGCCCCTCCCCCCGGGTATGAGGCCTCCCGACTCAGCACGAAGCAGTTACAGAAGCGGGGTCTGCACCCTCAGCGCCCCAACAATGAGGAATGGGACAAAAGGCAGAGGAGGGGTTTGTCACCGGCAGAGCCCATGAAAAAATCCTGGGAGAGGGGCTTCCCTGGTGGCGCAGTGGTTGAGAATTCGCCTGCCGATGCAGGGGTCACGGGTTCGTGCCCTGGTCCGGGAAGATCCCACATGCCGCGGAGCAACTAAGCCCGTGAGCCATGGCCGCTGGGCCTGCGCGTCCGGAGCCTGTGCTCTGCAACGGGAGAGGCCACAGCAGTGAGAGGCCCGCATACAGCAAAAAAAAAAAAAAAAAAATCCTGGGAGATAAAAATAGAATCCGGGCAATAAAGTAAAGTCTAACGTTTATTCCTTTGCGCTTTGTCTAATTTCACTTGCTCCTAGGTTTCCACATGCAGAGGTCCCACACCCGGCACTTCAGAACCTATTTCCTGGTGCAAAATGGCTGGGCCGACACCTCGGCTCGCGGGGCCCCATGCAGACTCCGCGACATGGAGCCTGAGCTCCAGCCAACCCGGCCCTCGAGACTCCGCCCCTTCCGTCCCGCTGACGCTGCCGGGATCCCCACACAGCAGCCCCTCCCACAGCCCTCGGGGGAGCGCACGCTCTCACCTCTCCCCGTTCTCTGATCAGAATCTAAAGTTTCCTTTGCTTCTGAACCAAACTCAGTCTCGTTCTCTTGGCTCCAATGACACGGGGCAGGGGACCCTTGTTGGGGCCCACTCTGCAGGATCAGTGACAGAAATTGAGAACATTGTAACTTCAATGAACAGATGTGTGAGCCAAACTGTAATTAACCTAGAGCCGTGTATAAGGCTCGGGTAAAATAAGATGTTTCCAACACTTCCATTTGATATTTCCATCACGTTAGTATAGGCAAGTTCAGTGAAGGGGATTGTCTTATTTGTCAGGTCAACATTGGAGAAATGAAGTGATTTCTTTCCAAGGATGTACATCGAATAATCTTGGCTGAAGCTTCAATAGAGTTTTGAATGCTTTTCCATTGCAAATGATACCTCTCTTTCAGCTCCCCCATTTCTGAGAAGCATAAAATCTTATAATTTATTATTACCAAAGGGGAAAGGTGCAGGGAGGAATAAATGAACAGTTTGGGATTAACACGTACACACTGCTATGTATAAATAGATCATCAACACAGAACTACTGTACAGCACAGGGAACTACACTCAATATTTTGTAATAACCTAGAAGAGGAAATAAACGAATAGAAAACGAATAGATATTTTTATTGACATCATCTATCAATGACAGATACAATGTACCCTAAGGGAGGCCGATGGTCAGCGCTTCTGACCCTGAAGACTTTAATCATCTTAAGTTCGGACTCTGCCTACTGCCCAAGGCCCTTAATGAACATACGTGTAGCCATAGCGTAAAATTCCCCAGTTTAGGGTTCAGGGAGACACTGATTTGGAAACATCCCTGGTGTTCTCTTACCATGCACGGGACCCTTCCTACAGCTAAAACATGACTCTGACACCCAGAAGGTGGTACACCATTTGATCGGGAAGAGTTTGGAAAAGGCATCTCATCTCCTCATCTCCAGGGAGTCGGGTTCACCCCTCCAGCGTCTTTCCTAACGATCTCCCCACTTGGGGATGTCAGCACCTTCAACCTCCTGTTGCGCACAGTTTGGAATTTGTCCAGAGGATGAAGCGGAAGGAGGAGAAACAATGAGAGAAAAGTCCTAGGTGTTCGGACAGGCACATGTCACTCTCATTTCCAATCAGGAAGACGAAATGACCAAAGGCTAAGATTGCCCATGGAAAAAGAATACGGCTTGAGGAAATCCCACTGTTTTGTGGCCAGTTCCCAAAAACACAAGTTGAAAAATGGAACTCAGGGGCACTAAAATTCACGAAACTGCAGAGTTGAAAATATCTATCGTTGAAAAATGTCTTGAGGTAGGTCACCAAAAAGGACTTGTAAGCAAGGGAGAATGGCAGGAAAGGGATTTGAAGAGGTAGAAAGGACTCGCCATGAAAGCACAAAAAAGGGGCTGAACATCGCCAACGGTGCAGTTAGCCAAAAAGGGCGTATGCTTTTTTCCTGAATATATTCAAGAAAAGGGCATACACCCTTTTTAGCCAACCAAACAGGTGGGCATTGCAAATCAATACTACAAAAAGTATCACACTTCGCATCAGTCAGAAGAGCCATCCTCATAAAGTGTAAACACCAGAAATGCAGGACAGGGTGAGGAGCGAAGGGAGCCCTGTGAGGCTGATAGTGGAAATGTAAATTGCCAACGGGCACACTGAAGAAGTGTACTGTGTTTACTAAAACATCTAAACAGATGAGCTACAGAGCATAGGGCACTTGCACTCATGGGCGAATATCTTGGGATAAACAAAAATCGACAGGATACAGGCACCCCAACGTTTACCGCCTCTCTGTTTAAAAGAGCCTCGACTTGGATAAAACCTAAATGTTCCTGGAAGGAAAAAAATGGATAAAGAGACGTGGTACTTATGTGGAATGGGATATTACTCAGCCAGGAAATCAATGAAATAAGGCCAGTTGCATCAACTCAGGAGGAGTTATGTAAGATCATTCTAGGTAACATAAGTCAGAAAGAAAAAGACACATATCGTAAGATATAACTTAAAGGTAGAATCAACAATGGCTACACATGAAACAAATTACAAAACAGAAACATAGTCAAATATGTAGAAAACACACATAAGGCTGCCAAAGGGGAAAGGTGGGGAGGGGTGAGGCATTATCTAGGAGGTGGAAATTAGCAAAGATACCGTTCCAAATACCAAACAGATAATCGACAAAGCCTACACAGTACCTCAAAGAACTGCACTTAGCACACTCAAGTCACCGGAAAAGAATATATACGACTGGTAAGAACCTGAAAAAGAATTTACTGATGTCTCTCTGTACGTGAATCAAGTGGATGTACAGCACCAAGAAACAGAGCATTGAAAATCGGCTCTAACCAATATAATAATAAATTAAAAAAAGAAAAAGACAGTGAGTGAGAGAGAAATTCTTACAACTTTTGCTCAGAGGCTGTGATGCAACATGGATTGACCACATCTAGACCCACAGCTGGAAGAGACATAAGGCTGGAAACTGTTCAGGCTAAGCGGATTAGTGAGGTTGGGTGAGCAAATGCAGACACTGTAAAGTAATACTGCCTGGTACCCATTCCTTGGGTCCCAACTCTCCAGGTTCAAGGGAATCTTCCTACAGCTAAAAGATGCATGGGAAGCCCAGAGGATGATACACCGTGTGATCATGAAAGGTTTCGACAGCGCACCTCATTTTTCATCTCCTGGTGCTCGGGTTCACCATTCCAGCCGCTTTACTAACAATCTCCCCACTTGGAGAATCAGCACTTTTAACCTCCTGTTTGGAACAGTTTGCAATTTGTGCACAGGATGAACCGGAAGAGTGGTAACCAATGAGAGACCAGCTTTAGGTGTTTGGACAGGCACATGTCACTCTAATTTCCCATCAGGAAGAAGAATTCACCAAAGGCTCAGCCTGTCGTCCCGGAACCAGAATAGGGCCTGAAGCCATCCTGCGGTTTTGCTGCAAGCTCAAAAAACAGCGAGTTTCGAAAAATGGAGTTCAGGGGCACGTCAGTCAATTCACAAACCTACAGAGTTATAAATGACAACGTTCGTCCCAAAATACACTGAGGTAAGGCAACGAAGAGGATTTGAAAGCAAGGCAGAATTGCAGGAAACATTTCAGGAGGTAGATTGGAGTCGCCTTGAAAGCACATGAAAATCGGCAGAACTTCGACAATGATGCAGTTGGCCAAAAAGAGCATATGCGTTTTTTCCTGAATATATTCAGGAAAAAACGCATACGCTCTTTTTGGCCAACCAAGCAAGCTGGGAGAGCAAATCAGCACTACAAGGAAGTCTCACTTCCCACAGGTCAAAGGGACCGTCCGAAAAAATTGTAAAAACCAGAAATGCAGGAGAGGCCATGGAGAACAGGGAGCCTTGTTACGCTGATGGGCGGGATGTAAATGCCGACAGCCACTTTGGAAAAGTGTATGGTGTTTCCTAAAACGTCTAAAAAACAGAGCTACAGAGCATAGGGCACTTCCACTCATGGGCGTATATCTTGGGAAGACTAAAAATCAACAAGACACAGGCACCCCAATGTTTAGGGCTGCTCTGTTTACAAGCACCTCGACTTCAGTACACCTTAAATATCCCAGGAAATAGAAAAATGGATACAGAAGTTGTGGTACTTAGGTACAATGGAATATCACTCAGCCATGAAATCGATGTCATAAGGCTGGTAGCAGCATAATGGGTGGATTTAAGTACGATGATTCTAAGTGAAATAAGTCACACAGAAAAAGATACTTATGGTAAGATATCACTTATACAGGGAACGTAAATATCGCTACACATGAACTGAATTACAAAACAGAACAGAGTCACACATTTAGAAAAAACACTTATGCCTGCTTCAGGGGAAAGGTTAGGTGGGGTGATGCATAGCAAAAGAGTTTGAAATGAGCACAGATACCGTTCTATAAACCAAATGTGTAATAGACAAGACCTACTCCTTGCTCAATGAACGGGACTCAACACCCCCTATTCACCTCAGAAGAATATATCTGACTAGTAAGAATCTTAAAACCTATGTATTGGTATCTCTCTATAAGTGAATCAAGTGGGTGCAAAGCGGCATACACAGCAGTGAAAATCAGCTAAACCCCATTATAAAAATAAATATATTCAGGAAAAGCGCATACGCCCTTTTTGGCCAAACAAGCGCAAAATGCAAATCAGCACCACAAAGAAGTCTCACTTTGCATTCATCAAAAGGGCCATCCTGGAAAAGTTTAAAACCAGAAATGCAGCACAGGCCATGGAGAACAGGGAGCCTTGTTATGCTGATGGGGGGATGTAAATAGACAATGGCCACTATGGAGAAGTGTATGGTGTTTCCTAAAACATCTGAAAGACAGAGCTACAGAGCATAGGGCACTTCCACTCACGGATGTATATCTTGGGAAAACCAAAAATCGACAGGACACAGGCACCCCTACGCTTAAGTGCTCCTCTGTTTAGAATGCCTCGACTTGGGTACAACTTACATGTCCTTGGAAGGAAAAAATGGTTAAAGAAGATGTGGTACTTAATGTACAATGGAATATTCCTGAGCAGTTAAATCAATGAAATAAGGCCAGTTGCAGCAACTCGTGGAGACTGAGGTACGATCATTCTAAGTGACGTAAGTCAAACATAAAAAAGGACTTATCATAAGGTATCACTTATAGATGGTATCTAAAAATGCCTACACATGAACTCAATTACAAAACAGTAACAGAATCACACATTTAGAAAACACACTATGGCTGCTAAAGGAGAAAGGTGGGGTGGGGTGATGCATAAACCAGGAGGTTGGAATTAGCATAGATACGGTTCCATAAACAAAACAGGTAATCGACAAGACCTAGTGTATAGCTCAAAGAACTGGACTCAGCATACTCTTGTAAGACTGGAAATAATCTGTAAAAGAATTTATTGATGTCTCTCTTTAAGTGAATCAAGTGGATAGATGTAGAGCAGGAAGAAACTCAGTATTGAAAATCAGCTATACCATATTATAAATATAAATTACAAGAACAACAACAACAAAAAAAGACAGTGAGAGAGAGAGAATTTCTTACAAAAATTGTTCAAGGGCTGTGATGCAACCCGGACTGACCACATGTAGACACACAGCTGGATGGGACCTAAGGCTCTACACTCGTGGGTCTGAGAGGCTTGGTGAAGATGGGACAGCAAAGGCAGCACTTTTCGAGTCATACTGCCTGGCCCCCATTCCATGGGTCCCATATCTCCAGGTGCAGGGGACCCTTCCTACAGCTAAAAAATCAAAAAAACAGAGCTTCAGAGCATATGGCGCTTCCACTCCTGGGCCTGTATCTTGGAAAAAACGTAAATTGACAGGACCCAGGCACTCCAAAATTTATGCAGCCCTGTTTACAACAGCCTCTACTTGGAAGCTACCTAAACATCCTTGGAAGGAAGACTGGATAAAGAAATTATGGTAGATATGTACAATGGAATATCACTCAGCCATGAAATGAATGAAATAAGGCCATTTGCAGCCACTCGGAGGGACCTAGATACATTCATACTAAGTGTCATAAATCAGACAATGATAAATACCATACGATATTACTTATCTGTGGAATCTAAACATTGATACAAAGGTACTATCTTACAACACAGAAACAGAGTCCCAGACTTAGAACACAAGCTTATGGTTACCAAACTGGAAAGGTGTGTTGGAGGCATAAATCTTGAGGTTGGAGTTAGTATATACATATTTACGGAGAGAAAACTTGTCATCAAACTGGACCTGCTGTAGAGCACTTGGAACTCTTCTCAACACCCTTTAGTAACCTCAATGGGAAAATAATTCCAAAGAGAATATACAGTCATCTCTGTGTAAATGAATCATGTTGGTGTATATCAGAAACGAACACAACATGGTAAATCAACTATACCCCATTATAAATTTAAAATTAAATTATAGAAAAGAAAAATGATCACTAAATTCGTTTAGTCGCGGTGAACGTGCTAGTGTCACATGCCTGGACACAGACCCAGTTTGGTCCCAAGGCTGCACTGCTGTGGGCCTGAGGACCTCGGGAGGATACGCCAGCTAATTCACCCCCCTTGAACATGTAGTACCTGGTCCCCTCTGCATGGGGTCACAATCTCCAGATCGAAGTGTGCCCTCATACTACTAAACCAACCCCCTGACACCCAAAGGATGGTGGGCTCTCTGGGCTGCATGACATTTGGAAAATCACCTGGTCTCAACATACCCTGGTGTTTGGGTTCCGACCTCCCGACTCCTTCGTTAGGGTCACCCCACTCTACACGACAGCCCCCTCAACAGGTGACTCCGCAGGGGTTGATGCTTGTTGCTGTGTTATTTAGTGCATACTTATTCATCATTACCAGATCTTTATGTGGAAGGTGCCTTTAAATATTACAAAATGTCCTTCTTTGACTCATTTGCCTTGAATTCTACTTTGTTTTGTATCAGGATTGCAGCCGCTGGCTTCTTATTGCTTCTTTGCCCAGGATGTATTTGTTCAAGTCTTTACTTTTAGCGTTCTTGAATCACTGCATTATAAGTGTGCTTTGTATGTAGTAGAGAGTTGTATTTTGTTTTATGGGCCAATTTGAAAATCTTTTTCTTTTTATGGGCACATTAGTCCTAGTCACGATTATTGATATGATTACTATACTGGCCCCAATTTTGTGTTATTATTTTATGCAGTAATTAATTTGCCTGCTACTTTATTTATTTATTTATATTCTCTCTAGCTGTGGTGGGCTGGCTCTAGAGCGTGCGGGCTCAGTAGTTGTGGCGCGCGGGCTTAGTTGCCCCACGACATGCGGGATCTTAGTTCCCTGACCAGGGCTCGAACCTGTGTCCCCTGCATTGGAAGGTGGATTCTTAACCACTGGATCACCAGGGAAGTCCCCCTATTATTTTATATTTACTGTGTCTATTTCTCTATTGGGTGTGGTTGCTTTAAGTTTTTTCTTTTGATATTTAAGAAGGTATAAATACTTATTTTAGTGGCTGCCTCTGGATTAGTGCTTTTTATAGTTCCCTTAATGCCGCCCTTACAACCTGGCTTTTTAACTTAACTCTTCACCATCTGTCAGCCTCAGTGGTACCCGTTCACCCCCACTGACCACAGTCACTGATCTTATCCTGCTTTCTCCCTTTTCTCTTCTGTCCCGCCTTGTTTTCAGTGGCACTTTCCTCCTTCACTGGAACAAAATTTCATATTATACTTGAATTCATGACCCTGCCCTTTGATTGTTCTTAGCTCTTCAATTAAAAATATGAAATGTTCATTTTTGCAAAGTCCCAAGGAGCCATCCTTCAGCTGGATAAAAAGCCATCTTCTGGTAGATTTGTCTGAAAGTACGTACTCCCTGAATTCTGGCAGGTGAAAAACTGCTTTTCTATAACTTTACTACCTTCAGGGAAGTTTGGCTGGATAAATATCCTTAGTTTTCATCCTCAAGTTTCTTGGAAATTATACTCCCCCGTTGCCTTTCTTTGTATATTATTTTGAGAACTCTCAGTCTGACTCCTGTGCCTTTATAAATTCTTTCTTTCTTTTTTCTTTCTTCTTCTGTCCTCCCTTCCTTTCCCCGTCTTTCTTACTGTATCTTTCTTTTTTTTGTCTTGAGACACAAAATATTTTTGTCTTTATCTTTAAAGTTTAATACCTTTACTAGAATATATGTTGGGTTACTTCTCTTTCATTTCTGGGATTTTTTTGATTTATAGTTTTAAATATTAGTTCTGTTCAATTATTTTGGTTTTTCTCCTCAAGGACAACTATTATATATACATGCAGCCTTGTTCGATTGTCTTCCATGACTGTCCACTTTCCATCTGGTACTTTAATTTCCTTTTTAGCTCATATTTTTTCTCTTTTTTTAAAAAAATTTCTTAATGCCTCTATTACGTTTTTATTTGAGTATGTCTTTATTGGGTCCCTGGCAATTTAATCTTAATTTTATAAGAAATCTGAAATTCCCGACGTCTGTCATCTTTTATCTGATTCCTTTCCATGTTTCTTCTACTTTCCCTGCTATTATCTTAGTCTTCTCCTGAATTTCAGTTATTGGATTTGTAGCAAGTCTATTTATATCCTTTTTCTACTGGCCTTTTAATTTCAGCTTCTTTCTTCACTCTAAGGTTTTTATTTTCTTTTTACCTTATTCTTTTGTTTGATCATCTAGATTTGGAATTCTTCGAGTTTTATTGAGTTTGTATTCTTAAGTTCGTCTATAGCTTAAAGCGTTTGTAGGTTTTATCCCCTCCCCTGGGTAATGTTTTCTTCCAGAATGAGTTCTTCTTAGTTCCTCACTCTTCTCTTGTTATTTTTCTCCCTTCCTTCCTTCCTCCATTACCTTTCTTTCAGTTGTTTACCTACTTGCCAGGCTTTGTCTTATCATCTTGTTCATTTTATAACTGGCCGCTCTCTCTAGACCTTTACCTTTCAATGATATAGTTTAGGCACATACCTCCTGGGGTGGTTTAGTCTTTCTTTCTGAGTTTGCTAGATGTTGTCCATTGATACTTAGAACCATCTCAAATCTTCTAAACTCGAACTGGTGTCCCAAATGGCTAGAAACCTGAAAATGATATTTTCCACATTCCTTTGACATTTCTGGCCTACATTTCACCAGGGAGAGTCACCTGACTGCTATTTGGAAGCTGAAAAAGAAAGGGAGGCCATTGCTGCCCTTTGGCGGCTGCCGGTGGACCCACAGGTGGGTGGGGCGTGAGGTTTGCAGTGATGTTCCAGTGGGTTCCTGCGAATCAGCCTCTCTGACGTGGCAAGTAGCAAAAATAGTGGTTTCCATTTTCCTGACTGAACACTGACTGATACACTGAGCCTCATTTTGAGGGCCAATGTAGTTTTTTCCCCACTTTCACGAAGCCTGTGATGTGAGACTACGTATGGTGATGTTGGGTAACATTAAATGTATCATCTTTGCTGTGACTGGGCTCTCTCTTCAGAGGAGCCACCAACTCTTCGAAGCTTGAGCTCAGTCCCTTTACTGTGCACAGCTTCTGTGAACATCAGTTATGCTAATTTTGATTTCAGAGATAAAACTGTGTGGTAACTCCCAGGACTACTGTGTATGATGACAATGTTAAAATGTCCAAGAGGACAGATTCATAATTTGCTATGAATAAAAAGAGGGTCCTGTGCGGGTCTTCTCTGCGTCGTCATTTATTTGTTTATTTTTATTTATTTATTTAGGCTGCACTGGGTCTTAGTTGAGGCACACGGGGTTGTGGAGTTCTTGGCTGTGTTATGCGTGTGGGATCCAGTTTCCCGACCAGGGATGGAACCCGGGCCCCCTGCATTGGGAGCGTGGAGTCTTACCCACTGGACCACCAGGGACGTCCCTGTGTTATCACTCAATTCTGAACATTTGACTGAGAATTGGATCAAATTTGGAAAATCCTCAGCCCTTCTGGCTGCCTCTCCCCTTGATGCCTGGAAAAATAGGGCAGGTTCAAAGTCAGTGGGAACACCAAGCTTACCTGGGATTTCTAAGTCAATTTCCGGGCTGACTTAAATCACGAAATGGAATGAATGTGGCTCATTCGGTCCCCAGATGTTGCCACGATGACAGGGAAGCTGGTCAACGGCATTGCAGGAGGGGTTCACTCTAGCTGGCACCCGAACTCAAGAAGAAGCGATGGGGCTTAATCTCACGCAGCGTGCACTTCGCCTTGGAGAGGTGTCCGACACAGTCCACACGTCATTCCAGCCTCACACGGCTTGGTGTTACCCTGGATCTTTCGTGCCCTCATCGGTGTGGGACACGGGGACCAGCCGCGGATGACAGGGTGGGAGCCACGTTACGTTTCCCACCATTTTTTCATTGTTCCCAAACAGCTGTGACAACTCACAGCTCCCCAAATTCAGGTGCCTCCCTGCAGAAAAAAGAAAATGCACACAGCAAACAAGACGGACACAACATTCCATACTTTTCTTAACTCCATTTTCAAGTATTACCATGAGCAGATCAGCTCTGGCCTGATGTTAACCTTTCCCCAGAACTAGATCGGTTACTCCAGGAAGACTAGCCCAGGTTTCAATGTTACGGCGGTCAGGACCCAGCAAAATTAGGCTGGAATACAGGATGCACGCTGCCCTCTGTGTCTTTTTTTTTTTTTTTTGCGGTACGCGGGCCTCTCACCACTGCGGCCTCTCCCATTGCGGAGCACAGGCTCCGGACGCGCAGGCGCAGCGGCCACGGCTCACGGGCCCAGCCGCTCCGCGGCACGTGGGATCCTTCCGGACCGGGGCACGAACCCGCGTCCCTTGCATTGGCAGGCGGACTCCCAACCACTGCGCCACCAGGGAAGCCCCCCTCTGTGTCTTGTAGTTATGGTCCTGGGGCTGTGGAGAGTCTAGGATGCTCCCGAGAAGAGCCGGAGCAGCACCATTTTGGGACAAGTTTTCCTTGCGTTCCATAGTTCTAAGCATGGGCTGCTACCCACAGTCAGGTGAGTCTAGGCTTTCCCACACGCCAGGGACAGTAGTTTGAACTGGCTTTGTTTCCAAATTAGATGAAGTCCATTTGCAATAGACAGAGCTAGGATTTTGCTTTGTTTCGTCTCTGGCCCCTCCTCAAAAAGAGCGAGATGACAAAATACTCTGCCTGACCTTTGCATACCACGTGCATCTGGTGGGTCAATCAGAAGAAACGCTCTTGAGCCCTTTCTCTGCGGGTCTTTGTTCCACGCCTGACCGGGCTCCTTACCCAGCCTTCATCAGTGTTGATGAGCCCAGGGTGGAAAGGCACTTCTCTCTTTGCTCCTGATGGAATCTCAGCTCGGGCGTCTCACTTTTAATCACTGCTAATAGCTATTTTGGCACATATTCAGAGCAGGCTCAGCTAGGGGCAGAGGAAATGTTTTGCATTCACTGGATGATGTTACGTTTCCAGCCATGCACTGTTGCTTCAGGACAGAAAGGATGTTGCCCAGAAAGACAGCTTGACTCGCTCAGAGCCTGCGAGCGGGCGGCTCCCGGGATGCTAAGAGGGCGAGTTCCCCGGTTCTCTGCACTGGACTCTGTGCTCGGGGGCCTTTCCTCCAGGCAGTGGAAGTGTGATGATTACAGAGGCTGGAAAAGGGCAAAACCCCTAACAGTACGGCTTGGGGACCCCTTTCAGACGCTTCCATGCTGGGTCCCCAGAGGTTTCCCCACAGTCCATTCAGGAGTTTATCTTGCTGGTGGATATTGAAAAGACAGAATGTATGCAGGTCGGGTTTGCAGCTTCCTGCGTACCCCCGATTTGAGGGGCTTTCCTCCTCCCAGGGCCCAACACTGACTGAAATGGACACATCTGGGCGCGACGGGGACCTGGGGTCAGGCTGGTCCTGGCTGGTTTGAAGGCATAGAGCACGAAAGGCATCCTTAGGTAACCCCAAAGACAGGTGGTCTGCGTAGAATCACTGGAAATTAATGGCCGGAAAGGTAGACCTTGGGGGTTTGGCTTTAAATCTTGGACCCGCTAGTTGTGTATATTTTGGCCAACGGATCAGCATTCCTGAGACTCAATTTCATCAGTTAGTGTAATGGGGGAGATGCTATCAATCTGATGGGGTTACTTTGAGGACTTAACGTGATCGTGTGTGTGCGCGCGCGGGCGCCCGCAAAGCACAGTGCCTGGCTTTAATTATTCAATAAATAACAGCTAATATTATTTATCAGGTTGGGACACTTTGTACAGTATTCCAGCTTCCTCCAGGGCTCCTTCAGTTTCCCAGTAAATTTTTATCTTCCTTCTGACAAAACCCCTGATGAAAGCTGTCTCAGTCTGCTTGGGCTGGATAACAGAATACCATAGTCTGGACGGCTCAAACAACAGAACTTTATCTTCTCACTCTTCTGGAGGCTGAAAAGTCCGGGGTGGAGGTTCCAACAGAGCTCGTCTCCTGGTGAGGATGCTCTTCCGGGCTCGTTGCTGTGTTCTCTCGCGGTGAAGAGAGATTTCTCTCTTCCTCTTTTTACCGGGCCACAGTGCTAGTGGGTTAGAGCTTCGCCCTTATGACCTAATTTAACCTGAATTAACTCCTAGAGATCCTGTCTCCAAGGAAGAGTCATACTGGGGGTTTGGGTTTCAAACATGTGCATTTTGAGGAGACACAATTCAGCCCATAGCAAAAGCCAAGCTCTCCTGGGAAAGGATATCCTTGACGAGGCAGTGGGTTGTCCCCAGTTCACAGAGACCTTGGGTTCTGGCTTCTGGCGTGTCCCTTCCTAGTTATTATTTGAGTCTTTGTCTTCTGATCGGGGGAGAAAATCGAGCGTTAGGACCTCGAGCTCTTCATATAAAATCACGTTTATATGCCTAACAGCAGAACTTGAATTAGCTTCTGTAATCAGATTCTCTCTGGGGCATGGGGAAATGGAATAGTAGAGGAGACCTGGGTGCTGGGGCCTCTCCAACACTTCCTGAAGACAGAGGGATAGAAAACCAGGGTGAGGGCTTCTGCAGCCCTGTTCCCTAATGCGCGATGTGGCCCCCGGTCGGTCGAATGGAACTTTGTGCACAAAACCCCCATAGGAAACTGGCACTCAGTCAGTGTTTGTGGGATGCATGAATGAACACCTTTACAGATCTGCTTAGTGGAAATACAAACACCCGCTTCTACTCTTCCTAAATCACAGGCAGTCTGGCTTGAAATGGTGCTCCTGGCTGACTCGCATGTGAAAAGAAAAGGTGGCCCACGTATATAGTGTCTTATTGTGAAATCTTTGCTTGGCTTTATTATAATAGCTGTAAATGAGATGAAAAGTCTGAATCAAGACGAACATGATTGTAAGTTGGCAGGAATGATATGGTAAAGTACCATCTTGTCCTTCAAATCTTTATCTCCAATAGTGTTGGAGATGTTACGGAGAAACCTGAACGAACTTTTTGGCCACCCCAATAAAATAAACTGTATCCGATACAAGGTCCTCTAATCATGAGATAGTTTTGCCCTCAGACAATCTACTGAAAGTGATCTTACGTATGTGAGACCCGATGCCTGTCCGTGGTTAATGAGCTCACGGACTTGACTTCATAAGGAAGAGCCGTATTTACTGTGTCTGTATCGTTTTGAATGATGCTTCTGATACTAGATGCGACCGGCAGCCCGTGTGACTGAATTGCTTGCAGGTTCCAGACCACTGAAGCGAAGCTCTTTTAACAAGATGATCTGTCTCCCATCAGTTTTTGTTTTGGCAGTTACGGACAGTGGTAATGTCGAGTCTAGCATCGAAATGTTCTGTTTTGATCCCAAACGAATCCTCATAGCTGTTAACCGTGAGAAATGAGATGTATAAAAAGGCAGCGCTTCAATCAAAATTTCCAAAGTGTGCAGCCTAGCTAGGACCCGCTGAGTGTGGGTGGTGTATGTGGTCAAGACATTTGCATTAAGTAGTAGCTTGGGACCTAGGTGATGAGTCAAAGCTGGAAAATAGTTTTTCTGGTTTTTTTTCTTTTTTTCTGAGGGGGCAGGGGATGGAATGATAAATGCCTCACAATGTTTTTCTTCTAGAATATTAGGTTATATTTCATACTGTGGAAACTATTCCAGCGGATTGCAACTCCTGGAGAAAAATTGATCATTCTGACTAAATGTGCAGAGCTTGTCATATTTAGCAAGAGGTAAATATTTTTAAATCTCTAAATGGATTTGTTGGCAGCCAAAGGCTCTCTTAATCTAACTTAGCCCATACACTGGCTTAGTTAGGGTCAATTTATCACAAAAGTGTTCTGCTCCAGGACCCAGACCAAGAGCTTTGGGGAAATTGAAGAAGAAAAGCAAAATAGTGCTAAAACTCGTGAGACGCTGTGCTCCAGATTAGCACCAGCATTCCCCGAATTCCAGGCTGGGACAAAGAGCTTCCCAGCAAGGGGATGTGGCTTCCGGCAGGCTGCCCCAAAGAGCATTCTGTCACGGCCGCCACCAAGGGTCCGTGTACGTATCCTGGAGGGACGGCTCTTACTCAGCTCTACAGGTGTGTGTGGAGGACTCAGGGTGCACCCAGCACTTTCTCGTTCTCTGGCTGCCTGTGGCAGCCAGAAGCAGTGCTTACACGACGCCAACCTGGACAATTCACCAGGCATTTAGAAAACCACCATCATATTCGTGGGTGACGGCACACTCCCATTTTCCTCTGAAAGAAAAAAAAATTGGATCTTTCTTGCATTGGGTCACCAGAAGGTGGCTCGGGGGACAACAGAATTATTTTCATTAACTTGATTTTTAACTGATTCAACTTTTGTTGTAAGTCTTCACCAAAAATAAAAGCCATACATATTACCCATTATTACATTTGCTATAAAAATGTTTCTGTGCACTCCCACACCAGAAACTTCTTTCAGAATTTTGGTTTTCTTGGGAAATCTGTGTTTCTCACTTTCTGTGAAGGAGAAATGTATAACTGCTTCCATTCAGGCTCAGGCTAACAGGAAGCACAGCAGGAAAGTGAGAAGTCATTTAACTCCTCAAATTCTTCTCTTCTTTGAGCCTGACTTTCTAGCAATGTTTATATTTTAATACAGTTTAATAATATTTTTCCACAGTGGATATTTTTGGCAAACCCACTGTAGATTCTAATGACTAGTTTTGACCACACTGTATATGCATGTGGATGTTTTGATTGTGAATTATCTCTGAAACTTTTTGAAAGTAAGTGGAACGCAAATATATAAATACACAAAATAAAACAAAATATTGGAAGTGAGCAGTGTCAAGCTGGCCAAGACACCTGCAAGGGGTAGGATAAGAGCACAAGCAGAGGGCCATGTGCCTAAATATTTAAAGTTATAAATCAAGCTAATGAATATATAGATGTATATGCAGACATGTGCGTATGTAGACACTTGTATAATCTTCTATCTTTACAAATCACAGCTTCAAAGCAAAAATATAAGTATATATAACTAAAAGTCTGCAGAATATCAAAGAGAACTGAATTTAGCTATTACGATTGTATTGGGTTGGCCAAAAAATTTTCCATAACATCTTATGGAAAAACCCGAACGAAATTTTTGGCCAACCCAATACATGCCTGGGTGTTCTGTTCATGGGTCAGCAGTGCTTAGATGGATAATAAAATAAAAAAGAAAGTCAGGTGTTGGGCATAAACCGTACAGTTTGTACTAATAGTTTGGGCTCAGCGAACCCCTCTTACCAGTTAACCATGGGAACTCTCCCCAAGCTTCCCGATTGCTGATTGTCTTTGATGGACTAGAACAGGGGTAACTTCCTCTGGGCAGTGGCAGCCTCATGCTAGGGCACCCATTTCAGCATGTGGGCGCAAGCTGGCTTTCGATTTCACTCCCCCCAGCCCCCAAGCCTCTGAGGAGGCCTGGAGAGGTACTAACCTGATCACGAAGGTGACCCCTGGGGAGGTTCCTGGAATTTGAGGGAGGTCAGTTAAGGAGTACCTTTGCTTTAATTCTGCTATTTCTATATTTTTATGAACTATTTCTGTAGTTTAGATAAAGTGAAATAAAACTACTGTGATTTTCCCAAGGGCTATGGGAATCTATGCAGGACAGGCTTAAAAGTGGCTTGTAATCCCCAGGCTTTGTTTTTACTATGACCACTGTTGCCATCCCTCCAGAAATTCTCCTGTTGCTCCTCTCCCTTCTCTCCGTGTCTCAGATGCTGGGCTTTCTCTCCCACAGTTGAGGTCTCCCTGCTTCAGGAAAGCCATTCTCCGTTGTCCCCTCCCTTTGTTTGCTGTTACTCAGAAGGTCTGAGGTGGTGGGATCGCGAACTCAGCAGAGTCCAGCATCCTGGCTCTGGTCTCACGGGTTTGTACCTAGAAAAGCCTGCAGATTAATTAGCTGGTATTGATTCACATTGTCTCCTGTCTCTGAGATGCTCCTAGAACTCAGGTGGTGCTAGGGGTTGTCTTTTTTCTTTAACAGAATTAAACTAAATGAGTTCTATGAGCCTGGAAAAATCCAAGACCCTCTCAAAGCATTTGACCACTCATGACCCAGCAGGCTCTGGGTAAGTGGAGAGGAGAGCCCATTGTCCGTACAACTTGTACAGCAACAGGGCATATAGGTCTCAGATTGTTGTAATCTGATTCCTTTATGTCAGCAAAGACACATGTCCACCAAAGCCGGGTGTGCAATGAGAAGTGGAAAAGATTTTCTTGTGGCTAAAGCTCAGTATTCCCAGATAAATTTCACTAAACAAAAGTCCTTTGTGTCATTCCTTTAAGAACACAGAAATCAAACCGTCCTTGATTGATGTGGGTCGTGTCTGGGTAAGGCATAGCAAAATCCTCGTCCATCACGCAAACGTTGTCTGGAGCAGGCTGGCCACTAGATTTATCACTCACACTCAGAGGAGACGACCGTTTCCTATAATACGCTCCTTTCAGAATGAGATCTATACCCCGTTTTCCATCTACGCGCCCAGCAGCTACCGCCAAGCATGGTGGTTTCCCTGCGGCCAGGGCCAGAGGAGGGCAAATTGCACACCTTCCGATTCCTCTGGTCATGCTAGTATTTCATTTGTTAAAAATATATTTGCAAAGTGAAAAACTAACACCCCTGGTGCCATGAGAGCAAGATGCCTTCGTTGTGAGGACCAACCTACACCCCCAAGTGACTCTGCAGACAGGAGCCTGCGATGCATAATTTGGATCCGTCTCTATTCAATACTCCTCCACTCTGTCCCGTAATGTAATTAACATTGCAGGTCTCAGGGCTCTTTTTAAGAGAATTAGAAGCCATGAGTCATTTGGACATCATTGGAACAAGCTCCCCTAATGCAGAATGACTCAATCACGGAGATTGCTATCTGGCAGCATTCCGAGATAGCAAGATCCGAAAGCCAGTACTTAATCTGATTTAGGGCCTCTTAAAATATTCTTCAAACTTGACTAGACATTATTCTGGTAAAACAGATTGAGAGTTATTTTAGGAACCAGCCATGGTCTGAACTGTCTTAGCTGTGTTATTGATTCCTTTTAAGTAATGTCATTTAATTTGGAAACCTATGGACAAACAAGCTAATGAAGAAATAGGACTATCCTGAGGAGAATGAGGCTGAATGTGTAGCACAAAGATCCTATAAAAACAGGCGTCCTTGAATAGATGTTCGGTTGTTCTGCTTGGTGGTCTTTTGCGGTACGCGGGCCTCTCACTGTTGTGGCCTCTCCCGTTGCGGAGCACAGGCTCCGGACGCGCAGGCGCAGCGGCCACGGCTCACGGGCCCAGCCGCTCCGCGGCACGTGGGATCCTCCCGGACCGGGGCGCGAACCCGTGTCCCCCGCATCGGCAGGCGGACCCTCAACCGCTGCGCCACCGGGGAAGCCTGAGAAGAATTTTAAGGGGAGGGGTAGGTGGCAGTCTTTTGTAAATGTCTTTGTCACATGTACTAGGAGAACCGGGGAGCCTGGTTCCCGAGAGGCCCCGTGGGCCGGAGAGAGGAGTCCCGCCGTCCTGAGAAGCAGCCGTTGCGGCCGGGAGCTGTGACCTCCTCTGCAGAACATTTGAACAACTTCTGGGTGGGTGACGGGAGCGATGGCATCCCCGAGGAGCTCACAGCTCTGCAGCTGGAGCAACAGCCCTGCGGCGTGGCTGCCTCTCTCCCTCCTCACTAGTCCCCTCATCTTTCCACCCCTCCACCTGCCCACCACCACTCCTCAGGCCTCTCCACCTGAGTGTAATTTAAAGAGCTTTGCAAGCCATCTCCTCTTTTCCCTTTGGTGCTTAGGAGTCTCTTCGGAATAACAGGTATTCCTAATTCAGGGCCAGCACAAGCCCTTGTGGCCTCTACCCTACATCAGAGCCAGACAGACGCAGATGCCAGACACAAACGCTACTTCAGTGTGCGCTTGGTGAGACCACGTCATCAGAAAAGGATAACATGACTGCAGGCGTGAGCTCAGCCTGGGGCTGGTTGGGGCATATTCTCCTTCTGGGAGCCTTCGTAACAGTCCAAACCCAGAAGAGATTTCGAATAAAATATGATTTTCAACCTGGTGGAGAATAACAGGATTTGACTGCTCCCCTGTTGCCCCTGGGCTCTGCAACTATTATGTGGCTGCCTCAGCTCCTGGCAACAGATGCTTTTCTGAATGATTTGAAGCAACCTAGTTACTGCTTTTTCTTCCATGAAAATAATTGTCGGTGGGATGTATAATGGCTGTAAGATTATATCCAAAGGAAAGGTTGTGACTCCGAGATTGGCATGAAATAGCAATCGCCATAAATGATGTCTTAAGAAGTTGTGGATTTATTTTCCTGCAGATGTCCTTAATCCAGAAGATTTCGAGCTGGGAAACAGAAACCCTCGTTGGTAGTACCGGAGATTTGTTTGCAAATAGAATAATTTCCCAAACATTTACCCAGCAATTAATTTTTAACATGTCACTACTTCTGATAGCTGTTGGTCTCCGAGGGCAAAGAAACTGACGAAAATGTTGAATCGGGAACTATTTTCATGGGAATGTTTTAATGAAATAGTTCAAGGTCTAAAGGATGGAAACAGATGGGACTGAAAGCCTGTCCCAGGCAGAAGGCAGGGCGTAGAAATGACCATGTCTTCGGGTCATTCGCATGTGGAACTGGCCACGCTCTGCACAGAATAACAGTGGTGGTCGAGGACTATGTTTACACAACTTGCTTTTTACCCCAAGTCTGTCCCGCACCCTATTAGTTCCAGGTTGCATTTGTCAAGTGCTGGCTTGTTCCCGGCACAGATCTGTGAAGGGATGAAACAGAGTTACTGTAGGTAAGGAAGCTTTGTTCTCTTCTCTGGCGCTTATTATTAGAAGCCAAGCTAACATCGCTCTAAGACGTCGTCCCTCTGTTTGGGAATTGTATCTCTAGCCAAGAAGTGGTAATTACCCAGTTTCAGTAAAACCTAATGGTGTATTTGAGCTCGGCACAGTGGTGCATCAAATTCAATTTACACATCAGAGACCCAGAAAGTAAAACACTGAGCATACACATAAATCCTACCTTGCTCATTATGAAAAGTAAAGTTAGCAGCACCGTTTCCTTACAGTCTACTGTAGTGCTTTAGATTATATTTATGTAATCTAAAACTTCATTTATTGGATAGCTTGCCAAATGCTATTCACTTTATGCCTGCACTAATATTAAACTCCTGCATTGAGAATCATGAGAGATATAGCTGAAGTTTAGGAATTAGGGAAGCTTAAGAAAGATGGATGGCTCGTGGGAAGCAGCCGCATAGCACAGGGAGATCAGCTCGGTGCTTTGTGACCGCCTAGAGGAGTGGGATAGAGAGGGTGGGAGGGAGACGCAAGAGGGAGGGGATACGGGGATATACCTATGCATATAGCTGATTCACTTTGTTGTACAGCAGAAACTAACACACCATTGTAAAGCATTTGTACCCCAATAAAGATGTGGGAAAAAAAATTGTAGTAAAGTGACAACCATTTTCTATAACACAGGCTTCTGTGACTGAGGCTATGTTGCTGTTCCCCATATGTATTTAAAAATGAAAACAGAAGTTTGCCTCATAAGTTCTTAGTCACCTTAAGGAAAGAAACCCCTTACCAAACTCTTATTACCTTTATTTTATGCATAGCACTAATTATATTTGACCTAATTCTGTTTATTTGTTTATGGTGTATGTCTTCCCAATGGAATTGAAGCTCCATGAGGGAAGAGCTCTTGTCTATCTTTGGCATTTCAATATCCTTCCAATGTCATTTGGCTGTTACCCCTATTGCCTATAACACTGTGTAGCAAACCACCCCCAGACTCAATGGCTTAAGCTCTAGCCATTTATTCTCACAGATCTGTGGGTCGGGTAGGATGTCTTGTCTTCGGGCTGTGGTGTTAGGGGTAATCTTGCCTGCAGTGCAATTCTGCATGTCCAGCTCTCACTCCACGTTTCTCTCATCCTCCTTCTGGGATGTGTCTGTGTGTTTGTGTGTTTGTTTTGAGCAATGCAGGTATGACAGGGCAAGCAGAACACACAGGCCTCTTAAGACCTACGTTGAGAACAGATGGCTTGACCTCCACCCTTAGCCAAATCAAGTCCCATGGACAAATAAAGTCAAGGAGTGGGAGGTAGAGTGTGCCCACGATGAGGCCATGGCAAGGGTGTGGGTGACAGGAAGGAGAAGATCGCATAAACTCTCTCAATTCTGTACTCCTCTCTGTATCATAGCTTTGCAGTGTGACTTCGAATGTTCTCTCACCCAGAGGTGGAGCGTGTTTATCTAGTGTTTGAACCTAGGCTGGCTTTGTAACTTGCGTTGGCAAAATGAACGTGTCAGAATGCAGTGTGCCGGTTTCAAGCCTAGACCTCAGTGGGCTTTGAGGGCTTTACTCTCCCTTGGAACCCTGCTACTGCTATATCCGTGGTCCTGAGCCAACCTGCTGCACAACGAAAGACCCATGGCTCTGTCACTGATGCCCCAGGCGGGCATCGGCCAGACCTGTGAGTGAGGCTATCCCAGACCTGCCAGTTCCCAGACCACCCACCGGCTGTCCACGAATGCACCATCAGCGAAGCCTGGTGCCAATCGGTAGATGACCATAAACCCATGCACGACAATTACTTCTCCCTGTTTTAAGCCAATAGGTTTGGGGAATTTTCTTTTACACAGAAATAGCACAGTCCCTATTGAATAAACAAGGCAGCTCTCCGAGTTGCATATTATAGAAGTCGTGAAAGATGAACGTGTACACAAACACACAGAGTATCGCATATGATATCAGGGAGGTCTTCGACCACCTGGGCCTGCCTGTGGACTCCAGTGAATTCCTGTGGCCTCGAGCAAGCTATCTGAGGGCCTGGATGACTTCTGTAAGACTTGACTCGACGATCTGGGATCAACGTACGGACTTTACCGTTTAGATATTCCTGGATTCTTTCCGTAAGTAAACACTGATAAGAACTTCACTTATTTCTTCCCTTCTGGTGTGTCCCGCCCTGTCTGACACATCATAGAGTGTCTCTATCCAAAGCCTCCCTGTGATAAGCGGTACAGATGCCCACAAGCTCCCCTATATTCTGTGGCTTTCCTGAGACACAAGAAATCCCTGGCAAGAAAAAGAAGACATATGTTTCTCTAAACCACAGAGAATGACAGTTCTCAGGACAAGTCCAGATAGCTTTCTCAGGTTGTTGGTTGGTTGATCACATTTGTTCTACATTAAGGAATAAAAGGATGTTTATAACCTCAAAACATTAGCAGATGAGTGAGTAGAACTTTTCATCTACAGGGCCCTTTTTTTCTCTCTTTCTCTCTTTTCTGCCCACAGAGAAAAGAAATGGTCTGTATCTAACATTTTGAAGTTGTGCTCCTTTTGTTACAAGAATCTTTACTGTAACATTTGAGAAATTTCTTCCTTTTCAAGTGAAATCTCAATAGGTATTTTTAAAAGCTTGATAATGTGAATTCAAGCCAGTGCAAATATGTTTTGGTTTTATTGAATTGTATCTGATGTGGTCAGAAGCCCAGTACATAAATCTTCAACTGAAGGATGCAGAAGTCCTAATTTTATCATGGTTCTACAAAGATGGCAGAGGAGAAATTTCAAGGCGCACTGGATAGGTAGCCGACAGAGAAACCGCAAATCCTTTGGTTATCTCCCTTGACTTTTCAATCCCACTGATTGGAAGCATTTACCAAGAGCGCATGTCAATCTGTGGGATCTGGGATTTTTTTCCCCTTCTGTTTTTATTAGGCAGAGTCCATTTTGATACATATTTTTCAGAATTTCATTTTTTTCTATCCCATTTCAAAAACATCATGGTGGCCTTGCATGCTCCTTTTTAAAGGACTGATACACTGATATACCTTCTGTATCTAAATATTTGATATTGTGTAACAAATATTTTAGGGACTATACTAAAAAAGAGTATTATGAAGATAGGGTTCATCATCTAATATTAAATTATTAATTTGTCCTATAAGAAAACAGCTTTCTAAGGTAAGTTTTCTCTGTTGAATTTAAGCGTTGCTCAAATGTGTTATTTATTTTTTTTTCTGGACTTACAAGAAATGAAAAATACCCTATTATTTTTACATATCTATACCTATCTGTGCTTATAACGTGATTGATTTAAAATGCATAAGCAAGTTATATGAATGGCTGGTGTGAGTGCTGATGAAAGACACGGTTCTGAAGCATCGCAGCACATTTTCTTGTGAAATGTTAGATGAGTTTTATTTCTACTGCGTCTCACGCGTTGCAGCTGAAAACAAATGGAGAAACATCAGGGTACCACAGAGAAGCTCATCAAGGCCACTTAGGAGACTTGAGACTAGACAGTCCAGGCAGACAAGAAACAGACTTACTGCATGACAGACGTAATACTATTCTAAGGTGAAACCTACAAATATCCCCATATATGACACCCTCTTGACCCCTCTATCTGACATTAGGTAGCTGTGTGGCCAGGATGCTTCTGTTTAAGTCTCCATTTGAAAAAAGTCTGTAAAATGCTAAGTAAGGGGGTTTATTAGCTGGCCATCAGGATTCTTACCAATTCTAAACATTTTGTGTATTTTTTCTCATCTGGGTCTGCTTAGGAACCAGGTTTATCTAAAGCATAAAAATATCCGAGTGGAGATCCACTTCCACTACAGCAGCGTGAAGAGCTTCATGGTCTGGCTCCCCAGTAAAATAAGCATAACTGCCAAAAGTTATGTTTAAGAAAACAATCATTTAAATCTCTGGAAATTGTTCCAAGAGCACACAGCAAACGAAGACGCTTTTGTTTAAGAAAATAGATGAAAACTTGGTAAAAACAATGAGAATCTGGCATCTGACCCATGACCCACTTTTGCTCTCCGTCCTCATCTCGCAGCGTGATGGAATTCCACCCTAGGTGTGTACAGCCAAGCACATGGGGGCTTCTCACGCCCCAGCTCCCAGCTGAGGCCATGCGATCTCCCTAGGAGGGGAAGGCCACCTGAATGCCTCGTCGCACGAGCCCTGCCCACCAGCTGTGTGTTGCAGAGCCTAAATTCTAGACAAGTGCTTCTCAGAGGTCAGGGCACCTGTTTTCCACCTAGCGCCTGCTTATAGAACAGTCACCCTTCCTCAGGTGTGGCAAACCAAGAATACTACTGCTCTGACACCCTTGACCTAGTTTTCTTGTAGGGTGGAGTCTCTCTGGCTAAAGACAAAGGAGAAGAATCTTGAATATTATTCAACCATAAAAAGGAATGAGGCATTGATACACACTGCCATGTGGCGAACTTCGGAAACACTGGGCCATTGGAAAGAAGCCAGCCACAATAAGGCCACATCGTATACGCGTCGGTTATGTGACACGCACAAAGTCACCAGCTAGAGACAACACAGACGGATGGTTGCCGGGGGAGGGAAGGAAGGAGAGGAGAGTAACTGCTCCAAGGGGGTGGGCTTTATCTTGGGGTGAGGAAAACATTTGGAACAACATAGAGGTGGCGGTGTCACAATGCTATAAGTGCACAAAGCGCCCCTGAATTGTTCCCGTTAAAATGTATAGTTTTGTGTTACATGCGTTTCACCTCAACTTAAAAAATAAAGGAACTGCCATCCAGAAAGAGGTACATGGATATTTGGAAAAAGAAGACATATTCTAGAACTTAAGTTTTTTTTTTAAATCGTAAGAATTTTTTCATCCTACAGAGTGGAAAATAGAGCAATGATTTGCTAAACTAGTATTTCTGTTTGTGAGAGCTAAACATTGTCATTTGGGTGTCAGAAATCTCATTTCTAAGTACTGTTTCTTTCTGCTTGTAAATAATTGATTAGCTTCAGTATCCCTACCTGAAAAATGGGGATAATACAATCATACCCGCTCTGCGTACTTCCCTGAGTATTTTCAAAGGTCAGACGAGATGGGTAGTGGGGGAGATTGCTCTGTGACGTACGGTTTGACCGCAGGATGTCACCAGTCCTGCCGTGTGGTTCAGTTCCAGGGATTATCCTCTACTGAGGCTACTGTTAATGCACACCTGCTCTTGTGCACTGCAGCCAGCACGACCATTGTTGAGTTGTATATGATGCTTCACTTGAACGTAGCTATAGATTTAGTAACAAGTAAAACTCATTTACTCTATTTTCATTTAGAAAATTTGAGGGCACTTTGGAAAAATAATTTTTTAAGAAGACAAATGTGAAGAGGTTTTCAGGCCAACATTCCCTGCCCCCCTCCATCCTGGGAGCTTATCCTAAAGGATTCAAAGCTGTTTTAGGACATAGTTTGGTGGCTTCTGCCTCGGCTTCTTTTATTTTTTTTAAATTATTTTTTATAAAATTATTTATTTTATTTATTTGTTTTTGGCTGCGCTGGGTCTTCGTTGCTGCACGGGGGCTTTCTCTAGTTGCGGCGAACGGGGGCTACTCTTCGTTGCGGTGCGCGGGCTTCTCATTGCAGTGGCTTCTCATTGGGGAGCACGGGCTCTAGGTGCACGGGCTTCAGTAGTTGCAGCACACGGGCTCAGTAGTTGTGGCACGCGGGCTCAGGAGTTGTGGTGCACGGGCTTAGTTGCTCCGCGGCACGTGGGATCTTCCCGGGTTCAGGGATCGGACCCGTGTCCCCTGCATTGGCAGGTGGATTCTTAACCACTGTGCCACCAGGGAAGCCCGGCTTCTTTTTTATGGTTTCTACTGCTTCTGCCACTAACAGGATGAAGTATTCAGTAGATGTATTTCCTAGAATTACTCGTCTTGATCTGTTTAATGCTCTTTCTCCTTTTTAAGAATGAATCTAGGAGAGAAACAACGGGCTCTTTGACCCCAGCTGGAAATTTGATCTTGCCGGTGATGGGGTTAAATTTCATGGGTGGGTTCAAGTTGTATTTTACCTTTTTGAAAAGCTCATGCCTCCCAGTTCTTCATTCCCGGAGCTGCTGTAGGGTCAGCTGGAGTTGGTGTAAGGCCCTCTGCTTAGCTGAATACCTGGTCCCTCTCAGCCTGTGTGTGGAGGTCCACAGGAAGATCATACTAAGCCTGCCAAGCCAGGGTTATTTATTGACAGCTTAGCAGTAGTGGTTTGTTGCTCAGAACAGCTTCCCCAGGAAGGTCTAATCTACACCAACAACTCCTCAGTTTAAGCAGTTCTGCATTTGCTATGTATCGTGTCTTGTTGATTGCATACAGGGTCTGCTGGCTTAGGTTACTTTAAAAATCTATTTGATTTCATTATAGAATTAATACATGTTCATTATGGAAAATAAGAAAATACACATGAACTAATAAGACAATAAGACGCTCTGCCATTCGGAAGTAATCAGCAGCACGTTGGTGTACACACATACATATGCACACACTTACACTTATAGACAAATTGGCACCATACCTGCGGTGTTTTGGGACATTCTTTTTAAATCCAAAATGCATAATTGGCAACTTTCCACTCAAATGTTTCTAGGCTATCTTTTTTTAAAATTTATTTTTTATTGAAGCATAGTTGACATACAGTGTTGTGCTGATTTCGGCTGTACGGCAAAGTGACTCAGTTATACACGTGTATACATTCTTTTTCATATTCTTTTCCATTATGAATGGAAAAGAATATGGTTTGTCCCAGGATATTGAATACAGTTCCCTGTGCTCTACAGTAGGATTTTGTTGTTTATCCAGCCTATGTATGTATAAATAGTTGGCACCTGCCCACCCCAAACTCCCAGTCCTTCCCTCCCCGACCCCCACCCCCTTGGCAACCGCAAGTCTGTCCTCTGTGTCTGTCAGTCTTTCCAGGGTATCATTTTTAATGACTATGCAACATTCTGTTTTATGGATGTGAACAGTTACTCCACCAATCCCCTATTTTTATCTAGTTTGGTTATTTTCTTGGACAACTTTTGAAAATGCAAACATTTATTTCATTCCAGGAATGATTTTATGATCAAAACACGCTTTTTAAAGAATTAGTTGCCGTGGATGACTTTAGTAGCTCTCTTCATTAAAAAATGGTGACACTTTACTTAAAGGCTTTTAAACTCCCTCTCAGAAGGCAGCTCGTATATACCTCATTGTCCCTAACACATTCCCGTTCTTTCTTTCCTGAGATTCATTTTTTGGCATAATCACCCCAAACTTGGTAAGTATGTCTTGCTTCTTGTACCCATTCTGGGAAAATACCTCCTGAGCCTCCTGGTACGAATTGGCTTGTAGAAGATTTAAAGACGTCTACTCAGTGGGCTCATGGTTGAGAAACTGCATTTTATGGACTCAGGTGTTTTGGGAAAATTCATATTGCAAAGTCCTTTTCCCAAGGATAATGAATGTGAATGGTTGCACCCACAATTTGTGAAGGGAATGGTTTGATCACTTCCCTTTTATTACAAAGATGCTCAAACCAATTCCCAGGAAAGGTGATTGGTGTTTTTCTACTAGGACTTTCCTTGGAGGCATTAAAGCTTTATCTGTTCAGAAGCGCACCGTCAGGTTAGCCTCCAAGCATATGGGTAAAAAGAGCTGAAGAAGAAGTTGGGAAGCCAACTTGGCTTTGGACACAGTGACAGAAGATCCATAGCAGGTCAAGGGCTCACACACTCAGGAGAATGTCAGACTGACGGTCGTCAAGGCAATCAAGCCCGTGATGTATTAAAAGACTATTTCAAGGTCACAAATACTAATTGTAACTAATTTTACCTAAATCAGAATCAGGGTTTTTATCTTCTGATTTCCAGTTGTTTTTTTTTTTTTTTTTTTCCTCCCATAAAATCCAATTGTAGCCGACCATGCAATTCATATCACGGTAAAAGGTTGTTACATTTTCCAATTGCCTAGAAAGCCAAGGGAAGTTTCCTGAGGAAGTAAAGAATAATGGCCTTGGGCACTTATGTAATTGAGCGTGGACTCCAGAGCCATTAAGCTTTCAAATTCCAGAACCATCACTAGATAGTTTTGTGACCTTTGTGTCCTAGCAGCTTCTCCGTATCTCTGTTTCTCCTGCTCAGTAAAATGGAAAAAGTAATAACAACGACAACAGTCAGAAAAGCAATGCTTACCTCATAGGGTTGTGAGGACTCGATGACTTCAAGCCCTGAAAAATGCGTGGTCCTTTACGCCAGTGCCTGTCACATGTGTCTGTTTGCCAAGATGGCCGAGGTTGAATGGCCTGGGCTCTTACGGCCACGTGGGCTGGTAACCCTGCTCCTCAGCTGACTGATTGCGTGATCTGGGGTAACTCACCGATTTCTCGAAGCATCAAGTTTCTGCACCTGCAGGACAAGCACAATACTATTATCTGTATCACAGAGTTAATAGGAGGGTTAAATGATATGCTCCATGTAAAGTGTTTACAAAGGTGTCTGTCAGAGAGTCATTTCTCACTAATTATTTCCCACCCAGCCTTTGATCACTTCTTATTGATTTTTAGCCTTAAGTTTTACCATCTGGCTGCTTATGGAATGACAGTTGAAGGCCATGCGTATTCGCCATAAGAAAAGAAGTTGAAATTAGGCCATATGGTTGGCAGATGATATTGGCTTTCTCTCCAGATCACCTGCAAGCACTACGTGTAGAGAGCTGTTTTCTTTTTGAGGATAACGGTGCCTGTGATACTTTATGTTCATAGCCTTGCCAAGGCACTTCTACGTGTAGAGAAAACTTCACAATGAATGAGTAGGTCCACGGTGGTTCTAGTTTTAACAAATACTGGTATCCTGTCAGATGAATTCTGTAGCACTAGAACAACGATGGTCTTCTTCTTGTTATAACCAAATGGGGCTGAAGCAATCAATCACTTTAATTTGGCACGGCTCCTATGCTCATGGCTTTCAGAGACGAAGCGTCATTTTTCCTCAGGATTTGAAGGACAAGAGCTACAAACGGACAGGTTTTCTCCTCTGATTCTCAAGTTGCCCACTAGGACCTGTGGGGTAGTGGATAGCTTCTGTGCCCTCCCTTCTACCGAATCTGAAACGTTCAAACATCAGAGGAGGAACAAGATGCTTTAAGCATTTCTGGTCACAAAGAATATGTCTGCTTGAAGCTCACTGTTGAGGCAGTTTTATCACCAGAATAATTAATGTCTTAGCTGGGCTACTCACTCTGTGTTGCTTCTGGCTGTGAATTTTGATTAGATGTTAAGAGGAGAGAATTTCATTAGCAGCTCAACAGAGATGTTGTTATTCAATTGCTAGGAAACCAAATAAGGTGCTTTGAGGCTGAATGTGTTTGTTTTTCCCCCCTTTTGACCCAGCTGGTTGGTTGCTGGTATAATGAAAATGATGTCATTTGATCTACTTTAGTAACAGACGAGGTTAGGCTGTGAAGGTTATAAGCTTACGTCACCAGATTTTCTTCTCAGCACTTTGCCTCTGACCCTGGAATCACTAATCACATCACTGGAAAAGACTCTTCCCTTGATTTATCATTGCATGATGACTACGTCCCTTTGTTCCAAAAGGGCTTGTTCTTTTTGTTTCCTTGAGCAAAAGGTCAAAAGAGGGTCCCAGTAATGGCTGACCAAGACTGAATTCCTGATCATCTTCCAGGTTATAACTTATTGCATTAAAACTATCAATTTTGAAAACTTTTCTCTCTCTATATATATATATTTTAAAATATATATAAATTTATTTATTTATTTATGGCCGTGTTGGGTCTTCATTACTGCGCGAGGGCTTTCTCTAGTTGTGGCGAGTGGGGGCCACGCTGCATCGCGGTGCGCGGGCCTTTCACTGTCGCGCCCTCTCTTGTCGCGGAGCACAGGCTCCAGACGTGCAGGCTCAGTAGTTGTGGCTCACGGGCCTAGTTGCTCCACGGCATGTGGGATCTTCCCAGACCAGGGCTCGAACCCGTGTCCCCTGCATTGGCAGGTGGATTCTTAACCACTGCGCCACCAGGGAAGCCCCAAAACTTTTCTATATTAAACCTTGCTTTATAACACTACTTCAGCACACACATAGAAAGTCCCGAGGGAGTGAGATTACTTATTGTAAGCCCACACTCCACAAAAGTATATGCTCTATAAAGAACTGGGGGTAATATATTGTCTAGCCTGGGTCTCTCTTCAGAGAAAGCTGTGTATAAAGATGGATTAGTGGGCTATACGTTCGTATCTGCAGGTATTTTATCTACATACATTTTGTTCATTGTCTAAATTTACTTGTGCATATAACAGTGTATTTAGGTTGAACTATCCTAGCTCAAAAATAGTTTTAAGAGTTTTTGTTTCTTAAGACTGTATGGTACTTCTGGTTTATGAGAGCCACATTTTGAGTTCAATTTTGTTTTTCTTGGAAGGTGATGGTAGACAAGAAATGTGACAGAGGATGACAGTTGATTTTTGTTACTATTCATTTCTAACTATAAAGAAAGTCAGAGCAATGCATCTACTTAGCCATGCCAATTAATCAGTGTACTTTATATGCCTGGCTCTAAAGTTCTGTGTCCAACTTGGTACATGAAAAGGCAAGATGAGTCTATCTATTCAGACTCAAGAGGAGCCTCAACTAATCTGGCGATCTAGAAGTTTCTATCAGCTTGATAAGAGAAAATACTGGAAGAAACAGATGGATCAAAAAGAACAGATGGAGAAAGCTGTAAGTAAATCATGATAATAGGTACGTTTTGTTACGTGCCTACTGTGTGCCTACATTTTATCAGGTACTATGCTAAGCACTTAACCTGCATTTTATCATCAGACCACACAGTAAACTTCCAGACAGGTTCAGCTTTTACACCAGCACAACTGGACCACATGGAGGGGGTAACTGGCTCGCTCCATTCTGAACGTGGTCTGTCATGCCACTTGTTTAGATCTTCAATATCTCCGAGATGTTCTTTAGTTCTTCACGTAGAGAAATTATAAAAATGCAGGGATTGGAAGGAGGTGCGAGCTGCCTATCTTAGACCAGTTCTTAAAGCGTTAGCTGCAAGTTACCTTCAGTTTAACACACACATCTGTGTCTCAGGGATCAGCTAGAGACTTAGTGTGAGCTCACACACAGAATTAAGGGTTCCCCTTCACCTCTGTTTCGAGGTTTTCCTTTTGCTCTTCAGTGGACCTGGCTGTCCTGCCTCTTTGTCCTGGTCCTTCTGGTCTGAAAAATGGTGAACTTTCTGTTGGGTTTGAGCTGCTTGACACCGACCCCGCTCCAACAGCGGCTGCCCTCAGGGTACCTCCACGCCGGTTACTTAGTCCAAGTTTTGACTCCCTTCCACAGTTTGTCTGCTTTTGCTCAATCTCCAGAGCTCTCAGGTCGCTGTGTTTTATGTTCTGCCCAGCGCCTATTGCTGTTTCTTGTTGGAGGATTGGCGGGTATGCTTTCTTCTCCAAGTAAGACATGGAACTCTTGAGCTTGGTTTTGAATTTCTTTTCTCCCGAGACTAAAGTATTCAGCATAACTTAATGCTACTCATGTCTAAGGATTTGTCAGGTCTCACTTGATGTGTGTGTGTGTGCATGTGTATATGTGCACGTATGTCTGGTGCATGTGTGTGCGTGTGTGTGCAGGTGTGTGTGCGTGCATGTGTGCATATGTGTGTGTGTGTGCGTGCATGCACTGTGTTCTGTTGTCTCCTTCCTACTCAGTTCCACCGTCGCCTTGGCAGCTTTGCTCTAGTCCAGGGCCAGGAATGGGGCAATGTGGATGGTTCTCTGCTGTAGAAGGTGCCCTGTCAGGACAGCAGCTGGGTCTGGGGGTGGGGAGGGAACAGGGGTTTGCAGGCCCCTCAAATGCTTTGTGTAGAATGTGAGCAGGTAGCACACTTTCAGTCTCTTACCGCTTCTTTCCTATAAGATTCCCTTTAATTCGTTGGTATAGCATTTATAGCCTGGATACCATAATGTCCTTCTTAAGAATATTCTAAATACAGCAAGCACAGGGACAAAGGGTTACTACTTTCTCTGTGGGGGAAACGCTGCTGATAGCTTGAGTGAGAAAAGATGATGGCGCTCCTGGTGGTTCCAAGGAATGAAATTCTCCTGTTGGAAACCCGCAGGGGCCAGGTTGATGTGAAGAATATCTCCCTTTCTCTGCCTCTCCTCATTCCCATTTGGCTTGTTGTCAATACAAAAAGCTTTGCCCCCTCTAATTATGTTGGCTAGATCAATAATTGAAATGAATTTGTTACTGCTTAAGTAATAAAGTTAATAACTGACTTAAATTATTCAGTATCGATTCTCAATTTCCTTGTGTTTGACCATTTCCATATGAATGCTTGTTTCAGGAGAGTTAATATGGGCCCATAGCCAATTCTGAAATATAGCTTTTCGTACACACAGGTGCACACGTGTGGACACACACGTGTGTATGCATGTATGTGCATGTGCATATGTATGTATATGTATGCTAAAACATATGCATGTTGGATATATTTACATTTATTTTTCTTTAATGTCTCCTCAAAGAAGGGTCTGATTATGAGAGAACAATCATCTGGCCTTCCCTGCCTTGAGATGCTCGTTGTATGTGAGTTTAGATGTTTCTGCACTTTTCTGAGCCAGAAGAATAATCACACTACATTCTTATGATGGAAACTCAGTGACATGTATGGGTGACATGAGAATGTTGCTTGTTTCTGTGCTGATCTGACCACGCACAAGGATTCCTTTCGTAAATGATGCAAAGAGGGTGTGCATAGACTTGTTGTATCAGAGGAGAGTAACCAGACAGGGGACAAAGCCCAGTGCTCTGTCTCCAGGATTGCCAGGAACACACCTGTAGTAGGAAGTTCAGTTACTAACTGCCACAGCAAGAGAGCACACAAACCAGGGGCATTTCAGCCAGAGGAAGGAAGGATGGGTGTACTGCAGGAACTGGGCTTGTGCTGGCTGGTTATGGGGAAGGCTCAATGAAACAAGTGTTGATTCTGGATTAGGTGATGCAGGAAGCAGATGCAATTGAAGGATTGGGGTATCTTTGCCCCCCCCTCTTGAATTTTTAAAAAAGTTTACTGAGATATAATTCACATAATGCACAATTCACCCATGGGAAGTACACAATTAAATGGCTTTTAGTATACTCACAGTGAGAGACTGAATATGCAAATAGACAATGGCCAGAAACCTAGAAAACCTATAAAAAATCAAGCCCAAATGGCCAGGACTTGATTCATAACTGACAGCTTCCCTGAATTTTGTCCTTGCTCCCAACCTAGGACCAAGCAGACAAAGCCAAAGATGCATGCCTAAGCAATCACACAGGACTCTTTCTTCCACTTAGCTTACCTACAGCTTCCTCACCCCAATAGCCTTCAGTCAGGGCACACCTGAACCCTTCCCTTTTTTCTGTTAAAAAGCTTTCTCACTCCTTTGACTACTTTTGAGTCTCTGCCAGATGGAAGTGACAGTGGCTGTCCCCTTTGCTGCATCAAGCTCTGAATGAGTAGACTTTGTCTGTTTTCATTCAGTTGGTCTTCATGAACTTCCCCAACAGATGTGAGCATCAATCGATTTTAGAAGTATCATTATCCCCCAAAGAAACCCTGTGCCCTTGGCTATCACCCCCAGACCCCAATCTCTCCCCAGGACCTTAGCAACCACTGATCTACTCTCTGTATCTATAAGTCTCCCAGTTCTGGACTTTCTTACCATTGGCATCATATAGTATGTGGTCTTTTGTGTCTGGTTTCTTCCACGTGTAATGTTTTCAAGGTTCATCCACATGGTAGCTTGTATCAGCACCTCACTCCTTTTTGTGGCTGAGTATGATTTTGTTGTGTGGATAAACCACGTTTTGTTTACCCATTTGTCCTTAAATAGACATTTGGGTGCACGGTACCTCTTGGCTGCACGGATACTGCTGTTGTAAAGATCGGGGTATCTTAATTTTTATTTGGGATCCAGGTTGAATGAAGTGAGGCTAGAGTAGTCACTGATAAAGAAGCAGTAGTCACTCAGGTTAGCAGGGAGAGAGGAGTGTCTGATTACTTGTGGTGCTAGAGCATCCTTGTCTTTGTTTTATGTTCAGACATGAATACAGAGAGGTCTCGTTTTTGTCTGTCTTCGTCGTGGTAACGGTGACCTGGTCTGTTTATTGTTGGATTGTTTGCGTTCATGGAACAGCTCCCGTCAGCTTCCAGGGAGGTTTTCTACTTTCTTTCTTGTCCTCAGAGGCAAGTGGTCTCACAAACATGATGTAAGGAATAGTTAAGGGGAATGTAGATGATATACTAGAAAGGATGCCAGTGAAAAATGAACACAGAACCTGCATTGTGACAAAGAAATGACACAGAGCCTGTTTGACTCTGAAGTATGTAACTAGAACCAATAAGATGGAGGCTGCAGGCGGCCGACTTCAGTTCAGTACCTGGAAGTTCTTTTGATCAGCTTACCTCCTGGAAACGGAGTTGGCTGGCTAGGAAGTGAATAAATTCCTTACCTCTAGGTGTGTTGAAGTAGAAACTGGCTTTCCACTTGCTGGTGATTTTGCAAAGGGATTTCGGGCAAATGGCAGACTCTGACCTCAAGTTCCCTTCAGAGGTTTTATTGAGATAATTTCTCTGACGTTACTTCTCAGGAGTGCCGCATGTGGCTCTGTCGTCCCTCATCGTGGATGAAAAGCAGCCTTTGTGATGTCTTGCTGGTCCAGACCATATGCATGTAAAGCCAAATGGAATAGAACCACCCCTCATTTCTGTGCATGAGTAGATAATAGTTTTCTCAATATTTTCTGATGTGTTACAAGGTATTAAAGAGAAACACGGTGACAGAGAACTAGAGAGAGGGTGAGTGAGCTCTGTCCGTCCCTACCTGCTTGAAAACAGTTATTTCCTAGAGCAGTTCTGTAAGACAGGCCACTTGGTTTGTCACTTCTAGTTCTGTCACCTCACCTCTACTACCTTTGGCAACCTGCAGACACCTGGGCATGGTGTCTTGTTTTTGTTTTTGTTCAAAGGTTCTTTCTAGACTCAGGTTAAACACAGGTAACTGTCAACTCATCTGTTCTTCTGTATGACTGAATGGATGGTTTGATCTACTTCACAGAGTTATCTAGGTAAGCCTGCAGTTTCCATAAAGATGTACTAGCAAGGCAAAAAGGATGAAAAAAAACAGGTAATAGAATGCCAGTGGCAGTTGTTTACTGATTCAGATCTTGTAACTTGGGTTCTCCTACAGCCACCCCTCCTCTGCCTTTTAACAAAAATTTTGTTTCTCCCTCAAATTGAGTTTTTGCTGTATATATATTTTAAGATATTGTTGCACTTCTTTTTATTGTTATTATTTTAATCTTTTTTTTTTCGCTGCACCACTCGGCACACGGGATCTTAGTTCCCTGACCAGGGCTTGAACCCGTGTCCCCTGCAGTGGAAGCACCGAATCTTAACCACTGGACCACCAGGGAAGCCCATACACTTCTTTATAGATAGTGATTTTTGAGGCACAGTGACAACGGGTGCCCAGGAAAACCTCGAGTGGCTTCCTATTATCTTCAGAGTAAGAAATTTTCCCCGGTCCAGCATTTTAGGTTCCCTGTAATCTAATCCCAACTTGGCTTCTTACACTAATAATGACGATGATGATAACAAAATCTACTGAGTATTTTCCATGTTCCAGGGACTATTGAAACCCTTTACAAAGATGATCTCATCTGAGCTCCACAACACACTTATAAATTAGGGAAGTTCTATGATATCTATTCTACAGGTGAGGCAATTGAGGCTTAGATACATTAAATAACAATTTGCTCAAGAGTAGAGTTATTAAGTGGTGGATTTATATACACATCCAGATATGGCTTTAAAGTGTATCTATTTATTTATTTATTTATTTGAATTCTGCCTTACTTACAACCTCTACCTTCTGGAGGTATTCTCCTCCAGTGCAAGACTGCTGTCCCCCCAAATACTGTAAGTTCCCTTCATAATCTGCCCATTTTCCCTTCTCCATTCCATTGGAAAGCTTCCCTTCCCGTTAATCCACTAGGAAGACATCAGGGCAGATGTCATCAATAGGAAGGAGTCTCAACAGTTGATTGGAACAATCTCTGAAACAATTCATGGAAACCCACATGGTTGAGACCATGTGCAGAACATGAACAGGAGTGACTGAGCACAGTAACGGCTAAGGGAGAGAGGGCTTCCCGACAGCAGGTGGGAACAGCTCTTTACCAGGAGCTCCCCGTGGGACAGATGACTTAGTGTTCACAGTGATCCCACACAGGAGGAAGACGTTCCCACCGACTGGTATTTACACCCTTGTGCAACCCTGTCCTTGAGTTTGGGTGGGAACCTTGACTTGCTTCGAACCAACAGAATATGGCAAAAGTAACAGGATGTCATTTCTGTGATTAAGGTACAAAGACTGTGACTTCTGTTTTGCTAGTTGACTCTGTCTATCGCCCTCATGGCTTGCATCTTTGGTGAGCAAACTGCCACACTGAAGAAGGCCATGTGTCGAGGAAGTGAGGGTGATCTCTGGTCAGAAGTCAGCTAGGAGTGGAGACCCTCAGCTAACCGCTCTTGGAGAGCTGGATTCTGCTAAGAGCCACATGCACTTGGAGACAGATCCTTCCCCAGTCAAGCCTCCAGATGAGACCTCTTAGTTGTGACCTTACAAGAGTCCATGTGTCAGATGCAGGTGTATCTTACTCCAGGTACTGTGGCTTTTTAAAACTACTCCATATTTCCTCCTATAGCTTATAACAGATTTCTACTGAACACCTTAAGGTATTTAAAGAAACTCTTTATGTGTGAACTCAGGATAACCATACATTCTGCTGCTCTGAAAGGCAGATGGGGTATATAAGGAGAAGGGCAGTATTTATTCCATAAGTATTTCCCTTCAACAAGTTAAATGTTACAATGGAGTTGAAGAAACAAAAGACCAGACTAGGATGGTTTTGGAATTCTTTCCTTTAAAACAATGATCATTATCTCTTAGTCTCAGGTCACTAGATTTAATCCCCCAAGAAGATGTTTGCCAAATACATCAGCACAGATGCTTTTTTTAAAAACCTTATATTTGGAGACAGCGTAATAAATATTTATGAATGTAGGTCATTTGACAGACATTGAGTTTGGTCTTTTGCCCTCCTTGTTTGCTGGTCTTCACTGATCTTTTTCTCTGACGCTTCACTTGATTGAGCCAAACCAGAAAACTATAAACAATGTTTTTAACACAATTTCATCATTTCGTCTTCACTGCCTTCCACAGGTTTTTTTGTCTTGCTGTGACCTTGAGTAGAAGGAAATATTTCCATTTATCAAGTAGGATGGGACAAAGGCATTTAATGATTACAGTCTCAGGGGAAAAAGTGCAATCTATGTCATATGATTGGAAAACAGATGCCTCAAAATATTTTCCTACCTTATGATTTCCTAGTAATTAAAATAAACATTAATATGTTGTAGTTCAATTATAAAAGTTCACTTTTGTACAGGTTTAATTCTGATGAATAGAAACATATTTTTATCATGAAACTTAATATTGAATTTAAATATCATTAATCTCAGAGGGTGCTGAAGTGTGCCCCCCTCTGCAGGCTTGATGCCTCCTATAAGTATGGAATTCTCATTAAATAATTTTCTTCCCTCCGCTCTGCATTTACTCCACCCCAAGGACAGTTGCTATTGAAGCTGTGAGGTCCTGAGGCAGATTCACAAAGGAACATTTTGTTTCTGCCCTGACAGTTGCATTTCCTTGGAATGAACTGTTGTGCAGGGCATTCCACTTTGAAGGACCCCAGCTTGCAGCAGGGGTTAACATCCGCTGGAGTATTTCATTAGATAGGATTGGAGAGTGAAGTCAGACGAGGCTAGTTGAACGTCCGAGGGGGAAAATGCAGACGATTCAGGGAAGCCATTTCCTTCCATCTCTGACCATCGTTCTTTCAGTCTTGTCAACTGGAGTGGGATAAATAAATCCTGAATATTAGCCAGCAAAGTGAAGTATCCGCCTGAAAGTATTAAAGTAGTGGTAAGTGCAACAAGATATTTCCCTGAGAACTTCCGCGGGGAGCTTTCCACAGGTGTATGAACATTATTACTCCAGTGTATTTTATACCTGAAAATACAAACATTTCACTATGATCATTCACTTTCTACTGCATTTTCTGAGTCCAATTTTGCTTGGCTCTCTCTCAGCCTTGCCTTTCACCACATTAGCAAACTGAAGACTCAGAAGCCAAGTCTCCTGGCATCTGGAGAACAGTGATGGATCACCGAACGCTTGTGACACTCACCTGGGGAAGGGTCCATGGTGTGTCTTATTTTCCAAGGAAACATTAACTTGCCAGTTGATCTATACTTTCCTTCGGGGAGGGAGGATTTGTTTGTTTGGTTAATGTCTGTAGATTCAGAGGACTCCATTTCTTACAGCTACATTTGTCACTCAGGAATTGAATTAACACTTTCATTTGGTTTGTTTGTCTTCAGTTATTAGGCTAAAACCCCCGTGCCTTCAGGACTCCCCTCTGAGTATCCCACTGTTACTTGAATGTTGATGAAGAGGTCATCACCTCTCATTGATTTCCGTTCTCCCTGGCTTCCTCCACATGAGAAAATAGCACAGATGGGAGCCTTCAACTCATTAGAGGCAGCACTTTAAGTGACCTCATCAATCTAGTCTATTTTTATGTTAGAGACACGATAAGAATTTCTACCCCAGAGAGCTTACCTTTATAGTTTTGCTACTGTGTGTGCACCCAGGTGAGAAGTTTCTGAGCTAGTGAGGCAGAACTGGGAAGTAGACGTGTCTTTGTGGGATGAATAGGAAGCTTTGAGGCACCACTAAGAATCGGAAAGCAGATTTATAACCTGCCTACAGTTATTTAAAAATACACACACAGCTCAGACAGATCGATATTCTTGAAATGCAACCTGGTCAGTGTTTTCTCTGCTAAAAAAGGAGGCTAGATGGATGGAGAACCCATTACTTCCAGATTTAATCACCTCAAGGCAATTAAAGCAATTTTGTGTTTTCGACTTTAGTGCTCCCCTGAACCGACAGCATCTGGACAATTTGAATTACTGTTTCAATTCTGTAAAATGCACAAAAATGGCGGCTTTGGGGACTAAGAGTGACTCTCTTCCCTACTGTTTTTCTGATTTCGCGACTTCGTGCTGGGGGAGGGGACTGCACAGTTGAAGCTGCGTGTGCTCCCAGGGAATGTGGTCCGGAGGACCCCGAGGGAAGGTCACCATGAGGAAGCTGGCACGATGGACGTTCAGGTGTTTGACGTACTCAGCGCTGTCCTTGGATTCTCTCTCCGACGTGATTCTAATCCCTGCTCGTGTTCGCTCGGAATCCACGGTAGGAAGGTAGTCCTGGGACGCAGCTAGACCTCCGTAGAGACCACGTGCCTGACACTGGACATCAGGTGGCGAGGTCACCCGCCGACGCTACTCACCTGTCATGAGGTTGGGTGAGCACAGCAGCAGTCCATCACGTGTTGGAAATGGCATGTGATCGATCATGCGTAAGCAGGCCCAGGGGCGCCAGCGCACTACAGGAATAGTCACGCAGTGGGGGCTCAGACCCCGGGTCACGGCTTCCACCCCACCTGTGTCTCCGTCAGCGCACACCCGTGGTCCCTTGGAAGAGTCCCTGCGACCAGCTGATAGAGGATGAACAATTCCACGTTTAGTTCCTGGATAAATTAGTTTGATAAATGGATGCGAACGAAACTGGATTGTTGGTACGTTCCATCCCACATTCTAGAGCAGCTCTGAGAGACCGTGGATGGGGTACCTCCTCGCCATGGGCAGAACGCGGAGCAATACACTTGACGTGGAGAGAGATCCGTCTGAGCTAAGGACTTAACGAGGCCTTCCGAGTACAGCTAATGACGTGACGTGTTGCTCTGGGGACCGGAAGAGACAGTATTAGAGGGGTGCAGATCAGGGAAACGGGGGAGAGGCCGGTGACTGAGTCCATGGGAGTGGTTCGAAGTGCGCACCTGTTCGTGTTTCCTGTCAATCAATACCTGCTGGAGAGCATCCACCTCAGAGGGGTGGTGGATGGGGGGTGATACAGACATTCAGTTCGTAACACCTTCTCTGAAGCACCATCCATGGGAGGCTCTGATGCCCTGTGCTACTAATGCCGATTTCGGCTCTCTGCTGAATTCGAGACTCGCTCCTCCGACACCTGGGGGTGTGTTTTCGGGATGGTACTCACTCTCGCACCTGAGTGTGCCTGTCCCTCCTGCCCAGACACCTGGCCATTGTCTTCTACCTCCCCTGGATGTCCAGGGCTCGCTCACTTTGTCTGAAGTCATTGCAAAGGTCAGCAGGTTCCCTACAGAGGGACGCTGTCCTTCTCTTACCTAGATACCCTGCAACTGGCCAGATCTCCCGTCTCTGTCCCATCCTAGTATTTAGTGACCAGCCCAGATCCTCTCTGCTACTTGCCCATGTTTTACAAAGATACGTGGTAATTCTCCCTTCGCTTTAAAGACCAGCATAAGAGCAACCCAAGAGAGTCACTCCTCATGAAGGCTTATAGTTTCTTTTCATCTAGAGGCAATTCCACTCTCTTTTTAGTTGTTTACTATGCCGGGCATTGTTTCTGTGAAGTATTTCCCTTATGCCTCAAATTGTAGTTATTTTTGTGTCGATCTTATTTCTTTTATTTTCTATAAATATTTACATTTAGTCCCATGACCCGTGTTGAGCAAATTTTCATGTTTGCCTTGAGTTAAGGGTGAATGTTATTTTTTACCCCACAAAGGTATCTAGTAGCTCCCCCCCCCCAGAGTTTGCTGAAAAGATTTTCCACATTGAATTTTAGTGGCATCTTCGTAGAAAGTCATTTAACCCTAATGAATTGTCAGTCACTTCAAGGTGGAGGTTGTGTTAGAATTATATTTGTGTTCTTTCCAGCATCTAGCCCAATATCTTAAATGTAGAGTGTGCTCAAGAAAATAGAGTGTGTGCCAGAAACACCTGTCAAAATCATGTACATCTGTGATGATTTCCCTTGGTGTTATAATCAGAACAGCCCATCTGATCGTTCTCTGTATCAGTGCTGCACTTTACTCAGATGGTCTATGATCTGTCTCTGGACACCTTGACCACACCCAGAGCCACTGGGTCTCATCCAGGAAGGTCTCCTTGACTGGAAGCATCCTCAGCCCTTCACAGGGAAAAGCTGGCAGAGATGAGTGGCCGTAGTCGTCTGATTTTTGGAAAGCTGCTGTGTCCTGCACTCCACCTTTGTTACTGTGTTTGAGAATATGATCCCCTGCGTCCATATACATTTTCATACTGAAGCAAATCCGTTTTCTCTCATGCTTTTGACCTGAGTCTTTCCAAAACACTACTATTCATTATTTTTTTCAGAATGAGTAATGACGACTTTAAGGTACCACTGTTGGTGTCTTTCTAACCATGATGAAATGGCTGTAACTAAACTCACTGCTCTCTGAATACTCGCGAGACTGCTTTCTCTCTCTAAATTTGAACCATTTTACTCTAGAGAGCTGCTGTAAGTAACAGTGGAGCAAAGTGATGGAGAACATACTTAAAACTTATTTCATTTGCCTTTTCTCAGTTTGTGAGCTGTGTAATGAGAGACTATAAAAGTCATTTCATCAGTGGTACTAATTAGACATAGTGAATTATCACGTATTTATAAGTCCAGTAAATGTGGTGAACTGGAGTTAATTAACTGAACAATGGAATTCTCAGCAGTGTCTGTAGTTTTCAGAGTGGAGGTTTTTAAGCCTTTCATTCGGTGTTTTTCTAGACACCATTACAATGGAATTTGAAAATAGAATTGTTTGCTGCTAATAGAATATAAGTATACTATAATTGGTTTCTCTTTATTAACTTTGTATTCTGTGTCCTGCTAAATTTACTACTAGTTTCTTTAAGTGTCTTATTGATTTCTGAAGATTTTCTATGTAAACAAACATGTAATCTACAGAGAGATACAGCATTATATCTTATTTCCCAATCTTGATGATTTTTTTTCTTGTCTTATTGTGCTGGCTTGGAGTTTAGTGCAATGCTGAATAAAAATGTGGACAGTGGCCATTCCTAACTTGTTCCCAATCATAAGGGGCAAATGTTCAATATTTCAACACTACATATGATGAGACTAAAGACTTTTTTTTTTTTTTTTTTTTGGTATATGCTCTTTAGCAGATTAAGTTCCCTTCTATTCCTGTTTTTCTGAGGGGAGGAAAATTCATATTTACGTGTGAATGGATGATTGAATTGGGTCACACTTTCTCTGTATGTAGATAATTGTATATTTTTCTCCTTTATTCCTGTTAATATGCTGGATTTATTAACATTTGAATACTCAATCTTGCATTCCAAGTATAAACCCAACTTCATCATATTTTGTCCTTTATAAATAGTTATGGATTTATTTTGCTATGTTTGTTAAGAAGTTTTATGATATGTTCATGAAGAGTATTAATCTCTAGTTTTATCCCTTTAAATTGTAACATTTGTTTGCATAAAATTTTTTTCCTATTCTTTTAATGTCTCTAGTAACTGTGATCTAATGATCACCGCTCTTCCATTTCTAATATTGGCAATTTGTGTTTTCTCCCTGTCTTATTTTCTTCATCAATCTAGCTAGGTTGTCAATTTTGTCAGTCTTTTCAGAGAATCAGATTTTGGCTCTGTTAATTTTCTTTGCTGTTTGATTTTTCTTTTTACTTGATTTTAGCTCTTATTCTTATTAGTTACTTTCTTCCAGAGGTACCTGAGGCTCTGGGTTTTTTTAAGTATCATTTTTTCCCCTCTCTCTTATTTAGATGGGATAGTTTTTATTGATCTATCATCATGTTTATCGATTTTCCTTCTGTTCTTCTACTAAACACATTCAGTGAACTTTTTTTAGCTATTGTAGTCTTACATTCTAAAACTCCCTCTGGCTCTTTTAAAAATGGTTTTATTTCCCTTTGAAAACATATACAATATATACGTGCTATAAACGCATATATACATGTATGTGTATGTGTGTGTACATAGCTATGTGTAGTTTTTACCTCATCAAGCATAGATATAATAGGTGCTTTAAAGTCTTTGTCTCATACACAGATGTAGAGAACGGACGTATGGATACCGGGGTTGGGGGAGGGCGGGAAGAGGGGGTGGGATAAACTGGGAGATTGGGATTGACATGTATACACTACTATGTATAAAACAAATAAATAACGAGAACCTACTGTAGAGTACGGGGAACCCTCCTCAATGCTCTGTGGTGACCTAAATGAGAAGGCAATCCAAAAACGAGGGGATACATGTATACGTAGAGCTGATTCACTTTGCTACATAGCAGAAACTAACACAACATTGTAAAGCAACAGTACTCCAATAGAAATTAATTTTAAAAGGTTAAAAATTCGAAAAAAAAAGTCTTTGTCTCATAATTACAACATCTGATTGATCTGGAGTTGGTATGTATTAGCTGGCTTTTCTTATGAAGCTGGTTTATAATTTTCCATTATAAAATTATATTCACATACCAAGTCCTTCCGGATTGTATTCTTGATGGTGTAAATATTATGCCATGGAAATTCTGTATTTTCTCACCGTTCTGAAGAATTTTGCCGTTTTGTTATGCAAGGGAACTAACTGAGGTGCAGACTGCACCTGGCACGGCTGTTCTGGGCTGCCCCTCAGCTCTCAGTTCAGTCTTCTTGCCTTAGCTGCAAATCACTTTCAGTTTTCCTCCACACGCACCGTTAGGGATCTTGGAGGTTTGGGCTGAGTTTAAAACATAGTTGGGCTTCCCTGGTGGCGCAGTGGTTGAGAGTCCGCCTGCCGATGCAGGGGACGCGGGTTCGTGCCCCGGTCCGGGAAGATCCCACGTGCCGCGGAGCGGCTGGGCCCGTGAGCCGTGGCCGCTGAGCCTGCGCGTCCGGAGCCTGTGCTCCGCAACGGGAGAGGCCACAACAGTGAGAGGCCCGCGTACCGCAAAAACAAACAAACAAACAAAAATTACACCAACTACTCCAATTTTGTTTAAATCTGGTCAGTAAACCAGAAGAGTCTACAATAAAAGAGGAAGTCTAGACAAGTAAGTTGTCCTCTATTATTCAAGTCGTTCTTAGAATTAATATAAAACACATTATCTGTTCCACTTGGGAGAAGAGGAAGTAATGAGTTCTTGGTATTATTCACTGAGTTATTAGGTATGTTACAGTTACTCTTATGGGAAATTTAAATGCCTATAATATGCTGAGCATTAGACATAACATATAGGAGACAATTTGATAGTACATTACGCACGCACTCTTCTCTCCACATCTTCTCTTATCAAAAGCCCTTATGAACTATTATCAGCGCTAAAATAAAGGGATTGCTTATTTGGACCACTTTTGAAACCGAAAAATTCATGAATTTTATCTTTGTGCCTCGGGATAAAAAGATATTAGAACTAGGAAGAACTTTCCAGATAATCTAATACTCCTTCTTTAATTTACAAATGAGAAGGTTGAAGCTTAGACAATTGATTAATGATTCAGTGAAGTCACGGAGCTGGGAACTTAAGCCCAAATTTCTAAAACCCATAAGAGGCCTTATTCAATTATAACGTGTTGCTGCCACGGCATCTCTCAATGAATTCAACGTGCACTTATAAGAAACTTATTTTCATTCCGTTAAAAGTAATGCTGGTGCTTCTGGCTCGCGCCCTGCTTCCGTGATGGATAGCAGATGTGCCTTCCCGCTGCAGAAGGCTGTGAAACCCCTGCGTTTAGGGGCCGGAGGAGATAGAGCATCACGCTGTGGTCCTGGGGGAAGGGACGCTCGTGAGATGAGCTTCACACGCGCCCCGGTTTTCTTGCTGGGGGTACATCCCAACTGTGCCACAGGGTAATGGAGCCCAGGTCCAGTGGCAGTGCTGTGGGTGGAAGAAACACAGAATAAAGTTCAGGGCCCCTCAGGCTGCTGGCATGTGAGGAACAGCATGTAAGAGAAGAAGGCACGCAGAGGAGGAGCCCTGTAGAGGAGTTCCCTGGAGTGTCTGGCCAAATACTGAGTTCTACAGACACAGGATGAAACTCCTGAAGGCCGTCAAAGAGCAGCTACTAGGGGCTGTCGGGGTCACGCAATGTTGCGAGATGCTGGTGATCTGAGAAGCCATCGTGGGTACCGCAGGCATCCGACTGAGACCCCAGCAAGGTCAGAACGCAGGGTGCACTAGCCCTAGAGTATGGGAGCTTAAACCTGCCTAACAAAGCCTAAAAATAAGCACAACGAAAATAAAGCTAATTGGCCAGTAGATGAATAAAACAAAGCTCAATATTCTTCTAAGGAAGTTAACATAAATCAGACTCTGCAGCATAACATTTACAATTTTCAGAAATCCGTAAAAAATGAAAACCCCAAGGGATGCTGCACTTGTAAGATAAGGGCTTGAACACAGCAGTGATGATTACGTTCAAGGACTCAAGGGGAAAGGGCACAAAAAGGTGGGGAGTCCATACAGAAATTAATTCTTTAGAAAAAGAACCAAGTGAACCTTGTGCGTCCGCCACACACAGTATCTGAATTGGACATTTTATCTGATAGGCTCAACAGCAGGTTCAGAGAAGAAAGTTTAGTGGGGTTTTAAGATAGGGTGATGGGAATGGAAATGCGGAGAGAAACATGACTGAAAAAGGTAACAGAGCCTCTGGGCGTGTGGTCTAATGCACATGTGATTGAAGTGCCAGAAAAGGAAGGGGGGCGGGATTGGGCTAGAACTATATATGTGAGGAAATAATGGCTGAAAATGTTCAGATTTCATGAAAAGTGTCAACCTACAGATTTAAAAACAGGACAAACACAAAGCAGACTGCATCATTTTGGATTGACGCAAACCAAAGAGAAAGAGAAAATCCTGAAAGCAGTCAGAGGAAAAGAAGAACAATGATTTTTAAAAAATCAGTGCTGAACGTTCATCAGAAATGAAGCAATCCAGAAGAAAGTAGAAAGATACCTTTAAAAAGCTGGACGAGAAAAGGAATTATGAACCTGGAATTCACTATCTGCTGAAAATAACGTTCAAAAATAAAGGCAAAAATAAGAACATTTCAGATAAACAAAAGCTGAGATCATTTGTCTTTGGGAGCCTGCACTACGAGAAATCTAAAAAGACGTTTGCGGGTGCGGAAGATGCCCCGGGGGCTGGAGGACCAGTTTCAGGCTCCCGGCTCCCAGTTCTGCGTGATATTACATTATTATTCTGGTTGTGTGGTCTCTTTCTACCCCACTGGTTTTGCAACATTAGGGCCCTAGTCCCTGCTGTGTGAGAGGCAACGATGAGATATTTATGAGGTGAGCTATCCTCACTAGACCCAGCAGTGAGGGACCTAATTTGTATTTGACCAGTGAATGTTTAAAATATGAAACTCAGTTAAGTGCAGGTGCTCTTACATGGGGAAACTTCTGGAGCAGAGGTGCCAGAGGAAGACGCCTGTCCGTTCTGTTGAAACCGGTCCACACCCGGGCAGCTGTGCAGGAGCAGGCAAGGAGCGGGGCGCTGGGTCTGCCCCGTTCAGGGTGGGGGGGGTGGTTTATGCGAAGCGGATGTTCTTGCAGAGCAGGACCGTTTCTTCCTTCAAGGATCTCAGTGGCCTGTCACATTCTGCTGGCCGTGGACCACTGGATCCCAGGCTACACCTCAAAGTGCTTCAGGGTTTACATGGATGCCCTCATTGCATCTTGGTAACGACGCTGCTGTGTCCTCACACGTGTAAATGCAGAGGGTTTAAGTGTCTGAGCCAAGGCCTAGGGCTTCATACGGGGATGGTGATCTGTGCTGCCATCGCGAACCCATCAAAAAGGGAAGCAGTTGGGGTCTTACTTGGTATTTACGGGGTAGGAGCCGGCAGGTAAAATTGTTTGGCTATTGGCAGAAACGGAGAAAGACCATCCGTGCTGGTTCATACTTTCTTTTTTGTCTCTGGGGACGGCAGCCTCACCAGTGACTCGGTACCGGCATCTGTCCCAGGTCAGCTTGGGAACCTGGCGTCAGGGTTCTAGGTTCTCCAGTGTGATGTCAGGAGACTAAGACTGATTTTCCAAACGAGCGACTGGCCTTCGTATCTCTAAAGATTTCTTCAGCTTCCGTCTTGTGACCCCTTGATACCCTCTTTCCTTCGGCTCCTGGCCTCAGACCCCTGGCTCGCCCGCTGGGCGCCAGGAAGAAGAACCAGGTCTCGCAGCTTCAGGGACTGTGCTGTTTTCACAATCCTACACTCCTCGTGCTGGAGTCTAATAATAACAATTGAGATCGAAGGATAATGATAATAATCGAGATTGAATCTAGGTTTGAAGCAAGCGCTGCCACATACCAGCTGTGTAAAGAGAGGCAAGTAACTTCTCTGTTTCCATTTTTTCATACTTAAAATTCTAAAGAAGGTTGTTGAGAGAATTAAATGAGAAATGTGAAAAATGGTGTGTACACATAGAAAAATGATAAAAGTTGGCCATGGTAGCTATTAATGCAACTGCTGATATTGCTGTGAGGGAGCCCATGGCTGGGCAGTAAACAGAAAGCTGATGGAAAGTGCCAAGTTCATCCTCCCTGACAGAGGTGGACAGAAATCAATTCATCATCAGCTTGAGAGAGAGAGAGAGAGAGAGAGCCCAACACGGCGTCTGGCACAGCCTGACCCTCCAGATCAAGTCGGCACACTTTTGCATCCGGCCCTGTGTGGAGGCTGACCTCAGTGCATTACGTCAACTCGGCTTCCTTGCTCAACGCAAACAAAAGTGGCGACCAGGGAGCACACGTACGGGGCACTCGCTGGGAAAACTCGGGTGGGATCCGTAGGTCCAGCGTGGGTTCCCTTCTAGAGCAGTGCACTGAGGTCTAGCGGGGTCGGCCGCGGTTAGGAAGGCCGCAGCTGTGGCATCAGAGCTGCGTGATTAGGGAAGCGCGGATCCCTCCAGCTGCGATTAGGGCTGAGCGAGGGTGTGTGGGGAGGGCCAGCTTTGGAGGCCAAGCCTGGAGGTTATTCAGGGTCCGTGGCCTTAAGAAGAGGGCCGTAGCTGGCTTCCATGGAGCTTTGGAGGAGGTTGGGTCTTTTTCTTGAAGATCAGCCTGCAGGGATCAATCTACCTCTTCCTCGTCAACTTCGGGTTGCATTTGGGCAATGAGGGGCAGCAGCAAGAGACTGGAGAGAGGACGGGTGGAGGGGAGGGGGTGCCCCTTCCACCCCCCCGCCGCCCCCATCCTGACTGCGGCCAGGCCACGCCCCTCCCCTGAAGCCCCAGCATCCTGCAGCATCCTGCAGCAAAGCCTGTCCCCGGGCAGCCCCTCTCCCTCACCCCTGTGAAGGGGCTTCACCTCCCTCTCCTTAGGCCTGACCGAGCCCACACTTCTGTGAGCTGTCCTGACATTGACCTTTCTAACGTCAGCCCCTCGAGGGGACCATCTGTTTCCTGCTGCAACCCTGCCTGGTGCAACACGGAAAGATGTGTAATTTGTTTAAGATCTGAATGTTGCTCATTTTAGTCATTTAGATCTATACGGGCGTCTCTAAAACATCACGTTTTCTCAATATGTTCAAACTTATGATCTAAAGAGGAGAATATAAGAAAGAATTTGAATGGCTGTTAGAAAGATAAATGATTAAAAATACTCTCCTTTCTTCCCTTCTGTTTTAACATCCTAAGAGGTATTTTTTAAAAAACCTAAGTGTTATTGAATTCCGTAGCTTTGCCGGGTAATCAAGACAAATGTGGAAAGAGGAAAGTTCCACTATTAGAGAAAAATCTCTCAAAGCTTTCATTCCAAAAATGACTCATTTTAGACGTCACAATTCTTTGTTTTGTACAACGCTCTAAGCAAGTACAAATAAAAATAGCCAAGGAAGAAGCTTATGGATAAGCTCTGGTCTTAGGGTTTTTTCCACGGGAAATAGATTTATTCTTCACAAGTCTATAAATTCAATTACCTCCTTGACTTCCTGTATTGATACAAATACCGTGGATCCAGCGAAGGCTTAGGCAGACATGTCTGGTAAACACTGCCCATTTTTCTTTCTCAATTAGATGAGCTGAAATTGCATTACAGACTACTGTGCTCCGAGAGCCCATACATATATCGAAAGCCACTGTCTGGAAAAACGTGAGTCTGTGCAGGCAGCTGCCCTTCTGACCCGCCTCGTGATGCCCTGGCATCTGCCAGAGAAGCCCCCTTTGTGCCCCTAGTCACTGTTAGCAGAGATCTGAAGAGACTGCCCTGGGTGTCTGTTTTCTATGGATTAAGAAGTGGTTTGGGGACTTCTTTGGTGGTCCAGTGCTTGAGACTTCACCGTCCAAGGCGGGGAGTGTGGGTTCAAATCCCTGGTCAGGGAGCTGGGATCCCACATGCCTTGCGGCCAAAAAACGAAAACATAAAACAGAGGCAGTATTGTACCAAATTCAATAAAGACTTTAAAAAAAAATGGTCCACATCAAAAAACATCTTTAAAAAAAGAAGTGGTTTATTTTTTATGCCCACTCACCCTTTAAGCGTTTGGAGTGTGAATCTGAATAATAAAAGCTTCCACTTGGTTCAACAGGCTTGGGGTAGCTGGGTTTGCAAGCTGCTTCTGGAGAAATCATTCGTTCACTGTCAGTACTTGTGACCTGTGTCTCCCCCCCTTCACGTGACTGCAAAGGAAAGCAGAAAAGACGAGGTCGGGACGTATAATCCACCCCTAAACACTGAGAGCATGCTGAACGTTGTACCCTGAGCCCTGCTGAGAAATAAGCGGTTCAGAAAGAAGCGAGGGCCACGTCTCCATCGGGAGGGGTTGGTATCCCGCGGGAGAGCGAAAGCTGAGAAAAATAATAAAATGCCACTAATCAAAATTTTGGCTTTTCCCAGCAGACATATGAAATAATTCTTAGTGAATTTATTATTTGAAATTTAATTACTTTTCCTCTGGTCAATTGGAGAATTTCGAGAATTCCTGGTATTGCTGGTGAGCCCCCAGGCAGCTCCCCACTCAGCCTTCCTGTGACGCGACCGTCACCTGACTCTACCTGGTGACAAGAGCTTGTCCTCCGTGGGGGTTTCCAACAGGATCTCATTGCAGCTCCTGAGGAGCCCCGTCCAAGGGAGTCTTTGAGAGGAGACAGGAGAACACAGCGCCTAAGAGCACAGGTTCTAGGGCCAGGCTCTAACCAAGCAGGACCCTCTGGGGCCTTCCCGGGACGGGCCCTCCCCATATCCTCTGCGTTAGCGCCTCTCTGAAGTACCTGGGTAACAGTAGATGATGCACATTCCTGAGCTGTTTTGCAGATGTGAACTGCCCCGCCCCCACCCCCCACCCCGCCCCCGCACTCACCCTCGCCCTCAAACGGAAGAACTACTTGATTATCATGAGCACACAGCCCCAGGCCAGACCTCCTGGAGCCTCAGGACCGATGCTGTGATCCCCGTGACATCACCCTGCTGCCTCACCATCGGCCAATCGGAGAATCGAGCACGAGCTGATCACGTGCCCTGCGACCCCCACCCCCCACCCCCCCCCCACCCCCAACTCCTGACCTTTAAAAAGTCTTTGCTGAAACCCTTCGGGGAGTTCAGGGCCTTTCAGGGCAAGAGCCACCTCGTCTCCTTGCGTGGCCCTGCAGTAAACCCTTCTCTGCTCCACACTCCGTCGTTTCAGCGCGTTTGGCCTCTTCTGTGCGCCCGGGAGCTCGGACTTGCGCGGATAAGGCATCCTGGGTGTGGGGCAACGCCCATCACGTGGTAATCGTGTGGGCCTCGGCAAGTTACTTCCCTCTTCTCAGATTCAGTTTCTTCACGTGGAAAATGTGAAGAGTAGCAGGTCCCGTGCCTTAGCGCGTGGAGCACTTACTGCGGCTCCAGCAAGTGGTCGCGGCACCTCAGCTGTGACTGTTTTTCCTAACACTTCTGGGGCTGCAGGACCCTGAAGCCTGGCCCAGGTCTCATCAGACCCCTGGTGAACCCGCGAGGGGCCGGAACGTCAGACGCCGCTTCTGAGTTCTTCGCTTTATTTGCAAGGAGACGTCTCAACAAAGCGTCAGGAACACTTAGGAATATATTTGTCCCTATATAATCAAGAAGAAAAAACACAGTGCAGTGAAACTGTTGTATCTTCTCCCAGATAGTTTGTCAGTGGAAAAAACAAGAGAGGCAGTAGTCTGGAGTGGGAAACTGGAAAGGAACATCCATGGGACCCGACAGGAGGGGCTCAGGCAGGAGCGGCGTGAGGGCGCTTCGTCCTGCCCCATAACAAGACTTCAGCGCTGAAAGGTCCACATCCCAGGAAAGCCTTAAGCAGCAGGCCAGCTGGGACTGTCGTTCACCCCGTGCGTCACAGCACTGCGGCCTCAGCCTCCTTTCTGGGAGCTCCTGTGGCTAGACTAGACTTTCTTAGTGGAGAGAGCAGGCGAGGTGCAGCTTCCCGGTGCGGGCAAGGGCAAGCCGTCCAGCCCGGCTTTTGTACTGGTGTCTGCTTTAAGCTGCATCTCACAAGCCTGCTCTCTGTTCTAACGAAACCAAGAATTGATTCTGTTTTCATTTCTGATTCACGCATTATTTTATGTAGACTATTATCCAGTCAAAACAAACTTATAAAATAGTTGCTGGATCAGGGCCCCCCCAATTTAACAGTTCATCTCTTTGTGGAGATCTAAATAGAGAGCAATTACCGGTGGGATTTTACTAGAACTCTGAGATCTGGTGTAATCTAAGCAAACTGACCAATGAATAAAGCCAGACTGCAAGTCATCGAATTAATATTATGCAGGCAAATCCCAGAGTTACCCTCTAGCTGAATTCACAAAGCATATTGCTGGGAAGAAAGACCGCACGCATGGGATCCTGAGGTACCTCAGACCTTCAGTGTGCTAGGGAAGCTTTCCACCCCTGAGCTGCGCGATTCCAGAAAGGTCTCCAACCTGACCCTAAAGCTGCAGGCACAGCCCCAGAGCCTCTTCTGCAGACCGATGTTAATAAAGCTGCCGGCGGCCTCTGTGGGAAGCCCCAGGGAAATCAACGGAAACAAGAAGAGCTGCATCTGTTTAGAGCATAATTTTACCTGCTTAATGGGCTCTGACAAACCCTGTGCTTTCATAAACCAACTGAACTACCCTTTTAATCCAATTTGCCTCGAAAAGTGTTAGATCACACAAGAAATTAGAACAAAACAATAAAAAATTCCCAAAGATGTTATGCTGAGAGCCCCGCTGGGAAACAGATCAGTCCTGCAAACTCGACCTCCTTTCCTTCGGGATTGCAGAGCTGCGGAGGGGCCGGCTGGGCAATAGATGGTCCTCAGCCTCAGACCAGCCTCGCTGCCGATGGAGAGGCTTTGCCAAGTTTCTGGAAAAACTACTTATGCAGCTCAGGAATTACATTTCCCCATTATAATCACATGCTCTAAATTCTGAGGCCACCTTAATTGAGAGCAAATGTGATCGGCGTGTCTGAGAGCGCTGTGGGTTTTGAGCCGGGAATGCAGCATCTGGAGACAGCTTCTGGGTGAAGCAGCTGAATCTACCACCCCCCTCACCCCCCAACCCCCCCGAGCCTGGTTTCCTGGATTCGCTGATGCCAGACCACCTAATGCAGATGTTGTCTCTGGAACCCTGCCCGTTGCCTGTCCTGTTTCTTACAGATTCAGGCTCACAGGTCTCATGGGGCAGATCCCCACATTTTCTGGGCCTGTGCTAGTCCTGGACCAGTGATGGATGGCCCTCCCCCTCCCCGACCTTGGCCCGTGCAGCCCTTGCTAACACGGCACTCGGAATGGCCTCTGATTCTGCAGCAGTGGAACCCTGCCTCCACCCTCCCAAGCTCCCCTGTGCCCTCCTGTCCTGAATCCAGCACAGCCCTGGTCATTCTCTCTCCTCCTTGTTGCCCGGGATGTGGCTGCCCCTGAGGCTGTCGAGTTAGACAACAAACAGAGAAAGGGGAACAGCAGGAGGCTGGAAGCCTAGGTCCTGACGTAGCTGAGACCAGACTCCGAGGATTTACACGGGCAACGGGTGTAAAAGGAATGAAATAGCAAGTACCCTTCGCAGCCTCTTCTCTGGTTGGCTGTGCTCGGAGTCTGCAAGAAACAACTCCTCCAGGCACTGACCACAGCTGGGGGGCTCGTCCAGATCCAGGAGAAGATACAGGCGTTGGGATCGTTAAGTCAGCCTGGGGTAGGGGGTTGGGGGCTAGGACGGCACCTGTTCTCACGTCCCGGTGGTTACGAAGGAGCCGGAGAAGACAAGAGAGAACCATGAAAAGCACGTGACATTTGGGGGGAGATCTGTGAACCGCTAAGCTGTGGTTCAGTTTGATTTTTGATAGGATTTTTTCATATCGCAAAAATGCATTCAGACAGAAAGAGCCGCCACGAAGCACAGACAGTTTGGTGTGACTCGGCCGAATCCTCGCCCTGTAGTCACCGCCCCCAGGACCTTCTTGCTTCTGACGTCAGCCCGCAGCTCCCCTTCAAGTCACGCTTGCACAGCATGGCTCCGCCGGCCCCACCCCCAAGTATGCGTTCATAAATCTCCTTTGCCCTTGGAACACATCTGCTGTGGTCGACGGCGGCTTCTTTCTCTGATGCTCCTCCCGGGCTCTCACGTCTCTCATCACACCTCCTCCTCTCCTTCTCTCCTTCTCCCTCTTACGCTGGCATCCCGCCTGGCTTAGGTTGCTCTGTAAGGGTCTGGACAGAGCGGCCCTGTCCTGGCACACAGAGAAGGGTCAGGTCAACAAGTAGAAGTACCGGAACTACTTGTTGGAGATCTTGTGTCCTCCTTACCTCATGCCCAGCCCAGTGATCCTACCCCAAATATTCTGCCCACATTGATGCCCAAAGCTCAGCTTCCCTGTGCACCAGTGCCAAGCTGAATCTCAGAGACAGAGTTTTGGGTGAAGTAGTAAAGAAGAGCTTTATTGCTTTGCCAGGCAAAGGGGGCCACAGCGGGCTCATGCCCTCAAAACTGTGTGTCCCAACCCGGAAGGGGTCGGAGGAGTCTTGTAGGAATGGTTCAAAGAGGGCGTGGTCAGCTCGCGGACACTCTTCTGATTGGCTGGTGGTGAGGTCATCGGGAGCCGGCATCATCAACCTTCTGGTTCCAACCGGTCTGGGGTCTCCGTGCTTGTGAGCAGCAGACAGTTAACTTCTCCCACCTGGAGGGGGTTTCAGTGTCTGCAAAACAGCTCAAAGATATTGTTGTGTGTGTATCCCTTGAGGGGAACCAGGACCCTGCCCCAAGGCTGCGCTATTGTTTCCCTTGGCTGTTTGTTTCTCCCTGGTCTTGCATCCCCTCCCTTCCCTATTTACCAACTGCTTGTATCTGCCCATTGGAACCCAGGGAAGGTCCTGGAGGCTGAATGAAGGCTATTTCCTGTAATCAAAGACATGGGGGACGCCGAAAGGTTTCTGTGCCCGGGAGCCCCACAGGGCCCTGCTTGGTATCAAAACCATCCTGTGTCCTAAGCACAAAGTTTCTAGCAGAGGTAGTGGGTGAGGAAGGGGTGCCTCAGGGCATCTTCACTCTTACAAGGCCGGAAGGATGCTTCCTTCCTGATACTCTTTTATTAACCTTGCTGGAAGCCATACACGTTGCCCCGAGGACTTAAGATGTGAGGATTTAAGTCTGAAAGTTTAGCGGACGATCTGCCTCAAGTCTGTGGGTGTTTCCAGGCATCAGGAGCCTCGGACATTTGGAGGCCTTTTCACAAAGTTGTGGGGTGAGACTGGGTGTAGACGCAGCTGAACCATAGTTCTGCTTAGGGCCGACCCACAGTGTGATTGGTGGAGACTTCCTGGGTGTTTCCTCACTTGGCGCTCCAGGAAGGATATTTTGACGGCTTAAAAGGCCGTAGAAAATTCCAGCCGGCAAGAATCCAGAGCTTCCCCACTGCCTGCCCTCGACCTTCTGTCCAGAGGGGGCCCAGCCGACCCCTCCGGCTCTCCTTCCTCACCCCACTCCCAGGCTTCTGGAGCACCCCAGGGGCCACTGGGCAGCTTCTTTCTGAAGTACCTGCCACCTGCTGTGTCCAAGGGGCAGGAAGACACAAGGGAGGGACAGCCCCCATCACCTGGCCCAGCCGCCTCCTGGGACATCCCTTCTCTTCAGTTTCAGGGCCGTCAGAGGGGGAGAATTGCCGAGAGCGGGCCTCAGTCTCCCTGGGACCGAACACAAGCCTCCCCCGCTTATGTGCCTTTATAGGATGTTTCACGGTGGGACCCACCCTGGCTCATCTAGAAACCTGATGTCCCCTCCTGGTGCCCTCGCCCACTTTGGACTAATCTCTGGTCGGACCGAGGCCTGACTTTTGGTTTTATTTATGGAGTTTCTTGGGATCACCCTGGTTCCCTCCCGCCAGCTGGGGGCCGCTGGCCCGACTTTGGCTTTTGCCACGTGTGTGAGGTATGGGGGCAGTTTGGCGGCCCCTCCTGACGCTTGGCCCGTGTGTGGCGTGCTGGGAACACTTAGCGTGTTGCCATGGCTGCGGGTGCACAGACTGGCCGGGTCCTGCCTCCCCTCTCAGCTCCGATGACCGTTTATCGCAGGAGGCTGGTCTACCCTGTGTGGGCCTGAGAGTCTATTTAAATAGCGTCTCAGGCTTTGGAGAAGTCATTTCCCACCCGTCTGTTTAAATTCTATTTGGATTCCCAAATTTATTGAGCAAACATGTAATTTTCATCAAGTCTGATTAAGTTGTTTTTTTTTTGAAATTTACTTTTGTCCAATTGAGGAACTTTTCTTCTATTCCTAGTTCGCTGAGTTTTATCATGAAAGATAATGAATGTTGTCAGATACTTTTTCTGTATCTATATGATCTGAGGTCATAAGAGGTTTTTTTCAACTCTATTCTGTTTGCGGCAAGACATACCTGGGCCCTAAGCTAGGCATTTACAACGGGCCTCCCGTTTACATTTCATGGGTCAGGAAAAAGTGGGCTTCAGGCCAGACACTTACAACTAGTCTCCTGTTTGCATTAGGAGATAGATGGGCTCCAGGTTAGACATTTAAAATCAGCCTCCTGTTTGCTCTCCGAAATGGAAGTAACAACAGAAACAGGGTAAGTAGCCAGGCTTTTGTCTCTTGAGGACACCCGTAAGATAACAGTCACGGTAGGGACAGAGAGGGACTAAACCCTGGTAAAAGATCAGGAGGTCACACATTTCCCATCCTTGGGGGCAAGGGAGACATTGCACATGCGCAGAAAGGCTCCTTGGGGGTCAAAAAGGAGGGGGCACCACCCCATCATAGGTGACGGCTAAGGCCGTCCCATAGGCCTCTGGGCTGTAACCCATCCTGGAAAAAAGTTGCACACGCATGCTGGGGAGGGTGCTAGGGCAGGGCAGGTGCGGAGAAAGAACCCAGATAATCGGCCAGAGGTAAGCAGAGACCCGGAAGCGCTGCCCTGTGCGAATGACGTAACCGCCGCGTTGCTGCGCTCCTCCTCGCTGCGGGGACGCCCACGCCCTCCGCTCCGGGCGCGCGTCTCTGCCTCGCTTCTGCCTTAACTAAACAGACTGCCTCTCGGGGTGCTCTCCCACTTGCTGTCGTGCTGTGTCTCTAATCATAAACTTGTACCTGTTTTTACAGTTCTGCCTCTTTCACGGGGGGCAGGAGCCGGGGGGTGTGGGGGTCAGGATTCCCGGGTTCCATCCGGGCTCCCAGGTTCAGTTCCTGGGCGGGGAACCAAGATCTCCCTTCACGCCACCGCTCCCTGCCGCCTCTCCGAGATCATGCTGACATGGTACACTTGGCCATGTGTACATTATCATGATTTTTTTTTTTTTTCGATGTACGGGCCTCTCACTGTTGTGGCCTCTCCCGTTGCGGGGCACGGGCTCCAGACGCGCAGGCTCAGCGGCCATGGCTCACGGGCCCAGCCGCTCCGCGGCACGTGGGATCCTCCCAGACCGGGGCACGAACCCGCGTCCCCTGCATCGGCAGGCGGACTCTCAACCACTGCGCCACCAGGGAAGCCCTATCATGATTATTTTTTGATGGATTTGATTTCCCGATGTTTTGTTGAATATTCTTATGTCTGTTTTTTTGTGAGGGATATTAACAATACATTTCTCTTTTTATAATGACCTTGTCTGGTTTTCGTATCACATTGGTAGTATTTTTCCCTGAAATGTTTGTTAAAACCTACCAGTGAAGCATTCTTTGGCCTGACGTTTTTCACCAGAATGTTGTTTACTCATTAGATTTCTTTAACAGATAGTGCTGTTAAGGTTTTCTATTTCTTTTTCTGTCAATTTTGATTAATTCTTTCAAAGAATTTATAAATCTTATCTAACTTTTTTTTTTTTTTTTTTTTTTTTTTTTGCGGTATGCGGGCCTCTCACTGCTGTGGCCTCTCCCGTTGCAGAGCACAGGCTCCGGACGCACAGGCGCAGCGGCCACGGCTCACGGGCTTAGTTGCTCCGCGGCATGTGGGATCTTCCCGGACCAGGGCACGAACCCGTGTCTCCTGCATCGGCAGGCGGATTCTCAACCACTGCGCCACCAGGGAAGCCCCTTATCTAACTTTTAACATTTATTTGCATAAAGTTTTCGTAATATTTGCTTGCTTTCCATTTAATATATATCGAACTTTTGTGATGTCTCCTTTTTTATTCTGATGGTAATAATTTGCTTCTCTTTTTCTTGGCCAGTTTTTCTAGAGGTTTATTAACTTTATTGATTTTTTTGAAAACCTGAAACAACCAACTTTAGATTTCATTTATTTTCTTTATTGTTTCTCTCTATTCTGTTTTCTTTATTTCCACTCGTTTTTAGTATTCCCTGTCTTTTGCTTGTTTGGGGCTTAATTTCTTTTCTTTCCCTAATTTATTAAGGTAGAATCACAGATTACTGATTTCAATTGTTCTTTTTTATTATATCCATTTAAAGCCATCAACTTATATTTAAACACTACTTTTTGCTGCATCCCACAAATGTTAATATGTTGTATACCCATTATCATTCAGTTAAAAATAGTTTCTGATTTACTTATAATTTTTTCTTTGACCCATGGATTACTTGAAGATCTGTTGCACCATTTCGAAAGGGGACTTTTCTGATACCTCTTTTTATTTTAATTCAGCCGAGGTCGGAGAACAGACTGTACTATTTTGATCTTTTGGGATTTACTCGTACCAGTTTAGTAACTATTGATACTTTTTAAAAGATTCCAGTTGATTCTTATTTACGGTAACAGTTGAGGACCACTGGGCTAGATGATCTTTGGGGGCCTGCCTAATCTAATAATCTATGACTCTTCGCTTTCTTTTGTTAGAGAGAAGTTCTTAAATAATGGGTTTTCTGCTGACTTACGTGTGGGTGGGCTCTGCTCCACGGGGAACTCGCCTTGGACACCTGTTTCCTGGGAGCCCGTGAGGCAGTGCAACGGCTGCCCCCAGGCCAGGCCCGGAGTCGTTTGTTCCAGGCTTATGGACAGGCTCCACTTATCTTGATTCATATCCTTTCTGTATGTGATGTACTCCAACAAGAGCCAGAAACCAGCTCTGCTAACAGCTTTTCTGCAGAGACGGGACTTGTGCTATTAATAAAAGAAGAGCACTTAATGAGTTTGATTCATTTAGGAGCTTTGCAGGGTGACAGATCATCTGCAGAACATATTAATTGGGTGTATTGAGTAGTCTGGGATGAATACCGATGTTATTAAGGCCCCTGTGTCAAAATGACTTCCACTGCCGAGTCATAAAGCTAAGGCATAGGAGGGAGATGTTATGAATATAGATTGAACCCATCTCAGGCATTGCAATGTGCGTTTCCTCCTTACTTTCATTATTTTGGAGTTAACTCTGCTGAAGCATCTATTTCAGCAGGAACGCCATGGGCAGCCCTGGTGTGGCCCTTCTTTGACACTGCTAGTCAGAGCCAGAGAATGTGGGGAGGGAGATCTCACTGGAGTTTCTGATTCTAGCCAGATGACTACTTAGGTCCTGTTCCACGGGAGGCTCTGTGATTCCTAAAATGACTTGCAAGTTACTTTCAAGGTGCCGATTTGCTTGTGCAAAATCTCAGTGGCCGGGCTCTTTGTCCTTTCCTTACTTTCCTGATTCACTGTCTAATGAACCCATTCTATCACAAGGCCTTAGGTGCCCGCAGGTACAGCCTGCAGAAGATGGAAAGGTGACGGGCAGCAGAGGTGCTGGTTGAAAGAAACAGTTTTCTTTTTCTTTTATTCTTCCAGGCACAGTTCAACATTTTCTTATATTTCCTTTCCTTTGTTCTGGACATACACCCTGAACAATTGATATTATGATACACACTTTTACAGATAAGGAAACCAAGGCTCAAAGAAATCAAACTGCCCGCAGTCATGCTGCAAGGGTTATCTGATGCTGAGGCCTGTATTTCCCCTTATGACTTTTAAAATCACACATAAGACTCTTGGGAACTTTTGATGTCTTAGTGGCCCTGGGGGACAGCTCATCTGAAGATTCTCCCCAGCCCCCTTTTAGACTTTCTGTCACCCTGAATTTTCAAATTCTAGTTCTGGGACTGCTTCCAGAGAAAATATTGTCTAAAGTTCCATTCTCTCTAGGTAATACTTGGCCTGTTACACAATAATTTCACTTGAGTTAAGATTTTAGTGGCTGCCTTTCCCACACACAATGACCCACAATGGCAGAGAAATTGCTCAGTGAATTCACAGAGATTGAGAGGTAATTAAGTTGGATACAGAAAAAAATAGGAATACACATAAATCATGAGAGGAAGACATATAATTTAATAATTATATTCTTAGAGAAATACAATGTTTTGAAATTGAGTTTCTAATAATGCTGGTTTAAATTTTATTTGGAGCTAATTTTAAATGGTTTGTTCTAGAAATATCTGTTGATTCAGGAATGGTAGAAATGAATGGGATGGTATTTCAGATAAAGAATGGTGCCTCTCTTTAGCCTTGACAAAATAAAACAACACAAACAGGCAAAAAATTTTATAGGCTGAAAATGGCTTAATAGGTTATATTCCTTGATAACATTTTCAGGTTAACAGGGAGATTCAGTATCTCCAAACAAAGTAGTTAACAATGTGAAAATCTCAGATGGCCAGGCACGACTTGCAAGGGGGATATATTTGGACAAATATAGGCTTGGGCACAAGATGCTTTGAAATGCCAGCATTAGAGGCAGGCTGACGAGGAGAGCAAATCAAGTCTGAATAGGACAAGCCTTGAGGAGTTCATGTCAAATCTAGCTCTCCCACCAAAGCCCCTGGGCACATGCCGACTCTATAGAGATATTCCCACACATGGGCGCCCCTTCAAGACAGGGATAGATAAATGTTTCACCTAATTTCATAGAGACAGAGAAAATTAAACAAAATGAGAACAGAGGAATATGTTTCAAATGAAAGAACAAGAAAAAAAATCTGAAAAAACAACGAATGAAATGGAGATAAATAAATCACCAGATAAAGAGTTTAAAGTATTAGTAATAAAAATGCTAATTTAACTTGGGAAAAGAATAGATAAACTCAGAATTTTCACAAGGGACTAAAAAATAAATAAAAATAAAAACCCAGTCAGAGCTGAAAAATACAACTGAAATGAAAAACACACTAGAAGGAATTAACATCAGACTGGGTGATATAGAAGAATGCTTAAGCAATCTGGAAGATAGAATAATGGAAATCATGAAAAAAGAAAGCAAAAAGAAAGACAAATTCTAAAAAATGAGAATAGTTTAAGGGATCTCTTAGACAACATCAAGTATACCAATATTTGCATCATAGGAATCCTAGAAGGAGAAAAGAGAGAGTACAGGATTGAAAATACATTTGATGAAATTATAAATGGAAACTTCCTGAAGGTGAAGAAACAGATTTCCAGGTGCATGAAGCAAAGAGACTCCCAAACAGGGTGAGCCCAGAGACTCGCACCAAGACATTTCATAATCAAAATGGCAAAAATTAAAGATAAAGAGAGAATTTTAAAGACAGAAGAGAAAAAAAGAGTTGCATACAAGGGAAGCCCCATGAGGTTGTCAGCTGACTTTCTGCAGAAACTCTGCAGGCAAAAGGGAGTGGCAGGATATATTTAAAGTGCTGAAAGGAAAAATCCTGCAACCTAGGATACACTACCAGCAAGTTTACCATTCAGAATTGAAGGAGAGGTAAAGAACTTCTCAGACAAGCAAAAACTAAAAGAATTCATCAATATTACACCAACCCCGCAAGAAGTGTTAAAGGGTCTTCTCCAAGTGGAAAAGAAAAGGCTATAGCAAGAAATAAGTATCTATAGGAAAGGAAAAATCCCACTAGTAAAGGCAAATATATAGTAAAGTCTGAGGATCAACTTAACTAAGGTGGTACAAAGATTTAAAGATGAAAAATTGTAAAATCAAGTGTAACTGCAGTAAGGGATATACATGAAGATGTATAATATGACATCAAAAACACAAAGTGTAGGGGAAGCGAGTAAAAAAATGTAGATATTCTAGAATGTGTTTGACCTTAAAGGACTAGCTACTTGAAACAAATAGATATAGTTACAGGTCAACATATATGAACCTCACAGTAACATCAAAAACCTACAATAGAAACACAAAAACAAGAAAGAAAGGAACACAAACATACCACTAAAAACATCATCAAATCGCAGGGGAAGAAACTAAAAGAAGAAAAAGGAACAGGGAATAATGACAAAAACAACTGGAAAACACATAATAAAATGGCAATAAGTACATACCAATAATCATTTTAAATATCAATGGACTAAATGTTTCAATCAAAAGATGTAAGGCGGTTGATTAGATTAAAAAACCAAAACAAGACCCATCTACATGATGCCTACAAGAGACTCACTTCAGAGTTAAAGACACACACAGATTGAAAATGAGGGGATGGAAAAAGATATCTTATGCAAACTGAAGTAAAAAATAATTGGGGTAGCAATATTCAAAACAGACAAAGTAGGCTTTAAAACAAAGTCTATAACAAAAGACGAAGGGGACATGGTATAATGATAAAGGGATCAATACGAGAAGAGGATATAACATCATATATGTGCCTAATATAGGAACACCTAAATATATAAAGCAGATATATAGGGAGAAATGAAAAATAATTCAATAATAGTAGGGGACTTTAACACATCACTTCCATCAATGGATAGATCATCCAGACAGAAAATCAATAAAGAAACAGTGGCCTTAAATGGTGCATTAGATCAGTTGCAATTAATAGATATCTACAGGACATTGCACCCCAAAACAGCAGAATACACATTCTTTTCAAGACACATGGCGTGTTCTCCAGGATAGATCACATGCCAGGCCACAGAACAAGTCTCAACAAATTTTAGAAGCTAGAAATTATATCCAGCATTTTTTTTTCTGACCACAATTGTATGAAACTAGAAATCAATTATAGGAAGAAAAGTGGGAAAATACAAACATGTGGAGACTAAACAACATGCTTTTAAAAAACCAATGGGTCAATGAAGAAATCAAAGAGGAAATAAGAAAATACCTCCAGACAAATGGAAATGGAAATACAACTTCCCCAAACCTATGGAATGCAGCAAAAGCGGTTCTAAGATGAAAGTTTATAGTGATACAGGCCTTCCTCTAGAAACAAGAAAAATCTCAAATAAACAACCTAACATACCATCTAAAGGAATTATAAACAGAAGAACAAACAAAGCCCAAAGTCAGCAGAAGGAAGGAAATAATAAAGATTACAGAGAAAATAAAATAGAGACCAAAAAAAAAAAAATAATAGAAAAGGTCAATGAACCCAAGAGCTGTTTTTTTTAAAAAAGGTAAAATCGATAAGGCTTTAGTCATGCTCATTAAGAAAAAAAGAGAGAGGACTCAAATGAATCAAATAAGAAATTAAAGAGGAGAAATTACAACTGATATCACAGAGATACAAAAAATCATAAGAGAATACTATGAACAGTTATATGTCAACAAATTAAACAACCTGGAACAAATGGATGAATTTGTAGAAACTAACAATCTTCCAAGACTGAATCTGGAAGAAATAGGTAATCTAAACAGATTACTAATTAATAGTGAAATTGAATTAGTAATCAAAAAATTCTCAGCAAACAAGAGTCCAGGACTGGATGGCTTCACATAGGAATTCTACCCAACATATAAAGAAGAGCTAATACCTATTCTTCTCAAACTATTTCAAAAAAATTTCCGGGGAATGAGCACTCCCAAAGTCATTCTATAAGGATATCATTACCCTTATACCAGAACTAGACAAAGTCACTACAAAGAAGAAATTTATAGGCCAACATTTGTGATGAATATCAATGCAAAATTCCTCAACAAAATATTAGCAAACTGGGCTTCCCCGGTGGCGCAGTGGTTGAGAGTCCGCCTGCCGATGCAGGAGACACGGGTTCGTGCCCCCGTCCAGGAAGATCCCATGTGCCGCAGAGCGGGTAGGCCCATGAGCCACGGCCACTGAGCCTACGCTTTCGGAGCCTGTGCTCCGCAATGGGAGAGGAGGCCACAACAGTGAGAGGCCTGCATACCGCAAAAAAAAAAAAAAAAAAAAAAATTAGCAAACCAAATTTAGCAATATGCTAAAAAAACTTAGCATACACCATGATCAAATGGGATTTATTCTAGGGATGCAAGAATGGTTCAACATCAGCAAGTCAATGTGATACACTACATTAACAAAAGGAAGGATAAAAATGACATGATCATTTCAATATATGCAGAAAAATTATTTTACAAAATTCAACTCTCATAAAAGTTTGTATAGAGGGAACATATCTCAACATAATAAAGTCCATTTAGGACAAACCAACAGCTAACTTTATGCACAATGGTGAAAAGCTAAACGTTTTTCCTTTAAAACCAGGAACAAATCAAGTATGCCAACTCTTGCCACTTCTATTTAACACAGTGTTGGAAGTCTTAGTCACAGCAATCACACAAGAAAAAGAAATAAAATGCATCCAGATTGGAAGGGAAGAAGCAATACTGTCATTATTTGCAGATTACATGATAGTATATATAGAAAACCCTAAAGTCTCCGCCCAAAAACGATTAGAACTAATAAATGAATTCAGAAAAGTTGCAGGATACAAGATTAATACACAGAAATCTATTGCTTTTCTTTAATAATAAACTATCAGAAAGAGAAAGCAAGAAAACAATCCCATTTAAAATTACATCAGAGGAATAAAATACCTAGGAATAAACTTAACTAAATAGGCGAAAGACCTATACTCTGAAAACCATAAAGGAAAACCATGAAGGAAACTGAAGATGATACAAAGAGAAATGTTCATGGATTGGAAGAATACTGTTAAAATACACATACCATCCATAGGAATCTACAGATTTAATGCAGTCTGTATCAAAATATGTGTGATATTTTTCACAGAGCTAGAACAAATTATGCTAAAGTTTATATGAAACCACAAAATACCCCAAATTACCAAAGCAATGGAGAAAAAAGGACAAAGCTACGGGTATCATGCTCCCTGACTTCAGACTATACTACTAGAAAGCTACAGTAATCAAAACAGCATGGTACTGGCACAAAAACAGACACTTAGATCAATGAAACAGAATAGAGAGCCCAGAAATATAGCCACACACATATGGTCAATTAATCTATGACAAAGCAGGCAAGAATGTACAATGGAGAAAAGGTAGTCTGTTCAATAAGCTGTGGCAGGAAAACTGGACGGCTACATATAACAGAATAAAATTAGAACATTTTCTCACACCATATACAAAAATAAAGTGGATTAAAGACCTAAATGTAAGACTGGAAACCATAAGACTCCTAGAAAAAAACATAGGCAGAACACTCTGACATAAATCATAGCAATACTTTTGGGGTGTGTATCCTAAGTAAAAGAAATAAAAGTGAAAATAAACAAATGAGACCTAATTAAACTTAAAAGCTTTCCACTGCAGAGGAAACCACTGACAAAACAAAAAGACAACCATGGAATGGGAGAAAATATTTGCAAATGATACAACTGATAAGGGCTTAATATTCAAAATACATCTCAGACAACGATATCGAAAAAATCTGATTGAAAATGGGCAGAAGACCTGAATAGACATTTTTCCAAAGAAGAAATACAGATGACCAACACCTCACACCTGTCAGAGTGGTTATTGTCAAAAAGACCACAAATATCAAATGTTGGTGAGGATGTAGAGAAAAGTGAACCCTAGTACACTGTTGGTAGGAATATAAATTGGTGAAGTCACTGTGTAAAACAGTATGGATAGTCCTCAAAAAACTAAAAATAGAACTACCATATGATCCGGCAATTCCACTCCTGAGTATATATCCAGAAAATATGAAAACACGAATCTGAAAAGATACACACACCCCGGTGTTCATAGCAGCATTTTTTACAATATCCAAGATATGTCAGCAACATAAGTGTCCATCAACAGATGACTGAACAAAGAAGAAATTATATATATATATATATATACACACAGAGAGAGAGAGAGAACAATATATAACAATATATATTGTATGTATACATACATACATACAGTGGAATATTAGTCATAAAAAAGAATGAAAAATTGCCATTTGCAATAACATGGATGGATCTGGAGGGTATTATGCTTAGTGAAATAAGTCAGACAGAGAAAGACAATACTGTGTTACCACTTATATGTGGAATCTAAAAAATAAACAAATGAATAAAACAAAACTGAAACAGACTCACAGATATAGAGAATAGACTAGCGGTTACCAGGCCGGGAGAGAGAGACGCGGGGGAGACACAAGATAGGGGTGGAGGATAAGAGGTACAAACTACTCTGTATAAAATATATAAGCAACAAGGATATATTGTACGCTACAGGGAAATACAGCCATTATTTTATAATAACTTTAAACGGAGTATAAGTATAAAAATATTGAATCAGTATGTTATCCACCTGAAACTAACATAATATTATAAATCAACTATACTTCAGTATAGAAAGAAGGAAAGGAAGGAAGGAAGAAAGAGGTAGCTTCTTGGACTTGCTCTGTCGTAAAGTTATGCATTTTTTTATTAAGTTCTGATTATTAAGGTATGTAATTGTTGTCCCACCTTAGATAGATGGCTGGCCCTTTCGTAACCAACAGGGGTGGATGATTAATTGTTAACTCTCTGAAACACGCAGTACTATTAGCAAAAGCCTTCCCCGCTCCTGGCTGCCTGCATTTATGACAGTCTCTTCTAGATAGGAGTAATCACAAGTAATATATGACCAATGCTAATTAAAGTTATGTTTGTAATTTAGGATGGGCACAGTGCATCCAAGCACAAGTAATTACCTCTATTAATTCCACTCAGTGGCATCCGCTAGGGTAGGGGAACTGGTCACAAGTAGCCCCCTGGGTCCCCTCCAGTCTGATTGCTTCTCTGTCACTATTCGCCCTTCTGTACTGGTCTGCTCTGGCGACCACGACAAAGTACCATAGGCTGGGTGGCTTAAACAACAGAAAGTGACCACAGTTCTGGAGGCTGGGAGGTCCAGGATCACGGTGTGGCAGGGTAGGTTTCATTCTGGGGCCACCCTCCTTGGAGTGTAAGTGGCCACCCTCTCCCTGGGTGCCCACAAGGCAGAGACAGGGAGAGAGCAAGCTCTTGGGAGTCTTTTCATATAAAGGCACTAATCCCATTGTGAGGGTCTCATCCTCATGTCCTGATCACCCTTACCCAAAGACCGTCACATCGTGGACGAGGGCTTCAGCATATGGCTTCTGGGGGCAGAGACATTCAGTCCACGGCACTAGCTGAGTGATCTGAATTATCACAGCATCAAAGGCTCATGCACTTGGACGAGGTGGGGAAAACAGCCAGCCTGAGTCAGTGTAAAGTCCAAGTTCTAGAAACTTTAAGGAATGCAGTTTAACATGTAATAACCAGCGTATGTCCATCAGGAAACACCAGCTGGAGTGAGGCAGGTCGCTGTGTATTCCATGACCTTGGAGTCACCCTGTCTTATGAAACAGGTGGGACGTTTTTCGTGCATCTCAACTATGTTATCGATCTGTTTCGTCACTCTGGTCATTCCTGGATACAACCATCACCTACTTCCTAACCATGGACTGAGAATAAGTATATTTCATCACTATCCTGTATTTCTGCTTTCTGAGTGTATTCCCTCTTCTGGGACATTTAACTTGCCCTCATGCTATAGACTATAAATATCAAATAACAAAATAAGAATGAGATAGTGGATGACAAAACATCCTGTGGTCCCTCCAGTTAGACGCATAAGGGCTTCTTGGTAGTTGGTCAGAGTATAATTCAAAATTTGACTTTGGCCCAGAAGCTCTTTTTAGTTTCAGTCTGGTTACTAAGGCTTAACGTGCTATGTCATGTGTTCTCACCAGGTGAGGACTTACTGTACATTTTTGGAACTTGTCCAAAATGCTACTTAGCCTTGAATTTAAATATGCCGTGGATAAAGGCAGCTTCAAAAGCTCTTAAGCGTTAGTGCTTAAGCACGAGGTCAGCTGTCATTCATTGGGCAAATCATACTCTAACTTGGTTGTTTGAGGGCACGTTTCTAGTAGCCCATCATATATGAATGTAATATGTGCAAAAAGTACCCATCTTCTCTTCTAGGAAACTCCACAGCTTGTTATTTGGAAAACATAAGCAGATATGTATGTTTTTGATCACGTGACATAAGGAGTCATGTTTCTAATATCGTGACTCTGACAGGAGAGGGAATCTGTTATTTATTGAGAACTGGCTATATCTGCTCATTGTTGTGCTGGGCTCCTTCACAAACGACTCTTCCAGTTTTTAGGGACAAGAAAATTGAGGTTTGGAAAAATGATTAAATTACCCCAAATCATAGCACAGGTAAGAGCAGACACAGATTTCAAACCCAGGTGTTTTTTTGTTTTCTGTTTTTTTGCGGTACGCGGGCCTCTCACTGTCGTGGCCTCTCTTGTTGCGGAGCAGAGGCTCCGGACGTGCAGGCTCAGCGGCCACGGCTCACGGGCCCAGCCGCTCCGCGGCACGTGGGATCTTCCCGGACCGGGGCGCGAACCCGCGTCCTGCATCGGCAGGCGGACTCTCAACCGCTGCGCCACCAGCGAAGCCCAACCCAAAGTGGGAGAGCTTTCCACTGCACAGTGGTTCTCAACCTGGCTGCATGTTGTAAATACCAGGGTGGGAGGAGTCTCTAGAAAGGTGACCAGCGCCAGTCTCCACCCTCAGCAATTTTGATTTGTTTGGCTTGGAGTGGGGCCTGGACACTGTCATTTTAACAGAACGCCTCCCATCCAGGTGGTTCTGCTGTGCAGCTGGTGGAGATCCACCGCCCTCTCCCACTGCTGCTTCAGAACGAATAGTATTATTTAACACCATAAGCGGGTGAAATTCTCAAAAGGAAATGATGTTTAGCAATTTGAAAATGGGCTGGCGGCAAACGATCAGAACGCTTCTATGCTTGTGTCCAGACCACCAGATACGCAACCGGAGCCCCAGGTAACCTCAGAACTGACCTGCTGTGTCGCAGGAGACAGAGAGCCAAGGTGGAGCCGCTCTGGCTTTAAACCTCCACGGAAGCAGGTCACGAGGAAGACACATGCTCAGGATCTGCATCGTGAAGGGGAAATTCTGTGTTTGGTTTCTGGACAAAACTGGAGCATACACATGGATTATAAAACAGGTTCATACAGTTATTCTGAAGATAAATGAAATAACAGGCATGAATGGATGTGTGAACTACGGGACACTCTACAATAATTATTAATTTCATAAAGCACAAAATATTAATGAAAGTAAGTTCATTTTTCCACCACATTCACTGATTTGTCTCAGTCCTGTTATTAATGTCACCTACAAATTGGCACTTGCCATGTACCTCTACAAGGATTAAATCCTGAGCCGCTGCAGCGGCTGACCTTCAACACCCCCTGAAAGGAGTTCAGGGTGGAGATCAGGAATGAGGCCCTCTGCGCTCCGGGAAAAACTGGCAGAAAAACAATTTTATGAGCCCAATTCTTGCATCTCCTTGTATCTAGAAAAGCACTAAGATCCTTCACGGTGACGTCGGTTCTTCGTGACAAGCAGTAACCTTCACGAGACTAGCAGCAGCCTTCTACAAAAAATATGTGCATGTATCCCCTCTTCACAAAATCACACATAGCCTGACCTTCCCCCTAGCTCTCTGGAGCAGTTCCTCAGAGCCATCTGAAATGCTGTCTCCCGGGCTACAGTCCTCATTTTGCCCCCAATAAAACTTAACTCACGGCTCCTACCTTGTGCATTGTTTTTCAGTCGACATTAACTATTGTTTTTTAGGAAAGGAACGCAGTGCTTGGAGAGCAGCATGTTTGAATCTTGGAGGGGGGAAACGAGGAGGAGGGAGATCGTGGTCCTGGGGGAAGCCGGCTCAGTCGGCTCTCGCCGCGTCCTCTAAACCTTCGAGCTCCAACTTAGAAGGAAGATATTGCAATGAATGACCTGAAAAATGCATCTTTTACCATTAACAATTTGTTATATTTCAGACAGGAAAGATAATTATTCTCATCAGCTCATGATCAAATCAACTGAGAAATGGAATATTTCCTGCCACATCAGTCGACAAAGGACGTCACAGTCATTGGAGATTGAAGCCACCTCTGATGGTGAGCTGGCGAGCCCTGAGGGGACTCAGGAAGGAAACAAAGAACACCTGCCACCTGGCAGCGACCACACGGCAGCCACTCCCCACGGTGAGCCCTGGGGAAACTCAGGACGTGAAAGCACAGGATGCAGGCCCCACACGGCTGAGGTGCACATCACAGGAATGATTTCAGTGAGCCTGTAGGGCCTCAACTATACTCACACCCCTACTTCCCTATCGATACCCAAAACCTTTTTGGGCTTTCAGGCTGGCGGGTGTAGATAAGATACTGGAATGTCCCTCTGGGCAGAAACCGTTCCGAGAAAAAGGCCTGGAAAACAGGACACGTCTGAGACATGCCCTAACCGCGAACAAACAAGTACGGCGGGGGCAAGAATGCCTAAGCCAATGAGTTTAAAGGTCGCCCCAGCCAATGAGTTTAAAGGTCGCCCCGTTTACCCAATCATTGTGAAACTCCAAATATACCCGCCCTATAAGTGAATAAACCTATAAAATGTGTGTGATTCCGCTTTTACGGGTTCCTCTTCGGCCTCCTGCGTGAGGACCAAGGAACCCCGGTGCACCGGCTCCTAATAAACCTCTTGCGTGTTGCAACGACTCTCGACTCCTGGCGGTTCTTGGGCGAGCTGGGATCCCTCGGAGACCGTTCAGGTCTAACAAGCCCAGACTCTTGCAACTTCCCATACAGAGAAAAGCACTACATTCCTTCACTTGAGATACCTGGTTTTCTTTAATTAACAATAATCTTTTGATGTTCTGACTACCTGCCCTTTGTTGCAAAACTTCTAAGTAACCTGGGTCCCCCCTTCGCTTCCTTGGAGCAGTTTTCTCAGGGTTACTTGAGATGTTGCTTCCCGGGCTTGAAGTGCTAAAAATTCCCACTGAGTAAAGCATAACTCTCAACTTTTAGGTTGTGCATTTAATCTTTCAGTCAATACAGCTAAGAAACCCAAGTATACCGGATTTTTGAAGCCAAAGAAAAAAGGAAAATATTAAAAGCAAAAATCTGGACAATAAGGCAAAATTAATGCTCATTTATTTGTATTAGCTAACTTTTTATCTCAGATATGAAGGCGGTAGTCCTAGATTTAAATATCTTTTAAATGAGCTATTCAGAAGCATAAAGAAATCCCATAACCTGGCTGAAGCAGTGAGTGTGAGGTATGACATCAGGGGTGAGACAAAGCAAGTTAAGGTCAAAACTGACCTGGAAGAAAGTCATCTTATTAAATGGAGTTGGTGGCACGCATCGACTTCCGCAGTAGGTCAAAATGTTTCCGTCTCCCAGTGCTAATTTTCCTCCGGGCACCCCTCTCGTACCGGCAATGTAATCCCGACAGTAAAGAATTGGCGATCAAACTATGGATTCCAGGCTGAATATGCTGATTTCATAGTACGTTTAGGAAGGGAGCAGCAGGGAAGATTTCTTTTCAAATTAGTTTTGTAAAATAACTCAGGTTATTTTAGACAATCCCCCATACCTTTTCCCGCAGGAACAGCCTTTGAAATTCCCTGAAATGTAACTCTATTCGTTGCCGCTTTCAGAGAAGCTGTGCATATGGTCTTCCCCTCGTGCAACAGACTCAAACCCTTTCATCACCACAGGGAAACTCAGGGGGAGTTTGCTTCTCCGATGGCTGGAATACATTTGAAAAAACAACGCACAAAAAGCTTCGCGTCTGCGCACCTGCGGGAGATGTTTGCATTTTAGGACGTTTTACAATCAGAGTCCGCAGCCCGGCTGTGTGTTTGCTGCGTCAGCTGGTCACCTCCCCGCCGCCCGGGGCTCCGCGTGGCCAGCTGCGGCCTGAACTCCCAGAGGCAGCCGGCTTCCAGGGCGCTGCAGTCACCACGGCCGAGTTTTATGCGCAGTCATCATCATCTTCCCTGATTTAGTCTGAAGTGAGCAGAAAGGGGAAAGAAAAGAATCCTCATGAAAGGTTTCCAAAATCTGGGGGCTGAGAATTATCCTCGCAAGCGTTATTGGGGGCGAAGGGGTCAGGAATCAAAACGACGAGCGTGCTTTGGCGGAGTGCAAGCCACGGTCAGCTTTCGCGCGCTGATCGCCGCGGGGGAAACAAGTTGAAAGCTTTGTTCCTGTGCGGGGGGCGCGGGGGGGGGGGGGAAAGGAAACAAGTGCAGGGTTGTAGACTCTCTTCTAAGTCGTGTTGAGCCAACGAAATTGTTTGAGGGAGCAACAGTTCTCCAATGGAAGCTGCAAGGACCAAATTTCCAAGGCATTGCCGACTAATACTTTTTGTAAAGTACAATAAAAAGGACTATTAGGAAAGAACAAACAAAAAGCCATAAAATAGAAGCCTACTGATCTCACGCTTGGATGTCAGGGTAGTTCGGATTGCTAGAAAAGCTTCTTAATGCCGCTCTCTGTTTTGTACTTTCCTCACCGTGGTCACTGCAGGGTGGCACGGGGGTTGGCCCTTGTTTTGAGGGGCACCGGCTTCACTTCTCCACAACTTCTTCTCTTCCTTTAAGGTCTCAGTTGAGATGTCCCCGCCCCAGAAGCCTTCCTCAGTGTCCCCAAGACTGGCCTGGTTCCTCTCCTGTGTGCTTGCCTGGCAGGCTGTGCTTTCCCTAAACCTACGGGGATTATGTTTTATTCACCTTCCTATTTCCACGGCTGTTGAGACCTGGTGCAGAGCTGATGCTCAGTAAATATCGTCCGGATGTATTTCTTTCAAGTCAAGAGAGAATTAAGGTGCATATTGTTCAATGCCATTATTACCTGAACTTGGGGTAGGATCATTCCTGGCATTAACTAGACTTATTGCCCTGTTGAGAAGAATGCTTCCTTGGCAAGAAAACAGAATGAATAAACAGCAGTATATTTAGACTCTGGGCAAGTCTTATTCATAGAACTTACTCATCAAGTGGATTTTATTCATGAGCTTCAGAAGAAAGATTGAAGGTTTAATCTGTATCCCTGCCTTAGAAGTAGATGTATATGTCTTGGGAAGCTTTTCCTGTCTTTAAAATGTATTGCATTAGAAGATTTGTCTTTGACAGATCGTGATTCTTTTGACTCACAGACTTGCTCAGAGTATAAATTGATGTGTGCAACAGTTTCCCCCAAGGGATGAGGAAACGCCTCACCAGAGGAATCGAGAAGATTTTCCCTTCCTTGTTTCCCTTAAGGATAAAGGGGAAATGTGAAAATATGGTTTCTATTTTATGAATGGAGCTTTTGCACTTCCTTGGGGAGAAGAAAGGCTCACCGTCCCCACCCCCCACCTAACAGAACAGGTCATTGTTTGGATAATCAAAGGAAAGAAAACACAGTTCCCTTGAAAGATGATCCAATTGTTTTTCTCCCCTTGGTGGGGGGTCAGTTATTCCATAGCAATTCTGACCAAATCAACATTAAAGAACCACCCATGTGCCCCGCCAAGGGCACACTGTCTCTGGGCTCTGCTCTGAGGGTGGAAGTAGCTGTCCTGTTCTCTCCAGGATGTCCTCACCAGGGACACGGACCCTCCATTGGCCCCACGAGCCTCTTGCAAAGCCACAGTCTTCCTTTGTTTGCAAAGGAGGGGAGAGCACCGAGGGGTCTTCATGACGCCGAGCACCTGGGGATAAAGCAGGAGTCTCCTGTGCCAGCGGGAAATTAGTCCAGTCTAACCACACAGACCCGGTGAGCTGGAGACCAGGGGGCGGAAACCCTGGACCGTGGACAGCATGAGCCGGGCATCTGCCCCTGAAGTGTGCACCCTGCATGACCTGGAGACCGAACACACAGCTTTTCTTCCCATAGGCGGAGCGATTTCTAAATGTGCAGAGATTGTTACGCTTAATAATTTAAACATTTGCAAAAGAATTATTGAATACATCTCAAAAATTTTCACCATTAAGGTTTTTTTTTTTTTCAATCAACTGATGATGAAAATGCCACTGCTGCGATCACGTGTGAGTCTGTGCAAAATGTGGAGATTACGAAGGGCCCCTGAGTGCCTGGGATTGGAAGCTGAGATGTGCACGGCCTGGCTTCTTCTCTGCAGCTGCACAGGTGCGTGCAGGGCAGGGAGGGAGGGGCGGTAAGGTCACAGAAGGATCCAGGCATCCCTGGGTCTCCCCACTGAGATGCCATCACCACACCTCCCTGATGCCCACGCCAGCTGTAACACCTACCATGGAGGAGAGTCCGCATGAGAGAAAAAGAAGGGAGAGCGGCCGAGAGCAGGATGGACCTTTTCCCACCGGTGCTTGGAGTGGCCCCCAGGGAGGAGCTCCAGCCTCCCCAACCATCCTGCCGGAATAAAAAGTATAAGGGGGAGAAGGACAAGGAGAGAAGGAGAGGAAGAAGAGGCCTCACCACTTCCGTTTTCAAGGTTAAGCCCGATTCAAAACTGACCCTCGCAGGCCACGCTTCCTCTTCCTGTGGCTGGATTCTTGCTAAGAGGTCGGGGAGGGTGACAGCACGGAGGGTCGGGGCTCCTGGGGCAGAGACCTGGCCAGTCTTGTTCAGCTCTCCTATCCCAAGAGCTGAACCCTGATCCTGACATAAGGGCGGCCCAGAGTTAATATTTGTGGCACGTTTGAATGAATGAATGCCCTCTTTCTCCTAAAGGCTGACAGAGACCTCTGACCACAGATTTATTTCCTTGAGTTTTGCCTAAATGGCTTTCATTCACCCTGACCTGACTCCTTCCATTCGCGGCACAAGTAAGGTTGTTCATTCGTGTTAAACACAAGAAAATGACAGAGCTACAGATCAGGATCTCTGGAGAGATTCTAAATGATTCTAAAGATTCTCAACACAATGGGAGTCTCTCTGCCCTGTATACAGAAGCAGATCCGTTGATACAGTTCCCAGGCTGCTAGCAGGCATCGAATCCCATGGCACACACACACACTTTTCCGTACAAGGGGTGTTTGCACAACAGTACCTGAAGGCAGAGGAAAAAGCACATTCATTGTGTGACGTGAAAGGTCCACTTCATATTCATCACTGCGTGTGTGTGCGTGCGTGTGTGCGTGTGCATGTGTGTGTGCGTGTGCGTGCGTGCGTGTGCGTGCGTGTGTGCAGGCCGTCCACCTCACAAAGGTCTTGGTGAACAGAGTCATCTTGGGCCCCAGTCATGGGTACTGTGTTCCTGCCCCATTTACAGGGGTCACGTCCCCTCTCCTTTCACTTATTTTTCTCTCTTTGCTTCTCATTTGCACGTTCCCTCTCTTCCTTGCATTCTAACTGTTCTTTCTCCTTTTTTCTATTCTATTTCCCTTTCTTTTTACTTTCAGGTCTGGTCTGGAATTCCCTGTTTGCCCCCCTCTTCTGTAAACCCACACAGAGCTCAGCCGGGAGGTGGCCTCTCCTGCTGTGCTTTGGTTTGAGCCTGTTTAAGACGCCCACTTCCCGTGACGGGACAGGGGTGTCCTCCCTGACGGTATGTCGAGATGGAGCTATTTGTTTATCATCGGTTCTTCCCACTGGCATTAGAAGCTACGCGGGGGCACTCCCTTGAGCTGCGCCTAATCCGTGTAGAAACTGAAGAGTATTTGTGGAATAAATGAATAGACGCCGAACGTGTGTGTAGGTAGACAGGGTACGTTTCACAACTTGATGTAAACAGATGCCTGCACTGGCGCCAACTGAAATGAGGACCCCAGGGGTTTGCAAAGAGCGGCTGAATCTCCTGAAAGCAAAAGCCTTACGTTCCTTTCCACTCTACACCCAGGGACTTGCTGGGATTTCTCCAAATCCGCAATGTGTGGTCGTGCCAAGCCCTGACTATTTATCTCTGTGATGAACACTTAACGCAAATGGCAAGTCATCCCGAGGGCGGCTGGCATCCATACCCACTGAGAGGGCCGGCGGTAGAGTGTGAAACGCTGATGTCAGAGGCCATTAACGCAAGTGAGAGCGAACGCTGTTCATCAAGGTCTGATGGGATGTCTCCAGGTGGGCCAACCACTGCCACCTGTTTACAGAAACATGCTGCTAATCAGCCAGTAAAAGCCTGCAGATATCTGTGTTTCTCCGTTAGATTCGTCTCAATTAGTAAAGCTAATGTGTGCAGAAATACTGAACATTTTATTTTAATGGAAAGCATCCTGCTGGGTGAGAAGTAGCGTTTCTATCTGGAGCCCCTTTCTTTAGCACGAGCTGTTGATTCCCTGTCTTGAAAGGTTAATGACATGTTTATGGCAATCAAAACACTGATGTCCACTTTTTTATAATTTTTTTGGCATTTCTTACAAGTCGTTAAAAACCTTGCAATCCGTTTCCTCAGTGATGAAGCTCCGTCAGGAAGGTAATGACCCAATTTGTGAGTTTGAATTGTATCGTGTCTTCTGTTGAAGCAACAGAAGGGAACTTGCTTCCTCATGGATGTTTTCTATAGTGTGAATAGTTTCCACACAAATAAAACAGAAAATACAACCAGGCAGCGGCGATGATGGCCTCGTGCTCCCTGCTCTCTCATTCCTGGACAGTTGGCTCTGTTTTATTATCGTGCCTGCAGCCTGATTTCCGCGGGGAGGCTCTGTGGAACGGAACGCCAGTCGAATTCCAGCTCCCTGTGAATCCCGACAGCCGATGCTAACACTTAGGTGTCATGGTATCGCTTCCTGTTTTTTATACTAGTTTTATAATCTGTAGAGTAGAAAATGAAAACAGCAACAGCAACACAACCAAATACCTTTCCTCTCAGTCTGCCTATTACATTTGGGATCAGCAGGGATCAAAGATAGTTAATATAGGCTGAAAGGTGATCGTCTGCCCCTGCAAATTTTGAAAGCGACTTGAAGCGGTTTGCACAGCATGGGCATTCATGCTCACCAAAAGCTTTCCTCTGGAGAGTGTGCGTCTGTAGACTGTCTTTAAAAAACACACCCTGCAAAAGAAACCCCCTTTTGAAGAGAGTCCTGTTTTTTGCTGCTCTGGAAGAGCAGCGTTCAAGATGTACCCCAGTGAAGCAGGGGGCTCCTTTCCCGAGCAGCTTGGCTTCTCTGCTCCGGGCTCCCTGGAGCTGAGATGCTGCTCTGGGCTCTGGGCTAATGCAGCCCGAGTTTTCTCCGTCCAGCTCTCACCCAGGGGTTTTGGCCTCCGTCCTGGGAAGTTACAGAGGAGGACAAATAAGTCCGTGTGACGGCGCTGCCATTTAAGTGTCTGTCCCCAGGCAGGTGATGAACTTATTAAGGGGTGGCTCTTTCAAAGGCCCCTCGGGGACAGCTCTCTGTCTCTCTGGCTTCTGTGCTCAGAATGTAGCAGTCAAACGGCCCCTGACCGGCCAGACTTCTGTGTCCTTTGTTTCTGCCTACACACCAGGTCTCCTGGGTGACGTCTTAGGCGTGGAGGCTGCCGCCGCGGCACCTACTCAGGCAGGTCCTTCTTCCTGGGACTGGCTGACTTCAGGGTGAGCAGAAGAAAATCAGATTCAAGAAATTGTAAAGCAATGCAGCTCGGTGAAATGCTTAGAAGTAGAGACATCGACCTTACCAACTCGAGTTAGAGTTTGGGGCTCTGTGGGGATTTTGGGTTAATATGGCGTCTCCTCCAGGGTCCCTGCTTAGTCCTGTGGTAGATTTCTAGCAGTCACAGTGGGTACATCGTTGTGAGAACCTCACGAAGCCATAAGCATATGTGTTTCAGCAGAAATATTGCTTCACATTTTTTGAAGTGAGTCAAGTGTCAAAAAAATACATCCAGTATCATCATAATGGCAAAACTGGCCACAGAAGCAGCTAAATCCCGAATATTCTCTCCTTTTAGATGAACGTTTCAGTTTTGCAGTAAATCACCCTTGTGGAAGAAAACGTCTTGTCGCCATCCACGTTTTCGTTTACTGTCAATAAGATGATAGTCTAAGACTTACAAATAACTATAGGCTTTATATTTATAGCTTTATCTTTTTGCATTACTTAGAAAATAAAATCCAACAGGTTCATTGTACATACTGAAGTATTCATATATTTATAGTTATGTATTTCTGTGGTTTCTAGCTGAGATTACAGTAGTAAAGGCTTTTGTGTATGATTCTTATAGCAAATTACATTTAACAAAAGAGTGGGATTTTAATATAGTAGAAAATTAATAGAGGACTAAAAATTAAGACTAGTCACAACTAAAGTGGCTGACGGAATTAAAAAGAAACTTGCAACTTCTATTTGTCAAATGGTAATTGACCATGTAATCTTTTTTTCTCATGATACTTATTTTAGTTTTTTCTTTTCTTTATTTTTTAAATTGAAATATGGTTGATTTACAATGTTGTGTTAGTTTCAGGTATACAACAAAGTGATTCAGTGATATATCTTTACCTATATCCATATATAATTCTTCAGATCATTTTCCATGATAGGTTATTACAAGGTATTGAATATACTTCCCTGTGCTAGACATTGGGTCCTTGTTATTTATCTATTTTATATTTGGTAGTGTGTATATCTGCTAATGCTAAAATCCTAACTATACTTCCCCACCTTTTTCCTTTGGTAACCCTAAGTTTGTTTTCTAAGTCTGTGAGTCTATTTCTGTTTTGTAAATGAGTTCATTTGTATCATTTTTTTTAGATTCCACATATAAGTGATATCATGTGATATTTGTCTTTGTCTGACTTACTTCACTGAGTATAATCATCTCTAGGTCCATCCATGTTGCTGCAAATGGCATTATTTCATTCTTTCTATGTCTGAGTAATCCTCCATTGTATAATGTACCACCGCTTTATCCATTCATCTGTCAGTGGACACTTAGGTTGCTTCCACGTCTTGGCTCTTGTAAGTAGTGCTACTATAAACGTTGGGGGTGCATGTATCTTTTCTAACAACGGTTTTGTTTTCAATCAAAACTGTGGGAAAGGAAGCTTAACTTTGCAGTTTGTTACAGAGATCAAGTTCAAGGGAAATGCAGATTTTGCCCAACAAGATGAATGTTTGTTGAACAGCAGGGAATTTCTAATATTTGAGTAGGCGGACTCAGGAGTCGGTGAGGATCCTTCACTGGTATCTTTCAGTGTGCTCTGAAGGACCACTTGGAAGGAGGGAGTGGGCAAGCGTTACTGAGGGGTCCAGAAGTTGTAAGTGAGTCTTTCAGGATTCCAGTGGATCTCTTTTCCTGGGGGAAACTTGGAAGAGGAAAGCAAATGGTACCAACTACAGCCCCACCACCGCACGTGGTTTCGGGGTCACAGCTAACGCTCATTGCCCTCCTTCTCTGCCAGCCATTCTAAATCCCCTTCATCCAAATCAAGATACACAACAGATCCATCACCACAGCGTACTCTTCCAGTTCCATAATTCTTCAGTTCACAGAAAACATTGAATTTGAGATATTGGAAAGCAAATAATTTGAGTAGTTCTAGGATGAGTAATGAAGTACGTCTGGACTGATATGGACTGGAGCTGTAGACTCCTGTAGTTGTTAAATTCCATGCCAGAGAGATGCCCTAAAGATCATCATTTATAGAAGGTGACTTGGGGCCAAGACAGGTCAATTAGCTCATTGAAGATCAAAGAGGAGCAAAACCAGGAGTGAAGGGCTGCGTCTCCTAACCCCTTGTTTCAGGAGGTGGTAAAGGCTAGAAAGCCAAGCCCTAATTCGTTTTCAACGAATGGTGAAAACTTGCTTTTACTTCAGACATCATTGTTTAAAACTCTCTAATTTGGGGGCTTCCCTGGTGGTGCAGTGGTTGAGAGTCCGCCTGCCGATGCAGGGGAGGTGGGTTCGTGCCCCGGCCCAGGAAGATCCCACATGCCAGGGAGCAGCTGGGCCCGTGCGCCACAGCTACTGACCCTGCGCTCTGGAGCCTGTGCTCCGCAACGGGAGAGGCCACAGCAGTGAGAGGCCCGCGTACCACAAAAAAAAAAAGTCTCTAATTTTTCTCGTAAATTAGAAGATAGAGTAAACTAAAGTGAATTTTAAAGGGGTTTTTTTAGCCATCTTTCTGAATAACTGTGATCTCAGAATTGTTTTGTAGATACTAGTTGTAAAAGGAATAGAAGACTGAATCAAATGTGCGTGAAGCAGACACACACACATAGATGTTTTTATTTTATACTATGTTTTAAAATCTCTAGTTCTTTCTGAAAAATGAAATGTGGGAAACATTTACCAAACGTAGCATCATTTAATAGAAATTTTACTCTAAAAGCTAAAGTATAGGAAAACAAAGTTGTAAAATGGAAGCCTATGTAGGTCAGACTTTTTCCGAAGGCTAAATTTCAACTTACTGTTGATTAGCAGAGAATAGAGGCTGCAGAGCCCATTGTATCTCTTCCAGCTCCGAGAACACAAACAAATGTGGTGGGACTGTGGGATTGCCTTGCGTGGATTCAACCCAGATTGTTCCCTGCACTTAAGTCATAGCTTATATTTGATGCCCTTGGCCATCTAGGCCTGGGACATTTTAACCTATATAGAGTAATACGGTTTGCAATACTTTCTTGACCTTGATGTCTTTAAATTTCACGTTAATTTTTATTGGTTTCCATCCGCACTCTTTCCCCCTCACACCCAGGCATACACATTTATGGACTTTGAAGTTCAGCTTTGGGTGGTATTTGAAGAACAAAATTTGCTTTTTCAATCTATAATTTTTATTACCTTGTAAAGAATTGTTTGAATCGTGATGCTTTTTAATGGAACGATCAGAAATATAGAGAGCAACTAAATTAAATAATTATTTAATTTAAATAATTATTTAATTTAATAATAAACAATCATCATAATAATTTAATTATTATTAATAATTTAATATATTAATAATTTGATTTAAATAATTAAATAATTTAAAAATGACTTTTCCACACACCTGCACACCTCCCGTAGACTTTCTACTCCTTATTCTCAGTACAAAGTACTGGTGGTATTGCCTGAAAATCCCAGTATGAATAGAGGTCAGCTTTCCATAGACTTCGCCGCTCCTAGTTCAGCCATATTCATACGTGATCCACAATTTGGTGCATTCAGAGCAGCACTAAAATTCTGTTAAATTAGGTCCTTGAAAAGCCCAATAGAGCAAATAGGATCTCTAGCTCAATATACTTTAAAACATGACTCTCCTTTCTTCATCCCTAACTTAGAATCCATGCTTAAAACTAGTTGAGGGGCTTCCCTGGTGGCGCAGTGGTTGGGAGTCCGCCTGCCGATGCAGGGGACGCGGGTTCGCGCCCCGGTCCGGGAGGATCCCACGTGCCGCGGAGCAGGTGGGCCCGTGAGCCATGGCCGCTGCGCCTGCGTGTCCGGAGCCTGTGCTCCGCAACGGGAGAGGCCGCAGCAGTGAGAGGCCCGCGTACCGCAAAAACAAACAAACAAACAAACAAAAAACTAGTTGAATATGACAAGATTCAAAGTCAGAATGGTTTCCCAAGTAGCTACATATGCTTTGTCACGATTTTCTCAGTTGGAGAGCTCTGTTTATTGTTCTGTATCTTTGCATTTTTAAGGTGTGTTCTACCATGTAGTCTCTTAGGTATCCTATAATTTCAGCCTAATGACAGGTAACTGTGCACCTCATTTGGGAAACTGCGGCCCCAGAGGTTCAGAGACTCGGCCTGATCGCACAGCTGTTGTGATCAGTCTAAGGCAGAGTTGCTATCAAAGCCACACGTGTCCTGCTCTGTGGTCTCCCTCCTGTCTGCTGACCCCAAGTTATGCTGTGGTCCCTACCCGGGTTTCCAAATTAGGGTGTCATCACAATTTAGAGATTTAAGAGACCTTAAAGATGATCTGAATCAGAAGCCTTAAAAGGACAAAACAGAGCCCGAAGGGATTTCAGTGATTCTCCCGGCTACATCCATTTTCAGGCCAGAAGCCAGGAGTCCGATTCTCGTGCTCTGGCTCACTTCAGCTGCGTTCACAGCACTCTTAGGGGGATATTTCCAATTACTCCTTTCATTAAAACCCACTACTCCATCATTAGGCCTTTAGTCCTAACTAGTTTTTAACTACTTCTAGATCAAAAATCACTAAACCAACAGAGTATTTTGGCTTCAAAGTACATAATGCAGTACTTCTTTTAAATAGGTAACCATAGTTTTCCAACTAGAAATCAACATAAAATTTCCATACACTCTTTGACTTTAGGGAATATGAGTAATATGAGATGACTGTTTTCACTATTTTGGAGTTTTTCTTTAGATGATTGTATAAAAAAGGGAGAAAGAATCATTTTTCACTACCCTGTAGCTCCCTGGATTTCTCTCACAGTATCTGTCTTAGGAGAATGCTGATGGTCAAATTAAACTCTCTTAATACAATGGTCAAAATGAAGAAGGCAGATATCAGGCTCCAATATCATATTCTAAATTCTCTTTTCTAGCTCTTAATAATTTCCCTTAGAGTATAGATTTGTGATAAAGCAAATATACATGCTCTCCAGAAATGCGTCCGTATGGCACAGCCCACGCTGATGTTATCTCAGTTGGTTAACAAGTTTCCTGCCAAAACTATTTTTCTTTTCTTCATTCATTCTTTAGGTTCCTCGAAGCCCCTACTCCCTTTATACATCTGTAGGCACAAATGCTTATGACTAAAGTGTAAGGGGCAAAGGTTCTTGTGAGAGTTTATATAATTATACTTTTAAAGACTCCTGAGGGAGTTAGATCAGAGACATGAAGTATATACTTGGAGCACAAAAAGAACCAGTTCACTGCCTAACGATTGGCTGCGTATCCCAAAGCAACAATGATCAGTTACTATGGTTTTTAAAAAGCAGATCTTCTTGATATTAACGGTATAGATATAATGTCTGTTGATATCTTTGATTTAAAGAGAGGCCTGGGTACAGTGATAGAACTTCTTTTCCAAGCAAAATAATTCACATTTTTTGGAGCTATGATATCATATATTGCCCCAAGATTTATGGGAGGTGCAGCATTTCCATTTAGCATTTTCATATGTTCCGGTAATGAGATGGTTTCCTTCAGTTCCGCTGCATTACTGTCTTGCAGCACCATTTATATTCCTTGTAAGAGAGGGCCCCAAAAAGCCAAACCTAGACAATAATATCCTGAATTGCACCAGCACAATTTAATACAGTACCATTACATTTAAAACATTTACACAGACAGTTGCAAATCTACTTATTTTAAACACAATTTATATAATACTTTGACAGACAAAAATATATGTTTAGAACTATTATATGTATCTGTCTGTTCAGTAGCAAACTTACAATAAATTACACATCATACCAGAGTAAATCTTCTTAAAGACTAAAAAGAAAGAGTCACATTTATGTTTGAAATGCAGTGCTAGTTCATTATTTCCAAATAAAAAAAGCTAATAACACAGCCATTACATTAGATTCACTTATTTCAAGCTTACAGAGTCATTTGATAGTCACATCACATTCATTACTTGTAAGTGTAGCAATGAAGTTGGATGTCAACATGGAGTGTTTGAAAGTTTGTTCCTAACACTTCAGCCCGGCTACAAGCTTGATATTTTGAAAAGCATGTGTGAAAAGAAACGCTAAAATGACACAAGAAACATGTTACACTTATTGTAAAAGTATGAAAGTAAAATACGTGTTTTATTCTAACGCTTTATCCACAGGTATTGCCTCCAAAGGTTAATACACCCAGTGTCTGGGATGTTGCTGTTTTATTTTCATTGAGAACGGGTTTTTGAACATTAGGCCCACTGAGGAAAGACGGAGGACTCCAAATCCACGCGCGTTACCCATGACGTCGAGACGGGGCAAATGATGAGCATAAGGCGTTGTCTACCACGTTTGACAGTTTTGTTCCTTCCTTAGAAACTGGGGGATTTGTGTGTAAATGATCCTAAATAAAGACCCTACGACTGTTGTTTCATTCCTTTCGATCCTCAACTTTTTTTTTTTGTCCTTTTAAAAGAATCATCTTGCTAATATTTAGCCATTTACTGGTGTATTTTACCCTCACCTAGTGTTTTTTTTTTTTTTTTGTATAACTAGTTTGAGAGTAGGAAAGAAAGAATAAGTTAAATAAACACAGAACATTATTTATTAGCTTACATTATTTAAGTTTTCTAGTTTTTAATATCTTGGACAAGGTAAATGCTTTTCCCCCTTTATCTTTCTACTATTATAAAATGAATGGAATGGAAGAAATTTTCACTATTAGTATTAATTCTTTTTCACTGGATTTAAATATGGTCATTTGGACAACTGTTGCCCAACGAAATTGTGAACTATAATATCGGTAGGGACCATACTTCCCTGTTTCACTCTACTGTAACGTGGGTGGTGTGTTTCTATGGAAGCATGTGCCTAAAGGAGTTGAAACAAAAACTTATGATGATGGAGTGGGTGAAACTAACCATTCAGGTGGGAGTGCTGGAAAGAGGCCCATATGAAGTATCGCGATCGCCGGGAGCTGCAGTGCATCAACGCAACTACCTTCACCTGGCAACGATTTCTACCTTTGCGGTTTTAAAAAAATGTGTTTCCTGCCCCCGTTTCTTCTCTCAACCCACGTCCGAGAAACTTGGGACTCCCACGCTTGCTGGTTCCCAAACTGTGCTCCTTTCCAAGCTCTGCATTCTGAGCAAAGAGATGGGTACAAAAAAATTCCCTTTTCATTTAGGTTACAGACGATGTTTTGTAAAGATTCTGAATGCAATGTCACATTCACCATCAAGCTTGGATAAAGCATTAAAAGTATGGGAATGACAACATATAAAATTATTTGATTTCACATTTTAAAAATTACCCTGTAAAGTTAATTCATGTTTAATAACAAAGGAGAGTATTATTTGATGCTGTTGGACCATTGCAATCAAAAAAAGGAATTCTAGCTTCCCAAACACGACTTTTATACTTCATGTCGAACACTGAATTTTCACTTTGTCTGTGAATCACAAAAAAAGAAGTATTTTTTGGAAAAAGTGCTTTAGTTTGAATAATTCAGGCTGACTTTCTTTGACTGGATCAAATGCTTAGATAATTTTTCTGCTGATCAGCTCACTCTGCTTTTGTAGACGCAGCTCCAGTTATTTCTATAATGTGACTGATGGGAAAGCATTTAAAATTCGAAAATGGATACAAACCATTACATATAAATATACACATATTTTTTTAACTCCAGAAATGGAGTAAAATAATATTTAATGACCAACCTCATGAAAGTTATGTAGACACCAAATGTTAAAATTAAGTCCTTCTTCCCTTTAGGACTTAATTTTACTTTCTCCTTTCTTCCGCATTTTAAAATTCACTATATACGATCTGTAGTGGTAATCTGTCCAGTACCTAAGGTTGGTTTTTGCAAAAAAGGGCCACGGAGTAGCTCTCTTGACACTAAATCATCCTCATGAACTAACATTCAAAATCGAGTGGTTTCGTTTTTCTAAGCTTACTCCCATCAGGATGTGTGGTTTGCCTCCTCACTAAGCTTAATTGGTGTGTAGCTATCGCACCTTACAAATGGCTCAGTTTCACTTCCAGTACGAATACGTAGCATAGCAGGTCAACAGATTACTTCTTTTCTCCTGAAGCAAAATTTTCTAAACTTCAGATGAAGGTAAAAGTTCCCTATTGTCCCCGTCACTTTCTACTTAGTGGCCTTCTTGATTTATTGCTGTAAGGTTGCCTGATAATCACAGCCTTTCTCGCCGTAGGTACTTTCCCCAGTGCATATGGTCGTTGTATGGTAGTTTTAGACACACCCAAAGGAGCCAGGGATCCTCTATCAGGACGGAATCTACTTTCCTATCATCTTGCATGTCAAGAAATGCCACTGCACAATATTTTCTCTGTGTGTGTCTGCTTTGCCTGCACTCGGCATACTACATACCACTACTAAAAGAAAACCAAATTGCATATTCAGCGAATGTTATAATTAAGAACATGAAAGAAGGAATTATTCATCACATCAGGGAAATCAGCTGCTTAATTCGCTGCACCGTTCACTGGAGTGTAGGGGATTTATTCTCACAGCTTCCGTGTGGGAGTTAAACTAGACTCACAGGGCGTTCGCTAACAAGGCCAGAATCAGGGCTCCCCCAGTCCCCTTGGCTTTCTCACATCTACTTCCTTTTTCCATAATCAAGGTGGACACTCTTTTTGGCTCTCCACTCTTTGAGTGGGGTTTTATTCATGTCTGAGTACTTAACAAAACTACTGAGAGTCGAAATCAGATGAGGATGAGATGTGTCCACGAGGGAGAGAGAGATGCTGCTTCAGGGTTACTTCCTTCTGGCTTGTCTTGGATGTGCAATTGCACTATTATACGGATTTTTGTCCTCCTGAACGTTATTTTTCAAATATATTTTATATGCCGCCAACCACCCTTCCGGGACTAGCCTGCTCTAGCGCCCCGTCTAGGAAAGCAGTGAGGGTGTGTTTATCGTAAATTATCTTCAGTCCCAGACCCGTCTGGACTGGAATCCATGCTGAGGAGGGCCTCCTGATTGGTGAAAGTCGAGGTGAGAGTTGTGCTCTGCCGCGGCTTCACAGGCGCAAGTTCATCTAGCTTAATATTTTCATTTCTGACCAGAATTGTCCTGTCCATGTTTTCTTCACTGTGCCTTGCAACGACAGCATCAAGTACATCTAATTTTGGTGGCAAGGTTCCACTTTCAAATAGGTATTTGGCTAAATAAGAGATGCAGATGTTGGATAAGAATGAGGTCACCATGGCAAGGGTTTTAAATGGGAATCTCTGATTATATATGCCACTTTTATCAATGTAATAACCAGGGTAAAAGATCAAGGGCTGCAGGTTCAGGTACGGCTCCCCGCCGGTCACTCTCAGGAAAAGGCCAGAAATGTAACCCGCCCCGGCCCCGTACGTGTTGGTGCCCTTGACGAAGAGCACGCAGAGCAGCTGCGGGAAGATGATGATGTATACGAGGTCGGAGCTCAGGTACCAGAGCCCGTACACCGTCTTCGTCAGCAAGGCCATGGTCATTGCGGACGCGCCGAACACGAACACCGTGGCGCGCATGACCCAGACGAGCTCCTTGTCGGAAGCCTACAAGAAATCGACACCGGGTCAGTTTTTCTCGGGACGGACGCGCCGGCTCCTCTAGGAGGAGAATGAGATGCTGCTCTAAAGAATCCCCCTGGCTCGGAAGGCTCAGTCTATGGGCAAAGCCAGCCGTTTAAGCCGCAGCATGTGAACGGAGTGCGCAACCTAGGCAACCGCCCTGTGCGCAACCTAGGCAACCGCCCTGGGCGACCTTGGGCGGGGCTTCGGTGACCGCCAGCAGGGGGCGGAGCCCTCTCGGCTCGCAGCCGCCGGGTGCCCGACAGGGAGGTGCGAGGTGCGCGCTGGGGCCTCGCAGGGGAGTGGCTAACGCGAGGGAGGCTTCCTTTCCTTTCCACGTTAAGGAACAGTTTTTCAAGTGGCAGTGAGAGGTTGTGGCCTGTCTGTCTGCCTCTCTTCCTGGAGGGCAACCGCCTTAAGAAACAAGGGGGAGCATTCTGTTAACTATGACCTAGAAACCCTAGAGAAAGGCAAGCCGGAGTCAAGGAAGAAGGTGGAGGGGGCTCTGGGCCCCTCAGCGAGCACGATCGAGCTGCCCTGCGCCCTCGCATTCAATAAGGAAAATCCAATTGGGAGGCTGTTTTCTGACACAGCACGACTTGGAGTTCAAGTGAAGAGCAGGACAGGTGTGAGACCAACACCCATGAAATAATTACTCATTACCTTCTGTCTCTGCCAGGGTTCCTGAATTTCTTTTTCTTTTTTTTGCGGTACGCGGGCCTCTCACTGTTGTGGCCTCTCCCGTTGCGGAGCACAGGCTCCGGACGCGCAGGCTCAGCGGCCACGGCTCACGGGCCCAGCCGCTCCGCGGCATGTGGGATCCTCCCGGACCGGGGCACGAACCCGCGTCCCCTGCATCGGCAGGCGGACTCCCAACCCCTGCGCCACCAGGGAAGCCTCCTGAATTTCCTATCGTAGTTAGTTAAACTCCAAGTTTTTCTAAGTTATTTTAGGTTTCATTGCTCGTTCGTTAGAAAGAGAAGACGTTTAAATTACTGCAAGATGACTGTGGCTCTCGGGAAATAGTTACATCGATTAGAGCGCCCTTCAGTGTTCGCGTGAATGACAACACGCATCGAAAACCTCATATACAGCATAAATAAAGCGCTGAATCAAAGTAAGGTCAGATTTTCACGCAGACTATTAACGCGTAAAGAGAAGCACGTACACAGCAAGCGCAAGGATGCGAACGAGAGCAATAACGTTGTGTTGACAGAACCGTTCTTACGTTTTGTCTGAAGGAGAGCTGGTAGATGTTGCGAGCAAACATCGAACTTGCCGACAAGATGGAAGAGTCTGCTGAGGACATGACAGCGGCGGAAACGGCTCCCAGGCCAAAGTAAGAAATGTACACAGGGCACAGGTGCTTCAGGACAATCGGCAAGATCATGTCGGCCTCCTGGTTGTCCTTGGGGTCGAGAGGCCCGTATCCAGTCTGGCTCCAGTCTGTGGACAGAAACAACAAACACGACCACCAAAGAGCCATCCGCTCTCCGTCCGTCCGTCAGTCCATCCGTCCGTCCGTCCGTCTGTCCATCCATCCATCCGTCCGTCCGTCCATCCGTCCATCCGGGGTCATCCTATTTACTAGGTAGCTTTCGAAATAAAATCGGAACCTACAAACTAGTCTATTGAGTGGGAAATCTAATTAGTCTAACAGGGCATGTTAGTTTAATTAGGTGGGAAGTCCACGTACGGGTCCAGTGAAATTGTCTCATATATTCCAGCCTCTAATGGGTTACAGTTAGTCTTAGGCACAGACCTGAACAGAATATGGTGGTGTGAAATATATATAATTAAATATATATTTCTCACGTTCAGTGTTACAGTGGTGTTACATCGTGCACACTCATAGAAAGTAAGTGTTCTTAAGCTGAAGCACAGAGCCTTCCTCCAAGCGTGCAGAGATGTGAGAGAACCCGTACTGGTTCACTCCTCGGGCACACACATCAAGTGGGTAAAGACGACAGTGGGGCTGTTCTCACCCGTCCTCTTCCTGGATCAAGTCTTGTTATTGGAGCTTCCTCAGCATTATTTTTCTCTCAATTCTTTCTTGCGTCGAATTCCACTTACTAGAAATACGCATGATGGACCAAGGACAGTCCCCTTTTATTGAATAAAAAGTGCAAGTATGGGGCTGAAATTTTCAGGCAGTTTTTAGACTCTGTAGTAAAAGGACTTGAATCATAACTTTATTTTTGCATATATATCTTCTTTACTGTTTAGTTTTACTAGCATGTGCTAAAGAATACAACAGAAGATTTAAATGTCCTTTAGTATATAGTTCCTTTTTTATTCGTTGAACTTTAATGTCATGATTTCAGGACCAAATATGACTGGTTTCCCTTGGAGCCTACCATTTTTCCTTCCTCCATTTTCTATTGCAATTGTTCAAAGCCATGCTTTGATGTGGCCAATTTTATAGCATTAACTGAGACGTTATGGTACCAGAAATAACAACCAAGAATTTGTATCTCATCCAAGAAAAGAATAGGCTTTACGATTTTTTTTTTAGTCTCTTTTCCAACAACACACACACACACTAATGGCCAGAGCTGTTTTCTGATTGTGACGTAAATGCCATCTTTTATTGTAGGGCACACAGTCACCTCTGTCAGCCACCTTTTTGAGTGTTCATCACATCGTGGATGAACAACTGGAAATAGAGCATGTACACTATGAACCACGGTGGTTCTTTTCAAAATTAAATTAAATAGGCCAACCTATAACATCGCCATTAATTGGAAGTCAAAGTAGCCACTGAGCATCGTCCTGGGTCATCTTTACAAAACACAGCAGAGCGAAAGGTAAACTTCCTTAATCTCTTTTAATTACCTCTACCTAGAGGGCAACTTTGATTTTCGGTTCATGTGATATACTTTCATAAAATGCTCTTGAAAGTTGTATATCACGGGAACGTAAGGGTCAGGAGTAATTAATAAGTGGAATCAAATTAAGGATGTGATTTTAAAAATGTTCTGGATAAAATGTAAAATAGATAGCTGGTGGAAAGCAGCTGCATAGCACAGGGAGATCAGTTCGGTGCTTTGTGACCACCTAGAGGGGTGGGATGGGGAGGGTGGGAGGGAGACGCAGGAGGGAGGGGATATGGGGATATATGTATACGTATAGCTGATTCACATGTTTAAAAACACAACACAAACAAACAAAGAAAAACAGAAAAACAGAAACAAAAACAAAATGTTCTGGATAGAGGCTAACTGGGAGATAAGTATCTCATAAAGGTCTTTTTTTTTTTTTCTTTTCTTTTCTTTTTTTTTTTAACCAATTTTGAGCAAGATATTCTCTAAGCGTCTTAGTGCCTTAGTTTATCTTTACCTACAAACTTACTGATTGATTTCTCCAAGAAAGGAAACCTTTAATTAACAAACTATTGAAAATGTAAACAGAAGCCTCAAGTTCAAAGTGATCCTTAGGTGCTCATGGTGACGGCAGGTCAACTTCTGAGTCAGTGGTTCTCAAATCTGACTCACCAAGGGGATGTTTATTATTTATTTCTTAGTTATTAATTTAATTAATTATTTTTGGCTGCATCAGGTCTTAGTTGCAGCACATGGAATCTTTCCTTGTGGCGCGTGGGCTTAGTTGCCCCGGGGCATGTGGGAATCTTAGTTCCCCAACCAGGGATGGAACCCACATCCCCTACATTGGAAGGTGGATTCTTAACCACTGGACCACCAGGAAGCCCCTACCAAGAGGACTTTTAAAAACACCAGTCTCTGGCTCTATCTTAGCTTCTTAAAATAAAATCCCCGTGGGGTAGGATAGAAATGAGTCCCTCCGCCTCTCCAGATGACGACAGTGTGCACCTCGGTTGAGAACCACTGCCGACAGGATCGGAAACACACAGCTGAGAAATATACCAACACTGGGGGGGGGGGGGCGGTGCTCAAAAGTGTCCTATTGGTGAGGTGTGCGATCAAACAATGTCTGAGCTGTAAGACAATTTGTTGACATCTTACAAAGGCAGATATATGAACATGATGAGAAACCATTAATTGTGTGGGGGGAAGAGGGAAAGTGGGGGAGGGAGGGCAGCTGAGTGGTAACTGGTGACTTGGAGGAAGGCTGGGTGAGTCAATTAGTGACGCTGCAAGAGATTTACCTGTTGATGCGCCAATGGCTCCAATGAGTATGGCTGGTAGAGCCATCACCATGCACCCAAAGGCTGCCAGGAAGGACAGCACTTGAGCGTAGGTGGCCGAGGACGAAGACAGGACCCTCTGGAAGTAGGCTTGCCATGGGATTCCACCCAGCATCTGCGTGGGAACCATGGGGACTCAAAATGAATAGGAGGCAAATAGCATCTATTAGGTATTTTTTAATGAGATATATTTTTAAAACAATCACATTCAAAATAGTCACATGTATGGTTCTGAAGGGTAGAAAAGGGTCCTACATGCCACTTGTCTCCATTGCTGTCACTAAGTCATTGTCATAGGTTCAGTTGTGCAGAATTTCTCAAGTGCTTTTCTCTCATAATTATGTAGCACAATATTTTCTTTTGCTTAATTTACCTGCTTTAAGCTGCATTATATACAACTACCCAGAAACCTCCAAGTTGTTCTTATCTGGAAGTTCTAACAACCACAAAGTTATCTCAGAAAATGAAGACTCTGAAACCATGAGGTTTAATTTGATTCAAAACACCCAATGAATATTTCTGGATTCCAGTCATGTGTCAGGTAATGTAATGGTTGTCAGAGCCCAAAGATGAGTGAAAAATGGTTCCTGCTCTTGAGATCACTGTCCACTGGGACATTCAATGCATTATGGTGTTTTCTAGACTGGGGTGTGCAGAGGTTCAAGACAATATAGAGCATCAAGAAGATACTAGAATTTCCCTTTATATTCATTTCTACCTCATACCTAAATGTTATATTGTTGTTTTATTAAATGATTTCCACAACGTGCTAGTACGGTACATATAAGCAGTTTATAATTCCTATCCCTCCCATGGGGGTGTGCTTAGCATTCTTATTGAGGATATACAAAAAAAAGTTTGGAGACACTGAACTTGCGTGTAATTTGTTGATGCTGTAAAGAGGTACATATGGGAACGATAATGAGAAACAATCAATCATCTGGGGGAAATCCTCGGGTAAGAGCATCGCTTACCAACAACAGAAAGCTATCGAGCCACGTGTAGACTTCAAACGGCTCAATGGTCCCCAGCCAGGGCTTCTGGTACTTGGTGTGCACGGCCGTGAACCCGATGTCAGCAACCGCAGAATGTGACAGTGCAAAAGGGACGCTGATCCACTGCAACCAGAGCGCGGGAGAGCGTTAGGCCGTGTGACCGTTGGGGACACGCAAGGTTTAGTTTATTACTTTTTCCTCGTAGGTGGCACAGCTCAGTGTTCCTCTTGTTCAGGGAAGGCCCTGGAAGCATGTTCTCTGTGGGACACCGTGAAGCACTGACTTAGGAGAGTTAGAGTAGCAGTGCTTCTGCGCTAAGGACGCCATTTCACATTAACTACAGAGCAGCCACCAGAGACCTTTGTGAAGCGAACGCTGAATCTGAGAACTTGACATATGTTTATATGTCACCTTTTTGTGTTTTCTTAGAATTAGATATCCATTCCTTAAAGTGACCGAGAAGATCTGATTGAAAATAATTTCTATGTCCCATGAGCAATTTCATGGATTAACCAAAACCAATATAAGGAAGGGTTAAGAGACAAATACAGATTAGCGTCAAGATTTAAATTTTAAGTCTGAGGGAAGTTATTCAAGGAAGTTCCCACGTGTGTTTCCATCAAATGGAGGCATGAAGGGGAGGAAGCCCTTGACCTTACTAAGACTTAACTGAGGGCACTTTTCTGTCAAAATCTCACAACGTGACTAGAGGTTTTTTCATCCAATTGATCCACAGAGAAATGAAAAATTGCCAATAGTGTATGACTTACTGTGTATTACTCCTGAGGGGAAAATAGCATTTCTGTTAATTTTTGCTGAGTTAGTATAAAATACCACATTATCTTTCACAAAAGGAGAAAGGAAGGAAAGAAGGGAGAGAGAAGGAAAGGAAGAAGGGAGGGAAGGAAGAAAGAAAGTCTGGGAACGGCCCCACTTACCAGTCCCACGAAAATGCAGAAGAGCTGAACGACATCTGTGTAGGCCACGGAGTAGAGCCCGCCCACCAGGGTGTACAGCGTGGCGATAAGGGCGGAGACGATGACGGACACGCGCACGTCGGCGCTAATGATCACGCTGATAGTGGCTCCTGGAAGGATTGGACGAGAAGAGCCCAGGTGAAGTCTCACATTCAAATTCTCCCATCTCAGTAAACTGAATATGCACATGCATATCTGCATTTATATATATATATATATATATATATATATATACACACACACACGTTTAAAAATCTTCTTTCTTTCTGAAATTAGTGCTTTGCTCACTTATTTATGTGGGGACACCTGAGATTCACGATTTGATTACAGATCCATGACATATACCACACTGAATACTACTATGAGATCTTGCAGTAATGCCACCAACTACCTGAAACTCTGACTTTGTTGAACATATACAGTATATTTACTGACATCCGTGAGAAAAATAAGCCTTTATAATAAGCATGACCGCCCATCTCCACATTTTACAATCAGCATTCATTTGCTCTTTTGTATTAACTCTGACCTCAGCCAGCTTTTATTAGATGACACATGGTATAAGGTACCAAGGTTTGAAAGAAACTTGAAGGAGAAAATAATAAAATTGGTAACTTGTTTCTTCCAACTTTTTCAACTTTGTGAAAGACTACTTTTATTTTATTTGGAACAAGACTGGAACATTCCAGTCTTGCCCCGAGGACACCTGTGCACTGAAGAGCCGTAGATTTTAGCATCATGTTTTAAAGTAATTTTCATCGTCAAAATTGTAAACCTGCCTTAGAAGTCAATCTATGCTCTTCTGACTTTCTGACTTTGTTTACTGTGTTTGTTGGTGTCTGTATTTCCAATCGAATGTTATGGTATGGACAGCTGGACCGCTGCAGTTCTTGGACTGCCAGTTCAGAATTCACTTGCTGCTCTACACACCCTTTCCCTGTTCTTCTCAAGAGTGGTATAGTTTATATTTCGTATTATTAAACGCAGCAATGATATTCCTGCCACGTTAACATACATGCAACAAATCTGTGATTTCTTTGAATCATTACTTGCAATCTTGCATTCTATTATCGCTTCCCAATGGCGTGCTAATAGCATAGGCAGCCCACCCGAGATGAAAACTCCATTATCTAAAGAGCAGTCTATTTTGATCTAAGATAACAATGCAAAATATTTTTCAAGAAATTTTTTCTCAGTGCTTCGGCTTTGGTGTCAAAATTGAATTACTTTCTTGCGTAAAAACCAGTTGAGAAAAGGAAATGCCTTGTAAGGAATTGAGAGAGGAAGAAAGAGGGAAAAGGGAAAGAGGTCAATTATTTACAAATGACTTTGGATAACTGACTGAATTATTGTTGTATGGATATTTCACAAGTTTTTTTTTTTTTTCCTCCTGAGATTATTTACTTCATGTTGAAACTTTAGTCGCAATTCTTTGTCATTCATCTTTGGTCTAGTTCTCTACTTTAAGAACAACGTTTTAGAGTCATACCCCATGAATTACGAATAGTCCAATTATTACCCGACCTCTTTTGAATACTGTTTAATTTCCCACCCTTTTGTGAAACTTCTATTAATCCTACACATCCAAAAGGTAGGGAGGCTGTATGTTATAGAGGAAAGATTACTAGACAGGGAGCCTAAAGATTTAGGGTGCTAGTAAATGCCGCCATTTGGCTGAAACTCAGTGGTTTTAAAGAAGTCACCTACTTTTGTCCCACTATTAATGTTGGGATGAATTTTTTCTCTAAATATTTTCTAAATCACTCCATCATCTGTAGTGAGTAAAATCGAAGTTATCCTTCCCGATCTGTTGTGAAATATTAATTTACTCATGCAGCCGTAAAACTAAATATACTGCAAATAAAGTTATAAAAATTATCTGAATTGAGCCGTTCAAAGTGTAAATATACATTGCTTTAAGAAGCTGTAAGGGTGTTGTCTGTTTATACCAAGAAGATAGTTTAAGATACTCCTAAGCTTTAGTGGTGAGCTATGCTCATTCATACATATTCACAGTGAGGTGGTAAAAGATCTTGTCCCAAGTTACTTCTAATAAACACTAACTTTGAATTATGTCCAGCTATTATTTTTGAAGAAAACAGAGGTGTTAATTTAAAATTCACACACACTCTTTTTACCAGAGCGTATACTTCAAGAACAGCAGTAATATTTTCATAAATGTTGTTTGATATGTGTGTGTGGAGAGAGACATTAATATATTTTACATATATGTTGACGTGCATACACAGATGTAGACATATATTTACAAAAATAACTAATTGCAGCAAAGCTGAGTTTAGCTATTAAATTTCCAAAATACTTTAGAAATAATAGATTATTCATTCTATTCTCCATTCGGGGCTCTGTTATGTAAATTGATCTTTGTTCAGTGAGAGTGAACATTTTGTATTCTGTCAGATAGTCAGCGCACTCCTCTTTTGATATCTCAGCAGGCAGTTTGCTCTTAAAGCCAACATTTTCTGGCGTTGAAACCAGTGACAAACTACCGTTGCTTCTTAGCTAATGAGAGCAAGGTGGGAAGGGAGCTGTGCTTTTTTTTTTTTTTTTTTTTTTTTTTTCAGTACACAGGCCTCTCACTGTTGTGGCCTCTCCCGTTGTGGAGCACAGGCTCCGGACGCGCAGACTCAGCGGCCATGGCTCACGGGCCCAGCTGCTCCGCGGCACGTGGGATCCTCCCGGACCGGGGCACGAACCCGCGTCCCCTGCATCGGCAGGCGGATTCTCAACCACTGCGCCACCGGGGAAGCTCGGAGCTGTGCTTTTATACAAAATTTCATTAGGATATGGCAGTGGTGGTTGTGGAGTATGATTACTTAGAGCCACGAAAGTGCAACATTTTCACGGAGTTATTGCAGCTTTTTAAAAACTATCAAGTTCTCTTCTTTTCTACAGCAAGTCATTCCTTCATTCGACAGTTGGAGAGCAGGAAAATAAGATAGGATTCTACAAGAGTCTAGAGAGACAGGAGTGAAGAGTGGTGTAAACTAATATCTGATATTACAGAGGCCAGATCCGATGATAATACTGAGACCAGAAGACTAGCTTGTAGTCTAATATGCAGCGGAGAAGGAAATTCATCTTATCTGACTTCTGTTTTGTCCACTTAAAGTCTGACTGCAGACATAAGCCCACGGGTTCCATTTATAAGAGGAGGCGGAGGGTAACCCGGCCTGCCCTGCGCGCCCCACGCGCACGCGGCTCACCGAGGAAGGACAAGGAACGCCCAGCTCTGCTGCTCCTCAGGGAGGAGCTCGACGCGCAGCAGGATGGGGGGTAGGTTTCTCTTGATGAGCAGGGAGGGCGCTGAGCCTCAAGGTCTCCCACTGAAACCTCTCATTTTCTGGGTCGCATCAGTGGGCTGAGAATCCAGGGACCAAAGACAGGCTATCCTCAGCACTGATGGATCCTGATAGTAAGTTAGACCCCAAAGAGTCTAAGCCCATTTTCCAAATCCCTGACTATGTCTACAACCCCGCAGTCTAGGATGTAATGGGATTACACTGAGAAAGGAAGGACTGTTGTTTTCCTTTTTCTCTTTTGAAGAACATGTAGCTATAGGTGATGCATTCATTCATTCATTTGTGATAGGACTGTAAGTGTTAATAAGACACGGGTCCTGCCTTCAAGAAATTGATAGTTCCTTTTGTGAGGTTGGAAATTGGGAAACAGATAAATAGGCACATAATCATGCAAAGTGATAAATCCGATGGAAACAGAATTCCTGGTGCCTCGGGAAGCCCATAGGAAAGGCAGCCAGCAGGTTCAAGATGGCTGCCCTGAGGCTGTGACATCTCTAGCAGATCTGGAGAAACTACCCAGTTGGCTAGAAAGGAAAGAGGGGCGTGGGTCCTAGGCAGAGGGCAGTGTGCTTGCAAAGTGACCGAACTGCCATTCTGGAGGAAGGGAGAAGGAAGAGCCCAAGTCGTAAGAAGCCTTCCTAGCCTGGTTCAAAGGTCTGGTTTTAAGCAGGAAAGGGACGTGATCAGATTCGATCTTATGGGAGAAAAGCAGGGAGGTGGTGGCATTAATCCAGGCGCTGGAGGTTGGGGGTGGCCTGGCCTGTGGCTGAAGAAAGTGAAGCTGTGTATCTGGTGCTCATTCAACCAGAGCTGCGCACAGAGCGACGTTCTCTGGTCCTTACCTAAGGCGGAGAAAATGGCCGCAGCCCAGAACATTTCCCCCATCAGCGCGGGAATGAACAGGAGCCCTCCCATGCGCTTTCCGTAGATCTGCTGAAAGGGGTCTAACATGGTCACGTATCCCTTGGAACGCATGGGTTTGGCAAAGAACAGACCACCTAAAAGAAATTAAAGCAAGCGTTAATGAGAAAATGAAAAATCCCGAATGCAATAGTCTTTGCCAACTTTTACTAGCTATAATTTCTGAAGGGAAGTGAATTTTTTAGAACACTTATACATGTTGAGGAACCTGTCTGCAAAAATCCAGTGAGTACAGGACCAAGAAATATTTAGCAACAAAGTGGAAATTTCTTAATACAATTGTCATTGCATGCATCCAAGGCCATACACGGCGTGGAAGAGGCATGTGGACTGAGAAACATGCACCAGCACTGCACTCCGTAAAATGTCTTCATGTATTTGTGTCACCCAGCAGGGCGTTCAGATATACGATTAAGCACAAGGTCCAACAAAAGTATTCTAAGTGCAAAAGAAATTTAGGAATTCTCTGTTATGTAATATTCTTGACCTTCTAGTAGTTTGATTTACAAAACGAAATGCAGGTACGATTCATTTTTAACGACATGTCCACACTGTTTTGGAAAGGAAAAAACACCATTGTGTTAACAAATTCACTGTTTTGATAGCAAAACAATCAAGGGAATTTTTTTAAACATATTCCATAATCAAGAGGTCCAATCACCTAAACATCAGTGTTACCACTTTCTGGCAACAGCTACTTAGAGATTTCTGGTAGCATTTCCCACAACAGTTATTCACATCGTTTGACTGATTTCACCTGTTATTTATACGCCTGATCTTTATGCTTTACTGACTGAGGCACGCAGGTGTAAACTTTTGCTTACCTAAAATCAGACTAAGGGAATATCCAATTGGTGCCTGAGCCCACGCTAGACCGTAATCTGGCACGTACACGGCTTCGGCTGTCCCGTTGATGTAACCTCCTCCGACCCAGGTAGCTGAAGCAGAATGAGAGGTGAGGGAAGACGTGGCATCCCTGGCATCCCTGAGACCTGCTCAGCCCCGCACGGCGGCCCCGAGCATCAAGTGGCAGGTGAGACAGCCACCGGAGACGCGGCTCGTCTGCAGCGTTGGAGAATATGCTCAAGGCACGTCGGATTGCAGAGCCTTGGCAGGGAACACTAAATGCAAGCTTTTTCATTTACGTGGCACAGGTAAAACATTTCCCGTGTACTGCGTCAAGCGATTCTATTATTTACATTACTTCACCTACTTTTTAATGTTTTTTGAAGTGATATGTAGAAGATTTCAGATTATATTTGTGGCTTACATTGTATTTCCATTGAACGGTGCTGCCCCGCCTATTTTCGAAATCCACTGTCGACAACATGTTCAAATGATATTATTAGATCATAAAGTCTGAGATCATATACGATATATAACACTCTATGACTACCTCTCAATCATACTATGACTGTTCCCCACCCTCCATAACATGGGGTCACGTGTCTTCGCTTCAAGGGCCTTTTGTTTGAATTGTATTGATCCTTCTCATTGATCGTGATTATTGTCTTCAAGGAGCGGGAGGGGTGCGTGTTCGTGCGTGTGCGTGCGTGGTTGTGTGTGTGTGTGTGTGTGTGTGCCTTTCACCAATAGACTCATCTGCGAGCATGCTGGGTGCATAGGATTTTGGCAAATCGATGCTGAATTATAATGAAGTTGTACTCACTCCCTTACACTGTTAAGGGAGTGGAGGGAGGTGGGTGCCAGGTGCCCTAAAGTGAGCTTAAATTACCTTTTCCTTTTCTGCCTTCCCAAGAACCCGACCTACACTTAGGGCCAGATCAGCCTTCAGGAGAATTTACGACATTGGCTGCACGCCCATTTGCAATTCTGTTCTGCTCCGGGTCTTTCACTGAGACGCTTGCTATTTCATAAAGAATAGTAAGAAATATGTCTTCTTCAGATGTTATTTAATAACATTTCTGTAGCACAATAGGTGAAGAAGGGCCATGGAACCAAAGGAAAAGACATTTTGATTAAACAAGTTTGAGCCAAGAATGCTCTATCATTTTCTCTGAGAAGACACCAGACTAGTTGCTTCTTGCTGAAAAGCCAAAGTTAATGGAACACTCAGGTCTCTGCAGTTTATATCCTTTGAAGAGTATAGTCAAAATATTTAAAATAATCCCTAGGTAGAATTTGCGTAAAATGATGAGGGACATAGGCTGGCATGAAGCTTATCAAATATGAGACTGAATTCTGGGCTGTATCATGCAGTGGGGAATAAAATTTGACTCTGAAAAATGCCCTGAAATTTCACGGTTAGAATGTAAGTAAAATACATGATATGTGTATGAAACTGCCAAAGACAAGTGTTTCTATTGTGTTTCTTGCCAAAATTTATCTGGCGTTTAATCCAAATCCAAAGCAAAGAAGAGAGAACGTTCAACGGTTAATCTTGTTTTTAAAAGTCAACGTGAAAAGACCTTCCTGCAAAGGAATGTTAAGTACGTTTAAACGGAGAGTTTATATACAAAATCCCCAAGTGGACAAATGCGTCTTAGCAGCCACCCTATCTTCACGGTAGCTTTCCCATGGTGTTGATAAATAACGAACGCTATGATGTGCTTTTCTCATCCTAAACCCCGCTGAAATTTTAAAGGCCCCACCCCCACCCCTCACTGGGCGAGTAACCAGGACCTGGCGCACCGGATTCTCACAGGCACAGCCCCTGAGACCTCACCTTCCGCCTGGCACCTGGGACCCTTGACTCCGCACCAGCAATGTTTTGCTGCACTAAGTAAATATCTGATGGTCTGACAAGCACTACACTTATTAGTGATCATTTTTCATTGTGTAGGTCTCCTCTCCATTTCCGGAAAGAAAACTGGTGCCTGAATGATTGCAAATGTTACCATATAGAAGTGCAGACGTGGTTATTGATTATGATTAAAGCCCCTCCATTTTTATCCATCTGGTCCTTTGCATGTTTGTATATTTCATGTCAGATTCATGAGTGAGAACAAGAGTTCTTTGAAATTATATACATTTGTATTTTCAATCTTTATTCTTTATCGAATAATACCATCAATGAATCTGACAAGGTTTAGATAACATGGTTCAGATTTTAATTGACTTATGATATTGATCAAGGCTCTTTTCAGTTCTGAGAGATTTAAAAAATGTCTCTAAAAGCTGAGCTCGAGCATGACACTTTATAAGAAATATAATTCAAATTTTTTCTATACATTTTAATAGCCTATGCGATTAAAAATCACTCTAAATGATAAAAGAACAAATTCTGAAACATTATCTTTATGGACATAATAAATGTACTATTAAATCAGAGTAATAGAACATTATCATAATTTACAATGAACAAAATACTTTGGTATACAACAGCTCATTTATTCTTTTCAACAGTTTGAGTGAAATCAAACACTTCTGTCCTTTTATTTTGCTTTTCTTCTTATTTTCTTTGTCATAGGAGAAATCTGAAGGAAATCTAATTACAATGCTTTAATGCAGTTCAGATACGGTATCATATGTGGATCTTTAGAGGAAAGAAGAAGTGTTTGTGCTCTAATGAAAACTGAAAATGGAGGTATGAAGGTGTGTATTCATCAGCAGTTGGATACTAAGAGAAAACACAAGAAAATCTACATGAACGTTTCAGTAAACATCTACAGGTGGTAGGTAAGTGGGTGATTTTGTTCTTCATGTTTCTGTATTTTTCTAACTTTGTATGTTGTGCATCACAGAAAATATTTTGCAAAACACATTTTTTTTCTGCATATGTGTGTATGTAGAAAAAATTAGAAACGGGGTAAAAAAGAGCTCTTTTCACCCTGGGTACCTTCACGAAGAAGTGGGGAGAGACCTGTGGAGGGCTGGGTGTGGTCACTGCAGGGGCCCTGGCATGGCTGCCAGAACCGGGTGTAGCCCGGCTCTGGTCCTTACTAACCACGGGGGTCTGGGTCCTGACGTAACCAGAGCCCTTCCATAGTGATGTCACGAAGATTGAACGAAACCACGTACAGCTGGCGAAGAGTTAAACAAACAAAATGTGAATATCTGAAAGGTAGAATCGACCATCCATCAGTTATTCTACAACATTATAGGTTTCAGATGGCCAAACAGGGATGCACTCTTCCCAGACTGCTTTGGAAAACTTTGTGATAAGCAGGGTGAATCAATTTTAACTAGCACTTCAGGAATGAAATTTGACATCATATTTTTCCACTGAGCACTCGGCTCATATTAATCCACTGAGAGTTCCTATTAGTATGGATTATATCGCTAACATTTAAGAACTTACTAAGAGTCTAAGATGAAATGTGTGTTGTTAGTGAATACGTATCAGGTGATATTACAGATATAATTTTAAATCGTTGGTTTTCAGTATTATTTTCAACAACCGAGAAGGACACAAAAGAAAAACAAGCCACCACTTAATCAGAACCACCTCTGGGCAAAGGAGGAAAGACTGCTCCTAGCACAGAGAGGCTTGAAAGGGCAGGAGCTGCAGCTGGTAACTGAGGGATTCCTCCTAGGACACACCCTGGCTTTTTTCGTCTCATATCAATGTTCCTGGGACTGTTTCTCTCAGAGCCGTGGATTCATGACATATGATCGTCTTCCTGTGAGTAAATTATTTGATTACATGGGGGAATAAGGTTTCAAAGCAGGACATCCATCAATTTGGAATTGGGCTGCCCCCATGTTGATTTATTCCGTTTTAACTAGTTAGTTAAAATCACTAGTTAGTGTTCACTGACTAGTTAGTATTCATTAAGACGACGCAAAGTCACAACTTCACGCCTGTCTTCGTGAACAGGAGGGGATGCTGCTTGTGTCACATTAATGAACAGAAACACGGCTTGTAAAAGGCGAAGGCACTTCTGCACCTTCCCCCGCCTCTGTGTTTCTACCGCTTCCAACCCGCTCAACAGCCCGGAGTTGTTTCACTGATATCCTGTCCAGTCATTGATTATAAGATCATTAGTTCCAGCGCTACTGAGTTGAAACCGTTTTAATTTCCTTCTAAATAACTGTAAAAAATTATTCTTTAAATATATAAGTAGTGAACCCAGAGAACCCCCCCCCCCCCGCAAGGACAAAGAACGAGACTTGCTTTGTGCCCGGAGCAGCTAGGGTGGGATGGCTGCAGGGGTAGGCGCGTGGGAACCCACCTGTCATGGTGAATCCGCCCACCAGCAGCCCGATGTCGCGACCACCTACAATGATGGCCTCGCCGCGCTCCCCTGGGCCGCCACTGTTCTTGGTTCTCCACGCAGCCCATATTCCGACCAGTAGTATGAGAAGGTAGAACACCACGATGGCTATCAGCCCTTCCACCTGGAAAGTGCTGGCTCCTGACATCCTGTGCCACTTAAAGAAGAAGTACATTGACATCGCACGTTCACCTGCGGTTGCCAGCAAGTGTCCTTTCCATCACCCTGTTTCTCTGCAACCACTGAGCCTTGTTTGGGGTTTTCAAGAAACAGAAAACATTGGAGATGCTGTTTAAGGAACAATCACTTTGTGTTAAATAAAGTCGTGCAAATGTAACATTAACCTTGTCTTGTGTTGTAACTCAGTAACCGTCGAGAAATCACTTACAAACAGTGTGTCTGTATTTGCTCTGTGGAGCTATGTACATATTCAGTCTAGAATTTCTCACTAGTGTGAGTGTATCATAAAAGATTACTCGGAGAATTGACCCGTATTCATTCATTCATTATCCTACCCCTCCTTTCAAACAACTTCAGGGAGTTGTTCCAGAAGTAATGTGACATGCAAATATCTGGTGGGGGGGAACCAACTTTAGGGAAATCCATTTCAAAACCACACGGCCTCCAGTTTTCAACAAGTGAAGTGCCCGAGGTTTAAGTTACTGCAGCCACTGAAGAGTTGCGTTGTTTAAAGGGTCCCCCTCCCGATCAACTGTCCCCATCCACTGTCCTCCGTTCCTGCGATCCGTCCTCCACCCCCTTAATGGCACATACAAGAAAACGATTTAAAATACAGAAATGCCTAAAACGTAACGGAGCATCAGAGGCACTAAAAACAGGACGCTTGGAAGAGACACATGCCAAGTTCTAACGCCTTTACTTTCTGGAATTCTCTTGTTCTCGCTTATCTTCCCCGCGTGACCTCGTCTATTCATGCTCCCCAATTTACACAAACAAGTTTCTGGGGGAAAACTCAGATATCTGCGCACGGAGGTGAGTGACAGACCTTGGGCGAAAGAACCAGCCCCCCCTGGGGTTCTGGGGAGGCGAAGGGAGCCCCGGCGGCGGGTGGGGAGGTGGGGTGGGTTTTGCCTTTGCAGCCAGAGCCGGGAGGGACGGCTGCCCTCCCGCTTCCCCGCTGCCCCTCCCGCGCCCCCGGTGTCCCTTCCGCGCCCCCGGTGTCCCTCCCGCGCCCCAGTGTCCCCCCGGCGCCCCCGGTGTCCCTCCTGCGCCCCGCTGCCCCCCCCGCGCTCCTGGTGTCCCCCCGGCGCCCCGGTGTCCCTCCCGCGCCCCGCTGCCCCCCCAGCGCCCCCGGTGTCCCTCCCGCGCCCCGCTGCCCCCCCCGCGCCCCCGGTGTCCCCCCGGCGCCCCCGGTGTCCCCCCGGCGCCCCGGTGTCCCTCCTGCGCCCCCGGTGTCCCCCCGCGTCTCCGGCGCCCCTACTGCGCCCCGACTTCACGGCCGCTCGCACACGCACCCGAGGACCCGGACTGCGGGACCCGCCCCGCCGGGCGTGCCCGCGGGAGGCCCAGAGCCGCGTCGGAGGTCTGGCCCCGACGCGCTCCTACCTGGAGAGGTCGCCGCGCACGCAAGCGCTCCGCGGGTCCGGGCTTCTCTCGGGAACCGTGGAGGCCGAGGCTGCACGGGACACGGGAGGGGCGGTCGGGGGCGCAGGGCGGCAGGGCCAGGAGGGTCAGGCTCCGGGGACTCCGCGCCCCGGGTCCCCCGGAACGCGGCGCGCGCGGAGCTGACAGGTGTGGGCGCGGCGAAGTGGCGATCGATCCAGTATTGGCCACAGACCCCTTTATAAGGGCGGCAGGCGGGCGATCGTCAGAGCCGGGGAGGCGGACGTCAGAGGAAAGTGCCCCGCGAGCCGGCGGGCGTGGGGCGCAGGGCACGCGCCGGAGCCACCAGGCCGGGCTGGGCTCTGGGCTCCCGGCCAGCGGCCCGGCGGGGTCCCGGCCTGACGAGGCGGGCGCGGCGCCGCCACTCCCGCTCCCCTCCTCCTGGAAGCAGGGCGTGATTCCCTAGGGTCATGTCCAATGCCTACTTCCCACGACTCTGGTTGGAAGCAGGGAATGGGGCGACGGGGAGGGTCTCAGGAAGTTGTTTTCAGGTGCAGCCGCTGGAGGTGCCGCAGAGAGGAGGGGTCGAGGGGTTTTGTTTCCCCAGACTTTTGCGGGAATGGTTTCTTGAGGGCCCTCTCACCGGTGCCCAGGGGCTGCCTCCCTCCCGGGCCCCTGGTGGAGGCTGATTCTGGCTTCCCTGCAAGGCGTTCTCTGGAGGAGATATTTTGGGAAGGTTTCGAGAGTCATTTTTAAATTCATACCCTTTCCTCTTAAAAATGGGATCAAAATGAAAGACTGTAGGAGTCGCGTCCAAAGCAGCAATGGAGGTAGCAGGTAAGCCAGACAAGGTTGCTTGCCCACCAAAGTACGCTATTCCAGTGCTGCAAAATCTTGCTATATACGTTTTAAATATCTATGTACACCTAGACATCTATATCTAACACCTACCTTATATATCCACGGGTATAGTTGCATATCTGTAGCTATATTTACATCTAGCTATATTTATGTATCTATACAGATAGATACAGATATCTGTGTGTATTTCTGTAAGTGTGTGAATATAGGGGATGGAGAGAGAGAGACAGAGACAGAGACAGAGAGAGAGACAGACAGACAGAGACAGACAGACAGACAGAGAGAGCACGCCATAGAGCCACAGCCCCTCTGGCTGCTCTCTCACTCGGTCCCATATATTCCACCAGCTGTGTCAGTGAATTAAACAGTGATATATGAAAATCTAGTAGAAGATCGAATAAATAAGAGTGTTTCCTAACTACTGTCCACTTCTCTCTGTGCAAGATTTCAGATCACCCCCCATTTTCTTACACTGGATTTGGAAATGAACTTTCACACTTATCTCGTTTTCTTTGTTCTCTGTATATACAATGACAGCATCCAACCACGTTGGCTGAGATAAAGCCTACGGAGGTCAAACAATTCAGATAGAGGAGAAGGGCCCGTGTGTGGTTATCTTGTCTGGTTTGTACGATTAGCTCACAGCTTTTCTGGAAAACCGTTGCATAGCCTGTCCACTGTAACTCCATTTTTACAGTTTTACATTTACATTAATTTAAGCAATTTTAAGAAACTGATTGAGGGAAGGCAGAGATGGAATTGCATATAATTACTCAAGTGCTTTTAGCAGAGCCTCATTCATTCACTCATTCATTCATTTTGTTTTTGACAGTTATAGCTCAGTTTCTGCTTCTGGACATTGGCCACAGGTTAACTTTGGTCTTTCCTACCGGAATGTACTTCAGGTGATGATGACAGAAAGCGTGTGACTGTAGCAGGCCCGGCATGGGCAATGGCAGTGTGTGAAGTAGTGTCCACTGCTAAGGTCAGGAGGTAGACTCAAATCCAGGGAGGGATGAAATAGGAGGCTGTCCTCAGAGAAATATCACCAGGGCTTTAAGGTATAAAGCGTCGGAATGCAGCCAGGATGTGGGCTCTCCGTGGGGCCCACCTAATCCACTTTAAGAAGCCGGACTTGCCAGAGTCCAGATTCAGTGCCAGATCTGGGAGGTACAATGACCTTGAAGGTGGCCAGCCAAATTCTGACCTGGCAGAGGAGCTGTCCTTTATGACAAAGAGCACCACTTGAAAATAACCACGGCTGACGTACTGAGTCTACTTCTGGGGAGACATTTGCTCATTTGCCGCGTCCGCTGAGCTCCTTCGCCTGATCTCAGGGTGACGCTGCCTGTGAATTTCTGCTCCAGGACGCGCGCTCCCTGACACCCATTCCTCCTTTGTCTTCAGTACGCATCACCTCTCTGTCCGTGCTCCAGAGAGTACGTGATCGCGCATGCAGTTAGAGAAATTCATGTCAGTGGAAGATCATTTGCAGCTTTGGTGGATAGAAAAGCAGGGATTGCCTTTCCAAATCATTCAGTTACTTAATAGACACTTCCCAGGTGTCTTTTATGTTCCAAGCACTGTCCTGAGTACAGAGAAAACATGCAGACTGTTATATAGCCTCCGCTCTTACGCATTTTCTCATTAGTGAAAGGAAAGAAGGAAGCAAGCAGAAGCTGTCCTCCAGTATATTCTTATAAACCCTGGAAAGACGTATCAGCTATACACGCGACTTCAGGGAAAATACAAACAAAAGGCCTTAAACAGAATAGGGTATTCTCCCTGGAGGAGGGGAGCATTCACTCCACAAATACGTGGTGAGCACCCACTATGCACCAGGAATTGAGATCGGTGGCAGGTATATAGTCAAGCGACTTGAAGGAAAAGAGCCCTGTCCTCAGCGGGCTTATAGGCTGCGGCCTTGCTACGCAAAGTGTGGTCCTCAAAGCAATGTCACCAGCACCACCTTTTCTTTTCTAATAACATTGGTAATTTGAGAAAGACGTCACTTGGCTTGTACATGCCGAAGCTGACTCAGATAAGAATGAAAATGCACAGTGAGATTTGGGGGCATCCATTTTCCTTAAGTCATTGTCCTTCATCGTGTCTTAGTTTCCTCATACGATTTCTGCGTGAACCTTTCACAGTGTGTAGCTGATTGCATTCAGCTTCGATTGCAATTTTGGCCTGTCATTTCCAAACCGGGGTGATGATCAGAATCACAGAGCTTTAAAAACTTCAGACCCTAGGGCCCCACCACAAGAATTCGGGTTCAGGAGATCTTGGGTAAGAGTTGAAATCTTTTTTCAATAGACTTTCTTTCCCTCTTTTTTCTTTTCTTCTCTCTTTTTGGCAGTAGTTTTCGTTTCACAGCAAAATTGAAGAAGATCTCTGCCCGACACAGGCACAGCCTCCACCGCCATCGGCGCCCCGCCGGCCGGCACACTTGTTACAGAGGACGAACCTACGCGGACGCGGCGTCACCCAGAGCCCATCCTTTACCTCAGGGTTCGCTCTCGCTGTTGTACAATCTGTGCGTTTGGACACATGTATAAGGACACGTGTCCACTGTGACTGTGTCGTGCAGAGTGGTTTCACTGTCCTAAAGACCCTCTGTGTCCCACTGATTTATCCCTGCTTCCCCACTAACCTGTGGCCACCAATGATCTTTTTGCTGTCTCCCTATTGCCTTGTCCAGAATGTACAGTGGTCTCCCCTTACCCGCGGTTTCATTTCCCATGCTTTCAGTAACCCCAATCTGAAACTACGAAATGGAAAATGCCAGAAACGAACCATTCATCAGTTTCAGACTGTGCGCTGTTCTGATGAGCGCGATGCAAGCTGCTTCATCCTGCTCTGGATGCGAGTCACCCCTGTGCCCAGCAGGGCCGCCCACTAACCCCTTAGGAGCCGTCTGGGTTATCAGGTTGACTGTCAAGGTATTGCAGGGCTTGGGCTCAAGTGACCCTTATTGTCCTCAATAGTGGCCTCAAAGCGTAAGAGTAGCGATGCTGGCAATTTGGATACCTCAGAGAGAAGCTGTAAAGTGCTTCCTTTCGGTGAGGTGAAAGTTCTCGACTTAATAAGGAAAGAAAAAAATAGTATGCTGAGGTTGCTGAGATCTATGGTAAGAATTAATCTTCTATCTATGAAACTGTGAAGAAAGAAGGAGCAATTTGCTCTGGTTTTGCTGTTGCACCTGCAACAGTTACAAACTGCAAGAGTTACAGCCACAGTGCATGACAAGTACTTAGTTAAGATGGAACAGGCATTGAATTTGTACAATAAGATAATTGAGAGACAGACAGAGAGAGGAACTGCTTTCATATAACTTTAATTACAGCATATTGTTATAATTATTCTATTTTATTATGTTGTTGTTAATCTCCCACTGTGCCCTAATTTATAAATTAAACTTTGTCACATGTATGTATGGGTAGGATAGAACATAGAATACTTAGGATTTTGTACTATCCTCAGTTTCAGGCATCCACTAGGGGTCTTGAACTTACCCCCTTCAGGTAAGGGGGGGCCACTGTAATTGGAATCAAAAAGTATGCAGACGTTTCCGATTGGCTTTGTTCCTTTAGTCATGTGCATTTAAGGCCCCTCCATGACTGTTCATGGCTTGATAGCTCATTTCTTTTCAGTGCTGAATGATATTGCATTGTGCAGATGTATCAGTTCATCTATCTATTCACCTACTAAAGGACATCCTCGTTTCTTGGTTGCTTTCAAGTTTGGGGCATCATGAATAAAACTGCTATAAAATCCATGTAGAAAATTCCGAGGATTCTACCAAAACACTCTAAGAACCAATAAATGAGTTCAGCAAGGTCACAGAATACAGGATAAATACTCAGAAATCAATTATATTTCTACATATGTACAATAAATGTGGGGAAACCAGACTTTAACAAGCAGTATCATTTACTATTATCCCAAACAACGTCAGTACTGAAGTATAACGTAACAAAACATGTACAGAATTTACATGCTGAAAATTACAAAATACCAATGGAAAAAATCAAAGACCTGATGGAGAGATGTGCCATGTTTATAGACTAGAAGACTCCACAGACTAAATATGTAAATTCTCCCCGAAGTTCTAGTGCACTTCTCTTCAAAATCACAGAAAAACTTTTAAAAATAAACTTATACAAGCTTATTCTAAAATTTATATGGAAAACACAAGCCTTAGAATATTTAAAACATTCTTTATAAAAATAAGGTGGGCTAAATTACTTTACTTGATATTAAGACTTAACTGTATAGCTACTGTGATCAAGAGTATGTGGTATTGCAGCTGGATAGACACGGATCAATGGCTCAGAATAGAGAACCCAGAAATAGACCCACACAAAAATGCTCTACTGATTTTTCTTTTCTTTTTTTCTTTTTTTTTTTGCGGTATGCGGGCCTCTCACTGTTGTGGCCTCTCCCGTTGCGGAGCACAGGCTCCGGACGCGCAGGCTCAGCGGCCACGGCTCACGGGCCCAGCCGCTCCGCGGCACGTGGGATCTTCCCGGACCGGGGCACGAACCCGCGTCCCCTGCATCGGCAGGCGGACTCGCAACCACTGCGCCACCAGGGAAGCCCTCAAATGATTTTTAATGAAGTTGCAGAAGCAATTCGATGGAGGAAGAATAGCCCTTTCAATGGATGCTGCTGAAACCACTGGCCAGCAATAGACAACAGAAACAAAGACAATAAACTCTATACAGTTTTTTCAATTTATCAGTAAATTTGAACACTCTTATAATAAAATGTTGGGGGAAAAGAACCCAACAGGTATCGCTTCCAATAATACTATTTGGTAAAGTTTTTAAGCCAATTGTATTTGAGACCAACTTATTCCTTGATATATTTGAGCAAGGTAGGAATCTTCCCATTTTTATTGAGAAAGAGCCACTTTTAATTTCTACACAATGCTTGATAGCACCCTGAGTTCTGTGCAGTGCTCTTGTTTCAGTCTTTAGAAGCAGAGTTAGCACTGCTACTCCACATCTTTATTTCTAGCTGGGATTTCAAATAAGCCACAGAAACAAAGATGGCTGTAGTACCAGCAAACGGCCGGAGGTCTACCAGATAACATTTCAAAATCTTCTCACTGATCCTAGTTTTGTGCTTCAGGGACCCTGGTTTATAGAACTGAATTGAAGACAAATGTGATATCTGGAATAAACATTTGGGGGACAATTATTTAATGTTTTAATTTTCTTTAAAAATCATAGCCCAGTACAAAAAGATTTATTAAGGTAATTGGCTGTAATATAAAGAAAAACATGTGAGTTAGCCAAAATTGTATGCTTGCATTTCATAACGTGTAAACACCTGACACTTTCTTTCATAGACCTTTACTAGTCTTTCCAGAAATTTAATTTTAATACGTTTCAATGCTACTTACTGTTAGCAAGTTATAATTCCATTCCATTTCTCCCCTTTATATTTGCTTGATTGTGTGATATAAAAGAGTGTGCTTTTTTCTTTTCCAGTTAAACTATTAAACAGTTAGAAAATAAAGACTTCTGTTATACGTAATAATAATATTGCTTTCTTTTTCTCTGGGTACAAGTGAAACTCTATGACTGTACTAGATGTTACTTTAAAGGTAGAAAGACTTTATTTTTCAAAACTAGAGTAACATTTTTCTTGCATCCTTTTGAGAACTTTCTCCATTAACTTTAAATTATGCTCTTTTGAGAAAATAGTTTTACATGTGCATTTGTATTGATTGCAAAAGCCTCTTGCAGAGAACATAGGAATGTGATACGTAATGGATGGGCTCCCTGAGGACATGCAGCCTGGACAGGTTTGTGACGGCAGTACTAACACAGGCATACCTCGTTTTACTGGGCTTTGCAGATATTCCGATTTTTTTAAAAAACAAATTAAATGTTTGTGGCAAGTCAGTATCAAACAGGTCTACTGGACCAGTTTTAGCACTTGCTCACTTCATGTCTCTAAGTCACATTTTGGTAATTCTTACGGTATTTCAAACTTTAAAATTATTATTACATGTGCTATGGAGGTCTGTGATCAGTGACCTTTGATGTTACTACCTCAACTTGCTGAAGGCTCAGACAATGGTTAGCATTTATTGTTTTAGCAATAAAGTATTTTTAATAAGGTGTCTATATTGTTTTTTAGATGCTTAGTTGGTTTTTTGCACACCTAATAGATTACAGTATGGAATCAACATAACTGTTTTTATGCCCTGGGAACCCCCCAAAATTGTGTGACTGGCTTTACTGCAATATTAGCTTTATTGAGATGGTCTGGACCCATCCCTGCGGTATCTCTGAGATGTGCCGGTACTGGATTTTGACGTTGATAGCTAACACATTTCTTATTGTTGTAAATATAATTAAAAGCGCAATAGAGACTCACTGTCTATATCCTAGGTGTCGTCAGTAAGGGTTTGGGAGATGGCAGGCAGCACTGCAGTCAGTAAGAGGTTGTAAATGTCAACAACATGGAGAGGAAGCAAGCTGTCATGTAGGAGAACACCAAACAAAAGATCTACAGTTTTACCATTATTCCAATACGCGAAAAATCAACGTCGTGTATTTTTTCAATGAATTTTTATTTTAGAATATTTTTAAATGACAGGAAACTTGTGAGTAGATAAAAGAGTTCCATCTATCCCACATTGCGCCCCCTATTGTTGATATTTTACATTAGTGTGGTACGGTTGTCACTCTGAACTAAAATACATTCTTGCTAACTAAAACCCCTGCTTTGTTCAGACACCAGTAGTCTCTACCCTTTCTGTCCAGGATACCATATGACATCGAGTCCCCGTGTTTCCTTAGATTCCTCTGGGCTGTGGCAGTGTCTCAGACTTTTTCCTGTTTTTGATGACCTCAAACATCTGAAAGGGTACTGATCAGGTAACTTATACAATGTGCTTCAGTTGCATTTGTTTGATGTTTTTCTCATGATCAGATTGTGATTACGGGTTTTGGGGAGGAAGATCACAGAGGTAAAGTACCATTCTTCTCGTATCGTATCAAGAGTACATGCGCTCAACCCACCGCTGACGTTGACCTTAGTTACTCGGTTGAGGTCGTGTTGTCACGTTACCTCCACTGCAAAGCTTCTCGCCCCTCCCCTCCCCTCCCCCTCTCCACACTACATTCTTTGGAAAATTTGCTATAGGAACCTACGTTTAAGGGGTGAGGGGAGGGGAGAGAAGCTTTCCCCTTTCTTCTGCATGGAAGATTTGTCTATTTGACCCTATATATTTATTTATTTATATTAGTATTATCTCAACTGAATTATTTATTTTGTTGCTTAAATTGTTCCAGCTTTAGAATTAGGAGTTTTACAGTTGTCTACTGTGCCCTTTTGATGTCTCCCGTTGTGTGTGTGTGTGTGTGTCTGTTAGCATTTCTTTACCTTCTACAACTACAAGATGTTCCAAACTCATTTTGTAAATCTCCCATCCCGGCTGTAGAATGGGCCCTTTTGCCAAAGAACTCTAGTTTGTTTTATGGACAAATGGTCGTGGGTGAGCTCATCGTTTCTGGAATATCATTTCTTCTAGCTCCTCTCAGATAAAAGAGTTTGGAAATATGTATGAATGCTAACCACTGTTTACGAACATATCTATAAATAGTCTACATAGGTCCATCTGTATGGGTACATCCATCTGTATGTGTTTTGAAACACCAGTTCATCCTGATGCCCCCCCAATCTAGCCCAGCTCCGGAGGGGTCATTTGAGCTTCTTCCCCTCACTTGTCTGCAGCCTCCAACTCCAACAGTGAGACACCTGATCTCCGCCATCTTCCATCACTTGCTTAGCTGTTCACTTCCAGTACACGTGTATAGAGGTTTCACAATTTCAGCATCGTATTTTAATGACAAAACAAAATTGTGTTAGCCCAGGAGATTCTTGAACTCTGTATATTTTTCTTTCGTAACATAAAGGATTCTGTACTAAGTACTCACAAGAAATATTTTATGTATTTAAGGAAATTGAAACCCAGTTAAGATGAATAATTAGGAATGGACTTTAGTTTGCCACCTGCTATTCACATGGATTATTATTAGTATCAGTACTAATATTATTAGTATTATTAGTATTACTTAGAAGTGAAGAGGAAAATAGAGAAGCCAATTCTTCATCCATCACTCTTGTTGCCAGAGAGAAATCATGCTCTCCTGTTAGGAGAAATTTGATACTGCAGTGAAGAGCCCAGCTTTAATCCAGCAGACATGAAGACCTACTCCTTAACCATGGAAGACAGTTTCTTTTTTAAAAAAAATTTTATTGAAATACTGCTGATTTACAATGTTTTATAAGCCAATTTCTTTTATTCCCAGTATCACCAAGCAGGCCTGATGTCACCTAAGATACATATGCTATCTTTTGCGGACTGTTATGTTTTAAAATTGTGGACTCCTAGATTTTTAGGGGATAAATATCATAAAAACTAGAAACTAAAGATAGGTCTCTTTGCTAGTTTGTTTCTAATAATTATCTTGCTATTTTAGAGACGAATAACTCTGTAAGCATTTAATTCAATTTTACAGTGAGTCTGTGAAGGACAGCGTAATGGGCCAATTGGTGCGGATTCTCTGATTCATCGCAGCGACACATTAATCGCTCCTTAGTCACAGTGAGAAGCGTCTGGACTCAGTGTCGTGTTCTGCACGTTGTAATTGATGAGTCTGATATTTCACTCTGTTCATGTTGAATGTAAACACATTCTGGAAGTAAGTGCTTCTGACATTACGGCTCAGCGAGGAAGAAAACAAAAAGGAACGTTATCTTTACCGCTATCCGACCCATGATTCAACAACTTAATAGATGTGGATGTTCAGAAGATATTTGATATAAAAATAAACGGAAATTAACACTGTAATTATTTATATTCCTGATTAACTCCTTAAAATAAATAAACAAGTAGATTTCCAAATTTTATGAAGGATAAACATTTTACCTATACTCTTAATGTAAAATAATTTTAGAGACACCCTGGATTATTAAAAGAAGATTTATTCTGTATGCAAAGATTTCACCTTTGGTCCAAATAATAGTAAAGCAATTTAACCTATAATTTCTATGTATTTCTTTATTCTGTATATATATTGTGTATATATATATAGTGTATATTTATTTATTGTGTATATATATATTGTGTATATATATTTATTTATTGTGTATATATATATTGTGTATATATATATATTTTTATTGTGTATAAATATATATATATAATTTTTTTTTTTTTTTCGGTACGCGGGCCTCTCACTGTTGTGGCCTCTCCCGCTGCGGAGCACAGGCTCCAGACGCGCAGGCTCAGCAGCCACGGCTCACGGGCCCAGCAGCTCCGCGGCACGTGGGATCCTCCCGGACCGGGGCGCGAACCCGCGTCCCCCGCATCGGCAGGCGGACTCTCAACCACTGCGCCACCAGGGAAGCTCTCAACTGCATTCTTGATTTCATTTCATTCTAATACAAAATATGAATGTAACCAACAAAAATAGGAGCTCCATCAAAAAAGTCTTCACCACAGTTGAAATATTGCAAGTGATAGAATTTCTAAAATAAATTTTTAGCTTCTACCACTTAAAAAAATGCTGTAGCATTAATTGTATCCTGACTTTGGTATCTAAATTTATGTATTGGAATGTTTTAGAAATGTGATGCATTTCTAGATGATGTAGAGTCATAAAGCCACTTTTTCTTTGAAAGTTTTTAGTCACGTACATTTTCCTGATATAGATAACTTCCAATCATCAGTCTCCAAGTGAGTATCTTGGAAATGACTGTCTTAATAATTTGTTCAGTTATTATCTAATGGGAGTTTCATATCAGAAATGCAGGGGAAGAATATTTTAATGTGTGGACACTAAATTTGTGAATTATCCATTTGGAATTTGAAATCAAAGAGACTCTATTTTCCCCTACACCCCTATCTTCGGGGTGGTAGGAATGTAATATAGTGTTATTCTCCGCATTGGCTGACCACAAAATGATGAAGATACGTGCAAAGCATCCAGCATCCCAGAGGATTATTTCAGAGCTGGCCCGAGTCTCTGTTAATGGGCATTATGCATTCCTCTTTGCTCTTATGACCAGGACCTTATCTCAATATTCAGGATATCTAAGAGCCCATCGAAAGTGCTTCTTCAATATCCTTTTCACTAATGATATTTATTAAAAATATGCATGACCTGGAGTCTGTCATACAGAGTGAAGTAAGTCAGAAGGAGAAAAACAAATACCGTATGCTAACACATATATATAGACTCTAAGGGAAAAAAATGTCATGAAGAGATTAGTGGTAGGACGGGAATAAAACACAGACTTACTCGAGCATGGACTTGAGGATATGGGGAGGGGGAAGGGTAAGCTGGGACGAAGTGAGAGAGTGGCAGGGACATATATACACTATCAAATGTAAATTAGATAGCTAGTGGGAAGCTGCTGCATAGCACAGGGAGATCACCTCTGTGCTTTGTGACCACCTAGAGGGGTGGGATAGGGAGGGTGGGAGAGAGGGTGATGCAAGAGGGAAGAGATATGGGAACATATGTATATGTATAACTGATTCAGTTTGTTGTAAAGGAAAAACTAACACACTATTGTAAAACAATTATACTCCAATAAAGATGTTTAAAAAAATAAATAAATAAAAATAAAAAATAAAAATATGCATGTGGGTGAGTTTATTCTCTTCTGTGCCTGCAAACTCCTGGAAGTACTTGTGCATGAAATATCTCTGTCATAACTGGAAATTGTCATTCGTCATAATGTCCTCTAAATATCCAACCACAGCATCAAATGCTGCATCAGAGGGCAAGAGGACAACATGAAGGGCCTTCATCACCTCTGCTGCGTCCACAGCCCAGGGGAGCTGACCCCTGGTCCTCTTCCCCTCCTACCTCGGCAGTGGACCGGTTACAGCCTCGCTTTGCTCTGCAGAGCCCCAACCTGCAGCGGGGAGGCCTCCCCCCCCTCCCAGGGCGCAGCCAGTGCAGGGTCAGTGCCTTGCACCAGGCTCTGGCCTCAGCTCCCCCATCTGCGGTCAGGCGCTGGCTGAGCTCCCACGCCAGGCCAGGCCTCTCTGCGCATTGCCGGGCTAATTCTTTTTAATCCCAATCCATCCATGTGTAACCTGGTACTTACAATTCAAGCTGTGTGGAGGGTAGCATTTGTGATTATCCTGAAAGTATGTCAGGGATGTGAAGCCAGGCATATAAGTCACGCTTGTTTCTTCTGAATATGGGGCCAACCCTTTTGCTGCCACAGCGTGAGGTGGGGGGCCTTCTCTAACAGCTGATAAAAGTGGGGTGATGTTCAAACACACAGCCCACTGATTCCGCTCTCTCATTTCCCCTCCCTCCCACCATTCCCTGAGGAGAGATGCCCACATGCTGAATTACTTGGTCAGTGAGTATAAACAATTTTTAATCTTTTAGTTCGTATTGTCAAGTTGCCTAGCAGAAAATAAAACAATCAATTTAAAGATCCACCACTAATGTTCAAGAGTATCCATTTTACTACATTTATCAATATTGACTATTACCAAGTTTGATGTCTATGTTAATAGAGCAATGGTATATCTTTTTATTTCATTTCTTTGATTAACGTTACAGCTGATTTTTAAACGAATTTATTATCCATTTGCAGTTCCTCCTTTATGGTCAGTCTTTCCATAACATTGTTCGTATTCTATTGATGCCTTTTTGTTTTCTTCTGATTTACCTTTAATATCTCTTTGTATATGAAGCGTATCAACCATTTTTTTACCTATCATATTTATGTCAAAATACTTTTCCCAGTATATTGTTGCATTGTAACATTTCTACTTTGGATTTCATCCATTGCATTTATGATTAGAATGTCTATTCTCATGAAACTGATGAAATAAAATTCAACTAATTTTTAGCCTAGATTGTTTTTTTCTATTATTTTTATTATTTAACTATTTAATCTGACAGAATGTATGAAAATACCTAATATCAGGCAAACATAAGAAATAATTTTACTTTCCAAATATCTGGCAATTTTTGGTATCAATATCTATTGGGTAATCCACTTCTTTCCTCATGGATTTTTGGTAATATGTATATGTATATATATGTATATCTATCAATATATAGATACCCTGTGTTAGCCTGTATCTTATTACCTAGAGATTGTTTCTGCCTCATCTGTACTGTTTTACTCACCTAAGTGTCCCTTGTTTTATTTACTGTCTAGTACAGCTAATATAATACCATTTTGTTATTTGCTTTTATTCCAAAAATTTCTTGACTATTTTACTTATTCTTTCAGATTAATCTTGAAACATTAAAGATCAACTTAAGACAAAAATTGTGGAGTTGGGTAAGGTTTTGCTGAACAGATTAACTAGAGAAATATTGAAATATCTATAATTTCTATTCTCTCTTTTTCACTAAATTTTTATCATTAAAAAAATACTTTTCTTCTTGTGGGGTCTTGCCTGGTTATTCCCAGTTTTTCTGATTTTCACTTATTATGAATAGAGTTTTATTTTATCTTCTAATGTGGTATTATGGCATTGCTGACATATAAAAAACTTTCTTTTTAACAGTAACATTTGAATCTAAAGTAGCCTTGCTTCAATAAGATTGTAAAGTCTTCTCCATATCATTTCAAAGGTGTCTTAAAAGGACAACAATATTTTAAATAATATAGTGGCCCCTACAAAGGGCTCTATTCTCTTTCCAGGTATCTACTATGACAAGATTAGAATAAGGGTGGACACTGGTCACAAGACACTCTTGACCAACTAATTGTCCATTTGTATTACTTACCCGATTGTAAAATAGAGGCCCTTTTTGTGCCACAAGTTGACTTTTAACCAACTGTGGTCTATCTTTCAGTCTTATTTCATCCTTTTCATAGTTTCTGTCTTATAAACTATTTGAAATATCCTTTGCAATCTTCTAAAATTTCCTGCCTATATATCTTTGTCCACACAATTATCCTACTTAAGACACCCTCTTCCTTCTATTTTCTTCTTATATCCAAATCCTAGCTATTTTTCAGGGATTAACTAAAATGCCAACTTATCCATGGAATCTTTTCTAATCCTTTTAACCAAAAATAACTCTCTTCCATGTTCTTAAACATTTTATCGTTTTATCTCTTAAACTTTCTGTCTCACTTCTCTGATTGTGTCAGGATGTTTTGGTTATGGGCAACAGACTCTGCTTTAACTTAGGTCAAAATAAAAAGATTTAAGGTAGGTCATAGAATCAGTGGAAAGGAAGGGTTGGACTGGATAGCTAGGGAATAAGAATAAAATGTGAGCATCTGCAGGGTCCTCCTTGGAGATACTCAAGGCCAATCGTTTTCTGAACTTGTGTCCATTCATTAAAATTTAAAACCTCTGGAGAGAGTGTGTGATTGAACTGGCTGAGAGCAAACCCCTCAGCTTGGGTGTCAAGGGCAGGCCTCATGGTGGGTACCTCAGCATGACTAGGAGTCCCACCAAAGCTATGGGAATGAGGAAAACAGGGTGTTTGGTTATCAAAATAAAGGGGAGGGAACGCTGGATTGTAGAAAACAGAAGATAGTCACTACACTTTTGTAGTTGATTACTTTTGACCTCTTATTATAGATATATTGGTAAGTCTTACCTTCAGCATTTTATTAATTTTGGGATCCTCTTCACACCCAGCACATCTCTCTCTCTCTCTCTCTCTCTCACACACACACACTTATATTTGTTCAATAAATATAAACATACATAGATAAGACTTATTTTAAGACAAAAACTAAAAGACAGAATGTCTTAAACAATGTACATAGTAAGCATTAAATGAGTTCCTCACCTTCATGTACATTCGTATTACTCCCTTCTTGGGGTATTTCCTTCTTCTTTTTAAAATCTTTACCTTTATCCTATTCATACTTTGTAGTTCCTGGGTGCTTTACTGTCTGTTCTCAAAACATTTCCTTCTGTAGAACTTACTCGGGGTTAAAGGAGGAGAGCAAAGTCCTTCCCTAGCGGACGCATCTCCCCCTCCTTTTCCTGATGTCTGTGATGAATGAGAAAAAATTGGGAGAAGAGATTTATAATTTTTCATTTAGACTGTGAATTTGGTTACTGGGGCCCTATGGACAACTTTTAGCTTATTCATTTGAAGATGTTCATTGCTCAGTGATTTAAAATTTTGCAAGCCTCTCCTGTTAGAAGCTGAGGCACTCAAGTGGAGGACAGAGTCCCTGTGTGAGTGAGCTTGCAGCCTGCGGGGAGCTCGGTGCCTGGGGCTGCTGTGTGTCGCTGTGATCGGGGCAGGCGCCAGGCACAGGGCAGGTACCTCTATTCCTACTGGGGATGTGAAGCAAAGACAGCGTCCTGGAGGTGGAAGATCGAGTCCTGAAGGTCACAGAGGAATCCGGGTACAGAAGGAGACAGAACATTTCAGGAAGAAGATGCAGAAGCAAACGCATGGTGCGCGCAGGGCATGACGTATTTCGGAAATTGCACGTATTCGAGTTTGGATTTGATTTGGTTAATTCATATAGAACTGAGTGTATGCCAGGCCTTGTTCTAAGAGTTTTATATCTTTTAATTCATTTAAGGTCCTTTAATTATGATTAGAATTAGGGTTGGCAAATTAACAACCTGCAAGCCACATCCAGATCATTATCCACGTTGGTAAACACAGTTTTATCACGAACACTCGTGCTCATTTATTTATGTACCATCTACAGCTGCTTTCATAGGCAGATGGGAATAGTGAGAACCTGCCAGAGAGATCGCATAGCCCACGAGGCCTCAGATATTTGCTATTGGGCCCTTTATTTTAAACGTTTGCCAGCCCCTAGCGTAACTTGAGAGGGGACACATAGGCTAGAGAGAAGGGGAGAGGTCACAGAGGATGTCTGCTTAAGGAAGGAGATTCATCTACAACATAGGAGGAGCGTAACTGTACCCAAAACAGGCGTGATTAGCAGCGGCCCTTAAAGACTGCTCTGGGGGAGCAGCTAAGGTACCTGTCAGACTGCAGCAATATCTCGTGGTCTGTGGTCTACCCAGTTTTGCATTAAGTGGGCAACTTCATGAAAGCTGTGTGTTTGCACCTGCTGCTGAGGCTTTGGTTGTCTCCTGAGCTGCAGCAAAACATTTCCGTATTCACAGTCTAATAGTGTAATAGACAAAATAATGCCTGGATTGCAGATGAGAATCATTTTAGTAAAAAGACAGATCTTAAGTATGTTTTTCAGCAACAGTGATATTAAATATCTCATGCAAAGACCCTATTCATACATAGAACCTCATACATAGGTCCTTACATACATAAGAGCTCATTCACAGGTCCATACTAATTCCTTGATAAATTATGTGACTTCTTTGAACCCCATTTCCTTCAGCTTGCATCAAATAATGGTTTGAGGATTCAATGAGGTAATAAATGTATAGCCCTTAGTATAGAGCTTGGTACATAATGGGAGCTCAGTAAATAAAGTTTATTATTATAGAAACCACGGAGCTTTAGAGACCTCTCTATATATCTCTTTAAAGCTGTTTTCTTGCAACTCAGTTTTTGGGAAGAAGAGCTTACAGTTGGAAGTCAACAAAATTGACATCTCCCAAAAGCTCAACTGAGTAAACAGCTGGAAGGTTGATAACACAATAAAAGCACAAACTGATAATGATTATTGGATTGTGTGTGTGTGAGTGTGTGTGTGCGTGGTACACGGGCCTCTCACTATTGTGGCCTCTCCCATTGCGGAGCACAGGCTCCGGACGCGCAGGCGCAGCGGCCACGGCTCACGGGCCCAGCCGCTCCGCGGCACGTGGGATCCTCCCGGACCGGGGCACGAACCCGCGTCCCCTGCATCGGCAGGCGGACTCTCAACCACTGCGCCACCAGGGAAGCCCTGGATTTTGTTTTTTTTTAATTAACCTGCGCACAAGGCAGAAATCATCTTTTCTGAGAAGAGGCCTGATTTCAATGAAGTCTGGAAATATTATCAGAGGAAATTGATATAGTGTTTTGGTTTTCAGTTTTCCAGACTCAGCAAAAATGGAGAAGAATGCGAGTGTGTGTGGTAACTGTGAGGCTGAGAAAGATGAGAAATTATGGAATTCATAATAATTGATCATAATTCATAATTCATAATAATTCATGAAACACTCCCCCTAAGCCTCAGCTGTTTCCTCTTGTCCCAACTGGGAAAGCAAACCCACCCTCGATCTGAGTTCTGGATCCGCCCAGAAAGCAGCTCAGTTTCCAGGTCTCCGCGTTTACGTACTTCCTGCCCATCAGTCAGGTGTTGTTAGAACGGCAGGGATTAGCCCTGGAGACCACAGCGTTAGAATCAGAGGAAGGGATGTTAAAGTTTCCACTCTTGATAATTAACAATCTAGAATATTAAACTGACAGAGAGGGGTAAAGAAGGAGGAAAGCGAGAAAAAGCCGGGCATGCAGTCACGGGCTCCTGGCACCCACAGGTCCTGACCCAAATGTTTTCGATAGGGACAGAGTAAAGGGACAAAGGAGGTGATTAAATCGTTAATCCCACTAGGGGATTGTAAGGAAAGAAAAATGCATGGGAGACCCCTGTACGTTAATGATCACTCAAGAAAGCAGGTTTGCTTAACCACAAAACCAACCAGGCTGGCTTGGCAGCAAAACCACGCAACAGAAGCATGAAACATGCCCCCAGACGATAAAACAATGGTGGCCTGAGACCCACACCCTGCCCGGTGAGCTCAGTAAGTTAATGACCCCTAGGACATGCTCCTCTGGGCACATTAAAAACAAAAGTCTAAGGCAAGGGTACCATTATACTGAACCTGAGATGATTTACCATTTTTAGTATATGTTACCACCTTTTTGCTCATTTCCATTGCGCCATGACAATCCCGGCTTGACCATGGAGGGACAAGAAAACTCCCCTTCCCAGCCTGGAGGAGGAGCTGATGGCGGAAGCGTGACGTCTACTCAAGAATGAGGAAGAAAGTCATCTTCACCCCTTCCCTGCTTTTCCTTTGATTGTAAAACCGTAGCTGGCTAAGTTCTTGGGGGTACGACACCTTCTCACCTGCCCCTTGTAAGTCTCACAAGCATCCTATTCTAATAAATCACTTCTTATCTGTCACCGCCTCTCACTGAATTCTTTCTGTGCTGAGACATAAAGAACCGGAGCTCCTTGGAGCCCCCGAAACACCACCTAGCAGTTTCACTTCAGCAGAAGACTTTTGCATTTAACAGTCGGGGGTAGTCTTGGGAAAGGTTTCTCTCCTTGTTGAAACAAGCTCCTGGAGAATCCCAAGAGATCCACAGATTACACGCCCCTTAGGCATGGAGTCCAGGAAATGGCCATGTCATGTCTTTTTAACTGAGAAATATGAACTCAAAGGTTGATTCCTTGGAGTTTTCCTACAGATTTGTTTCCCCCTTGAACAGTAAGTACCTGGTGGGATCTCTTTCCGTGAGTTCAAGAGCAGTCTGCACTGGTGTTGTTCCCAGGTCTCTGAGCTGAAGTTCATGCAAGGGTCCCTGTCGTCTCTCTACAGGACAAGCTGCCTGTACCTGCTGGTTATAAACGTGGATGTTCTGCAGGAAACAGTATGGCAAGTCTCAGGATAGCTCTGCAGCTCCTTTGTGGTGCCGTCTGTTCTTTCAACTTCCTCTGACGACCGAGGATGAGAGCAGTGGAGTTCTCGGGTGACGGGCAGGGTCTTTCAATGCTCTCTCATTACTTCCTCCGTCGAATTTGCCACTATACAAACAGGAGAATAATCCCCACGTGAGAAACACCAAGTCTAGACAAGACGGTTGACTTTTGACAGAGAGAAGCATCTAGCCATTCAGGAAATAGACAGTAGTAAGGACATACTGAACGAAGAATATCCATTCGAATGAAGCAACTGTATAAAATCCATCCGCAAATGTTCAAATAAACCTGAAAGCTCTAGTCTTTTCCTATATCCCGCCTTTTCAGTTTTGACAGGATTATGAGTTAGGCTGGTGAAAGGTGCCAGAAACTACCTCAGCAGTTCTGAATAAAATTGCTCTTTCAATGTTGGCTTCATATTGTAGCCATTTTTCCTGCTCTGCTGTAGTGACAAAATCGAACAATCCTGGCTAATGAATTATGTTATCCATCATTATCAGAATGGAAGAGACTAGAATTCTTGCTTGAGGAATAACAAACAATTAACTGTTTACAATTAATTGTAAAGATGTAATCAATGGTTATTCTTATAAATGGTGAGACCATCAAAAAATTTATAAATGATGAGAACATCAAAAAATTTCCAAGGTCTTTTGGTTTATATCCTGAATTTTATGATATTGTTCCAGATGGATAAGCATACTGAAATTTATAAATAATTATCAACTTGTACCAGTCCTGTGCTTGAACAAGAATGTTTCTTTAAACCCGAGAAGTATGAAATCATTGAAAGTATTTATTTTAATACATGTTATAACACACATGATGACGAATGAATTTCTCTCTTGATCTTTCAGGATTTTTTTTTCCTTTTATCTTAATTTTGGTAAACAAAGTGTTTACCAATACTTTAATATCTTGTGCGTATGTGTAACAAATGGAATTTTTTCTGTAACTGAGCTTTATTTCTACTTTAAGCCCCCAGTCGGCTGCAGTGACAATAATTGTATCAGCGGAGGCCGGCCCCCTTCCTCAGGACTGTGTCTGGTTAGGGAATTTGTGAAGTGCCAGGGCTGAGGAAAAGCGGGAGAGGTCAGGTCCTCGCATCCCTGGTCCCCACACAGATTCTGAGATGCTCTTTGGCCACCCTGGGGTTTGGTTTTCAGCCTTTTGGTCTTGGAGCTGACAGGCCTGGCCCCTCTAATCACGGTGACAGCCTGGCTTGAGGGTCAGGATACCTGTAGCTTCCTTGCTTCGATGAGACAGGAGTCTCTGCGAGGTGGCCCTTCTGCCTGGACACGTTTGAAACATCACCTTAGAACTTGTTAGAAACACAAATTCTAGGTGCATCCCCCCCCCCCCCACCCCGCACCGCGAGTAACCTCCGAAGTCAGAAACTTTGACTATAAGAGTCAGCAGACAGCAGATTCTCCGGACTTCCACTCTCCAGGGCTCCGCCCAGGATGGAGCAGGGCCAGGCCTTACAGAAGAGCTTCTCCTCCCCCTGCAGCGGGAAGGAGATTAGAGCCTTATTCTACTCCCTCCTCTCTCTCTTCTTTAAGACTGTCAATAGACTTTATTTTTTAGAGCAGATTAGCTCTGTAGAAAAACTACCCCTCTTCCCATAATTCAGTTTTCCCTACTATTATCTTCCTTTATTGTGGTATATTTGTTAGAACCAATAAGCCAGCATGTATGTGCTATTATTAACGGAAGTCCATAATTCACGTGGGCGCTCACTCTTTCTGTTGTACGGTCCTGTGGGTTTTGTCATGTATCCTTCTACACAGTATCGGACAGAACACAAAACTCAATTTTAAGTAAATTAACATTTGCGGACCACGGGGTTCTCCTAGGGAAAATGAGTAAGTCAAGTCCTTATTCCTCATTCAATGCCTTGAGAAGCAAAAAACAGTATAGGAAATAAGGTAGTTTATGGGTTTAGAATAGTTTAGCCCCAAGAGAGACATGGTGAAAACACTCTGCATTTATAAAGTTCAAACTGACTAATTAAAAGTAGGCTGGAAGCAAATGACATGATTGAACTGACTAACCTAGACTAGAAATCAAGCAAAGTAATAGCCTTGGGTTCTCCAACTCGATTGAAGACTAAATTCTCAGCTGACTTAGCCTGCGAAGAAATCAGACCCTTTAAAAAAGCAAGCAGTTTGATGTTAATCCTGAAACATCATTTGCAAGAATTAAATAATGTTTGTCAAGTCAGGCTAGGTGTTCCTTGGAATAGCTACAAACTACCTTCCCCCCCCCTTAGCGTGTCCTGCATGATACACAGCCTGTCTTCGTATCTAGAAGGATACACGCATATGTTCTGTGACCTTACAAGCACCTCTGATTGCTTTTCAGGAGGATAAATGATCTCTATTATGTAATCAGGTGGATTCTGATTTTTCTGGCCACTTGTTCAAATTGTTTTGTTTGCAGGGGGAGAAGAAAAATGGTATCAGGGCGCCCTCTGCTGGTGAGCCCACATAAGAAATAAAAAACGAGTCAAGATTTTGGAAAAGATAAAATGACATCTTGGGGGGCTCTACACCCTCCCCACCCAGTCCTGTTAAAGCATTACAGGGTCGAGACTCAGAGACATGAGGGCTTTCGCTTTGGGTCTGAAGGGTAGAACACAGAACTGGGTGGGAGAACGCAGCTCTTAAATACAGTGACGTTGATAGCTGGGTGGTTTTTCCAGCTTTATTGAGCTATAACAGACAATATTATAATGTGTTTAAAGTACACAACGTGATTATTTAGTATACTTATACACTGTGAATGGATTTCCACCAGCAAGTTATTACCATATATCTATCACCTCATATACTTACTTTTTAATTTATTGGTGAGAACATGTAAGTTCTACTCTCAGCAAGTTTCAGTTATACAATATGGTGTTATCAACTATAGTCACCGTGTTATACGTTAGCTCCTCAGACCTTATTCATCTTATAACTGAAAGTTTGTGCCCTTTCACTAGCCTCTTCCTATTTCCCTCACCCCCAAGCCCCTGGCAACCGCCATTTTACTCTGCTTCTATGAGTTCAACTTTTTTTTTTTTTTTTTTTTTTTAAGATTCCACATGGAAGTGATACTGTACAGTATCAGACATTTTCTGTCTGGCGTATTTCACTCGGCATAACGTCCTCCAGTTGCATCCCCGTTACCACAAAGGTTGACAGGATTTTTTTTTTCCTTTTTAAGGCCGAATAGTGTTCCATTGTATGTATATATCACATTTTCCTTATCCATTCATCTGTCGGTGGACACTTAGGTTGTTTACATACCTTGGATATTGTGAGTAATGCTGAAATGAACATGGTAATACAGATATCTCTTTGAGATAATGATTTCATTTCCTTTGCATATAAATCCAGAAGTGGGGTTGCTGGATCATACGGTAGCTCTATTTTTAATTTCTTGAGGAACCACCATCGTGCTTTCCCTAGAGGCTGTGCAGCTTTTATCCCCACCAACAGTGCACAAGCGTTCTCTTTCTGCACATTCTCGACGGCATTTATCTCTTCCCTCTCTGACAAAAGACATTCTAACAGGTAGGAGGAGGTGACGTCTCATGTGGTTTTGACTTGCATTTCCGTGATGATTCGTGATGTTGAGCACGTTTTCCTCTTTGGAAAAAGGTCTATTCGGGTCCTTTGCCCATTTTTTAAATTGGATTGTTGGATTTTTTGCTATTGGGTAGTACGGGTTCCTTATTTTTTGGATATTAACCCCTTATCAAATATGTGGTTTGCAAATATTTTCTCCATTCCACAGATTACTTTTTCATTTGTTGATTGCTTCTTTTGCTGTGCAGAAGCTTTCTCTTTTGATGTAGTTCCACATGTTGATTTTTGCCTTTGCTTTGCCTGTCAGATGCAAAACTTCACTGCCACTCGTTGAGTTTAACTGGCACCTAGTTCAGCTTCCTCTCCTCCTGTGGCTTTGTTTTCATAGGTTCCCTTGGGTTCTGAGGAGCTTGGCAGAAAGGAGGGGACATGATTATGTAGCTGGTCATTTAGATGGTGTGGACGACAGCCCACCTCTGTTCTGACATATCCACCTGGGTCCTTGAAACACGTGTTATCTGTGTGTGAACTGCCTAGTTCTTGCCTCATGCAGCTTCTAGAGTCCTGATATCCTGGATCAGAGATGTTCTACCAGCACGGACGGACTTGGTAAAATTTCTAATTTCTTCTACATTACTCTTAAAGATCTGATTATTTGTATTCGGAAACAGTCTCCACCAACATAGAATCAGTGCCCAAACCGAAGCAAATATGAGCTTAAATTGCGAGATACTTGGACCTTTCGTATGCAAAGGCTGGGCGCTCCTTGTTTGCACTTTTCCCCCAACTTCCAAGTTTTAACAGAAGGAGTGGCTTGTGTGCCTTCTGTTTTGTTGCTGTTGATTCACTAGAGGGGGGTAGAGGAAAAGGTTTCAAAGAAGCTGAGCCAGAAATCACACAGAAAACCCAGTACCCGCTTAGGTCAGCGTTGCGCTGCTCTCGAAAGAGGGAAGAGATATGGGGACATGTGTACACGTCTAACTGATTCACTTTGTTGTAGAGCAGAAACTGACACACCATCCTAAAGCAATTAGACTCCAACGAAGATGTTAAAAAAAAAACAACTCGGATCTAAATGTCAGATCCAGTGGGGAAGCAAATTAAGGCATCGTGCCCTCACCCTGAGGATAAACTTCCGATGGATAATTCGGTCAGTGCATTCTTTGGCGAGGAGTTGATGACCGATTGGATTTGATGTCTTCTGTTTCTATGTCAATTAAAAGCATTCACAAATAACATACATATTTTTCTTCTGCTCTCTCTTCCCTTGATTTTCACTGGAAACAGCCTAATGAACTCATCTCCCCACTAGGCCTCCAAATTTCTCTTGCTTGTAGATTGCAGGATGGCATTTTAAAAGTTTTGACGTTGGTACTCGGCCATGAAGATCGTTAGGAATCAAAACATAAACACAACAGTTTCAGGTGCCACTCACTATGTCTAATGATACGGCAACCTGCCAGTTTACACGTCTCCTCTTCTCCCTTCTGGGGACTCCATTGTTTTAGAGGTCTTGCGCGTGCTGGGATCTTTCCGGATACACATGCGTTTTTACCCAGAGGGCTAACACTTTGCTGGCGACATTTTGGGTGCTGGGGCAAAACCACGGAGGAAGGTTCTCTGGGTCAAGTTTCTGAGACTGCTCCTGTGTGTCTAGTCGCTCTGTATCCAGACTCAGGTGGGGTTCATTATTTTAGCGCGTCTCGCTGTGGGATCACAGCAGTGAGTCGTTCTTGGTGAAACGATCTCTTCTTTTTCTTCCCAGCCCCAGGCACTGGCAAACCCTTACCAGCTTGGCCAAAACTGTCTGCTGAAGAAACCCAAATTGGCCCTTGGAGAGAGAAGTCACGTGGCCTTCTTGTACGCTCTCCCTGGGGTGGTGAGGCAAACAAACATCCCTGGGGTGACCTTTAAATAGCCTCCGACAGGTATGTTTGAAGACGACCGTTGGAAAGTGAGCGCAGTGCCTGCCCCCTGCCCCGCAGCTTTAAAAGGAGAAGGAAAGAATGGTGGCCTCTCCCTGGGGTGAGGGTCCCTGCCAGGAAGCTGAGTATTAAACACAAATTGCTGCCGCGGTGCCACCACCCTCCTCCTGTTAATTACAGAGCAACTGCACTTCATTTCATGAATGGAAGACTGTTCCTATTTCATTAAATATGTATGTTGCATAAAATACGGATTAGCACTGGGCTTTGCCGGTGATCGGTGCGTTGCAGACTTTCCAATCCGACCGAATTTATTCGTGTTGGTTTTGTGACCTAGAAAGCAAATGCATGCATTCCAAAGACTCGCTAAGATGCTTTAAATGATTCCATTGTAATAGGGAACAAATCCTTACATGTCATCGCTGAAAAAAGAGCAAGCCCATTACACGGCAGAAATGAGTTAGCCCGTAATTCAGGTAAGAGCCTGTGGCTCCATCACACAAGTACCCAGCATCGATTCGGTGTTGTCTTCTCCTCCTGGTTTGAATCCTGTTCTCTCAGGCACTGTGGCTTGTTGAACGTTGGATGGCTGGATATATGGTTACCTTTCCTAAACAAATGAGCTGGGGTTTGTTTAAAACACAAGTAAACTAATTGGTTCTGTGCAGAAATGATACCTAGAAGCATGAACATGTATGGCTTTCAGCCAGGAAAAAAAGGCATGCAAAGAGATAATAAATGATAATTCATATAATCATAAACTGTTGTTAAATCTAGCACCGTGAGTTAATTTTAAAAGCTAGTCAATGGAATCAGTATTTTCTTTTTTTGCTCTCATAGGAGAAAATGTGTTTCCTTTGCTAGAAGGTTTCTAGTTTTTTGTTTTTTTTTTTTTTTTTGTGGTACGCGGGCCTCTCACTGTCGTGGCCTCTCCCGTTGCGGAGCACAGGCTCCGGACGCGCAGGCCCAGCGGCCATGGCTCACGGGCCCAGCCGCTCCGCGGCATGTGGGATCTTCCCGGACCGGGGCACGAACCCATGACCCCTGCATCAGCAGGCGGATTCTCAACCACTGCGCCACCAGGGAAGCCCCTAGGTTTCTAGTTTTACTGGCTATGTCTAGGTTTATCAAAATGTAAAACATATTGGAAAGAGCCCACTTTCCCCACCTCTTGATAAACGAAAATGTAAAATGCTGCTGAAGATTAAAAACACCATCTGCTGTGTGGAATCGTACCAAATCAAAAGTCGTGCATCGTTTCTTGGGGCACCGACTGAAAGGAATCCTAGGGCATAATTTTTATGGCTTTTAGTAAACAAATGAATTTTTTATTCCTGAATAGCCTACAGAGAGAGTTCCCTTTCATGTAGGATACATATTCTCTACAGAGGTATGTAGCTTATTCATATTTAAAGACATCCTTCTCTTTATAACTTCCTTTAATGTTTATGTGTGTAATTAACATTTACATAAAGCTTTGCATTTACAAGACACTTTCAAAATACATGATCTATTTAATCTTCGTAATAACTTTAGAGGTAGGAGTCCTAGCCCTGTTTTACAGATGGGGGCGCAGTAACTTGGAGAGATGAAGTCTCTTCCCCAGACTCGCGCGGAGTAAGGGGCAACGGTGGGACACGAATCGCAAAGTCAAGTCCCTGGTTTCAAGTCTTATCCGCCCCAAGTGTCAGCTGACATTTAGACCCTTCCTGTCCGGAGCACCGCGTGGTGACCTTGGCGTTTGCCCTTCGACTCAGGTACTACTGGCAAATTTACAGGAAGCCCATGCATTCTTACTTTTTTCCTGCTTCTATATCTAGATAAAATTACCTACGTGCTATTGAGGTGAAATATAGAATTAGTACAATATTTCCATTTTGAAATCTTAACAAGCTAGGCCCACGCTTGGCCCACACTCAGCTCTGGCGGCTCTTAGTGCGTCTTAACATGCCTGTGCGCTCACTGGGCTCCTTCGCTACAAGATAAACTCCTTGGGGGACACTCTTTGTTGTCACACCCTTTCCCATGCTTAACCTAGGGGCTTCATATCGAGTTGAGGTTCAAAAAATGTTCCGCAATGATAATGCTTAAAAGGCGAAGGTAAACATCATCTTCCCTGGCTGCTAAATTCTGTTTCAGTGAGTCTAAAATTTTATAGCAAATATACAAGAAATTTGAAATTAATGGAACTATATCACGGAACATAGATTCCTTTTACTGTATCTCACATCTATTATACAATTTATATGCTGATGAAATTACAGCTGCAGACAGTTTGGAAGATCTGTTTTGCTTATCTTTTTCCCTGGGATCATTAGAATTTGCTCTGTCTGTGTTTACCTGAGGTTCTGCTAAGCAATGATTACGAACCAGCACACCTGCTGATGACATCAGAGCCCTAACCATCGTCTCCGGCATTTTGAGATCTGAGGGACATCAGTATCAGGTGCTTTCTGAAGCCCATGCTCGGGACACCTCAAGGCATGTTTTGAAAGTGAACTCTCTGGAGGTTACCTTTGCAAAGAGCTTGGATAGGAGACCTCAATTTAAAATGTATTCTGTGTCCAGGAAAACTGGAATCTACGTCTGAATAGTTACACGGCAGTAACTGATGATGTGAACACTTCATTGAAAACGTTTTCTGTAATTATTAACCTGAAAAGTGGCTGTCTTCTCCAGTATCTTTCATCAACTATTTCTTCCGTCTCCTAAACCTCTAATCTCTGTTTTTCTGCTATGAGTCTACAAATCTGTGGCCCGTTCTAAAAACTCTTCCCTCAGTCCTACTGCCCCCTCGAGCGAGTGATTCCACCATCTCTACACTCTGAACTTTCCGTAGGAATAACTCTTCTTTCTTGGTTACTTACTCCACAGCCAAATCCCTTCATCCTGACATGCTTGCCTCCCGCTAACGTGGAAAGAATTTTGATAAGGTAGCTAATGTCTTTGGATCACCCAATCTAATCAGGAGTTCGACTTTTTACCTTAAATTTCTATTAAGTTTTAATAATGACATTTTACATATTTCTATACACATAGAAAGTATAGGAAGTACACAAAACTAATAGAACACTTCCGCAAAAGTACTACGTCGATTTTGTCTTATGTTAATACTTTCTCAGATGTTCTTCAATAGGTCCCCTTTAAGAAATAAAATAGTTCAGTACATGTAAATACTCACCTCACCTCTCCAGTACTTCTGTGTCCACGTTCCTGCAGATTTGACCACGTGGACAATCGTTTCTTTATAACGTCTTCCTGCGGTCCCGCCTGGATGCTGCTCCTAACACCGCGTCTGTTAACTTTCATCGGTGCTCCGCCCTCTTCCTTCTCTACGTGCCCCGTACTTGTCGGAATTCCCACGTCTTGCATCTCGGTTCTGCCTTGTGTCCCCAAGTCTACGTTTCCAGCCGTGACTCTTTTTGAGCCCCGTGTCCCCGGGAGCACAAGACGTGGGTTCCCGGGTGTGCTGCGCACCCACCCCTGCTGGTCCTTCATGTGTCCGCAAGCTCCCTCCCACGACGCGGTAACCTCAGCGCCCTCCCAGCCCCATCCCTTCTCATCTGTTACGATCACCCCCAAATGGTGAGCATAACAGCAGCCTCGGGAACTTTCCCTAAATTCGGTCTCCTACCCATCGTGGCGAGCCCTGCGACGCTGCCCTTCCGTATCACGTTATCTCGGCTTGACCCCAGCCTCCGCCTTCTAAATGGCTCGCCTCCCTGGACGCTTATACTCCATGCCATCGATTAGCCTCCACACTGTCAGAGGCCGCTTCTAAAAAAGTGTCTGGTCGTGCACTGCCAATGCTTAAAAATGTCCACTGACCTCTGGCCCTACGAGGGAAAAGGCTTGGGTTTATTTTTGTGCCACGTGACGCCCTTGGCACCTACCTGCTCCTTGTCTGCCTCACTGCTTGCGGCCTGTGCGGCCCTGCCTTGCGCACCTGGTCTCTCACGTGCCGGGGGGGTGGGGGTGTGCTCTTCCCCACGTGCGACCAGAGCACCGGGTCCGGATGGCAGACGAGAGCGATGTGCGAAGCTGCCTCTTACCTTCCTTCTAAATACAGACGGGAACTAGGTCACAGCAATAGCAAAAATAATACAAAATAGAAGAAAATGCACAGCCGCGCTTAAAGGTAAGAAAGGGAAACCTCTAGGTGCCTGAGAAGGAGTGGACCGTCCATTAACCCCAAAGGACTGGAATTTGGACTACGTGTCCAGGTAGGGTTTCCACGTCCGTTCTACAGAGGCATTAGGGCTGCATTCCCTGTGCTCCATGTGAAGTAGAACCAGGGTCCTTGAATGAGGGAGCTGAAAAGAGGTGTTTATAAATGAATGGAAACGAAAATTAAATTGTGTTCACCACACCAGAGATGTCCCACACAGCACACCATCTTGCCTTGGACCATGGGCGTGGAAAGAATCCCTAGCAGCAAGGAAGCAAGGTACCCAAATGTGTTCTCTGCCTAAGTTTGGGATCCAATCTTGAATTTTTTCCATGGTGAGAAAATCATGAGCTAAGAAATCAACCATAAATACTTGATTTGTGAAACCGGTGCCACCCACGGTGCCTGGCGAGAGGAAAACCTGCCCTGGACTGATGGCTCCATCACCAGCCCCTAGCAAAACTCCTGCGGAAAATGAGTCACCCTGGGCCTAAGTTCGGAGTCCACAGTAACAGCAAAAATTAGACACAGAGAATTCACTAAGTTCAGAGTAACCTGGAAACAAGTTTCAAGAAGTGTGCTTCAGTTATTCAAAATGCACAGGGTAGGACTTGAATCCGCAAGGAAACTACGAAACGTTAGGAAAGAAATGTTGCAGCTAGATTTAGAAGGGAACTTAAATATGTGAGGACCCCCTTTCTGGCTCTGGGGGTGGGATGTCCCTTGAGAGAAGGGAGACAGACGGTAAGTATCCACACAGGCCTGGGGGAAAAAGTGGTCAGCCTAAACTAAAACTCTTAGTTTTAGAAGATCACATTATATGGAGATCAGAAGAATGGAATATAAAATAACATAATATTTTTATAATAATGGAATAATATATAAATAATATAAAAATCATGAGAAGGTGTGGGGAGGGAGGTGGTAGAGGTGAGCTGAGCTACTTAATCTATAGCACAGGCGTTAATTCAAATTTGACGTATCAGGAAACAGAAACACATTCCATGGCTGTATAGTGTTAATCAGCAGATGTGCTGAAGGCAGAATTTATTGAAATACTGGGGCTGTTTGAATGTCTTAACGATGTGAACACACTGTTTCTAAATTTAAAATAACACAATTTTAAAACCAAGCGTTAGCAAGAGTGGGATTGTGAATATAAATGGAACCATCTTTCTGGAGGGCATTTTGGCAAATATGTATCAAAAGCCATACAACATTTTAGATCGTCCTACCCAGTAATTCTGCTTTGAAGTATTTATCCTAAGGAAATAATTAGAGAGGCAAAGATAGATTTATATGCAAGAATATTAATTGAAGTTTTTTTTTATAAAGTACTGTTAAAATTGTAATATTTGAAGTACCAGAGTAGAAATCAGCCAAATGAAATATGAAACATCCAGACAAAGGAATACAAGGTTCTATTAAGTTTACTTTTTTTTTTTTTTTTTTTTTAATGTGGTACGCGGGCCTCTCACTATTGTGGCCTCTCCCGTTGCGGAGCACAGGCTCCGGATGCACAGGCTCAGCGACCACGGCTCACGGGCCCAGCTGCTCTGCGGCATGTGGGATCTTCCCGGACCGGGGCATGAACCCGTGTCCCCTGCATCGGCAGGCGGATTCTCAACCACTGAGCCACCAGGGAAGCCCACAAGGTTCTATTAAAATTGATACTGTTAAATACTATCCAGAGACACCTACAAAAATGAGCATAATATAATGATGCATATCCGGGGTGGGGCGTATTTCAAGAGTGTTCTCCCACTTATATTAAATATACACTATTATCAAAGGGGCACCTCTGCACCTCTTCACACCCAATTACTTTGTCCTAAGGACAGAATGAGCTTAACGATCAGATTATCTGATATAAATTTTGCTCAGGAAGAGTTAACAGAAAGACTACGTTTGTTCTCCCAAAGGCCTTCACAGAATAATGTTAAATAAAGAAAATGTACATTTTCCAAGAACGTATGGATTTTGATCATAAGTTTGTAAAAAAAAAAAAAGTCCGTTGGTTAAAAATAGAACAGATGAGGTTATGTGGAGGAAAAAAATAGGTTAAAAAATACTTCAAACTATTAATGGAATATGCTTCTGGGTATTGGAGCAGTGGGTACTGTTAGATTTCCTCTTAATTTGTGTTCCGAATTCTCCAAAGAAGGGAAAAAAATGTGTTTTTTTGTGAGCATCTGTTTTATTTCCCACAAAAAGGCATTTGCTCTGTCTGTTAACTGAACCTTCCTTTTCCCATGGAAAGGTTCCTGGTCCTCCACTCACAGACCGTGTGGCTTTAGCGAAGCATCTTAGCCAAGATCGAGGGGTGGAGCACGGGACCCTGGACGCTGCAGTCCCCTGACCACAGGGACTCGTGTGGGGAGAGCTACATGAGCCAGACGTAAGGAAGACCTAGAGATTTCTGCAAAGGACTCTTTCCTGCCTTGGATGTGAACTTGGGAGGATGTGAGATCTAGAGCTTCTATCTCAGAATCTGCAACAACCAGAGGAGAAACTGAGCCGACCCCAGAGGAGAGGGGAGCGTTGGCCTTTGCCCTGACATCCCCTCTGGACTTTGCGGTTACGTGAGCTGATGCTGCCTTTATGCCTGAGGAAACTGGGCTGTGGTCTTCAGTCATATGCAACCAAAATGACCCTGGTAAATTTTTATAGGATTTTTTATTTGTTTTTATTCATATCTTTGATGTGGAGTTTATCTTAGAAGTTGTGTTCCTGCGGTCATAAATCTCTGAAAAGCCTCATAAAAATTCATTTTGGAGAACGTTTTATTGTATTGGAGCTGTTTTCCTCCTTCAATTGTATAGACATCAAGGCGCTCATTCATTCTCATGAAATGCAATACTTCAGTTTGTGGTGAGTCTTTATACCTCTGCAATGTCCCCCCAAATATACCTTAACTGAGAAAACAAAGGTAACGTAAGGAAATTTTCTCTCTCAGTGAATCCAGGTCTTCTCTCTCTCACAGCAGTAAGAGAGTGATGCAATTTTCAATCAACTCAGGCAGAAAAATGGGTAAGGGCACTTTTGATCAGAAGTTTCTCTCCCCTTGATACTCTATGACAAGAATAATGAAATAAGCCAGGGAAACCTCTAGAAATCGCACGTCAAAAAGTGGCTGCCAGCATTAGTTTCAGGAAACAGGGAAGATCCGCTCCACTTCAGAGCTCTTCCCTTTGTTCGGCACTTGCTTGGGTGCAGGACAGACGCTGGCTGAGTCAGCGCAAGCCCGGCGACCGTGTCCTCTTAGTCCGGTCACGGTCAGCGTTGACACTGTGCACCAGTAAATGAGCCACATCTTAGCCTGAACTCCGAGCCCTCTGTCGGGTATAAGCGTGTGGGGTTAGCCAGTGAGAAAAGATATGGATGGACCAGTTCAAAGCATTACAGAGCTATTAACTCTGGTATTTATCTAGCTTTGACAATCCCAGAGGATAATGTCCCGATGTCTGTTGGTGTGCGTTTTACTTTTCACACTTTTAATCAAAGAGATTCTGGGCCTCCGGGAACTTTGTCTTCTGGCTCAACACCCCCAGAATTTTCTAATATTTCCCAGAAGAAGTCATGTGGCCCAGTTTCCAGCCTCCCTGTGCACTTGCCCCGGGCAGCTCAGGGCTTTTGAAATCACGGAGCGTTCCGGGCACAGGAGTGTACATGGGGGTGCCCAGGGATGTGTAGGAATTAGGCCCACTGGGTTCTTCTTGACTGGGCTGAGCTACAATCCGAATCTGATTTTGAAATGAAGTTAGTCCCTTCAGAACCCAGTGACCTTCCTTCCCATGTCTGAATCGTGCAGCTGGAGGGTTGGCTCCCTGGTGTGACGGGAAAGTAAGGACAGGCTTGTACTGATTCGCAGCGTGGTTCTACTTGATTTTTACTTCACGCCACATCAGTCCCGTTGCTGACGGACCTCTATTTCTCTCTGTCTCTCTGTTCAGTTTTAACTACACTGCGTATGATAATGCTAATTAACAAGCACCCATTTCAAAACAATCTGGGACATGACATTTGTGAATCAATAAAAATTAAGCCAAACGGGGAATTCCCTGGAATTCCCTCATCTTTCTCTGATGAGGGCCTGGGCTCGGTCCCTGGTCGGGGAACCAAGATCCCGCAAGCCTCGCAGCACGGCCAAAAAAATAAATAAAATAAAATGCACATCTTTATGTAAAAAAAAAAAAATTAAGCCAAACGGAACTCAGTGCCCAGAAAAATCAGGTACAAGCACTTGTAAACAACGGAAGGTATATATAAATATATATATATATATACACACACTATAAATTAAGAAAAATATAATATATAAATTCAGAAAAATATAAATTAATAAAAATATAAAACAGTTCAATTAATATGTGGAATATTGTGTAAATTTAAAATATTAAAACGTCCCTTGGCCATATGGAGTCTTGGGCCTCTATGACAATGTCAGGGACAGGGTGTGTAGACAGTCCCTAGTGTGGGTCTGGCTGTGGCCAGACCTCCAAGTTCAGCCTTGGAGGTCCTGATGGCGGGATAACAGTCGTGACGATCGTTCCTGTTGAATTTTCTCTTCACTCATCACATGCCAGGTCATCCTTTCATCCCTTTTGCTCCTGCCATGAGCCGTCCTGCGTGCTACAGCGGACTGCTTCCCTGTCCAGCGACCCTAAATGAATCCGCCAAACTTTTAGGGTAATGTCAACCTTTTTAAGGCTCTTTGCAAATATAAGTTACTTGGGAGTGTATTTTTCCCCAGCTGGTTAGGAGAGTAAAGATCTTAAATGTATCAGAGCATCAGGTCATTTGAACATGAATACTTAAAAGTGTAAAAGCCAGAGAAATGCTGATAACTTAGCCACCATGGTTAGTGCTGCTTGAACCAGCGTGTGAGGCGGCTCAGAGGTAGGAGGGCACTGATTGGAAGCTGCCTCCGCTTCACGACTTTCGCAGCAGAGCAAAGGGCAGGTAGACTCTTTGCTGGGCATAATGTAGGCTACTAATCTGCAAAGAAAATGCTATGAAAAATAATAGAAACAAATGAGAAATTTGCTTTAATTGAGAGCTAATGAGCTCAGGAGACTAGAAAACCTTTTCTAAATAGTAATTAAACAATGTAACTGGGCAGATTTTGCCTTTTTTGTAGGATTTGACTTAGAAATGAGGAGAGAGAGCCCAGTAAGACACCATCAAAATTTGCCTCGATCCCTACCACGAATGGGGGAATGCAAAGGGAAAACTCTTACACTGACACAGTGAGACCCTGCGTTCATGCTTGCCTTTCAAATCCCTGGCTTCTCCCACCAGGGACGGTCACTGTCATTCCTGGAGCGAGCATCTCAAAGCATCTTTAGTTGCAACAAGCAGTAAACATTTACAGAGTTGGGTACTTGTAAAAGGTACTTTATATTGCAGAAGCAGTACGACATAATTCAGAAATAATCATTGCAAGCAAGACACCTTGATTAACCAATAAAGAATAAATAATCCAATTTTAATTGAATATGTAGGATGTCTATGTACTGCCTTTCAACTGGTAACGGTCCAGCAGGAAGGACACACATGGGACAAAAAATTACAAGTGTGATGAGTCTTAACAAAATAGGAGGACAGCGTGGGTAAAAGAGCTTATAGCAGGGGGACATAACTCCCCAAGGGCACAGGGCAGGCTCTATTAAGGGAATAACCTTTAGGTAGAGACCTACAGGTGAGTAAATATTATGTGGTCAAAGACGTAAGGAGAGTAATCCAGGCCGAGAAAACAACACACGAAAGGCGTTTCGGAATGAGAGTGCATCTGAGGCATGGAAAATAAATACTCCTTCTGGCCACACATAGAGAATTCAGGAAAGTGTTGAGGAAAATGAGGTTGGAGAGGTTGGCCATGGATTTGGAATTTTAGCAGATTAACAGGTAACCCCTGAAGGATTTTAAGCAAGGTGAGAGTTAAACACAGTTAGGTTAGCTTTTTTTTTATTTTTTAAAAATAAATTAAAATTTATTTTAAAAATTTTATTGGAGTATAGTTGACTTACAATGTTGCGTTAGTTTCAGGTGTTCAGCAAAGTGAATGAGTTCTACATGTACATGTATCTCCTCTTTTTTAGATTCTTTTCCCCTATAGGTCATTAGAGAGTACTGAGTAGACTTCCCTGTGCTATGCAGTTGGTCCTTAATAGTTACCGATTTTACATACAGTAGTGAGTATATTGTCAATCTCAATCTCCCAATCTATCCCTCCCACCCCCTAATCCCCTGGTAACCTAAGTTTGTTTCCTACATCTGTGTAGCTTAGTTTTTAAAAAGAACCTACTTTTTAAATTTTTTTTAAAATTTATTTATTTATTTTTTTTTGCGGTATGCGGGCCTCTCACTGCTGTGGCCTCTCCCGTCGCGGAGCACAGGCTCCGGACGCACAGGCGCAGCGGCCACGGCTCACGGGCTTAGTCGCTCCGCGGCACGTGGGATCTTCCCGGACCGGGACACGAACCCGTGTCTCCTGCATCGGCAGGCGGACTCTCAACCACTGCGCCACCAGGGAAGCCCCAAAAACAACCTACTTTTATCCTAGCCGTGCAACTAGGAACCTCTCTGTACTTCAGTGGGTCCATCAGGGCAAAGAGGCTGGGCGTGCTGTTTGCAGACCCCTGCTGTTCTGAGTCAAGTGCAAATAAGGCAGACACGGAGGAACAAAATTGCTAACAGGGAGCGGGGAGGCGTGAATGTCTCGTCTTGACTAACGGGCCACTCGTGTGTGCACGTGCCTGTGTGTGCACGTGTGTGTGCGTTTTCTACTGGAGGTGGTGAAGGTTACTTATTATGCTGTTGCATCACTGAGTGAAAAGCGTCTGCTATTTTCTTCAATCAGCCCAGGCACAGGTGCCGTGTAATTGTTGAAATTATTTACATATTGGCTTTTAATGACACATTTAAAAATATTCATCCCACTTCCTGACTTAGGCAGACAACTTACTTTTGCAAGTGTGGGCCAGGGTCGCGGTTATTCCCAAGCTCCGTTTATTTAAAGCACACCACCCCGGTTTTTATGCTCCCTCCACAGGAGAGAAAAGAGAATCCTGGTTCTTTGAATACTGACTCCACAGAACACTAAAAGAAGATGAATGATAAAAAAAAAAAAAAAAAAAAAAAGCATAATAAGAGAGCCACTTCATTTTATCAACAAGGCAAGAAATAACATAAGCTGATTTTCAAGTTGTATGCCTTGTGCTATTTTGTCCTGAAAGTTCTTACATATATCAGTCCTTAGGGTAGGTTAAGGTTTTTATTATGATTATTTTTATTTATTTATTTTTGGCTGTGTTGGGTCTTCGTTGCTGTGTGCGGGCTTTCTCTACTTGTGGCAAGCAGGGGCTACTCTTCGTTGTGGTGCGCGGGTTTCTCACTGCGGTGGCTTCTCTTGTGGCGGAGCACGGGCTCTAGGTGTGTGGGCTCAGTAGCTGTGGCTCGCGGGCTCAGTAGTTGTGGCGCACGGGCTTAGTTGCTCTGCGGCACGTGGGATCTTCCCGGACCAGGGATCAAACCCGTGTCCCCTGCATTGGCAGCTGGATTCTTAACCACTGAGCCACCAGGGCAGCCCTATTATGATTATTTTTAAGGTCTCTTATCTAAAACCGAGCATGGATAGTGAAGTAGATGTTACGTTGGATGTGAACAGCATAAGATGAAGAAATTATGTTCCTTCCCAATTGTCATTGGCATCTGGTCACCTACATTTTCTCGTCAAAAAGTGGGTCGTGAGAAGGCATAGTGGCAGACTTCAGGCTGTAGAGACTTCCCGCTGGCCTGGAAGCAGCTATGATACCTGAGGACTTGGAGTGTGTAATTCAGGCTTAATTCCAAATTTAAATAAGTTTAGAGAAGAGTACAGATTGGTATTAGTAGTGGCTATTACCTTTCCAACTTTCAGAAAACGGTGGTGTTGATATTAAACTTTTAATCTTTGAGACTGGTTTGGCGAAGAAAATCCAAATGAAAATGCATTTAAGAATTTGATTTCAGGGCTTCCCTGGTGGCACAGCGGTTGAGAGTCTGCCTGCTGATGCAGGGGACGCGGGTTCAGGCCCCGGTCCGGGAGGATCCCACGTGCCGCGGAGCGGCTGGGCCCGTGAGCCATGGCCGCTGAGCCTGCGCGTCCGGAGCCTGTGCTTCGCAATGGGAGAGGCCACGTGAGAGGCCCCCGTACCGCAAAAACAAACAAACAAAAAAACAAAAAAAAAACCCACCAGAATTTGACTTTAAAAGTTATATATCTTCTCTATATGGAACAGCACTTATTCTATGTTATTTTTATAAAATACATCTTGTAATTATTTTAGTGAGCCTTCTGTCCTGAATCCTATTCACAGAGTTTGTTATCATAGAATAATAGGAATATCATATGATCATGTGAGTTATAGAATCATAGGAATATCATAGAATCACTGATTCGTTGCATCATATGGGGTTATATTTTGCTTATGCTACATTTGTTTTTTACATTATGCTAATAGCATATGTATTCTACCCACAGTTCAAATTAGGACCTTTAATTGGAATTTACTGTGTTTGTTTTATTTTATTTATTTTTATTTACTTTATAACATCTTTACTGGAGTATAATTGCTTTACAATGCTGTCTTAGTTTCTGCTGTATAACAAAGTGAATCAGCTATATGTTTACATATGTCCTCATATCTCTTCCCTCTTGCATCTCCCTCCCTCCCTCCCACCTTCCCTATCCCACCCCTCTAGGTGGTCACGAAGCACCGAGCTGATCTCCCTGTGCTATGCGGCTGCTTCCCACTAGCTCTCTATTTTACATTTGGTCGTGCGTATGTGTCCATGCCACTCTCTCACGTTGTCCCAGCTCACCCTTCCCCCTCCCCGTGTCCTCAAGTCTTTGCTCTACATCTGCATCTTTACTCCTGTCCTGCCCCTAGGTTATCGTGTTTGTTTTAAACGAAAAGAGGACCTGTTGAATTGAGGCTAGAGACGCAGGGTAGGGCTTGACCACAGGGAGTGATGGAGCCTGTGGCACTGTCACTGAGTGGCTCCTGCTGCCTGAGGTCAGACGGTGACAGGACTTCTGAGACTGAAGCTGAGAATGACCCAACCGACAGCACTCCAGGGAGAAGTGGAAATCAATAACCAGGAAGATGAGAAAACTAATATAGCAGCCTCTTCAGAGGCTGCTTGCATCGGGCAGGGCAGGATGGAGCGTTAGGGTATCAGAGGGGCTGGAGTGTCAGGGGCAGAGCTTGACTCTTCCTGCAGACACTGCAGGGCAAGTCTGCATACTTATCTCCACATGCAGAGGTAAGAACTGGCCCAGATTCCGGGCACAGGCAGCTGCAGAGTAAGAGCGGACACTTGTGGTCAGTGAGGGTGTGGGTAGCTTCGTGGATTGGGGTTGTGTGGATATTTAGAGAGACTTAAAGTAGTGTAGAATTTGTGGTCCTCGGTAGTGCCAGCTATTTTGCATCCGTTCTGGAGCTGTAGGGACCCCACGCCCACCCTCCAACATTGCCAACATCACCACGAACAAAGAGACTTAATCATTTGCACCAAGCTATTCAAAGGCTCCTTTGAACAAGCAGAGATCTAAGGACACTTTGAGTTTTGACCTTCCTTGTATCCAGAGGGTTGCTCCTTTGTGCTTTCTCCAAGAACAACTCATAAAAGAGACACTGCTCCTGGCCTTTGGCTGCTCTTGGCAATGAGAATCAGGAGAAGCATCTAAATTCCCTGGGATCTAAAAACTGGAAGGTTGTCAGAACAAGCTCCCAGGCAAGTAGGTGTCTACATAACTCAAAGTGTCACATTGTATAATGTAGGGGAATATAGCCCACACTGAACAGATTTGGGAGAATTCCCAGTGACACAAACTCTAAGAATCCCTGAAGATATCTTGGTAAGATAGTCACTAACAACATGCAGTGAAAGAGCACAAAAAGGAAAGAAAAGGGATAAATATCAAAGGATTATTTTAAGTCAAAACAAACAAACATTGCAAGATTCTCTCCTTGGACAGGTACAAAAATCATGTTTCCATGACGGCTTAAATGGAGTGTTTGAGACTTTAAGTGTTGATAAGTGTTGATAAAAGAGATTAGATATATTCAGCTCTAGCAGTTACCCGTTTGTGACACTGAAGTTAGATTTCCCAGCTGGCAAATATCTATTTTCAGAACATGAGAGCTAACAAAATGTGAGCATAAAATATTGGACTGAACCTTTGCAGATATCTGAGTAATTTCAGACTGAGGCCTAGAATGGACTTCACTGCAGCAAAGCAAGGTACAGCTTGGAGAGAAAATAGAATACCAGACATAACGTATTTAATCTCATGCAAAAGAACATAGGTTTTCACATTACTCCTGAATAGTCTCCTATGGATATGCATTACAAAGAAAAAGAAAACCTCTCATCCAGATAATTGTTTTAAAGCACAAAGTCAAGTTTTTTAAAAAAATGACATATGGTAAAGTGAATGTAGTGTTTCTAAGAGGAAAGTTCCTCCTAGTATTTCTCAGGAAATTCATGTTTTTTTCAGAATCCCACGTTCTGTGAAAAAAAAAAAATCAAGAAATTGAGGAACTGGGATAGAGTAGTATAGCTCTTCTATGAGAATTAAAAGTGAACCATCGGGCTTCCCTGGTGGCGCAGTGGTTGGTGGTCCGCCTGCCGATGCGGGGGACGCGGGTTCGTGCCCCGGTCCGGGAGGATCCCACGTGCCGCGGAGCGGCTGGGCCCGTGAGCCACGGCCGCCGGGCCTGCGCGTCCGGAGCCTGTGCTCCGCAACGGGAGAGGCCACAGCAGTGAGAGGCCCGTGTACCGCAAAAAAAAAAAAAAAAAAAAAAGTGAACCATCAACACAGGGGCTAATTAATTAGTTGGTCTAAAGAATCCACTGACACCAAGTCAGCAGCTGAGGTGGGGTTGAGGGTTGACACATGCAAAGCCCGGTCTGCCGCTGGTGGCAACTCGTGCTTACAAACAGAACAAGTAGTAATAAGTTTATATGCAGAGTATGTTTTATACTGTGAGTGATATTCCAAGAATTGAGTATGGAAAGCAAAATGAGTCCTTCGATTGGCGTTTTCAGCTCCTGAATCTGTGCTGCTAACTTTGCTAGGGGACCAGATGTTGTATTATTCAAATGCAAGCCAAGTTTGCTGGTATTTTCCAGTGCTAGACTATCTGGAAAGGCTTTTGTTCTTTAACAGAAGAAATGCAAAGAGAAGGTGGGACTGATGAGGAATGCTGCAATGTGACAACAGGAACTGATCTAAAATCTGAATTAGCAGCACAATGTCAATTCCAATGGCAAACCCAAATGAGGGCAAGTAGAGAAAAATATCTTCATCTTTAAAAAGAAATAAATAAAACAGAAGAAAAGCTTTTTTTTTCTTCTGGAACATTTGTCATGAAACAAGGTCAAAACTACAGAACAATTAGTGGGGTTTTTTTTTGTCTATTTAAAAAATAACTTTAAAATAGTGAATATTTGTGGTATTATCTTTTAATTTTAAATGATTTTTATTAACATTCGTTTTATGTTAATACTCTTTTCCTTTAATGTTTCATATTATCAAATGTCCAAATCAGATAGAGATTTTTTACATATTACTGAAATATATAATTTTGTCATATTATATATTTTATATATTATTTGTCATATCTTTTAAATTGAAAACCTCTAAAACTTTTACTTCCTTAGTTAAATTTACTCCTAGGTATTTTATTCTTTTTGATGCAATTGTAAATGGGATTGTTTCCTTCATTTCTCTTTTACCGTAGTTTGTTGTTAATGTAGAGAAATGCAAGATTTCTGGATATTAATTTTTCACCTTTGAGTGTAACGTTGGCTGTAGGTTTGTCATATGTGGCCTTTACAATGTTGAAGTATGTTCCCTCTATATAGTGTACCTCCTTTGATGAGAGTTTTGATCATAAGTAGATGTTGGGTTTTTTCAAATGCTTTTTGAGATGAGCATATAATATTTATCTTTCATTTTGTTAATGTGATGACATATATTGAGTGTTTTGCAGATACTGAACCATTCTTGAACCTGGGATAAATCCCACTTGATCATGGTATATGATTCTTTTAATGTATTGTTGATTTTCGTTTTTTTTTTTTTATTTTTGAATTTATGTTTATCGAGGATATTGACCTCTAATTTTCTTTTTCGTAGTGTCTTTATCTGGTTTTGGTATCAAGATAATACTGGCCTCATAGACTAAATCTGAATGATCATTCCTCTTCGATTTTTTGAAAGAATTTGAGGAGACCAGGTATTTAGCTCTTCTTTGAAGATTTGATAGAGTCACCTGTGAAGCTGTCTGGTCCTGGACTTTTTTTTTTTGCTGAGAGTTTTGTGATTCCTGATTCAATTTCACTACTAGTAATTGGTCTGTTCTGATTTTGTTTCTTCCTGATTCAGACTTGGGAGATTGTACATTTCTAGGAATTTATCCATTTCTTCTAGGTTGTCCAATTTATTGGTATATAATTGTTATCAGTGATCTCTTGTGATCCTTTGTATTTCTGTGGTGTTGCTTGTAACTTCTCCTCTTTCATTTCTGATTATATTTATTTGAGTGCTCTCTCTTTTTTTCTTAATGAATCTGGCTAAAGATTTATCAATTTTATTTATCTTTTTAAAGAACCAACTCAGTTTCATTGATCTTTTCTATTGCTTTTTAGATCTGTATTTCATTTATTTTTGCTCTTATCTTCATAATTTCCTACCTTCTACTAAGCTTGGGCTTTTTTTCTAGTTCCTTTAGGTGTAAGGTTAGATTGCTTATTTGAAAATTTTCTTGTTTCCTGAGGTAGGCTTGTATCAATATAAACTTCCTTCTTAGAACTGCTTTTGCTGAAGTCTGTAGATTGTGGAATGTTGTGTTTCCATTTTCACTTGTCTCAAGGTAGTTTTTGATTTTCCTTTTGATTTCTTCAGTGATCAATTGGTTATTTAGTAGCATATTGTTTAGACATCCTGTGTTTGTATTATCTTCAGTTTTCTTCTTGTAACTGACTTCTAGTTTCATACAGTTGTGGTTAGAAAAGATGGTTGATATGATTTCAATTTCTTACATTTACTGAGGCTTGTTTTGTTACCTAGCATGTACTCTATCCTGGAGAATGTTTCATGTGTTCATCCATTCTTTTCCTGAAGTGAGTAAGCACCTTTATGATTATTATCTTGAATTATTTATTGGGTAGATTGCTTATCTCCTTTTCATCTAGTTCTTTTTCTGAGGTTTGCTTGTTCCTCCATTTGGAACATATTCCCATGTGTCCTCATCTTGCCTAATTCTCTGCATTTATTTCTGTTTATTTGCTAGGTCTGTATGTCTCCCGATCTTGGAGAAGCGACCTTACGTAGGAGATGTTCTCTGGGGTCCAGCAGCATGCCTCCCTTTGGCCACCAGAGCCAGATGCTCCAGGGTGTTCCTACCGGGGCTGCATCCTCCCTTCTGTTGTGGTGGGGTCACTGCTGCAGGCACACTGGTGGGGGTGGCTCCTGGCTTGGCTGTCTCAGAAGCCCTCCCTCGTCTGGTTGCTATGGAAATGCTGGTGGGTGGGGCCAGCCCCTGTGTCAACACTGTAGATTGAGATCATGAAAATGGCTGCAGTGGGTGTCCATGACCTTGAGGGGGAGTCCCAGCTCCCTCTTGCCTCTCCAGGTGGTTCCCCAAGATCAGTAAGTGGGTCTGACACAGGCACCTTTCAAACTGCTGCCTCTGGGCTGGGACCAGAGTGTGTGAGATTTTGTGCACCACATTTAAGAGTGGAGTCTTCGTTTCCTACAGCCCCCCGGATCTCCTGCACATAAATTCTGCTAATTTCAAATCCTGACATTTTGGGGGTTCACCTTCCTGGTGCAGGGGAGCGTGATGTGGGGTTTAGACCCCTCGTTCCTTGGGGGAAAATCTGTGGTTGTGATATACCTCCTGCTTGTGAGTTGCCGTGCTGGGGGTGTGGGTCCTGACTCCACTGCATTTCCACTCCTCCTACCCACCTCGTTGTGGCTCCTTCTTTGTATCTTTAGTTGTGGAAAATGTTTTCTGCTAGTGCTCAGGTCGTTCTCAGAGATAGTTGCTCTGTACACGGTTGCAATTTTGGCGTGCCCATGGGAGGGGGTGAGCTCAGGTCTTCCTGCTCTGCCATCTGGATCCCAGCTCCAGTGCATGTCATTTAATTGTGGCACAGTTGTGTCCTGAGAGAACTTGGATGGTAGAAAATGTCCCTAATTGCCGCCAGCCGCGGCGGGTCCTCAAAGTGCAGCAACAATCGACGAGAGGGGGTAGGGAACTGAACGCACCAAGGTGTGGGATCAGAAGGGCACGAGCAACTGATGGTTGCAAGGCAAGTTTAATAACAAAGCGTAGCCGTATATATACCCCTAAAGCAGGGAATTTGCTGAGTCACGCCTTATCGGCATCAGCTGGTTGATTGGCTTCTCGGCTTCTCCCTCAAAGGCACCAATTTCCCCTCCAGGGTTGCTTTTCCTAGCTTTAGGGAACAAACAGGGACTCCCAGTAACTGAGCAGGTCCGTGGAGCGATTTAGCCAAAGGCCATCTCCTTTTGTATGTTCATACCATAAAGTCCAGGATGCATACCAAGGAGAGTACAATCGGGCCCTGAGGCTTATGAGGGTCTTAATGGCGCCTTCCTCAGAGGGCAATGCTCGCCACACCTAATAAAATGGGTGGATCTGGTTACGGAGGTCTCCAGGCAGAATGTTGGAAAGATCGGTTAAGTTCTCGTCGCGTGTGATATGTTAACTGCGTGAAAGAGACACACTAAGAGGAAAATTTTCAGCTTGCAAAGAGGATTTACAGGAAATACAGTGTCTCTAATACTTGCTGCATTGGAAAATGATGAAAACTGTTTTTCATCCCCAGTTTCTCTAGTCTGCAAATGATTCTCATTGTAAGAAGTGGTCTCTGGATAAGGATCAAGGCAAAGATGTGGCTGTAAGACCCTTATGTACAACAGTGGGTCTTGAATTTTACCATGCATCAAAATTGTCTGGAGGGCTGGTGAAAATACAGGGTCCCTCCTCTCTCTTGAGGATTCTGAATGAGTCGTTTTAAGGTGGGGTCCACACATCTCATTTCCAGCAAGTTCTAAGTGATGCTGCTGGTCAGGAGACCCTACTTTGTGAAGCATTTGTCCTACACAGATTTAGTCTGTGACAGTCAGGCCTGCTAAGCTAGACAAACGGCTTCTAAGAATCTTAGAGGTGCCATCCTCAATAGCCCCCAATAGGAGAGATTAGTCTTAAAAAGAATTATGGATGTGGTCTTTGGGGCATAGAGTCAACCCCAGTAAGATTCAAAAGAAACTCAGAAAAAATAAAGAGAAATGTATTGGTGAAAGTTCTAATTGCTTGAACTAAATGGACAGAAGCACTTACAAATGAAAAGGGGTCTCCAGAGGCTGGAATTTCTGTGGGCAGGAAGTGACTGAGGAAACTCTGCATATGCAAACATAGATTATTATTATTATTATTATTTTTTTTTAGGCAAGGAAGACATCTCAGAGGCTGAAGCCAAAGAACACAGGAGAACAGTGGATTAGGGAAGCCCTCTCAGGAAGCAGACCCGGGAATGTTCAAGGAGCACTCCCTGCCCCAGAGAAGTGGGCCCTGGGCGCCTGTCCGGGCTGCATTTCAGGACTTGCGCAGGCTAACGACAGCTCGGGGCCTCTTCCCTCCCCACTTTGAGGGGGCGTGTCTGCTCACGTTTTCCTTTCCCCGACTCCCCCTTGTGCTGTGTGGAGAGCTGACGGCTTGTCCTTTTGGTTCACAGTCTGGATCACTATGGGATGTATCCAAGGAGCTGCACCGGGGGGCTGCACCCACGCGTGAAGCTGATGCAGGACGGAGATCCCCACCTGCGCGGAATGCTGCGGTTGGGACGGGAATTATTGGGTCTCTGGGCTTATGTGAACGTTGTGCAGACAGACGTAACAGAAATGCTTTAGGACAGATGGCACACAGTCAGAGATCGCCACGTGTGGCCAGAACTTCCTCTGATCCTTACACACCACGTCCCATTCAAGAGAGAGTCTGTTTCTCCACCTCCCTGGATCTGAGCTGAGCCTGTGTCTTGCTGGGACCCAGAGAATGAGCAGAGGAGGTGCTGTGAGGCTTCCAAGCTGAAGCCTCCAGAGGTCACGTCCTTCTCGTTGTCTTCGTGGAACGTGGATGCCGCGAGCCAGGACTGAGCTGGCTGTGGAGGCGTCTCAGGGGAAGATCCAGGCAATTTAATTGCTGTTGAAGACTAGAAAAAAGGGTACCCATGTTATGCTGGTGCAGAACAAACTCTCTCCTGGTGTGATTAGACGATAGAGACTTAAATTGTACAACACTTTGGTACGTACTTCTACGGAACATGCCAAGTCTATGTGCACGCTTAATAAAAGGTACAGAAATTCCAAGGCCAGAGTAATTCCCATCGCACACAGTAGTCATAGTTTTCTTTGGAGAATTAGAGCCTAGATTTTAAAAGCCAACAGAGTTGCATCAAAAATAAAGTGGCCACGCCCCGAAGACAGATGGTGTGTTGCCAGTGGTACCAGGTAGGCATAGCGTCGGTACCCACATCTGACTGTACTTCCACTTTGGTGTAAGTGTAAACGAAGAAAAAAAGGAGTTGCCTTTTCCATTTTTCATTCACTTCTGCAAGTATCTGTTGACAACCTACTATGTGCAAAATGCTGTACTAGATGCTGTGGAAAAGGCAGTAAACCAAGCAAACAGAAGTGCCTTCTGAAAGGAACTTAGACTTGTGGTGGGGGAGAAAGACGATGCATAAAACAAGTGAAATAAGGGTATGTGGGAAAGCAGTGAGTGCAGAGGAGAAAATATAAACTAGAGCCGGCAGGTCGGACGTATCTTTGAGAGAGAGTGGCTGAAGCTTAGGTTGGTGCTGGGTTTACGGGGGCCTCCCCTGAAGCTGATTTTCACGTAACTACCTGAAAGGAAGGAATGGAGGGCCATGAGATGTTATTTTAATTGGAGTCGAGCTGATTTACAGTGTCGTGTTAGTTTCAGGTGTGCAGCAAAGTGATTCAGTGTGGGCAGTTTATACAATGGGAATCGAGGTTCTGGTAATTCTGGAGGCTAGAAGCCTAATATCGAAGTGTCAGCAGAGTTGGGTTGTTCTAGGGTCTCTCTTCTTGTCGTGCAGATGGCTGTCTTGTCCCTGTGTCTTCACATGGTCCTCCTCTATGCCTGTATACTTGTGACCTCATTGTAGCTAAATGACCTCTTTAAAGACCTCCTCTCTGCATTCTGGGGTACTAGGGGTTAGAACTTCAACACATGGGGTCTAGGAGAACACAATTCAGCCTGTGACATTAGCATATGTGCTATTTAAACACGAGACTGGATGAGACCATGCAGGATGGGTTTAGATAGAAGACAGAAAATGTGCCAGGATGAGGCTTGAAGCCCGACAATATGTGGAGGCTGCAGAGATGAGACAGAACCAGCAACGGAGACGGGCCTTGTTAAACCGATCCTTTACCAAAGATGTGAAGTGCTTCTTAGTTTGCCAACATGAAGAGATATTTCCCGAGACCCTCTGTCACTCCAGAAAAGCCTCCAAAACACCAGCCTCTTCTGGAATACACATATGGGTTAGGTTCCCCCGTTCGGAGACTTGGAATAGGAAACTGGGAAAATTGTCTAATGGGAACTCTTCGTTTGAAAATGAATTAAAACTCTGTGACTTCCAGCTGCGGCCATGAAATCGGGGCTTCAGTGCCTGAAACAGGAATGTCAGAAAAATCAGGTTGTGTCCAAATTTGATATTTATTTGAGTTGACACTGTCTGCCACCGGCGCTAATTCTGAGCCTTTCTGAGTGTTCATTGCTGCCTCTCCTTTCAGGCCTCAAATAGACGGTCCACCTGTGAAAGCAAGTGTTGATGGACCTAAAACTCAGCATGGCAACGCTCCCTTCTCATACCGGCCTTTATTTAGCCTCCTCTCCAGGAAATATCCATTTTTTTTCTTTCCTTTTCTTTTGGGGTCCGTCTTCTGGGAAGCAGCACTGTGCCACTGTTACTGCTTCTAAATTAGTTTCACCAGCGTCATCAGCTTTGAGATTAGATCTGCTCCTTGAACACCTGGTCTGACTTCAGAAATTATCTGCCATCTGGTCAAATACGGAGTCATTATAACAACTTGATGGCAGGAGAAAACACAGTTTGTTAAGAGACTTGATAGTCTTTTCAGAGTTAGGTAGCATTCAATTAAGCTCTGCCATTGACTTAAGAGATGTGCTCCCTTTACTGACGGTAAAGATGCTACTTTTCAGGACGTCCTGTAGGGCTTCCCTTGGTGTCAGCCTCCCAGACGTCGTGCTAGCGAGAGCTCGGCGGGGGGCAGGGCCGCCCCCTTCTCAGATTCACTGACGTCACACTTACTCAACAATCGCCATCACATATTAAGTCCGGAAGCAGTCCGTGGCTTCTGGCTGACAAACGCAGACCTGAGACCACACTCAGTCCACACTTTGCTGCTGGATCTTCAACTCACCCCACCGCGTGAGGACCTGGTCTTCTGAGGACGCCCCGGAAGGCAGGGTGCGTTCAAAGCCGGGTACATGTTGACATTGGAAGCCGTTCGGATTATTGGACAGGAGAGGCGTCCTCATGTGATGCTTAAGGGCACCCAGGCTGGAGCCACCCTTCCTGAGGGGACACTGTTCTGCCACTTGCTACGCTGAGTTCTCGACCAAGATGTTATTCACATCTGTCCTCTCGTCTGTAAAGCAGGGATGATAGCAGTAATTACCTGAGGGTTATGAGAAAGCACGCACACAGTAGCATCTATTGAGTTCTCAGAACAGTGCCTGGCCTGGAAGAAGTGCTGTGTCCGTGTTATTAAATAAATGTGACTATAGAAAACCATACTTACGAAAAACATAAGCAAATAGCCATTCTTGTTAAGAATTAGATGAGATTGTATAAGATGTGGATAGATAAGGCTCTCGGTCTGGGACAAAGGGAAAAAGACACGCATCTCACAGGTCCCTAGTCGCCTGAACTGCTGAGATAAAACTTTCCTTCAATGTTCGGATGGATTCCACTGCGTTTCCACCCATACACGACATGCACAGATTCAGGGCACTTAAGCTATGTTGAATTATCACTTGTATTGTCTACCCGGCTACCTCACTGTGCTCTTATTCTAGTTTTGGCTTTTCGCTGACGTGTTTCTTTCTTTTATTACTATTATTTTTAAATTTTATTTATTTATGTTTAAAATATTTATTTTATATTGCAGCACAGTTGATTAACAGCACTGTGTTAGTTTCGGGTGCACAGCAAAGTGATTCAGTTCTACATATACAAGTATCTGTTCTTTTGCAAATTCTTTTCCCATTTAGGTTATTATAGAGTATTGAGCAGAGTTCCCTGTGCTACACAGCAGGTCCTTGTTGGTTCTCCATTTTAGATATAGCAGTGGGTACATGTCAATCCCAGACTCCCCTTCTATCCTCTGCCACCCTTCCCTTCCTGGTGACCGTAAGTTGTTTCTCTCAGTCTGTGAGTAGGTTTCTGTTTTGTAAATGAGTTCATCTGTATCATTTTTGTAGATTCTGCAAATAAGTGATATTATATAATATGTGTTTTTCTCTGTCTGACTTACTTCACTTGGTATGATCATCTCTAGTTGCATCCACGTTGCTGCAAATGGCATTATTTCATCCTTTTTAATGGCTGAGTAATATTCCATTGTATACGTGCACCACATCTTCTTTATCCATTCCTCTGTCGATGGACATTTAGGTTGCTTCCTTGTCTTAGCTATTCGTAAAGAGTGCTGCAATGAACATTGGGGTGCATGTATCCTTTTGAACCATGTTTTTCTCCAGATATATGTCCACCAGCAGGATTGCTGGGTCACACGGCGGCTCGGGGAAGCTGGGACAGGAGATGTGGGGAGAAAACCTGATAAAGGCCAGGACCAGCAGAGGCCCCTGGTGAGGAGTGGGGGGCGGAGACGAAGTTAGGGGAGTGGTGGGTTCTGCCCTGCTCCCTGGGGGCTGACGCGCCCCTCCCCCTTCTCCCTCAGCACCTCTACCCCAAGGCTGTCATGCTAATGGATTCTTTCAAGATCGTTGGAAAATGCGAAATAGAGTCTGACATGGTCATGGAAAGCCGTGACTCCTGTCCCAGAAAGGTTTCCTCTCTCCCCTCGGTCCTTGGTTCCCCCAGTTACCGAACCATGTCCTTCCCGCCCCTCTCTCTGCATCACACGCACGTACCTGTTACCTTCTCGTGCAAAGAGGCTTAACTCTCTCCCCTCCAGCCCCAGGCAGGTTCTGGGCTTACTTTGCACTTTTAAAAATATAAGTCTTGTGCTAAATAAGGATTTGCCTGCTTGTAGCAATATAAAAAAACGGAGGTTTTGAAATTACAATTTTTTCATTCTTACACGTAGCCAGCACCAAACTGTCCTAATCCCACTCCTGCAAGCAGAATACAAGACTTCCCCATTATTTAGAATGGACATCCAGGGGACATGCTTTTTTGTTCGTTTACTCTCCTTTTGGATCTGTATCTAAAGCTGGCTGTGTAAGGTATGGGTTTACCTGTAGCTGATTAAACAAATCCTTATCTTCAAAGCTTCCCCCAGTGAGGCTCCGTAAGGATTAGACTCCTCCACAGGAGACAAAACTTCCAGCGGGAACCACCTCCTCCTTCCACCTTTCCACCTCAGAACAGCATCGGACCACAAGGCTTCCTTCTCCTCTCTCCCTTCTTTCCACGTTCATAGTCCTCGGCCTCCTCACAGACAGACAAGAACCACCGTGAGAGAAACGAGCGTTCTACTGGTGGCCTGGGAAACTAGGAGTCCCGATGTGCGCGAGCTGCTCAGAGCTCCGGGGGCTTCTCCTTTCCGACCTTACCTTCACGGAGGAAGAAACCATTTCCTGTGATGGGGCTGCATATGTGAAGGCAGTGTTTCTGGGGGAGGGGACGTAGCTGCCATGACGATGGCGTGGCCCAACCGCTCTGCTCGGCCTCTCAGTTTGCACGGGGAGCCTCCAGATGCCAGTTCCAGGGCCCCGGGGACGGCCCGGACCCAGGAGCAGCCCTGATCCAGACCATGGGCAACAGCCCCAGCGTCCCAGATGGCTGCTGTTGCGCCTTCCCTCACGCAGACCTCCCTCCTGCCGCCGCCCTCAGCTGCGCTCACACCATCAACATCATTTCTGCAGGACAGTTGTCTCTGTGCAGGGACTTTGCACCCCAGCACAGCTGTGAGCCCAGGGAGTCTGTCCCTGAGCTAAGGCTTTGGAGCCTCTTCTCCTAGAAGCCAGCAAGACGCCCAGCTCACTCTGCATGTCTCTGTGTCAGTGACCGATGTTTCATACTGGAGTCGAAGTGCCAGGAGCCCTGGTGAACACACAGTTATTTATGTGTTATGTGTAAACCAAAGGCTCATTATTTCAGGAAGCTGCAAGCTGGAAATTGTTTTCTTAAGTAACACGTGCTAACAAACCGCGTCCTCACGTGTGCCTCGTGGAGGGGGTTAACGGCCTTCAGGATGAGGTACCCCCATCCCAGACTTGCGTGGGTTTATCAAGAGCGTGGGTGAGGACTGTGTGGTCTGTATCTGGGAAATGATACAACGGACATTCGTATCATTTGATACAATGATACGACAGTGAGAAGGGAAATGGCTCTGAATGACTAACTCGGCCAGCCTGTGGCCCCCTTTCTTCACGAGGCGCGGTCTCAGTCGTGAACTTGGAACTATGCACTGGGACGTAAGGCAGCCTCCTGCCTGACTAAAGGGAATGACGTGCTGCCTATGACAGCGGCTGAAACAAGTGACCTGTAACTAACACACTCGACGAGAGTGTCCATGAGTCGGCACGCAGCTAGGTCTGGATACCACGTCCCTCTTCAGCTGTGTGGCTAGTCTGTGACCCAGCAGCGGGGTCTGACGGGCTGTGGCTGCATGGGGTGGGGCCCCGTGATGGAGCCGTGGTCCCAGTCCTGAGGCCTATGCAGATTTTCTGCTGAGCTGCAGCAAATGCATGGATCCAGTTCCGTTTTATGGCCCAGCTGGTGTGTAACGGAAGCCTCTCTGTTATCTTAAACTCACGTGGAGGCTGTTAGTACCAAGTGGATAGAGCCCTTGACTATAGATTTCTATATTTAAGGAAAACACATGCTGTATTTGCCGAATTTCCACATTAGCAAATGCTTTCCATGTGAGCTTTACGTTAATTATCATGGGACCAGTATTTCATTTTTTTTGATCTCCCTCCGTTTTGATAAGGCAAACTCAGGACTGGCGTGGGTGGTGAGGCCGGAGTGAATTCTTGGTGGTGAGGACGAAAGCAAACAGTTAATAAAGCACTGATGCTAGAAGAGAAATCATGACTTGATGATATAAACACAAATTTAGATGGATTGTTTAAAAAATTACCCAGCAGGCACGACTGCTGATGAAACTCCTGCATGGCCGTGTCCAGCTTCTTCATGAGACATAAACTCATTAGTGTTTCCTCCACAGAGCGTCAGGGAGTTATGATTTACGTTCATCCTTATCAGACTTCACAGAGGTTTCAGAATATTCACGGAAACAGAAGAATACGTTCCCGTAACTTCCCAGAGCAAACCTCGAATCAAACTCCTCGATGAAGGTGCACTAAACTTTTGATTGACTGTCTGACCGTCCTTGTGCAACGCAGGGGATCTGCTGACATCTGGCTCCTGGTGGGGATGGCGTCTGCAGCTTTCAGTTGCAGGATCTGTCGGGGAAGGTGCTGAGAACACCCCAAATTTAATATCTTTAGTGACAGACATGCTGTATCCCTGGTGTACACAGCTCATCGGGAAAGTGAAATCTCTGAACAAGTGTTGCATAAAAGTACCTTGTTACGGACAAAATGTGTCCCCCAACAAATCCGTATGTTGAAACCCTAACCTCCAGTGTGATGGTGTTTGGAGAGGTGAGGGGCTTTGGGAGGTGATGAGGGTGAGATGAGGTCCTGGGAGTGGTGCCCGTGATGGGATTAGTGCCCTTGTAAGAACAGACACCAGGGAGTTCATTCTCTCTCTCTCTCTCTCTCTCTCTCTCTCTCTCTCTCTCGCTCTCGCTCTCGCTCTCGCTCTCGCTCTCGCTCTCGCTCTCTCTCCCTCTCCCCCTCCCTCTCCCCCTCCCCCTCCCCCTCCCCCTCCCCCTCCCCCTCCCTCTCCCCCTCTCCCTCTCCCTCTCCCTCTCCCTCTCTCTCTCTCTGCCCCCCCCCCTGTCTCTCTCCTTTCACTACATGTGGCCACGGAGAGAAGACAACCATCTCCAAGCCATGAAAAGGCTCTCCCCAGGGACCAAGTCAACCGGCTCCTGGATCTTGGACTCCAGCCTCCAGAACTGTGAGAAATAAGTGTCTGCTGTTTGAGCCCCCAGGTCCGTGGAGTTTTCTGACAGCAGCCCAAGCAGACTGAGACAGCCATGCTTTGTGCAGAATATCATGGCCTGTGATGTCGTTTGTAATGAAAACCAAGTCTGTCTTCACAGGCAGCGTGCGGCCCTTTGGAAGTAGCACTAGCCAGATGGACAGAGCTCAGCCTTTGTCCTCATGGACTGACTTCAGGGTGCTGACCTTGAATCCCCATCTGTCCCTGTTCTGGCTGCTAGAATATCAATGGACAGATTCCCTGTGTGGGTTCACGTTCCACTGTGTTTGTGGTTTTTTTTCTTTTTTTTCCATTATGGACGCCTGCCCATCACAGAGAATATAATCAGTGACATAAAGCAACTTAAATATGAAGAGAATTAGCTTGTAGGTGGCAAAGGAAGCCTGAGGGTTTCCTTAAGGGTCTTGATATTATTAACTGAGACAGTGGACCAGTGGTTAAGGGTGAGGGTTTCAGAGCCACGTGGATTCAAGTCCTGGTTCTGCTATTTATAAGATGTGAAACTGATGATTTTCTTACCGCTCTGTGCTCTTGTTTCCTTATTTGGAAAGTGAGGACGGTAATAGTGCTTCCCTCTAAGGTGGTGGTGATCTTTGGCAGAGGTAAGATATATAAAGCACGACGCTTGGAACATAGTAAGTGCTCAATAAACATAAGCCTTTATTACCTCATTATATTTTATCTGTGTTTTATCATGGCCTGGTTGGGAAAATAATTGTGCTGGAGAAAGCGTGCTGCCATGGTGAGATATGGCCACTTGTAATTAGCTCTTGAATATGGCACCAACATTTGGAGGCCCACTTAGCACAGATCACAGATGGGCTGCACGTATATATAACAGTGCGTGAAATATAGCAGGAAGAATTTTCTTTTTCTTTTTTTTTTTTTTTACGCAGGCCTCTCACTGCTGTGGCCTCTCCCGTTGCGGAGCACAGGCTCCGGACGCGCAGGCGCAGCGGCCATGGCTCACGGGCCCAGCTGCTCCACGGCATGTGGGATCTTCCCGGAAAAGGGCATGAACCCGTGTCCCCTGCATCGGCAGGCGGACTCTCAACCACCACGCCACCAGGGAAGCCCAGCAGGAAGAATATTTGCTGGTGATAATGATGGCAATTAAAATTGCAGTGATGTACTAACCAGTGCAGTGTTTGTTAGAGCTGCCCAGACAGAGAAAAAAGACAGGGAGGAAGACTGATGCTTTGCAATAAACAGAGAAGAAATACTGAAAAAAAGAAAATTCAGTTTAAGTCTTGGCAGTGGACGCTTGCCAAGGGCGAATTCCCAAGGCTTGCCCTTTCCCCCGAAGCTGAATCCGGCCTGTGTACCCTGACACCGAATTAAACCTCAGAGACAGAGTTTTGGGTGAAGTAGAAGAGAATAGCTTTATTGCTTTGCCAGGCAAAGGGGGCCACAGCGGGCCAATGCCCTCAAGACTGTGTGTCCCAACCCGGAGGGGGTCGTGAGGAGTCTTACGGGAATGGTTCAAAGAGGGCGTGGTCAGCTCCTGGACACGCTTTTGATTGGCTGGTGGTGAGGTCATCGGGAGTCTGCATCATCAACCTTCTGGCTCCCACCGGTCTGGTATTTCCGTGCTTGTGAGCAGCAGACAGTTAACATCTCCCACCTGGAGGGGGTTTCAGTGTCTGCGAAACAGCTCAAAGATAATGTGTGCATCCCTTGAGGGGAACCAGGACCCTGCCCCAAGGCTGCACTATTGTTTCCTGACTGCTCCTCCCCGTCTCTGCATCCCCTCCCTTCCCTGATTAGCATCTGTTTGAACCTGTCAGTGCAACTCAGGGAAGGTCCTGGAGGCTGAATGAAGCCTATTTCCTGTAATTAAGAAATGGGGAATGCAGAAAAGCTTTCATGCCCAGGAGCCCCACAGGGTCCTGCTGGGTATCACCCCTCCCACCCAGCCCTCCAACAGCACCTACTTTGCTAATAACTTATGAAGAATTTTCACCACAGTAAAAAGATACCAGGAATTAGAAAATGTAACAATTATGAGTCAAAACCATTGCATAGAAAGAGGTAGGTTTCAGTCGTGAAGGTACCACTTACCACCTCTTAACTTTGGGCAACTTGGTCTGACACTTACCAGCTTATTGTGAACGTTTGACTTTGGTTTGTCTTGTGTACTAAAGGCTCTGGCTGGCCTTTGTCCTCTGTTCCTGGGCCTTGACATTTCCTTGACATTTCTTGAGTGACAGGAGCATCTTTGTTACTCATAATGGGCCTGAAGCTTTACGAGATGAGGAGCAGACTCAGGACAGGCCACGTGTGCTGGGAGGACCAGGTGAGTAGAGCGTTGTGGTGATAGCAGCCCAGCCTCAGGGGAAGGGAAGGGGTTCAATCAATCACGCTGCCGCAGTGAGCCCCAGGAACCACTGGGACTCGAAGCTCGCTAAGCTTCCTGGGTAACAGCCCTCTGCACGTTGGGACACATGGTTGTGTTGGGAGATGGCGTGTCCTGATTCCATGGGATGAGGACCCTCCGGACCACACTCTAAGCACCTCTTTTTCTGGATGGTCCTGGTCTATATCCTTCTCCCTCTAATAAAACCGTGATCACGAGGACTGCACTTTCCTGAGATCCATGCGCCAGGCTAGAGCCTTATTGAACATAAAGGGGTAAGGAGACCCCCGGATTTGTATCCCAGGTTGGCCTTGGGAACCCTGAGTTGTGGCTGGAGCCTGAAGTAGGGGGATCTCGTGGCGCCTGTGACCCCACCCTGTGCAGTGCTTAGTCTCAGAAGACATTTCAGCTGGGAGCTGCCTCACTCTAGAATCCAAGACACATGGCGGGAGTCCGATCATCCGTGTCGTCTAGCACAGTGGTTCTCAAAGTGTGGTTCCTGAGAAGCATGTCGGGATCCTCAGGAAGCTGGTAGAAACCAGACTCTTGGGCTCCATCCAGGCCTGCTGCTCAGAGGCTCTGCTTTGAGAAGCCCTGCTGGTGTCTCTGATCCACTCGTAACCATGAGGACAACGCTCCAGCAGTTAGAGGTAGAACTCGGGGTGGGTCTCCTGGTTTGAAATCCCGTCCCACCATAGATTTAGGTCTGTAACCCTGGGGAGGTTGCGTAACCTCTCTGGGCCTCGGTTTCTCATCTATAAAGGTGGAGATGGTGACAGAATTCCCCCACAGGGATGTCGAGAGGGATACACGAGTTACCACACATAAAGCATTTCACGCTGGACGCGGAACTTCGAGGGCTTTTCCAGATGTTTCTCGTCATCATGGATAAAACAAGAACACTGCTGCTCGTCCTGGGGTGGCGCCGAGAGCAGGTAAAGTAAATCACATAATTCTCGATGCAGATGACAATGATCCTTGATGATCGTTGTTTTTATTACCTACAGCTTCAACTCATTTAGGCATGGAGCAAATACCACAATTATTTTCCTGAAGAGCAAGTGGAAATTAGAATTAAGCTGCTTGGAATTTCCTCAGGACAGACTGTCCCATTCCTGACTCTTCACCAAGCCAAGGGCGTGTCCACAATATATTAGAAATTGGTGATTGTATTAGAAACGGCCCCCTCCCTGCGGGGGCTGACTTCAAGCTAATACTGAGGAGAAAACAGCAATTTGTGCCTCCTGAAAACTCAACTGGTTGTTCTAGATGGAGACTATCAAACTACTGGTGGTTGTTCAATGGTTTCATCACCACTGAACGATTTTCTTTGTGACATCTCAAGATTATTTTAGATTATTTTAGATGTGCTCTGCTTAATTTATTGATTTTTTTAAATAAAAAAAAAGATATTTCAGTTTAATTTTCTGCACGTAGAAATGCAATGTTTCTTAAAGACTATTCCAGAGTTGTATGTGCTTCGAAATCGACTGGGGAGCTTACAATGAAAATAATTACACAACAAAACCACAATTAAACCCTCAGTCATGGACGTTGAAATTTGAGAACCACTGTTTGCAGAAATAACAGAATAGTAGGAAACGAATCAAAATCAAAAAACCCCTAAAGCGTCAAGAGGAGTTTAAGAGACTTAGAGGGGTCACGATGAAGAAGACCTTAGATCAGAAGAGGGACAGGAAGGGACTTGAGGACCAGAGGGAGTCAGGAGGGAAGAGCATCTCAGACACCTGGACCCGTCCCTGCGGGGGTGGCACAGGCGGCCTTTTGTCGACCGGGTGATGGAACCACGTGCATTTCAGCTCTTGATTGAGCCATGGTGAGTGTTGTCTGTCCTGTAGCACAAACCCCAATCCCTCTAATTCTCTCTGGGTAGAGCAGGGCCCCGTAGGGCCAGAGCTCGCCACTCCTGAGGGAAATAGTAATCTTTCAATGGTGTGTTCTAAGAGCAACCACCTGCCGTGTGCCCTGCCTGCCACTTTTTTTTTTCCCCCCTTCGGTCACTTTAGAAAGAGCATACAAAGGAAACGTCTTGTTTCTGCACATCTCCTAAATGCCAGGCATGTCTCTGTAATCCGGGGACAACAGCTGCTCTTCCTCCCTTTCATGCCCCCAAAGCAAAGATAATCTGCTTCCTATTCCCATGGATCCAGCGATGAGACACTTTTTCTTCTTGGACAGGTGCAGTGAACAAAACATCCTTAGAGAGACACACACAATGAGAGACTTATCTGCGTGAAAGAGACTTAGTGATCTCTAAGTAAGTTATAGCTAAAAATAGGGAAACCAGATGACTCGATCCTCAAATTGTTCACAAAACTCCTGTTAGAGTTCCGCTACCATGAAATCTTTTTACTGATGCTGTGAAAATGGGACTTGCCAATGCTTGTCTAATTCCCTCCCCTGCTGTTCCTCTGGAGGAGTCGTCAGCAAGCTATGAAGTAGGAATATACACAGAAGAGGGAACTGTCCAAACAAGGCATAAGATGGATGATTGGTCCCCGGATAAATGGAGATTATTTCTGGGATAGCTTGCCATCAGAAAACACGGAGTCAGAATGCTACAGTATGGGCCAATTGTGTGTGTCTGTCTCTCTGAATGGTAGGACTACTGGATATAGCAAGTTGGCCCATTAGGTAATCTGAAACGTTCCTGCCACCAAGACGCCTAGAAATGCCGGATAAAAGTTAGCAAGTATGCTTTTAAGTGCAGAGGTGAATTTGTAAGAAAGTAAGAGAAATTGCCCAAGGCTGAAAGCAAGGAGAAAACTCCAACTAAAAGTGGTCGGTGGGTACTGAACCAAGTTGCCTTGGAGATTGCACCAATCTCAATAACCAGGAAGCGTGCATTTCATGGCCACAGAAAGTAAATCATGTACCTGATCAAGACGGGGGATTGGAACTGAGAATCCTGCATTTGGTCCAGGCCTTGAAAGGGAAAGCCTCTAGTGGAAGCAGTAAATACATATGAATTGCTCGTTGATGAGGGAGGAAGTGTGGAAGCTTATTTAACATGATTAGAGTTTGGTGTGAAAAAATCCATAATCTCCCTGAGAGTCTGTAAGCACTAGTGACCCACAGAAGTGGGTTTAAAGTTTGAATTTATATTAATTTATAATCCCAAATATCCCAAATGAAACATAACAGAGACCGGAAACATCGCTGAGGTGCCTACAAAGTCAAATGCATAATTTAATTGGAGTAATACCTTCTTAATGCAGGTGGCATACTATTCCTGCACACATAATCCTGCTGAAAATGCATTCACAAACTAAAATTACAAAGCATAGGAAGACGCAGAGAGAATGGGTAAGAATCAACACAAACAACAAACATCGAGACCCTGGGACTTCCCTGGTGATCTAGTTGTTAAGACTTTGCCTTCCAGTGCAGGTGACATGGGTTCGATTCCTGGTCGGGGAGCTAAGATCCCACATGCCTCAGGGCCAAAAATCCAAAACATAAAACAGAAGCAATATTGTACCAAATTTAATAAAGCCTTTAAAAAAATGGTCCACATCAAAAAAAAAAAAAAATCTTAAAAAAAAAAGACAGTGCCCCCAGAGTTTTGAAAGTCATATAGACAGAAACTATAAAATACATATGTTTAAAAATAACAAATATAAAATAAATAACAACATGAGAAATAAACAAGTTACTATCATCCAAGATGAGCCATAGCTGAGAAGAAAAGAAAGTTGAGGCCGGCAAATTGATTCTGAAATTCTCCCAGCGTACCTTGGTGTCTTTGACTAAGTCAATTCATCTATTTTTGGTCTAAACCAACGGATCCGTAAGACGTCCTCTTGATTTTCCCGCTAGGTAGAGACTAGGCTCCCTTCTTGTTAGTTTGAGAGATCAGCGATGCTTTGGCTCTTGGTACCCACCTCTGCTGGATAGATAATTGACCAAGAAGGCAGCTGTGACAGCGGGGGGGAATTTGGAGACAACTGGCTACATCCTTGTCTTTGATCATCCTCAGCCTGCAGACAAATGGCCCACCAGGCATTCTAGTGTGTATCCCAACAACAAAAGGACCCACACCAGCTTGCTAGTTTCTTATCCTCTCTTGTACAGATATTTCCACTTTCAGCACGTGCATTTCATTCGTACAGATCGGAGCTCTTTGCTAAATATAGGATTAAAAATTAGCACAATCATGGGGTTGAGATCTGTTTATCATAACGCATGATTTCGGTGCTGATTAGGGTCAGAGTGGGGGCCCGTAGTGGTGGCAGGCAGAGTCCAATGGCAAACTGATCACTTACCACACCCACAGCCACACGGATGATGCCTGCGGCTGCAGGTCCTTCCCTCCGGGCATTTACCTGAAGCAAGTTACCGGGAATCAAAGCAAATCCAAGTAACTTCCATATGGATGGAAATTAACCAGCAGTGACCCTGCAGACAGACACTTCTTTCAGGACATCTTATTGTACCGGTCATTCTGGGAAAAGGAAACAGGAAAATCACGTCCTTTCACCACCTGCCTGTAATTAAACCATTTAGTCCCGTGCTTGGGGACCAGCCACTATTAGCAGATTTCAAACGAAAGGCTGTGAAATCACATCTCAGATAGGAAGTTCGTGCTGGATGACAGGATACCTTTTTCTCGCCTGAGAAAATGACACTTCTCAGAGATGTGTAAAGACATGGATTGTCACAGAGAGCTACTTCCCGAGTAATTGCTGTCTGTAAGAGGTCAGCCTGAGCAACTTTGCACAGACTCAGCCGTGATGGAAGAAGATGGAGCGTAGAGGATTCAGATGAAATCGATGCAGTATTTTATGAAGTGTGTTTGTCTGGGGCTTTTCCACAGTGAATTGCTGATTTGCATTAGCTGAGTTCCAAATAAAAGTGTGTGATGAGAGGACATAGTGGATAAGGCGGGGGAAAATGTCATCTTCTTCCTTCGTATGGATGTCAGTGGACGCCCTTTGGAAGAGTGTTGCTATTTTTTTTAAGGTGCTGCATCTGTATGTGGAATCTAAAAAAAAAAAAAAACACGATACGAATGAAAATTACAAAACAGAAACACTCCAGATTTAGAGAATGAATTTATGGTTACCAGTGGGGGAAGGGTGGGGAGAGAGAGAGGGATAGATGGGGAGTCTGGGATTGACGTGTACACACTGCTATATTTAAAATAGATATAACCAGCAAGGACCTACTGTACAGCACAGGGAACTCTGCTCAATGCCCTGTAATGACCTATATGGGAAAAGAATTTGAAAAAGAATAGATACATGTATATGTAGACCTGAATCACTTTGCTGTACACCTGACACTAACACAACATAGTTAATCAACTCTACTCCAATATTAAAAAAATTAAAAGAAGCTGCATGACTTAAAAAAAAAATCCCAGTTATCTGTCCCTCTATTTTGGATTTTATGTAGGCTTCAGCCTGTCTTACAGTGACCCAGACAAGAAAGTAAGTCTCGAATAAATAATCCTTGCAATAAAGACATCAGCCCTTTCCTGCCTTTGGACTCGAGCTGAAACATCACTTCTAGAGTCTTGATCCTAAGGCCCTTCAGACTGCAAATTACACCAAGGGCTCTCCTGGGTCTAATCGTGTAATCGCATGAGCCAATTCCTTATAATAAATCTCTTTAGATATATATATATATCTCGCTGGTTCTGTTTCTCTGGAGAAGCCTGACTAACACCAGACTGACTTCTGCCATCTTGTTATTTGTTTCCTATTTGTCTTACATCTTTTTGTTCCTCAATTTCTTCATCACTGTCCTCCTTTGTGTTAAATCGATTTTTTTTTCTAGTGTGCCATTTTGATTCCCTTCTCATTTGCTTCCCTGTATATTTTAAATTTATTTTTTTGGCACCTATCCTGGAGATTATAATACACATTCTAAATTTCTAAGAATGTAGTCTGAATCCATAACCACTTAACTTTGGAAGCATACGCAACATGGCTTCTTGTTGAAGCATTTTTGTTAAGGTTGCTTTAAAATCCTTCTCATCCTCTGATTCATCTTGCATCAGCTGACCATCTTTTCTCATTCATGTAATTTCCTGGTTTTTGATAAGATGAGCGGATTCAATGCATTCGCATTCTTTGATTGTTGGCTTTTGAGAGTTCTTTATGTATTGTAGATACTAATCCTTGTCACACAAGTAATTTGAACACACTGGATGTTACATTAAGAGAATCCTGATCCTCTGTGATGCTCGTTTTCAGCTGGTGCCCCTCCCTGCTCAGGTGCAGTGGGCGTGTGTGTTCGGCTTCCTCTGGGTCTGGCCGACACCACCCTGAGAAATAGGGCTGCATGCCCCCTGCAGTGGGAGTGAGGACCCTTAACCACTGGACCACCAGGGAAGTCTCTAGAACAGTGCCTTTTGGATGGTAATGATAAATCTTTGATTAACACTTTAATTTCCTCTACTTTTATTCATCTATTTGGGTCCTTATTGCCTAAAGTTTTTCAAATTAACTTAATATTTAAAATTTATGGTTAAGTTGTACATAGACTTCTCTTGTTAATTCTTAAATCCCTATTATATGTGAAGCTGTGCCCCACTTCCTGATATTTTCTTTATTTATATCTTTTTATTTTTTATTTTCCTGATCACACTTGCCAAAGTGTTTCTACTTGATTAATTATTTTACTTGCTCTGTGATCTTGGGCAACTCACTTTAACTCCATATGCCTTGGTTGCCTCATTTTTAAGAAAGTTATAAAAATGACATTTATTTTGTAGGACTGTTAAAAGATTAATTCTGTTAATATATATAATGCTGAGAATAGTGCCTGGGAAAGCCCTGTATAAATGGTAACAATTGTTATTTATTTCAAACGATCAGCTATTTTTTTTTTTTTTTGTGGTACGCGGGCCTCTCACTGCTGTGGCCTCTCCCATTGCGGAGCACAGGCTCCGGATGCACAGGCTCAGCGGCCACGGCTCACGGGCCCAGCTGCTCCGCGGCACGTGGGATCTTCCCGGACCGGGGCACGAACCCACGTCCCCTGCATCGGCAGGTGGACCCCCAACCACTGCGCCAGCAGGGAAGCCCAAAGAATCAGCTTTTGCTTTGAATACCTATTTCTGCTTTTAAGAAAATTGCTATTTCTTTAAGTATCTACTCTTATTTTTTAAAATTATTTTTTCTACCCTATTTAAAGTTTTTTCTCCTAAATTTTTAAGTTTAAACTTTTGTTCAATTCTAATTCAACCTCCCTTATTTCCTAATAAATCAATATAAGGCTCGATATTACCTCTTTGCCAGGTAGCCAATGTTAACGCCTTGCGGTCATATTGGTTTTTAGGTCTAAAAAGTCCGTGCTGTCTGTATCATTTCCTCACATCGCCCTCATTCTTTCTCCTCTCTTCTTGCACAAGTCAGCCGAGAAGCCAGCCTGGCTGGTTCCATCTCCTCCAGGCATCTCACGTCTGCTCCTTCACTCCACCTTCCGTTCGCAGCGTTCCTACCCGCCCGCACGGTCTCTTTCTCTGGAGGATCCCACGGGCCTTTTAAAGCCTACCCTCCTCCAGTTTCTTCCCTTCCACCTCATCAGCCATGCAGCTGCCGTGGTGACCATTATAAAAATGAAAATTTGACCATATAATTCATCAGCTTCCCGTCGGTCACAGAAATGTGCTTATGCATCACACCCAAAGGTTTTCATTACCTACAGCTTATCCAACTTATTATTATTATCCTAATCTTCATCGTCCTCATTTGGCACTTTCCTCTATAAGTCCACTATATTTTGGTTGGGCTAACTTATTTGCTGGTCCTGGGAATAAATCATGTACTTTCACATCTATATATCTTTGCACATACTTCTTTATTTTTTCTGGCAAGTTCAAGTTATACCGTAAGTCTCAGGTCAAGGGCCAGCCTTCAGTGACGTTCCTGTGACCATTCCTTTCCTCATTTAGAGTTAGGTATCCCTCCATGCCCTCTGTTCATTAATTATAGCACATCATATTACGGTAGGATTTATTCTTCATATGTTTCTCTCCGTGTGGGTAGAGACTGGATGTGATTATTTTTGTAGCTCCGGCACCTAGTACAACAGCCAGGCACACAGCGGGTCCTCAATAAATGTTTGTTGAAAAATTATCAAAGAGGAACAAATGAGAGGGCCGTATGTTTTGTTTTTTTTTTTTCCTGTAAAAATTTCAGGTAATGCCAAATGTGAAATAGAGAGCTAGTGGGAAGCAGCGGCATACAGTAAACCCTTCTCTGCTCCACACTCCGACGTTTTGGTTTCTTTGGCCTCAGTATGCATCTGGCACGCAAACTTGCGCAAACAGTAATGCAACTTCTAGCCACTGCCTGGTACCTAGTAGGAGCTTAATATTATTTTAGAATCATATGGATAAATTAAAGATACAATCACTTAACTTGAATCAAAAAAGCGCTCTCAAAATTTTGTTGTTTATTTTCTGTAGGAATAAATGCGTCTTAAAAAAAAAAAGACCCCTCAGTAACGAGAGTCCTATTTCTTGTTCCCTGACTCCTCACATGTGTGACATTGCTGTGGTCAAGGCTGATGGTGGGGTGACAGGTCTGCTGCCAGACTGGAGGCTGGAAGGTCTCCCTCTCAACTGTTATAAAATGTCAGAATTGACACATCTCCAGAGGAAAATCTGAAGCAAATGTAAAAATCCTGTTTTTCAGTAGGGCTTAAAAAATGTGTGGACTCTTGCATTCATACGGTTTTATAACTTTGAGATCCAAAATGGTTCATCATAAAATGTGATTTAGAATATTACTTGTTTGGTCAGAATATTTCCCCTCAGTCTTCAAACTCTTACACAGGAGGATGAATCCATACCCTCTGGGGGTAAAAGAGAAGTAGCTCAAAGAGACCCTCTTCAAGTCAGAGGTTATTTGGCAGCCTCATTTTTCATCTTCAAAATTCAGTTGGATGTAGTATTCTTTTCCCTAAAATACCCCGCGTCTGTTTTAGTAGTAACGTTTTAAATGACTTGTCATCAAATAAAATTGGGATCTTAAAAATGTCAGGTTCCTCCTGTGGTACCCTCCGGGAAGATGCTTACCCCAGGGTAATAAGCAGAAAAGAGCATGGACAGCAGACTAGTGTAAGGACCGAGCTGTTTTGTGAAGTCCAGGAGATGAGACTCTGCGTGTCTACGAAGCTGACCTCTCGACCTCTGCCTGTGTCTGATGGCTTTGCCACGGGTGCTCAGAAGTGAAGGCCTGTCTTCAGAGTGTGCACAGACCCTCTCCATCTTGTCCTTCTGCCTTCCCACACACCCCCAGCTTGCAGACCATCTGCTGTGTAACCACCTGTCATCCTCTCGGGGTGAGGAGGAGAGAGGGCTGGATCTGGAGTCTGCGACGCCTCAGACCTTGTTCTGCCACCACCGCAGAGTAAAGCCTTGAGGGAACCACTTGCCTCCTCAGAGTCTACTTTTCTCTCTAGTAAAATTAGAGGATGGGTTGGGATGAACATATAAGAACCCCTTCCATGCCGAACTTTCTGTGATTTCCTCTCTCTGGCTAATGACACTGTAGCCTTAGACACTTCTGCAAACAAGCGCAAACAGCTGGGACTCTCATGTAGGCAGAGGGAAAAACTGAGCTTAATAAACATAAGGACAGAGAACTGACTTAGTGGGCATTTAGCAGATTTACAAACAGAATGGAAACTAATAATATAGATGCAGGAAAGAATACCCTCTCTGGAAGGCAAATCTGAAAACATGTTTTCTAGCAACACCATTTTTATTTCCACTTTGACATATAGAGTAATTTCAGATAGACGGCTTAAAAGGTATCCAGGACAAACTTGAAGGAAAAGGAATTCACCTGATCAGTGAACCAAAGTATTTTTCTAGGGACTATGGAAAATGCTAGTTGGAATATTTGGCAAAAGACGCCAGTGCAGGTGTTTGAAAAATGTGCATGTCACGTTCCTCTAAAGAGATCAGAGGAAGGGAGACGGGGAAATGGAGTGATAACATTCCAGAAGCCAATGTCTTCATATTCTCTCTCTGGGGCTTGGTGGTGTTTAGCTTGGTAGCATGATGTGATCTCAAATTATATCAAATTACTGTTAATTATTTATAAGAAAAATGATATAAAAATGAACATGGCTTTTCTTAATTTGCCACAGATTTGTGACTGAAGTCAAAAGGTGCCGAATACACCCCCCCACCCCCCGCATCCATCACATCTTCTATATGGGAGGTCTCGGGAAGGATGAGAAGAAAGGAAATAAATTCTCCCCTGCCTTCTTGTCCTCTGCTCTAGGTCTTACTGAATCTGTTTTCTTTCCAATTCCTATTCATACTTGAAACTGAGCAGGAACAGACAGGGTCTTCCCAGATACAAGCCTCTCTGGGTCCCCTGCTTCTTGTTTGTAGAAAAAGCTTCGTCTCCTAGACCTTGTCTGAGTTCCAAAGAGCAGACTCAAACAGTGAATAATTAAAGAAGTGAGAAGATGCAGAAACAAAGGAAAAGCAGTCAAGCAAGAAAATTAATAACCGCTTGAACAATAGCTCATCGATAAAACAGTCACGGTACTCCTAGATCCTCCTGAAGGGATACAGATAACAATTTGACACATATCCTTTGATTTTATAGAAACCAGGACTCCACCAGATAGAAACTGCTGACCGCAAGCACGAAGACCCCAGACTGCTTGGAACGAGAAGGTTGAGTATTGAGATTCCCCAAATATCTCCCAGTTACGTCACCACCAACCAATCATAAGAACGTTCACGAGCTGATCACACACCCTGCGACTCTCATACCTAACGTCGCCTTCAAAAATCCTTTGCCTGATAGCCACTGGGGGTTCGGGTCTTTTGAGCATTAGTTGCCCATTCTCCTTGCTGGGTGCCCTGCAAATAAACGCTGCACTTTCCTCCACCGCAACTGGCATCACTAGACTGGCTTTGCTGCCCGTCAGGTGAGCAGACCCAAGGTTTGTTCGGTACCAAACTTACCTTGAACTCACTGACCCTATTGTTCTGTAGATACTTTTGCAGCTGCTCTTCCCTAGAACTCCAGTCCACCTCGTCCTGCTGCTCCCACTTTCCTGTAGATCCATCTCATCTTTCAGGTCTCAGCTCACAGGTCTTGTCCTCAGAGGGACCCTTGGCAACCCAGTGAATGTAGCCCCTGTGCTGCTTTCCATCACACTTCAGAGGGCAGACTTGAATACACCTGGACCCTAATTTAGGGTTAAGAGTCTCCGAAAACTGTATATTAAGACTCTACCGTAAATGCATCTCTGTCTGGACTGACCCCTGACCTGGCCCTGATGCTTGCCTGTGGGACAGGTCTCTGCCCGGCCAGCCATCTGCACTGACCCCGCCCGTCTCTGACCTCTCCTAAGCCAGCCTGGCTCCCCTGGGCTCTCCCCACACCTGGCCATGCCTCAGTCTGGCTCCTGGGCCCTGACTACCTGGCATTCTGCACGCGCCTCCTTCACTTATGCTGAGCTCACCCGCTCAGAGGCCCAGCCACACCAGGAGGTACATGACTCAGGCTTCATCAGGCAAATTTGTTCTGATTCCCCAGGCAGTGGGTGTCATGATGACTTCTGAACTTGCTGTGAATAGGGTGACCTACTAGTCAGTTCCTTCTTTAATCATGATCATATTATAAGTGACCTCAGAACAGAACCAGAGCTGAGAAGTTGATGAAAACTCTTCCCCTGGCCCATGAGGATTTGGGTGGGGCAGAGTGGCTCCCTTCCTAGGTAGTGGGTTAAAAGGCTGTTCTGTTTTAGCCAGAAAGTGTTGCGGAATTATAAAACTTCCCGATGGTTAATTAATCATTGTTTCATGCACAGCTCTCAAAGCAGTGGAGCCCATAAGATTCCCTGGCTTCCTCTCAGTGAAAAACAGCCCGTGACATTTATTATGTGCATTAACAGTAATTTACCCTTGATTCATCAGCGCAGTCAGCTACAGTACTTTTCAATCATGCATAATACTTACTTTACTAGTTGGCTGGAATATTTTATTCATCCATTAGTCTCAGAGGCTCTGCAAACAGCTTGTAAATGTAGACAGGGCCCCAGATCCTGAAAGTGTAGTGCCCTTTTTATGGCTAATTTATGGCCCATGTTTATATTTGTGTCAAGACTCAGGATTTCTCACTGATCGAGGTTTGAGATATGCAGTCGTAAACTCTACTTTTGTATTGGTCCATCAGATGGAAGGTTCGTGTCCTGTTGTCCTCAGCTCTGCTCTTTATGGAGTTCTTATTCACAGCTGGCTGCTGGTGATCACATCTAAAAAGTATCAACACTAACCTTCCTGGAATCAGTCATTCAATTTAATATACTACAAGGAGACATCGTCTATGTTTAGCTTATTTGTTCATTGAATTCCTATTGAAAAAATAAAAGGGACATTTGTGGAGAAGTTGAAGACATCTTTAATGCCTTGGCGTCATTTATGCACAGAAATTCATTTTCTTCACAAATTCATGTCCTCATGCATATATTTTTATGGGCTTATCTGGTTTAACAACCAAATACCCAACGTTTAAAAAATCTATACTGAGAGCAGCATGTATACAATTACTGAGAAAATACTATATACACTTTTGTAGAGATGTTGGCTTTGGAACTTGTGCCAAAAAGAGTTTCATTTATTGTCACCATTTTATATTCTGAACATGCATATTTGTTCATTTCGTCTACTTTAGATTTTCTGTCTTATAGAGTTTGAAACTGCTCTGGGTCCCAACTAGTCACTCTAATGCATATTAAGTTCTATTTCAGTGCAATCTCATGTGGTAAAACCAAAACGCAAACCAAAATGGTTTATTTCAGTTTCTTTCAGTTCTGTTGCCTCTCCCCGATTGGTTCATGTGGACCCTCAATTGTTCTGTGCAGAATTCAAACCAAGATAGAGCCTTGAATCCAAGAAAATTTCAAGAGCGAGAGAGGATCAGTGATATAACCTGTGCTATCACAGAAGAATCAAGAAAGTCTTTCTTTTTTAAAAATCTTCTATGATCCCCTAAGTTCATTTGCAGTAGCATCACTCATTTGTTTTAGTAAAATGGCACTGGGCAGGGGAGGACTCTTACTTTTTTTTTTTTTTTGCTAAATAAACAATGTGAGGCATCCTGGAGATTAGCAGCATGCAATGTGCGTATAATATGTAGGGGAAATCACACATGCAGGGAAATTCCTCTAAGAGTGCAACATTCACATGAATATATGAATCTTAGAGGGTGTTTGCCAACAAATCTTTGTCTTTCTCTCTCTCTTTCTCCCCTTCTTTCCTTCCTTCCTTCCATGATGCATACCTGACAAGGGAAGCAATCGCTTCACAGAACTTTCTTTTGGGAAATGCCAACTTGCGTAAAAGTTTAAGAAAATCTTTTGCTCTTTTGGATGAGAATTTGACCACCGGTTAACTCCCTATCTAGTCCTCCCAGCAACCAGATGCAATTGGATCATGCATTACAAACAACATTTCTTGTGGTCCAAATGACCCCCGACTGGTAAATTGCACTTGGACTATAAATACCTTATGGGAAATCAGTGTTGGGCTTCCCTACTGCACATTCGTAACTGGGCACATTTCTTGCAGAGACCCTGGAGGTTATGCCTATGGAATCGTTACAAAAGCGTTGGCTCCTGTGCAGCTTGAGTCTTCGAGGCTGGAATGCCCTGTGCTCAGTCAATGTGAGGTGAGTCCCGCCTTCTGACCGGTGAGCCGTCACCTGGAGAGCCGGGGAGAGCAGATTCCAGAGGGTTCGGTGGACTGCTGTGCCGACTGCCCCACAGAGGAGGGTGCCTGGCGGGCTGGGCTTCCTGTCCCGTATCCCTCTGAATAGACAGCTTCCCTGTGTGGTCAGTCAGAGTCTTGGGAGTTAAACTAGGAAGGCACCGAGTGGGGCGTGGCACCAGGTCTAAGAACCTGAAAGTCTTCACCACTGTGAAAAAATGGGTTTCAACCCATATAGCAAAGGATTTTTCGAAGAAAATATTTTCCAAATCATTGTTGACAATTTTTTAGACTCTTTGTAGCGATGTGTCTGTGATCAGCATGTCTTTTTACAAAGATGGTAGGCAAGATTGTGCCCATGTCCTGGAGATATCATTGAACCTCCAGTGACCTTCTTTGTTTCGCTGCACTTTCTGTTCTTTTGGCTATATCCTGGATTCATAAAAATGGCTTATAATAGTGAACAGATTTGTTTTATTATGGTATGAAATATGCAGAGTCGGTTCTTTGACATATCCCGCAATTTTATGAGTAAATGCAACAGCTAAAGCATGAAAAATGAAAATTTACTCGGGATTTGTTAGAAAAGAGGCAATTTTAGCTCTTTGTTCATAACTTGGAAAATGGAAACTGTTTCTTAGTGAATCCAGATGGCGCATCACAGAACCTTCAGGAGACATGTCCCCTAGGTCATGGGTAGAAGCACCAGGAATTTTGAGGCCTGACCTTGAATGGCTACTATCTTATCTCTCCAGAAAATACAGTCTTAAACCCTCACCAACATTTGCTATTGCTTTTTGACAAAGTAGAGATGTAATTTTAAGTGGTTTAAGACAAAAAGCTATAAACAGGGATTTGGAAGAGACATAGAGACACGAGGCAAAAAGGATAAATCATGAAACAAGATACAAAATGTTTCATAAAAGAACAGTCTGGTTCAGTGAGATTGTTTCCTTTCCCCTAGATGCCTCACAGCCTTTTTGACGGGTTTATTTAAGAAGGAGTGGAGAAAATCATAATTCAAAAAGACATGTACCACAGTGTTCACTGCAGCACTATTTACAGTAGCCAGGACATGGAACCAACCTAAATGTCCATCGACAGATGAATGGATAAAGAAGATGTGGCCCATATATACAATGGAATATTACTCAGCCATAAAAATAAACGACATTGAGTTATTTGTAGTGAGGTGGATGAACCTAGAGTCTGTCATACAGATTGAAGTAAGTCAGAAAGAGAAAAACAAATACCGTTTGCTAACGCATATATATGGAATCTAAAAAAAAAAATGGTACTGATGAACCTAGTTGCAGGGCAGGAATAAAGAGGTAGACATAGAGAATGGACCTGAGGACACGGGATGGGGGAAGGGTAAGCTGGGGTGAAGTGAGAGTAGCATCGACATATATACACTATCAAATGTAAACTAGATAGCTAGTGGGAAGCAGCCGCATAGCACAGGGAGATCAGCTCGGTGCTTTGTGACCACCTAGAGGGGTGAGATAGGGAGGGTGGGAGGGAGACGCAAGAGGGAGGGGATGTGAGGACGTGTGTATGCATATGGCTGATTCACTCTGTTGTGCAACAGAAACTAACAGGGTATTATGCAGCAATTATACTTGAATAAAGCTCTATTAAAAAAATAAATAAATAAAGTAAAAAAATTTTTTAAAAGAATGAAATATTGCCATTTGCAGCCATATGGATGGACCTAGAGAATATCATACTAAGTGAAGTAAGTCAGATGGAGAAAAACTACTATTATGTGATATCACTTATATGTGGAATCTAAAAAAATAATGCAAATGAATTTATTTACGAAACAGAAACAGACTCACAGACATAGAAAACAAACTTATGGTTACCAAAGGGGAAAAAAGAAGGGAGGGATAAATTAGGAGTATGGGATTAAGAGATACACACTATTATATATAAAAAAAGATAAACAACAAGGATTTACTGTACAGCACAGGGAACTATATTCAATATCTTGTAATAACCTATAATGGAAAAGAATCTGAAAAAAAAAATAGCTGAATCACTGGGCTGTATACCTGAAACTAGCACAACATTGTAAATAAAGTATACTTCAAAAAAAAAAAAATAAGAAAGAGTTGAGTGTGTAAAAGTGGAGTACGGATGAAGAAGTTACCTGTAATAAGGTTCCATGACACCCTCAGTTTTACTATCAGGCACTTTATTGATATTTACTCTTTGTGCGTCTCCAAAATAATTTTTACTTAACATCCCCAGAACAAATGTCTGACAGCCACAGAGATGGATTTTGGATTCCTTGGATTTTGCTTCGTTTGTGATTTTCCTGTCTGTCCCCTAAATTATTAAAGCACACACATGCAACATCCCTAGCATTTTGGTCTGGCTTACTAAACTGACATGTTTCAGAGCTTGCTGGATGATAAGACCTTCTACGTGGCTCCGATGCAAGTATATTAATCGCATTGTTAACCCCAGACCTCAGGTCAGCTCAGGTTTCCTGCGTTTGTAAGTGAAACTGGAGCACGTGACTAACACAGCTTCCCAAAGAACAAGAACAAGAGCAAGACTATGGTAGTGATATATTATTAACTGCAGAATGACTTTGTACTTCTATTGATAGTTTTTCCAAAAAATATACAAAATATATTTTTATAAGAAAGGTTATTTTTTGGATACAATTTCAGGATATCCTGACTCTGCTCTGCATCAGGCATGCATCATGCTACAGAAGCATAATGTCGTCCCCAAGGGTTAACCCTCTTCTTTTTGCCTTAAGCAGTAATACTTCTTAAACAAAGAACCCAAACTCTGCAACAAGAGAAGACAGGAAGAAATAGGAATCCTTAGAATTCCAATATTAATCTGTCTTCTACATTCTTTGGAAAAGGCTCTAATTGAATATTTTTGTTACTGCTATTAACTATGCTGATACAGTTGTGTTGTCTCTCAATTCATTAGAATCTATATTCAGCGGTGTTTCTGAATCTGTGGAAGGAAAGATTTTTATTGCAAAGATGAAATAGTTATTATTTTAAAAAGCTGAAAAATAAGCCTATTTTGCTCTCAGTCTGCTTATTCTCCCCTTTTTAGAATATTAACTCATACGTTTCAAAGTCTTCAGAAATAAAGCAGGATGTACGATAACCTCCTTTGCCATAGTCCTAAACTTCCTGAAATGTAGTTTACCGGCAATAATGCCTACACGTGTTATAATTGCGACTATGTTTCATTGTTGCAAAAACACCAGCCTTAACTCTATTCAGTATTTTTCCTTTGACAGAATCATCAAGTTCTCTCCTCATTCTCCAGGATGCTAGCACTGCCCCATCCCATCCCATCCCGGGGGGACTCCCGGGGTGGCTTTCTGTCCTCTTCCTTCCCCTCCATAATTTTCCTTTCTCAATTTCCACACTCAGTGTATTATTGCACCCAGGGACAGCATAAATTATGGTTTCTCCCCAAGAGCTTTTACTTGTCCTTTCCTTGAGCCCTGAGTAAATGCCTTCATCACTTTTTCAGGATTCATGAACTGAAATATCAATCAGTCATCAAATATTTATTGAATTTTATTATGAGCTCAGCACCTTGCTGGAATTTTATAAGGATATAATAGTATTTCATCTTACCCCTTCTATTCACTTTATATCTCTGGGTGCGATTTCTTATTTTTGTTTGATATTATAAGTGCCTACATTTCACGGGTCGAGTGCTAAATACAGTGGAATAGACTTTCCCCTCAACCCTAAGTTTCATAGCTTCTAAGTCTTCCTGGTTTTCCTTTCTACGTTTGCAGTCACTGCTCTTACACCGTTCCCATTTTCTCTTGTGATTTCTGGCCACAAGTGAGGTTTCAGGTGCTCTCGTCTCCACCGGAATATGACTTTTGGTCTTCGGACATTAATCATCTTCTGTCTTGGGCTTCTAAAACGCTCCTTTTTTGACAAGACTGCTCTTTCAGAATTTTATTCCATGTCCAACTATGCTTTTCTAATTTTTCCTGTGATTCTACCGCTGTCGTACTTGGAATGGGATTGGAAGAATTAGGCAAGGAATAAAATGTGTGTGTGTGTGTGTGAGAGAGAGAGAGAGACAGAGAGAGACAGAGACAAAGAGAGAGAGAGGAGAGAGAGCGATACAGAGAGAGCAAAGGGAGGGAAGGAGGAGGGAGGGAACCAGACAACAGCATGAACTGATTTGATTTCTATTCACTGCTCTTTAGAGACTCAAAATGGGTGTATCTGTAGTTTAGTCAATATTTTTGCATTGATGTGTTATTTAATCCCACAGTTACTTACTGAGAACACGTTGTATGTTAGGAGCTGTATTAGGCCCCTCCCACCAGGAAGCACATGCAATCCTCGCACGTGTGGTAATAGGGACCCGCTGTAGGGGGTGGGGCAAAGGTAGGTAAAAATGTCACTAAGCTTTCCTACCATTTTTGTATTTTTCTTGTTTGCTGCAAACGGTGCTGTTTCCTAGCGTTCTGAAAAGTTGCTTTTGACAATTTTCTTTTTGTCTTTTGATGCTTCGTGGGGCTAAGAGCTCAGAGCTGCCACTTTGCTAATTTGCTGAATCACGTCTCTCCCATACATTGAAGAGAGCCATTGATGTTTGCAGGGCAAGTGTGCCATAAAAAGAGGATTTATTAAAATTGCATTTTGCGGTTATAAAAACTTCAAAGGAGTTTTTATGTGTGTGGAAATGTCAGGTAAATCAAAATAAACTGCAGCGTGACGCAGCCTAAGAGAGAGGGCTCTGCTGACACTGGTGGGAATAACAGAGAAGGATGCAGAGGAAACTGAACTCCAGAAGTGCAGTGTCTCCTGAAGAGACGCAGGGAGCCCTAGGACACAGCGAGGTAAGTCCTGCATTGCTCACGGTAACTACCATCGTTATCACACCCCTAAATACGCACCACCTCTCTTGTAGAGCCCTGTGTTAGGTGCCGGTGATAAAGAGCAGGAAAAGATAAAGAACACATCTGCACGGCTCAATCTTAACCGTACATTAGATTCATCCTGCTTGTATCTTTTTGATATTGAAATATAGACATTGTCCCTAGAAAATTAGATTATACAGGTCTAAACATTAAGGTGGGCGAAAGTGCTATAACGAGTAGGCCCCCAGTTTCGTGGCTTAATAAAGTTTATTTCATTCATATGGCAGCTCAGAGGTCTAGATCAGCGTGGGCGGGGGGTCACTCCACATGGAGATCCATGGATCCAGGCTCTTTATCACGTGGCTAATCCACCTTCTAGAGCAGTGCTGCTCAGAGAACTTTCTCCAGTGGTGGAAAGATGCTGTACCCACGTTCTCCAGTTATGGTGGCCACTCACCTTAGTGCTTGAACTATGGCTAGTGTGACAGAAGAGCCAAATTGTTCATTTGATTTAATCTTTCATTTTAATTTAGTTCATTTACATTTACATAGCCTCACGTGGCTAGTAGTTACTGTTTCGGACCGAAGCTTCTTTCATCACCTGCATGATCAAGGCTGGACGTCTATGTCCAGGTACTGGTCAGCCAAAGAGAAGATTGCTTAGATGAGGCACGGTGCGGGAAGGGACCGAGGTGACATGCGTCACTTCTGTTCACATTCCACTAACTGGCTGCACTCAACTGGTTGCCGAAGAAGTCAGGGAAGTATATTCCCAGTTGTTCATCATATCCTGACTGTAACTTCTGTGGAAGAAGAAGAGGACAGAGCCTGGTGAGTAACCAGCGGCTCTGTCACAGATGCTCTGGGGTAGGGCTCAAGGATGATGCATTTCTTCAAAAACTTCCAAAAGGATTCTAATGTTCCGTCATAGTTGGCAACTCATAGTCTACATGAATGTAGCTAAAGGTATCTTTTATTTAGCAGACCCGTTTCCATTAGACACACCCATATGGCAATGTTAATAGCATACCCAATGCTGCACAGCGAGTGAGTACTTTGTAAATGCTCTGTAACTTAGATGACATGAAGCTCATAGCTCATGTCAATCAGACACACACGAATCAGAGCTCTTACCCAGTGTCAAGCTGCACTAATAATATTAAGAACTCAAGTAAATGCAAAGCACAGATGAAGTATGGAGAGTCTGGGACTTTCAGAGCACCTTCTGTTACGGTTTTGTGTTTGCAGAGTTATATCCTGCTGTGACTCAGACTGACATATGAGGTCTCCAAGGGATGTGTGAATTCACGTCACTCACACATAATACACGTTTATGTTATGCTGAAGTCTTTTCAGACAGCTGCGTAGCTAGTTATATTCAGGCATATTCAGAGAGTTACATTTTAAAGGGCGCTATGTTTCCTAAACCCAGAGTTCCTTACCATGAGTGATCCTACACAGCCAGGTACATCCTGATGAAAGCACCCCATAGACGAGGACTCTCCAGCTAGCAAACACAGTTCTTTCATTTGTTGGAAGGTCTGTCATTAGCCTTGTCCCAGGAAATTTGATGAGGTCACCTTCTTTCCTCCCTGCTGGTGTTTCTCCCACATCAAAAGGAGAGAATGAATCACCAACACTTAGTTCCCCGTGCAGCTCAAGATTTCCCATGCTCTCATTCCGCAATTCATCAAAACGCGGATTGAGCCTTTCCCACATGTAGGGCTGAAGCCATGTGGTGGCTTGTGTTCAAAGCCCGGTGACTCCACACTTGCCATGAGAGTTTTACCTGTTAAATAGGATTAATTACACCTGCTTCATAAGGGGGTTACAAGGAATTGCCCTAAAATAAGCCACATTGTAAACTTGTAGCAGCTATTCTATAAGTTTTAGCTGTTAATTTATCATTGTTTTGTTAGTGACTATAATTTCTGAAGGAAGGACAGCAGGTTCTATTTCTCTGCTAGACATTAATATTCCTAAAGAAAAGAAATAACATTTTTTTCTAGATGCCATATGATGTGAAAATTTCCTTCATGTATTCTGATCTCCCTACCCATTTTTACTTTTTTTATTCTCCAATTAATAATAATAATAATAAAAAACCTCACAGAATTCTACTGTATCTAAATGTTGAGAAAACCAGAAACTCCAAGTCCTGGTAATACCTGCGTAACTAAGGTAAGACTTTCCCTGTAAGTGATATCATGCTGCAGAAAGGTGGTGCTCTGTTAAGGTATGTGCAAAGGACTGTGAGCGCAAAAGCCTGGGAAGAAAGCAGTTCTTTTCTGGCACATTCGAGTAGCATCCAGGGTTTTCCAGGCAGAGAAATGGGAAGACTTTGAAATCCTACGGCTCTCAGCAGAGTAACCCGCCCTGCTTCTGGCAGAGGCTGAAAGTTTGTCTCTTGATAATCCGTGAAGAGATTGCAGAGTCTCACATATGACAAGTTATTACAAGCACACCTGATCCCTAGTCAGACTTTCAAAAAACACCGGAGACGCTAGCACAGCTCTGTTTGGGCACTTCTGAATATCCCCTCTCAGCAGTTTCCAGATATGTCTGCCTCTGTTTGGATGCGGAAACAGTGTCAGCTCTCGGCTGAATGAACTCACTGCTAGCTGGAGAAGAAGGTTGCTAGTTTACGCCTCTAGACTGGCGACAGTGAATGACAAATGGTAGAACAGAATCCTGGAATATGAATGACGTTTGGGCTTCCCTGGTGGCGCAGTGGTTGAGAGTCCGCCTGCCGATGCAGGGGACACAGGTTCGTGCCCCGGTCCGGGAGGATCCCACGTGCCGCGGAGCGGCTGGGCCCGTGGCCACGACCGCTGAGCCTGTGCGTCCGGAGCCTGTGCTCCGCAACGGGGGAGAGGCCACAACGGTGAGAGGCCCGCGTATCACAAAAAAAAAAAAAAAAAAAAAAAAAAAAAAAAGACGTTAAAGGCTCTGCCTTAGATGGCTTAACATATTTGCCACCAGCCAAATGACCCAATCCAGTTGAGTGATAGTTTCTAAAGCCCGTTGGAATAACGAGAGAGCAACTCATTAAGACTTACAGAAACCCATTGTCTTCGTAGAGCTTTCTTCTTTTCACTTTTTGCTCTCTAACCACTAAAAGAAAATTTAAGAATGGATAGTAGTGAGTTTTACTTTCTGAAAGCACCTCCTCTTGTCAAAGAAAAAATTACACCTTCTAGCTTTTGTTGCACTGGGGCTTTTGTTTTGTTCTGCTTTTGTTGTTATCTTAAAAAAATTTTTTTTGGTATTTTTTGGCCACGGGGATCTTAGTTCCTGGAGCAGGGATTGAACCTGGGCCCCCAGCAGTGAGTTTTTTTGTGATACGCGGGCCTCTCACCGCTGTGGCCTCTCCCGTTGCGGAGCACAGGCTCCGGACGCGCAGGCGCAGCGGCCACGGCTCACGGGCCCAGCCGCTCCGCGGCACGTGGGATCTTCCCGGACCGGGGCACGAACCTGTGTCCCCTGCATCAGCAGGCGGACTCTCAACCACTGTGCCACCAGGGAAGCCCTAATGGAGAATCTTGATGAAAACAGCATGTGATGAAATTTTAGTCCCAGTTACAAAGAACTCAGAGACAGAGGTCTGGGTTTGGAGGCCAGCTTTGCCCCTGATGACGTGGCCCTCAGCCCGTCCTCCTTGGTAAGCCTCAGTGATCTCACCTGAGTTGTGGGGTGAGATCACCAGCTAGTGAGTCTGTGAGGGTCAAGTGGGAGGATGTGCTACAGAATCTGGGAAACGTTCTTCAAGGATGTAACCAAGCTCGGAGACATGGTGGGTTTTACTCGACTGTAATCTGATTTCTTTTTAAAACAATTTTATTGAAGTACAGTTGATTTACATTGTTGTGTTAATTTCTTCTGTACAGCAAAGTGACTCCGTTTTATATATATATATATATAATTTTCCATCATGGTTTGGTTGCACAGGAAAGGAAACCGTAAACAAAATGAAAAGACAAGCTTCAGAATGGGAGAAAATATTTGCAAATGATGTGACCGCCAAGGGCTTAATGTCTAAAATATATAAACAGCTCACGAATCTGATTTCTATTTCTCATTTCATGATGTTCAGTTTTGGCCATTCCAGTGGGTTTTTGAGGCACTTCATGAATTCATAATTCCATAAGACCAAGAATTGTCTGTTGAGGATAGTTTCAACGAGCAGCATGTGGTCCAGGCCAGCAGAAATATAACACGAACCACATTAAGACGGCAAGAAGAAATAGGTAAAATTAATTTTAAAAATATGTTTTATGTAACCCAATACATCCCAAATATTATAATTTCAAGGGCAATGATACAAAAAAGAATTAATGAGATATTTTACTTTTTTTTGGCCATACCATGTCTTCAAAGTCTAGTGTGCATTTTGTATTCACAGTAGATCTCGTTTTGGACTGGCCACCTTTCACGTGCTCAGCTGCCACGTGGGGGAAGTGCCCACTGGACAGAAGAGGTCTGGGCTTCCCCAGAGGCAAATTCCAATGACCTTCACTTTGAACTAAGCACTACACCATCTTCATTGGTGTATAATAAGGTGTAAACTTGTTTTAAAATTCCATGTCAAGTGACTAATTGTTTTTCCTACCATAAGAGGCAACCGTGGGATGGGAGGGTCATATACTCAAATATTACTGCGGCTTTGAACACTTCTGAGTTAGAAGGAAAGAGAGGCAATTTCTCTTCTTTTCTTTCTTCCCCCAAATTACATATTGGATTTATTAATCCTCTCCATCACTCTGCCTAAATAACTGTGTCACTCCTTTTTAGAAATGCTGCAATTACTATGAAATTGTTGATTGAACTGTAATTTGATTTTGGATTTAACATGCAGCCCAGAGTATAATTCTTGTGTAATGGCCCTCTTTCCTGGTCATATGCTTTCATTTACAAAGAACAGCTATGCAACGTCTGTGTCATCACACATAAGTGACTATAATCGCTGCTGATGGGTGTGCTGAGGTTCAGCAAATGGAAAAGTAATTTTTCTTGTTCCATTTGAGCAAAGGCCATAGCTGGGGAGTCATGCACTATGAGGGCAGTGCAGGGGCTGCCAATAACTAGAAGTCCCCCCCAGACCTCGACAGCTGAAGTGAGGCAGCTGGAAGTGTCCTCACTGTTTTCCAGCTAAGCTCAAGGTCATATGCAAAGAAGTTCTAAGCACAGCATTTCTTGGCTTTATGGATACAAGTGACCTGGCACCAATGTGGCCAGAGCAGTAAACAGAGCTAAGACTTAGTTAGAAAGAGCCAAAGGGGAAACCAATCATTTTCTAATTCACTGGTTTACTTAACAAGAGTTTTCATAAACATTTACTACGTGTAAGCCAGCATTCTACAAAGCGACTGTGGAAGTCTGGTATCATAGCGTCGTCCACAGAACCTGAAATCACCTAAGAAAAAAGAACTGACACAAATAACTATAGTGCAGAGCAATATGAGAAATGTGTGAACAAGAACCAGGTTGTTCAGAGGAAGGAGAAAGCGTTGCTTGCTTAGTAATCAGGGGAGGCTTCCAGGAGGAGGGGGCATGAGGAATGGAGGATTCGGATGGACAAAAATTGGAAAATGGAAATTCCACTGTGGTTTGGCGATAGGGTTTAGCTAGAAGGATAGGTTTGTAACAGGTTAAAGGACGGGATGGGATGGTTGGGTACCAGACGCGGAGATTTGAGCCTCGTCTGGCAGAACGAGGACCCTGAGGCCGCGGCAGGTAGGATGTTTTGTGCCGTGATTGGAATGGTGATGGAGGGATGTTTTATGCAGCAGTGGCGTCCACTGGGAGGAGGAGCGGCCACAGCAGGGTTGGGGAGAGTTTACTGCAATGGGCTAAGAATGCAGAAGCAGGGCCTGCACCATGTTGGTAGCAGTGGGAACAGGAAGGTGTGATTGTGGGTCTGGACGTGAGCATCGCGCAGAAGAAGGGGAGGGGAGGAGAGGCTGACCCAGGTCTCAAGCCGGGAGACAGAAGGGCCTCACAGAAGTACTGTCTTCACAAGACGAGATTGTAGCGAAATCGGTCATGTGCATTGAACTTGGGAAGCTCAAAACTGCCCTCACAGAAGGCTGGCAACAGCCCAAAGGTGTCTGTGTCCTAATCCCTAGAACCTGTAAAAGTTACTTTATATGGTTTAATTAAAAGATTTGCAGATGTCATTAAGTGTGAGATCTGGAGATCCGGGGTTTATCCCCAGTGGTCAGGATGGGCTGTTATGGGTCCTTGTAAGACAGAGCAAAGGGAGAAGGGACACACAGGAGAGAGGGCAGTGAGGCCGACCCTGCAGAGGGAGACGTCAAGAAGCTGAGCTGTGGGCAGGTGCGGCGGAGGAGGGGTCCCCAACACTGGGAGTGCAGCTCTGCATCTGCAGCGGTGAGGAGACAGATCCCGCAGAGGGTCTCAGGAGGGAGACTGACTTCAGACTTCTAGGCCCCAGCAGTGTAAGAGAACAAATTGGCATTCATCTAGACCACCGCGTTTGTGGTCATTTGTTATAGCAGCCCTAGGAAACTAGGACAGAAGACATCTCCAGAACATGGGAAAGATGGGGGTGAAGCAAAGAAGACCAAGGCCAGAGGCCGAGAATCAGGGAGGGTCTGCGGGCGTGGGGTGGTGGGGGGAGTGCAGGGGTGAAAGGGGGGAAGGGAGGTGAGAGCTTTGGGTCTCCCGCATCGGGGTCAGCGTTGGGGGGCGGGAAGGGATCTGACCATGACACGAGAAGCAGTTGTTGAAGACCTAAGAGGAAAGTAAGGTGGCCGAGATACTCAGGATAAGATGATCTAGGTTGAAAAACAAGACCAAACAAAACAAAGGGAAAAAATCTTTAACGAATTTCAGAGGTGGAGCAGGTTGCAGGTGGAAACGCTAGTGGACGCTCCTGGAGGGAATTCCCACGAGGCCCTTTCCGACCAGCTAAGGCTGAGAGGGCATCCCTGTGACTGGAGAAGAGCCGATCCAGGGTCGCCACCCAAGAGCTGAAGCACAGAGATCTTTTTAGCTGTAAAACCCTGGATTTAGACACAATAAAAGGAGAGACATTTTTAAAGTTCGAAGTGAATTTTTAAGTAAAATTCATGCTTTTCAGGAATCAAGTGTTAGTGAATTCGCGCCCACGTTAAGATTTTCAGAGTAGAATCTGGCAAGTAAATGGATTCACTAACCCTAAACATTTTCCCTCATTTCTTCCCTATTTCAGATGGAAATTTTCACCCTATTTATTTTAGAACATGTGATGGCCAACTTTAAATCTAGCGGGAGGTGATGCCAAAACATCATTTGCTTTGAACCAGAAATTTATTTTTCTCCAGAGAAATATTATTGTGAATAATGTTTGGGGAACCCAGACCAGCACCCTCAAATCTCAGCACACGCAATAAGATGAAAGAGTGTTGATGTGAGTCCCAAGCTGGCGTTCCTGTGTGTTCTGAGCTCCCTGAACCATTTGGGCTGAATTAAGTTTCCTCCTGGGATACTCATAACCTGAAGGTCCGAGAATGGTGTTCGGTCTTCCGTCCTCCGCTAGCGCGCCCCGCCAGAGGGAACCCTGAAGTGGCACCCCGGCTCTCCTCCCCCCACCTCCTAAACGGGAGGTACCCTTTCAACACTAGTTGCTCTGAGCCATGTAACTAAGGAATAGAGAGACAGGGAGTAAGGTGGAAAGAGAGAGAAAAAAAGTGCTGCTGGGAGCTTAGTTTGTAAAGCAAAGTAATGTCAGAGTGTGGGAGGAGGGGGGGGGGAAATTAAGGCCAACATGGGGCTTCAGTAGAGACTCTGAAACTACGTACCCTTCGTGGGGTTTGAGAAAACCAGGTATGGATCTTGACTTACTTTGGTTGCTGATCTGTTTCTGTTTTTACTGATAAGTAATTGACACGTAATAGTATGTTACTTGCAGCTGTACAACGTGATGACCTGGTATTTGTATATACTGTAAAATGATCACCACAGTCAGTCCAGCTAACACCCATCACCACACAGGGTTACAGTTTTTACTCTTGCAAGGAGAACTTTAAGATTTACTCTCTTGGCAATTTTCAGATGTCGAGTATTATTAACTATAGTCGTCATGTCGTCTTGCTGTGCACTACATGCCCAGGCCTTGTTTTATAACTGGAAGTTTGTACCTTTTGACCACCTTCACACATTTCACCAGTATGGAGACTCCTCAAAAAGATCAGAGTACAACTACCCTATCATCCATCAATTCCACTACTGGTTATTTATCTGAAGGAAACGGAGACACTAATCTGAAAAGATATCTGCACCCCCATGTTCGTTGCAGGATTATTTACAAACGCCAAGACATGGAAATGGCCCAGATGTCCATCGATGGATGAACAGATAAAGAAAATGTAGATATATAGCCACAGCTATAGATATATACAATGGAATGTTATTCCTCCATAAACAGAAGGGATATCTTGCCATTAGCTACAACATGGATGGACCGTGAAGGCATTATGCTAAATGAAATAAGTCAAACAGAGAAAGATAGATACTGTAGGATCTGTTTTTCTGTCTAAAATTTTGATCTGTGGTTAAATCATGCAGGTTCTGGATGTATAAGTGTTTCGTTTTTGGATAACGACATTTTTCTCCCTCTATAGAAGTGGAGCTTTTTTTCTGAACAAAATTAGGTTCCTTGAAGCCCCGTCCGCACATCCAATCCACTATCACACATCCTTCCCAGAACCCTTTCTGAATCGACTGGGTGTGGGTGCAGCAGGTCTGGTTTTTTCCAGCCTAGTTCGTGGGCTTAAGTGCCGGGCTTGCACGACCTATTTAGCAAGGATGCCCTGGCATTTCCCTGACAAAAACTGGAGACATTCACATCATTAGTCATCTTTTCCACCATTACCTTGGGTTTAATTTCAGGCTCACCCATTACCCAGGGCTTTTTTCATTGCTTGATTTTTGACGTCCATTAGGAAGGATCGTACTCATTCACTCCCCAAGGCAGTTCTTTCCTGAGCTTTCACCGTTATGGACTCTTCTAGGACTCTGGATGGCATCCTATAATTATCAACATCTGACGACTTAAGTAGTTTTTGCTATTTCTTAATGTCTCTTTAAGAAATAGCATGCATTTTGCATTTTGCATGCATTTCTCTTATTGCCATTTCATTTATGTTACAAGTATAACTTTGGAGCTGAAAATAGCATTAAAGCTCATCTACTAACCCATCCACCCACTCCCCTCAATTAGCATGAGAAAATCAGACTCTCAGAGTAAGATGATTTTCACAGGGCAAGACGGCTAATTACCGAAAAATCAAAAGCTAGAACCTGGTCTTCCTATGTCTCAGGCCAAGATAACAACACTTTCCTAATGTTGGATAGTTTTTCATTTCTTTCAGAGTCTGATTTATTTTACCTGCATTTATTCCTAAACAATACAAACAACGAGACGAAATCTGGATGTTAAGCCTCTGGGAGTTTGATTTGTATTCAGAGCATGTTCTTGGATCTGTTCATTTCCTACAGCCTAGATTTAGAGTAAAGATAAACAGGTTGATACCCTCTCTTGCCCACCTCAGATAGAAGTCAGAGATCGCGTAAGTGAAGGATTTGGGAACTCAAACTGACAGGATATCTTAAATGTGTATGGAGAGTTTTGGTAAACAAGTCAGCCTGTAGGTATCGGTTGGTATCTTTGAGAGAGCAGCTCTGTGCAGTGAGTGCAGAAGCGCTCTGTCGTTGGTGATACAGGTGGGAGAGGTTTGCTATGGTTCCGTCTCCTAGGAGCTTAGAGTCTAAAAGAACACCAAACACTTATTATATCATTTTGATACCCCAAAGGGCAGAAGAGCACACACACACAAACAGCCTAAAAATGTAATAAATGTGAATAAATATATGTGAGGGTTGATCATTTATTTCTTCAAGACAGTAAGCTGTTCTATTTCAATGATATCATAAAGAGACAGCAAAGGGAAACAAAGAATACTTAATAAATCTAGCTGTAGAAATATTCCGGCTCTGTAGGTAGAGATATAAATGTACACTCACAATAACTGACGTCTTCTTTTTGACCTTGTTTTGACCTAGACCTGGGCCCTAATCAGTCTGCAATTCACACTGCCTCATTAGAACTTAATGAGTCAGGCTCAGATCCCTAGTTTTGTCCCTGGCTGCAGACGGCACCAAATTAATTTCCAAGTGGCGACCTGAATGTTTTTTGAGCAGGTCTTAGTAAATCATAGAGAGAGAGATTGAAGAGGTTTTTGTTAATACGATTATTTATTGTACACTGTTATCTGAGTGTAATTCCACCCAAAACTCAGGCGGTGGCAGGGACTCGAAAGGACCGATCCCTGATCTCTGCCACATACCCTGTCACCCCCTGCTCAATCCTGAATGCTGTCCATTTGCAAGGCTGCCTCTACACTGTACTTGCAAAACGCCTTGTTTCAGCCTCTGCAGACCCACCCTCCACCCACTGGCCCTCCCTGTCACTCTGGAAGGCTCACTGGATGCTCCATATCCCTGGGCTCCCTTCCAGGTTCTAGCTGATCCAACCTACGGAGAGTCAGCAGATCAGAGGATGAAGAGAGTCAGGACAGGATGCCTATTTCCCCAGGTCCATCCCTGCAGGGTTGCCTGGGGCAGATGTGGCCTTTGACGGAGGTCACTGCCTCTCTCAAGATGGGACTCTCTGAAAACTCTCTGACGTGCTCATCTGATTTCCAGTAACTTCTCCCTCCTCTCAGCCCTTTGAGATGAAGTGGTGGTTACATTTCCATGGTAACTAGTTTCAAGCTACTGCACATCTCTAGAGCTATACCTGCATCCTGCTCACGGCATTGCAAATAGTTCCTTCTTCAACCTACCTCGAATAATCCTACTTTGAGTATGTAACCTGTTTCCCGCTCTGGCCCTGGCTGATACACCTCTCTTAAAGTATTGTAGTCCTCTGACAAAAAGTCATTGTTTCCCTTATTTTGTACTTCTGACAAATCCTTGGAAAGTTTAGAGAAAAACCTTTATGCTGGGTGGCATTAGATGAGAAGTAGCGAATGTCTCTTCTGTTGTCCGTTCTCCTACTGGAGAATAACTCGAGGTGACCTCCACGGAGACACCACGGAGGCACTGTCACGCCAGACATCTGAGCGCAGAAAAGTGGTGATCCACTTTTTGCTGCGATAATGAAGTTCAGGGTTTTGAGGCTGACAAAGAGGGAGCTGTGCGGAAAGGTTCATAATTAAATGATGGGGTAAAATTATCACAGGATGTTTACTCTGCAATCTATGCTCAAATTGATTTATTTTCTTGCCTTCCAAAAATAAAGGCTATAAAATTGAGCACACAATTAAATTATACCTGTAGCTCCCCCAATTAACCAAATCCTGGAACATTTCCATTTGTGTGATCCAGCTGTGTGCCTCAAAACTTGCACATTGGGGGCTGGGAAGTGTCTCCTTTAAGCTTGTTTCCTGGCACAGGATTTAAAAACCTGGCTGGTCCATAGCGCTCTGCACTCCTTCTAGCCCCGTCTTGCTGGCCCTGAAGGTCAAGCAAGAGGCTGCAAGGTCAATTCGCAAATGAAGTGCGAAATGTCGACCGTGGACTTTGGTGAGGAGAGAGGTGGCGCTGGGGCTGAGGGGAGCTTCTCCGATGGGATTAGAGGCTGTACCTCTGCCAATTCCATAGATATTATTATAACCATGTAATAAGTCTTAAAACCAGGTAGACTGAATACTTCCACTTTATTCTTCTTTTTCAAAATTATGTTAGCCATTCTAGCTCCTTTGCCTCTTCAGAGAGATTTTAGAATAATTTTGCCTATACCTACAAAAACTCTTTCTGGGATTTTGATAGGAATTGTGCTAAGCTTATACATCAATTTGTCAAGAAGTGACTTCTTCACTACGTTCAATCTTCCAATTTTTGAACATGGTATATCCCTCAATTTATTTGGTTCTTCTTGGACTTGTTTCATCAGTGTGGTTTTTAGCACATAAGTTCTATACATGTTTGTTAGGTTTATATGTAAATAATTCATTTATTGATATTTTGAGTGGTTATAAATAGTGTTTTCAAAAGTTTGGTGCCCACATGTTTATTGCTAATACATATATATGTAATATAAATGTACAATATACGTAATATATATTATATATACATATTATTAATTCATATATGTCATATAAACATGTGTATGTATTACATATATAACAATTTATAATTATAGACATTTATATAAATTATATACACACAATTGATTCTTTTTTTTTTTTTCTTACCCTTCACCCTCCCCAGATCCTCAAGTCCATGCTCAGGTACAATGGACTTTTAAATGTTGATCATGTATCCTGTGAACTTACTGAGCTCACTTATTAGCTCTGAGAGTACTTTTTTTCTTTTGTAAATTTTTGGGATTTTCTATGTAGACAACCATGTCATTACCAAATAAGGATGTTTTATTTCTTCCTTTCCAATCTGTATGTCTTTCTTTTCCTTGTCTTGCCTTATTATACAGGCTACAGCTTCCAGCATTATGCTGAATCAGAGTGGTTTTCTATCTTCTGGAAGAGATTCTGCACATTTCCTGTTAGTTTTTTACACATTAGGTAGATTTCTCCAGTGAAACCATCTGGGCCTGAAATTTTCTTTCTTGGGGAGTATTTATGCATTCAGTTTCCTTAATATTTATAGGGCTATTCAAATGATCTATTTCATATTGGGAGAATTGTAGTTTATATTTTCCTGGTTCATAGGGGTCTGGTACCTCCCCCTTCAAGAGGCAGTAAGCAGGAAAGGGACGCAGAGAAAATCATGGAGGAAAACGGTCCCCCAAATGAACACTTTTCTTCTTTCCTGGGTCAAATGCAGCTTCTTCCACAACCTGTCCATCCTATCCTGCCTTGCTTTGAACCCTCTATGTTGCTACAGTCCTAATTCTGGTTCTGGTCTTTGTGAGCTGTGTGACTGTGAAAGTTATCTGCCTCTTCCGTGCCTCGGTTTCCTCTCTGTAACAATGGAGATAGTCATAGTATTTTCCTCATATGATTGTGTTAGGATTCAAGCGAGTTCATCAACATAAAATGTTTAAATGGTGCTACTGGCTATCTTCTTCTTCCAGGACCGCTTATTGAGAAGGCTTTCTTTTTCTCATTGAATTACTTTGACACCTTGTTTTTTGTTCTCAGAATAACCTATGACACATGTGAGTTTATTTCTAGATTCTTCTCATTTCCGCTGATCTATTTATACATACTTCTGCAAATGGCACAGGCTCTTTATTACTGTTGCTGTAGAGTCAGCCTTGAAGTCAGGGAGTGCAAATGCTCTAATTTTCTTTCACTTCATGATTGTCTTGCTGCTCGAGGTCATTTGTCTTCCCATATAAGTTCTGAAATTAACTTGCCAATTTCTAGTTTTTAAAAAAGACTGGTATAATATTTTTGGAGTTGCATTGACTCTCTAGATCATTCTGGAACAGAACTGACATTTTAACAATATAGAGCTTTTCAATGCACCAACATGATTTATAGCTCCGTTTATTTGGGCCTTTTAAATTTTCTTTCAGCAATGTTTTCTAGAAGTGTTGCCCATCTTTTGTTAAATGTGTTCCTAGGGGTTCTTCATAATGCTACTAACAATTCTGAGGTTTTAAACCTCATTCTCTAATTGTTTACTGCTGGTAGCAATATAATTAATATTTTATATATTGATCTTTTAACCAGAGACCTTGCTAAATTCATCTGTTTGTTCTGGTATTTGTATATTCCCTCAGATTTTCTATATACAAAATCATGTAACCTGCACATACAAAAGCTTTACTCTTTACTTTCCAATCTTCCCACTTGTCTATCTGTTTCTCTTTCTTTCTTTTTGGTTTTCTCTCTCCTTTTCTCAATCTCTCTGTCCATCTGTCTCTCTCTCTCTCCATCCCCTTCTTCCTCCTTCCCCCAACCCCTCTCTCTTAATTGCCCTGGATGGGACCCAAGGTACATTTCGAATAGAAAGGGTAAAAGTAGATATTCTTGCCCTGTCCCCAACCTTAAAGGGAAAGGTTTGGTATCTAACCTTTAAGAATAACATTAGCTGCAGGTTTTCATAAGGACCCTTTACCTATGTGTCTTGTAAAGCTTTGTATCCTCTCAACGTTTTATCTGTCAGATTCTTCCAAGCTGGTCCGTGTGTAACTGTGTCTTCTTTTCCACTGCTGTGTGATACGTCACTCTACAAAACTGTCACCACTTATTTATTCACCACTTAATTGATATTTGGATGTGTCCACTGCTTAAAAAATGCCTATAGCATCCCTTCTATAATTCCACTACATGCTCTGTACGCTTGTGAATTTATTTTGGGCATCTTCCCAGACCTGGAAGGCATGTTCACTGTTGACCTTAATATTTTTAGACAAAATTCCTCTGCAAAATGTTTGTCCACTTTATACTACGCTGTGTGCAAGAGTCTCTATCGCTTTACAGTCTTACGGACTCTTTTTATTACCAGACTATTTAATTTACTTTTTACCCATCTGATGAGTACCAAATTATATCTCCTTGGAATTTAGTTTCGCTTCCCTGATCAATTGAGAGATGGCAAAAGTTAAAATTTTTTTTTTTTTTTTTTTTTTTTTTTTTTTTTTCGGTATGCGGGCCTCTCACTGTTGTGGCCTCTCCCATTGCGGAGCACAGGCTCCGGACGCGCAGGCCTGGCGGCCATGGCTCACGGGCCCAGCCGCTCCGCGGCACGTGGGATCCTCCCGGACCAGGGCACGAACCCGTGTCCCCTGCATCGGCAGGCGGACTCTCAACCACTGCGCCACCAGGGAAGCCCCAAAAGTTAAAATTTTAAAGTTCATTTCTAAGGTCTCCTCTCCTGCTAATGTCGTCCAGTTTCCTGGTGCTGTTGTTCCTCTGTTGTTTTGTAGATCAAAAAAATGCGCACCAGACACAGATTCTTTGCCGAGACTATGTGACACACACGTATTGCAGCCAGGGTCTCCCCTCTTTGTCACTTCTCTGTCTCTATCTCTCTCTGTCTCTGTCACACATGCTTTATGCTGAGTCTTGGTAAGCAGAAAGCATGATTTTTGTGTGATCGAATTCATCCATTTTTAAATGATTTTGCATCTTGTTTTGATAATCGACTCGAGATGACAGCAGTGTTGATCCTTCATTTTCTTTCGAAACCTTCAGATCTGAAGCTTCACATGAAACTCATCTTAGTTTATTTTGTCAGCGAGGGGTGCTACCCTTCGTTTGGCTGTGTTTCTAAGCAGCTGCCGGGCAGTGTCATGAAATGTTCCACCTTCTCTCTACCGCGGGCAGGTCCGCTCTGCCACGTGACAAGAGTCATAAAAGTCTGCGTGTGTTTCCGGTCTCACCATCAGTTCCTGTGTTTCCACCCGCTCCTGCAAACGCACTTTCCTGTCCTACTTACCGTCACTTTTCTATAAGAGATTACACCTGCGGGACCGTCCCCGAACTGTGTTCGTTCACATACATTTTGAAATTAGTATGTTAAGTTTCAGGAAGTTCAAGAAAAACTCTGTTGGAATTTTAATTGGGTTTACATTGAACTGTTTACACGAACTTGAGGAGAACTGACAATTTTAGGACATCTTTCAATTTCTAGAGGTGGCATTTTGCTCCTTTTATTTAGGCCTGCTTTCATTGATCTTAAAAAGGCTCTGAAATTTTATCCAACTGGCTTATATACTTCTCTTGAGAATTCATTCCATATATATGGAATATTATTTTAAATGGTATCTTTTCAAAACTACATTTTGTTGTTGATGTATAGAAATGTCATTGATTTTTAAGCTGTATATTGTATATCCAGCAAAATTGCTAAATTCCCTTATTACGTCTATGTGTCTCCTAGTAATTCTCTTGGCTATTTTATAAGCAAACAGGATGATAGTCTTGTTTCTTTTCTTCCAATCCTAGTATATTTTGGATTTTGTTGCCTATTCAAAAAACCTGTCTGTGTTGGTTGGGAGGTACAGAGCGGTGAAGCTGGGTAAGGAGATGTGCTGTGATTTTTTGGGACGTGTGGGGTTTACACTATGGGAGGGCACACACGTCACATACACCCGTCCTCGTGTGGTTGGTTAAAGTGTGTTCTCAGTCACTAATTGTACAAATTTACTAGGCCAGCACTGTTCATTGCTCTTTTCAGAATGTCAGCATTCTCACTAACTTTTTTGCCGATTTGAGAGAGACATTTTATTAAGGTAGTAAATTTTTCAGTTGTCCCCTAAATTTCTGTACATTTTGGTTTTATATGTATTATTTTACCTGCTTTGAAATTTGGCTACGTGGGATCTCTATATCTTCTTGGAACCTTTGAATATCAACTCGGGCTGCCATAACAAAATACTACAGACTGATGGCTATTTCCCACAGTCCTGGAGGCTGGAAGTCTGAGGTCAAGGTGCCAGCGTGGCCGGGTTCTGGTGAGGACTCTCTTTCTGCCCTGTAGATGGCCCCCTTAGCCCCGTGGGCTCCCATGGCAGAGCGAACAAGCTCTCTCCAGACTTCCATTAGTGTAATAAAGACACGAACTGCATCATGAGGGCCCCTCCCTCATGGCCTCATCTAACCCTAATCATCCCCCAGAGGCCCCAGTCCCCAAGTACCATCACCTTGGGAGTCGGGGCTTCAACATAGGAATCTCGGGAGGACACAGTTCAGTCCATGGAAACCTCTTATCTGTCATTATCCTCTTTCCCTACTAATGCTTTTGTTTGTTTTCCGGCTAAAGTATGTGTTTCGTCTGAAGGTCCTTTTGGTGGTTATCCCTGGGTAGTAGTATAGTATGATAATATCATATACAGCTGGAGATTAAAAAAAATAACAATGACTTTTTTTTAAATGAGAGTTTACCCACTTTCATTTACTGTGATTACTCATATATTTGGAATTAGGGTTTTTTGAATATTATACTCCTAACCAATCTTTTTTGTTGGGAGGGGTGCTTCATTGAGCTTTTATTGCTGCACTGTACATTCCACTCCTGGTTTGAAATTTATATGGGCTATTTGTATTATCTCAGTGGTCACTTTTTAATTGTAAGTTGCATAACCAGTCGAGTACCAAGTTAGCTAAGTGCTCTGCCATCACCCTGAAGCATGCAAATACCTTCAGTTTTTAAATTAGTTAGTGCCTTTCCAACCTGCATGCTATTATTAACCAGTATTTTGAGTATTTTGTTTTGTTTATCCTGAAATTTGGTAACCCTATTTCTCATGTAACCAGAGTTCATTAAGATCTACCCGCCTGCTGAATGCTTTCTTGCTCACTATTCCTTTGTGTGTTTCAGGTATTTCTTCTGGACTTATTACGTTCCTTCTTCTATCCTTCCTTTGGACTTTCTTTTATGGGAAAGTTCTTAGTAAACTTCAGTTTTTGTCTGAAAACAGAATGCACTGTCTATCTTGAGTAACTGTCCTAAGTGTTTCATACTTTGGGTTGGTAAATATTTTCTTTCCAGATATTGAATGAGTTATTCCACCATGTTCTGGCTTCTATTAATCTACTGAGAAGTCAGCTCTCAATCTCATTGTTTCTATTTTGTAGTTATAAGTCTTAACTCGGGGGCCGCTTGAGCTTTCTTTTTCTTTGTTGTTCTGCAGTTTTATTGTCATGTTTTAAATATTTTTCCTTAATTTATTGCCCTATGACCGTAGTTCTTACTAAATCTAAGATTACATGACTTGTTTCAAATATGGAAATGTCTCACCAATACCTCCTGGACTACTGTCTCTTCTACATTTAATTTCTTCTCTTCTGAAAATGATGTTCTGTCTTCTCATTCTATCCAACATGTCTCTTAGCCTCTCCATATTTTGTAATTTCTCTCTCAAATGCATTTTTTACATCTTTTAAGACCATTGCTATTTTTCCCTTCAGCAGTGTCTAGTCTGCCTTTTAATCTATCCAGAGAATTTTAAAATGTATTTATTACATGTTTTTCATCTCTAGAAGTTATATGTGAGTAGATTCTAAACCTGCTTGTCCTTCTAAGGTAGTCATTTTGGGGGGGTCATGTTATCAATTCTCTGGTTTGCTCCTTTAAAAAATCGTATTCGTGTTTATTTTTATTCTGTATGCAAGGAGCCTAACATTTGATGTCGTCTGGACTCTCTTTGCTCCCTAATCTTTTGGTCATTTACTGCTCATGTGTTTTGTAATTTCAGTTTGGAGTTTATGCTGCCTTGAACCCCATAGACACTTTGCTTTTGCATCTGCTGGTCACCATATCTCTTTGAGCCATTGACTGTAATTTTGCAACTCTGTGTTTCCTGGATTGGGCAGAAAGTATAAAGTCAAACCTCAAATGCTCGTGAAGGTAGAACTGTGATCACGAATCCCAGACCAAGACAGACAAGCCTCTTTTCCGTGCACTTGGTTGAATTTCTGTTTCGTGTTATTCTATCATTGAGGCATCAGCTCTCGGAGGGTCCCAATTACACGTAGGTTTCTCAGTTCTCAATCCTCCACTTTCTTGGGCCCAAGCCCATGTCTCTTATCCCTCTTGTGATTGGGAACATTCAGTACTTGAATTTACTAAAATTGGCAAAAAGATTTGGGGGCGCTTGTGGCTTTAGTGCACTCTTAACAGTTCCGTTTTCTGCGTTTTCTTTGTTTTGGGCACCTCGAAATTTTTCTTAATTCCTTGTTGGTTCAGTTTAGAGTTTCAAGTTTTTATTTTGCTTTGTGTTTATCTTTACATTTTCCAGCATTTTATGTGTTTTATAGACAGATAAGTTTTCAAGATCTCATGTTTTCCTGTTGCCCAAAGTGAAATTTAATTCAGTATGTTTATTCAACACCTATGATATACGGGATTACATCACAGTGTCTGCATTGAGGCAGTTGCAGAAAAAGCTCCAGTATTGGTCACGAAGTAAGGTATTGTTAGGAAAATCAGTCAGGATTTAGGCAAAGTATCACCCTGTTGATGGGACAACACTTAGTTTGGAAGAGAGCTGAGAGTCTCAGATGACAGGACCAACTGGTGCAGGCCAATTGGTGGTAACTCCAAAGTATACTCCAAGTATACTCCAAAGTATACTCCAAAGTATACTCCAAAGTATACTTTCTCTTCTGAGAGAGAGAGAGAGAGAAAGGAAGTTTAATAACAGGGAAACCATTGGAAGACGCCGATCAAACATCATGAAGAGTCCAGGCAGATGGGGGGCAGACACCCTAGATTTGAATCATGGCTCCTACCCTCCCTACGTACGTGATCCCAGAAAAGCTACTTACACTTGCTGTGCTTCCGTTTCTTCCCCCGTGAAACTGGGAAAACAGTGTACCTGTTGCAAAGGGCTGTTATAAAGAATAGGTGAGGCAATACTTAGGACGGCGTCTGGCATGTAACGTTGAGTGCATCTTAGCTCTTCTTACTTTAAAGTGTCTTCTGAGGTCTGTGCTATGCAAAGTGCTGTGGGTGCAGGATTGAATGGCGGTCCCTGCTCTCGGAGGGTTCAGTCTACTCACTGTCTTGGCAGAGACTAATAGGCCACCGTTCCCTACATTACTTACAGGTAAAAGGTGATCATCGAGGCATCCGTACATTGAACTAGGGATAGAAGTAGCTCAGAGGATGAGCTGATGAATTCCTCCTCAAGGGGTGAAATGAGGTAGAAAAGAGGAGGACCACATTTGGGAAGAACATGATAAATATACTTTGTTGTCATGATAAATGTAACAGCCTCGGGCTTCCCTGGTGGCGCAGTGGTTGAGAGTCCGCCTGTCGATGCGGGGGACGCGGGTTCGTGCCCCGGTCCGGGAGGATCCCACGTGTCGCGGAGCGGCTGGGCCCGTGAGCCGTGGCCGCTGCGCCTGCGCGTCCGGAGCCTGTGCTTTGCAACTGGAGAGGCCACAACAGTGAGAGGCCCGCGTATCACACTCACACACACACACACAAAAAGTAACAGCCTCTTGGAGATGACCGGTAGGCAGTTAGGAAGAAAGGTCTTGAGTTACTGAAGACAGCTGGAGTTCTCTGTGGGCTCCGGGTTTCTGATTCAAATGTGTTTCCAGACTTGCGTTTCCTTGACCCCTCTCTTATTGTGCAGAATTCATCACCAGGTGTTTGAGAAGGCTGATGAATGCTGGACGGGGCATAATGCTTGCTTCAAGACCCCGACAGATTGCCTTGAAAAGACAGTCCTCGCTTCTCGTATTTCCCTCCTATTTCCTATTCGCCCCAATCCCAATGAGGGTGGAAAACGACTAACGTGTTATTGTCCTTCTGTTGAATACAGAGGACACGCGAATTTCTGTGAACATTAACTTTCTGCTTCCTAGAACTGAAGGCTTTGGGCTCAGGACCCGCTCAGGCTTGTCCTTTTAATGAAACACTTGGTCTGAACACTTTTATCATTACAAAAGTAATAATGAATCCGTTACGAGGCCGCAGAAGGAGGGTGGAAAGTTAATATGCATGTTATAGGACAGAAAACAATTCAGCCGCTACAGCCAGTGAATACAAATTCCCTTTATTCTCCTTGAAGTCATCCACTAAATGTTTTAACACTTTTCTCTTCTCTTCCTGACTCAGTTTTTGCTCTGTCTTAAATGAGCAGAGTAAAAACTGACCCTTCAACCAGAAATCGTTATTACCTGCACAGCTACAGGGAGGATGGTAAAGGCTTCCAGCACTGACCCCAAAGTCTGTGAGATCTTGTTGAAACATCAAAGATTAAATTTCACTCAGTAGCATGTCTTTTATCCTGTTCTGCTTCTTTGAAATCTGAAAATCAATTGCAATTATACGGTGAAAAGTCAAATTCCACCAACCACTCACACAAATCCGTTTCATCGCTGGACAGTCACATCTGACTTGTTATTGCTCTTCATTAATTAGAACACTTGGTTGACTAAAATAATTTCATATCCTGGACAGGCTCAATAAGGACACTTAATTTATATAGGAACTATTAATTTGCATTTGCTAATTGCAGCCCTCGATTCCTTAATATGAATGGAACCACGGAATCAGAAAATATATCCAGCTTGCCACCTAAGGGGTGCACCACCTAAGGTGCCACCTGCTAATCTTATGGGACGGGTGGATCCTGGGACATGTTGTGAAGTTATGGGCTTCCTCCAGGAGACAGGTTCTGTAAAGTTGCTTTGGGAGGACTTCCAATTTATTTCACCTACAGACACACCCTAGCTCAGTGGCAAATCATAGGTTTCTTGATTTATCTTGATTCTTGATTTAGCAACTTTAGATAGTACCGACTGGCTCTCCATTATGAAAGATGATAAATTTTCCCTTGAAATTTATTCTTTTGGAAGCCCTTTTTTTTTTTTGCTTTATGATTTGTGCATTTGGAGCTTCATTTAGGAAGTCCTACTTACATAGCCAAGACATGGAAGCAACCTAAATGTCCATCGACAGTGAATTGATAAAGAAGACGTGGTACATATATACACAGTGGAATATTACTCAGCCATAAAAAAGAATGAAATAATGTCATTTGCAGCAACCTAGATGGACCTATAGATTGTTGTACTGAGTGAAGTAAGTCAGGCAGAGAAGGACGACTTTCATATGATATCACTTATATGTGGAATCTATAAAAATGGTAAAAATGAACTTATTTACAAACCAGAAATGGAGTCACAGATGTAGAAAACAAACTTTTGGTGACCAAGGGTGTAAGCGAGGGGAGGGGTAAATTGGGAGATTGGGATTTACATATACATACTATTATATATAAAACAGATAATCAACAAGGACTTACTGTACAGCACAGGGAACTCTACTCAGTACTCTGCAATGACCTATATGGGAATAGAATCTGAAAAAGAGTGGATATATGTATATGTATAACTGATTCACATGACTGTACACCTGAAACTAACACAATATTGTACATCAACTATACTCCCCTAAGTTTTTTTAAAATGCAATTATTTCCCATACCTGCCACCCCCAAAGTACACATCCACATGCTTACAACATTTGACATAAAATTTCATGGGAATTGGTGGAATTCCTGAAGTTCGTACAATGACCTCGTGTTGAGAATTGTTGACACCTAACTGAGTGCGTTCTATATGCCAAAATACATGGGGGGTACAAATTGAATAGCGAGTGTTTTCTGCCTTCAAGGAACTTACAATCAATTAGAGGAGGCAAGCAGAGAATAAAAGATGCAACAGGAGTTCACTGGAAGGATACTTAGAATTGTCCTGGGAGAGGGTTGAGAGAGACGTCCCAGAGGCAGAAGGCCTTACTCACAGCTACGTGAAGAATGGGTACAAATTAGCCAAGCCAAATTGCTGAAGACGTCGATGGAAAAGGATGTGTAGTGGTCCATTTGAGGCAAGAATGCACACAGACGTGTTCAAAGAAATGAAAGTATCTAAAATAAGTAGAGTGTGATGCAGGATGGTCAAGGGAACAGGCTAGAGGATGGAGCTACCTTTTGTGCCTTATTAAGGAATTTGCATTTTCACCCTGAGGGCAAGAGAAAATGGTTTTAGTGTTCTAGGCTTAGGTGAAAAATACTTTGAAGGGATAAGTTACAGTGAGGTGTAAGAAAGAGCACAGACTCTACTGCCAGGTCACCTGGACTTGGTCCTGGTTTCACCACTAAGCACTTAAATATTTAACATTGTGCTCCGGTTTTCTCACCTGGAAAGTGGAGAAAATGACACATCTACCCAGCCGAGCCATTGGGAGGACCGAACGGGGTCATACGTGGAAAGTTCTTGGCACGTACGGGCCACAGAAGGTCTGCTCATCTCTGTCATCACCATCACGATCTTCAGCATCTTCAAGGTGCAGATGTCAGAGTGTTTAAGGAAGTTTGTGGCTGTACAAATAGAGGGAAGTGTGCTGATTGGAAAGGTGCCAGTGACAGAATATGGTGGTTGGTTAGATGTGGGTGAGGAGGTGAATCTGGGTGGATTCCTGGGTTTCTACATCGAAGGATTAGATGAAGTGTGAGGTCATCACCATGCGGACTGAGGAGTAGGGGACAATTGAAATGGATATAAATTTTCCCATTTTTAGATGTAGAACTCTATGCATCTCTACCAGATGCTAAATCAAGGTTTCTAATGGTACAGTTCAAATCTCCTGTGCCTCACCAAGTTTTTGTCTGATAAAACCTTCACGTACTTATGTAAATGCATGAACATCTTCTGTTCAAATGGTGGATATGGCAGTCTTGTAGCTATGTCAATGCCTATGTATATATTAATTTTTATCATGCTAGTGATTCGAAAATTCTATCAGAACGTATTTTCTTAAATTATATTTTTGAAAATCTATTTTATCTGATGTTAGTGTAGACACCATCTTTCTTCTGATTAATTTTTTACTTGATTTGACTATTTCCATCCTTTTATTATGATGGAATGTTAAACTTCACATCTAATTATCTTTATATTATAATGGACACATTTTGTCAAAGAATATCTAACGTGGTTTATAAGATATATAGATTAAATTTCTATAATAGTATGGGTGGTTTCTTTTTCTCTCTTTTAATATCATCTCTATGATTTCTCATCTCTGGCATACTTTTAGGACTGCATTATTTTATTCACATTTCTTTTTTCCCTCTGTCACTTTGGAAGTTGTATTTCCTGTTTCTATTCTTTTGGGAGTTGCTTTATAAATTTTAATAATTTTAACAGTGTCTCTGCCCAACTGAAAAATATATATCCTCAAGATGATTAGATCCTTCTCTCTGTCCACACTGCTATTGATATCTGGTATTGCACTTCAGCTGTTTTATCCCCACTCTTTGAACACGGTTATTGCTTTATGGTCAGTTTATATCCAATTTACCCATGTGTTTAACACTTTAACATTTCTTTGCTTTTGATTCCTTTCTGTATCTCAGACCTTCCATCTAATGTCATTTTCATTCTTCCTGAGGCATATCCTCTAGATGTTTCTTTAATGAGCTTCTTTCATATTTAATATCCCTCATTCTTTTGCTAATTAGTATATGTTTTTGAGTCATATTAATTCATGCATGATAGTTTTTCTGTATATGTAATTCCAGGTTGACAGTTAATTTCTCTCATTCCTTCATATGTATCATTTCATTGTCTCCTGGCATTCACTGCTGCTCTGAGAAGTCAGTGGCCATATGAATAGTTTCTTCTTCTTTTTGTATGTTGCGTTTAGGAATGGATTTTTGTTTGTTTGTTTGTTTGCATGAGGGACTTTCTAAACCTGTGAACTGGAGCCTCTTATCAGTTTTGAAAAATGCTCAGCCATTATTTATTTTGCCCTATCCTCTCCTTCCTCACTTGTAGAATCCTGTTCTTATAGGATTACAAAGTTAGATCCATCCATCGAACCCCCATATCTGCTTGTCTCTTTCATTTTTCTATATTTCCATTTTTAGTCTCTTTGCATTGCATTCTGCAGTATTCCTTCAGATACATATTACAGCTCACTAATTTTCTTTTTTGCCATTTACAAAGTATTGTATTTTTTTTCCATTGCATTTACTTATTAGAATTTTTAGTTCTCAAAACTCTAATTGATTCTTCCTCAAATCTTCCTAGCCACATCCTGTTATATTTTTGACAAATATGATTAAACATACCAAACACTAATATTTTTTAATCTGTTGATTCTAATATGTGCAAAATATTTTATTCTAATTCTGTGTAAGGTATTTTCCTGATGTTTGCTCCTTATGTCTTAGTTCCTCAAGTGTTTTGTGATTTTTTTCCATACACTGATTTTCTTACATGTACCATTTGTGGGAATTATTTTGGACCCAGGTTCAGGGAGTGTCTTCTCAGAAATGGTTTACTTCTGTCAGCCACTTAGCCACCTAGAGGTACTGCAAACCTAACTTAACTTCAATTTGTGGCTAGAGTTATTTAGAGCCTCGTAGGCAGTATTTATTCCAGCCTTATAGCCTATGAGGCTGAGCTTGTTGTCAGGAATTGCCAGAGAGGGCATTTTGCTCTCTCTCTCTTCCTCTCCTCTATCCAGAGTGGAGCTCAGGAAAGGAACATCTTTTATAATCTTATTCTGGAAGTAGAGTATGTTTCTCTCCACCTACCAGCAGGACAAAGAGCCTTTCGGAGGTCTCAGTTGTAAGAGGAGGTCTCTGATATGATCCTTCTCTCTGTGAAAACCCCTGGCCTCGTCTTCTGTCTCTCTCCTTAAACCTAACCAAGGCTAGCAGAGATTTTATTTCTCTGTTCCAAACCTAAGGGAAGTGGGTAGATAAATGGAAAGTCTATTCAGTATATTTGCATTTTAATGGGGCTACACAGTAAGTCTGGGTCTCTCTTCACCTCAATGTACTGATTTTGGGCAGTTGTTTTCTGTGATCATAGGCTTATCTCTTTGGTGGAATTTATTGCTTTCCACATTCACTAGGTATTGCTATCGATGGATGACTATTATTAAGTCATTTTTTTTCTGTTTATTTATAACATTTAACTCAATCTTGAAGCTGTATAGAGCATTGTCAGCTCACTGAAAAGCCATCCAGAGATGACAGTGAGGACAGGATGGTATTACGAGAGATAAATATACTGTTTTGTACAGTTACCATTGCCATTTTCCACTGGCACACAGATAAATGAAAGTGGAACATGAATTTTACGTGGGAAGCCTGTTGGTATTAAGAGGAAAGTAATAAATGAACATGAAACTCTATTTTCTCATCATGGTGTTATGACTAATCTGGAATTGTTAATCATTAAGAATTAAAAATATTACTCACTGGCTAAAGGTTTGGGTTTTTTAAAATGTCTTCATAAGTTAGAGGGATTTTTTTGTTGTTTTAATCAAACCTGAGAATTTTTAAACATCAATTAAAAGCCTCCATGGACTACGTATTAGTTTGCTAGGGTTTCCACAACACAGTATCACAGACTGGGCAGCTTAAACAACAGAAATTTATTTTCTCACAGCTCTGGAGGTTTAATTACTGACTGAGCTTGTCTTAGGCATGGTGCCATCGGTTCTGTTTATTAAGAAATTAAACAAAGCTATAAGCACCTTTTTGAAACTCACATGCATCATCCACAAGAATGAGTGCAGTTATCGTTTTTGAGATGCTCTGGGGAAGAAATGAAAATCAGCACAAACTGAAAGATTGCAGGAGCAGAGGTGCTGTGGAGCTCACAAGCCAGCATCTGTCTGAGGCCCTCCTATCTGTCCCTGCCTCTGGAGGCTGCAGAATCCAACCAGGCACGCGTGTTGCTAAAAACCTCAAGCCTCAAGTGGAGACACGATGTGTGGTCTCCTCCTCCTCATTTGTTATTGTCACAAAACCACCCTGCAGTTGAGCATAATTCACTGCAGCTGGTGGTCCTCGGGAAGGGCCAGGAACAGGAAAAGCAAGAGTTACAGGAGATGGTAGCATAGTGATTATGTATAATGTTAGTTTGGAGTCCAGTCAAACTGTCTGGAAATATATCAGCTTTTAAACGTACACCTTACCTTCTCTGCCTGGATTCCGATAATATCCAACTTTTTACTGAAGTATAGTTGATGTACAACACAATAAAGTTACAGGTGCGCAATATAGCAATGCACAATGTTTAAAAGTTATATTTCAACAATATCCAGCTTTTAAGACTCGAGGAGTTAATTTCTTCATAGATCTACGTGTATTCTTTTTTTTTTTTTTTTTTTTTTTTGCGGTATGCGGGCCTCTCACTGTTGTGGCCTCTCCCGTTGCGGAGCACAGGCTCCGGACGCGCAGGCCCAGCGGCCATGGCTCACGGGCTTAGTTGCTCCGCGGCACGTGGGATCTTCCCGGACCAGGGCACGAACCCGTGTCTCCTGCATCGGCAGGCGGATTCTCAACCACTGCGCCACCAGGGAAGCCCTACGTGTATTCTTATGCATCGTGCAGTGGAAATGGTAGACAAAACAGAGGACTCTTAAAGGGGCACCAGGTCACCATCGCAGAGGTGAGTCCCCGAATCACAGCGATACACCAGGGTTCATTGGAACCACTTCTTCCCTTAGTGTTGTGGTTTAGAAAAGCGAATTAGCTCGAATTTATGGGCTGGAAGGAGTAGAAGTAACATGACCACAGAAAAGCACTGGCAGCCTCACCTGGTTTCAGGATTGAAGGATGTTTCCAGAACGGGACCGTTAATGAGGGACCCAGACTCTGGGAAGCTTTGCCTTGTTTAGTCATGTTTAGTGCGTTAAATCCTTTCTGTGACCCCGATGAACCCAGCATCCCAGAATTTCTGAGTTGCAGTTTCTTGCTGTTTATAATTTTGTAAACACTTAAGATTTATATAGCAAATTACCTCTTAGTAAAATAACTGGAACCAATCTGCTCTGAAAGGGTTAATCAGACTCCAAAACAGCAAGAATTCTTTCCATATTTATATAGAGGACTATACTCTTTAGCACAGTATTACTGTTCATTACTCCTGGAGGTCTAGCCTGGTCCTGGACCGCCCCGGGGTATCTTTTTTTTTTTTTTTTTTTTTTTTTTGGTGGTATGCGGGCCTCTCACTGTTGTGGCCTCTCCCTTTGCGGAGCACAGGCTCCGGACGCGCAGGCTCAGCGGCCATGGCTCACGGGCCCAGCTGCTCCGCGGCATGTGGGATCTTCCCCGACCGGGGCACGAACCCGTGTCCCCTGCATCTGCAGGCGGATTCTCAACCACTGCGCCACCAGGGAAGCCCAACCCGCAGGGAAGCCCAACCCGGGGTATCTTGATGCTGAATACAATGAATGAAGGCACAGCAGGTCCCAGAGACGGACACGTGAGTTGTGCTTTAAGAACAGCTGACCTGGACATTCATTTAACCTCTGTTAGGTTGGACAAAAATCCTGAGCAACTGATCTTCCAAGAGCCTCCTTTGAATTGTGTTTGAAAACAATTGAGAGATGCCTCCCAGAAATAAGAAACCTGGAAATGTCTTAGGATACAGTTTCAAAACGAAGTTCTTCCTGGGTATATTCAGAGAGATATTCAGATATATATATCTCAACTGTTTTATATATATATATATATATAACTTATAGATATAAAACTTAACTGGTTAACATGAAGGGGAGCAAAATGTGCCATCCCAAAATATGCCACCACTTTGGCATGAAGATTGTTTTTGAGCTGAAGATAACTCAGAATCGACAGATGCAGGAAGAGTTCTCTGCCTGCCCTCATCTGCCCAATCAATGCAGGGCATAAATTTCCCTTGATGAAGATGCTTGTGTATATAAACAGATCTTACTAAAATAATTTGTATCGTTCGTCAGTTCTCCCATATATTTCCTAGTCACTTCCATACGATTTATCATCCCTTAAAGCCCAATCCCCCCCCGCCTTTTTTTTTTTTTTGTCAAAATGGTATATAAGACCCTGAGTACAGCCACTTCTTTGAGTTTCACTTCTTTTCTGTGAACTCCCAGGCATGTAAATATTAATAATTGTGTGCCTTTTCTCCTGTTAATCTCTTTTCTTAGTTTAATTTGCAGGCTCCCAAGCAAGAACCCAAGAGTGTGGAGGAAAAGTTTTTCCTTCCTGACAACAGCCTCTGGTAAACTGGAGTCTAGGGAGCCTGCCTACAAGATCCCAGGCCTAGGCTGACATTTGCAATGACACCCTCAGAGTGTTTCACTGACCGAAATTTTCCAAGAAGTCAGGAAAACCGGCTAACATTTTTTGAGTGCCCACTTCTTGTCAATCACTGTGTTCCTAAATGTACCAAAGCCTTCACAGTAGGTCTCATTTTACAAAGTAGGTCTTACTTTCTTAGTTTACAAATGAGGAGATTGAAGCTTAGAGAGTCTACAGAAATTGCTGAAGGACACCCAGGCTTCCCTTTCTGCTTAGCTCCTGCTCTTTCTATGGCCCCTCTTGTCCCCGTGACATACAAATATTGTCTTAAATTATACTATTAAAACTAAAACACTCCCAAGCCAAGTTCCTGCAGAATCTTCTCTTGGTTTGCATTTTGGCACCATGAGTTTTTAATGCGACTGAAAAGTCTTCCATCTGCTTTCATTTAAGAATCTGACTATCCTGTACTATGAATTTACATATCTGTTCCCTCTGTGATTTCATAACTTCCTAGTGAATAATGCATTAAGCTTGTGCAGTCTCCTATGACTGCCAGATGAAACTCACGATGCTGCCTTCACGTCCATTTTTCCTGTGATAGTGAGGGATATCCTATTCTCCATCCCCCCTCCAGAACAAATTTCTGGCTGGCAAAATAAAAAAAAGAATACTTAAAAATTCACAGTACTTTCACACTGTTTATCACAGCCGACAGACACCTGTCTGCCTGTCTATTAACTTTCTGCCACAGAATGACAGTTCCATGTATCCAGTTTCTTGAATTACTTTTCCCCTGGGATAATGTTTCTTTGTAATTGTTGAAGACATAAGGACACACGAATCTTAGGTGCACTTGTGTGCATTGATTTCTCTGCTAATCAATCCCATTTCTGGCATTTCACCGTACAGCATATGCTTCTGTCTCCGAAATCTCTAGAATTAAGGGGAACATACTTCTTCAAGAAGACATGACACATAAAACCTCACTCACTTAAATTTTATCCACATAGCCAAATTATATTTTGGTTTAATTAGAGTTCCTTTGAAGGGTAGTAATATATGTTAATTTAGCTGTATTTTTAGCTGTGGGTCATCATTAAATGTAACAGAATTTGGGAGAAAGAACGAACCAGCTTCGAGGAAAGAGTTTGGCATTGAGATGGTTTTTCAGAGTTTTTATTGCATCAAGGTCGAGTATTCATGGCAGGCGCAGTGAGGCTGGGGGTGAACTGAGAGCCAAGCAAGGGGCAAGAGCTGCGGAACAGGTGCCGAGAGACAGGCCTAGCTAAAAGCACGTGTTCGATGGGACGGCAAAGGCCTGAACTCTCCACTGTGAGGCTCAGTTACAGCTCAGGCCATGGATTCTCCGAAATCAGACCGCGGAGGATACTGACCAGCCAGCGGAACAGAAGGACATCAGAAAACATACAACCACTCAACTGTGTTCAGGGTCTGTCACTGTAGATGAAAAGCATGTGGGGTGTGTATGTGTGTGTGTGATGTGTAGTGTGCGCATGTGCAGGGGTGGTTTGGATATATGCACACATGGTGTGTGGTGTGCCCCTGTTTGTGAGGGAATCGTGTGTGACGTGTGCATATGTGTGTGGGGTGTGTGCGTGTGTGTGTGTGTGTGAGAGAGAGAGAGAGAGAGAGAGAGAGAGAGAGAGAACACCACCTTTAGAAGTGGGCAAGTGAAGTGCCGGTATTTTAGAGCACCTTCATTAAAATGGCTACGTCACTGAGGTGTCAGGGACAAGCTACGGCTGGCAGCGCCATCGGGTTAAGGCGCTTCAAGTTTGGAAAGAGACCTTGTCCCCTTTTCTCCTCCTTGGGAGACTGTCCATCTCTTGCATAGGGTGAGCCAGATGCCCTCTGGGATTACACTTATGGGGTCATCTCAGGACCTTGTATCCAGCTCCTGATTACAGGAGGCAGCCTGGTAAACAGATTACTGTCACCGGTCAGGCCACGTGTCTTTTCACGGGATTCCATGACACCGGGCTGTGAAAATGGTGCGGACACGCCTCCTTTGGGGAGCCCAGTTGTCTCCGTGTCCAGGAAGCCCATCAAAAGAGGCTGCCGGGGGCCCTGCACTTTGGTGGCAGCCCCCCGGGTGTGCGATTTTCAAAGGTTGAAAGGGAAGACCTATGGGATGGGGATATTTGAGTAAGATCGGGAGGGAGCAATGGAGTGGATTGTTCCAATATCTTGGGCAGAATGTCCAGGCAGAAGATAAAAACAGTGCAAAGGTCCTGAAGCGGGAGGATGCTTGGTGTATCTGAGTAGAAGCAGAGGCCGGCACAGCTGAACAGAATAAAGGAGGGACATGGCAGCAGAGGGGACAGAAGGGCGGAGGAGGGGCCACTTCATTCAGGTCATTGTAAGGATTTTACCTCTTACTCTGAAGGAGCTGGGGAGGAATCTGGGGGCTTTGAACAGAGGATTAATTTACTGTGACAACCTTTAAAGGGTGTTTTGAGGCCTATGGTTGTAAGAGATCTAAGGTGGAAACAGAGAAGATCTATTACAATAATTCATGTAAGAAAGGGTAATGGCCCAGAGCTGGGTGATAGTGGAGGGTACGATGAGACTTTGTCAGATTCTGAATGTTCGTGACAGCAAAGCCAATTGATTGGGTTTCGATGGACGGGAGATGGACAGGAAAGTTTTTGCTGCTCCAGAAACGTATTTATTAGGCAAAGCCACTGCATTTCCTCATTAGTCAGATGTGGGCTAGGTTAGGACTTCTCCCAGTTGGTTTAGTGGTTCTGTAAATTTAGGCTTGATTTTTATTTTCTTTTTTTTTTGCGGTACGCGGGCCTCTCACTGTTGTGGCCTCTCCCGTTGCGGAGCACAGGCTCCGGACGCGCAGGCTCAGCGGCCACGGCTCACGGGCCAAGCCGCTCCGCGGCACGCGGGATCCTCCCGGACCGGGGCTCGAACCCGCGTCCCCCGCATCGGCAGGCAGACCCCCAACCACTGCGCCACCAGGGAAGCCCTAGGCTTGATTTTTATTAAGCATTCATATATCAAGCAATAATTAAGTGCTTATTGTGTGACACGAAGTGTCCGTATGCTGGGGCTCTAGGATAAAACAAGGCAGGAAAATTCTCAGGAAAGAGCAGTTTGGTGGAATAACCAAGAACAATAAGAGAAGATAAGCCCGAGGTGTAAACAGTTGCTGTCGAGCAGACTGGGGCTGCAGTGAACAGGCGCCCGGGGCCCTCGGAGCATGCGCACCACGGCGCCTGGCCCCGCCTCCTCGCGCTCCCGCCCTCGCGCTCCCGCCCTCGCGCTCCCGCCCTCGCGCTCCCGCCCTCGCGCTCCCGCCCTCGCGCTCCCGCCCTCGCGCTCCCGGCCCCGCCCACGTAGCTGCAAGGGGCGCTACGATTCCAGGTCCTGGATTTAAGTACGATGACGTAAGGAAAAAATCACTATTTAAAACGAAAACAGCCAGAATCTGCAGCTCGTTTTCACCGGGAGTAGGATGTCTGCCTGCTTTGGAAGTTGCCAGATATAGGTCACCGACCCTGTCAATTCTACCATATCAAGAAAAGCCTATTCAACGTGACATCTGGAGCTAATTTATACATTTGGGATGGAGAAGATATCCTTATATGTACGAGAATAACTCCTCAGTAAGATAACGTCACTGCAAATGTTTCCAGAGGATAAAATGAAGACCAGAAGCCCAGTTCTTGTCTCCCCGACAGTTCCTCAGACTTTGTTACCACAGGACTGGCTCGGGGCTAGTTAATGAGTGAGGAATATTTGGAGAGATGGACACACTCGAGTCCCACGTGGTGCGACTGCGCTCTCCACCGACACCTCTGCGTTTCCACTCACTGAGACACGAGTGAGCACCTCACGTGCAGGTTGACTATGGTAAGAGGGGGACCCGGGTCGCACGGGGCAGCTGAGTGTCCCCTCCTGACGCTATTGCCGTGTCCCAGAGCTTCCCAGGGCCACCAGGAGAACCCAAGTCTCCGGGACCTGTTACTTGGACAATCACAGCTGCTCTCACGGATCGGCGTCAGAGGGGCCCTTGAAAGGAACATTGGATCCGAAAAAGGGAAAACAGGGACTTCCTAATGGACTAAATGCTGGAGCCGAGGGCAAATGCCCTCTGATGCGGCATCGCTTCCATCGCCTCCGTCCTCACGAGGTCAAGGCTGCACGTCATGTTTCTTAACAAAGCCGGTTCGAACCGGCTTTGCTTCCGCTAGCTCAGCCGGAGGCCCCCCCCCCCCAGCCCCTGGGATCTCATCGAATGCCGGTCACTGGGCATGCTCAGAAGACAGGACATTGGGGCAAATTAGGGCACGCTGCCCGGAGAAAGCCCAGACCTCCAGGGCAGGGTATGTTTTTTCACTGACTGCATCTCGCTGGGCTGCTGGACTAGTGAAATCGCACATCCGCTTGCCCTTGCCTGCTCCGCGGGGAGATGCAGCGATGTCTCTACAAAACAGACCTAGAAGCAAATATGCATGAAATAAAAAGAGCGAGCGAGATGCATTTGCCCGAGGCTGGAACAGAACAGACCCGCTCGGTGAAGGTGTCTGCTTCTGCACCAGGCAGCTGTTTGTTCGGCACCAAGTAATCACCTGACGTTTTTATACCGTGGTCCCTTATGCCCGTGTGCTCGTCGGGGTTTCCTGAAAGCGCCAGGAGGTAAGAGAAACGAAAACAAGGGGCGGGAAAAACGAAACAAATCTCAGGAAGCCACAGCAGCAACATCCAGGCGCAAGATGGTCAAGATGGGGAAATCAGGTTCAAGTCGAAGTTGTCTCTTTCTGCCCTGACCGCAGAGCTCCTGGTGTCCCCTGCGTGTCTGTGCGGACACACACACACACACACATGCACACACACAGCACAACGACGTGCCAGGCTGACCCCGTTCAGTTGTCTGCAGCACTTGTACATTTTACTGGAGGGCACTTGCTTGTCTGGAAGTTCAGGGACGTTGCTTAGCATAATCAAGCTCTCATGCACAGACAGCCTGAAAAAAGATAATAACAACAGCCCCTATTTCTCCATTGGAGAAGATAGTGCTGTGAGGGCGAAACATAAACACTGTGCCTGCGACGGGTTTTGTGGGGCAGGAGGAAGGATGTGTCAGCTGTGAAAGTTTCTCTAGACCTTGGAAGTCACGGGTGGCGAGTTCAAGTCAAGTATTGGCTCTTTGAACAAGGGAGACGTCTATTTCATCATGTTTTCAAGACAGAGATGTGAACATTTTCAGTGCTTGACTATTGTTTGTCGTGTGTGTGTGTGTCCTTTATCAACACTTATGAGTATTTTAGGGGAAGAGGGGCAAACAGTGCTCAAAATGGCACTTTGACTCTCCTTCACTTCGAAATCTGGAACTTTCTCAAATAGATTTTGTTTTCTTCAATGAATCTTTTCTTATCACCAGTGCAATTTTAGAGCTTCCCTGCAAGGCCTTCACAGAAAAGGAAGCAGCAGCACACCAGGACTGTGGCTTGGTCTCCTCTGTTGAGTGATGGCCGAGTGACTTAAGGCTGAGAGCTAGGGTTTCCATCTTACCCTCCTAATTCCGCCTTTCAGAATGGAGAGCGGCAGTTGTGAGTTCTGTGTGCAATGCACATGTCCGCCTTGGTATCTGCGGGCCCGGCCTTACCTACATCCACCCACCTCCTTCTTCAGGGAGTAAATCCCCCAAACAGTGGCTTCTCAGGCCCATTTTCTAATGTTCCGCAACTCGGGAAATAGGAAGAGAGGGTGACACATTTTCCAGTCCGGGAGCTAAGGTTTCTGTTCTGCCAACACCAATCAGCAAAGTTCCTCTTGAAATTCACGTAATGGGCTAGGCTTTTTCTACCCTTCATATTTACAACATTGGTGATATGAGTCTAGACATGAACAGTGATTCTCAGTGAGGAGGTGGGCAAGACTTCACCCCCATATGGTCAAGAGGTTTCAGAACCATCTGGATGGCATTTCCTAAATTACACATCCTTTTACTGAGATGTTTATGTATCTCCTGGAGGGTACATCTCACCCCTCCCCTCCGCAGGAAACAATCAATCGCTGTCTTCTTGGGAGCTACGGTTACTGGTGACCAGTGGTCCCCTTCAGATAATAGACCCATGAGCAGTGAATACAGACAAATGTCTCGAGAGTAGCAAGCCCTGTGGTTACATACAAGGCAGTTAATGCTATAAATATGATACAGACAACTTGCTTTCTTCATCAATAATGTGGGAATAATGATGTGTAACTTATAGGATTACTGCATTAAATGATACACTAAATATAGTGTGTTTGGCGTATGTAATTGGTCAATACACATTGGCTATTATTATTATTTTTTTTTTAGGAGAAAAGATGGAAACCCACAAATGTAAAAGAGCATTGGGGCATAGCATCTGGTTCAGTTCCGCAAATATTTACCAAGTAAGTGCCATGTACTAGGGATACAAAGGTAAGATTTGGCTCACTTTCTCAAGGTCCTTGCATTGCGGGGGAGAGACCCTTGCACGGAAGATGGTCATAACTGAGCGCTGCGTGGCACACGGGCTGCTGGAGGTATGCATAGGGCTCCAAGTAGCAAGAGGAGATGGGAATAATTCAGCTGGGGTGGAACTGTGGGTTTGGGCAAGATTTCTCGGTAGAGATAACATTTACTTCTGGTGTTAAAGCAGGTTGGAGGCTGAGTATTAAGGGGAGAGAGTTTGAACATCACATTGAAAGGAGACAAAACAGGCAGACACACACTAGTATTGTACTCTTTTTAAAAAGAATTCATTGGAGTAGAGTTGATTTACAATATTGTGTTACTTCCAGGTGTACAGAAAAGTGATTCAGTTATACATATATATATATATATGTATATTCATTCTTCTTCATATTCTTTACCCATATTTATTACAGAATACTGAGTAGAATTCCCTGTGCTGTATAGTAGGTCCTTGTTGGCTGTCGATTTTATATATAGTAGTGTGTGTATTGGGATTAACAAATCCCAAGCTCCTAATTTGTCCCTCCCCCGACGTTTCCCCTTTGGTAACCGTGAGTTTGTTTTTGAAATCTGTGAGTGTGTTTCTGTTTTGTAAAGAAGTTCATTTGTATCATATTTAAAAAATTAGATTCCACCTATGAGTGATATCCTATGATATTTGTCTTTCTCTGTCTGACTTACTTCATTTAGTATGATCATCTCCAGGTCCATCCATGTTGCTGCAAACGGTATTATTTTGTTCTTTTTTGTGGCTGAGTAATATTCCATTGTATATATGTACCATATCTTCTTTATCCATTCCTCTGTCGATGGACATTTTTTTTGTTTTGATCTGTGATTTGAAGACTCAGGAGGCCAGCGTTTGTGAAGGGCATAGAAGACCTTGTGGAGAGGAACTATTTTAACTGGAGAACCAGGAATCTGCATGTCGAGAACAAAGTGTGAAGGCTTTGTTAGCCTTTTTTTTTTACATTCAGAGCCTTAACATCGTCATATTTTCTCTGACATCAAGATGTCATCCTCAGTAATTTGGGGGAAACTCCTTTGGGAAAAGCACCTTAAATGTCATCACCTTTCGAGTCTTTTGGAACTACTCCATATTCCCATTCTGAATTTCCACAATCTCTTCTCTGACTTCATCTTTCAGTTTCCTACTCTGCACTTCTGTGTCTCAAGTTTCCCCATTTCAGTTCCGTGTACCGCAGCCAGGTAACCCCTGTCCAGATTTCATTTGCCTCTCCTCCTCCTCCTCTGGATTGTAGGTGAGCCCTATACTCATTCCCAGAGTAACATTGTTGATTTTCTCATCACTTCTCCACAGTTTCCTACCGTTCGTTCCTTGCCAGCCATCAGCCCTATATAAAGTACACAGCCTACTATCTTTGATGCTGGAATTCAAGGCACTGAGGGTTGAAGGCGCTAAACTATCCATTGGATTTGCCACAGATGTACCATGTGGTCCATTATGCTGCAGATATTTAACACTGTGCATGATAACATTTGACTTTTCTACTAATCTTATTTGACTGAAGATCTTTGTTTTTATCACTAGCTGAAAACCCAGCAAAATAGTTCTTAGTGGAAGCTGACAAAATCCTTGGACATCTGTTCGCTGTCTTAACTTTAAGCCTATGTTAAACACGTCTGCTCCCAATTTGCTAAGAGCCTTCACGCATTCCAGTGGGTTCTCCCCTCTGTGCTGACCCCTGTCCTTTGCTACTTCCCACATACGTATGTAAGTATGTTCCAATGTCTTGTATCTTAAATGCACACACGTCCCTGTACCCCGGCCGTGCTCAAGCCACCCCAAACTCTGCGCAATCTTCCAGCCTTTGCTCGTGTGTCTCCCGTTGCCGGGAATGCAATCCTCTTCGTCGTCTGGGTATTACAGCGCCAGTCGTTTGAGATGCTGTCTTTTAGGTGAAGACTGTCTTTCCCTTCACTAATGGCGAGGTCAGGTGCCTCCGCTGCATTCTCCCATAGCCCCTTGGGGTCACCTCCATGATAGCCCTACGTGTTTGCTGTTGTGCATGTGCCAGTCTCTGAGGCGCTGCTCAGCAAGCACGGCATTCGCTCTCTGTCCGTCACTGTATAAAACAGCCTGGGGCATAGCAAGACTCAGCGGAGTGCGGGAGTGATGGATGCATAAGCAATGAACCACAGGGCTGCTAACCTGTGCCCTCCCCCCTCCCTAAAGGCCTAAGTTCTCTGTTGAAAAGCCACAGGTGGAAGCACCAAGAAGAGCGGTCCTTTTTCTTTTTTCTTTCTTGCAAGAAGTAAGGAAATTTATTATATTAGTAGTAGGTTACAGCATAAGGACAAGCTTACATATATATATATACATATATATATATATATATATACACACACACACACACACACACACACACACATACACCATCAGTTTGGGAGCATTACACTGCCACGTATGTTACGAGCTCGAGAGACAATTCATCACCAGATTGAGAGAACAGCGACATCATCAACCCGGGAGAATTTGCCTCACCAGGTTGGGAGAACAAGCAACATGTAAAGAGACAGCGCGTATACATCACCAATTTAGGAGGACGTCATCCGGGTCCAGGCAGTGCTGAGAAGTCTCTGGAATCCCAACTGGGAAGGTCGCGGTGCCTCCACTCCACGGGTGAGACTCCAACGTGTCGCCCCAAGGAATCCTGCTTTCTCGCCAAGCCGCAAGCTGATAATCATCAGCTTACGTGCAAATGTGCAGCTCTGGCTATTAAGTTAAATGCTTGTGTTTCTAATCGTAAGTCTCAGAATGTTCGCTGATCCCGGGGAGCTGGGCCCAGGGCCCAGGAAGCTTCGCGTCTAACTCCCCTTCCTGGTTCTCAAGACCTGCTGGACTTACTCCCTTCTTTGTGAGTTGAGAAGAGCGGTCCTTTCGCAAAGGCTCTGCAGCAAGTGTTTCTCGACAGAGGCCGTATGGTTTGGGCTGAGGAGGCTGGTTTCGCGTAGCTATTGGTCTGTTAGCTGTTCGCTCTAGCCGATGTGGAAGCCTGAGGCTGCAAACTGAGAAGGACTGTCAGCTTCAGTGATTTCAGAAAAGACTTCCTTCTTACTAACTAATCTGTGTTTTTAATAATAACTCAAGGACATTTTACATGTTTGAGTGGCACAGAGTCTGCAGTTACTAAAAGGTGGTTTTAGCTGTACCCTATGACCGCATTTGGAAAGAGGACAAAAAGCCATAATGATATCGCAGCTGGGAGGCTTTCACCTTATCTGAGACCTCAATAGCGAAGTGGAGTTTGGAGAATTTATGTATGTTTCCAGGAAGAATGAAATGATGTTTAGCCTTGAAAAAATATATCTTTGAACACCTTGAGAATTCAAGTACCCAAATAGATGCTCACTAGAAGAAAGAATCTTGAGAAGCAGTTATGTTGCTTAAAAAGTAGAAAACCCTGGATTATAGTATGCAATAAGTTGGAGAGTAAGTTTAAAATTTTTAGGGTAATAAAAAGCCTATGTAGTTTCAGTTTGCACATGTCCAGGCTTTGTTTTCTGGATGGCGAGGTAATATCACCTTACCACAAAGCACAGGAGAGACCACCACAAAACTTCTGCATCAGGGGACACAAGAGATCTGGGGTAAAAAAGAGGGATGATTTGCAACGTGAATATAGATTTTTAAAGCCCCCAAACTGTGTACTGGGCAGTTAACTAAGTACCCAAGGGCATATAGGATTATTTCTGTCAGTGTTTAATGCCAGGAAAATATTCACAGAGGTCAACAGAGAATTTTAACCATGGAAAATTAATGATACATATTTTTACATGACATAAGCCTCTGAGGCTTTCATAATATTGAGGAATTAGTAATCTGGGTGAGCAATGATATATCTCTAACCACCCTTTTCAAATATTTATTTTTCTTGATATTATATGAACAACATGCAGGTAAGAAAGAAAGGGAGAAATAAATCATTCATTTGGGGCATGATATGTAAGGAGCTTGGAAGTCATTTCTGTTCTTACAACCTTAAAAAAAAATATGAACTGAAAATCATCAGCTCTTCTGAGATACATCACAGAACTGGGAGCGCAAGGCAGACCACCATCCCCCACGTAGGAGAGACAGGCGATGACAGCAAAGCGGAGCTTACTGGAGCAGAAGCCCACGACCGCAGCCAGAACCAGGGCAAGCACACTTAAGCTGTAACTGGTGAATTGCTGGAGTCTCACTGTGGGCAGACCTGAGCGTTAAAAAGCCCAGGGGGCCCACCCAGTCTTGGAGCTTTACTCCAGTAAAAATTTAAAAAAACCAGCGAAACAACACAGCAAAAACCTTGCTTTCCTTTTCTTTAGTAGGCAACTCCTTCTCAGGACAGCACTTCAGAATTTCACAGCTCTTAAGTTTTCCTCAGTCTTCCTTTAACTGAGCTGATTCTTCACTTCTGCCTTTAAGCAGTCAGGTTCAAACCTGCCCACAGTGTGATGATTAATGGCTACATAAAAGCACAACCGGAGTGGGAATTTGCCTGAAAGTATTGTTTTGAAGTGGCTGCGAAACAAATCAGAATTGCCTTCAGGCCTCTTAGCGGGAGGATGGACTAGGCCTCAGCAACGGTTACCCTCACCTACCAGGTGAAAACCCCTTTATTTCAGGAAACTTGACTCTCATTAATTCTTTAATTCTCTCCGCTCTCCCTTTCTTCCATTCACTCTTGCAGCTTTTGCTTTATTGGAAACATGCTTCTCTTCATTTGCTTATATCTTCCGCTCCTAGGAGCATAGTAGGTACATGCATATTTGCTGTATGAATAAATGATGAATCTATCCATCCTTGATGACAGAGTCTTCTCATAATTTGTTACATCTACAAAGAAATTTGAAGCTTAGTCTAAAGGCAAACATGGCTAGTTAATAAAGATAATATCTGCCAGCACAGAAATATTATTAAATTAAAAATAAGCTTAGAATGATGTTTTGTGATGAGTTACATTATCGAAATTAGAATACGTTTGGTAACTTCTTTTCAACTACTTGAGCACTTTTGCTGAGTAGCTCTAGTTCTGTTGAGTTTCGATGTTGCAGATTGTTCTTCAGAGAGTTTTTAATTAGTTTTAATTTGGAAAAAGGACATTTCTGTGTTCTGTGATTAAAACTGTCAAAATAATAGGAATAAAGAATATACTTCATTTGTACTCACATGGAAATTCATGATTACACTCATCTAATCTGTAAATAATTTTCCCTCTATGTCACTTTCTAATTATTTTGCACAAAGTTTTACTCATATTGGTAGTGATTGTGACACGTCACTTGCAATTTTATTTGGCATCTTTGCTGCGTGTTTTGCAATGGACTTTCCTTCCAATCATATTAATTTATTTGGCGTAACAAAAACATGTGGACGATTCCACCATCTTGTAACTTTGTGCTGGTTGGGAGATTAGTATGTAATGTATATTACGAAAAATAATAACCTAATAATGTCTTAGGAGTTACTGCTGAAGATCAGGGCACACTTTTGACAAAGGAGAACCTGGGACAGGAGATGGAACTTCTTTTCTCTTCCTGCTCTACTGACTTTCCTGCAATGCTGAAATTCATAAGGTGTCTTACAAGACTGTCCCAGGAGATTAGCGATCAGTTATTCTTGGTGTCAAGCAATGATCCGCTGGTAGCGCGTTGCCTTATACTTGCTCTCCCTCCTTCTCTGTCTCAGTCATCTTTGCTGTCCTCCTTCCCCATGATTTCATTTCACGATATATTAGTCGCATATAAGCTTTTGTGCTTATATATACATACGGAATTTTAAGAATAAATTTTCTAAATTGGTTCTGGGGTTTCTGGAATCTGATTAGATTTAAAGGCACTAATGACTCTATTTTCAGTAGTAATGAGAGCACCCGATAGCTCATGGCATGGTCTGGCAACAGAGATACAAAGTATCACTGTTGGAGACTCCTAGTCAAACAGCTACCGGAAATAAGAATGTCAGTGAACATGTATATAACACTTTTGAACATTTTTACCAAATTAACGAGGTATAATGAGGTTGGCTAGTTACTCCTAAGGTCACTGGACAAAGTGGGGAAAGAAAGCGGTGGGGTGAGGTATTTGAATTCCCAGATCAAGTACTACAAAAATGACCTGAAAGCTTCTGTGACTACCCTGAAAGAGACCTTCATCTCCTGTAGCTGCTGGGCTGGTATTATTGAAAATCAAACTCAGAATCTCATCCTGCGAAAGGCTGAATTACAATGCGAGTTGAGAAACCCCTGCATTCTCTCTCTAGCCTCCAGGGCAGGCACAGAATTCAGCAAACATCCCTTGAACAAAATGAAATAGTATTTGAGGTTATTCAAGTTTCCCTTTTTTTTCCTCCAGTCCCATTTGGCTGCTTCAAGTTTTGTTTGTTTCCTTCGCCCCCCCACCCCCCCGACTTGGGGCTTTTCGAGACCTGCCTGATTCATACAGCTGCTGTCTGCAACTGGCAAATGGCCCCGAATGGGAGGAGGGCTAGCAGCATCTCACTCACAGCTCTCCTGGGAAGGCTTCTCCTCTCTGGGATTGTATTTCATCTAGTTTTCTTCAATCCCATAACTATCCCAAGCCTTTAAAATTGGACAATTTCTGTAAATTATCTGGTTTTCCCCTAAAGTTTGCAGAGGTGACCTTGCCTTGTGCAAAACCCACTCTATGCTACCTAGAAGTGGAATCCTTCACAAACACTTTTTCTTAAGCTTTAACTAGAGCAGGTCTCTGAATGCTGACTAGGAGAATAACTTTGGGGTACTATTAGCCTAGTTCTGAAAGTTTTCCTCTAAATATAACTTTCTTTTAAGTATTAAGGGCATCTATTAATAATCTATTTCTTCATTACCAAAATTATTAATTAGGTTTAGCCTCACAGATCCTTCTTTTTTTCTTTCTCTCCGGCTTTCTGCTACTTCCATGCCAGTTTGGGCCTTTTATCATGGAAAACATATATGAAATAACTTCCTAACAACCCTTCTAGCCATTAACTTATGTCCCTTGTCGCCATGAGTTTTCAAACACAGCTTTATATTTAGTTCAGCTAAAGACAGAAAGATCCATTAGGACACATTGTAAAAAAAGAAAGATTTTTAGCCACAAGAAACGATGTTTCAATGTCGGATATTTTCCAACATTTCAAGAAATGTTCTTGGAAGCTGTTGTACTTCTGAGTGCAAAATTTGGGGACCAATTGAAGGTAATCATGAGAAATAAAATTTCTGGTAATAATAATAATAGAGCTCTTAGGAGAAAAGAAACCTCCCACAGAAGACTTCACAAGATGCTGATTCTTGGGCTTCCCTGGTGGCGCAGTGGTTGAGAGTCTGCCTGCCAATGCAGGGGACACGGGTTCGAGCCCTGGTCTGGGAAGATCCCACATGCCGCGGAGCAACTAAGCCCGTGCGCCACAACTACTGAGCCTGCGCGTCTGGAGCCTGTGCTCCGCAACAAGAGAGCCCGCGACAGTGAGAGGCCTGCGCACCGCGATGAAGAGTGGCCCCCACTCGCCACAAGAAAAAAAAAAAAAAGATGCTGATTCTGCCACGAAATGAAGCTTTGCACTCCTTGTTACCAGAATTGTTCCCTGAAGATTTAACATGGCATGGAAGTTCTGATGAGTGAAAAGCTAAAACTGTTACTTTTTTGATTTGGTGCTTCCCTGATCTTCAGCATTTTTGTTATTCTACAGATTCGATCACATAATCCTCCCTAAGAATGATAAGCAGAGCTAAGACCATTCTAAAGAAATTAAGAATTAAAACAGAACTACAGTGCAGAAACCCATCGCCTTACTTCCCATTTCCTACAAACAGAACCCGAGGCAGGAATTCTTGAGTAAGTAATTTTGGACAGGGGGAGTGAGAGAAGCAAGAGAGGAAGAATCAATGTTAAGGAGAACATGCTGTTGGCTGGAGACAAGCCTCCCACTTAGCCTCCGAAAGGCTGTGCAGAATTGGTCCAACCTTGAGTCAAGGTCAAGCATTGGCAAGTGGCTTCTTTAGGGATGAGGGAGGGGACAGGAATGTCACCAGTGAGGTGGCCCCTAGTCAGCAGAAGAGGGCTTCCCAGAGCTATTAGCAGCAGCCAGCAGCCCCCGAAGCTTACCTGGTTGGGGTACCAACGGCACCTACTATGGTCCAAAGCTGGCATCACTTTGATCCACTTCCATCTGACATTGAGTTCATGTCATCCAGATCCTGCCTCTTTAGGACTCTGGTTTGTCATTACTTTTGGAAAACTTAAATGAAGAGGATTGCTGGGACCTTTACTGCACTCCTGAGGCCGTAATGCATATTCTTTATCAAATTCCTCCGCCACCTGTTCTGGATTCCCTTCTCTGGCTAGTTGATCAGCGTGTCCTGCCTCGTGGACCCAGGCTTTCACTCATGAGAGGTCTGAGTCTGGATATCCGTGCCCTCAGCAGTCCTTGTTCTTGTATTTGACCATTTACAGTTATAACAGGATATAGAGATAACCATGTGAGCGATTCTATCATCTCCGTGTTACCGGAGAGCCCAGCTCCGTCACAGCTTCTCCTCCCGTCACCGCGTCCTACGGGGAGACCTACCCTTGAGCTCGCAGTGGACGGTGTTGGTGACTCACTCGCCTGCACGTGTCGTGTTGCCTCTGGGAACTATTTAGGGAGAAAGTCACCTGGTAGGTGTTCTGAACTTACACTGTAGATCCGATACAGCGTGCCTACTTTTTGGAGCATTTTGACTCCTTCTTCCACGGTCTCTACGGAATATGGGCTATAGCTTCTTCCCCTACTGAGCCACCCAGGAGTGTATGAGACCCTTTTCCCGGGGAACTTGCCAGGTGTTAAGCCCTATGCCACAGTGCAGGTCTCCACAGCGACACTCTTGTACTTAACCTAGACATCCACTCAGCTTCCTCTGGAACAGCCCCTCAGATCCACACCCAGGCTTTCTCGCCTGCTTCCTGCTGGAACATGTTTTCCAGGGATCGCCGTGTTTTTGGTGCACGATTGCTCTCCCCCGTCAGCAAACAGGCCAGACCTTTTAAAAGATTAGTTTTATTGAGGTGTAATTGACGTAAAAATCGCATATTTTTAAAGAGGACAGTTGAATACGTTGTTTTAAGGTAAGAAGCAGATTTAGTCATATCACCTGTAAAGAGGTTGCAGGAAAATGGGTTGCAAGCGGATGTCCACATCGCAGGTCTCGGCGATTCCTGGGTTGGGCTGCCAAGGGAGGGTCCTTGGCTGCGCGCAGGAAAGAATGAAGCCACAGTAAAATGAATGCAGAGAAGCACATTCCGTGGGCAGAATGTGGTCCATCTCAGAAGGGGAGAGCCCAGTTTCATAGGTTTTGACACATAGCTAAACCTGAGAAACTATTAGCACAGTCGAGATAGTAAACACGGGCTTCCCTGGTGGCGCAGTGGTTGAGGGTCCGCCTGCCGGTGCGGGGGACGCGGGTTCGTGCCCCCGTCCGGGAAGATCCCACGTGCCGCGGAGCGGCTGGGCCCGTGAGCCGTGGCCGCTGCGCCTGCGCGTCCGGAGCCTGTGCTCCGCAACCGGAGAGGCCACAGCGGTGAGAGGCCCGCGCACCGCAAAAAAAAAAAAAAAGATAGTAAACATATCAACCACACTCGGAGGTATCTTCTCTCCTGACTGTGTCCCCTGCCCCACATTCTCCAGGGCTCCTAGGTCACCACTCTCTGCTTTCTCCGACTGCAGTTTGTATGTTCTACAGTTTTACATAAACGGAACCATGGAACCTGTGCTCCTTTCTGTCCAGCTTCTCTCACGCTGCGTAATTAGTTTAAGAATCATCTGTGTTGCCACGTGTATCAGAAGTTCATACCTTTTTATTGTTGACTACTTAAGTATTCTATTCAATGTATAACCACTGTTTACACACACGGAATTTGTCCCCAAACTACCTTGTGCCTGTAATACGGGTTCCCATTTGTAGGTATCCATAATCTCATTAGATATTACATAAACAGATGAAATTTCACAAGATAGAATTTTTTTCTCTGAAGCCAAATTATAGCGCCTTGGAAAGAATACATGAAAGAAAGTTGCCTTAAAATATTGCTTCTAAATTAGGAACGGGCAGAGGAACATAGCATGCAGGGAACCAAGTGTAGGTTTTAGGGTCTCCTCTGCACAGTTTCCTTTCAAGTCCGGAGGAGGCCCAACCAATGTGTTTTTGTAAAATTTGTGAAAGTAAAATATTTCAGTTTCAACTGATGAAGGCCTGTGTGTTCCTCTCCACTTTACCTTCAATGATGCTTCACCTGTAACTGCGGGGTGTTGGGATAGGCAGATACCAAGTTGTAGCTAAGGGGTCGTTGAGTGAGTTGAGGGTGCATTCAGAGAGCAGAGAAAGGGGTCCCAAGTATCCGTTTTTTATAAAGGTACTAATCCCATTCATAAGGGCTCCATCCTTATGACCTAATCACCTCCAAATACCATCACGACGAGGATTAGGCTTCAGAATACTCATTTTTAGGGACAAAAACTTCAGTCCGTATCAAGCCCTAACACCAAAATTCATAACGTAGTTGATAGCCTACGGATGGCCATCCTCTGCTAGGTAAATGAGCTGTTGAGTTTTAGGGCGGAACTTGTGTTTCAATGGAAACCTATGCAGGTTATCTTGATTCTAGCCTTCTATTGCCTTTGAACTATTTCACAGCTCTGTAAGCTGTAGATGACTGATAGCAGTGCAACCTCTTGCCCATAAACATACAGATTCATTCTTCTTCCTTCTCCATCATGAAAAGGCTCCTTTTGTATCTACCAAATCTATTTCAACATCCCTTTACTCCATTTGCTCTTATTCCTTATGATCCTTTGAACTGGGTGCAACATTTTATCAACTCCTTCATTATTGAATTAAATAAAACACGTAATATGTGTTCATTTGATATGAATCGTGACTTCACTTCTTTTTGAAAAGTATCCTTTAACAAAATATAATCTAACCTGTGTGTTTTAAAAAGAAATTTTTATAAAATCTTCTTTCGGACCTCTGAGTTCTCTCACATCCTTCCACCAGTCTGTATAATGTCTGCGTCTAAATGCAGCCTCGTTTGGCTCCCCCGTTCTAACTCTTGGATTGTACTGTGTCTCCTTTTTGTCAAAGCCCATGACTTTGTGACAGTTCTCTTTCCTGTTTGGGGAAGAGAACTTTTCGAATTTACTTGGCGGCAAACAGCTGGACTGTTTACTTGTACGTAAATATCTTTAATTACTCACCTCTTGCATATTTAAAATTTCCTGCTGTTCTTTGAGACAAGAGCCACATAGAATACATAGAAACCTTCGGGAATTCTGTTAGATCCAGGAATATGCTATGTGTGGTTTGAGTGACAGCTTGCTGCCTGACTAAGAATGGGAACAGTAAGAAAGGTGTCAGACAGGAAGCAGTGAGAACTGTGGCAAAATTAAGAGTTTGATTTAAGGAAATATAATGTGTCTTTGTTAACAGACCGGTAGTTATTTAAACTGATTTCCTTCAAAGGCTGACTAAGCAACTGAAACAGAGAATGAAAACTGCACAAAGGGTCCTTTCTATAGAAGGGCTAAAGGTAGCTGAGAATGAAAGGTATTCCAGTTCCCCCATATACATGCTTATTTTTGTTAATTGCCAGGGAAGAGCCTCTAAATGTATTATATTAGCAAGAACTACAGGGTTTTTTTTTTTCCTGGCCAATTCCTGCTGCTTTTAAGGGGGTGTCAGTGTTCCCCCTTTGGCTCCTTCTCCATTGTGCAGGCTGTCCCCACCTTGTCCACACCCTATCACTGCTTCAGCGAAAAAGGTTACCCAGCGAATTTTTTAAAAATGATGCTGCAGAAAAATTTCTTAATGAAGCAAGCTCTCTAATAGAGATAGGCTTTAATACCTTGAGGCTTTGAGCCAAGAAGAAATGGTAAGATGTATTTTCATGGCTGGTTGGTTTCTTTTTCTTCTTCTTTTTTTTAGTCAGATGTGCCAGTAGGAAAGTTAAAGTGTTCCTCTTGATGTAAAAGCCTATAGCATAAGAAGCTATTCTTACCTTGTGTGCAAGCCATTTCTTTTTCTGAGAAGTCCATAAAATCAGGCTGATAATTCACTAAGTGCTCTGTTTAAATTGAAGTGTTCTGTTTTAAAGAACATCGTGTCCTGGAGACTAGTCTTACATTCTCTGAGTTCATTGACAACCCCTCTTTTATCTCTGGTGTTTGTTAAATAACACAACTTCAACCAAGTAAATTTTAAAGATCTAATTGGCTTTTTGGAACAATTCATGACTCTGGCATCGTCCCATGTAGCAAGTAGAGAGGAGCTCGCAGAGCAGTAGCTTGTGTAGGCAGGAGAGGAGGGGAAAAGAGAGAGGGTTTACCTCCCTGGCTCTGGGGGAAGGGAGGGGCCACGTGGCCTGTCACCTCACTGGTGCTGACCAGAAACTTCCGGACTGATGGTTAAGACTGCATTCCTGGGGGAGGTTTAAACTGCAATTAGTTTAGGTATTGAGTTTCAGTTGTGACGTGGGCTTAGCACAAGTGACTCCATTTTGGACCCGTTGTCTCTTTTTTAGCCTGTATTTGTAAAGAACTCTGAGGTTGGTGTCCAAAATGTCCAACCAGATATCTGAGAATTTGACCTTTCCCCTATGGAGGTGAGAAATGGCTCATTGATTGGGGGCAGGTGAGAAAATAGCTGTTGAAAGAGAAGAAGGGAAGCTGCAGGTGGAGGGAGAGAGGGATCTGGTTCAGTGAGAGGAAGGACGTTCAAAGGAAACAGGCACACCTGTACGTTACGTCACCAGTGTAAACAGTCAGGAAATCAACCTCCGTTTTCCCTTACTGAAAGCACTGAAAGATGACTTTTGTCCATTTCTGTGTCATCAAAAGCATCAAGAAATTTGATATCTCGAAGGAAGCTAAAACAAGCTACTAAAGTCTATGACCATATTTCATATGTATAATTTGTTCTATTTTAACAATAATTTGTAATACACAAACCAGTTTTTGAAAAATGGAAAAAAAAACTCAACTCTTTGTTGTGAACGGGCTGTTTAACAGAGTAAATCCATTAAGGTACCTCACTATAGACCACTGTTCCCCTGGAAAAATTAAGTGATACCAATATGAAGAAGTTCTCCATTAGAAAATGACATGTTACATAGATATGGATAAAATTCCAGAAGCAAAGGACAATATAGCAATTTAGGAAAGGATGCTTATAATGCCCTGCAGGAAATGTTAACTGCCTCAATATTAGACTTTAGTCTTAGCTTATCAGATTTACTCTTCCTGGACTTCCCTGGTGGCACAGTGGTTGAGATTCCGCCTGCTAATGTAGGGGACATGGGTTCAAGCCCTGGTCGTGGAGCAACTAAGCCCGTGAGCCACAACTACTGAGCCTGTGCTCTAGAGCCCGCGTGCCACAACTACTGAAGCCCGCGTGCCACAACTACTGAAGCCCGCACACCTAGAGCCTGTGCTGCACAACAAGAGAAGCCACCGCAGTGAGAAGCCCATGCACTGCAACGAGGAATGGCCTCTGCTCGCCGCAGCTAGGGAAAGCCTGCGCGCAGCAACTGAGACCCAACACAGCCAAAAAAAAAAGATTTACTTTTCCTTGCTTTTTCATTTTGCATCTGAACAGAACTTCAAGGGAAGTTAAAAAGCAGACCCTTTTCACTGAATGTGATTTGCTGTCCTCTGTATACAATAGTAGAGCTAAGACCTTTGCCTCCATTTTTTCCCAAAAAAGAAGTGAGTATTTTTTCCTTTATCACTGGAGCTCCTAAACTGAGTCAGCCATCTGCTTTAGAGAATGGGAAATAAGACAGTGTTAAAATGTGAGCATTTTCTCCTATTTTCTGCTCAGCCATGTAGTGTTAGCTTGGAAAGAGGGCTGCACCCAGAGGGGCCTCTGAGACTGTCTCCTAAATGTAATTGCTTGTGGATGTTGGCTGTGTGTGTCTCTAACCAACTCTGTGTTTAGAAACTGGAATTTGCAGCTTGAAGTTGGCCGCGGTGCAAGTATTTATGCCATGGACATTGACAAATGCTGCAAATCAGAGATTACCCTCCCTGCAGTGGTTTCCCAGCATACTGTAGGCAGCAATCGGCTCTCTCTTTTAACTCCAGACCTATCTCAGGTGGAAATAGTCTATTTTATGCAAATAAGTTTCTAGAAACCATAATAATTCTTTTTATAAAATTCTCTCTTTGCCTTTATTCAGAGGCATTACTTCTCGATTTCTTTTTGGCCCTTCCCAATTTTAGTCAGTTGGCTGTCTTTTCTTTTTGTTTACTTTAATCTCCAATAATCTTGCCTATTCGGACTTTAACCATATGTTCCCATTTCAAAGAAAGTTAAAAACAAGGTTTCACACAAGTGGGAAACCAAGATGTCCTTCTCAGAAGCTGGGAATTTTTTTATTTGGCCTATGAAAATTGATTACTATCGTGCTTTCACCATCAAAAACTTATGACATCGGTCTTTCCTCTTGCCTTTGGATAAGGCCAAAAGAGAGACATTGGCTACTTTGACAACCTGAGAGCAGACTCCAAGAATGTCACCAACAGCATGACCTCCGTGACCAAATCCAGCAACAAGATTGGAAGAATTCGAAACAATTCTCTACCATTCTTAGCTACTTCTGCCCCAGTTGCGTAGAGAGAGAGATTTTAAGAACAGAGTTATGCAATTGTGAGGGCTAACATATACAAAATCTAAAAAAGACCCTCCCAGGAACTTCTAGACTGGTGTTTGACACATATCTGGGGGCCATGGCCAAGCTGACACTTGTAATTAACCATCACAGTAGCTACTGTTAGACTTTAAAGAAATATGGTTTGTATTTTAAATTTTCACTCCTGTCTTAAATACATGGAAAACAGTCTTACTGCTGTGGGAAAGGAATGATAAGCTGTTTGTCCTTTATAGAAGGCGCTCTGGGACCCAGAGCCGTCCAGTTCAGGTCTTTCCTGACTTACGTGGACTTTGCAGGGGTCACTTAACTTTCCTATCCCTGAGCTTGCCGGTCACCCAAGTAGACCTCGCTGAATGTGGTCTGGGGAGAAAAGAAAAACTGCTACTCGGGGTTAATGGAGTCCATGATGTCTCTTCACACTCCTTTGTAGAAAGGGGCTATGAGAACACAAATGTGATTATTATGAGAGATTTAACACTTCCATTAAGATAGAAACAGATATTTCTGAATTTCTTCTGAGGGCATTCAAATTAAAAGCATCTCTGAGCTACTTGAAGTGCTGTGTTGGGAATAATTACTGAAGGTTTTCTTTAGCCAGACACTTATACACTTTCATAATTACTATCATTTTTCTGGCAAAAATTCACAATCAGATACTGAAAAAAAAAATACAGGACAAGATTTTTGATTAAGAAATAATAAGCTTGACAAATGTTACAACTAAATGTCTCATTTTGTTTCTGATCCAATTTTTTTTTAATGTGCTTTTTTTTTTCAGACATGGAAGAATGATTAGGGGGAAAATGTTGAATCTTAAAATTTCATATGTTTGTGTCACTGACCATAGAAAATATAGTATTTAAGGCTTATTGTCACGGTTAACCTATCTAGTGACATTATTCATTTTATTATATACAGAATCCTATGTTGTTTCATGCCAGGAAAAGTGGCTAAAATAATTGTCTGAATAATTCTATAAAAACAGGTACCTATTTTTTTTCAAATTTCCCCAAGTATCTAGGGAGGTGGGGGAACTTGAGTTTAGAACCCACATTTTCAATGTGATTACTCTAATTATTCAAACTAAGACCTAAACTAAGACGTAACTTAGTTTCTTTTTATGGCTAACAAATGTAGAGATAGACTTTTATTTCCCTGTGGTGAGAGATTTTAAATCTCATTCTTAAACAAGCTCTCATAAGAGCTTGTATTTATCTGACAGTCACTTCTGTTTCGCTCGATGGAGGAGACTGTGGAAAGTTAATTTCTCACTGCCATTAAGTACCAACATTAATTTGGTCTTAATTATACCTAATTTTGTATAGACGTTGAGAGATTTGATGATCAGTTTATAAAATGAGCCTTCTTGTATTTGATGCGTCCCTGAGATTTAGAAAAATATCCTTCCATTCTTACAAATACAAAGAAATGTGTAAAGTCTGCTCACTAATAAAATTCAAAGTACTTTGATGATTTTGTTTACTCCAGGCTCCCATAAATGAGGACAAGATGATCGCTTTCAGTCTTGTCAAACTAATTCTCCTTACAGACTATGAAGTATATTCCAGACTGTAAGCCAATACATCTTGCTCCGTGGGCTTTTTACAACTTCTCCTCCTACACTTATTCTCATTATTTTCTAACTTCTCATGCTAACATCCTGTATTACTCCACTCTACCGATTCTTACAATGGCTGACCTAAGACCTTTAACATTCTTTTTCAGGATTTAGAAATAATTTTTAATGGAAATAAAAATTACCATAAAATTCACTCCGAATATGGAAATGAAAGCTATGGAGAGAATGTTACAGATATTTAAGTCCATTATTTTAAAGGAACTGAGATCAGGAAATTTGTTAAAAGATTTCTCCAAGGACAACTATTTAATGTCTCATTTATTTGGACCCATGTTCCAGTGCACTTCCTACTATCCCACCAGGACAATAAGTAGATAGCTAGCTATCAGTTACTAATCAGTAATAGCTTACCACATTATAATCTATTCCGTTCAACAATCTAGTCTTAAATTCAGTTGGAAAGTGAGTGTTTAAGGGAAAGTGTTAGGGAGTGTTTGGGGGGAAAATACTAGAGGAATGAGATATTTAGTGTAGAAATTTGAATCTTGTGATTGAATAAATATATTTTATAAATAAATCAGACCAGGGATCAAATTCCAGCCTGCCAGTGTGATGTGCTTTGCTGACTAACTCTCCAGTAAAATTGGTGAAAATTAGTTACTAGAAAGTCAGACTCTGGAAGTGGTTCTAAATGCGAAGAGCAAGTGAAGCAAAATTTACGCAAATATATCTATGAAAATTTGTTAAGAAAGGCTGTAGGGCCTTAACTATACTTACACCCCTACTTCCCTATCGATACTTTTGAGCTTTAAGCTTTTTTGGCTGGCAATAAGATACTGGAATGTCCCCCCTGGGCAGAAACCGTTCCGAGCAAACAAGTATGGCGGGGGATAAGACCTCGAGCAAACAAGTATGGCGGGTGATAAGAATGATTAAGCCAGAGTTTAAAGGTCGCCCTAGCCAACCATAACTCATGTGACTCAACCCCCCCACCACAAAAACACGAAAATGTAAAGTAGGCATCCGACAGCTAACCAATCAAGGAACTAGAGCCAAGACCCCACTCCGGTAAATGTAAAGTAGGCATCCGACAGCTAACCAATCAAGGAACTAGAGCCAAGTCCCCACTCCGGTCCGGAACAAACAAACCAATGAGAAAAAAAACCCTTGATATATCCACACTTTGCATAATGAAAAATGAAAGCTATAAAATGTATGTGATTCCGCTTGGGGGGGGTTCCTCTTCGGCCTCCTGCGTGAGGACCAAGGAACCCCGGTGCACCGGCTCCTAATAAACCTCTTGCGTGTTGCAGCGACTCTCGACTCTTGGCGGTTCTTGGGCGAGCTGGGATCCCTCGGAGACCGTTCAGGTCTAACAAGGCAAGGGTCTGCGGTGTTTGGCCCAAGATCGCTGTCTCCCTGGCATGTCTCCTCACCTCAGTGATACAGAGACTCCATTCCAGACGGCTGCGGTCAGGAACCCAGGCTTCCCTCTCCTCCCAGATCCAGTGTGGAGGGCTTTCTTCCCAGGAGGAGTAGAACTTTAACTCTTCTCATCCTGTCCCCCGCCACCCGTTGCCGGATCGGAATCTCAGTTCAGGGAAAGTGCGGTTGGGGGATAAGGGCATCCGTCCTCTTCCCTGCCCCACTCACTGGACAGAGGCTCTACCTCGAGTGCAGCGGAGACGCCGGGGCCAAGCTGCGCTTCCCCTGGCTTCTGAGGTGGTGTTCCAGGAGACAAGACGAGAGGACCGCAAGCTGCTGTTCTCTTCTGCTCTCGGCCGCGGGGCCACAGCTCCTAAAACCGGGGCGCCACTTAGACAGAAGTTTGCCGTTGTCCTCACACCAGCTCCAGACTCTTGGCTCAGACTTTGTCCTAAGGCGGGGGGGGGTGGGGGGGGGCGGGGAGAATCAGCCCATAAAACAAATAGAATCGTTTCCCATCAGAATTGATCTCACTTACAACAGAGTGTGGAGACGTTAGAACCTAAAGCACCCGTCGAGAACGCTGGAGGCTGTGATGAAAGACAAATGAGGGGCTGTTTGTGGACTGAAGACGGTACAACCTAGACTGTGCACTGGCTACTTCGGAGGATAGAACTAGGGAATAAAGAGCCCTCCTAGAGTCAGAACAAATATAAAAAATGGACCTTAGGGGCTTCCCTGGTGGCGCAGTGGTTGAGAATCTGCCTGCTAATGCAGGGGACACAGGTTCGAGCCCTGGTCTGGGAGGATCCCACATGCCGCGGGGCAACTGGGCCCGTGAGCCACAACTACTGAGCCTGCGCTCCGCAACAAGAGAGGCCGCAATAGTGAGAGGCCTGCGCACCGCGATGAAGAGTGGCCCCCGCTTGCCACAACTAGAGAGAGCCCTCGCATAGAAACGAAGACGCAACACAGCAAAAATAAATAAATTAACTAATAAAACTGGCTGGCAGCCCAAAAAAAAAAAAAAAAAAATGGACCTTAGAAGTTAATCCCTTAAAGGTGTCGCAATGTGACTGGATTAGCTGGTAGAGCAGTTTAGGTCTCAGAGAATTTCTGAAAACAGTAAAACAATCAGCGACAATTAGTGGAGTTCAGAGACCTCACGCTCTACTTAGAACTTCCACCTTGTCCTGGTCTGTTAGGGGAGCACGAATTTAAAAACAGAACTGATCTCCATCAGCCTTCCCTCCCTCTACATGACCCTCTCCAGAGGGCTTCCGGCACCGGAACCAGTGGACCCCAATGATGAAAGCACGGAGGCACTTCAGGGGAGTAAGAGAGCTCTTTCAGTCACTGTTTACAGATGAAGGGTCAAGGGCTTCCCGTAAGTCACGCTGTTCTGCCAATAAGCAGAGCACCCTGTGTCATTAATGAATTTTTGGCATAAAAGTAACGGGTCAGCGCTTTATAAATGAAAACCAGAAAATGTATTTCCAACGTCAGCTATCTTCTCCTTAGCAGGGCATTTTTTTCCTTCAAAAAAAATGTCAGTTTTACCTGAGTATTTAGGGCAACTGCAGGTGGGTCTTTTGCTAGTGTTGTTGGAGCCCAACGGTGAAAAGCAGCATAAAGCAAGAGAACGCTGAAATGCAGCAACATGAGTGGTATAGACGCTGAGCCATCCTTGTGCAACACAGGAATAGTTTTTGCTGCTGATTTGATTTTATTTTTTAAATTTTTCTTTTTTTTCTTTTTTTCACAACTTTAGTGGGGTATAATTGCTTTACAGTGGTGTGTTAGCTTCTGCTGTATAACAAAGTGAAGCAGCTATATGTATACATACATCCCCATATCCCCTCCCTCTTGCGTCTCCCTCCCACCCTCCCTATCCCACCCCTCGAGGTGGTCACAAAGCACCGAGCTGATCTCCCTGTGCTGTGCGGCTGCTTCCCACTAGCTCTTTTTTGACATCTGGTAGTGTATATATGGCCATGCCACTCTCTCACTTCGTCACATCTTACTCTTCCCCCTCGCCGTGTCCTCAAGTCCATTCTCTACATCTGCGTCTTTATTCCTGTCCTGCCCCAAGGTTCATCAGAACCTTTTTTTTTTTAAGATTCCATGTATATGTGTTAGCATACGGTATTTGTTTTTCTCTTTCTGACTTACTTGACTCTGTATGACAGACTCTAGGTCCATCCACCTCACTACAAATGACTCAGTTTCGTTTCTTTTTATGGCTGAGTAATATTCCATTGCATATATGTGCCACATCTTCTTTATCCATTCATCTGTCGATGGACACTTAGGTTGCCTCCATGTCCTGGCTACTGTAAATAGTGCTGCAGTGAACATTGTGGTACATGACTCTTTTTGATTTATGGTTTTCTCAGCGTATATGCCCAGTAGCGGGATTGCTGGGTCATATGGTAGTTCTATTTTTAGTTTTTTAAGGAACCTCCATACTGTTCTCCATAGTGGCTGTATCAATTTACATTCCCACCAGCAGTGCAAGAGTGTTCCCCTTTCTCCACACCCTCTCCAGCATTTATTGTTTCTAGATTTTTTGATGGCCATTCTGACCGGTGTGAGGTGATACCTCCCTGTAGCTTTGATTTGCATTTCTCTACTGATTAGTGATGCTGAACACTTTCCCAGCGTTGGTCCCTCCCCTCGATTCCCTTCAAGCTCAGACACAGCGTACTTCTCTGTGGCCTGGGCGCCCTGCTCTCTTTAATCTTCCTGAAAGCCCCAGCTGAAATATTTCCTCCCCTGCAAAGTCTGCTTTTGACCCCCTGCTAATCCTCAGTGAGAATTCCTTTCTCCCTTATCTGTACTTAAACTCTGTTTTATTTATCAAAGCAGTTTACATGACCGAATCTTTCCCAATAGACTTTATAGGCCTGGAGAGCAATGCCAATATGCATTTATCTTTTATACCAGCACCTAAAATAGCGTCTTGTCTGAACTAAAACATTTTTTAACATCTTTATTGGAGTATAATTGCTTTACCATGGTGTGTTAGCTTCTGCTGTATCACAAAGTGAATCCACTATACATATACGTATATCCCCGTATCCCCTCCCTCTTGCGTCTCCCTCCCACCCTCCCTATCCCACCCCTCTAGGTGGTCACAGAGCCCCGAGCTGATCTCCCTGTGCTATGCGGCTGCTTCCCACTAGCTGTCTATTTTACATTTGGTAGTGAACTAAAACTTAATATGTATTTATTAGGTTAATAATATAGGGTTAGGCTGTCCATAGGAAACAGAAATTCACTGGAAAATCCCCTCCCAAACCGTAATCCAGGTAGAAGTCAGCCTTTCTTTATGGCATCATGAAATGATACAAAGATGTAATGATCCTAGAATCATTACTAAATGATTACTAAAAAAAAAAACCTAGAACAAGTATTTTGTCCCTTAGGTTATAACCCCAGAAAATGTTGAGACTCCTTGTCACTCAGTCTATTCCAGGACTTGTACAGAAACACTAAACGATGAAATGGCATCTATGCTAACCTGTAGCTGAATCTCTTAGAGGCCAGAGGAAGGGTTGAATTCATAGGAAGGCTGTGTTTCTCAGATCCATGTCTCTCCTTCCCAAAGAGCCCCACCTTGGTACCCCACATACTCTGTCCATTTCTATCCATTTGTAACTATTTATTCCACGGAAACACCTGCCCCCTCTCTTTAGACCTGTCTGGTAGAGAACAACTTTGCCTTTTTAATGCCTTCCACCCGTATCTATTTCTTCCGTCGTCTTCTGATTTAAATTGCATGGAATCTTGGAACCAAACCAGCATCAACTTTCCATTATGTGAGTGAGAGCTCACAAACACATTTGCCCAACTCCTATATTCCTTAAGCACTGAAAATTAAAATAGGTGTTTGCTTGGCCGAGTATAATTTTGATTTTTTAAAAATAGAGTTGACTAAAATGCCAAATGAGATAAGGGTAAAATTCATAACACATGTTGACTCTGATTTCTTTGTAAAATGAAGACAATATTTTAAAAATTATTTGACCGTGTATATCCCTTATCCTAGATTAATAGCATCTCACATAAACATTTGGGGCACGTTTTCAGTTATTTTTCTCTGATATGATGGTGTAAATCTGAATAGAAATTTCTTTGGACATTAATTTTCTCTTGCAGTAGGGGGTGGATACACTCAGTGAATATGGCTTTTCACTCGTCTTATTTATCTTTTTGTGTTCTGTTTGGTTTATTTTGTAACCAGCAAAAATCAGGAGCATTTTTTTTTTTTCCCCTGTGTTTGGCTAACCCGCATCTTCAAAGTCCTCTCATATAGCAGGTCATTTAAGAAAACAGCCAGCAGACACTTAAAAATCCATTGATAATTGCTTTCAGCTTTGCGACTCACACCCCACCCGCCCCCCAGGAAGTGCTCTTTGTGTTGGGGTTTTTTTTTTTAAACACTGTATTTTATAAATTTGACCATTAGTTACGTGTTGTGTGTGTATAAGCGGGAATGTAGCGGTGATTTCTCTTCTTTTTTCTTTTTTTGCGGTACGCGGGCCTCTCACCGCTGTGGCCTCTCCCGTTGCGGAGCACAGGCTCCGGACGCGCATGCTCAGCGGCCACGGCTCACGGGCCCAGCCGCTCCGCGGCACGTGGGATCCTCCCGGACCGGGGCACGAACCCGCGTCCCCCGCATCGGCAGGCGGACTCTCAACCACTGCGCCACCAGGGAAGCCCTGGGTTTGGGTTTTAAGTTGTGGTTTTTCAAGCTGCCCTAAATACTCAGAGGTGAGTACGATGAACTGGCTGTATGTAGCATGTGTTTGAAGCCATCTGTTTGTATGGAATAAAACATACCTCTTGAGGTGTCACTTTCATCACTGTTGATGGGCAGGTAGCATTTGTTCTTCCCAGGCATCTCCTTGCATTGCATTCTCCATCAGTTCCCCCCATTCAGAGGATGATTCAGTTAATGTCAGGGGTGGAGGGTTTGACAGCTTGCCGACACAGGTGTGCTGCAACTACTCTTTCTTTTTTATTTTTCCTTCTATCTAAGGAAAGAGGAAGAGTCCATTTTCAATCATAGAGAAGAGAATCTGCCAGAATATTTCTGGTGTCCTTTTGGAAAAATAAAGCTTGGGGACACATAATTTTTAGCAGTACTTTAATTTTTAAGACAAGTATTTATTTACAGATTCATTATCATTTCTACAGTTATCATTACTGGTTAATTAGTTGAATGATCCACGTGTCCTAGATACATATGATTTTTCTGGACCAGAAAGGAGACCATTTTAAATCTAGGTTAGTGGGAAGGTGAAGGGAGTTCAAATGAAAACTATTTTCTGATTGAAAATTAGATAAAGATTTAGTCTAGAGAAACATTAGCACTTAGCTTTGGGTATTAAGCTGATCAGATAAAACAGGAGTTGTCTGATAAAATACAGAATGCCCGGTTAAATTTGAACTTTAGATAATTGTTTAGTATCAGTATGTCTCAAATATTGCATGGGGCACACGTATAATTAACTTTTATTTGTTATTTATTTGAAAACCAAATTTATCTGGACTCATGGTATTTCATCTTTTAAATCTGGCAGCCCTAATTAACATATTGAGATTTAGGCAGCAAAAGGAAACAGGCTGAAATTGAATTCAAGTACTCAAATTTTTTTGTGGTTACTCAGTAAATATTTGGTGAATAAATTAACATATTTAAAATGTGCAGGAGACACCCTGAATTTCAGAGGAAAGATCAATAGCATTTAAAGTTCTCAAGACTCGGCCTGCAGTCTTTCCTTACAGGAAAGGTTACTCTTGAAAGGTTACTCAAATAGGCTTTACTTGAGGGATTTCTACAAGTGAGGGCATGCTCCCCTCCATGGGGGAGGGGTAAAGAGTCACCTTGGCAAAAAGCAATGGATGATAAGCATTACAATAGAAAATATATAACCGAAATAGGCCTGAAGGATGTGAGGGGTGAAATTCAAATGCCTCATGCTGAGTGGAGAAAACAAACGGGATTCTGCTAAATAATTCAAGCCCCAATGAAGCACAGGAGGCTCCGCTGACTATCCCTTACCCAAAGCCACTGAAGTTTTAGACCCATTTAGCCTCCACCTTCTTACTGAGACTTACGGGTATGAGCTGGCCAAACAGACCCAGAGGTGACCAGAGACGCGCGGGTCAGGGCCCAGGGTCTCAGGCTGCAAAATAACACCCAAAAGTCAATGCACATCCCTAGCTCATCGAGGCTGGGTGACAGGGAAAAAACAGCTCGGTAAGGAGTCAACACACAGTCCCGGAAGCATCTTTTTTTAAACAAGCAAACAAACAAAACAAACCAAAGTGCAGAATTGAAGAGCCCACGTTATTGTGTTTTAAGAGTTTAAGGGCTGCAGAGTCCGGGTGTCCTCAACGCTGGTGGAGGATGCGGGCCCCACCCTCAGGCTCTGTGGCCCAGTCATTGCATCCCGCCTGTGACGCCGGCGGGTGTTCGATCCTGAAGCTTCTTTTCCTCTGTCCTGCCCTCGCTGGACCCGAAGGGACATGGCTGGCTTCTCCCAGAACGACTGGCGTTCTTGCCACCCACGCAGAGAGCCGACCAAGGAAAATCATTTCGCTGTTTCCATTTCAACTCTTAACATTCGAGGGTTTTGTCCTTATGAGTTCCAGCAAGACACCTACTGAACAGAAGGCCACAAGCTAATGAATTCACGGTCTTAGCAGAATCCTTTCTCATTAAAAATTAAAAATACCGGAGACCAACCCTTAGGTACTGCTTTCTGGAGAGGTGGGTAGCATTGAACATTCCATAGTTTTAAAATGTTCATTTGAAAGGTTTGGAGACAGTGAGATATTTCATTGCCCTCTGTGCTTTGTGGGTACCCCACTTAACAAACCCTAGTGTCGATAAATCACAGCAAATCTCTAGTCCTCTACCTCTGAAAGGGATTGTACTGAGAACAGAAATCCACAGAACAGTAATTATAGAGCAGTAGATGAAATGGACCTTACAGGGGGACAGGGGGACTCTGGGTATCAGGATTAATAAGAATAATGACAGCTAGCATTTATTGAGTGATGTTTACTGCAATCTATCAATGAGTACTTCCAACTATTCCTTAATGAAGTTACCTATTATTATTCCCATTTACCTAAGAGAAAACAGGCTTACAGGGAGGAAATGCTTCACCGGTTTGCAGCTAGCCGAGTCACCGAGACTGGCATCTTGACCTTTGACTCCAGACTGCGTGGTGGCCACCATTCCCACTAGGTCCCAAAGCTGAAAGAAATGCCAGAGGAACATTCCAAAATGTTTATTGTTTGGTCTACCCTGATGCTTACTTAGGAAACATTTTCCAAGTCAATAAGCAGTTCATGAAAAAAACAAAGAAAAAAGAAACCTTGTTTTGACTTAAGCCCATTATGTATGCAAGGATAGACAGGAATAAAAGCTAACTCTGTGGATATCGAGGCTGCTTTCGGCTTAAACACAAAACAAGGCAACGCAAAACAAAGCTGTCCGAGCCAGCCATGAGTTGTGGGTAAGCTGCAGGGGGTGGAGCACGGAGGGAAGGCAGAGGTTAAAAGGCTCTGACAGGCGGAAAGCTGGTGTCAGCACGCCGGTCGAGGGCTGTGAATCGATACTGAGTGAGAGGTTCCCATCGTGGAGCCCACGTCAGGGTCCTCTCGGCCCCCTCGGTGCCGTGTACCTTTGCCAGGCTCACCTGCTCACCCTCTCGTCTGCCCTGGGCTCTGCCAGCAAAGCAGGGTCCCTTGGACGTGGGGATGCTGATGAGAGAGTGGAGCAGAAATGCCACCCTCAGCAACACGAGGTCCTCGATGATCAAATGCTTCCACGCGCACCTCCATACGCCCCCAATTGGCATGAATTCCCATGCAAAATCCCCGTTTATTAAAAATTGAAGGCAAATTCCTAGTCTCCTAAGAAGCTATATTTGTAACGACTTCACCCCACTTACAGGCTCCGGACGCGCAGGCCTAGCGGCCATGGCTCACGGGCTTAGTTGCTCCGCGGCATGTGGGATCTTCCCGGACCAGGGCAGGAACCCGTGTCCCCTGCATCGGCAGGCGGATTCTCAACCACTGCGCCACCAGGGAAGCCCACCCCACTTTTACAAAGAGAATTCCCTGACAACCATACCTCGAGGATTTCCTTGAGTTTTCTCTTTTCTGCCACCATTGCCAAAGCAAGAGCTGTTTTGAACTAGCTGGAGGCTCTTTTTTTTTTTTTCCCCATTGCTTCTCACCATTTCGCATCCCTGGGCTTAACGGAGACTTCCTTAAATTTAGATCTAACTTAGATCACTAGTGTCTATAAACTACATAACTCTTACACTGGGTTGAGCCATATGAAATTGACAATATTTGACTGGTTTTTTACCTACAGAAATGTTAATAAGATTTAAGATTCAGGTTTCCCCTTTCTTTCACTTGCTAATTTCGACACCGCCAGGCTGCAGTTACATAAGTCAATGAGAAAGTCTCTGTCACCTTCCAAATCAATCTCTAAAATTCCCTAACATCCTCCCACAAAATCTTCAAGGACAAACTGCCTCACCCACACTCCCTCTGTTCACATTTTAGGGAATTTATTTATTTTCAGTCATTCGAGGCAACTTTAACATTTGAGGTCACTGCGCCTGCAGCAGGAACCTGTATACTGTGCATGGACACGAAGGTCAAGGTGAGCCCTGAGCTACTCAGGGATGCCATTTCAATCTCAAGTAGAGACACAAGCTTTCTCCATGAAGCCAGTTGCTGCATCCCAGCTCAGCATGTGCTAAGGAACAAAGAGCCCCGATGGGTCCTGTTCTTGGAGAGTGCGCTGGTGAGCCTGTGCTGCTTTTCCTCTGGGCAATGCAGGTGGCAGTAGGATTTAAATGCAGGGCTGTGGCCAGGAATCAGCAGCGCAGGACCTCACGGGAGGACAGCCGGAGAGCCTGGCCCAGAAAGCTGCATTTCATCCACGGTGCCGTTCATTTTGCCAGGGACATCGCACCCCAGCTTTCTCTTACCCACACGCCTCCTCCCAGCCAGAGTTTTGCTGCAGTAGCTTTTGGAGAGAAGCCAGTCTACGCATCCATAGGACTAGACAAAGCAGCCCGAGTTAGCAGCACCAAGGGACTGTCTCTGGCCTGTGTCCAGAGATAAGAGGAACACAGCTAGACAGGGAGAACCCACATAAATATCCTAAAAGACCGTGGTTATTCGGATGAACATTTTAGGGGTATATGAACAGAAGAGATTTCAAAACATTAATAAGAGCTGGAGCTTGAATATACTCCGCAATGGAAAACAAAGGTTTAACTTTGATCCAGTTCAGACCCAATACCATAAGAACGTCACTGACCTCTCCTAGGTGGACTCTGTAATTTATTGACAAGGACAGAAAACTTCTAGATATGAAACAGCCTTAATGTAGGACTAGAAATATTCCAAACTGGATTTTAAAATATATATATTTTAGGACACATTTGTCTGAGAAACAAGTCTTAAAATCTTAGAAGATATAGTGTCCTTGGAATGAGTTGTGCCAGTGACTTTTAAAAGCTTAGGCTTTCTATTTATTTTCTTTCTTTTTTTTTTTTTTTGGTACGCGGGCCTCTCACTGCTGTGGCCTCTCCCGTTTTGGAGCACAGGCTCCAGACGCGCAGGCGCAGCGGCCACGGCTCACGGGCCCAGCCACTCCGCGGCACGTGGGATCTTCCCGGACCGGGGCACGAACCCGTGTCCCCTGCATCGGCAGGCAGACTCGCAACCACTGCGCCACCAGGGAAGCCCTCTATTTCTTTTTGAGTCAATCTGGATAGGTTGTATATTTCTAGGACTTTATCCATTTTTTCTAGGTTCTCCAATTTGTCATTGTATAATAGTAGTTCATAATAGTCCTTTATGGACTTTTTAAATTTCTGTGGCATCAATTCCAAGGTGTCCTCTTTCATTTCTGATTATATTTTTTTGAGTCTTCTCTTTTTTTCTTCAGTAGTCTAGCTAAAAGTTTGATGATTTTATTGATTTTTTTTGTGAAAAATCAACTCAATATTGTCAATTTTCTATTTTCCAGTTCTTTTATTTCCTATCTAATTTTTATAATTCGCTTTCTTCTACTAACTTTGGGCTTAGTTGGTTCCTTTTCTAGTCTCTTGTGGGGTAAATTTAGATTGTTTATTTGAGATCTTTCTTCTTCTTAAATTTAGACATTTATCACCATAAACTTCCCCCTTAGTACTGTTTTTACTGCATCACGTAAGTTTGGTACATTGTGTTTCATCTTTATTTGTCTCAAGATATTTTCTCATTTCCCTTTAGACTTCTTCTTTGCAGTGGTTGTCGAAGAGTGCCTTGCTTAATTTCCATATATTCGCGAGTTTTCTCACTTTCCTTTTATTACTGATTTCTAGTTTGATTCCATTGTGGTTGAAAAAGATACTTGAAATTATTTCAATCTTAAATTTGATAAGACTTGTTTTGTGACCTAGCATATAATCCAACCTGGAGAATGTTCTGTGTGCATCTGAGAAGAATGTGTATCATGCTGTGGTTGGGTGGAATATTCTGTGTATGTCTTGTTGGTCCATTGGTCTAAAGTATTGTTCAAGCCTATTGTTTCCTTATTGATTTTATGTCTGGATGATCTATCCAATATTTAAAGTCGTGTATTGAAGTCTCTTAATATTACTGTATTGCTGTCTATTTCTCCTTTCAGATCTGTCAAGGTTTGGTTTATATATTTAGACAGTCTGATGTTGGGTGTAGATATATTTATAATCGTTATGTTTTCCTTTTAAGTTGATTGTTTTATCATTATTTGTCTCTTGTGACAGTTTTTGACCCCGTGATCTTCCTGGAACATAATTCTTATCTCCAGGATTCCATCACCAGTCTTTTTCTCTAATTCCCCAGTTATCTCACCTGCTTCATGACTTCAAATGCCATCTACATACCAGTGACTCCTAAAGCTGAATCTCTAGCTCTAATCACTTGTATCAAATTTATTGTTCTACCACCTTTTGGCATAAAATTTAACCCATTATATTTCACCACTTCTATCTCCAGGAACAAAAATATTTTGCTTCCTATCTTGATTAATGATACTACCACCTACCCAGTTCTTCTCTTTATATGACTCTTGATATGCACGTAGTCAGCCATCAGCCCTGTCCATTCAACATCCGAAACTTCACTGAGATCTTTTTCACTCTCATTTATGCTGCCTGGTTGATTCCCCATCTACCCTTGCCTAGACTGTGACAAATCAGTCTCCTGACCGACCTCCTGCCGTTAGTACCCTGCATCACCATTTGACACACTACCGCCAGAGTTCTGTCCACAGCTCATGCCATCTCTTCACCTAGGTGGCTCTGGAGAAGGTGAGAGGCCAAGGTGGCATCTGTATGGGCAGCTTTCATGTCTCCTTCCCCCGCGCCAGGTCAAGAAATGTGTTTGAAGAAATTATTTGAGTAGGGAAAAAAAAATCCCCTTTTTTCCTTTACGAGTCTTTAAAACACATAGAGCCTCTTTAGTAGAAGATTTGGTTTCAGCCATTGACGTTGGAATCCTCTCTCCCCAGGTCCTACTCTCAGGGTCCTTTGTCACACAACCCACCCAGCCCTCCGCCTGTTAGGGACACTCCATCAGCCCCTCGTGATACTGGCGCCCAGACTGTAGTCTAAACCTGCTAGAGGAAAGACTATAATTGCCAAAAATTGTCACTAACATTGGAAATCACTATATACTCACTAATATTGCAAATATTTTCTACTACTCTGGAATAAATTGAGTATTTTTATGAAAGTAATAAAAAATGAATCCAATTAAAGTCTTGGATACATGCAAACTTTCTAAAGAAGACTAAAACATCTAATACTTTGATAAATAAAAAGAAGCTAATTACAAAAAGTAGAAAATATAATTCTAATTTTTAAAACGAAAGGACATAGAGGGTGTATTCATGAGTCATTGACTAAAACAACATAAACAAAATGTTGAGAATAATTATCTCTGTGTGATAGGGTTATTATGGTGACTTTATTTTCTCTTTATTGTTTTGCTGATTTCTCTAAATGTTCTACAAAGCTGTGGTAATTGCATAATCTGTAAAACAAACACAGTTAATGTAAAAGAATAATACATTATCCTGTGTTACTGGTACAGTGGTGATTTATGAGTAGTGGGGTTGTGGATGATTTATACTTTCATTTTTATAATTTTGGTAGTGGTATAATTTTAATTGTTTATGAAATAAGCTATTTATAATTCATGGAATAGATTTCACAATATAATTTAAATTTTAAAACATGAAATATGATTTTTATACAGAATGTGAGAAGTGTGTTATTCAGGGTTTCAACGAAAGTTAATTTCTGGGCTAATGGGACTACCTAAATTGCTAGCCACCTCTTCTATTGCCTTAGAATTTTCTCTCCAGATCAATCCCTGGGAAAAAGCCGGGGAATGATGAACAGGAAGCAGAATGGTGAATGCGGGGCTGGCTGGGGAATACTGAGAGTCATGAGACCTCAGTGGGTGTCTAATATGTACCTTTTCTCATGCACCGTGCTCTTGCTTTGCTGCAATGCCTGAGGGCTCACTTCTGGAAACTGGAAAGTGTGCAGCTGGCCGTTCTACGACTGCTATTCCATTCACCTGCCAATGGCTCTTCTCTATCTACCCTTCAGGATGAAGCAGAAAAGTAGGAGTTTGCAGCCTCTGGATGTTCCCTAGGCTCGGATTCCTCCCTTATGGCAGCACTGCCAGATCGGAGGTGGGGGATGAGGGCGTATCTCAGTGCCATTCCGCATGGGGAGGACAGGCAGTGCTTTCTGCCTTGTGACCAGTGACCCAAGAAACGCGTCTCATCCTTCGGCCCATGGCGCCCTTTTCCTCCTAATTGCTTTCAGGCTTGGCAGAGCATGTTCAGATCTCACACGTGAATCTTTTCTTGGTCCAGGACACAGGGAAAGTGATTCCCTTTGGTGCCTCATCCGGGCACATGGTCATCCTAGCCTAGCTTCCCCGTATCACTAAGCACGTTTGTCAACTACCTGCCCCAAATCTGAATTGTTGAGTGATCAAGGAATGCAAATCAGTCTTGCTGTCCAGCCTTAAAACATAACTAGAAAGGTGAGTCGGAAAGTGCATCAATATATGTAGACAACATATATTCAAGGAATAAGACGTCTTATGCAGCATCAACAGAAAATTCACCCATCCTCATAGATTAATTTTCCTCTACCTGAAGATAAAGACATTATGAGCATGGAAACTTTCATCTTCAGCAGTTTTGTTGACCAAAACACATTACCCTGTACCACAGAGCACAGAGAGGAAGTTAACCTTTTAATGGGCATAGAAGCATCAGGATGAACATCAATTCCTGGACTAAGCCGGGGTGCAATGTGCCTCCTTCGTGGACCGTTGAAGAGGAAAGACTTTCCCTTCCCACCACCGCAGGTTCTGGGGTTTCTCAGTCGCCTGTGTGGTTAGGGTGAAGCAGTGATGACGTCAATCCCTGCGACGGGGATGCTTTACCGACTGGCCCTGATTGCACTGCGCTTTTGAGTCAGTGCTGACTAGGGTGTCCAGCCGTCCTGATTGGACTTCTCCTGCATTGTTTCCGTGGAATCAGGACTTTCAGCGCTGCGACTGGGACATCCCAGGGGAAGGGGAGGCTTCGTCACCCAGTGCAGCCCAGTGATGCGGTGGCGGGATGGGGGGGATGGCAAGTATCAGTGCTACTTGCCCCCATCACGTAGAACTGTGGTAGTAGATGGCTGCTAGTTCATTAGTTGGTGAATTTAAATGCTTTTCCTTCCATGGGCAGTGCTCTCTTCCGCCACTGCCATGTCTGCTGTTACCCTTCCCGACAGCTTAACCTGCTCTCTCCTCTCCTACTCGCTTTCCCTCCTGCCCTCCATCACCTCTGCTGTCTCGCTTTGCCTTCTTCTCTTCCTGGCACTTCTCCACACCCTCCCTCCTGTTCTTTCCTCACGATGCTCATTGTGTGTGTGTGTGTGCGTGTGTTTGTGATTTTGTGTCTTATTCCCTTAGTTTTTTTTTTTTTTAAATATTTATTTATGTATTTATTTATTTTTGGCTGCATTGGGTCTTCGTTGCTGCACGCGGGCTTTCTCTAGTCGCGGCGAGCGGGGGCTACTCTGTGTTGCGGTGCGCGGGCTTCTCATTGCGGTGGCTTCTCTTTTTGCGGAGCACGGGCTCTAGGCGTGCGGGCTTCAGTAGTTGCGGCTCGCAGTCTCAGTAGTTGTGGCGCACGGGCTTAGTTGCTCCGGGGCATGATCCCGGACCAGGGCTCGAACCCGCGTCCCCTGCATTGGCAGGAGGATTCTTAACCACTGCGCCACCAGGGAAGTCCATGCTGCTCATTTTTATCCATGGGGCTTCTGCTGTCTCCGCCTTCCCGGAAGTGAATCAATTTTATATTCCTTTCCCGCCAGAGAGATTCCTTTTTTCTTAACTTAGTGAAACTAACACTGATGTCACATCATGTGCTCTTTGCCTTGCTGCTATTTTTAACCTTAGTCACTACTTGAAGGCTCTCAGTTATGCTTCCAAGGGTGTTGCTGTTCTAGTGGTTGAGATTCTCAGGTCTGACCCCCAACGAGGATGTTCTCCAAAGTGTGGCCAATGACGCAACATCAATGTTTCATGAGTCCTTGTGGGTGTTACAGAGAAAAGTGGATACATCATTGAGTAGGTTTGGGAAGCATGAGATTAAGGGCATGGAAATGGGTGTGTGATGGGACGTTTCTCGCCCCCGGGGTGTCCACTGTGGATCTCCAACCCGCATCATGGCTCTTCCTGACGAGCAGCGGTGAAGGACAGCATTAGACGTCTCCAGGGCACGCTCACTGCGCCCTCACTGAACACAAAGGGTATCATGGAATTTCTCCTGGCGGAAGGCAACACAGTGCCCTGAGGAAGCAGCACCTTGTGCTAAATTATGGAAAGTCTTTGGATCAGGTAGAGGTGGAACTAAAGCAGCATTTCCAAACTTCCTTTATTCAAGGAACATCTTATGCAGAGGTGCTCTGACGACAGCAATTTGGGAACATGGCTGTAATATATTTCAAAGCCTATGTAAACATTTCCTTCATTATGTGATCACTGCTACCATCTCCTCCTTCAGTGTTTATGTATTTTGCCTTCTTTCAAATTTACTTCCTCTAAGCCCATTGTCTGCAAAATACCACCCTTTCTACTGCCTGGCGGTACTTCAGGACACTTTTTTTTGTACATAAGAAGACACATTTGCTCCTTACTGGAACAAAAAATACTTTTAAAATTGATTAATTAATCTCTTTCCAGAATGATGTGAGAATAATTCTGCCTGGGGTAGAGTTGTATTCGTTTTTATATCCAGATCTTTTCAAGTCCTTCTGTTTTGTGGTGAGCTGCTTGGGAAACACTGGAGCAAATTGCTGAACAAAGTTTGTTTATGAATGTGATAGGCATTTCTAATGGCAAGGAAAAACACATCTCTTCGGAAATAATACTGTCTGAGAACACACAGGTGGAAAATGTCTTGACTACACAATGGAACAGATGGGTCATCAATATTTCATAAAGTACCTTTCATATTCGAGACTTCAAATGCCTTCTAAGTATTAGTACTATCTTCACAGTATCTCTCGTAGATAAAGCAAGTACGACTTGATAAGCCATTTCACAATTCGGAAAACTGAGCCACCTAAAAGCGTATCCTTTGACTCTCATTTGTTGAGAAAAACTAGTTGCAGAGATGAGCTTTGAACAGAAAGTGAGGCGCGGTCCATAAGGGAGAGTTGAAGAAGGTTCCAAAGAAGGAGAACGAACTCGCTCGGGAGAGAGTGAGGCCCCTCAAGGAGGCCTCAGGTCCCCGTCACCTGGGAGCTTGTGGAGATGCGGCGCCTTTGATCGAACCACCAAGGATTGACTCACAGGTCTGTGTATCACCTAACAACCTGCTGATGAAACAAGCTATTCGTGTGACTCCCCAGCGGGCTGAAGTCTCAAGGCCCTGCAAGGGAGAAAGGGGGCGATGATCTCGGTGCTTGCGTTAAGCGTTGAACTGGGGGCACGACATGGCTTGGCGTCGCAGCAGAAGGACAGCCGAGAGGACCTGGTTGCATTATCTGAGGCGATGACAGGTGGGCTTTGGTGGGACCATTTCTTTCCTTCCGTTTACGGGGCAGAAGGAGGTAAGAACTAAGGATAGAGACCCCTGCAGAGGATCAAACTGGCTTTACTGTCAATGTTGACGTAAGGAGAAGACCGTGAGCAAAGCCACACCGCACGCTGTTGGATTTGGGGTCCGTAGAAAGGTCAGCATCAGGGCCACCTTCCTGAAAGCGAGGCCCGGTGAGGAACGCGGACCCTGCAACCCCAGATGTGTTCCCCACTAGCTTAGCTTTTCCCAGTGTAAACAGTCATCGTCCACGTGTTGCCTGGATGAACAAGGTGTGAAAAATAAGAGTCTTGCTGAAGCAGCCAAGGTCCAGGTACGCAACAGATATGCTGCCGGATACTCCATCATCTACGGTGAAGTGTCAGGTCACTATCAGGGCTTGTGAAAAAGATGGCTCTGTGACCTTCGGCCCAACATGTATTTCAAAGTATAAACTCGAGGACTGTTTTTTTTAGTTCTTTGAGCGCCCTGCCTCAGATAAAGGAGAAGGGTTTCGCTCTGAGACCTGGGCCCAGATCTCTTGAAGCCTTTGCTGGGGCAGAATCCTCCTCAGTCAGGAAAAGTCTGGAGGGCGCGCTAAGCTGTGAGAACTGCTCTAAGGAAGCAGCGTGGACGGGGCAGCGGCCTTGGAAATGGGGTCTGCGTCTTGCACAGATGGGGCAGTTCTTCCAGCCTCCGGGCTTTCTGCAAGATTCTCTCTTCTTGCTACATGCTGTACAGGCAAAGCCACACGGCCTCCCCTGTGGGCCTGAGGCAGGCCCGTGGGCTCCTGTGAGCTCAGTTCCCACCTAGATTGTTGATCGACTCCTTTCCTTCTTGTTTCTGGCACCTAAAAGTATCTTTTTTCTTTTTTAACATTGGTATGTATAAAAGTACTATACGTAGTTGTAGCTAAAGTTCAGACTCTGACTCTTATCATCCCTCTGCTTGAATCTTGTTCCTGACATTCACTTGTAATATTTTGGACAACATAAAAATATCTCTACACTTCAGTTTTTTCATTGTGGGGTTACAATGACAGATCATTGCAAAGACAGTACAGAGAGTTCCCTGACACCTCACATCCATTTTCCTTAAGTGTTAACACCTTACATTAGAATGGTACATTTACCACAACTGATGAACCAGTATAGATGCATTGTTATTAACTAAAGACCATATTTTATCCAGATTTCCTTAGTTTTAGCCTGATGTCCTTTCTTGGTCTCAGGATCCCACCCAGAGGACTGTGTAAATGTTTACCTTTATGTCTCCTGAAGCTCCACTGGGCTGGGACGGTTTCTGAGATGCTCCTTGTTTTTGATGACCTTGACAGTTTTGAGGAGTACGGGCCAAGTATTCTGTAGACTGTTCCTGAGTTTGGGTTTTGTTGGATGTTTTTCTCATCATTAGATTGGGGTTTGGGGAAGGAAGACCACAGGGGTAAAGTCCATTTCACCACATCATATCAAGAGTACACGCTAGCAGCATGACGTCATTGTTGACGCTGACCTTGACCCCCTGACTGAGGTCGTGTGTAATGTAATGTGGTGGCCTAGATGGGATTCTTGGACAGAAGAAGAACATTAAATGAACATAAGGTAATCTGAATAGAGTATGGGCTTTAGTTAATAATAGTGTATCAATATTGGTTCATTAGTTGTGACAAGTATACCATCCATAAGTAAGATGTCAGTAATAGGGTGTGGGTATATTAGGTCTCTTCTGCATTATATTTGCCATTTTTCCTGTAACCCCAAACTATTTTAATTAAAATAAACATTACTTATTTATTTAAATAATTAAGTAAAATCACGAAGGGAAAGAAAATCCCCTGTGCTTCATGTATTCAACACTTTGCCCTGACAAGCACTGATCTGTTTTCAATCTCCATGGTTTTGGTTGTTATGAAATGTCACGTAGTTGGAAACACACGGTATGTCTCCTCCTCAGACTTGTTTCTTTCACTTAGAATGATGTGAATCTAAGATTCCTCTACTTTGTCGCCTGGGTTGACTGTGTATCCTTTTTAAAGCTAAATGATGTTCCATCGTACAGATTCTGCTTGTTCAGTTACTGAAGGGCATTTTGTCTGCTTCGAATGTTTGATGATTATGATTATGGCTGCTATAAGTATTTGCATGGAGATTTTTGTGTGGACATACGTTCACCAGTCAGTTGGATAAATACCTAGGAGCATAATTGTTGGATTGTATGATTATACAATGTTCACCTTTGTAAGAAACTGCCTTCTGAAGTGACTGTACCCTACGGCATTCCTACCATCAAGGAATATAAGTTACTGTTGTTCCCTGTCCTCTCTAGCAATAGGTTTTTTTTGGGGGGGGGCGGATTTTAGCTCTTCTAGTAGGAGTGTAGTGTATTTCACTGTTATTTTCATCATAGACTTTTTGTGAGAATTAAATGAATGGTTGACATATAGTTTTGTATTGTTATTGTATTTTATCCAAGATTTCTATGTGTTTTAGTGGACTGAGTCTCGTCCACCGTGTACATGTTTCCTTCATGTAATTTTTTTTTGCCATTTAGCACGAACTCAGGCAAGGCCATTTGTCACGTCTCTCTACAAGTTACTGTTTCACTGACAGACACCCCCCAAATTAAACCTTGGGGATATTTTCTACTCATATGGTACCCAGTTCTCCGAAAGCTCATCAGTAAATGTTTGCTGAGCGATCCGGTTCATGATCCGTTTCTTCGTTCTTTAATTTACCCCGTCTTCTGTCCTCAGCTCTCTGTTTTACACTGAGTAATTCGAAGGATTTAGGATTCTGAAGATTATTCAGGTGAATTACACACACGCAGATGAAGATTGCGGACACCATCAAATCTGCCTGCAGGCGATGCTGGTGCTTTGAAAGCTGCCCTTGTCTCTTGCTAGTTTGTGATGAGTCATCCCCTGCCGCATCCTTACAAAATGACGAGTTTGTTAAATATGCCATCTTGTCTCTGAAGCTTTGATCTATTGTAGCTAGTGAGATACATCACAATACCTGCTCATCCCGTATCGAAACTGACATCAACACACTATCCTATTCTTTTCTGTTTTTATTTTAAAATGCAACAATTATTTAAAAATGCTTTCTGTCAAGCAGCTTTTCAATTAACCACTCCAGAGCTCCGCTGAGAGTGCTAGAATTTAGACTTTTGTCTACCGACATTAAGGAAATGCGAACATTGTGACAATGTGAAGTCTTCAAGGTAAAACAACACAGTGTCCAAATTCAACCAGCAAACAAGTATGAACATTCCTTATCCAAAATACGAGACGTGGAAGCAATAGCTAAATAACATTAGCGGCTGCTGTTAGCCCTGGCAAAGCAGTGGTGTGGGAAGTTCTTGTTGACTTCTCACGGGGGAAAATCAGACGAAAGCAATGCTCTGATTCACTGTAGACAAATAAACTTGGAACATTTTGTGCACTCCTCTAGTCAGTGAGAAAGCTAGCGTTTCCTGCTATGTCAAGACAGACCTGCAACAGGGAGTAAAGGCTAAATCTAGAGTTTGCCAGGACTTTGTATCTGCAGCAATTCAAACCTTCTCTTCATTAAAGTCATAGAGATATGAGTTCTCAATGTTCCAAAGAACTTAGAGAAAAGAGCAATAGAAAAGCAGGTTGGTTGAACTATGGTCATTACATCATGGGTATTGGTAAAGCATTCCATCCCAGGTAAGGAGATGAGCTTCATCCTATTAAAAGACTGAAGCCGAGAGATAATCTAGTCAGAAATAGTATATAAAGGAATTATTAGAAAACAAAAGAGAAACAACAGAACATCGATAGGACTACATCATCAGTTATCCACCTGAAAAAGCACCAACTCACATAAACTTTTTAAAAGTGAATAGATCAAAAGCTGAAAATACAGAGGAGGATTTTATTCCAAAGAATGGTGTAAGCTGGGATGGAAGAGATTAATCTATTATGTCTGAAGTAAGATCAAAAATAATTTTGTTTTGTTTTTTTTGTGATACGCGGGCCTCTCACCGTTGTGGCCTCTCCCGTTGCGGAGCACAGGCTCCGGACGCGCAGGCGCAGCGGCCACGGCTCACGGGCCCAGCCGCTCCGCGGCACGTGGGATCTTCCCGGACCGGGGCACGAACCCGCGTCCCCTGCATAGGCAGGTGGACTCTCAACCCCTGCGCCACCAGGAAAGCCCTATACATGCACTTCCTGAATTAACTCTGATACTGCTGAGATATTAAAGAAATCTTTGAAGAAAGCAACCAACATTTCTGTGTTTAGTTCAGGTGACCTACTTTGGACCCAAGTACGTGTATAACAAACGTAAAAGACAATACATGAAGGCAGCATCATAGTTGAGATTTTGTACACACAAAACCCCAGAGAATCAAATTTATGGTTCCCATGGCAACTGTAACTCTGCCACAGTGCATATTATAGTAATCACAGCAGTGAGCTCTATAGTTATAGTTGCAAGGTATTTGGGGCTGTAACTCTTTATTTTCCAATGCTTGCAATCATTTTCAGAAAAAATTCTCTTTCAGGGCTCTAACTTTTAAAGTTTGTCTCTACTGAATGGTGAATAATATTGGAAAGTTGTTGCAAGACTCCTGTGGAAGAGAAGCCTGAAAGTTTTCTTTTTCAAATGTATATATATATAACATACATATTAGTTTATATATATACTCTCTATATATTTGTATATATATATATATTTGTGTATATATACATATATAGAGAGAGTTTGTCCCTTCTCCTTGCAAGGTACCGTGTGAGCACAAATTGGGAGTATAAACAGTGTTGTCACCCAGCAACACAGAGCTGATATATATACTCACACAAGAAATACACAGAGGCATGCACCTACACCTAGAACATGAAATATAGTAGGCAAATCCATATAATTTTGCTGGAATAATAAACAAAGATAATTGCATACAAAAATGTCAGAGGAGCGCAAAGAAAGATGATTTTTATCTACATCTTTATAAAGAAACCAGATGTCATGTTCGGGAAGGTGGTACTTGATTATGACGGTAGATTGCAGGCTTTATCACCAACTAGACTGTGAACTCGGCAGCTCTATGGACACTGCCAGTTGCTTATCCATTGCCCATCTTTTCTTCTCTAACAGAACACCAAATGTGTTTGGATCTCTAGCTTGCTCCAGCGGAGCCCAGAGGACAGGGACTCACCCCGAGCACGAGGAGAGGATCCGTTTACCTGAGTCAGCCAAGCTATCCCATTCTCTTGCTCTCAGGTGTTCTGGCCTTGGACACATGACCCAGGTGTGGTCAGTGAGAAATGAGGTCAATCTCAGGGGGAGTTTCTGGGAAAGGTTCCTTGACCCTAAGTCATGGGCCAGGAGGAGATGTCTTTGCCCTTGCGCTGGCCATTGTCAAGTCCAGCTGGACTGCCTGAACCAGCCTGAATATCAAGGCAGAGTGTCCAGCCAACACCAAGAACGTCAGAGGAGAGAGGCAACGAGGAAGGGTGTTTAAACTCATCATGAGGGACACTCACAGTTCTGAAACCTGATTTTCCCTTTGGTGTCCCCGTTACAAAAGATATTAAACTCCTTATTTTTAAGTCAACTGAAGTAAGGGGTTTCTGCTATTGGCTGCCAAAATCATCCTTCTTGATACCATCAGTCATTAAATTCTCTGAGTTTTAATTTCCTCATTTATTAAACATCAATAATAATATTTCCGTGTCTTCCAGGAAATCTGTACAAAATATTATGAATTGAAAGGCATTATACAAATAGGAGGCCAATAAATTGACCTTTGTACGTCCATTATTTATATCCAGTGGCGTGCTAAAGGCAGCTTGTACCAGCTGACACAAGCCAATTTTCAAATTTTTAGGAATTTTGAAAGCTAGTTGACATCACATAGTTTAAAATCAGCTATGATGGGCCATTTCTACTACAGGCAAATGCTACATATTAAGGCTCGTCTTCGTTTTATTTTTCTTTACTGCAGAGAGCCAGTTGTTAAAAATGTACCAATGTGCCATTATTTATTTCTGTCTTGGAAACTAAAGGGCGACAACCTGGGATGTCTTGAGTATCCCAAAGAGAGTGAGAACTTCTGGTTTTAAACCATGCTTAGTTAAAGGGTAGTCCATGTCCTTTAGCACCTGTCCTCTGTTCAGAAGTCCCCTTTCTTTCTATTTTTCCCAGACCCTGACTCCTAGGTGTCATGGCCGCCATTCATGCCTTAGCCCAAAAGGAAATAAAAGGAAATATTAACAATAATGACTATAGGTAGTTCCCATCTTGATCTTCATTCATCCACCAAATATACGCTGAGGTCCTCCTACGGAGGGCCCTGTAACAATGGGCTGAACATCTGGTGCAAGATAGAAAGTGTATGACACCTGTCCTCAAGGAACTCACATTCCTACAGCAGAAGACACATAATGCAGAAGTTGCTTTAGGAACACAGATAGTTCAGAAACCCAGCCAGAAATGGTCTGGAAGGCTTCCTGGAGGAAGGAGCGTTTAGTAGGTTAAGAATAAAGCGAAAGGGGAGAGAAAGCAAAGCCATCTTCCATTCAAGAAATTCTAATTTACCGGCTGTCTAGTGACCTGGACACATATACCAGATGGTTGAGAGAAGAGAAAACCAACAGCAGGACAGGAGTGGCAAATAGAACCAAATTTCACGTACAGTGTAATAAGCTGTGAAAATTATCTATGGGATTTATTACCTGGGGTGTCACCACTGATCTCAGCGCAGTTTGAGGGAAATCATGGGCATGAGAGTCTCACAGTCATGACGGATGGTCATGAATTAGACAGGGAGTTGCAGTCTGTGCATATCTCTACATGTATACGTATATACGTGTGTGTATGTATAGATAAAATCACAAACCGTACGTATGTGTATGTGTATGTGAAAGAGAGGGAGACAGAGAGAGAGAGAGAGAGAGAGGGAGAGAGGGAGAGGGACCCAGGAGATAAAGTGATGGAAGTAAGAGAAAATATTTCATAGGCAAAGAAAAGGAAGTTTGAGGAGACAGCAGGGGTGTGAAAGGCTCAATCTTAAACGGAGAGAAGGATATCTTTTTCTCCAGGATGCAAAAGGAAATGGTAACTTTTTGTGTTGACATGGATATATTTTTACATTAGGTGGGTAAGGTGTTGGGGAAACCAGAGATAAAATCACCTAGGAAAGCATGTGACTCCTAGAGAACTAACATGAAACTGAATCAAGTGCATAAAATGCACCATTTACATCACAGGAAAGGGGGCAAGCTTCTTCTTCTTCTTTTCCCTGTTTTATAAGATTGATTTTGTGTTTTGGTTTTATTTCACCCCTACCCCCCCGACACACACACGCATTCACCCATATTCACTCTTTTGCAAACATACACACTCTATTTCTATCTTAGCGATTATCAATAAAATTTTTATCATCAAAATCTCATAGTTATTTCAACTCCAATCAGTATCTCCAACCTGCGCTAGAACAGTAGATGTGTTTTAGGACGTTTTAACTTTGGTCAAACCCTTTTCCCCTTACATTTATTGTTGACCAGTCTTTTAGTTCTATCTTGTTTATTTTTATTTTTAAAATTAATTTTTATTGGAGTCGAGTTGCTTTACAATGTTGTGTTAGTTTCTGCTGTACAGCAAAGTGAATCAGCTATGTGTATAAATATATCCCCTCTCTTTTGGATTTCTTTCCCATGTAGGTCACCATAGAGGACAGGTTTATTTTTCTAAATAAATTTCACTGCGGTATAATTTACGTACAGTTTTTTTCTTTTGTTTGTTTTTTTGTTTTTTGCGGTCCGCGGGCCTCTCACTGTCGTGGCCTCTCCCGTTGCGGAGCACAGGCTCCGGACGCGCAGGCTCGGCGGCCACGGCTCACGGGCCCAGCCGCTCCGCGGCACGTGGGATCCTCCCGGACCGGGGCACGAACCCGTGTCCCCTGCATCAGCAGGCGGACTCTCAACCCCTGCGCCACCAGGGAAGCCCTTCCGTACAGTTTAAGTGCACAGTCTGAGTCTTCACAATTATGCCCAGCCATGAAATCACCAGCCCATCAACCTACAGAGAATCCCCATAAGCCTCTACCTTTGAGCCCCTCCCCAGGCAAACTCCACCCCATCCCTGGCCCCCAGTGACCACCGATCTGCTTTCTGAAACTCCACGTTAGATTTCCTTCTTAGACTTTATATAAATGGAACTCATTCTTCATACAGTACATACACATTTTCGTGTGACTTCTTTTACACACCATAAGCTCTGTAATGTCTTTGAGGATTATCCACGTTTCTGCTTATAACAATAGCTTTTCCTTTTTATTGCTAAGCAGAGTTCAGTAGTATGGATACACAGTAATTCACGTATCCAGTCACCTGTTGATGGGTATTTGGGGCTATTATGAATCAAGCTGCTATGAACATTCATGTAGAAGTCTCTGCATGGACACGTGTTCTCATTTCTTTTCAGTAACAACTCAGAACCTGCTGGGTCATATTGACAGTCTATGGTTAACTTAAAAGAAGTTGCCAAACTGATTGCAAGCCGATTGTACCATTTCATACTCTCCCCACCAACACGGGAGCGCTCCAGTTTCTCCGTATCTATGCTCACACTTGGAACTTTAATTTTTCATTTTAGCCATTCTACTGAATTATAGCGGTATCACATTTGGGTTTCTATGTGTGTTTTCCTAATGCTACTGAGCATATATTAATGAGTCCATTTGGCATTCACATATCTTTGAATGTTCAAATCTTTTGCCTATTTTTTTATGGAGTTGCTTGTCTTCTTATTATTGAGTTGTGAGAGCTCTTTTTGTATCCTCGATACAAGTCCTTCCTGAGATGATACGTATTGCAAATATTTTCTCTCAGGCTCTGGCTTGCTTTTTATTTTTTTAAGTATAGTGTCTTTCAAAGAATAAATGTTTTAATTTTGATAAGGCTTATTTTATTGTTTTTCTTTTATCATTCATGACTTTTTTTTTTTTTTTTTTTTTTTTTTTTTGCGGTATGCGGGCCTCTCACTGTCGTGGCCTCTCCCGTTGCGGAGCACAGGCTCCGGACGCGCAGGCCCAGCGGCCATGGCCCACGGGCTTAGCCGCTCCGCGGCATGTGGGATCTTCCCGGACCAGGGCACAAACCCGTGTCTCCTGCATCGGCAGGCGGACCCTCAACCACTGCGCCACCAGGGAAGCCCTATCATTCATGACTTTTAAGTGTTGTCTATGAAATCTTTACATACCACAAAGTTACAAAGATTTGTTGTATTATTTCCACTATTGCAGTTTAACTTTTATGTGTAGGCGTATGATCCTTTTTAGTTCATTTTGGCACATGGCATATGAGGTAAGGGTCAAGGCATACTTATTTATTGTCTGTACAGATGTCCAGTTGTTCTAGGACCACCTGTTGAACAGATGACCTTTCTCCACTGACTCATAGTGCATAGTAAGGATCAAATGAGCTAATACATGTGAAGTGCTTAGACGATTGCCTGGTACATAGTAATTGCACAATAAGCATTTACTGCGGTCTTTGGCATCTACATTCCGTCTTGTAAATTCGACCTTTTGTCCAGCGTTGCACACTGTTCTCCTGAAATACTTTCTTTACAAAGTCCTTTAGAGAAAGTCTTTTGATGATCTGTTTTCATTAGTCTAAAAATGTCTGTATTTCACCATTCTTGCAAGACTTACTGTGAATAGAATTTGAGGTTGACAGCTGCTTTCTCTCAGCACAATCGAATATACTATTTCTCCATCATCGGAAACATCTTCCAATATCTGAAGAGAAGAGCAGCAAGCCTTTCCTTTGTGGTGATCTGTCTTCTCTCCCTTGTTCTTTTATTCTCTCTCTTTCTCTCTCTGTCTTTCTTGTGTGGATTTATTTTTATCTGGAGTCATTAGACTTTCTGGGTCTGAGGCTTAGGGTTTTTTTTTTTTTTCCTGCTTTTATCTTTTAAGTGCTTCCTCTCCTTTATTCTTTCCATTTTCTTTATCTAGAATTCCATTTAGACATATCAAACCTATGCATTTTATTTTTCATTTCTCTCTCATATTTTCTCTCTCTGTCTCTCTAGCCTGCTTTATGGGGAAGTGCTTCACATCTAACTTTCAGTTTAATACTTCTTTTATCATCTATGTCTGCTTTTACGTGTACTCATCCGTTGGGGATTTTTTTTTTTTTTTTTTTTTTTTTTTTTTTTTTTTCCGGTACACGGGCCTCTCACTGTTGTGGCCTCTCCTGTTGCAGAGCACAGGCTCTGGACGCGCAGGCTCAGCGGCTGTGGCTCACGGGCCCAGCTGCTCCGTGGCACGTGGGATCTTCCCGGACCGGGGCACGAACCCGTGTCCCCTGCATCGGCAGGCGGACTCTCAACCATTGCGCCACCAGGGAAGCCCGGGGATTTTATTCCAAGGGAAATGTTCTGTTTCCAGAAGTTGTATTTGAATCTTTACCAAGTTGGCTTGGTTATTTGTGAGAATAAATTATGCCTTGCTCATATATACTATTTTCTCTTTTACTGCCTCAAACATTTAATCCTACTTCTTTTATTTAGTATCACAGAGTTCCGAAGGCTGAATCTCTTAGCTAGTAAAGATCTGACTCCACGACTCTTTGTTATTTCTTTTCTCACTCATGGTGGTTTGTTTCCTTGTGTGTGCACGTGTGTGTGTGTGTGTGTGAGAGAGAGAGAGAGAGAGAGAGAGAGAGAGAGATTTGATTAAGAGTTCATCATATTCTGGCCACTATCTGTGAAGTGTCGTTTTGAGTTCAGCATGCGAATGTACTGAGGTTTTGCACCCTTCCAACCCAGGAACACGCTGTGATCAGAAGGCAAGTCAGCTCAAAATTTAAAACCACATAAAGTAGTTGTGGTTATAAATGAATTCTCAGGTAGATTTTTCTCGCCAGAGCCAAACCCAGATGGATTAATGCCATTTGAATCTCCCCACATTGGCAAGAAGATTTCTTTCTAGTCTATTTTTTCACAGAAGGTGTAGCTTATCAAAGTTCCTGGCTCTTTGTGTGAAGTTTCCTTTCTAAATCTCCATTTTTCTGTGTGTCAAATTCCTGTCTCCTCTGACCTACGTGGACCTGAAAGCCCAGTCACCTTGGATCACAGAGATCCTCACACATTTGAGGGTAGCAGAAGCTTCAGTGTCATTTTGTGGCTTTTTTGTAGCAAAAAAAATGTTCTCAGTTTCCAAACTTGCTCTGCCCTTATTGTCTCCAATCCAGTAAGTTGGGTAAAGCCTCCAGCATACTGAGCCCAAGTACTAAAACTTATAACTGATTCACATCTAAGTGATAACAGCTAGTAGCTAGTCAACCTTTCCAGAAGCATTTGGATCTTAGACTAGGAGTGTCTTAGCCTGAACCAAAAAAAAAAAGGTCTCTAATGAAGACGTTTCTATAGATACATTTGAGGGGAAGGAGATTTCTGGAACCCACACATTTTACCAGCTAATCCTTGTTGTGCAAGGAACGTTTCATTGGAGCCATCGCATTTCTTTTTCACATGTGCTGTGATGGAGATCATGGCACCTCTCCTTCAAATGTTAGCTTCTTCACTAATCTGTTCAATCAGTAAATATTTATCAAGTGCCAGCTCTGGGCCAGGCACTGAGCTGGAATAATGATGAGAAAAGTAGTGCTTGGTTCTTTCTCTAATGAAGGCTTTGGCCTTGTGAGGAAACAAAGAGCCTGATAATCACATAGATAGGAAAAAATGTAAAAGGACCCCTGAGAGATGCTTTGAAGTAGACGTAGCTGTGCTAGGAGAGCCGTGATGACAGATCCCAGGGTCAAAACCCGCTCCTTGGGAAGTGATGCTAGTGGCAGCATGGGAAGAGAGAGGGAGTCTGGTGAGCGCGTAAAGAGGGTGGCTGATGTGAAGGGAAAAGAAAGAGTGATGGAAATGATGCAGCCAAGGCAGCTGGGTCACGAGGGGAAGACGTTCCTCTATTTTCAGTCTCTTAATCAGGAGACAAGTATTCGGCTCTACACTAGAGGAAAGGGCGAAGGGAAAAAAAACGTCATGGTTAATGTCACCAGGACTTCCTTTCCCGTGAAAATAATTTAGTTGTCTTAGCCATGTCTTAGCCTTGGCTGTACCATGACACCCCATCTTGCTCTCTTTTAAAATATTAAAAGATATTGTGAACCTAAAATTAAAGGAATCTGATCAGTCAGTCAAAAATCCTTTCATATTTTCTCACATGCAAATTCTGCAAAAGAAGCCAACTGAAACTTTGCAGAGAAAAGCTACTTGGATACATTTCATTCCTCAAATACTGTGCAATCGAAGGGTCTGTCTCTCTCGTTCAGCATCAGTCCTGGTCCAAATGGTAGCCAAAACGGCTCATCAACTAGTCCACTGAAAAAAAACCTAACATTTAAGGATAAAGGAGCACGAATTTTACAATCATCGTGCATTTATCCATTCTTTTAGTTAGTGACAATAGCTCAGTAACTACTATGTGTCGGGCTCTATTCTCTACCCTAAAAAGGAAAGTTAATTAACTTCCAATAGTTTTATTTTTATTAGCAAATTTGTCAAGGTCTGCCAGAGCTGTCATCCCTCCAATAACAGCTTGTACCAAATTCCTTTCATCCCCTGTTTGGTGAAACAGCAAACGAATAGACACCAAGAAGACAGAAGCCAAAGCAGAGATAACTGCTTATGTTGAATTGCGTTATTCTGAGACAGAGCAGGGACATTTCGGGCCAGCACAGAGGTAATTAGTGGCTGGTCATGGACACCCGAGTATTGTATCAATCTGAGTTCTGTGCTTGTCTCACTTTGGGAAATGGCTCAGAAACAACCTACATGCCTGTCAATGCTCTGTGAGCAAAATTTTGCACAGGGCAAGGGGAGAGAGTAAATATCACAAAAGTGGTCACTTCCTGGTCCACAAATTTCAATAAGTTTCCTCCAGATGGACTCCAGCCTCACCTTATTTTTGTACAAGAAATTAGCTGAAATTAATATATGGGCTGACAGTTCAGCTTCAAGTCAAAAGGAAGAGATGCCAGGAACAAATACTGGCTTAAAAAACACAGAAAGAAACAGTTACGTCTCTACATTCCTACTGCATTTTTCTATTTTTTGTACCCAACCGAGACGTAGAAAGTGTGTGCACTACAGGTGTGGTTCCACTGCAAAAGCACATTTGGATTTACCCACTTATTTTGCAGCTGTAAGTTGCCTAAATTCCAACATCTTCAATCCTGGCTATTGATTGGGGCTGAATATGGACTTAGCTTTTATAAGGAGAAGTCATTTCTGTCCATGACAATCTTATGTTATCGTACAGTTAAATCTATCTACTATTTTTTTTCCCCTTGGCCATAAAGAGAAATCACAAACACATCATTTCTGATTGTCCTCAGGAAACGTGGAGCTGACTGTTCCCTGGAAACATTCAAACAGAGAACGTTCTTATCGGCAGTGAATCGTTTCTGTGGAGTCATCCCTGGGTGCAGGGGAAGGGCATGGAAGACCCCCTCAAATCCCATCCAGCAGCAACCTTCCTGGTAAGTCAAATGGAAGCATCTTTCCTCTAAGCTGCCTAGTGAGAAAAGCAATAAGCCGCGACTCCTATGGTGATTCCAGAAATGGAATAGCTGCCCACAGAGCGCTGTTGTCTGTCTCTCTAGGAGTGTCGCCTGTCGCCTTTGTAGGAATTTGCAGTAATGCAGATAACTGCAAAGAGGCAAATGCTTACCAGGATTTTCCCTGCCACAAAGCCCTGGACCTTGGCAAGATTATTTTCCTCCCACAGTGATGAAATAGAGTATTAAATGCATATCTCAAAATGAAAAATACGATAACAATCCCTTCTTAGCTGGCTGTTTATAGAAACTTTTCATTCTGGGTTCATTACTGATCTTTTCTTTCTCTTTTAATTGAAGGCAGATAAAATTAGAGATGCATGAACCCATGGCAGAGAATGTCTCTTTCCATGAAAAATGGGAGATCTAAAACTCATATCAAACAGAAAACACTTTCAGATCACAGATAACATCTCTTACCAATTTGTATCTCCATAAGCTAAAAGAATGGCAGATATAATCACTTATAAATGATATTGACCAGTGGACAGAAATGTTATTAAAGAGAGACAAAGAAAAAAGGTTGGGAGAGATGGAGACACTTTTCACTCGGTGGTTCGTATTTGACAAGAGTCTCTAATATAACACTTGTGGGAGCTGGAGGTGAGGGGGCTGGACCACCTCCCAAGGTGTCGAGGTGTCGCTGGAGTCGTTTGAAGTGTCCAGTCCCTGAGACACGTAAAATCATAGAGAAGCAGACTTTGGTAGGAGTTGTGGAGGAGTTAAAAAGCCAAAAGCTCAGTTTGGGAAGTTAATTTAGAGACGTCTATTAGCGACACGAGTGGAGTGGGCGTGGTTGGAAACAGGAGCTCTGGGGAGAGGGCGAGGCTGGGGATAGAAATCTGGGAGTTGCTGGTGTGTAACACACACTTAAAGGTGTGACCCCGAATGCAATCATCTTAGGAAGGAGAGAGACTACTGACGGGAGGTGGGGACATTTATCGCTGAGATGAGGAGGAACCGGGGAAGGAGACCAAGAAGAAGCATCAGCCAAGGGAGGCAAAGAACTAGGAGAGATCGGAGTCAAGACAAGAAAGAGCCTCAAGAAGCAAAGAGCAATCAGCTGTGCCATGTACCGCTGAAGATGAGTGAAGGGGACCCTTGGCTTTGGAAAGGCGGGGCTGGCTGGTGGTCTTGCTGAGAAGTGTTTTTCCACCGGCTCACCGGGGACCATGCCTGAAAGAATTGGAGGCGGAAGACAATAAAAGAAGAAAGATGGAGAGGGTTGAGTACACATGGACATTTCAAGAGGGGACCCAAGCAGGCAACCGGATGCAGACACTAAGTTGGCCACGGATGAACCATTATTGTAGAAAATTGGCCCACTGGAAATTGGTGATTCACGAGGTCCATTTGATGTGAAGACACAAATACTGTCCAGGAAAAAACGGGTGGAGAAGTTCTCAAAAGAATTATTCAGTATTCTCGCATCTGAAACACAGCCATGGTGAAACCAACCACAGACAACAGGGTTGAGTTAGAGGGTCTCCGACATCAGGATGTAATATTCAGATGCAGATAGACACTCAGCTGAAATGATACTAAAAATTAGTGAAAGCAGAGAAGTTAAGCAAGATGGCCGGGGCAAAGTGAATTTGTCCTGAAAGAAATTTCAGTGGGGGGCTTCCCTGATGGCGCAGTGGTTGAGAATCTGCCTGCTAATGCAGGGGACGCGGGTTCGAGCCCTGGTCTGGGAAGATCCCACATGCCGCTGAGCAACTGGGCCCGTGAGCCACAACTACTGAGCCTGCGCGTCTGGAGCCCGTGCTCCGCAACAAGAGAGGCCGCGATAGTGAGAGGCCCGCGCACCGCGATGAAGAGTGGCCCCCGCTCGCCGCAACTAGAGAAAGCCCTCGCACAGAAACGAAGACCCAACAAAACCAAAAGAAAAGTAAAATAAATAAAAGAAATGCATTTCCATTTAAAAAAAAAAAAAAAAGAAAAGAAATTTCAGCGGGGCTGAGTTCTAAAAATCAGGGCCAAATTTGTACTTCCAGTTCTGTCAATGTTAAGGAAACATGAATCAAAAAGTTAAAAGTTTGGTGTGATACTCCCTCTAAGAGGATAAACCTATGTGGGCCTACAGAAAGCAGATGCCTATCAGATGAGGTTGAAAGTCACAGGGCAAGATCCTGCCAACAAAATGTCCAGGGTACAAATCATAAATGTGAACTTGGACTCGTTGATTTTTCTGGACTTTGAAGCACTTGCTGGAAGGGTTAATACCTTAACCTCTTACCAGGGAAAATCTGAGCGAGGGTTAGTCTTACTCTGGTGGGAACTTTTTGTAGCTCATACTAATTCCCCAGGGAAGAGGTTAATCTGGAAGGAAAGAGAGGACAGGACGTGAATCTGCCACGGGTCTCAGCGCTGCTGAAGGCGGGTCGGTCCTCCAGTGGCTGCCCCCTCCTCAAGGTTTGGATGTGGCCGGAAAGCAATGAAGCAGACAGTCACCAGGGAAGCTGAGTCAAAGCACAACAAAGTCACCAGGGATTTCAGTGACAAAGTACAGGAAAAAGAAATGTTGTTTGTGGTGTGGTGAAACGCACAGCCTTCCAGCTGGATATTCCCATGCTTTGAAACGAAGCTGCCAGGAAACAGTTAACTTTGCATATCATTCAATGAGATGACTAGGGAATCTTCACAAATAAGAAATAGAAGAATAATGTTGTTCATCCTTTGTTGTTTGTTTTGCTTTTAAAATTGTGATGGAATTTTATTTGAGGCTTAGGAAGAAACCTTGGATTAGAAAGAGCTAGCATGCAGCAGGTATAACGCCTTTCAGGGAAAATCTAATATCCCATACCTCATAATAAACAAATACATCTTGCTTCTAAAGGGAAAAAAAAAAAAAACCCTGAATTGTTTATTTTGTCTATGGGGATATTCAATCCCTAGACCCTTTTCTTTTTGAGCATCTGTGTTTTCCATCACCTTCAACACCCATCTTGATTTTTCTCTTTGACTTCAGTGATTCTTCCTGGTTTTCCATTACTATATCCAACTTTCACTTACTTTTCTGCATTCTGGTTTCACCCGAAACCTCTGATGCTACATCACCTGGTTACACTAACTATAAGTTATGCTCCGTGCTCGGCGCAGGAGCTGCAAATAACACTTCTATCCTGTTTATACTTATTTTGATCTATAAGGCAGGCAGTTTCATTACTTTTGTTTGTATAGAGTGTCTATTAAATGCCTACATTACTTAGATTCCTCTACTCTACCTTGATGAAAGCACACTTTGGGGGTAATTCCTATCCATATGTTTCTTTCATTTTACAGGACTCTTTCTTCATTTAGGAAAGATTAAATTTACATCAAAATGTGGGAGAAACAAATTCTTTAAGAACAGCAAAAAGCAAAGGCAAGACAGTATGTCTGGATCTTAGAAGAGTCAACTATTCCTATATTTTAATTTCACGTTTTGTTTTTTACCTCATATTTCGAAGGGTAAAATATACCCTCTAGCTTGAGACTCTAGTTTCCTTTACATTGTATGGTAATTCCTTCCGTTTCCACATTGCTTTCCGCATTCTTCCTGATTTCTTCGTCTTCTAAAAGGATGCATTTTACAGTTTTGTTATTTTAAAGGTTTCTTTGTGTTTGATAAGTTCTCTTTCAAGATTATCATCTGTCTCTTCCATCTTGCTGGTTTCCTGTCCATCTCTCAACACACATATTCCTGTAGGAGCTTCGGAGCCATAGTTTTACATTCTGTCTGGGCTTCTTACCTGGACACCCAACTGGCTTGACGTACCAGGTCCGAATAATGTCATCATTTCGCTCCCAATCTAGTCACACGCTGATTTCCTTAGATCGGTCAGTGGCCACACAGGGAGGGTAGCTGGCCCAGGGCTGCCACAACGACCACCAATGAGATACACACACTAAAAGCAGTGTTTGCCTCTGGGGTGAAGCAAAGAACGCAGCCTTCAGAAATAGGGGCTCTTGGCCTGGGGGACGGTCTTAGGTAACGTGATACCATGGGAAGTACGGGGAGACTCCCAACCTAGAAAATAAACTCCAGGTGAATTCCAACTTAGTTCCCATCCTACTTGTCTCCTGACATCACCGAATGTGACATCCTTAATGTGGATCTTCATTTCTTCCCAGGAATCCTTGCTGTAAATGAGAAAACAGATGACACCTAGGAATTGATCCACCTTAGACTGTTATCTACAGACATTTACACATAAGAATCAAAGCCTAAGAGCAAGAGGTCAAATAAAAAAAAAAAAAAACCCTACAAAAACAAAATTAATAGAGTGGGAAAGAAAAACCCTGAAATAAATAGGCTTCCTCAGAAAGTGAGATATAATCCATTAAAAAAGAAACCAGGGCTTCCCTGGTGGCACAGTGGTTGAGGGTCCGCCTGCCGATGCGGGGGACGCGGGTTCGTGCCCCGGTCCGGGAGGATCCCACGTGCCGCGGAGCGGCTGGGCCCGTGAGCCGTGGCCGCTGGGCTTGCGCGTCCGGAGCCTGTGCTCCGCAACGGGAGAGGCCACAACAGTGAGAGGCCCGCATACCGCCAAAAAAAAAAGAAACCAAGGAGGGGGAGGAGCAGGAGGTAAAGGAAGAAGAGAAGGAAAAGAAGAAACAGATGGAACAAAAGTTGTTAATAGGAAGAAAAGAAATCTCTCAAGGGTTTTTGTTTTGGAGCTCTAAAATATTGCTGTGGAAACAAAAGACTAAAGATTTAGTGAGTGGATAATAAAGGGTCTTGGTGAGAAACTAATTTGTAAAGAGGAAACGTGTGTGAAGGAAATAAAAGGTGGGTATTGAAAAAAACATTGAAATATGGACAATAAATTTATAAGTTCTAAATCCACCTCTAGGAGTTCTAAAAGCCGGGTAAAAAGGTATGTAAATGATGAAAACATCACAGAAACTTATAGAAACATAAAATAAAACTTAAAAGTGCAGAGGAACGAAAGGGTCTGTCCACAGGGTGCAGAGCAGAGTAAATTCACATGCTCTGCAGAGTCTAACTATATGGCAGATAGTAGGATTAGGAAAACAGAAAGCAGCTGCTAAGAAATTATTTCTGAGTACTTAGAGGCCTAATGTAAAAATAATTGTCATCTGGAACTAAAATGCCACTGGATTTTAAGGAAACACAGGAGGTGGCTGAGTTGGAAGGAAAAGTAAAAGCATGTCAAAAATAGAGTCTTTCAGTGTGCAGCGGGGAGAGACACAAAGGAATATGTAACCAAAACATATTTTGTATAAAGCTTCTGAAAACAATAAACAAAAGGAAAACAACTCAATAGAAAACAACCAGGCAAATAGTATACAATCACAATTCACAAAAGTCCAAGGGCCAACGAACAAGTAGTTAAAGAAACAAAAATCATATAAAAAGTGACGAAATAGTACTTTTTGTTCTCCGGATTTCAAAACTTACAAATTATACTGCTTAACGCGTATTAAGTGCTTACTGGGTGCATGGTCCTGGAGTGAACGCTCCAAAGACATGACCTCACTCAGTGCCCGCGCTAAGCCTGCGTTATTTATATGAACAGCCCATCTGTGTGGATAGGAACGCTGCAGCGAAGATTGTGGAGATTTTCCACTCCTCCAGACATCCTGTCACCTCCTCTGCACAGCTGAAACTCTTGGAAGCCAACTCAGAACGTGTTACATCCACTCCTCACCTCCTTTTTCTTCACTCATCAATTTACAGCAGTCTTTTTCTCTACCTCCAGTGAAATTTTTATTTCCAAGCAAACCACTATTTTATTGTTCTGATTCCTACATTTCAGCCTCATCTTTACTGGTATCTACAGCTGTTTGACATTGTGTTTTTCTTGAAGGACCTTCCTCCCCGACTCTGTCCCAATGTTTGCATGTTTCTCTTGACCCTCTTTGCTCAACCCCTCACCCCCGCCTTTCCCTCTTTGCCTTGTCCCCCACCTCCCAAGCCCCACAGTGCTCTCCAAGAATTCGTTTTAAACAACTTTCCTTAAAATACACAGACTCTTTCAGACAAACATATTATTATATGAAATAGAAAATGAATATGCACTGGGGCTTCCCCGGTGGCGCAGCGGTTGAGAGTCCGCCTGCCGATGCAGGGGACGCGGGTTCGTGCCCCGGTCCGGGAGGATCCCACGTGCCGCGGAGCGGCTGGGCCCGTGGCCACGACCGCTGAGCCTGTGCATCCGGAGCCTGTGCTCCGCAACGGGAGGGGCCACAGCAGTGAGAGGCCCGCGTGCCGCAAAAAAACCAAAAAGAATATGCACAGAAGACAATTACATTTCTTAAGATAAAAAAATAAGTATGGCAGCTATGACCTTAGGCCACAAAATCAGACTATCTCGTATTAAACTTGTTTATGTTCAAAAATATACTCTTAACTATGATGGTTGTTTTGGTATAAATGGGGCTAGAAAAAGAATACAGCACAGTAACTTCCTGACTTGTACCAGATAATAATCTAGTAAATACTCCAAGAGAAAGAAACTAAAAAACAGAAGCAAGATTTTATCTTGTTAAAATCATGAAACACTCAATTTACCTCCATTTTTTTCAAAACTGGTCATGGAATTGAATCACAGTCTTTTTAAAGGAACGCCTCACTGGACCATCTAATACTATATAGTGCAGCAAAAGTTCAGAAATAACAGAAGTAAAAACAATAAATCACCAAATAATAGTTAATCAAAGTTTACTGTGCACACACCAAAGAGACGGTGTGCGTCCAGGGAGCACACGCCAACCAAAACAAGGAAAGAAGCTCTGGGGTGTGTTGTTATAAAGCAGCTTATATAGTGAAAAGCAGTGACTGCTTATTCTTCACGGTGATTGATTATAATAGTAGAATTTTCTTAAATGATAGGAAATCGGTTAGTGTTATCTCATATGAACCTTGGGGAACGCGGGTTTTCCTCATGATTTACAGAGACATAAACAAGAAATGACCCGGGTCAAGGTAGTCTTGCAAAATAAGCTAAATTAAGCTTTGTTTGTATGACTAAAATGGTATTGCACACTCAGGGAATTTTCGAGGCTGGTCGTCATTGGTTTTTTATTTTAACACCTGCAATCCAGCATTCTTGAATGCTATCTGTATAGGTAGCAAGCTTCAGAGGCTTTAGAATCTTGTCATAAATTGTTGACTTGCTTAGATCCATATAATTGAGATAAATAATATCTCAAAACAAACACAGCAAAGGGTAATCATTGCTTCTGTCATTGATTGAACCCCAGGTTAACGGTTGAAAAAAGATTGAGAAATATTAGACTCTATTGTTCCAGAGGTGCCGACAATAAATAATATTTTACCATCAAACTGCAGATTCTAGAACTGTGTTTAGTGTTTTTAAATCCCCAGTATTAAATATGAGGATTCAAGAAAGAGAAATTAAAATTCCCAGAAATTCTTTTTTTTTTTTTGGTGGTACGCGGGCCTCTCACTGTTGTGGCCTCTCCCGTTGCGGAGCACAGGCTCCGGACGCGCAGGCTCAGCGGCCGTGACTCATGGGCCCAGCCGCTCCGCAGCACGTGGGATCTTCCCGGACCGGGGCTCGAACCCGCGTCCCCGGCATCGACAGGCAGACCCTCAACCACTGCGCCACCAGGGAAGCCCCCCAGAAATTCTTAATATTAAAACTTACTCTTCATTTTTTGTAACTCTTTATTTTTGTATCTTAACATAACAAGTGACTGTGATGCTAATCTGTGGCAGAATTTCACTAAACCTTCTAGAGTTTTCTTTAAAAAAATTATAACTATGTAGAATATAATAAAAGCATGGCTTATTAACAAATAGATTTTGATGTATTTAAAAGTACTAAAAAACAAATATTCAAACAGTAAAAATATTTGGAAATATAGAAATGATCTCTACTCGATAGAGACATCGATTGGCTATAAAGGCAGTAATAGCAGGGAATATTGATACTAAAAACAATTTTGTAAAAATTGAAAGCTAATACTACAAATATTTAATATTAGAAGATTTCATTACCTTAAGTACAAAGGATTCATTGCCCTATCCTATAATGTTGATCTTTGTTTCATGACAAATATCCCAGGTATAGAAAATGTCCCATTTTGCGTTGAAGTTGGTGAAAAAGAAACATTGGTGAGAGAAATTAAAGAAGATCCAAATAAATGAGGAGCTATATACCGTCTGACTTCAAGACAATATAAAGCTGTAGGAATCAAGACAATGTGACTTTTCGGGCATGAAGAAGAGCAAATAAATTAATGGAACAGTATAAACAGGACATACAGCCCAGAAATAGAAACAAACTTAGTCATTTGATTTTCAGCCAAGGTGCCAGAGCAATCCAAAGGAAATTGAAAGTCTGTTTAAAGATGGTGATGGTAAATCTGCACACCCATAGGAAAAAAACACAAAGGAGCAAACTTTGATCCATGCTCTACCATGTACACAAAGTTATTTTGAGCTTGATTAACCTAAATATAAAAGCTGAAGTTATGAAGACTTTAGAAGAAAACATAGGAGAACTTCTTCATGACATGGAGGAGGAACAGCCTCTTGGCCAAAGACACAGAAAAAGCCATAAACATCACGGGAAAACAGCGATAAATTATACGTCATCAAAAGTAAACGCACCGACACATCAAAATACATCCTTAAAAACACATGGCATGCCACAGAATGAGAAAATATTTTCAAAAAACGTGTCTGACAAAGGATTGGTATTTATAATATATAAAAGGTTCTTATAATGCAATAAACAGTCAATTATAAGATCTTAACAAAAGATTTGGACAGACACTTCATAAGGAAAGAAATACAAATATCCAATGAGCATATGAAACATCAGAGGACATTAAGTAAAGGGGAATGAAAATTAAAACCATAGCAAGACTGTTTGCAGGAATGTAAATTGATACAGCCACTACGGAGAACAGTATGGAGGTTCCTTAAAAAACTAAAAATAGAACTACCATGCGACCTAGCCATCCCACACTACTGGGCATATACCCTAAGAAAACCATAATTCAAAAAGAGTCATGTACCAAAATGTTCATTGCAGCTCTATTTACAATAGCCAGGACATGGAACCAACCTAAATGTCCATTGACAGATGAATGGATAAAGAAGATGTGGCCCATATATACAGTGGAATATTACTCAGCTATAAAAGGAAACGAAACTGAGTTATTTGTAGTGAGGTGGATGGACCTAGAGTCTGTCATACAGAGTGAAGTAAGTCAGAAAGAGAAAAACAAATACCGTATGCTAACGCATATATATGGAATCTAAAAAAAAAAAAAAATGGTACTGATGAATCTAGTTGCAGGGCAGAAATAAAGATGTAGACATAGAGAATGGACTTGAGGACACAGGGTGGGAGGGCGAAGCTGGGGTGAAGTGAGAGTAGCATGGACATATATACACTACCGAATGTAAAATAGATAGCTGGTGGGAAGCAGCCACATAGCACAGGGAGATCAGCTCGGTGCTTTGCAATGACCCAGAGGGGTGGGATAGGGAGGATAGGGAGGCTCAAGAGGGAGGGGATATGGGGACACATGTGTGCATATGGCTGATTCACTTTGTTATACAACAGAAACTAACACGGTATCGTGAAGCGATTATACCCCAATAAAGATCTATTAAAAAAAAATAAATAAGTAAAATGGAGAACCAACAAGGACCTACTGTATAGCACAGGGAACTCTGCTCAATATTCTGTAACAACCTAAACGAGCAAAGAATTTGAAAAAGAACAGGTACATGTATATGTATAACTGAATCACTTTGCTGTACACCTGAAACTATCACAACACTGTTAATCAATATTTGCAGGGCAGGGATAGAGACACAGGCGTAGAGAATGGACAAGTGGACCCGGCGGGGGAAGGGGAGGTCGGGACGAATTGGGAAATTAGGCTTGACATGTGCACATACACTACCATGTGTAAAACAGAGAGCTAGTGGGAACCTGCTGTACCGCACAGGGCGCTCAGCTCGGTGCTCTGCGGGGACCTAGATGGGTGCGATGGCGGGGGGGGGGCGCGGGGGAGTGGAAGGGAGGTCCCAGCGGGAGGGGATATAGGTATACATACAGCTGATTCACTTCGTTGTACAGCAGAAACTCACACAACATGGTAAAGCCACTATACTCCAATTTAAACAACTGTACTCCAATATAAAATAAAAAGTTAAAAAACTAGCTCATGGTATGTGCTGATCTTGTCTACGACATAGCCTCTCTTGACTTCGTTTTCCCCATGGTGTCTATTTCGTAGGGCTGTGGAGAAAAGGAGCTAAGATGCCTCATCCAATCTGAGGACAGGTGAACATGCGCGCACGTGCTAAGATCATTGGGTATTAATACCACCTCCACGATCTCAGAGAGCTCTTCCATGAAGAGCAGCTCCAATTCTGCGAGATTCTTCACAAATATAAAGTGTAGCTGTGGTTTATTCGTGCTTGTCAAGCCCATGATCTCTTGCCTCCATGGCACCCCAAACCGAGGCTGGTCAAGCATGGGGACCGAGCGTGGAAAAGAGAAGAAAAAGCAGATCAGATGGAGAGTTTAGGTTTAGGCCTGGGTTTCAGAAAGTAAGCGCTCTGTCCAGGAGCCGCCCAGGGAACGCGGTGACCTTCTATTATGCTACATTGTATTTCATGGCGTCATTCCTGAGACTAAATTCTCTAGTGACATTTCATTTAGAAAGCAAGTCGCCTGAGTTGAACCTTGTCCATACGCACGCATCCGGTTTCAAAGAACACGGTCCCTTATTTACACTTTCCAAGTGACAGAGTAGGTGGCTTTAGCACAGGCCATGGAACGCCTGGAAGTTACAAAAGCTGCCGCCTGTGCTTCAGACAAAGGCAGCTGTCGAAAGTTCTCGGGATTACGCAAACTCTCTGCCACTGTCGGGCCTCCTCAAACAGCCAGTATTTAGTATGTGAAAGGTTGCCTCAAAATGAGCACTGATTTCACCCCCAGCAGTGAAGGACAGGACCCCCACGGGAGGCCAGAGGCAACAAGGATGTTCTGTCTGAGCCCAGGTCACTCCGTAGAAGGTTGCAGTCAGGACCGGTCTGGGCTGACATTTCAACACGAGAGACCTGAGACACAGCTACCTTTCTTCCTTTACAGAGTGTAACCCAAGTACACTCGCTCAAAGCACCGCTCTGAAAACACCCAGCAGACATTTTCCCGTTCCTTTGGCGGTGGGACTCTATAATTAAGCGCCCCCCGCCCCGGTTCTGTCTGTGATCAGAGATCGGCAGCCGGTGTTTAGCCCTGTGCTGTGAGGACGCCCAGCGCCAGGCCTGTGTCCCTGCTGGGGGGAGGGGGAGGCCCTGGTGTTAAATCACCCATCCCCCCTCGTCCAGGCCTCTCCCTGCGGTGGGTGCTTGTGAGGACATCAGCCTCGGGAGGTATCAGGGTGCGACACTCTGTCAGCGGACTTTAAAATAAAGATGAAGACACAGCAGGGCTGTCTGTCCACCGTTTCAGGAGAGGAGATAAAGCTGTCTCTTTCGTGGTTCAGTGGAAAACGTGTGGCAGTAACCGTTGGGGGGGTGTGATGAGTGCAGGCTCCAGAATGTTCTGTGCAAACCCCTTGGCCTCAGGACCCACTTTCCCTCAGGGTCAGTGGTCCCAGGGGAGGTTGCTAGCAAGCCATGAAGACAGGTCTTACTCTGTCATCTACGGCGGGCAGACTCTGAGGTTACCTGGGTTATTTTCTTCAGGAGTTCTCAAAGCCTTGAAAATGCTGAGTATAGGATGCTGCCGAAAGGCGGCTGTAGAACATCCAGCGCCACTGACGACACACGCTCCTCCCCACAAAGCACCCCGTGTGCCCTCAACAGCGCTGTGGACACACAGCCTCAAAAATACATGTGGAGTAGCTGATATAGTCCCAGTAACAGAAACAGGCTCCAGTCAGCTGGGACAATTGAAACCACAGGCTTCAGGCTGATTGCCCAGATCCCATGTGGGAGGCTGTCTCATAACCACGGGGGATGGGAAAAGCCAGTGTCCAGAGGACTGTCCTTGGGTGCGAGTGAGGTCACGTCTCCCTGGATGTCCAGGGAGTTAAGCCTGCGGTTGCACTAAGCACACAGGTAAAGAGGGAAAGGAACCGGGTTCTGACCCAGTCCCTGAGCCTGCGCTGCCTTGCAGCTGCCCACAGGGCCCCAGGCCCATGGGTCCATTGTCTGTCCTGATGGGAGGGATACTTCTGACTCCCTGGATAAAACCAAGTGCAGAGAAACGTTCAAAGGAGCCAGAGAAAATTAAATTCTCTCCTTGGACTTCTGTCTGTGTGATGGGGAGGACTCTGGGCTTGGCCTTAGGAGACCTACATGGTCATTTCCTGGTCTTTATGATGAGAAGATCACTTAAGAGAATCTCCAGGGTACCTTGAAGGTGAAAAATCTAAAACTCTGTGTCCGTATCAGACCACGTTTGCTTACCTTTGCCTACTCAACACCTTGTTGCTGTTTGTTGAGCGACAGTTACCCTGTGGTCCATTAGGGAAGGAGAAAAGGAAATAGAAAGCATGAGTTTTACAAGGAATTTCTAAGCTTCTCTGTGCAGTGCACTGTTCAGAGAAAGAGCTATAGCGACGCTGGCATGTTCCCCGAGGGCGTGACTTGGGTTAACACAGTGGCTCTTATAACGTCACCGACTCTTGTCTACAGCCATCGCCCTTTGGGGTGCTTAGGGAACAAGTAGGAATTCCCCCCTTTCCTTCCTTCCTTCCTTCCTTCCTCCCTCCGTCTCTCCCTGCCTTCCTTCTTCCCTGCCTTCTTTCCTCCCTCCCTGAAATAAAATGAATAAAATAAAGTGATAAAATAAACCTATAGGAAGTAATCAATTTCTTTCATGGCATTATTATGAAATTTTGTATGCTCTTGATTAAGGCTTGTGTCAGATTTCAATGCGAGTTGAAGCTCTGCACTTGATATAAGGCTCATATTTCTTCATCTCATATACTGTAGAGAAATAGGAATTATTACCCTCCTGATATGACAAAAAGTACTGGACTGAGTGTTCTAGGATTAGATTTCAGTGTGGCAAACGGCGCACCGCCTTACAGCTTCTTGGTAACAGCCATGTCCACAGAAACACACGATCACATTTACCCAAACACTGCTCCTAATGATCTCGGTTGCTGCTGATAGCAAAAGTTGGTGTTTCAGAATCACCTTTCATCTTGAGACTCAACTTCCTGTGAAATGTAAGTAGCCCCTCCACTCCCAAATGGCATTAGTGCGGCAGGATTAATACCTCACATGCTCTCCTTTGCGCTGGGTTGAGAACAATGTTCTCATGCAGTTGAACTGTTCATCTTGCTAGTTAATACGATTGCTATAACCTCCACAAATCGTGCGTCTTTCAGGATGCTCCCACCACCTTCCATGTTCCATCTTTTTTTTTTGTGGTTCGCGGGCCTCTCACTGCTGTGGCCTCTCCCGTTGCGGAGCACAGGCTCCGGACGCGCAGGCTCAGCGGCCACGGCTCACGGGCCCAGCCGCTCCGCGGCACGTGGGATCCTCCCGGACCGGGGCACGAACCCGCGTCCCCTGCATCGGCAGGCGGACTCGCAACCACTGCGCCACCAGGGAAGCCCCATGTTCCATCTTAATGGGTCTGACATTCAATTTTGTAAAGGGTTATTTCCAATTATTAGCAAAAAGATTTCTATTTCAGCATTTGATATCATTGCTGAGATGTGCTTACGAGGTGATAAAATAGGCATTCTGTTTCCCCAACAGTCTCTGTGAGGATGTTCTGTAATAAGACAGCCATTTCTGGATGGGTGTGCTCTCCGAGTGGCTCCGTACACCCGACTGACTTCAGAAAAGCAAACTGACTTCGATTCACTCATTAGGGAACAATATTCTACAACCCGTCAGAGAATAAAGAGCTTGAGTCATTGGATTCTGTTGCCAGAATCCAAATATCAGGACTATAGCTGGTGGATGCGTGCAGAGAGCAGGTGTCACTTCGACGAGGGCACTTGAGGAACTAACTACCAGATGCTCCTGATGCCTCTAAAATAGCCAGGAAATAATAAAAACTCTAAAAGCACGGTCACCGTTTGCTAGGGGATAGGATTTCCCATTACAGGTTCATTCTGTGGGGTGAGGGTCTCACGCCTTTGGAAGGGGTATCCTTACATCAGATCAGCCTTGGGTACCTGACTCTGAATGAGGTCAACTCTCCTTAGAAGAGCTTTTCCTGGAGGAGGCTCAGGAGAAGCACGGGGTTACTGGCGGGCATCTAAGGACCCAGAGCTCCCAGACCTAAAGCGAAAGGCCACCCACACCTTCTGACAGGATCCTGCTCTCACCCGGGGCAGCCTTATCCGGGGCTTCCTCGTGGCTGGAGAGAAAGCACCGTCCGGGGCTCCCGTGCCCACGAGGAGCTGCAGCTTTCCGTGACTTGCTGCTTCAATCGGAGGGCTTAACGGCCCCATGGCAGGAGGGCCTTTTAATGGGAACCGCTCCAAAAGCACTTTAAAGACCTCTTTAGAATAAATACTCTAGAGCTGAAGTGGCACTCAGTCCATCCCGCACAGTTGCACGTACACACACGCACACACGCACACACGCACACACAGTTACTCACCATTGTCCTATAATCAACCCCAGTAGTTGGCCAACTGTTCTAATAAATGCTGATGTTTGTCTACGCCCACACTGCTTGGCTCATGGCACACGGTTCTGACTCACCACTGCACCCCTGAGCCCAAGGCACCCACGTTTGCTGTGCAACCTAGAGGTTAGGGTCTGGGTCAGGTGGGCAGCACCTTGGCATAAAGGAGCACATCGTGTTGTGAGGGTGGAGGAGGCGAGGTGTAAGAAGAGCAAATAATTGACCAGAAAACCTCCTTCTTGCTTTTCGTTTGTTTGTTGGAAAGGAACCGTTAGGAAACATTTTAGCTGGCTGACTTCAAAGAGAGATTCGGGAAGCCAAAGGCCACTCAACAAAAATGTAGGATTCGAGACTGAGTTCGAGACCACAGCTGCCCCTCCTCCCCGGTCTCCTCACTAACCCTTCCTCCCTGGTCCCCATAACACTCCTGGCTCTGGTCCGGGGCCCTGTGTCCGCTCCGGGTTACACCAGGAACGGGCAGCGGTGTTTCATGCCAGGGCCCCGGCTCTGCGGCCGTTGCAGAGCTGACGCTATCGGAGCACGTGGCATCTGTGTTGGATAAACCACACGGCTTCTCATCTCACTGCTTTCTCTCAGCTCTGGCCTCTTGAGCCAGTGGTCTTTGAACCACGAGGAGCCCACCTGTCAAGTCAGAGCATCACGCAGGTGCCTGGCCCGGTTCTCAGAGCTGGGAGCTCAGGACCAGGAGGCCTGACGTCACTCCAGGTCACAGCCCACCTGCTGTCCACCGAGAAGGCGAGCACACCCATCACAAGCCTACCCTCGGCTCTGAACTTCTGGGGAGCACGAGGGACCCCCGGCAGCCTCTAATTTGGAGTCAAGGTGCTGAAAAGAATAGATGAGCAGTGAAGCACAGGCACATTGCTGTTACTAAAAATGCAGCCCTAAGCCTATGTCCTGTGGATGGCGTGTCCTACTGAGGGATCATCTTGGCTGTGGTTAAAAGTGACGTTCACTTCCTAACTCATTACAGGAGGCAAACATCGTCCTGATACCAAAACCAAAGCCATGACAAGAAAGGGAGGCTACAGGCTAATATCTTGCATGAGCATGGATACAAACATCCCCAACAAAATTCTAGGAAAACAAACCTAACAATGATTAGAAAGAATTACACACCACGACCAAGTTGGATTTACCCCAGATGTACAAGGCTGGCTCAGCACCCTGCAGTCAAGTCTTGTAACCCATCACGTCAACAGACTGAGGAAGCAAAGTCACGACTGTCAGTAGAGGCGCGACATTAATAATAGGGAAAATGCAATGGAGTGCGGGGAGACATTTGAAAATATAGGTTTTATAATCATTTAGTTAAAGCGAGGCCAGCAGACCAGGAGACGGTTGCCAGTGAACCATAGTTTGATACAGTTCCCGAGAAGCAGAGGGCGTTTCTCCTCCCTGAACCGTGGGAAGCACTGGAGTCTGTGAAGAGGCCGGAGCTGCCAGCAAGGGGCTTATTACAACTTCCATACAAAGGAACAAGCAAGGCAGGGTAGGCAGGCTTAGGAGCAGCCGGTCTCAGTGGTTCCGGTAGGCTCTGGGTCGTGGGACTGTCCCTAGCTGTGCAGGGCCTGCCGCGGTGTGATGAACTGTCGAGACTGGCGGGTCGGGGTGTGGACCCTGGACAGGGGCTGTGCAACTGGAAGGAGTCGTTTATTCTCCAGAACCGACCAAGGCTGGTGGAGGGCGGTGCTCTCTCCAGGGTCAACCAGGCCCCCAATGCCAGAGCATCCGATACAGGAAACAAGAGATGCAATCGTTAGAGGAACTCTCTGTACTTTCCACTCATTTTCCTGTAAACCTTAAATTGTTTTAAAAAACAAAAGCCTATTTTTTAAAAAAAGTAATGTACAACGAAAGACACATTTTAACAAATTAGTCTGGAATTTCCTCTGTGTTTCGGAGCTAAAAGAGGCACGTCATGCCTGGGCCTTTGCGTTTTATCCCCTCTCCCACATCTCTTTAAAGGGTGGTTGCTAGACCACGTGCCAAAGCTAGAATCCACCCTACCCTCCCTCCAAACTACGTAGCAAGGACTGAAGGGGCCTTTGATCCTTGAAAGATATAAGCAAATAAAAGTGGGGACCGATCCGGTTCATCTGTCCCATTTTTCTGGATTCCACATATATGCATTAATATAGGATATTTGCTTTTCTCTTTCTGACTTACTCCACTCTGTATGACAGTCTCTGGGTCCATCCCTGTCTCCACAAATGACCCAGAAATAGAGACACAGATGTAGAGAACAAACGTATGGACACCAAGCAGGGAAAGTGGTGGTGGTGGATGAATTGGGAGATTGGGGGTGACATGTAGACACTAGTATGTATAAGATCGATAATGAGAACCTGCTGTAGAGCACCGGGAACTCCGCTTCGCCGCACGCTAGAAACTAACACAACATTGTAAAACAACTCTACTCCAATAGAGAAGAAAGAGGGAAAAAGAAGTGTGGGCCGGGCGTGTGGTGTGGTAACAGGACGGCACTCAGGCTGCGTCTATAGGGGGTCTTCACTGGGATCCGTGATCAGAGAACCTCAGTGCAGCTCTTACAGGAAGGAGCAAAGGTGGGACACGGAGAGGACGCACCCCCTGCTGTCCCAGGTCTCCTAGACAAACGAGCTTCTCTCTTCCTTCTCGAAGTCTTGCTAGTTAATACTTCAGGTGAAACATTCCGGCTCCTACACACTTTGCAACGTTAAGTATTTAGCCTTTCCCCTCTTCCGCTCCCCTGCAGAGAGAGACAGAGACAGAGAGACAGACGATGGTATTTCTTTCCTGTGATTCTCGGCTCTGGAATCCCAGAGTTCTTAAAATCTCCTAATCTCTCGGCATTAACTTGGAAACCCTTTGGCTCGCAGAAATCCCTTTTCCGATGCGTTTCACACAGCCCTGCTCGCCAGGCAGGAAGAGGGGTTAAGAAGGTGGCTGACCGGCAGGTTCTGTTCTGCTGGGGTGGAATGTGTTTCCATTTGCTTCTTTTTGTTTTCAGAGAACAGCACTGGAGCCCGTGAATAAGACCCCTGTAATCCCTTCTTGGAAAAGTACATCTTACCGAAGGAAAATGACGGAATCTGTACAGGCCTCACTCCTTTCTGCTCAGAGAAGCCCATGTCCCTGAGGGAGGAAGATGTGGGTGTCTCTGAAGGGAAAGAAGGAGAAACCTTTAGCTACACTGCACCTTAAGGCGGGCTGCCTTCCTCCCAGCGGCTAGAGGGTCCTGAAAGCCTTTGTGGGTAAAAGCCCCTGAAAGTACTGACAGGCTCCAGTTCCGGAAGGATGATTAAGAGGAAAATGGAAATAGATATGGAAGGACAGGTGGGAAAAGTACAGGTCTCTTGTTAAAAACAGCTTTTTAAAAGATCAAGAAAAGAAGGGGTTCCAGGAATCAGGGCTCCCAGGAGGTGGGCGCTGGCCTCCTGCTGGGGCAGGAGAAGGTACCGGAGAGGCCCCTGGCATCGTGCAGGTATAGGGGGCCGCGCCTTCCTCTGCTCTCCCGTCCACTCCTGTTCATCTCACAGCGGGTGGAGGCATGCCCCGGTGCTGGACATGTGGACCTGGGCTCCCTTCTCCCTGCAATGCATTCTCGGTAAAAGGTGCCTCCTATAATCAGAAGCATTAGCTGTGCTCAGAATCCTATCAGATGGCAGCAGGCTCTTAATCCGTGTCTGAGGCTGAAGATTAATAACATTACAGACGCCTGGGTTGCGGTCCCCCATTCGCTTTCCCTGCGTTTGCTTGTCACGGCGAAGACCTTAGGAGGAGCTTTCCTTCTCCTGGAAAGCTCGGACCCCAGTGCCGCAGGGCTGGGTGGTTTCTGGGTCGATGCAGCTGCCCAGAAACAGGTGGTGGCCACTCCTCACGCCTGCAGGGACCTTTCCTTTCCTTCCATGAAGCGCTTCTATCTCCTGGAGTCGTCTTCATAGGCTTAGATGCATTCTGTGTTCATCGTTCATGAAATTCGGAAGGTGGAAGCCATCCTCGTGTCTTGGGCTACCCTGAAAGCAGAGGTGCTGTTGCTGGGAGACCAGGAACCCAATTCTTGGCTTCACTGATGGAGGGGGATACGGATGCCGTCCCGTGTACCCGGGATGGAAAACAACCCACGAGAACATTGCACGAGGGGACCCGGCCACGCAAGAGCGCTTGTGAAGGGAACTGAGAGCAAGGTGTTTGCAGCAGGGCCCCGGGGGCTCTCATCCGGCTCTTATTTGTGTGTTTCGTCTCCTCTTTTGATGGAAGAGAAGGATTTGAGAGAAGGGTAACTCCAGGAAGCTGCTTTTACCAAACTCGAAACTGGAACACTTTCCCAGGGAGTTGCAAGATACTTCAGGAGTTCCTGCTTTCACTTTTATTTTTGCGTTTTTGACATTTACCCTCATTTCAAAAATGTTCAATTAAAATACTCGGCGAAGACATTCTGTTCCTACGTCCCATTCCCTGCGACGGCAGGTCCCGGCTTCAGACCTGCAAGCTGAATTTTGCAGCGACCATTTTGTCTCCTAACAGCATTTAGTTGCTTTTATCTCCTTACTTTTGATTTAAAAAAAAAAAAAAGAATGTCTCTCTTCCACGTGAAATTTCATTTCAAAAAAAAAGACTGACGGCAGATGTTGAATCTGGAAGCTCTTCCACCAAGAATGACAAAAATAAAGAGTGATGCTGAAAGCTGCACTGCATGAAATCCTCTCTCTGCCATCCTTTCCCCAAAACCCTAACTGGCTCTTAAAAGATATTCTGAGAACAGAAATTGGGCATTGCCCGGACAGGCTTTTATGCAACGATCAAGCGATACCTCACCTCCTGCGTTTTCCAAATAGACAGCAGGGCTGTTTTCTCCAAAGTGAAAGAAAATATTGGCAAAAGTCTCACATCATCTGGTCATTTTCAAGGTCACTCACAGCCCTGTTATCTACTGCTTCCTGGTAGCCCGAGGGATGGGCTCAGAGGGCAGGAAAATATCCTTTAACCTTGGTCCGTAAAGGCATATCGCTGGACTTGGCCAGGTAGAGACAGGCAACCACAGACTTCTTTCTTGATGCAGATAAGGGGAGTCAGTCCCTTTGTTACCCGCTGGTGGCTGACGTTGGCATGTACAGCAGCAGGTAGGCGCTGGCACAGAGCAAACAGAATGGCCATTTTAAATGCTTTTGTGCGGTTGGGGCGCGTCCACAAATTGGAGTAGCGAAATCAAACCTCATGCATAGTAATGAGCCCAGAGGTCGAGTTTAGAGAGAACGCCCTCTTGGGTTAATGCAGACGGGCGGACGTGGGAACGACCTTGGAAGCAACACAGAGGTAGTGAGACAGAGAACAGCGGTGAGTGCAGGGGGGGGTCCTTCCAAAACGCTCTCACCCACTGTGTGTCGCTATCTGTGATGGAATGTAGGACAAGTCAGAACAGCTGCCTGCACTTCTCTTCGCCCTGATTACTTTCACCAAGGATGGAGATACATATGCTCATGGGAGACCTTGAGGGGTGGGGCAGACATCTCCCGATCGACAAGGATGATGACTTCACAAATGGAGAGAGACCCCAAAATGTCCCCCGACAGTGGATAATTCCATGAAAGTCCGCTGTCCAGGAACACTGAGGCCGACCTGGACCTGCGGAGCCGACAATCTCACGTTCACGTCACAGAGTGTGACAGCGGCAACAACGCATGCGTGATATCCTGGTTTCCATAGTAATCGAGGATTGGCTCTCCGATCCTTAATTGAAAATAATAATGGCCAACAGTTACTGAGCCCTCACTGAGTGCCGGCTGCTGTAACAGGTACCTTATGTACCTCTAATATCACAACACGACCACGAAGAGTAACTATTTTTATCTTCATTTTAGAGAATAGGAAGCTGAGACCCGGGAGGATAAATAAACCGCACAGCTAGAAAGAGGTGGAGAAGAATTACAAACCGAAGCAATTTCACTCTAAAACTCACGCTGTCAATCACTGCGTTAAATTCTCTGTCATCACGACTTTACAAACGACCCCAAATATATCTAAAATTACAAAAATTTGAAATGCTTTGACTTTGCAGTATTGCATTCTGATTTGATACGTCTCCAGATTATCTCCGTTACTGAATCTGGCTGCGTTGCGTTAGACGTTCACGAAAATTGAACAACGCTAGAACCTTGCGTCTCTTAAAAGAAACAAGCGAATACCCTCACTGACACCGTCTTAATCCTCCCTGAGTGTTGACTGAGCCGAAACTATTCTGAGTGCTGGTCAAGAAGACCTCACAGACCCCTTGCTGATGGGGTTTATCCACTTCTGATGCCACTTCAGGTGTGCAAACACGACAAGTGTGAATCACACAACTGGAAGTAAGTTGCTGGAGACCAGGCTTATTTCATCAGCCGTACTTATGCACGTGGCCGGAGCCTTTTAAAGAAGGTACGAGCTGTTTCCCTCAGCATCTCCCAGCCCTGATACCCGAAACGTGCTTTCCACAGAACTGCACGCTTAGTTGGCCGTGAGCTACAGGGAATATCTGTCCTTCCTTGAGAGAGGGAGTCAGCTTCCTCCGCCGTGCGCTGACGGACGGCTTCCTTCATCCTGACCTTGTACGCTATCAATGCAGCAGGCGTGCAGAGCTGGGCGATCCTCTGCAGAACTAAGGACAAATGGAGCATTTAGGGTAGGGGTGGCTGCTGTCACCAAGGTGCGACATGACTGAAGCTTTGGTGTGATTTGCGTAGCCGGACAGAAGCAAAATGGAGACCGGAGCGGTAGCCGTGAATCGTGAATCGTAGTTGATCTTTTTACTGATGTTGGTGGCAGATGCGCAATTCTATTTCCCATTCCATATGAACTAAAATAAAGAGTTTTGCTATCAGGCGTCAGGCAGAGATGCTCATAGACAAACTGAGCTTGTCTTAGTGATTTTGTCTTTTTCTTGCTATTTGTGGACCACAAAGCAATGTTTTAAAGAATATCCATAATATCTACTTACCCAGGAATTTCTGTACCAATGTATGCTAGGCTCCAGCCACTAAACAGGGGGAAGAGGGGGAGGTTATTAGGTCATGCGAATCACTTATTAAATCATCTTATTTCATCCTCTTGACAACCCTAAGAGTATGTAGTCCCGCTGTCACCAAGTACAGGCAAGGAAACTGACCCGCCCGAGTCAGCGACCCGTCCGAGTCCCATAAATAAAAAATAGCATAGCGGACCCTTAACACCTCTTTTACTGGCCTCAGAGCCCTCCCGTGGTCCTGAGCACTATTGCCCTGGCTCCCTAAAACACGGAATTGACCATGCAGTAGAGGAGAATGTGAACTGAAGGATTTTTCAAGGCTAAGGATATATTTACTTATTAATTTAAAATATCTATCTAGACGCTATCACATGCAGGCCATGTGCTGTAAGCTGAAGATATACAATCAGAGCATCAAAAGTAGTTCATAGTCATTGAGAACTGACTACGGACCAGATACTTTAATTCTCTATCTCATTTAAATCTTATAACAATACCGTGAGGTTGTTACTGTTATCTCCCAAACTAGTTTGTTATTTTTTCAGGTAAAGTCTTTATAATTAAGTTTAAGAGAGAGAGTAATAAAACATAATGTAACTAGACACAGAGACTTGATGCGGGATGTCCACAAGTATAATACGATTAATTTCTCATTGACCTAATTCATAATTTAGTAATTACAATTATCATATTTATTCTGACTTAATAGGATTAACTTTTACGATTTTGAGATTCTTTGGCTGCTCAGCCTGAGGCTCACATCAGCTGTTTTCACAGCTCCGATCGCTTACGTGCTTGTTTTCACAAACTTTAAGATTCCCTGAACTAAATACATTCTCAGTGGTGTGGACATGATATCTGAATAGAAGGCACACATGTTTTCCCTCCACCTGTAGCTGTATCAGACATCACCACTGTACTGAGGGAACATCGCTCCGGACCCAGGGAGGTAGTGACGAAAAATAGTAATACAGGCCTCTTCCCGGGCCCCAAACGATTTTGTTTACATATAGACAATGGAATACTACTCAGCCATAAGAAAGAACGGAGTAATGCCATTTGCAGCAACAGGGATGCACCTAGAGATTGGCATACTGAGTGAAGTCAGCCAGACAAAGACAGATATCATATGATATTGCTTATATGTGGAATCTAAAAGAAGTATACAGATGAACTTATCTACAAAATGGAAATAGAGACACAGATGTAGAAAACAAATTTACGGTTACCCGGGGTGGGGGAAAGGGGAGGCTTAAACTGGGAGATTGGGATTAACATTTACACACTACTACATATAAAATATTCAATAGATAACTAAGAAGGACCTACTGTAGAGCACGGGGAACTCTACTCAATACTCTGTAATGGCCTATATGGGAATAGAATCTAAAAAAGAGTGGATATATGTATATCTTTGCTGTATACAAGAAACTAACACAACACTGTAAATCAACTATATTGCAAATCAAATTAAAAAAATAATTTTGAAGGTAAGATAGTTTGGCCACTTGCTCAAGGCCAATGAAGTTGCAAGTGGCAAAGTCAAATCTCTGCAAGGCCAGAATCCAAGGTCTTCAATTTCAAATTAACAAAATGAAAACTCAGGAGGTGGCATGAAACTGGATGGGCATATGGAGAATGACTGGTGTCAGCGTTGAGACCTGAGTCTGATTCAGAGAGAGTTTATGCTGGGATACGGAATCATCAAAAGATCTGCATGCAGTGTAGATACATTGATAAGGTCTATGTTTTACTTTTTTATGCTATAGGCTTATGGTCAATACAGCCTAAATTTCAAGTTCTCTGTTCAATAGTGGTAATAGATTTTTATAACTTCACTCCTCAACTAGTGATCCATTTGTGCCTGATTCTTCTAGCTGTTTGTAATATGAATCCCCTCAAACCCACTTAAACTGAGCAGAAAAATAGACAAGCGCTAGATCCCACATCACTGTCTCTAGATGCTCAAAAGATGCCCTGAAAATCTCTCTCTCATTCACTCCATCTCTTGTCTCTACTTTGCTCTTCAGGGGACGGCAAAGGTGATTCACAGGCTTACCTGGTCCTTGGTGTTCAGGACCAGAATGAGATACGTTTCCTCTTCCTGGGCTCATATGGCTACCCGGTGAAGTGGTCTGCTTGGGTCACGTGTCCACCCCTGTCCCAGTCCCAGGGCAAGGAGGATTATACTGCTAGTGAGACTATTACATTGGTGAAACTTCCTTGGAAGGGAATTTGGCGTTATTTACCAAAATGTAAGATCACATGTCAATTGACTTCATCTTCAATATCAGTTCTACTTCTGGAACTTCATCCTAAGGATATATCCTCGTATTTCTCCAAAGATGCATTTTTTTAAATGTTCATTTCAGTCCCACATTTAATAATAAAAATCCCTAAAATAACCTGAGTTCCATCCATAGCAAAATGGATAATAAATCCAGTGACTCCAAGTAGGATGATACCCATCTACATCAGCAATTCAAAAATCCACACATTCTGGACTCTGAAGTTTTAAAAAGAGTTTGCAGTGTACGTCTTTGTTGGTGAATGTGTTCTGTGTTGTCGATAGCTTTTATTCATTCCAGTCAGTGTGAATATTCATTTGTTACGCTGCAGAAATATCAGTATGGCTGAAAAAGAAGTGCCTCCCCAGACCTTTCCGGGAATTTATTATGAAGAGTATTATCTTTCCAAACTTTGAAAAATTGTGACTACTGAAATACATCTGACCCTAAGGATGCAGAATAGGGGACTGTGGGCTTGTAGTCACAGCAGCCGAAATTTATGTAATAAATATATGTGGTGTTGATGGGATATTATTACCTGCTAAAAAGCAAAGATATAGAAGAGTGTATAGAAAAGATCTTTGGGCAAATGCTTCTATGTGCATAAACATAACTGGAAAAATATATAAAAACCTAATTCTGATGTTTCACTCTGGGAATTGGGATGGATCCCCCCCTAATTCTCTGCCAAAGCTGCCCTCGTTAACTACACACTGAAGTAAAGCAGGTCCGTAGCTCCCTGGGTTCTGGCTTCGGCACGAGGCTTTTACTGGCTGAGAAACTTGCTCCTCTGCTTGACCCTGGCAAAACTTAACCCAATTTATCTGACAATACATACCTTCTAAAATAATGCCTCCCGGGTATTAATAAGTTGCCTTCTTTGGGGATTAATATACATTAAATAAGCATCTCTAAAGAAGTTGATAAATAGTATTAGCATGTAAAGGAAAACATATTAGCTTATTATGCTCAATATCACCAAAAAAATAGAATACTTAACAAATGCTACTAAAAGAGGAACGTTGACAATAGCAAATACACACACACACACACACACACACACACACACACACACACACACGGCCCAGGAGGTTGTAAGAGCCCACTAGTAACAATGGAACATCATTTCTTACTATTTTGCCTTTACATGTAGTTGCTTGACAAGGACTCACTTTAATTGCATTGAGCCCCTGAGCCCTTAGAGACAGTCCATTAAGAAGGCACACGATGGGTTATTAAACAGGTATAATGAGGGAATTCCCTGCTGGTCCAGTGGCTAACACTCTGCACTCTTGCTGCTGAGGGCCCAGTTTCGATCCCTGGTCAGGGAACTAAGATTCCACAAGCTGCAAGGCGTGGCCAAAGTTTAAAAAAATAAAACAAACAGGTGTAATGATACAGATTCACCCTTGGAGGTTTAGATCTTAGAGATAACAGAGGTCAGCCCTCTCAGCTTCAGGATAGGGAAACTGAGGCTCCCTTGCGAAGGACCCAGCAGCCCGCTCAACCCCTCCGTCCTGCGCACCTGAGCTTCGGAAACCTGAGCAACGTTCACAGCCGTGAAAAGCTTGCTGCAAGTGCCACTCAAGCCCACCTGTCCCCAGGCACCAGCGCTCGAACGAGGCCCCCTTCCCACCCCACTGCTGTGAGTGGACTGGCTCCCACCTCAGCGTGTGCAAATGCAAACGGGGGTTGCGTTTGTTTGTTCATTTTAACTTGCAACTTCACTCCGGGATCTGGGACACTGCAGAGAATGAGATTATAATCTTACATGGAATAATACTATTTTCTGGCTGATATAGAAAAAGAAGTCTTTACCTCACGCTGACATTTTTTGGACATAAACTAGCTATTGGCTCAAAGCCACCTTTCACACTTCCTACTGGCGGTCCTCTTCTTTATCCAGGAAGTTAATTATATTAATTATAATAATATTATATATATATTATATATATATTAATTATACTTGCTCATGGTTTGGCTTTAAAAAAATCTCCATTTCTATGCTATGCCATTAAGATACTCTATGATTCTTTAATCCTTTCCTCACTGACTTTGATGTGATGTCGTGTTACCTCCAGGTACGCATTTCTTTTTTCTTGCTTTATTCTTTATTCTGGTCTTATGCACTCCCAGACCCACCTCCTGCCCATGCGGTCAGTGCCTTCCCGCCCATTTCTCTCCCCTCCCTATCCACACCCGGCCCCAGTCACACCTGTGCCCCAGGGCCCAGCATGCCCTTGGCCCTGACCTCCCCTCTAGGACTTTATAAGGGAGACACGGACAGACCACAGCCTCTCCTTGCTCTGTTCCTTCTTCTGTTGCCCTATTTAGTTATTTTACAAGCAGGCTTCATGAAATCCGCTAAAAACTCGCCTTTATTCTTTCATAGATCACACAAGATTCCCAAGTCTCTTTGTCTGTATCATCCGAATGTTTAGATTTTCCTACAGTGTCACCTAATACTTTTCTAACAGACCCGACCGGCCTGTGAACTCTTTTAGGGACATTGCTGATCATCGTGATCGCGGGGGTCACCTGAGCTCCCTGCCTCCAGCGAATTCCCTCCGGACACGCCAGCTTTTCCCCCAGTTCTGCGAAAGTTGTATTTGCGAACCTGAACACTACACAGCATTACAGACACATCAGACGCTGTACATGCTTTGGGACTATCCCTTCCTTTTCTCACAGCTGTGTGATCAGGAGTAGCTAAGGGGCACTGCTGTAGCTGCAGGATCCCGTCAGAAACACCGTGGTCCGGAGACAGCGTTTCTCATCCTTGGTTCTTCTTTTTCTTTGCCAGCTGGGGTCCTGTGGTCCCTGACTGTAGCACAGCCCATGGGCTCTGATCAGCACTCTGCCCGAGCTCTTTCTAAGGAGGATCAGGCTATGTGGACTTGAAAGTCAAAACACTAGACTTTATATCCAGCCTGTCATTGTTTCCTTCTGGGCTCCCAGACTCTGCGGATGTCGGAGTTCCTGTGATTAGGCCTTTCTGCGCTAAAACCCACAGAGTCCCTAAATGAAAGGGCTGTCTTAGCTGTGGTAAATGAGAACCCCCCAACTTAAAATGCCTAAGTCTTCTCCCCTGTTGCCTCTTCACCTATTTTCCCATCTCTTTGAAGAGCATCAGTATCTAGGCATTAAAGAGAAACCTGGAGGGGATGCAGACAAAAAGGGTAAGTTTGCACCATTTGGGAAACAGGCCAAATACAAAAGGACCTCGGGTAGATTAGCAATACCTGTACGAATTAATACGTGTAATCATTTCATCTTAAAAGTAAATAAAGCTCATTCCTGTGATTGTAGGTTAAACACCATTATAAAGGTATTTTGATGAAGCAGGTAATGTCTAATGTTGATGGACTTGAAAGGAAGCCTCGGATGTCCTTATACAGAGATTTGGGGGATTTATCAACTCCAGGGAATCTCGATGAAGTCCGCTGGTGTTCAGCCCTTTGTGTCAAGGAGCGAACAGGCCGTCCACTAGACATCGGGAAGTGTGTTCAATGTGGCACTCGGCCTGCCTGTCTTCTGATTAGCTCTTCTGGAGGAGGGCCGTATACTTCGTTTCTTAATGTAAAATTGTAAGGTGGTATACAACATGGATTAATTTTGCAAACTGAGAGATCTCCAGTGCAATGTGAGCCCTCGCTGTACTGGAACCTCAGGGACATTTCTGCAGAGTCTCTCTGGACTGACCAGAATGCCCAGTGCAGCCCCTCCTGCCCCTGGACGGATCCTCACACATCCTGGGATATAACCAGAGCAACTGGGACTGTGGACATCTCTGTCTGCTACTTAGACTGCTACTGGGGGGGCTCTGCTTTATTCCCAGTGTCTAATGCAGCGCCTGCCACGCTTGTGTGCTTCCTTAAAATGAAGTATTTACTGAATAAATGAAGAAACGCTTATTCCAGGCAAGTGCCTCCTAGCAGGTCAACACCACGCCTCAGCTCTTTAGGAATTGTGGGCGCACAAATGAGGTACGTTTCTGGCTCAGCAACTGTTATGTCCCTGGGCGCTTTGACAGAGATACCATTTCTCTGGTCCAGGCGACAGGATATGAGGGCTGGGGGCAAGTCAGTGCCACAGAAGCCACACAGAGTCAGTGAAAGTGAGAGGCTGTGAAGATAAAACTGCAGCCAGGCCAGGCTCCTGGGGGCCTGCCGGGAGTCTGCTGGGAGGTCATCGCCTCTTTTCTCAGTCATGGTTTATTACATAGAGAACACGCAGGAAGGAGCCCAGTTTTCAATCCTAGTGTAACCACTTCGTAGATCTATCACCTCATAAGTCACTTAACTGCTCTGAGTCCCCAAATCCTTATGCGTTTTTTCTTTTTATAAATTTACTTATTTATTTATATTTATTATTTTTGGCTGCGTTGGGTCTTCGTTGCTGCGCACAGGCTTTCTCTAGTCGCGGCGAGTGGGGGCTACTCTCTGTTGCGGCGCGTGGGCTTCTCTTTGCAGTGGCTTCTCTTGTTGCGGAGCATGGGCTCTAGGTGCGCGGGCTTCAGTAGTTGTGGCACGTGGGCTCAGTAGTTGTGGCACGTGGGCTCAGTAGCTGTGGCTCGCAGGCTCTAGAGTGCAGGCTCAGTAGTTGTGGCGCACAGGCTTAGTTTCTCCGCCGCATGTGGGATCTTCCGGGACGAGGGCTCTAACCTGTGTCCCCTGCATTGGCAGGCGGACTCTTAACCACTGTGCCACCAGGGAAGTCCTCCATATTTGTTTTTAAAAAAATAGTAACAGCTTTATTTTTGTCATGAAAAAAATAAATTTCATAACTGATTGTTGTAAGGATTAAATTTCATGAAGTATGTGAGCATTCCTAAAACACCACCAGACGTTTTTTCATTGCTCAGCCAATAAACATAAATAGAATCTGAATCTGAATGTTGTGTCTGGGGAATTTATAGTTTCTTTATAGGAATATAACGGCCTCAGGACAAGTTTACTTATTCAAGGAACTTTTGGTTATTCCTAAAGGTTAGACATATGTCTGAAAGTTTTCTTTTTAAAAATATTCTTTAATTTGGGATTGAAAATTCCCCACTGGATCTCTCACCCATCCCCCTTTACTTCTCATCTCCAAAGATGTCTGGATGGAAACTGGGTTCTTCAGCTACAAAATATTTGAAAGCCACAAACCTGCTGAGCCCCGTTTTTAAAAGTTAATTCTGAAAAGAGCCATGCAGCAGAAAGTCTAAGGGTGCATCTCTCTCACATACACCCATATCTGGCTAAGAAAAGGGTATTATTGTGGAGCCCAATTGAGACCATCAGATCTGAGACTATAAGTGCAAACCTCTTCCTCATCTATCGCAGAGGCGTTTTTCACTTCAAAACAAATAATCAAAGAAAAATTTTAACTAGATCCAACCAAGCCTCAAATCTATACCTGTGGTTTACAAACGAGAACAATATTGCCCTGTAGTGGACATGTGGCACCATCTGGGGAAACTTTGGTTGTTCCAACTGGGGTTGGAGGGTAGGTGGAAATCTGATGGGTAAAGGTTAAACATTCTGTCATCCACGGGAATTATCTGTCAATATGTCAATAGCCAAATGTCAGTAGTGAAGACTGTTGGGAAACCCTGATCTACACACATTGCTTGTGACAGTGGGTTGGTGTCCAGATACCTGGAAAGTGACTGAAAATTTAGGAAAATACCAGCATTAGGATGTTAAAATCTGATGTGTCATGATGGGATTGTGTGTACTAATCTCAGAGGTAAATTTTTGGTCTCTGATTTTCTTTTTATCTTTTCCTAATGGAGCTTCATAATCATTCTTTCATACTCCATGCAACCGAGAATCAACAGCAGAAGCTAATCAGAGCGTCTTTTTCAAGGGATCTTGAAACAATCCAGATAAAATCAATTATATGCTAATGTTCCATTCAGAGTCTTATAGTTTTGCAATATCTTGTCACCCATCTCATCACAACATTCATCTGAATTTTATACCAAGCTGAAGTAATCTTCCTGGGTTACACACAAATAATTTTTGTCAATGAAAAACCCATAATCTAAGTGAGAAGACAAGTAACTCGAGGTTAGTCACAAGACAACTAGCATGGTATTACAGATTAACCGTTCTGATACTACTACACATGTATAATGGATTTGAACAGTTAAACAAATCAATGCCAGATGGAGGGGGTCGCGTTCCTCATTGTTGGAGTGCGAAATTTCTGTTAAACAAGGGAGAAAAGCTAGAATGAATCATTTGTTCCTAAACTGGATGCAGAGGCATCAGTGTAAACTCATGTTTAACCTAATATAGATACAGATGGATAGATTAAATAACTTACAGATATGTGCGTACACATGCGTTAGTAAACATACATGTATTTTCCAGTTCTGTCCTCTGAGAGAGCCTAGACACAGTGACACTGCATTAGAAATGAGCACAGTTCTTGCTTTCTAATGTCATTCTCCAATAAAGGGAACCGGGACTCCTTAGAGAAAGCTGCTGCTAGGGCTGGAGAAGGAAATGTACAAGATGAACTGGGGATCCTTGTAGGTCCAGGAAGTAAGAAAGTCCTCAGAACACAAAATGATGGCAGCACGTGAAAGGGACACAACAGCTAAACTGAAAGAGCTTGCAGTGACCAAAGCTGGAACAATTTGAACAGCAAAATACAGTAGTACTGGATTGTAATGCAAAGTATTGAATGGATATCCACGAGTCCATGCGGAAATGGACAGGAATCAATGTCAGCATCGTATAGTCTCTGTCCTTAAAGAGGAGGTGCGGGCTTCCCTGGTGGCGCAGTGGTTGGGGGTCCGCCTGCCGATGCGGGAGACGCGGATTCGTGCCCCGGTCCGGGAGGATCCCGCGTGCCGCGGAGCAACTAAGCCCGTGAGCCGTGGCCGCTGCGCCTGCGCGTCCGGAGCCTGTGCTCCGCAATGGGAGAGGCCACAGCAGTGAGAGGCCCGCGTACCGCAAAAAAAAAAAAAAAAAAAGAGGAGGTGCACTGAAGATCAACGCACACCAGTGCTAAGGGTAGCAACTGAGGAACAATCGTGTGTTAAACAAAGAGAGAGGAATAAATAATGGGACTGCTCTTCACTCATGGCAAATAAACACAAATTCAAAGTGTAATCCATGAGAAATGAGTCGTAGGATTGTCACAAGTATTGTTTTACACACTGTAGGAAGATCCTAAACAGGGTTTATGAATTTTAACCACAATTAAGGTAAGCGTTGTCTCATTTCTCATCCAATAAATATTCAGTGAGCATTAAATATGCATCAGAGGATAAAACAGGTAATAATTTTCAATATATGTTGACATTTTATGTACACAACTCTCTGTCTATGACTATATGAGGGCAAGTTTTAAGAAGCCGGCTTGACAGGTAGGGGTAAATTCCCGCTCGTGGGAGGCCCCTAGTGATGCGGGGGGTCAGATCGAGGCTGGTCCCGCCGTCCTTGACATGTTTACGTGTTTGCTTCTAAGCAAGCAAATAAGGTCGTGGCTTCTCTAGCCATTTAGCTGGTTAAGGGGGGAAAAAAAGATCGTGGCCTCCATCACTTCCTCTCACTTTCTAGGACAGAACTTGAACATTTGGCCGAATCCATCAGCAAGGGCAGGGGTTGCAGGAGTGCTGGGGAAAAAGATGAGAATGAGAATGGAATTGGAGCCATTCTTGATACCTAATATGATAGATGCATTCTGGTGTGGACGGCTTGAAGTCCACACCACAGCACATCTGTCATATTAGGTATCAAGAACATGCCTTAGTTAAAATGTCTCAGTGGGTATGGTAACTCCTTTACCTTCTGAATACATTATTTGAGCAAATTTACCCCTCTAAATCTGTTTCTTGTCTGTCTATCTATCTATCTATCATCTATCTCTCTATATATTCATATACTTTAATATTTAATTATATAAAATGATATTTAATATTTAAAATTTATTAGCTAATATATGTTAAATCATCACATTAGGTACCTTAAAAATCACATTGTACATCCTAAATACATACAATTTTTATTTGTCAATCATACCTCAATAAAGCTGGGATTTAAAAAAACGTAGAAAAGTAATAAATACAAAAATAAAGATAAAACGGGACTAATAGCATTCCTGCTGTGCCAGTTTAATTTACTGCCCTCAGCTGGAAATCCATCCTTTTAAAAGTTCCTTCTATATCTTTTTTTTTAAATTTTTTTAAATTTTTTTTTTCTTCTATATCTTTTTTTTTTTTTTTTTTTTTTGCGGTTCGCGGGCCTCTCACTGCTGTGGCCTCTCCCGTTGCGGAGCACAGGCTCCGGACACGCAGGCTCAGCGGCCACGGCTCACGGGCCCAGCCGCTCCGCGGCACGTGGGATCCTCCCGGACCGGGGCACGAACCCGTGTCCCCTGCATCGGCAGGCGGACTCTCAACCACTGCGCCACCAGGGAAGCCCCTCCTTCTATATCTTTAGTCCTCTTATAATTGTTTTAAACTTCTTTATAGGAAATTTCTATTCAAATTACTGTGAAGTTTCTTTCTCCTGATTGGACCCAGACCAATGAGCCCAACTTTTAATGATTCTGTATTTCATAAATTCATTCACTCTAAGCCCCGACCACAATCGCCGGCCTTTATTTAGCTTCTGACAATGCCGTCATCACCATCATTATCAGCACCACAAGCCTTATCTTCATCTTCATCAAGAGCTGCAGAAGTGGCACGGATTCCTTTATTCAGATGACTACTTATGGTTTTAAAAAAGGTGCTTGTGAACAGACATAGGAAGCAAACTTATGATTACCCAGGGGAAAAGGGGAGGGGGAGGAATAAATTAGGAGTATGGGACTAGCAGAGACACGCTACTATATATAAAATAGATAAACAACAGGACCTGCTGTATAACACAGGAAACTACATTCAATATCTTGAAATAACCTGTAATGTAAAATAATCTGAAATATATATATATATTATTATCAGTTGTATACTTATATAACTGAATCACTTTGTATACACCTGAAACTAGCACAATATTATAAATCAACTATACTTCAATTTAAAAAAAGGTATTTGTTGAGAGCTACCTAAACTTGCCTTTCACACCCCTTGGCCCCTACCCCTACCATAGCCACTGTTGATACTGTGAAAATCACCTCCAATACCACTGTCAGGGGAATTCACTTCTAATAATTAGTACGACCAACGCAAATCAAATTGCTCTATATTTCAGTGTCTTCATTTTTTAAAAAAGCCTTGTAAAGCCTGCCTGCCTCCCTGGGTGAATAAAATGAGTTAATTCTTTATGTAACAAAGCTTGGAGTGTGAAGTGCTGTCCCTACACAAGACCTTATTACTAAGGGACGAGAGTCCATTTAGAAAGAAGGGTCCCCTGTAGCAAAAAGAGTTCCCATCTTAGCTGCCTTTTGATTAAAAATCAGTATAATGGATTTTAGATGATTCACTTTTGAATACAAATCAGCCGCACCATGAATCTTTTTTGTTTCCTTGAAAATTTTACTGTGTCTTTCTGTGTATGAAAAACTCATGAAACCTGAATGAAAGGAGAGGAAATTCAGTCTGGATGTGCTGGAATTTCCATAAGTACTGTAGGGGGTTAACAGCTAAGGTAATGAAACGTCCTCTTCATCAGGACACGAAAGGCAAGGTCATACCTGGCCCTTCCAGGTGAATGAGAGGGTCACTAGGGACCAGGATAGATCAAAATGAGATTTGCATCTACGATGTCCAGTGGAGCAAAGCGTCATGTTCAAGCTGATTGGGTCCTTATAAGCATCCTGTCATTGTCTTTTTTACTTCCTTTGTAAATATGGCTCACACTGCATGTATATTATCCAGCTCCACCAGTAAATTGTGGTGTGCGCTTATCGTGTTTGTTAAGTAAATTAAACACAATCTAGGTCATTATCATTAAAAAAAATTAACTCACCATCTACTACATACTGAATATCTTTTACTTGCTCTCAAGAAACTCATAGTGTAATTAGACCTTACACATGAATCATACTCCATGGTATAAAAATGTGCTGTAGGAAATTTTATGTAAGGGGGAACAGCAATGGAACCTCCTGCACATAAATGTGACTGTGAATATTTAATGGAGCAGGAGACTAAGGTTGAGTGGGTAATTGCTTCCAAAATAGGTTAGACCTTATTACATAGAAGCAATTTTTTTTGTTTTTATAGACATTTTGATGAGTTTGGGTATGTAACGGAGAGCCTGAAGGTGAATCGCGGGATAAGAGCTGAAGAGAACTGACTAACTGATCATATTGTCTGAAAAGAAGTAGGAGATATTGGAGGAGATTCAGCAGGGAGATGGTAAGGAGGGAAGTAGAAGTGAGAGAAAAGAGAGGGCCAGCCAGATTCTAATGGCTGCAGCATCTTGGAGTTGCCAGTAAGCTGTGAAAATCTCTGATGGTGATTAGACAAAGAGTTTGATAGCTGTGGGGCTCAGAGTACTTGGGTGCACATTTCTGGTGTGAGAAATTCTATGTTTCATTTCAGGGACTAGATTGATGCCATGACTGTTAGAAATAATCCAGGATAAGGAGAATACATGCACAAAAAATAAAAACAGATAGTCTAAATATCTTGGATCTGACAAGATATCAAATGGCAGAAACCATAGGGGCCAAAGGCAGTGAGTGACTTATTAAAAGCCCTGAAAGAAAAAAAAAAAAAAACAAAAAAAAACTGCCAAACAAGAGTCTTGTAACAAGCAAAGCTATGCTACAGAAAATGAAGAAGAAATTAAGAAGTCCCAGATAACCAATAATAATCAGACAATCAGATAAACAATATTTAAGAGAGTTCAGTGATAGCATATCTATCCTACAAGAAATACTATAAGCAGTCCTTTATTTTGAAAAGAAAGAACACCAGACATTAACTTGAATTCATTAAAGAAATAAAGAGCACCCGGAAAGATAATTACACAGGTAAATACAAAAGGCAGTATAAATACATTTTTTTGTCTGTAACACTGTTTTTCCCTATCTGATTTAAAATACAAATGCATACTGCAATAACTATAAGCCCAAGTTGATGGAAACAATGCATAAAGATATATTTTGTGACAATAAGTGGGGAAGGGAGACCACATCTATACAAAGTTTTTTGTAGAGCATTGACTTTAATTTGAGAGTAATCCAAATAAGATTGGTATAAATAAAGATGTTGACAGTAATCCCCAAAATAAACATTAAAAACTTTAAAAATATACAGTAAAATGAACAGTAAGGGAATTAAAGTACTCAGTAGAAAAATATCTAGTTAACAAAGAGGGAGGTAATAATAGAGAAATCGAGGTACAGAAAAGACATGGGGTATATAAGAAACACATGATAAAATGGCATACATAAATTCTACCTCAGTAATTACACCAAAAAAAAAAGGTGTATTGGCAGAATGGATATACAGACAAGATCCAACTACATGTTGTGTAGAGGAGATAGTTTATATTCAAAGGCACAAAAGGTTTGAACATAAAAGGGCGGAAAATGATACACCATAAAACAGTAACCGAAAGAGAGCTGGAGGGGCCGTACTGATATCGGTAAGAACAGGCTTAAGACAGCCACTAGAGACAAGGGCACACTGTAATGATGAAATGACCGATCACCTAAGAAAATATGACAATCATAAACATATACGCACCAACAAGAGTCCCGAAATACAGAAAGCAAAACCAGACGGAACTACAGGGAGAAATAAACTAATCAGCAACAAAAATTGGAGACTTTGACAAACCACTTTCAATCATAGACAAAACAACCAGGCAGACAATTAGCAAGAGAATAGGAGACTCAAAACAGCTCTGTAAACAAAGACCTGACAGACATGCAAAGAACACTCAACAGCAACAGAATCCACGTTCTTGCCAAGTGTACATGGGACATTTTTCAGAATAGACCATATGTTATGCCGCAAAACAAGTCTCAATAAATTCAAAAGGATTGAAATCATAAAAAGTATGTTCTCTGACCACAAGGTAATGAAATTAGGAATCAACAGCAGTAGGAAATTTGAGAAACTTACAAATTTGTGAAAATGAAGCAACACACTTCAAAGTAAACAATGAGTCAAGGAAAAAAAAATCACAAAGAAATTTAGAAAATAATTTAAGATTAAAGAAAACAAAAGCACACTGTACCAAAAATTATAGGATGCAGCAAAAGCTGTGCTGAGGGAAATCTGTAGCTGTAAATGACTAAATGAAACAAGAAGAAAGGTCTCAAATAAATAACCTAGGCTTTCATTTTAAGAAATTAGAAAAGCAAGAGAAACTAAATACAAAGCAAGAAGAAGGAAGGAAATAAGAAAGTCTAGGGTGGAAGGAAATGAAATGGAGAAAATCAGCAAAAGCAAAAGTTGGTTCCTTAAAAAGATCAATAAAACTGGCCAACACTTAGCTCTACTGACCGAGGGGGGCAAAAAGACTCAAATTACTAAAATCGGGAAAGAAAGAGGAGACATTATTGTTCATCTTACAGGAAAAATAAGGATTATAAGGAGATACTTACAAAAACATAACGAGACGCCACTACACAACCACCAGGATAATAATAACGTCAACGCCGGACAAGGCCGTGCCCTGGCTAGGGTGCGGAGAAATCGAAACCCTCATGCCATGATGGTGCGAATGTGAAACGTCACAGCCACTTTGGAAAAACCCTTAGACAGTTCCTCAAAAATCAAACGTAGAATTAACCGTATGGATTCATTTCCCAGGGCTACCAGAACAAAGTATTATGTTCCGCCACAACAGAATTGTATAGGCTTACAGCTGTGGAGGCTGGAGGGGTGAGACCAAGGGTTGGTTCCTGCCTAGGGTTCTGTGGGAGGATCTGCTCCCTGCCTCTCTCCAGGCTTCTGGTGTTTGTTGCCGTGGTTGGTGGCCCTTGGGTTTGTAGACACATACATCCCTGTCATCTCTGCCTCCTTGTTCATGCAGTGTTTCTGTGTCCAAATATCCCCATTTTGTATGGACACCAGGGCTACTCCAATGAAGATGACTTTATCTTCACTAATCACATCGGCAATGACCCTATTTCCAAATGAAGTTGCATGAGGGTTACAACTTTGACCTATGGATTGGGTGTGGGGAGGTAGACAGAATCCCATCCCTGATACCTCATGATCCAGCAATTTCACTCCTAGGTATATGCCACTCCAAAGCATATACCCATGAAGACATATGTTTATGTAATAACTTGTAAATGAATGCTGATAGCAGCATTATTCAGAATAGCCAAGAAATGGAAACAGTCTAAATGTCTATCAACTGATGGATAGATCAACAAAGCATGGCATACCAATACAATTGAATGTTATTCAACCATAAAAGAAATGAAGTCATGCTACAGTGTGGATCTACCTTGAAAACACTTTCTACCTGTAAGGAGTCAGACACAAAAGGCCTATTATGTTATTCCATTTTTATAAAATGTTCGGAATAGGAAAATCCATGGAGATAGTAAATAAATTACTTTTGTGCTCCAGGAGGGTGGGATAGGCGAGTGGGGAGTGACAGTAACGAGTGCGGGTTTCTTTGGGTGCTGAAAACGTCCTGGAATCAGACAATGGTGATGGTTGCACAACCTCGGGAGTATATGAAAAACCGCTGAAATGTAAACTCTAAAATGGCGAACTTGGTGGCATTAGAATTCTATCCCGATAAAAATACATACATACGTATCTTGCTTCTGTATGATTCCCTTCCTTAGTGAAGCCCGTAGCAAATCCAGCTGCACTCACTGCCCTGTGTGTCAAGGGTACCCCCACTTCTTTGAATATATTTCGCTTTTGCATAAAGTAGCTCCGGAACATTATCTTCTTTGCAACCCAATAATTTGTAATTAAGAATGGAATCTTGGGACATACGTTCACGGCAGTTTGAAATGAGTAGCTGTGTGCCGTGGAGAACTATTGAAGTGTTTTGGGCAAGGTCCGGTGTGCCCAGGCTGTCTTGTAGGAAGATGAACGAGGCCCTGGTGTGGGGCATGAATTAGAGGCATACCCTTCTTGCCCTTAACTTGCTCTGCAGGCTACTTGTCAAGTGCATTACTTTCCACAACTGCCATATGGAATTTTTCATCTGGAATAATCTCCAGGGATCTGAATATGGGTGACAGAAGAACTCTGCTTGTTTTGATAAAAGAAAATCCCTGTCTTTCTTCAAATGTCATTTTTGCCGGATGGGAAACTCTGTCAGAATCACGGCATCAAGCTTTAGAACAGGAAGGGAAAGGTTAGCTTAATTTTCTCATTTTCAGATAAGGAAAGTGAGGTCGGGGGGGGTTAAATGACTTTTTCAGAGTTATAAAATAAATTAATTATTTAATATTTAGCTTAGGAAAAAAAAAAAAAAAAACCTGTGAGAAACCTGTATGTCTTCAACCCAATTTTCTTTCCTCTTCATTTTCAACCTTCAGTGATTCTGAATAATTTATCTTCAACTTGATTTCATGTGCTTGTACTTTATTTTTGCTCCTTGAGTAAGTTTTATTTTTCTTTATAGATTATAATCTTTGAAGTTAGACCCCTTATGCTTTATTCATTTATTATTTAATTCTTCACATTGTTTAGGATATTAGTTTACCTGCAGTCACTGCTCAGTGAATGTGAATTAATGAGTGACTGGATATAATTCAAGACGGTACAGTTTCAGTGCCTAGGCTAACACCTTAATTTCCTGAAAGCTCTCCTAAGTATCGTACAGATTAGTGAAACACTGGAGAACGTGACGTGTTCCAGGTTCACAGTTCTTACTAGGGGAGTTCTGAGGTTAAATGTACGTGGACAGTAGCTGGACAGAATTAATCAGGTTTTCTGGTCCAGCGTGGCAGTTTCTCAGAGCTTCCATGCATCACAATTCGTCATGAAACTCCAGACATCACCGACCAAAAGTGGTCTTTGGCCACTTTTCACGGAACAGCTTCTGAAAGTCGTGCTTTATGCAGCATACTTTTGGAAATGTTCATCAATCTTTTTTATCTTCATTTCCAGATTTCTGTATTTGTTAGGGATGATGGCAGCAGAGCAGATGTGTCTGTTTTTATCTTTTCTAGTCCCCGATGACCCTATTCATTCATCTGGAAGGAGCAGAGCTTCCAATGAAGATTTTTTTTTTTCATTTTCTGATCTTTTCCATAAACGGTGCTGAGTGAAGTGTCAGCCCTTTAAATCAGCGATTTCCACACAGTAATAAAACTACCCAGGCTATTTTGTGATAAGGTTTTCATTTCACAAGTAAGAGCTTATAAAAGAAATCAGAAAAATACACTGCACTTCTCATAAAGCTAAACTCAATTAATTTAAAAATTAAGAAATTTTTTTAATTTAAATATTCTTATTCTGAGATCATGCTTTTTTGTTGTTTGGTGTGTTAATTTTCCTCACTTGTTTTTTCTTACTTAGTAAAATCAAAAGTAGGTAATTTGGTTCAATTCCCTTGAAAGATTTTTCCAGGTGTTTCTGGTCTATGACTCCTCCAAGCTGGAAACCACCATGGTAGCTCATGACTGAGCATGTACTTTCCTGCCTTTCCTATTTGAATATGTGGTCTTGTGAACATTTTAATATTTTAAAAATAATTTATGGTATTAAAACTTGAAGAAAAAAATTTCAGTCCAACTGATTGAATTTTTCAAGTGAATTTCTTAAAAGCATATTCAACTGACATAATTGAAGAGACATGTAAGTTAGTTCTTTCTCTTTCTCTCTCTCTCTTTCTTTCTTTCTTTTCTCTTTCCTTTTCTTCCTTCTTTCCTTCCTTCCCTCTTTTCCTTCTTTCCTTCCTTCCTTCCTTTCATTCCTCCTTTCTTAAAAAATTATTGGCAGTTCCTAAATGACTTGAAAGAGTTGGTGGAGTTAGATTTTTTAAAAGTTCTTTGTTTCTGAGAGAACCCATCTAAGTAAATTTTTGTCTTTATTTAACAAAAACATATTAATTGTACTTCAAAACTGTTCAGACACTGTGATACTGAACTTCACTTTCTCCTTGTAGAGAGGAGGTCAAGAGAATGTCAACTTAGAAAAAGCTAAAATCAACATATTTCCCCATTATATTAACAGTGAAAACTGGTACGAGTATTATTTCCCCTGTCACACACCTACAGGTAATGAGAGGAAGACACATTCAGACAATGGGTGAGAGTGAACTTTGAAACAGATCATCCACCTGACCTCCCTGGTTGTAAACAGCAAGGGCTGCTATTGCCCCCGATGTCTCAGGAGACAAAAAGCCTTGGAATATGCAAACAAATGCTGATTCCAAGGCTCCAACAACAATGACTCTTATTCTTATTGAAAGGTGGAGAAATAAAATGGGATTTAATTGATTCACAAGTTGTCAGAAATTTTACTTAAACGTTACTCAGCAGGATTTGAAGAAAACATGGAAAATAGGGCAAAAGCCATCGTCACCCCGGAGCTGGACACATCATAGGTTTTCAAGAGATGAAGGAAAGAAGATTCTGCTGACAGCAGGCCCGTGAGCCTGAGGATAGAAGTGGAAAGGATTCTGAGTTATTTGTGAGCCTACTGACACAAAAGCAGAGACTACTAAAACAAAATACTGAATCAATAATAAGTGAGGAGAGAAAATTTTGATTTCACTTATGGCTGGATTACTCAACTGATGGGAAAACAAAATGGTGTCATGGACACTGATGACGTGACCATCAGATGCTGGGCATTTCATCACTTCCCTGATGGCAGCCGTGTGGAGAAGACTGAGAGTAATTACACAATTCACTGACAACGTTCTCTGAAGTTTGAAACAAAACATTAGCCTTGGTCTCAATGTTTTTACCTTACCTGTTCCTCAACTTCCCATTTCTATGTCCCATGACTTGTCACCTGGTACATGCCTACTCCATCTTTTCTCCTGCGTGGGAATGACAAGTTTTCTTGTCTTTTTTTTTTTTTTTTTTTTTTTTTTTTTGCGGTATGCGGGCCTCTCACTGTTGTGGCCTCTCCCATTGCGGAGCACAGGCTCCGGACGCGCAGGCGCAGCGGCCACGGCTCACGAGCGTAGTTGCTCCGCGGCACGTGGGATCTTCCCGGACCGGGGCACGAACCCGTGTCTCCTGCATCGGCAGGCGGATTCTCAACCACTGCGCCACCAGGGAAGCCCTCTTGTCATTTCTTGACAGCTGATATCACGTGTCCACATATGATACATTATCACCAACGTGATATTCTTGCCCAAACTGTGTAACATGAATCTATACTTTAAAAAAAAATTAGAGGACATTTAAAAAAATAACTGGCCTTGACTCCTTAAAAATGTCAGTGACATGGAAGATAAAAGAAGTAGGGAGACCGTCTTGGATTGAAAGATGTTAGATGTCAGGCAATGATTGATCCTGGATCAGGGCCATAAAAAGCTATAAAGTGCCTTGCTGGGAACACTGGGGAAACAAGGCGAGTGACCGTGTATCACCTACTAGGAGGCTCCACATACTGTCACCTGTGGGTCTCTTGCCGGTGACGGTGCTGAGGTCATGTAGTAGAACATCCTGGTCCTTAGGAGACACATTGTGGATCTGGAGTACTGATGAGAAAGGACCATGATATCCATGACTCACCACCTGATCATTCCGATGTACGTGCACACACACAGGTGGTAATACGTTAACAGTTATTAATGTATTAATAATTGTCGGATATGGACAAAGTGTATTTGAGTGTTTATGCTACTAGCCTTTCAGTGTTTCTGTAGGTTTGAAAATTTTCAAAATAAAAGTTGGGGGAAACCTGTTACTGCCCCAGATAATTTACTTGAAATAAATGGCTTTATTTATTCAACTTCCCAAATCCTTAATCGCGCTCACAGGTCCTGTGGCAGGCCATCGCACTCTTGCTGGTAAAGACAAGAACGGCATTGGCTTAGTTAAAACAAATTAACAGTTTTATTGAGATACGACTCACATACCACACAATTCATCCTTCTGAAGTGTACAATTTTGTATTTTGGTTTCTTACTTTTGGTATATTTGCAGAGTTGTTTAACCTTCACCATTATCTAATTTTAGGATACTTTTTCACTTGAGAAAAAAAATCTCACACACATGAGTAATCACGCCCTGTTCTCTCCCTCGCCCACCCCCTGCGGCTCCTAATCTACTTGCTGTCTCTGCGTACTCGCCTGTTGTGGCACGATAAACGGAAACAGCGTAGACTTTGGTGAATGTCTTTTCACCAGAGACTTTTCTTTCACTTGGCGCGATGTTTTCAAGGTTCAGCCACGTGGTAGCGTGCGTGTTGTTTATTCTTCTAATTGCCGGTTATATTTCGCAGTATAGATATGCCGTATTTCTTTTATCCATTCCTCGGTAGACAGATATTTGGGTTGTTTTTATTTTTTATAAATTGGTAGTTGCCAGAGTCCAAGGGGTGGGGGAAGTGGTAGATGGTGATCAAAGGGCACAAATTCCTAGTTATAAGATGAATAAGTTCTAGGCATCTACTGTACAGTATGATGGCTATCGTTAACAATACTGTATTATATACTTGAAAGTTGCTAAGAGAGATCTTCAATGATCTCACCACACACACACACACACACACACACACACACACACAGATGGTAACTATGCAATGGATGTGTTAACTAACCTTACCGTAGTAATCATTTCATAATGTCAATACATAGCAAAGCATCACAGTGTATACCTTAAACTTACACGTTATATGTCAGATATATTTCAATTAAGGTGGACAAAATTCACAAAGAGCTTGAATAGACATGTATCCAGAGAAGATCTATAAATGGCCAATCAGCACATGAAATAATACTCAAAATCATTAGTCATTAGGGAAATGCTAATCAAAACCATGATGAGATACCACTTCACATCCACTAGGATGAATAAAAAATGCAAACAGTAACAAATGCCAGCAAGGACGTAAAGAAAATGGAACCCTTATACATTGTTGAGGGCGTTGTAAAAGGGTGCAGCTCCTTTGGAAAGCATTTTGGCTGGCATTCAAGATGTTAAACATAGAGCTTCCTATATGACTCAGCAATTCCATTTCCAGACATATACCTCAAGGTGATGAGAACATACTTTCACTTAAAGTTTGCTTAATTTTGTATGTAAATATGTTGCCATAATTTTGTTGTATTAATATCAATCATGCAATATGTACGTGCAAGAATATTCAGCCCTTTTAAAGTAAGAATATTTTATTTGGGGATTTTTTTTTTAAAGTTCGAAGTTATTTAACTAGACATCAATAGATACTTAAAGAAGGCTGTGCTGTGAAGAATAAAAGCAGACACAGTAGCTCACAGAAGAGACAGTATCACAAGCAGCGGCTTCGTTATGTGTGCGTCAGGGACAGACATTGGGACCGATGAGATTGCAGGTCATACCGGTAACCACAGCTTGGAATCTGAATAATAGGATCATTTATGAGGCATTTCTAGAAGTAAAAATCAATTGAAAAAATGCATTGCCTGCAAAATAACTAATGATAAAATAAACAAGTATACCTATTACTGAAAGGACCTTGTAGGAGAAGGAACAATAAAATGAAAGCATGAAACACAGTATATAATAAGACCAACAAAACAGTTGGCCTTGAAAGACTGAAACGTGGACCCCTCACCCTCTCCTACCCCAACCCATAGTGAGATGATCAGAGGTGGTAGACACAGGTGCTGTGGAGTGAATTGTGTCTCCCCGACCCACTCCCAAGACATTCAGATGTAGAAGCCTTAATTCCCAGGAAGGTATCTGGAGGTGGGGCCTTTGGGAGATAATTCGATTAAGTTTAGAGGAGGTCATGGGGGTGAGGCCCATGATGGGATTAGTGTCCTTGTAGAAGAAATACCAGAGCATCCGTCCTCCCCCCACCCCTTTCCCTCCCTCCCTCCCTCTCCCTCTCTCCTGCCAGGTGAAAACACAGCAAGACAGCCATCTGTACACCAGGGAGACAGCTCTCACCAAAATAAATTACCTGACCCCTTGATTTTGGACTTTCCAGCTTCCAGAACTATGAAAAATAAATATCTGTGGTATTTTGTTATCAAAGTCCAGGCTAAGACGCCAGATGAGGAAATGCTAGTGATATTTTATGACATATACAAATATCAGCGTCTGGGAGATTTAGACCAAGCGGTAAACACTGTCTGTCTTTCATTCTCAGAGTACATATTTGATTAAATGTATATTGACTGGTTTTTAAAGTTGGACCTTCTATTGACAAAAGACCCTCAGGGAGTGTGTCTGATAAAGGCTCATTAAATACAACAGCAGCGCACAGCAACATCGTAACACAAACACAAAGAGAGCATCGCAACACAGATGCTGTGGCCAGGCTTGGATCTGGACAGGCCACTTAGAGACGGGGGCTCTTCTGTGTCGAAAGCAAAACAGTGACGGCCTGTGTCCGCCCAGAGCAAGCGGGGGTGGGGTGGGGGGGCTTTCTAGTCCCAGGACGTTGAGTATCACTGTGGACTTCTAAGTGCTATTGGCCCAGAGAACTGCATGGAGAACCGTTGTTCTGCAAGCCTGGCATTCACAGTGAGAGGCCCCTACAGCTCTGGCTCCTGATATACATGCTGTCATGCACTGCAGCCATGGCAACATCTATAGCCACCCCCACCGTAATCCATAACAGGGACCAGCATCCGACATCGCCCCTCCCACTGTGTAGTTTACACACAACGGACGTTTATCGCTTCAGGCGAAAATCCATGTGGAACTCGATAAAGAAAACGGCTTTTGTTAACTGAAAAACTTTAATTCTTAAAATTATAAGAATAAAACACGTTGATTTTTAGAAAACATATGGAACTTGTAAGGAAAAAAACACATACAATTCTCCAGCAATCTCATTAAAGGGAGAAAAGCAAAATTTCTTTAAAAATCTTTTTTCCAGCATGGATTACAAAGTTCAAATTTCACTAAACTCAGAAATCTACTTGCATCAAAGCCGTATCACTCAGAATGATTATATTACACTGAATCATTGTTCTGAGCTCTCAAATGCCTCTTTAACAAGGAAGAGATCCGGGTGCATTTTTTTCTCCCGTTGCAGTGTTAAGCTTCTAAGCTCCCTGGTAGCTTCTCAGCGGTTCAGGTCATTAGCTCTGTTGAAAACACCCAAGGCCTGTAAGTCCTGGAGGTGGGAGCATCAGCACGGGCTGAAATGCTAAGTCCCAGTGGGACAGACACCACATTAATTCACTGTCTTCAGATTTTCCACGATTGTTTCAGCTCTGGAGCCAGAGCCTACTGAACATACAAGGCAATAGAATAAGTAAGTGCAACAAGGACCAACAATAATTTTTTCTAACATCTTTATTGGAGTATAATTGCTTTATAATGGTGTGTTAGTTTCTGCTGTATCACAAAGTGAATCCGCTATGCATATACATACATCCCCATATCTCCTCCCTCTTGTGTCTCCCTCCCACCCCTCTAAGTGGACACAAACATCAAGGTGATCTCCCTGTGCTATGTGGCTGCTTCCCACTAGCTCTCTATCTTACATTTGCTAGTGTATATATGTCCATGCCACTCTCTCACTTCGTCCCAGCTTACCCCTCCCCTTGCCCTTGTCTTTTATTCCTGTCCTGCCCCTAGGTTCATCAGAACCATTTTTTTTTTTTTTTTTTAGATTCCATATATATGTGTTAGCATATGGTATTTGTTTTTCTCTTTCTGACTTACTTCACTCTGTATGACAGACTCTAGGTCCATCCACCTCACTACAAATAATTTCATTTCTTTTTATGGCTGAGTAATATTTCATTGTATATACATGCCACATCTTCTTTATCCATTCATCTGTTGATGGACACTTAGGTTGCTTCCATGTCCTGGCTATTGCAAACAGTGCTGCAATGAACATTGTAGTACATGACTCTTTTTGAATTATGCTTTTCTCTAGATATATGCCCAGTAGTGGGATTGCTGGGTGATATGGTAGCTCTACTTTTAGTTTTTTAAGGAACATCCATACTGTTCTCCCTAGTGGCAATTTACATTCCCACCAACAGTGCAGGAGGGTTCCCTTTTCTCTACACCCTCTCCAACATTTATTGTTTGTAGATTTTTTGATGATGGCCGTTCTGACCAGTGTGAGGTGATACCTCATTGTGGTTTTGATTTGCTTTTCTCTAATGATCAGTGATGTTGAGCATCCTTTCATGTGTTTGGCAATCTGTAATCTTCTTCGGAGAAAAGTCTATTTAGATCTTCTGCCCATTTTTGGATTGGGTTGTTTGTTTTTTTGATATTGAGCTGCATGAGCTGTTTGTATATTTTGGAGATTAATCCTTAGTCAGTTGCTTCATTTGCAAATATTTTCTCCCATTCTGAGGGTTGTCTTTCTGTCTTGTTTATGGATTCCTTTGCTGTGCAAAAGCTTGTAAGTTTGATTAGGTCCCATTTGTTTATTTTTGTTTTTATTTCCGTTACTCTAGGAGGTGGGTCAAAAAGGATCTTGCTGTGATTTATGTCAAAGAGTGTTTTGCCTGTTTTCCTCTAAGAGTTTTATAGTGTCTGGCCTTACATTTAGGTCTTTAATCCATTTGCAGTTATTTTTTGTGTATGGTGTTAGGAAGTGTTCTAATTTCATTCTTTTACATGTAGCTGTCCAGTTTTCCCACCACCACTTATTGAAGAGGCTGTCTTTTCTCCATTGTATATCCTTGCCTCCTTTAAAAAGATAAGGTGACCATATGTGTGTGGGTTTATCTCTGGGCTTTCTATCCTGTTCCATTGATCTATATTTCTGTTTTTGTGCCAGTACCATACTGTCTTGATTACTGTAGCTTTGTAGTATAGTCTGAAGTCAGGGAGCCTGATTCCTCCAGCTCCATTTTTCTTTCTCAAGATTGCTCTGGCTATTCAGGGCCTTTTGTGTTTCCATACAAATTGTAAAATTTTTTGTTCTAGTTCTGTGAAAAATGCCATTGGTAGTTTGATAGGGATTGGATTGAATCTGTAGATTGCTTTGGGTAGTATAGTCATTTTCACAATGTTGATTCTTCCAGTCTAAGAACACGGTATATTTCTCCCTCTGTTTGTATCACCTTTGTGCTATACACAAATCCAGATGTTAGCTCAAATTATGATTATTTAGCATTAACAGGGCCTCTGGGTGTACAGAGATCAGCACTTTGTATATATTTCTCTTTTATCTAAAGAGCTGTCTGGAATGAGAATGTCAGGTCATTTTCCTACTAAACTAGGCTGAGCAAGTATGTATGGAATTGTGGCATCCTCGAACACCAGGATGGGGTCTCGTTATTCCTTGTCACAAACACCATAGTTAGATGATATTTTGCAATGTTAATAGAAAGAAAATATTGTGTTTAGAATTCATTATGGGCTGGAAAGAGAAAAAGTAGAAGCTTTCTTTCATAAGATTACATAGTCCGGGATTTTCAAATTTTAGTGTGATTAGTATCTGCCAGGAAATGTATTTAAAATGCATAAACTAAGCATTCCCAGAGCTTCTGTTACAGTATACCCACCTCCGATGAGAGCCAGGAATCCACATGTTTAAGAAGCATCCAAGGGTTTCTGTTGCGTGTTGTTCTACTATCACACTTTCAGAAACACATTCTTGAAGACTTCTGAGCAGAGATGGTGGGGTGCGGCCAGATCACAAACCCCCCAGCCGGGAACTCAATGGAACAGCAACTGCAATGTTTTAAAACATGCCACCAGCACCCAAACAAGGAGCATGGATGGTGTCATGTTGCAAACTTCCAAAGGGGACAGCTAAGAAAAGAAATAAACAAAATTTGAGAACGATGACTGATGTCTAAGTCTAGTAAGGTAGTCTAAAGTCAACTTGCAGAACTCAGGAAGGACCCTCTTGTTTTTCATTTTCTCAATGGGACAGTGAGAATGCTGCACAGAATTGTGGCTGCCTCACTCTTAAAGGAGCAAAGGCTTTAGGACCATTTGGATTTGGGGAACGATTCAAAGCTAATAGGTATCTTTATTTGAAAATAAAATACACATCCCACTTGATGAGTGAACCCCGACACACTTGCCAGCATCCCAGAAGGAAGTATAGAGCCCCCATTTCTAATAATGACTCTGCATGGGCTTCTCTGTGCCCCATAACCATATCCATCCCCGGCCCGAGTGGCCCAGCTTAGGCCTCAGCAAAACAGATGAAACAGCAAATAGCTGGCTTACAATCAGACATAGGAGCAGGAGGATGGATTAACATGCATGAAATTAGAGAAAATAGAAAGTCTGGGCAGGGGAGCCTGTTTCAGTGCTCAAACAAGATGAAAAGAAATGTGAGGGCACATCTGCTCACGCTGTGTGAAGAGAAGGAACGAGAAGGGGAGGGGAGGGAGGAAAGCATGCAGGACATGGGTCAAGGATCTGGGCTGGAAAAAATGAGAGAAGAAAAGAAAGTACTTCTTGAGTTTTTTATGTTCAAGAAGAACTTATTAAGTTCCTAATATCATGAGAACCGGAGCTCAAAGGAGAGATGGTTCAACAACAGGATGATATTAAAGGGAGATTGTGGAGAATTTTAAGGACTTATACTAATGCTTTTATAACACTAATTGCATACCTTAGGAGCAGCTAGACAGAATAGAGTCATCAAAATTCTAATCTGTTAAGACAGAGGAAAGGTAGGGTAATCGTGGTGATTTCAAAAGAAAAAAAAGGAGCAGTTCAGAGGAATGAGGAAAGTAAAAGAAAACATGATTGTATGTAAAAGGATCATTTGTGTTGAGAAAATTCAACACGTGAAATGGAGAAAATGGTCAAATGAATAACAGAATTTAAAAAGTGTTGAAGAAAAGGAAAGATCTGTTTGGTTTTAAAAATATTCTAGGGAAAATCAATATTTTGATTTGCATTTCTCTGCATTTTATTTTATTTTTAAAATAAAAATCAATATTAAGAACCACTTATGTAGTACTTATTCTAGTTAAGATCTGAATTTCAAGAAGAAAAAAGGAAGTTTGAGGCACCTCGGAAACAAAAATAACACCTTTCCCCTGACCCGCAGGTGCAGGTAGTTACAAGGTCCAAACCTCCTGCTTCTTTGCCAGCCTCCTGACAGTGAGGTAAGACCAAGTGACGAGTTTGGATAAATGACAAGAGATAAGTGACGTGTGTCACCGGAGAGCCCAGGCAGGTGAGTGATTGTGAATTTTCCACCTTCTCTCTTGCCCTGTGTGATAGCCGAACCAGGCACGTGGACTGGGCCCTCCATAATCCTGGCCTTGGAGTGACGGGGTAGAGCAGAAAGAAGCCTTTGCTGGGGTTAGACACTAAGATTTCCAGGTTCGTTTCTTTCTGCGCTGTAACCTTTGTCCTATTAACATGACCCAGTTTTATTACCCAGAATAAAGGCAGCCTCCAGACACTCTCCAGCATGACAACCTCAGCCAAGAGCATCCCAGTGAGAACTTTTTGACAAAACAACTACACGATGAGGGCCATTTAGCGTATGCATCAAAATAACTCGAGTGGAAAACGCATAATAGCATAACCGGATGGAGAGATTCGAATCCATTTGAATATAGAATTATAGTGAACAACTGTGGGCCATATAGTTACAGCACAGATGAAAAGTGCTATAAACCTTGACAGATTAAAAAACATAATCCTATCTAATGAAAACAACAAACAAGAAAGCCAGGAAGCAGAGGAAAGAGAATTAGCAAGAAGAATGAGAGTGCTAAGTTTTCATCACGAGCAGCAGGTAAACAGTGATAATCTCTTTTGAGAATGACCCTAACGTCTAACTATTATTTTAAATATTTTCTTTATGTTAAAGAGAACTTTTAAGAATCAATATTTCTACTGATGCAAGAGATAGTTCTTTCAGTTTCATGTTAGTTTTCATGTTATTTTTTCCCTCCATTAAAATAAGAAAAATGAATCTGACTTTAAAATGTAATATACAGCATGAATAGAAACATTCCATCTTAATAAAATTATTGTATCCAGGATTTGAGCCACTCTTTCTCCGTCTCTTTTTATATTTGCTGCATAGACTGAATGATTTTATAGTGAATGTGTGCTAATTTTATTGCAAAAATTATAAGGTCATTGACGGAGAGGGAGGAGACAAATAGAGGAAAAGAGAGTAAGTTAAATTATAAATTTATGCAAGCCCAAGGAAAAATACTCTCAGATTTTTTTTTTAATCCTGAAGCCAGAGAAGTTGACAATAAAGTTCATTTGGAAGAACAAGGAAGCAAAAGTAGCCAGGAAACTTTGAATAAGAAGGCTAGTACGACTAGACATAAAAATAATATACAAACTCTGGAATTAAAGGTGCTGAAATCATATGAATAACCAGAAAGACCAAAGGAACAAAATCCAAAATCCAGGAGAAGACGCAGCTGCACCTAGAAATTTCTGTAATATGATATGAAAGGGCTGCATTTTAAATCAGTAAAGGAAAGATGGACTTCTGAAAAAAACAATGTTTGGATAACTGGAAACAATGTGGAAAAAGATAAAATTGGATCCATTTCTCACAAAAAAACATGATAAACCAAATGGTTCAAAGAGTTAAACAAAAAACGAATGAACTAATGAACAAACGAATAAACAACACCTTAAGAGCATTAGAAGAAACAGGGGTGAATCTCTTAAAAATCTGGTAATGGGAAATCTTTCCCATCTATAACTCACAAATCAGAAGTAATAAGAAGGAAAAGGATAAATTCTACTACAAAAACAAATCCCAAGAACCTCTACCTGAAAAAATCAAAATAAACAATGTAATAAAATATGAAATATTCATTTGTAATCCATATCACAAAGCATTATTAGTCCAATAAAGTTTCCAAAAGTAGACCAGAAAACTATACAAGTAGAAAAAAAATGTGTAGAAAAAGGAGCAAGAGATAAGATCAGATAATTCAGAAATAAAGAAAGGCAAATGGCCTTTAAAAATTAAAAGACGTTCAGTCTAACTCATTATTGGAGAAACCAGAGTACAAAATTGTGTAAGAGAAACTTAAATCGACCCCAGCTTCCTCCCTTGGAAGAGTCTTGCTGACAATCATCTCCTTGCCAGAATCCTGTTGTTGGAAAGCTCCAGAATACTAACTAGACCCCTCTAGACCAGAGCCTAACCCACAGACCCCTTTTCAGAATAAAGTTTCAAATGGATAAAATAAAATACATAAGTTTACAAAGGAACACTTTAAAAAACTACACTGAGATATAATTTTTCACTAATCAGACTGAACAAAATCTGGAAGTGTGTCTTTCTCTGAGGAAAAGCCTTGGGGATACGGCGCTGTCATAATTATGGTGAGGATGAATTGATTCAACAACCATGGAGAAAAATATGGCACTACCTAGTAAAATTACCTAGAGAGATCTAAAGACAGAAAGAACTGACAGTGCTATCTTAAACTGCAACCAATAACTAAAGCCTTAAGGATAAAATCACATTACTGTTTTGAAAGTATTATATATGAAATAGGATAAAGCAAATAAATAATCATGCGAATGATATTAAACATTAACATTCTAAGCACAACATCAGAGAGGCTGCGTAAGAGACTATAATCTTCGCTCCGAATGGGAAATATCCATATGAACTCATTATATAACTTTCTTTTAATTATATACATTTTCTACCTCTCTGTACTGGAAAAGCCCAGAAGCAAGCATTAATTCAGTTACAATGAGCATGCCTCGCTTTCAGATTGTGGTCTCTTAATAGTATTTCCCATGAAAAAGAACTAAGGCTCCTTGACAAATGACGGATCCCAGGTCTGCAGCAGAAAATGCATGAGTCTGGGATATAGTGTAACTGAAAGCAAAGACACTAGTAAAGAGCTCTGAGGTCACCAGCACACATGAGCCAAACGAACGGGCTCCATCAGCCAAAGCTAGGACAATGGGAGCATGAAGAAAGCAGTGAGTACGATGAATTGAAAGCCACCAAGTATGTCAAAATCCATGTGATGCTAATGAAAGAAAATGAACCCGAACTCTAGTTAACTCTGGAAGTTACTAGGCCATCACTGTCGTCTGAAAATTGGCAAATAAAAGACAAGTATCAGGGATGTCTCCTGCCTCTCCCACAAAACATATGGTAATAGAAATTCTTCTTGATGGAAAGGTTTCAATTATTAAATGCAGAAGGAAGAGCAAAACATCGTCATTTTGCAAACCCAAGCGAAAATAACACCCCGAACGGCAGTCATCGGCAGCTGACAGTTCCCTTAGATGAAAGTCCGCTGGGAACCCTGGAGGAGCTGGATCAGGCCGTTGATAGGAATGCCTTGTTCAACGTTACTATCAGAAAAGAAGGTACAACCGACCACCGTGTGCTTCCTGATGGCACAGCAGCACCAGCGAGTGTTCTTGCAAAAAGACTGACTCTGAGTCTGACAGCCTCTAGAGCCCAACTAGCAGATTAAAAGAAGGGAAAGGGTTAAAGGATGTATCAAGTAACCTCACAGGGATGTGATTACCAAAATCTAGTTGCAAAATAGTCCACAAACAATGAGCTGGTTCCTTGACGACTGGAGGAGAGAAGGAGAATAGAAAGGGCGCAAGTCTTTGCCCCTGGGCCGAATGACCAGCCCCCTGTTTACCTCGGAGGGGTCCACGTTAGCTCTGTTTATTCAGGCACTTAGGACAGCACCCCTGATCACTGTCAAAACATTTGTATGATGGTAATATGATCACCCATCAGCCTGGATCGGTTAAAAAGCACGTGGCTATCAGATGTCCACCTGTATTTGATATTTAGAAAGATCGCTGGGAATCGATCAGAATCAGAATCTGTGTGCCCGGGCTTAGTCCTCTAGGGCAGCTGCAACGAAGTGCCCCGGGCTGGGGGGTGTGAACAACAGACATTTATTGTCTCAGAGTTCGGGAGGCTAGAAGTATAGGGTCAAAGTGTCAGCAGGGTTGGCTCCAGGCCCCTCTCCTTTGCTGCAGGCAATCTTCCTGCCGGGGCCTCATGGTCTTTCTTCCACCTGAACTTGCGTCTAAATAGTCTCTTCTCATAAGGACACCGGTCATGTTGGATTGGGGACCACTCTAATGACCTCAATGGTCGCTTGATTACTTCTCTAAAGATCCTATCTCCAGGGCTTCCCTGGTGGCGCAGTGGTTGAGAGTCCGCCTGCCGATGCAGGGGACGCGGGTTCGTGCCCCGGTCCGGGAGGATCCCACGTGCCGCGGAGCGGCTGGGCCCGTGAGCCGTGGCCGCTGAGCCTGCGCGTCCGGAGCCTGTGCTCCGCAACGGGAGAGGCCACAGCAGTGAGAGGTCCGTGTACCACAAAAAAAAAAAAAAAAAAAAAAGATCCTATCTCCAAATCAGGTCCCTTCTGTGGTGCTAGGGGTCTGCACTTCAACATATCTATTTGTGGAGGGGGGCACAAGTCAATCCACAATAATCACCATGACTCTAAGTGAAGCAATTAAGATTTTGTCCAAACCCTGGAGGAAATGTGAGATCTGCTTTGGAGACTTAGCTACGCTGGGATGAAAATCCTCAAACATCACAGCCTCTGAGGAAAGGGCCCTCAGCGTCCAGACCCCTATCCTGAGCCAGTGGAGACTCCAGCTCCATCTTGAGACAGTGGTTGATCCCTAGGGAACTCTCTGAGATGCAAACCCTGTGGGTCCTCTAAGTGTCCTCCTCAGCCCTGTAGGGCTTTGCTCCCAGGTCCTTACAAGCTAGTCCAACACGACGCCGAGATTGAGGTCACCATTGGGAAAGAAGTTTCTGGTGGAAAGGAAGCTCTCTCCTGTGCCCCTGAGACCAGCCTCTACAGCTGTGGGCTGAGAAGCCCGTGGGCACAGGCAACCAATCATCCACGGGGCATCGGTAGAAGCAAAAGCACCCATTATGTCCAGGCACCAAACGGTGAGACAAGGAAGAGAAATCTGGACATCAGAATGTCTTCCTCCAGGAAGACGGCCCCGCAGGGATGGGGGAGCACTGGAGTCAAAGTCCCAGGAGCTCCAGGAGCTCCGTTAGCTGCAGAGTTGCACTTCAATATCGTTTTTAGGTTTTATTGTGATTATTACTTACATTTACTTGCTTTCCCCTGGCGTGATTGGACTGAGAGAATGAAGGATTTCACAAGGAAACATGAAAACTCTAATACAGAAGAAAATTAATATTTTTATCTTAATGCTGAAGATTTTTTTACACCTGGTAACTCTATGGACAATTTGTTTTCAATCACTGGAGGATATATCATAATCTTCTAATTTGACTTGACGCAAGTTCTCTGTATGGTTCAGAGCTGGGGGCATATTTAAACTCACAGGCAGGCACTTGAATTGTTTATGCTGGTTTGTTATTATTTCTATCAAATATTAACGCTGGCAACATAAAACAGGGAACCTGATGAGAAGGAGAAAATGCCATGTCTCTATCATATTTTTATATATTTTAGGAAAATCTCAACTTCTCTATCTCCAGTCGCACCTCATCACATCCGATTGTTATATAAATACTGTTCGTTTAAAGTCAGTGGACAAGCTCCTGGAACAGCGGTTTTTAAAGACGTTTCCCCCTTTTATGAGCAGATATTCTTTGGCTGACTCAAAGCTTCCCACATTTGAAACGAGATTCACGTTACCTTAATATTTCAATAAATAGAGTAGGAGTTGGAACTAATGGATATGCCTCACAGACTGGTAACGGTCTCCCAAAGCACTTATTCTTTCAAGGCCGCCTCTTTACCTCCAATCGGGTGCTCCACAATGCCACATGCAGGTTGAAGGGCAGCTCTCCCTTTGCCCTAAGGGACAGCAAAGTGTCACCTGCCTTCACTCCTGGGGCATGGCGCTCACGTCCCGACAGGGCACCTTAGGTACCAGCCCCTCCGGTGACACAGGCTCACTTCAGTGAACGCTGAGCCCGGGAATCAGGTAACGATTAAAAAGTAAGCACAGCAAATGTTCTAACACTGCTGAAGGAAAACGTGTGCGGGCGTGCCTCTGTGAGGAGCGCCGTCAGACTCAGCGGTGGTCTCCTTCACCCCAAAGCAGAGGCGCAGTGGAGACACCTCCATCTGCCTGTATGCAAACACGGTGAATCGGGGCAACGCTGCTCCGTTGCTCTGTTTAAAATGGACGAGACCGAGGCTTCTGAAAGCAGGATGTCGGGGGGATGCACACACAGAAGAGAGACACAGAAAGGAAAGCAAGTAGGTCTCCGCCAAAACGGTTAATGAAGGGCTGTGTCTGCCTAGGGCTGTTTTAAGCACTTCTTCCTGTCCAGCAACATCCACAAATGATGAGAAAGCTTCACTCACATACGGAACAGAGATTATATTCGCTGTCAGCTGCCTACCAAATAGGGGCGTTGAGAGGATTAATGAGGCTCCGGGTGCTCCACTGATCGTTGCCATGGAGATGCGTAGATAAGCAGGGCAGTATAAAAGCCGTGCCAAGTGCAATACTTTTTATCCCACGGCTGACAATCATGGAAAGGCAGAACGTCTCTTTGCATTAAGGAACCCGATGGATTAGCACACCCGCGACCTCTGTGCTCCTGCCACCCTCTGTTGTGCGTTTGTGACTTTCAGACCCAGGCTGTCAGTTTGGATGTAAAGGGGCACTAGCGGGATGGAGACCGCCCGACACATCAGTGCATTTCGCTGACCTCTGGCAACCTTACGGCTCAGCAAATGACTGGGGCGTGAAATATTCACCTCGGCCCACACAGGGTCTCCATAAACAATGCGCTGTTTACTCTGCTTCTAGTTTTCCTGACTTACAGTGGTGTGGGGGGCCTTTTTCTTACCTTGTCTACTATTTTCTTTTCTGGAAAATAAACCCAAGACCCTGCTTTTTCATCAAATATCCATGTAAGTCCATTCCACACCTACCGCAAATCTTTCACCTATGTCTCCTGGTTTTAAAAGAGCAGGAGTCACACCAGCCCAGGTAGAAAGAGGAGTGTTCAAGGAGTGGGAAAGTGGCCACCACCCTGTCTCAGGACTTTGTGGCTTGGACTATTCTCCCCACCCAGACTATACCTGCATCTTAGGACCAGGGTGATGTGGTTGTCTGGGAGTGCCAGGGAGAGGGGCCAGCAGCAAGGGTGGGGTCTGCGGAGTGCTTTTCAGAGGGAGAGGTGAGCAAGTGCATCTCTCCCAGAGCCTCGTGCTGGGGTCACAGAGCTGCTTTGGGCTTGAATTATCTGCATGCAATTCAGAGCAGCAACAGCAGCATTTTAGTGTGGATGTGTGGGTGGGGCAGGCAATGCACATATCAGGTGTGGGAGTGGAGGGGATGCGGCAGTGACCATTTCTTCAACCTCTTTTGATCCCCAGCACTGAATACAGGCATACATACGGTAGGCTCTCTCAAAATATTTTAATAATAATGAGACTTGTGATTTAAGTACACACCGTGGCCACAATTTTCACAAACTGCTCCCAAACATCAGTCTGAATAATTTATAGCCATCGTGTATCTGTATAGGCTTTTAAAGCCCCATAAAATCAAAACAAACCTTATGTTTTAAAATATAGGTTATAAAAATAATGAAAATGTAAACAGATGTGATTTTTAGAGTAGCAAACATTGCAGCAGAGCCCAAATCTGAATAAACAGTGCATTTTCAGCTATAAAAAAGTTGTATAGACGGAAGGCGAAACTCTGGCCAACACAATTTATAGTTTTCTACGTGTACCGCAGACTTCAAATGTCAACCCAAACTTTATCTGAAAGCTTATTGCTAATACCTCAAGCCATTTGCTGAAATGGCTTTCCATTAAAATATTTACTGCATTTCCCTGTTTTACTTCACTTTCTTAAAAAGGCAAATTCTCTGTTGAAATAAATATTTTCCAGCCAATTTACATAAAGGATTAAGGGACATCCATCTGTATCGTTCCAAGAAAGGTAAAGAGAATATACAGTTGGTACAAAGCCATAATACGAATCCTGGGGCACTTGGCCATACATCCTCAGGCTGCAGCTGAGGCCACCAGGGCGGAGGAAAGTGGAATAAAACCTGTCTAAAAACATGTGTGTTCGTTAAAAAAAAAAAGCAAGAAACGTTGAGGGGGTCTGAGGCTGCCCTGTCAAGCCAAATCCACACAGGCCTTGGTATTCTCAACACCTCCAAGCAGGCACCTCCCTAGATGAAGAACGTTCACTGGGGTCTCCCCGGCGGAATTCATCACGAGCTTCTCAGCACGCCGTATCCGTCTGTCTCCCACCTGTTTGCACACGTGCCCCCCACCCTTGACCCAGGTGGCCCCCTGCAGCCTCCCCACCTCTTCCGACTCACAGGCAGCCCCCTGCCTGACCCTCCTCTGAAATTATAGCTCCTTCAAAATCCCTGGCGGATCCCACGTGACCTCGCTTCTCTCCAAACCCTCAGACCCTTTCACGAGGTGTCGCCTGTCTCTTCGGTGCTGGTTCCTTGTGTGTACACGACTCATCCCTCTGCGGCTGGGGGCTACGTGGGAAGGAAGAAGGTCTGCTTTCTCAGCATCACTACGGTCCTGCCTGGAGGCTCAAAGACCCGTTTGCATATAGCAGATGCTCAACGCACATTCATCGAACTCGGCTGGACTTGGTACATCTTTAAAGGGTCAATACGTGGTGCATGATGAAAATGATTGCAGTAAGTTCAGAACTGAGTGGCTTAGCGAAAGTGTGAATAAGGCATCGAAAGCTCATTGAAATACGAGGAACATGTACCACTCACCGCCTTCTGTATCAGACGAGTAGCGTTTCCTTTCTCCGGGGTCACCCCGTGGTTTGCAGCGCTGACTCAATCCTCCCCCCGCCGCTCTGCTCCGGCCCCATCCACCACCAGCACTGACGGCACCAACCTGTGAATACTTAGAAAGGCAGAAACCCCCGTCAACTCATCTCTTTGTCTGGACACAGGGCTATTCATGGAAACTGCACAGTCAAGGTACCAATGAGAGTGAGAGGAGAGGGTGAACAGGACAATTGATTGCCCTTTTCTCCACAGGAGCATGATTCCGAACAAAAAGCCTGATTATCAGACCACTGCCACAAAAATAGAAGGAGCTGATGGCATCTTCTGATGATGAACTGGAGGTTTTCTGCTAAATTCACCCTGAGTGTTTCCTGCCCGGGCATCCGGGTACCATATGATTACACTTGATTGGCTGGCCTTTGGACCAGGGGGTGTTAATTTATAGATTAGCCACATAGTGGCTTATGAATGGGTTGTTGGGCTCCCTTGGGCATAAGCCTTTGGGAGCTCAAGGACTCCGGCCCACTGGGTTTGGAGAGAGATTTCTCTATCAGCTCAGCACAATCTGAGGAGGGGTGTGCAGGCTTGGGAGAACACATGCCTCCGATGGTCTCGTCTTTTGATGGAATTCAGGAATCATCTGTTGTCTCCAGCTGACCATTTCCAAAGCTTCAAACTGTCATAGCTTCTTGAAGCCATGAGCTGGAATTGGTGTGCACAGAACAAAGACAAGACGTATAAACGTTCATTCCTCTCATAAAGAAGTGCAGCACATTTTCTCGGCAGGCAAAGAGATAAAGTATTGCAACAGGGATGTTCTAGTGAGATCAAAAATATAGTTTTTACCTTTTCCTTTTTTAAAAAATACACTTACGGTTGCAAATATAGAGCAAGATGAAAATAATGTGTGCAGACAACCAAGAAGGTCAATAATTCTTTACATTATTTTTGCCCTTTTTATTGATCTAAACGCAGGAAACAAGAAGGAGTTTCATCTGAGTCTGAGGCAGAAACACTCAGCTCTCTTTGAAGGACTTGGTCCAAGTACAAAGTTAGCAGAGAAGAAAAGAAAAGACCCCGGGTCAGAAAGTGTGATGGATTATGGAGCGCTCCCGCTTTGGGGGAAGAGATGGAAGGTCTATCTGTTGGTCCGCCTTGTATGGGGCTCTAGGGTGGGCGGTGCTAGTCTACACCTCCTCAGTCTTAACCTTGACCTTTGTTCTCTGGCTCCACCTAATCTGTCTGCCTTTCTCCCTGCAGAGTCTCCAAGAGTTCCTAACAGACTTTGTGCCTAGGTTTTACATTATTTTTTTCACATTTCTGTGTAGAATCCTCTCAATGTCAGAGAATGGGAAAATATAGGGTACAGTAGGGATACGGAAAGATGAGGGTCTCTGGTTTGAGGATGTTTGAGGATCAATCCGAGTAAACTTTCGGGAAAGCAGCTTTGGAAATGGTGCCGACTTTTAACTCAGACAGTCTGCTTCTGAGAATCCAGCCTAAGGAACAAGCCCTGAACGTGAACACATGCTCAATACCAAGAAGGCCCCTGAATCATCAGAGACAGCGCTGCTTCCTTGCAAGCTCCAAGCTCGCCATCTTCTCTGGGGGGAATTCGAGGCTCATGACGGCCATGAGTCTGAATGAGGGTGTGTTTGCACATGTGCAGTGGGAGATTCTTTTGCAGTAAAAAAAGTGGTTAAATACTCAAGCTCTGGACGGACATGCCTGGGTGCAGACCTCTGCTCTCTCTCTCTCTCTTTTTTTTTTAGAGAACCCACAGTTCAATTTTATTCAGAGCAAAGAAAAAACAACTTTTGATCATACTAGAAGAAACTGAGCCCTAAGTTTGGAATCTGTACTGAAACTACACATGCAATGAGGACAACATTCTGCTAATACAACTGATCTGCTGCTGCATTTGTGGACTGTTTTTTCTAATATTAACAATGATAAACAAAGCAGTGCAACTAGTGTTTGGGACAATGCTTATAGTGTGTTACAGCATCAGACACAAAATTTGACTTCTCTTCACACCACTGGCTCTCTTTGCATACCTGGGCTGCTTCTCCTTCAGTAAAATCATTTTTGATATTGAACGTCTTTTGAATCTCCTCAGGAGTTTTCCCCTTGATCATATCGGCAACAGTCTTGCAGGTAACATCAAGCAAATCTTTGATGTCTACGTCGTTTGCTGTCGTTTTAGATGTTGCTGCATTAACATTTGGCAAGGGGACTGGACCATCATCTCCTTCAGCATCCATTCCCAGATCTCTCAGCGTGGTCTTAGTAGACACAGATTGTTTCACAATTTCAACATCAACTTCAAATATCTCTCCGTCAGAGCTCTGCAACTTTGTTGAAGGCATGGTGTTAGGACTCAAGGAGATGGAGGGCCAGAGGCCGATGAGAGCAGGGCAGCGTCTGCAAAAAGAAAAACAGAAAAGTGGAGAACAAGGCCAAACCTTTCCTTGTTCTTAACTGTGCCCCTAAGTGCAGCGTCCATCAGTCAGGCATTCTTTTCAGTACAGATCCTGGCACTTCATCAATGGTTAGAGGTTATTTCTGTTGCTTTGAGACAGTTTTCAGAACAGTTGTAAAAGGCAGGCATGCAACTGGGGAAAGCCATCCTTCCCGAGGACACCGGTCTGTCTTTTCTAAAAGATGAGCAGCTGTAGGCATGGGGGTAGCACGGCCCCTTCTTCAGCAGGGGAGGTGGAAACAGAGAAGCTCCACATTGTAACAATGATTCACCAGGGAAGCACCGGTTTGGGGTTTAGTGAGAGCTTGACTCAGCATTTTCTCTCACTTTTACTCTCTCTCTCACTTTTTTTTCTTTTATTGATGAATGTAATACATGTTCACTGTAAAAAATAAAATCTTAATGTATACAATGTAAAACTCGAGAATCAAATTAACCTATAACTAACCCCCCAAAGATTATGACAGTTAATAATTAGGTGGATTTTCTTCCAATTCTTTAGCACTTGCTTTTAAATATTAATATCAGGGTAGAGTTTTTGATCATTATTTCTTTCTTTTTTTTTTTTTTTTTGTGGTGCGCGGGCCTCTCACTGTTGTGGCCTCTCCCGTTGCGGAGCACAGGCTCCGGACGCGCAGGCCTAGCGGCCATGGCTCTCGGGCCTAGTTGCTCTGCGCGGCATGTGGGATCTTCCCGGACCAGGGCACGAACCCGTGTCTCCTGCATCGGCAGGCGGATTCTCAACCACTTCGCCACCAGGGAAGCCCTATGAGCTCCTTTATATAGGCTATTAAATTTGTTTTTCTCCCGTTAATCTGTCTTATGTCAATTTAATTACTAGACAGGCCAAAGTACAGAGAAAAGAAGAATGTAAATGCTTTCCTGCACTATAGTAGCAGCAAACTCAAAAATTGAAATAAAATATCCTTTAAAATAGCATAAAAATATGAAATACTTATGGATAAAAATGACCAAAGGTGTGGGAGAACTGTACACGGAATGATATTCTTAAAAGAAATTAAAGGGTATCTAAATAAATGGAGAAATAGCCCATCCATGGGTCAGAATGTATTGTTAAGGTGTCAATTCTCCCCAATTTAAGGAGAGCTTTCTTAAATTCGACACCAAAAGCACAGGTCATAAAAAAACAAATTGGTAAATCAGATCTCATTAAAATTAGAAACTTCTGCTCTTTCACAGACATTGTTAAGAGAACGGTAAGATATACCACAGATTGGAGGAAAATATTTGCAAAACATATATGTCATAAAACACCTGTGTCCAGGACATATAAAGTATTTTCAAAGCTCTAAAATAACTTAAAATTCAGAAGTCATATACTATATTTGGTTCTAGAGAAATATGGTGGCTGTAGAGAAGGAAGAGGGTCTAGAACCTGGTACAATGTCTCCGGATGGTGTCCTCACGATACAGTAGATGTGTCTTCTTTCCTCTTTTTTTTTTTTTTTTTTTTTTTGCGGTACGCGGGCCTCTCACCGCTGTGGCCTCTCCCGTTGCGGAGCACAGGCTCCGGACGCGCAGGCCTAGCGGCCATGGCTCACGGGCTTAGTTGCTCCGCGGCACGTGGGATCTTCCCGGACCGGGGCACGAACCCGTGTCTCCTGCATCGGCAGGCGGATTCTCAACCACTGTGCCACCAGGGAAGCCCCTTCTTTCCTCTTTTTGATACATTAAGTGTTTCATCTTTTTTCCAAAAACAAAAATAATTCAAACAGTAGGTGCAATTTGTTTGGTTAAAAGACTAAATGTAAGTAGAAGAAACCGAAAACAGCTCCAAGTGTTATTAGCAGAAGTTTACTACATGGACTCTTTATAGGGATTTTGATTAAGCGATTATCAAAGTCAGGAACAACTACAGGAAATTCTCAAATGGAGACAATCTATAGTGAAAAGGGACGGTGAAAGGAAACCACGTGAGGTGGATGCGAACACTCACTAAAAATAACCTCCAGTTGCTGTGGCATTGAGACCTAGCTCTCAGTCGGACAGCAGCTTCCCTTCAGGAGAGGATATTTTACATTTTTATTTATTTTTAAAAGACAGCTGTTATCCTATAGAGGAAAAGAATCTTTTTCCTGTAGAGCAATCCGGTACCGTATACATTTATGGTTAGCAAATATGTAAGCCTACAAGAGAAAAACATCACGTTCAGGGTTTCTAAAGAAACAGGACATTTCACATTTCTGAGAATATTTAAGAGTGTGCCTTTCTTTTTTAATATTTTATACAAGCGTATTGATTTCTCAAAATAAATAGTCTGTTTAAATGCTTCCAATCTTCCAGCCCTGAAATGTAATTTGCAGGGGCAAAGCAGTGAAGAGTCATTTAACTGTGTGTATCCTGTGTGCTCTCCAGGCTGTGCTGTAGCCTTTGGGGGAAGACAAAGAAATAGAACATATGATTTCTGCAGGCAGAGTTTACAGAATGTTAAAAAGTTAAATAACGATGCAAGGGATGTAATGAATGAAAATATGATTAAATGCCAACAAACTAATATAGGCTATAGGTAATAAATTTGGCAAACTTAAAAGAGAACAATGTTTGCTCTAGGGTAGCACAGCTACGAGTAGAATTTACCTAAACAGGGAAGAGAACTGAAGTCTTGGAAAAAGCATGGTTAGAAATGGAGTGACGTAAATGCAGGGAGAGGTGAAGGACGGTTGAGTTGACTGATTCCATGGAGGAAGAAACAGAAAGCAAGTTGGATAGACACTTGGGTTGTGGGGATGGACCCAGGAGTCCGAATTGGTTAGACTCAAGCTGAATCAATTAGCTTAGTTCACCTCTCTCACTGAAATACCGCAAGACGCAGCATAGGTATTTCTAATGAAATTATATCTCATCCACAGTTCTGGGATGAGGTCCTCCCTGGAATACCAAAGGGAAGCCAATTATAACAGCTCAAACAGTGCAGTCTGGGACTTTTAGATCTTCCAATACCTCCGTTACCATGTGTGCAAACAGAAAGAAAATAGAAAGAAAGGAAAGAAATGCTAGATGGAAGCTGCTTTCATAAACGGTTCACAGAGCCCTTCTAAAGGGTACGTCCCGGGGATGCTGGCTTTGCTGCGAAGCCCAGACCAGCATCGTGAAGTGACATTGTCGGCTCGGGACGCTTGCTCCTGAGGCGGGGGCTGTGCGTGTGGCTCTTCCCCGGAGGAGGATGAAGGCAGCGGGGTCTGAGCCGCAGGAGACGGGAAGCTGGGCCCAGGACCCTGCTTTGAACAAGCATCCCAGTGGCTGCGGAGCTCCCCGTGTTAACTGCCACCAACAAGACAATACAGTGAAGGGGGAAACACGGTGCACATATGACTTTTAAATCAGCACCAGTGACATCGGTTTACTAACTGTGGAGGCCTGTGTCAGCCTCTGGTCACTTCCTGAACTCAGGGCCATCTCAGCACTTACTAAAGATTGTTGAAAGAAACCCACAGGTAAAGAACCAAAAACAATTGGATGTGGTGACTACAGCCGTGCATCCATGGCGGCGATTTTAAAGAGCCCAATTACTGGCTCCGTTCTCTGCTTTTCTACCTGGTCTCGACAAGCTGTAAAAACAAGGTGATACAGAGAGGAATTACAAAGAAGGTCACCTAGATAAAGGTCCAGGATATTTGTTTGTACCATCCTTTTCTCAACTCCATCTCCAAAATTATGAACTTTATTTCATGGTTTCAGAAGCTACATGAATCGATCGGTGCTCAGGGTAATGCATTAGAAGATAAACGAGACACATCTTTCAGATTCAATATATTTTATTTGCTTTACTAACAGAGTCTTTTAAAAACTTCATACTAAAAGTTCGAAATATACTTCAGAAATCATAAAAAAAAAATAAACATGAAAATAAGGTGATAAATGGAAATGGGTCTTCCTAGCCAAGTTTTTAAAGAACCCAAACACCGCATTGATTTCTTAAATCATTTACTATTCCCAGGAAACCACCACCCAACGGCAGCCTCTTGTTTTATCCCAGATCCTGTGCACTGGGTGTCAGTTGCTCTCAGCCTAAGTCCTTTCTCCATCCATTTGTGCTTTCAACCTTTCCATCCATGTGGGACTTCTTCGGACAATTTTTGGGGAAGTAGAATGGATATGGGCCTTAGAGACATGTCAGCTGGCTGTCACCGGGAAGATGAAGATACTAACTCACTTTTTTTTTTTTTGCGGTGCACGGGCCTCTCACTGTCGTGGCCTCTCCCGCTGCGGAGCACAGGCTCCGGACGCGCAGGCGCAGCGGCCACGGCTCACGGGCCCAGCCGCCCCGCGGCATTGTGGGATTTTCCCGGACCGGGGCACGAACCAGTGTCCCCCGCATCGGCAGGCGGACTCCCAACCACTGCGCCACCAGGGAAGCCCCTAACTCACTTTTTCAAGCAGGCAGAACTCAGCCTTTGAAAAGGTAAATGTGGACCGAGGCCCATCAGGGAACCAGGAAGTAACCCCAGGAAAAGGGAAACTAAAGTCAAGCTTGTCAGCAGTACCATCTGTGCTGGGCGCCCTGGTCCCCTCTGGACCCCTGTCATCTGCCTTTTCCATCATCTTAGCTTCTCTCTCCTCACACTGACCACTCTGGTCCCCAAGATCTATAGTGGGCAGGCAGTTCACAGCGTCGGGGGGTAGTGTGAACTGGGGACCAGACAGTCCTTTGTACCGGGTCACCCAGAAGATGGGGGCAGCTGCTGAGTTAGGAGTAAACGTTAGCTCTGTGTTAGCAGGGGGACGTCACATCCGGGAAGCATTTCTGTGCTTGGATCTGGAGAGAGGAAAGAGGGACGTGTTGATCTCTTTCTCTTGCTCTGTCTGCAAAGCTACCAGGTTAATGGCCTTTCCCTATTTATAACTTGCTCTTCATATTTTAAGATCCACGATTACTGAAGGCATTTAGGGACTGTATGTCTAAGTATCTTGCGTGGAGTCGGCTGTGTCTTCAAAGCACCGCCTGGGACAACTCTTGTCTTTTTTACAAAGAGTAACTTTGGACCGGGGTTCAGCCAGTTGGCTTGACCTTGCCTTGAGCCGGGCACTGTCACGGGCTGGAGGAGGGGGGCACCCGAGGGTTTGCTTCCGAATCCAGCCGCCCGGGCTGCCATCTCCATGCCAGCCCGGCGCCCGGGCTCCTGCTGCAGCTGCTGTCGAACGCTGCTCGGCAGATAATGACTTTGCTGGGTTGGCAAAGGGGCTGAGGTCTGCCTTCGACGTATTCTGCTCCCAGCCCCAAGTGGCAACTTCGGGAAAGCAGAGAAATGCTCCACCAGTTGCCGCTGTGGGGTTTGCTGTTAAGTCATTAAACACTGACAAGGCGAGAATTCAGAGCGTGGAATCCTGCGTGCTTCTCTCGCTCTGTTCTGTGGAGTTCGGGGGGCTCACATTCATAGGCTTACGTGGACACATGTCAAAAGCAGCTACGCGTAAACACCGATCTACTCCAGAATGGAAACTTTACGCTTAGAAAGACAGGCTTTCGCCCTTCAATAAAACACTACTATAACGTTTTCCCAAAGACGAAATGAAATTGCTCCTAACGTAGCAAGCGAGGTCCAGGAGAATGTATGCAATGCAGGGCTCTTCTCTACTCCTATTCCATGTTATGAAAGACTCACATTCCCTTGTTTTAGAGTTCGATCTCACAGATAAATTTGCGAGGAAAAAAGTTTACAGAAAAAAAGAAAGAAGTGTGTTTATGCACATGAATTGGGTTGGAATTAAGACATAATTCAGTACTAATGAAATAACAAATATTTACTGGGCATCTGGTTGGCGCTCATTATTTGAAAAATAAGACATAGCTGTGATATCAGATTACTCCCGAAGCAAAGACGCAGACAATTAGAGAAACGTGTTTATCTTTGGAACAACGTGCCCGGCTGGCTGTGAGCCGGTGGAGATCAGAGGACAGGAACAGATCCGACAGTCTGGTATCATCCGTCACTAAGGGTACTCCTGGACCAGAATTCTTTGTATATAATTCCAATTACTGTCCTCACAACTGCAAAAGTCAAATAGGTCACCCTCTTTGAAGTTATCGTTGCCAGATCTTTCACGGAGGGGAGGTGAACACGCATCTGCATGTTTACTGAGGAAGCCAGGCCTCCTGCAGGAAAACGCCCATCTGATTCCTATTTGGGGCCATTTGCTCGTTCACTGCTTTCCCCCAGGCCCCCAGGTCTCCACCCAGTGGCTTCTCTTTCCTCACTCCCATCACTTATTCTCCCACTTGTGTTCTTAGACCCCAAAGTTGTGCCTGCGGATTAGATAAGAGATTCTCCAGGTCCCTCTGAAACAAACATACATGGTTTTAGGAGGGATTTTTGAATTTTATTACAAGATAATACTCTTTTTTTTTTAACTTTTTATTTTATACTGGAGTATAGCCGATTAACAAAGTTGGGATCGTTTCAGGTGCACAGCAAGGGGACTCAGCCATCCAGATACATGTCTCCATTCTCCCCCCAGTTCCCCTCCCATCCAGGCTGCCACGTAACACTGAGCAGAGTTCCCTGTGCGCTACAGTAGGTCCTCTTGGTTGTCCATTTTAAATATAGCAGTCATGGCAAAATATAGTGTACATGTCAGACTCATGGTTACCGGGGGGAAGGATCGGGAGAAGGGATAGTTAGGGGGTTTGGGATTGACAAGATAATATGCTGAGGTAAGCAAAACTGAGATAATTGTAGAAAACCTCCCACAGTAGCGGGGAGGTTCGTTCTGAAGTCAGGGGGTTAGATCTGCCTTCTCTGACACCTGTGGGAAACCTCCAAGACATGTGCGGTCAAGCTAGCCAAGCCTGTCTGCCTTGGTTCTGGCTGGCGCTTTTACAAGCTGGTGAGATACTGATTTGTTTATCTCTGAGGAGGGATCTTCAGAGATCGTCTGTCTCAGGCATCACCACCCTTCCCTCGGCAGGCATCCGACTCTTGGATTCGTTGATAACCCAGGAATGAGCGCCCGCTGTATGTCAGACATACAGTGCTGGAGATTCTGAAGAATTAAGTCACATGAGTGCCTTCTTGGGTAAGGAAGGTAATGCCTTTCTGGCGCCCACACAGAACTCCTTTAGTCTTCAGACCTCACTACACAGATTTTGCATTTATTTCTTGAAGTGAAGTCTGAATGGCTCTTACCTCTTGAAGACCTCACTTTTCACTGCCTTGATTTGCTCTCTCCCATGTGGCTTTCCTATAAGTGGATCTTAGCTTTTCTTCAATATTCTTAAGTTGCTACTCAGGTTCTATTTTCTTACAATCTAAGTGGCATCCTGGGATTCTGACTGCTTTAGTTATAACTCTCACAAATAATCTCAATCTCCATCTCTTCTTATGTCAAAGCTCTCCTTGTCAGGCTCCCACTAAGTTCCGATTTCAGACCCGAGGGACACCGCAGCTCTCAATTCACGGTAAGAACAGAAATAGCAGATGTCTTCTGAGTCCAGTGCAAAAGTACACGTTTCTTGACTCAGACTGTGAATTCCACACATTACTGAGTTCCTGTGGACTCAGCTCAGAAGGTCATCCAGAATTACCCTCAGAGGCTCAGAGGCTGAAGAAGATAGAAAATAATACACCAACAGTATTAAAAAAATTTTTTTTAAGATAATACTAACAAGTAAAAATGGAAGATTGATTCTCAAAATCTTTTCTACTTGTCCTGAAGAATGTATTATCATCCATAAATCCTAAATCAGAGAAGAATGGCTGTAAGTCTCCACCCTACCATTGACTGAAGGATGAAACTCATAACCAGATTCATTTATAGATGATGTTTGACTCCAAAGATAATAGTTAGCCATTCTTTGCCTTCACCGACAACAGACTAAAGCATCACATTTTAAGATGCAGCGTAAAAAATTTCTAATCTTCAACATGAACGTTTTTGGACACTGGAGTATTATGAAATCTCCTACATAGCTTGAAGTTCTAAGTAACGCAGTGGAGATTTAAGTGTAGTTTTATCCATAAATGGATGGCTTACTTCTCAAAATTCTGTATAATGCATGCTAACTGGCTCGCAGACATTGGATTCCATTTGCTTGACTCCTAGCTTTTGCACTGCTGTGGTTTTAGGAATAGATTTTTCAATTGCTTGATATTGTTCAATATTTTCTTCCCATTCAGATAGGTTACTTAGCCAGAGGTCATTTTTCCAGCCATACTGAAGATTAATCTGACTTAATGAAAATCAATCGTTTCCTTTTCAGGGGCTCTGAGCGGGACCAGAGGTCTAAGCTGCAGCGAAATCTGACAAGGAAACATGTTGGCAGCCACCAGGTACTGTTGATGGAAACATAGCTGGTGCACTGTTTCCTTTCTATTCTGTTGATGCTGTTTCTAATATGTGTGATTGTTTCTGGACTAGTGAGTCTGGGGGCAGTTCTGAAATGGATGGACATCTGTATGGGGTGTGGCTCCGTAAAATGGCTTTTGTTTATTTTTGCTCTCTTCAGAACTATTTAAACTTAGCTCATTTTTCTTACATAGTGACTTGGAATGTGTGAGTCCAATCATAGACAGATAGATAGATAGACAGACATATCTAGATAGATATCCCTATTTATCTATCTAGAGAGTTGTATCTATTTTCCCTAATTGGAAATAGCAAGGAAAGAAACAGTATCTATTGCTTTTACCGTATGTGTGCAAAGAAATTTAGCCTGCCTTTTCTTCCCATTCCTTCTTCTTCCTCCCCTGATGATTCTGTTTCATTACTATCACCTTGGATTTTAGGCCCATATTGTTAAATAAGATTTGTGTGATTAAAGTTTTAAATCCATCACAAGCCCTTAATAAATGGCATTATTATTATCAAGTTATGATTTTGTCTCTCAAAAAAGTTATTGGCACAATTTTCTAACAACACTCTTTATGTAACTGGTTTCATTTGTTCCTATTATTTTTTTCTACTATATTTCCCCATTCCTGAATTAGCCAGTTGTTATCTTAGTTGGCAAAAATATACATTTTTCCAGGAGAGGTCCATTGACGGTATGCTTTATACACCAATGAGAAACACTAGTTTTCTATTCATTTGCATATGACTAACAACTTGGAAATCTTGCACTGGAATAGACAGCAATTTGGGGTAGTGTGGACACTATTTGGTGGTGAAGAAGGGAAGCCTATTTAATTGTAATTGGATATTCATGAATTTTCTTTTTCCTTTGTTTGCCTTGAAATTAAAAATTCTCAGATTGGAAATTGTTACCAGTTTATTCATTTTAATTGGTACTTTGTGAGCTTTTGTGCTCTGCACTTTACTGGAAAAAGGTTTCCTCTATTAATTTGAGAGTCCTGTAAACATTAAACTGCATTTATAGGACTGTCTTCACCTTTCCTCTCAGTTCCTCTCTCTTTTTCTTACCCTTTAAATTCCTTCCGGGCTTCCCTGGTGGCGCAGTGGTTGAGAGTCCGCCTGCCGATGCAGGGGACACGGGTTCGTGCCCCGGTCCGGGAAGATCCCACGTGCCGCGGAGCGGCTGGGCCCGTGAGCCGTGGCCGCTGCGCCTGCGCGTCCGGAGCCTGTGCTCCGCAACGGGAGAGGCCACAGCGGTGAGAGGCCCGCGCACCGCAAAAAAAAAAAAAAAAAAGAAGAAGTACAACGCGTCCAGACCCTCAGCTCAAAGTTGGGGCCAGCACTTGCGGTATCATCGCTTGTGCTCTGGATCTGCCCAGGTATCCAGATGCCACTTGTCCTTGAGCCCTGGACACGGTGCGTCCATTAGTCAGTTGTAGACCAGACAACGTAAATAATACAAAGAACGCAAAGAAGAGAAGAAACTGCTAGAGAAAATGGATGGTGGGACCCAAAATTAGCTTGCCCTGCACCGATCTCAATTAAAGTTTGTCCTCTGTGGTGTCACAAACGTGCAATGAATTCAGAAGCCGTCCAGCCACTGATGACAGCCAACAGGTGTTCCTGTACCTAATTCCTGGCTTTGAAACATGTCAGCTGAAGTGTTTAAAGTTGAGAATAATATATTTTTAAATTAAGATGTACTCTTATGTATCAGAACTTTACTTTTTCATGGTGTTATTACATTTTATCATCCCCTTGGAAAAATACTTATTTCTAATATTTGGAATTTTTCTAAAAGATGTGCTTTGTTCAGGTCACATATGCATGAACACGCCCACATGGACATACACATGCATATATATAAAGGAAACAACACTTTCTTTAAACAATATTTACTCTTACTATGTGAGATGAATGCTGACATTTTCTATTTTGTTCTACTACTTGTTTAGATGAGCCATTAAACTAATTTTATAGCCAATAATAGGTGTTCAACATTAGATTAAAGGACCCCAGTGTTCTCTCAAATCCCAAGCCCCAGTGTCTATTTTAGCATAAAGAAAATTACATTTAAAACTCTACCTCGGGATTCCCTGGTGGCGCAGCGGTTGAGAATCCGCCTGCCTATGCAGGAGACACGGGTTCGTGCCCCGGTCCGGGAAGATCCCACATGCCGCGGAGCAACTAAGCCCGTGAGCCATGGCCGCTGAGCCTGCGCGTCCGGAGCCTGTGCTCCGCAACGGGAGAGGCCACAGCAGTGAGGGGCCCGCATACCGAAAAAAAAAAAACTCTACCTCTCAGGGAAAATTCCTGAAGGTCCAAGGGAGCCAAGATCCCTGAGTACTTGGTAAAACAAAATGTTTGTGGAGTCCAGCTGTGAGCTAAGCTCCTGACAATGCTTAAAAATCTAGACTCTTGGTTTTGCTCACCCATCCACCCTGAACCACTGCTCCCAGCCGTACAGAAATCCCAATCCCCTGTTTAGTTTTTGCAAACTCCGGGCTGCCTCCTTTCTTAAAAGAGCCTGCGTTTTATAAGTAGTATTGCCCCCCAAATAATCCATTCACTCAAAGCACATCTAAGAGTGACGTTCGTATTTGTGAAGGGTCCTGAAAAGGTGCTGCTCGTGGAAATGATGTGTCATCACAGGCGCCTGCATCAGAGATGCGGCTTGGCTGCTCCACACCTGGGAGTGGACCGGTCGCCACCACCCCTGGCCTCTCCCCACTTGCTGGACCCCGGCCTCCCCGTCTAGTCCTAGGGCTCACCTCCCTCCAGTCCTCCTCCCTCCGGCCCCTGCTGCTGACCTGCGCACTCACAGTGAGGACCCCGGACGGGTGGCCGTGCCATCCGCCTGTAAGACGGTTTGCCCCAGGGCAGGTGAGGCTACAGGGAGCCAACACTGCTGGCCTTTTATATTGTTTGGCCCTGCTGTGGTTATTTTCTTTTGGGGGCTTTTCTGGGTTGGCAGGGAGAGATATGTTTAGGAGATAAAAGGACCAACACCCAACGTCCCCAAAGTGGACCAAGAACACAGTAGAGCAGAACAGAAAAAGGAATATGAGATGCTTCCAACACTGGGGGTGGGCAAAGCTGAGCCAGGCATCTTGCAAGCATGGAGGTCTTCCTGGAGGAGGTGGAGGTGGGATCTGGGTATCGACGTGAGCCCGAGGGCGAGGCGGGGGCCAGGCAGTCCCAGGAGCTGGAGGGAATGAGTGACTGGCAGGGACACATGAGGCAGCTCAGCTCGGACAGAAGGAGAGGGTGCCTGGAACGCCCCAAAGAGCAGCCCACGGGCCCCAAGCCTGACACTGGGAGTCCACCTGCTGCCCAAAGAGAGTGGACTCCCCTCCCAGCTGGAGGGGCCCGGCGAGGGGCCTAGCATGGCCTGGGCAGGGCTCCCCATCTGCGTTTTACCAGATGTTCATTCCAGGTGGAAATGTGTGACACTCCCCATGTGTCTTTCATAATGAGGGAAAGAATGGCGTTTTCTCCCATTTCAAATATATAAAATAGGTTGGGCTTTAAAAAGTATATTAAAACCAACCTCTCAGGGGCTTCCCTGCTTCCCTGGTGGCGCCGTGGTTGAGAGTCCGCCTGCCGATGCAGGGCACACGGGTTCGTGCCCCGGTCCGGGAAGATCCCACGGGCCGCGGAGCGGCTGGGCCCGTGAGCCGTGGCCGCTGAGCCTGCGCGTCCGGAGCCTGTGCTCCGCAACGGGAGAGGCCACGACAGTGAGAGGCCCGCGTACCGCAAAAAAAACAAAACAAACAAAAAAAAAACCAACCTCTTTCTTTCTTTCTCAGCCTCCATTATTCTTTATTTTCTTCTTTGAACCTGCATTTGCTCCTTCCAAGAATCTCCCCTGCTTCCTGGCTCACGTATCATTTTCCTTGCATGGATTCCCCACTCTTTCAATCTGTGCTTCATCAAACAAGCGTATTAACACTTGTTTTCTTTAATCAATTTACCAATATTTGTCGAACGCTTTCTGTATGTTGGACTTTGTTGCAGGCCAAGTTGGATAAACAAACACATGAAGCTGTGTCGCCACCCCAACCCCCACCTCACAGAGAGCATCCAGGGACAGAGGGGAGATGAGACAGATGCACAGATAGCTCTCCAGTACAGGAAAGTTCCCTTTATTTTAATAAGTAATCCTGATCTTAGCTACTTTTTCTTTCTCTCTGAAGAGGAGAGCAAAACACAAAGTTTCTTCTCACCAATCCACTCTGACCAGCTCTTACGTTCTATTCACAGAATAAATTGCACCAACAGACCCAAACTCTCACTAGCTTCCCAATGTCCCGTGGACACAGATTAACCACGGGGGGTGCACAGAAATGAACAACCACAACTGTGGCTTTAGATGGATAAAGTACATTCGGTGGAGTTCCACAGACGATTATTAAGTACATTACATTTTTCACAAAAACTCAGCAAATGGCTAAATAGGAAGCAGGGGAAAAGCAAAATCTAGAAACTTAAAATCTCCCCTGAGATTTCAGCAAATGGTGAAACAAATATTTTCCTCTGCTGAAACAATAATCAAGTAATTTCAACACATAAAAAAAAATAAGTTCCTTTTCAAACAAAGGGTGAGGAATGAGATTAAAAAAAAACTATTGATTAGATCTGAGAGAAATCAACAGATGACCTCTCACAGTCAGGGGCCTGAGTTTCAAAGGGTTTCCATCTTCTGTTTTTGGTCATTTGGGGAAAACACAATATTACAATGTTTTTTTTCCTCACTGTAGCAAGTGGAGAAGGAGAATGTGCCTTTAAATCAATGAACAGACCCAGAATATCTTTTAAAAACCACATGAATATTCTCAGCATGAACAATATTTTTAAATAAAAATAACAAGGGCAATTGATTACATACTTGCTGAGTATAAATACCACTAGAAGATGCAAATGACAAGAAGACATAAAGATTATTAAGGACGTAATAAAAACATGACAGTAGGCCATGTGATAAAGTTTAAAAAGAGAAAATTCTATTCTACAGCAGGATTTTTCAAACTTCTGGTCATGAAACCAAATGGCAAAGTCGGTGGGTTAGAATTCCGGGAGATTAAAATGGTCTGATTTATTTTTACCATTGCACCCACAGAACTTGCTAAATGATTGGATGTATGTTTTGAGAGAAATATAGGGGTAAAGGAAGACTCCAAATGTTTTGGTCTGAGCATTTTTTACAACCAGTAATAACTCAGCACGAACATCGATCATCTTTATCATCAAGGTATGCGGTCCATTCTGAGTCCAGTTCCTCCACTGCGTCAAGAAAGGTGCGTGTATTTCTCCGAGACAGAGATGGAAAAACAAATCTATGTCTGATAAGCACTTCAGTATCTGTATAACCAAATTTCTGCATCCTTACTTCCTCTTTCTAGACCTTCTCGGTAAAGAAATTCACTTAAAAAAAACTCACACGGAAAAGTCATTTTCTGAGAATGCACTGGAGGCCTTTCTACCACTATCTGAACCCTTAGAAGCCCTGGCTTCCTTAGTCAGTGCTCTGGTGATGATTAAGTCACTTATTCACTGAAAATAGACACTAAACATCAATTTACACAGGCAACTATAGTACACAAAGATTAATATTTATTTAATGATCATTCCTCCAGGAAAGTGTGCGTTCAAAGAAGGCTTAGTCCAAGCAGAGTGGACTCGTGTTGATTCCTCCTTTTGGGCCGTAATGATACTATCTCACCTAGAGCAATGGATCCAGTCACGCTCCACGGTTGTTAAATAAAGGAGCCAAATGGTGAACTTCGTCGCTGGGGATCCAGGGCAATCACTCTACAGAGAGCCGAGAGGAGGAAGCGGCCACGCCCACCGGAGGGGCGGGGCACGGACTCTGGCCAACGTGGGACTTGACTCAGAGGCTCTGGGGAATCAGGGCACAGAAAGGACCTCAGGAGGGCCGGCGCCTGAAGAGAAGGTGAGCAGTACCAAGGGCCCTGGGGCTCTTTCCCTCCTCCCCTGTCAAACATCGTTGTATTTCAGTCCCATTTAAAATTTAATTGCAGTTGTACCCTCAGCCTCCCCGCGGGTACGCTGAGGGCACATCATTGCTTCTGTAGGATTCTAGCCCAGGATGCAGACTGCGGTCAGGAACAAACAGACAAGCCTGAAAGTGTAACAGGGAAGAGGTCAATGGGACTCCGCCGTGTACCTGTTTCTTTGACTTTAACCTTTGCTTTTCGTTGCTTTTGTTTTTATAATCATAGGTAATGGCCTGCCACAGGGAACCCTGCGCTCCTGGGAAGGGCTGCAGAAAAGAAGACATTAACACATCCCCTGCCCGGAGGCTGGTCATTCAGGAGGTGTTTTGCAAGACTTATGGCCCTTTTACTTGACTTCCTTATCTTCTCCCCTTCTCTGATTCTATAAAAGAAACTGGCATCCAGACCCTGATAAGCTGGTTTATTGAAGACACCAGTCTGGTAACCAAAGGAGGAATGTCTAATAAAAACAAGATCAGAGTTTCTTCAGAAATGTCAATATTGTTAAGAAAAAACAAAGGTTGTGGAAATGGTCGTCTCAATTAAACAAGGCTTAAGAGACAAGACAGCAAATGTAAGGGAAGAGGAAATATCCCAAAGCTCACTCTTGGGTCAAAGGGCAAAATTGGAATATGAACAACAGATTAGGTAAAATATGGCATTGATGTGCAATTTACGAATTTGCTGCGGTTGTTAACTCTACTATAATTATGCAAGAGAACATTCTATCTTTACAAAACACACTGAACTGTTTAGATGTAAAGGGCCAAGATATAACTTATACTCAGACAGCTCATCAAAGACTATATAGTGTGGTGCTCCAAGCACAAAGGTGCTTCAAGGACAAAGGACGACCCTACCTGAAAAAGTTTCAGCCTTACACCCCCTAGCGGACTCTTAATCGCCCTCTACGCCGTGTTGCGATGGTTATGAAATAACTGAGCCCACCTGGGTGATGGGACCTGTGTCCCAAATCAGGAGAGGCATCTGCCCTGTCCCACTCCCACCCTATAGAAGGAAACTTCTTCAGCCTGGGTTGTCCTTTGTCCTTGGAGCACGACACTAAGGACAGGTGCAACTGTTGTGACAGCCATGAAAGCTGGTGACAAACGCCGGGAGGGTCACTGTCCCTGGAGACACCATTTCCCAAAAGCGATAAATAACTCAATGACATTCCAAGCAACACAAAGTACAACCGTGTCTCAATTTACTTGGCAGTTACTGTCTTCGGAAACCCAAAGTATATTAAAATTGCAAAAATGTTTAGAACACTTACGTGAAACAGAGTTAGGTTCAAGGCTCAGATCTTCGTAAGCCCGTTTTTATCTACGTGAAAGTCTGGGGACATTTGACATTCATGATTTCAGGGTGTGGACAGATTTTTAATCAAGTGAGACTTTTTCTGCACTTTCAGGACGTTTAGTGTCCTTTGCTGCTGCCACACACCGAATAGCCAGTCCCCTGCAAATTACTGTGACGATCCAGAGTGCCTTGATTCCAAAACAGGCCTGGGTGCCCACTCTATAAAGCACCGATTTCCTGGACCTGGGAGTGACGCAGTCCCCGCACCTGGCCTCAGAAGACCCCACGCTTTGGGGTTAGCACTCTGCGGGTGCCATCTTGAGATACTTAATAATTTTATCATCAGTCTTGGGAGACAAGGAACTGAATTCTGCCAGCAGCCCTGTGCTCCCGGAGAGCCCTCCTTTGAAGGCAGCACAGCCTGGCTGCAGCCTGACGCAGCCTGTGTGACCCCGAGGAGAGGGCCCAGCTGAGCCCTGCCCGGGCCCCTGGCCCACCGACACTGTGAGGTGATGAGTGGGATTGTTTTAAGCCAGCGACACTGCAGCAACAGGAAACCAATTGCATGTAGGTATGTGTGCACGGGAGGGTGTGTATGTATCTGCACATGCACACACCTGTAAAGGCTTACACAGCACAGAACTTCACCAGAAGGATAAATAAGAAACTGTGAATCAAGTTAGCTGCTGCAGGTGCTGGAAAATGGACAGAGAGGGAACCTGGAGAGGGTGGGAAAGGAGCTGGTGATTGTCTGCCTTCTTATAATTTGTGATGTCTAAATCACGCAAGCACATTACTTACACACACAAAAATTAAAGACCCAGAAACCCATGGGGTCGATGCCATTTCAGGACACATTCCGTGTGAGAGCCAGGCTTGCTGTCTGAGTTCCAGCCTCTGACATCCTTCGAAGGGAACAGTCCTGACAAAGGAGACGGGAGGTCGGTGGGAGGGTTTCTTAGAAGTGATGCCGAGATGGCTGCGAAGGAATCAGACCAAAGCGCTTCATTTTCTAAAGATTGTTGTTGAACAACTGAAGGACGTCTAGGGGAACAGGGGAAAAAAAGGACCCGATCAGGCTACAGATGAGTGTGCGCTTCGTGGCCAAAAATTTCATTCTAAACATGAAGCTAATTTTGAGCAGTTTGTCTCACTTTATAATTGGAAAGAAAAACTTCATTATTTTGTCCCAAATTTTGTAACGGGATTTATGCCAACACACTGCCCAGCAGAATCTCCATTTCATTCCCTGTATATTTAAAGAAAGTCATTTATTCCAGTAGAAAACTGGGTTGCACTAAATAACCAGAGATGTCAGAGAAATATCCGTCCAGCAGTTTACGAGAGACGCGAGATGGAAAATGTATGCGGCTCGCTCTAGCATGACTATTTTTTCATCTTTTTAAAATAAACGGACTCACGTGTTCATAGCCAGAGGGGTTCTGCTCCCCTCGAGGTCACCTTGAGGAGAAGTGCACTTCATTCTGATGGAGCTGTTGCTACCTGGGGCTTTGCGTTGCCACTTTGAAGGGTGTCTTCAGAAACGTGCAGCCTCTTCCCTTCAGTTTCTTCCTGGCTCTCCATCCTTTGAAAACGGATTTAATATTTGTCCATAACCAACATTTATTTGGACTTCTGCCTGGGGGTGGATGGATGATAAGGTGGAGAAAGACAAGAGCAGTCAATGAGCTTCCACGGTGAAGGGAGCCAGGCCTCTGCCTTCCCTGCTTCTTCTGTCCTTCGGTGTTCTCACAAGCCAGGCGTTCCCGCGAGCCAAGCGTCATTGCCTACGCTGGAAGGAAACTGACGCTCAGAGAAGGCAAGTAACTTCCTGGAGGTAACACAGCTTAGCGGCCCGACCGGCGTTCACGTCTGGGCTGTTTTATCCTGTCACCAGCCTGTGCCGCCCCCTCCAATGTTGATCAGAAAGTTCAGGTCCAAAAATAAAGAAATAAGCAAAACGTGGCTGTGAATGAATTATAAAGGCCTGAATGCTGGGCCGATGGTCAACTGCCTTCCGTGGGTCAGCTGCCGCGTACAGAGGCAGAGGAGGATGCCCAGAAGGTCAGGACCCACCAGGCAGCCCCTGGCCTGCCAGTGGTGGGTACCTGCACAGACCGTTGCTTGGAGAACCTGGGGAGAACAGCCTCGTCCAGGGAGGATGCTTGGGCCCTCCTGGAGAGCCCCTGCTGGGCACTGGGCACGCGGGGGGGCCACTGCACAGACCTCGTCGCTGAATTAGATACAGATGGCACAGCAAACAGAGCACCTGGGTGAGACGTGCGCACTCGCCCCTGAGCGCACGGGCCGGGTCCCACGCGTGGCGCCCGGGAGCGCCGCGCTCAGGGCCGGCAGCCCGACCGCCCTGTCGGGCGCGGAGGCACCCTGCCCGGGGCCATCTGCGCTTTCAGGAGCCACGGAATATTTTCATTTTAATTTATCTTGAAATCTGAAGATAAAAATAAATATCGTGGTAATGAGTATATAACAGTGAATTCAGCCTGGAATAGATTCATCTTTATACCCATGTAGTTGTAAAATAGGATGTTTTCATATTTTTTTAATGGAGGAAGTAAGGATCCATGATGGCAAAAGAGACTAGGACTGGTGAAAGGGCTGCTGCAGCCCTGGCCGTGGTTCTGGTCCCGGCAGCTCAGTAAAACCTGCGGAGTGAACTAGGCACCCATGTCTTTAGAGCAATGGTCACGTTAGGGCCAAGGCAGTGAGTACAGACCTTTTGTTTGTTTGTTTGTTTTTTGCGGTACGCGGGCCTCTCACTGCTGTGGCCTCTCCCGTTGCGGAGCACAGGCTCCGGACGCGCAGGCTCAGCGGCCACGGCTCACGGGCCCAGCCGCTCCGCGGCACGTGGGATCTTCCCGGACCGGGACACGAACCCGCGTCCCCCGCATCGGCAGGCGGACTCTCAACCACTGCGCCGCCCGGGAAGCCCGAGACCCTTTAATAAAAGCTCACTCTGGACACAGGGATGTGTCCGAAGCATCCAACGACCAGGGGTTGAGACCCTGAGCCTCACCATCCTCTTTTCAGGCCGCTGCACTGTCGTTTACCCAGAGACAGCGCGATGTGTGTGTTCCGGCACATGTAAGTGCGTCCACAGCTTTGCTGCTGTCCTTCTGAATGGGTGCGTGTTCCACAGTTCTCCAGCTTACAACCAATCATAAAGGTGTGTCCTTAAAGGGTCTGCACCACAGCACAACCAGATGTTCAGCATTACCCTTCCAAACCCCCGAATTTTGGGGGGGGGGGGTCAACCCGGAAGCCTTGGTCAAAAGTCTACCCTGATTTTTCTGGACCCTCAATGAGAAGAAGCTGACTGAGCAGGTTTCCCTGTTGAAACTGCTCAGTTACCCTGGTCACATCTCAGGGATCACGTGTGTGACCACAGTGATCTTGTTTCCATGCACACTGTGTACAGACGGACAGTGTAGACTGTACCCCTGGACCTGCTGTTCTCCCACATGTCACACCCTCAGTCTCCATCAGACACATGTGCCCACACGTGCCTGAAATGCCGCCAGCTTCCCAGGCCAGGGTCTTCGTCTCCCTGAGCCCCCATCGTGAGAAATCCTCCCCCGTCTGTCTACCCGCTAGGCGATGCCTGATTTGGGGAACCACCCTGCTCCCACCCTCAGGATCGGATGCTCTAGGGTGCACAGAAGTGAGCAGACCCGGTTCTACAGCCACAAAGCAGGTAAGCTCTGAAATGACGTTCTCACACACTATTATAATTCCAGTTAGATTATTTTAAGTAAAATAGTAGAGGAAAAATTGAGGTGCGTTCCATAGGACCCCAGAGGGTTTCCTTACTGCAGAATGGCATCACTTGTCAGTTTGCTGAAAGTTCTCTGTCTTGACTGCAAGTAGCAGCGTAATTCTGTGTGTTTAACAAATAACTGGCTCGTCCTGAATCTCTCCTAAGAAGATAAACACTTGACGTTTAAATACACTTGAGGGATGTGATCACTCTGTCATTTGCTCGTGGATTTTATTAATGTTAAAGAAGCAGACATTCCCCCCCCCGCCCCCCAAAAAAGACTATGACAAGAGACATGCAAATAGCGGATTCGAGATTCCTAACTGTGTTTTCCTCGTTACCGGCGGTTTAGTTCTTCACGAGCCCGGCAGCCTCACATATGTTTCTGCACATTTGTAGTGTTCACATCTTGCAGACTTTATGGACTGATTTAAGTAGGGGAAGCCTTGCGCCCGCAGATGGGGACGTACGATCACGCTGTGACCCTGGGTCCCGTGATGCAGGCGCGTGGCGTCACTGAGTCTGGGCAGCCTGACGTCACTTCCACCCAGGCCACTGGGGTCCACAGCTTCAGCAACTGTGTGATCCCTGGGAGCCCTGTGGGAGACTCACGGAGCTGCAAGGACTGCTGCGGGTCTACGCGGGGCCTCCAGATCAGGTCGGCAGCTGGGACCAGCGCAGACAGAGGGGGCGGCGGAGCCAGTGGCGTGCACGTACGTTGCCGCAGGGATCTGCATAGTGGCAGGGCCAGTTGCAGACACGCTCACAGTGGTGGCTTCCAGGTCAGGCAGCAAGGGTTGGACCCCGCTGTGGACTCGCTGGCGGCTCAGAAGGCCGGGCTGTTGGTGTGTCCCCTCTGCGTGCACGATTCCCCGAGGCGTGCACTCCGCAGTGGAGGCCAGTGATGGGGGCTGGGCTGGGTGCACGCGGGTGCACGGCTGGAGGGGCTGGGTACAGATGGGCACGGCCGTGCCAGCGGGAAGGGGTCCCAGCCCAAGGCAGAGCCGGAGCCCAGCTCACTAGTAGCTGCAGGGCCCCGGCTGTCCACACGCTCTCCAGCTGCACACTCTCCCCCGTGCTCGTGTGCTGCAGTGGAGCCCCTGAGGGCCGTCAGGCTGCTGGCGTGCAGGTGCACAGCTGGAGAGGCTGGTACCCAGTGTGGGCACATGGGTGGCGGTCAGCCATGGCGGCTGGGCTGCTGTCTTGCACTCGCGCAGCTGCAGAAGCCCCGGCTGCCTGCGAGCGTAGCTCTGGGCTCTGGTGGGTCGGGAGGGTCTCAGGTGCTGGCCTCTTACACTTGTAGAGCCACAGACCTTGGACGGGTGCCCTGAGGGTCCTGGGCTCAGCGGGTGGGGAAGGACCCAGGGGGCTGGCCCCAGCAGAGGTGAACATTCTGGGGCAAAAGCTGTGAGGTCTGCAGGGCGTGCAGGGCGAGCAGGGCTACGCTGGCCCAGTCAGGGGTGGGATCTGCTGAGAGCAGGTCCCTGGACCCCAGGAGCTCCTGCTACCTGTAGGCTAACAAAGCCTCTGCTTTTCTGCCTGGTTCCCGGCCCTGGGCTCAACGCACCGCAGCTCTGCCAGCCGGTGAGGCCAGTGCCCAGGGGCTGGACAAGCTGCTCGCCCACCTTCCCGGCAAGGGGAACTCTTTCTGGCTGGGAAGATCCTTCTTGGCCCTGAGAGTTGTTTGCTGGGGGAGACAAGTGCAGCACAGAGAAGCTGTCTTCCTTTCTTTCCTGTGTGATCGTCTCAGGTTCTTGTTCTGCGGTGTTGCTAAAACTCCCATATGGACTCCAGAGGTCCCCAGGGCTGTTTTGGCCCGTAGATGGCTGTCCGGTCATTGGTCTTTGCGGGGGACAGGGAAGCTGGGTTCCCCCTGTGCAGCCATTTTTTCCACACTTCCTTTGTATTTTCTTTACCTTTGAACATGCATCTTGAATGGCTGTGGTTGAGAGTTTATCTCAGCTGCTCCGTGGTGCTGCTACCTCGGCAACTGTTCTGTGTAGCCACGCGGCCCTTGGGGGCCTCAGACGGGCGCCAGCCCCTGGTGCCAGCACGTCCCCTAGACGACAGCCCACAGGGTCACGAGCAGATGTACTTTCCTGACATGACCCCCCAGCCGCCCTTTGATGAGCGGTCTCTCCCCTGATCACAGCACCCTCCCCTTCTGAGCCCCTTAGATAAGAGTCCCACGGAGCGGACCAAAACCCCTGAGATTTTTGGTTTGAATTGACCCATCGGCCTCAGCCCAGAAACTACAAAACACTCTATCCCTGGACCCCAATAAAGACATATGCCCTGGTCCCACCTCTGTCTCTGTCTGAACCTGCCTAGACCTCCCCGCGTGGCCCCTTGAGGTGTGCTGGGTCCTTCCTGCAGGACCTGCGAGTTAATCAACTTCTCTACCTCAGTCCCCTATTTCAATGGTCTTTTTGCTCACCGTCCAGCACCCCAGGGCTCCACTTAAAAAAATGTTAATTTAACAAAGTCATAACATTTGTACACTCTCATTTATGAAAAAAATATACGACCTTGAAAACATATGTAGATATCCTCAAAGGAATCTTGTAGATGGTTTCACCACTGCTACTTATCATTCTTAATCAGGTTACAGGGCTTCCCTGGTGGCGCAGTGGTTAAGAGTCCGCCTACCGATGCAGGGGACGTGGGTTCGAGCCCCGGTCCGGGAAGATCCCACGTGCCGCGGAGCAACTAAGCCCGTGCGCCACAACTACCGAGCCTGCGCTCTAGAGCCCGCGAGCCACAGCTACCGAAGCCCACGCAACTAGAGCCCGTGATCCCCAACAAGAGAAGCCACCGCGATGAGAAGCCCGTGCACCACAGCGGAGTAGCCCCCGCTCGCCGCAACTACGGAGAGCCTGCGCGCGGCCTCGAAGATCCAACGCAGCCAAAAATAAATAAAAAATCAGGTTACAAAGATGTTTTCAGTTCTTTTCAGCCTTAACGACAGGTTACTCCAGGGGTGAGATCTTCTTGCAAGAAAACACAGGGAGCAAGAAATACTAAAGATGCCATCTTAGCAAGATGGATGCTTTTTCAGTATAGAAAATGATTCTAGTGAAGAGGCGCAAAAGTAAAGTTTTATACCAAATCATTAGGATTTTATAGTTCCCCAGTGTGACAGCAAGAGATAGTACTCATTTAGATGCATGTGTTCTATTTTTAAAATAGGTAACTTTTTATATTTTGCACAAGTTATATTTGTTTACTAAAGGAAGAGAGAAAAGGAAAGAGAGGTGATACAGATGAGCCAGATGGAGGGGAAAACATCCATCCTTGAGCTGCTGTTGAGGTAGCGTGTTGTGCACTGTTTTAAAAGCTTTAATATCCTTGATGTTACAATTCATTTAAAAGTAGTTTGTGCTGCAGAGCTATATCAATGTTTCCCAGTAAAATGTGCGATCAGCATCTTTTCATGTCAATAAATAGATTTCAATAAGTTCATTTAGTAGCTGCCTATTACCCTAGTATATGACTGTGCTGTAATTTGCTCACCAAGATCCTATCATTAGAGATTTAACTTTTCATTTACTCCTTCACTCAAAATCACTGTGGATATAAACACACACGCACATGTATGTCTTTGTGTGACCTTGTTTAATTGACGTATCAAGGGACCGCGCACTAATGTAGAGCCTCCTGCACCCGCTGTCTCTGGGACCCCGGGCTCCACCCTCCAGAGGTGCTGATAGGGCCGTGTCTTCCCAAGCTCTCCCCATAGTGGCCTTGCTCTTCCTGTTCCTCTTTGGATCTTACAAGGAAACACTTGATTCTCATTGTTTAATCAGCCTTTTCCGGTTTCTAACAAGGATGAGGAGTTGTGAGTTTCCTGCCTCCTTGAATTTGTTTCATAAGCTACTGTTCCGGCTTTACCTGACCTTTTCTAAGGAGGATATGCATTATTTTCCTAATGCATATGCATGCTTTACAGATTAGGGAAGTTAACACTTTACAGGTTACAGTTGGATGCTGGTTTTGCATTTGACTTTCATTTTTCTATGTTTGAGCTAACCCTAAAGTGTTTGTGTACGCCATTAAATATTCTGTTGTTCTTTCAAGTAGCATAAATACAGTCGCACTGCATATCCATATTCGAGCCATTGAAATTCAGGAGGAAATACGTTTCAAAAACTCTTGGAGTGGAGCGCCAAGGTGACACCTATTATCAAACAATCCTCAGCATTGCCGAAATACAGGAGCTCTGCTGTTTTTCATGAAGATTTGCTGAAAGGCTCAGTCTTTTGCAGGGCAAGCAACGAATATACATAGTAATACCCTCTATAGATCTGTGATAATCCTTTGGGTACATATTGAAATTTCTGCGAAGCAGCTCAATGCGTCTCTAGGATTTAAAAATGCCTCATACATTAGTCCGGAAGCACAGATGTCTATCTGACCAAACAAAAGGCTGCTTAATAAAGTTTTCAGTGGAGCACTTAGGGTCTGATATCTGTAGCACACCTAATGCCTTAGACGAGAAATGGTAAACAGCTGTGCGTATGGATCTGGAATGCTAAGTATCAAAATGCCAGCAAGTCTTTCCATGCGAGCCATTTTGTTTTAATTAATGGCCTTGTTATAATACAAGAAATGTGTCCAACTGGCTTAATCGAAATATTCTTTTGGTTTAAAAGGCAAATCACTTAACAAGACTTGGCTTTAGTGATTCGTCATGGTAGTTGTGTAGCGAGACCTAGCAGCCAAGCCAAACGGTTCAGGAGGGGAAAGCAGCCCTACATCAGGGAGTCACTTTGCGCTGCATGGCTTTAAATGGCACAGCCCACCTGGCCACCACACCTTCCTTGCTGCAGGTGGAAGCTTTAGAAGCTTACCTCTGCAGGTTCGGTTCCCCCAACCCAAGTAACATGCCAGGAATATTGGGTAGAGAAAAAGCAATGATCTGAGCTGTTAATTTCAGTAAGGTGAATGTCACTTATCAACTTACACACCGGGAAGAAACTATACCCATAGGATTGTTCTCTCTCCCATTACGCTATCTGGACATTTTAACATCATATGCTGGAGCCAATTACTTATAAAGGAGGCATCAATTTCGTCTTTTTCCAGCATGTAACAAAGCGGCATAAGAAATGATGGTTCTCCACTTTGTTTATATTAATTATATACAGACCCTGAAAGCTGATCGCCTAAGATTGATTGTAATTGAGCCATAAATTTAACACAGAGAAACATCGTCCATTCACTTGGACAGCTCTTTGCTGAAATACATTTCTGAGCTGGCTTAGGAGGGAGAGGGTGTAAAGATAAGGATGATAAATGTCCCCTGCCTGAGGGCCAAGTCAAGCGATCCTTAGTCTAAACTGGCAACCACTCAGCCAGCAAAGTTATTCTCCTGAGAGAGGAATCATGCAGAGTTTGAACATTTAAAGAACAATTTATCACCCAAGATTTCTATGTTTGGCAAATATACATAAGCAATTCTGAATTGGGGGAAAGAAAAGGGCTTTAACAGCAACCTCTGTGTCACCTCCAGCTGCTGGCTGCCCTCCCTCTGTGTCCAGCCATATAAGGTATTTGCAAGGCCAATTCAGGTGCCCAGGGAAGGCCACGCAGCAGCACGCTGAGGCTGGATGCCCTGGGCCGCTGAGAGAAGCACCTGCAGCCCTGAGACTGAATTTATAACTTTATATCGAGCGACAAAATAGAGCAACGTCAGCTCTCCAGACAGAACATGGTGGAGGACAGGTGACAAGGGGGGGGATAAACGCCAGCCTGTTCTTTATACTCCTGCCAGCTTCTGGCGAGCAAACGTCCCCCAAGGCCAGCAGCCCTCGCCAGGGCGAGGATGAGACCAAAGGGCAGTGATGACCACGCTATGACCCTCAGCAAAGGAGTTGGAAGGGCAAGAGCAACTGGTACCCAGGCCGCGGGCTGTGTCCAGGATAGAGCACAAATTCTGAATGGACTTCAGCTGGCGTTGACCAGCTGCTGGGAGATGGGGGACCATCGGGGAGGGTGACAGTGCCGGGTGACCCCAATGCAGGCAGATCGTTAAGGGTCCAGTGCTGTGGAAAACGTTGGAATTTCCATCTGGCCTGCGGCTTTGGAAGGATACTTAGGAGCAGCCTTAGGATCCGACCTGAAGTACAATTTAGAGTGGCCTCACCGCGGGCTACACGTGGTGGTCAAGGAAAGCAGCGAATCCACACGGAGGGCCTTTCCCCAGCCTCACCTTGTGCACCCCAGGGGATCCTGCAGAGGAGCCCGCAGGTAAAGCCAGTGTTATTGCCAGAGGGACCTCGGGAACCGCATGTGCCAGGAGACCCCTCAGGCTGGGCGGGGCCTGCTGACCCACGCGGCCTGGGAAGTGCCTGCCTGGGCCCGCCTTGTCCCACCGCTACCCCAGGCCAAAATTTAAATAAAGTTCAAATTTGAACATGAAGCGAAACAAATGACCTCACCTGTGTATCAGGTTAGTGACCCAACCATAAAGAAAAGAAATATTTTCAGTGACTCTGAAATGCAGTCGTTTTACTGGAATATACTCTAAGGACAAAACACACACAGAGAAATTTCAAATACATTTAACAATTATAGTCACTAATAACAATGATTTGTTTTGAAATTGATATATATGAACAAACATTGAATGACGCAAATAATTTTTTCAATTATTAAGCAAATAAGCAATTATGTTACTATAGTTAAAAACAAAGATTTCTAGGGTGAGAGAAAAGAGGCATAAATGTAAAACTCGATAACACAGATAAAAATTCTATCATCTTTATTTTCATTTTTAAAAAAATTTTATTAGAGTATAGTTGATTTACAATGTTGTGCTACTTTCAGGTGTACAGCAAAGTGTATCAGTTATACATACACACATATCTGCTGTTCTTTGTAGATTCTTTTCCCATCTAGGTCATTACACAGTACTGAGTAGGGTTCCCTGTGCTATAAAGTAGGTTCTTATTAGTTATCTATTTTATATATAATAGTGTGTATATGTCAATCCCAGTCTCCCAATTTATCCCTCACCTCCCCCTGCTTTCCCCCTTTGGTAACCATAGTTTGTTTTCTACATCTGTAACTCTCTTTCTGTTTTGTTAATAAGTTCATTTGTACCATTTTTTTTTAGATTCCACATATAAGCAAAATCATATGATATTTATCTTTCTCTGTCTGACTTTAAAATTCTATCATCTTTAATTTGAATTACAGAAATGTTACCATGGGCTTATAATTTACATTTCTTGTTCTTATAAAACAGACATGGGCTTCCCTGGTGGCGCAGTGGTTGGGAGTCCGCCTGCCGATGCAGGGGACGCGGGTTCGTGCCCCGGTCCGGGAGGATCCCACGTGCCGCGGAGCGGCTGGGCCCGTGAGCCGTGGCCGCTGCGCCTGCGCGTCCGGAGCCCGTGCCCCGCAACGGGAGAGGCCACAACAGCGAGAGGCCCGCATACCGCAAAAAAAAAAAAAAAAAAACAGACATGTTTCTTAGCTCTGGCCACTGTAAAGGCCAAGTAGACATAATGACGATCTAATACCAATTAGCACACCTTGCACACAAAGTGACCTCTGAGGACGATTCCCCCCTGAAAGGAACAATGTCCCAAATCCCAGAGAGGAAATACTCAAGTAAGAGCAAACATCTTGTGTGGCCAGAAGGCATGAGGGCTCCCCACGACCACGGCGCCTTTGTCCAGGACTCACCTGACAGGGTTCCCACGATCAAGATAAGCTGTTCTGAGCGTAAAATTAAAAATAATAAAAATTTTAGAATTGCAATGAACTAAAACATATCAAATCCGTAAAATCCCATGCATTTGTAATGCTCTAAAAAGGAGATCACTGGTATTGGTCAGTCTCCGAAATTGCTAAGACATCAGATTATTATTTTGAAAATTGATAAATAAAGGACAAGAATCAAGCTCATAGTCTTTATTTTCCATGCAAACATATTTCAAGTATCCACACAGTTGACAGTGGAACATTATTTTATTTTATTTTTGTTTGTTTGTTTGTTTATTGGGGTAGAGGTGATTTACAGTGTTGTGTTAGTTTCAGGGGTACAGCAAAGTGAATCAGTTATACTTATACATATGTCCACTGTTTTTTAGATTCTTTTCCCATATAGGCCATTACAGAGCACTGAGTAGAGTTCCCTGTGCTCTACAGCAGGTTCTTATTAGTTATCTATTTTATATATAGTCGTGTGTATATGTCCATCCCCGTCTCCAAGTTTATCCCACCCACCCCTTTCCCCCTTGGTGTCTATACATTCGTTCTCTACATCTGTGTCTCTATTTCTGCCTTGCAGATAAGATCATCTGTACCACTGATAGTGGCACGTTCTTTCTAGGGAGAACTCTAATTCTTAAATAAAGAAGAAGCGACAGGATTAGAATATCACTAATGAGGCAATGGATCCAGGCTGTGGTCCGCGGTGGTTGTAAACACCCTTGAAGGAGACTCTAAAAGGCGGCCCTAGGACCCTGGAGCAGGCAGACGACATTTGAAGCCAAGGTGCAAACACACTCCGGCGAAGGCAGGACAGTGGGATATCAAGTGTCCCCGTTGTTATGCAGTGGGGCGCAGACAAGACCACCTGAGATGTGCTCGCGCCAGAAACATGAAGAAAGCGCCTTCTTCTAATCAAGCTTCTAGATCTGATCACTCAGCACCAGTTACTGCACCTTGAAAACCCCGTCACCAGCGCGGGACATAGTCAGTTCTCCTCTGCGTAAATCTTCCGCTTCCCAGGAGCTGGTTCATGGTCTGCTGTGGGGGAGGGGGGGGGAGATGCAGGAAGAGCTAATACAGAAAAAAAGCTGGAAGAAACATGCCAACCAAGGCTACTACCTTGAAGCCTTTGGGGCCCTAATTCAAACAAACCATATCCAAAAAGACATTTTTGAGGAAATTAGAGATTTGTACCCACACTGACATGTCTGACAGCCTCATACAACTGAACAGCAAAATCAAACCTTAGCATCGCGAGCAGCTGACACGGATACAGAGTGCACCGGGCTCTGCTTGCGTTGGCCATTACCAGCCTTGGAAGTGCACAGGCAGGGCAGCCTTATCTAAAAGAGACTCTAAACCTAAAACAGCAGAATTGTGGCTCTATTTATGAATCTACACCACGGCTGAAGGAAACAAATGACACTTCATTAATAACTCTTAGCAAACAGGAACTCAACAAACAACGGGTTCATTTTGTTGGCGAGCTTTGACCTATCATTACATAATGCATGGGATTAAACAGGGGTTTTGCTTGTAATGAAATTGAATTGATTTCCGGGTAATGCAAAATTGTTCTTGAAACCAGAGATGCAGACTGAATTGGACGCTTTTTACACTTTGCTGAGTCTCTCACGATGTGAAGGACAAATAAGGAGAAGTACAAGGGGCTCTGAAGATGTTTGTGACAATCAGATGTGACAGTGCCTTAGGACAGGGCAGGATGAAGGATCAGTGAGTGAACCCCTGCGAAAACAGGAAGCAATGTTTCCGCAAACACGATTTAATTATCTGACTCACCTGAAGAAACGGAAAAATGTCAAGGAAACCAGTTCATATGAGGAAACGCTGTCCATGATCTGTCCTGACTTTAATAGCCATTTGGCTTTATGTCCTAAACCTTCCACAATCATGCACTCAGGGGTAATTACTGCAGAGAGAATGGTAGCAAACATAACCCTAGTACATTACAAGATCCTGAACTGTCACGGAGTCAATTCCTGGTCACTAGATCATACTTAGTCTAAGCACACTGAAGGTTTTTACAATGATTGTCACACTATAAAATGAAACAAAAGATAGAAATGAAATAAAAAAGATTATGTTCTACCAAGGTATTCGGTAATGTTTATGAATTATGATTATGTTTACCAACATATATTCTGAGAATTTCACTTTATTGTGATTTAAAAATCATTCATGTGATGTTTAGATTACATTGTAAAGATGTGTGGGTGTTCATTTAGTTCTGTCATGTTCCTTGGTCCTATAACTTTTCCTAAATATTCTGCTCTGCCATTAAAATAACTTTTTTTTTTTTTTTTTTTGCCGTTCTTAGTCCTCTCACTGCTGTGGCCTCTCCCGTTGCGGAGCACAGGCTCCGGACATGCAGGCTCAGCGGCCATGGCTCACGGGCCCAGCCGCTCCGCGGCACGTGGGATCCCCCCGGACCGGGACACGAACCCGCGTCCCATGCATCGGCGGACGGACTCTCAACCACTGCGCCACCAGTGAAGCCCTTGCCTGTTTTTTTTTTTTTTTTTTTTTTTTGTGGTATGTGGGCCTCACTGTTGTGGCCTCTCCTGTTGTGGAGCACAGGCTCCGGACATGCAGGCTCAGCGGCCATGGCTCACGGGCCCAGCCGCTCTGCGGCATGCGGGATCTTCCCGGACCGGGACACGAACCCGTGTCCCCTGAGACAGCAGGCAGACTCTCAACCACTGCGCCACCAGGGAAGCCCTAAAATAACTTTTTAATTAGCAATGAAAAAAACCTGCCAATTTTTCTTTTTCCCCTTTTAAAAATTGCACTCGTGTAGAGAAAAAGCAAGAATTCTTAAAATCCTTATTTTCTTTGTTTGGTTACTCCCGGAGTTATTTTTGGTTTCTCATTTTAAAAAGATGCAAAATGCATTTGTCTAGTTGGAGGAGTGTATTCTTCGAATATCAGAGAAAGAAGAAAGGAGCAAATTATCATCCCTTTGAATTCCCCCAGATAATGGGTGGCAGACAATGGGTAGCCATAGTTGCCTGGAAGCTGTAGCTCATATGGCCCCTTGATCACCAGTGGGAACATGCTCCTTGTCTCCTTGTAATTCAGGATTTTGAGGGGTAGCACATCTGGGGAAATGTATTTTTCCCCAAGGTGTTAGGCAAATATACACTAGATGTACATGTTAATGGCATGCCATTGCAAAATGTCATTTGGAAACTCCATGAGTTCTCTATTTGCAGCAACGTCAGTGTGGCAAGGTTGAGAGGAGGATGTGACCCGACAGTGGTGGTGACTGGTAAATCCGTAGACCTCAGCTCTCCAGCCTCACCCTCCTTTGGGCCAGGAAGAGACTCAGGTTGCAGCTGGCATGCCAAATTTCAAGCATACTGTTGAGGAATGGGGAAAGGCTCTTCTCCAGCAAGTGTTAGAATTATATTATCAAGCCTTCCTTTAGGAAATACTTTCTGCTTTTTAGCTTATTTAATTACTTTAATTAACAATCAAAGACAATATATGGAACTTGATTAGATGCTGGTGCAAAAATTAGACCAATTATAAAAGACATGCTCTGCCCTTGTCTCTCTCTCTCTCTCTCTCAATCTCCCTTGAAACCTTGAACATGTGTTTCAATAACTAATAGTTTTCCTTCTTTTTGATGCTTTAATTTCTCTAAATTTGTCTTCAACATGCTGCCTGGGTTTTTTAAAACACCCATTAGCCTTGGAGCAGTTCTTGCTTTCGGGTATATTAAGATATTTCAAGTTTGTATTATACTATTTCTGCTCCAGACATGAAATCTGCCATTTCTTCAAGAATTTCTCATTCCTTTAAGTGTAGAAAGGTGTTTAGAAACCAATATATGGGTGCTAAGTGTACTCAGTGGTGTTGGGGTGTAATTTTAGATCTTGTCAGTAGCTGGTTCTGGGGTATCACACACCCACATAAACTCACAATATACATATACACAAATATCACATATGCCTTTTTTTGCGATTCTCACTACATGTGTGTGACTATTCGGGTTAGTAACATTCAGCAATAGAGAGTCATTGATTCGGCAAAGAGTGATTGAGCATCTGCCACGAATAGTATCAGCACTAAGGATATAACAATGAAAACAAAGTTTTCCCTGAAAGTTTTCATTTGAAAGCAAAGTTTTTGCCACCATGAAGCTATATTCTAATATGAGACGACAAACTAACAAATGTATAATATAATGGCTGGTACTTATAAGTGCTATAAAAATAATATGGCAAGTTAAAGGACTACAAATCACAGGTTTGTGGAAAGAAAAAAAAACTATATTTTATTTTATTTTATTATCTTATTATTATTACTATTTTTTTTGCCGTCTGTGGGCCTCTCACTGTTGTGGCCTCTCCCGTTGCGGAGCACAGGCTCCGGACGCGCAGGCGCAGCGGCCACGGCTCACGGGCCAGCCGCTCCGGACGCGCAGGCGCAGCGGCCACGGCTCACGGGCCCAGCCGCTCCCTGTTAGACTCCCAAGGGGAAATGCAGAGTGGACGGTTGAACGTGTGCTTGGGGCGTCAAGGCAGAAACTGGAGCTGGAGACGCAAATCTGGGAGCCCTTGGGCTCGAGGGGGCATGTGAAGATGTGGGATGGGGCAGTGAGGACAAACTCAGGAGGTGAGGTCTGAAGCCCCGTTTGGGGTTTAGGACGTGCAGGAGGATGCAGAAGAGCGTCCAGCCAGGGGCCAGAAATCAAGAAGGAGTAGAGTCCCGGGAGGAACGGGAGAAAGTGGTGCACAGAGGGTGTGGTCCCATAGATCAGACGGCTGTTAAGACGAGTAAGATGAGGGACGAGGGCTGCGACGTGACCTCTGATGGGGCAGAGTGCAAATGACTGGCGACCTGGATAAGGACAATGTCCGTGCGCGGTGGGGACAAAGACTAGGGTAGTATATGTCCACTAAGAAGGCAGAGGAAGGGGTGATGTGCAGGCGAACACTGCAGAAGGCTCCTGCTATAAAGGGAAACAAGAAAAGGGTGGAAATGATCAAGAAAGGAGGAAAAACACCCGAGGAGATTAGCGGGATGGCTAAGCTTCCTGCCACCCTCGGTAACTGGCTCAGGTCCAGATGGGACGCGCACGGGGGCTGCCAGACGGTTTGAACAAAAGCACCTTGTGTTTCTGTGTAAAGGTCCATTGTGCGCCAGTTTCACTTAAGAAGCAAATCGTCATAACCGCGAATGGCGAAAGATAAGAGAATGCGCGATAAAATTAATGCTCGCGTCAGGTCAGAATACAACGGTACAAGCTTTCTGAATTTGAAAGGTCAAGCATCACGTGTCGAGTATTTTCAAAACGTTTTGCTCAGTAGGAAGCTCAAACACCAGACAAGCCGGTTCAAACCTGAACGATGCGCGGCCCTGACCTTAACTGCTCTCCCCCCCCCCCGCCCCCCCGACTGTCCAAGCAGCGTTATTGTGATTTGGAAGCGGGGGTTCGCTTGCTTGGAATGTCGTCTACCTCATTTGAAAGACGCTTCCTGCCTCTGGAACTTTCTCTCACTTAAAATTCCACTAAGGCTAGGTGTTCACGCTAGGTTTGACTAGATAGTAATAATGAAAGTAAAACATTGGCAGCCGTCTTTTACAAAAAAGGCGCTGACCGATCATTTGTCTCCTATCTCCCTCTCCCCCTGGCCCATTCCCTGTCCCTCCCCTCCCTCCCCCCCCGCCCCCTCCCTCCCCCCCTCCCCCCCCGCCCCCTCCCTCCCCCCCTCCCCCCCCGCCCCCTCCCTCCCCCCCTCCCCCCCCGCCCCCTCCCTCCCCCCCTCCCCCCCCGCCCCCTCCCTCCCCCCCTCCCCCCCCGCCCCCTCCCTCCCCCCCTCCCCCCCCGCCCCCTCCCTCCCCCCCTCCCCCCCCGCCCCCTCCCTCCCCCCCTCCCCCCCCGCCCCCTCCCTCCCCCCCTCCCCCCCCGCCCCCTCCCTCCCCCCCCCCCGCCCCCTCCCTCCCCCCCTCCCCCCCCGCCCCCTCCCTCCCCCCCTCCCCCCCCGCCCCCTCCCTCCCCCCCTCCCCCCCCGCCCCCCTCCCTCCCCCCCGCCCCCCCCGCCCCCTCCCTCCCCCCCGCCCCCCTCCCTCCCCCCCTCCCCCCTCCCTCCCCCCCTCCCCCTCCCCCTCCCCCCTCCCCCCTCCCCCTCCCCCTCCCCCTCCCCCTCCCCCTCCCCCTCCCCCTCTCCCCCCTCCCCCTCCCCCCTCCCCCTCCCCCCCTCCCAGTTTCCTTCAGTCTTGAGTCGGGGGAGGTAAGAGCTGCAAGGCCAGCTTATGTAAAGATGCTGTTTCCTGGACCCTCCCAGTTCCCCTCGCTACCCGACACCCACACCTTCCCTGTCTTTCCCACTTTGCTTTTTGCTCACTGTTTTCTTCCAACCATTCCGTTGGACTTCTTTTGGTGGATCACACTCCTGTTCCTCGTGGCTTTCACCTTTCTTTCCTTTCTCTCTCAGCCGACCCTTCCTTCCAGCCCCTCCTCTGTGTCTGAATCACCTGTTCCTCCTGTTGAAGCCTGTGGATTAGAGAATCCAAACTCAGGTACTAATCTGGACCTTTCCACCTCTGTCCGTGTAACCTCTCCTAAGCCGTTTCTTCATGTAGCAAATGGGGATGGGAGTCATATACACTGCAAAGGACTTGGGTGAGATTTAAGTGGACAAAGAATGTAAATGCTTAACAGAGTGTTGTTTTCATTATGATTTCCTTGATTTTTAAAATTATCTGAGCCATTATAAGATAATTAAGATTGAGGAAACTTAAATTCTAAGAAAGCCAAATTTTCAAAGAGGTCATTTTCAATATTGAGTTTAAAGCCCTAATGAATGTCTTTGATTTTATATATATATATATTTATCTCAGTCAGGATCCAGGCAAGTCACAGATAGCTAACTCAGATCGGATACTTTGAGGAGAATTTAACAAAAGATTATTTACAAAAATGTTTACGTAGTACCCTGGAGCTAGCAATATCAGAGGGCCGCTGCCCAAGGCCCCAAAGGAGCGAGGGCAGGGAGGAAGTGGAAAGGGTGGCCAGGTAGCCAGTACATGGGGAGGGCTGAGAGATAGGAGTCATGGCCATAGGTAGAGTGTCACGTCGCCCAACTGGAAGGAAGGGTCCAAGGAAGTAGCTTCTCCAAACTCTCTATCCCACTCTGGCCTTTGCTTCCTTGACCATGTTCCCTACTAGCCAAATCCATCACAGAGGTCAGCTTCCCGGGACACCAAGCGGATGAAAAAGGATGTAAGATGGGTCCAGAGGAGCAGGAATCCTGATTTGGTGGCGATTCTTTTACACAAGGCTAGGGCTGTTAGTCTAAATCCACCAGTGGTCGTGTTGTACAGGCTCAACTGCAATTTACACTATTTCTATGTGCAATTGATTAATACAATAGTCCACGTTCCTTAGTGATTATGTCCATCTTTAAATCTGAACTAGATACTTCACCATGAGTTATTCTAGACGCTACTTACAAATTCAGAACCACATTCATGCGGGAGATTACAGCTGCAATTGCCATTATATTTACATGCTTATTATAATGATGATGCCATAAGTGTGAAATTAGATGATGAGACCGTAGCAGACGAGCCATACCACTTAATTCACAGAGAAGATCAGAAACAAATCTCATATGCATTGACTCTCAAAATCATACCTACAAACTCGGCCTTCTGGTTTTAATTATCTCCTCCCGATATACCTTGAGCTGGCAATTGCTATTTGCAGTTGAGGAAATTGCTGTTTGAAAGATATGAGTTAAATGTATATATTCATATAAATGTGTGTGCTTGACAAGATTTAAATTCTCAGTGGCCACACAGAACCACCTGAGAAGGAGAGGTTTATCTCTCTCTCAAAGGAAAACCATATTTCCTCTTTTCCCATCCTTAGTTACTTAATTCGACACATTTCCTTACTTGCCTTGGCCGGAAGAAAGCTTAAGACCTGAAGTGGTTTGCTTGCATATAGCTAATATCTAATAACTGAAATTGAAATGCTTCTTTTTCTTCATTACTTTACTTGCTTGCATTAGGTTCCAATGTTAGTGTTCTTACTTTACATCCCTTTAAAGAAGCCTATGTTTTGAGGGGTTTGGGCAACTATATAACGTAAACAATAAATTTTTTAACATTTGGAAATTCCGTCTCAGGCATGTTTTTAAGCTATGTGGGTTATTTTCTGATACACACCAGTCACCAGACTGCAGAGCTCATTTCTTCACGGAAGGTTGATTTGCTGATCAAATCATATCAAAATTGGTGCATTTAGCATCTATTGCTTTTCTCAGACTGAATTCAACCACAAACTCATTTTTATGGTTGCACAATTATAGCAACAATAAAAATATATAAGAACAAACGCCCAAATAAGAAAGGCTTTAAAGGAAACCCTCAAACAGTTCAGTGAAGAACTTGGTAATTTCACCCAGATGCTATTTATAATCGAGAAGATCAAAATGTTTATGTTGCCAAGTTCACCAAAGGGGTAGACAGAGCTTTCAGGAGAAGGGAATTCTGCACTCATGCAACATTAGACACACTGAGAACAAATTTCGCTGGTCACGATTCCTTCCTGTTGGCACCAAACACTATGAAACTTGTCCTTCATATTAATAATAAAAAGGAATGCTGATACCCCCAGAACAGTTTAGGCTAGAAAGTTATTTGAAGGTGCAAAGCTTTTATGAGTTCGCCAGGTGTTCCATGATGAATTATTCCAACCAAAGGAGCCAAAAACATTTCAAGTTAGTGCTGGGAAATTAGCTCTCCTTATTGCTGAGAAACGAGAAGGTGTTGACTTTGAGTCTCTACAGATACATCCATCCACCTTTTGATAGAGAGCGTGCCCAGGAGCCTCTCCTAACAATTAGCTTTCATCTAGAAGGATGAAATGTCAGACTCTGAAATATTATAAGTGTCCACATTCAATTCTCAGAAGGGAAAGCTTTTTAAAACAGCTAGCTACAAGCGGAACCTCCAGGAAAAGCGATGGCCTACCTGCTACTGCACCGCGCAGCAACACGAGACTTGCCTCGCCAGGACCGTCCGCTTTCTGAGTGATTCAGCAACCCAATGCCTCCACGGTGCGCCTAGGTGAATGCTTTGAGAGTATCAGCATTGGCCGCTCTTAGTATTAGGCCATGCAACCCCCGTTTTGACCACTTTCTACAAGCACTCCCTAAGCGAGTGGGGAGATTTAGGATTAAAGGTTTACACCAGTAGATGAGTTAAACTAAGATGTAAAATATGCATTAGGCTTCACACCACTGACTCTGCCTCATAAGGCATTATTTTCGGCTTCTCGTGCCAGGATAGATTTTTCAGACTTTGGGGATTGTGTATTAGTGGCTTTGATGCAGAGAACACGTATGAAGAAGAAAGCAGCCGTTCCCTGCCCGGTAAAGTATAAGATAGAGAAAGAGCCATGCTTTTACTTTGAAAATAAATGTTTAACTGTTTTCTTCAGGATGCTTGTCAATGCCAAGATTGGTTGAGAAGCAGTGAGATCATTTCCAATAGGAACAAGACCTTAAGACGCAGTCTGTCAGGGTCTGGCCGTCAGGATCCGTCTGGCTCAGGAAAGCCCAGCTTTTTACTAATAAGGAGAGAGTGACCTGTGGCCTGCGGTCTTCTTCTCCAGCTAGCGATTAGTGTCCCCGTGGACTTGAGAAGGAGAAAGACAGACTGTGCGTGCTTGACCCCAGCCCTGTGCTGCCCTGTTGATGTGGGCTCGTTAAACTCCTCTAGGCTTTGTGGATCTGGTTCAGCATCTTCCTTAACGGTTTGTTTAAGTGTAACTTCCAGGTCCTGACCAAAGCTACTATGTGAGTTTAAAGTTCTCTATGGATGTGGCTACAGGGAGCCTTGTTTCAGATATCTTTATTATAGCAACGACGGGAGAGAATATTTGAGATCAAGAATATCACGGGAAAGCCCTTAATTCAACGGCTGGTGTAGGTTCTGACCGTGGTCCTCAATTCATGACCCTGAGCCTCGTTTCCAAGTCTCGCTTTGCTTCTCAGACCTCTGTTCAATGTCTCATGACTGATTTTTCTTTTTGTATTTTCGTGAGGGGCTCGGTTTTAACTTCCCAAAATAAACAAACAAAAAACCATCATTGTCACCTTAAAGCAAGCCATTTAATGGTGTGAGAATCGATAACCCAAGAGCTAACATTTTTAAGCTCTGATTCTGTACGGGCAATGCATTAAATGCTATGCAAGTATTGACTCCTTTAACCTTTACACCTTGATGGTATATGTACTATTACTGTCCCAATTTTATAAATGAGAAAATGAAGGCAAAACCGGGCATTGTAACCTGCTCCAGGTCATGGAGTTAATATAGGACAGAACCAGGATGCAGACCTATGATGCTTGAGTCTAAAACCCAAGCCCTTACACATTACTGTATAAGCGATAATGAAATTCTCCTTATCTTGGGTAAGTAACTTCATAAATAGTCAAAGGGCTCACCTGATATCCTTTTATACAGTGATCTCTAATGCTCACACTGTGCCGGCACTCTAGGGAAAAAATTAGAGGGCTAAGCATAGCATCTGCCCTCGAGAACTTAGTAATCTGCTGTTAGCCAAAGATGAAACCTGAGGGTGAAAGGTAAGGTTATTACACGTTGGTAAACATGGTGTGTTGTATTTACGTATGGGTACATAGGATAGACATGCACTAAAACACTTCCACATGTTTTATGTTTAGTTTCTATAGAGACGATACTTATATAAAAGCTGGCCATCACATGATTGAGTGAAGACCAAGTAGCAAACACTCACATCGAAATTATTACCAAAATCTTCCAGGTTAAAATGGAAAAGGAGTAAAGTAGTAGCGGGGCATAATTATTAATACGACAGAGCCACTAGATTTTGAAGCAGTGACGCAGATACTTCTAAATATGGCCCCCACCAGACCTGGGAATGCTGAGTAATAAATTTGAGGTTATGGAGGAAATGTTTTAATGAAAGCTTATTGGCTTGGGTATCACAAAATTGGCCTGAGAGGGGCTCCCTGAGTGTATCTGTTGGGCTCCAGGCAAAGGGGACCATCACAGTGTAATTATAACTCAGGAAGACCAGGCATGGAGAGCGGTATTATTACCATCCAGAGACCGACTGCCTCTCGGTTACCATACCTGTCCTTCCCAGGCTAGCTCCAGGATTTAGACTCTTGGAAGAGAGAAGGACGGAAGTCAAAACTGAAAGTGTTGGAAGTTTTCATAACAATAAGACACAAGAAGCATGGCTCTGCTGTCATCCAAAGGGAGACGCTCAAAGGCAGAGACTCGTTCTCCCAGGGAGACAGACCCCACAGTGCTGGCGCTGAGAGGTCCCAGCCGTCGGTGCCAGCCAGGCAAGGAGGTGGCTGCCCCAGGAGGGAGCCGGGACGCCCAGCGGGAACAGCTTTGGGTAGGAACTCACGCAGCATTCCCTTTTGGGGTCCCGTACTTTGGGGGATGAAGATACACATGGGAAGCTGGAGGTCAGACTGAGTGGAGCTCGGGTAGCTGCAGATTGAAGTGAGGCACCAGGAACGAAGTGTTTTGAGCCTTGTGCAGACATGCACGTTGGCTGTGCGAGTTATCTTTCAAGACCAGTGTGATGGGAAAGCTATTACACAGCAAAAGCTTAAAATTAAAAACCTCATCCGTTCCGTTCTTTGTTTAAAAAAAAGATAATTTCTTATTAATTTTTGCATTCTGCTTCTACGTTATCATTCAAGAACACTGTAAAAACTTAACGATGAGCATATGCAGCGGAAATTGCAAAGTCCAAAAATAGTTTGTATATAGCCGTAGGGCACTTACGCACTCAGTCATTGAAAAGGACATTAAACAGGTACAGAATCTAGATGGCGAGCCAACAGGGACAAGCGTGAGGCCAGGTTCACTGCTGCCCTGGAGTCCCACATTCTCCCAGCATGCAAAGCTCTCTTAAAGCTTGCAAATGAGGTACCAACCCCGTAGAGAGAAAGAACTCCTTCACTGTGCTAAGGAGAGAAATGCTGAAATTTTCAAAGTTTCTCTTGGCCCTGGGAGTTGAGTGCTGGCTGAACCTCCAGATTGCTTATAAAAATGAGCTTTGAAGACACCCCTTTTTATTTTGGATAACAGATTGGGATAAAGCCACTCTGCAACTGGCAACGTTTTCAACAGCTGACTCTGAATAGCCTCTCTGACCTTTTTGTAGTAAGTTATGTACAGACCGTACTCATTAAGCATTTTTCTTCATAAGGTTGAATTCATTAGATTTTAAAGCTGGTATGGTTGCATAGCTGTTAGTCATAATTAGCTGCTTAAAAGGGTGTGTGGGGGGGGTGATTAGCACCTCATTAGCGCCTTGGTTTCTTCTAAAATGCTAGCAAGTTACCAACGCAGCAAAAAAGAGACCACTCATGTTCTGGAGAAGCTGACCCATACTGCTAAATCAGTTTTCACATTTTACTTTGTCTTTCTGAGCACAAATTATGGAGCTAGAGAAACAGGGACAGTGTCTTTTCCCTGCATATAAAACAAGGGGATACAGGGGCGGGTGCTCTACCTTTCATCCCGAACAGACAATTACTGTGTCCTTGTTTCCTGCCAACCACTGTGCTTATTGTATAGAATACATGAGGATGTCATCACAGAAAATGCCTGTAGGAAGCAGAAACCTCTCTTGGAGATTATATGGAAACGCTCACAGCCACGAAGCAGTCAGAAAACAGCAGAGGCTCACGCTAGACCCATCGTGCTTAGAGTGGACAGCTCGGCCGCACAGGGCGGGCAGAAGATGGGCTCCTTAGACCCACTGGGATGTCAGCCTCCAGCCCTGGATCTGCAGTCTTACATCACATGGAACTCTGTCCTTAACCTTCCCGAGTCTCTTTGTTTTTTTTTTTTTTTTTGCTTGTAAAATTCAAGTGCTGAGAAAAAGTTCAGAAAGCTCTCTTAGCACAGTGCCTAGCAATGGAGGGCCTTGGCGGGAGGGCAGTGTGGCCTGAGTTTTATCAGGAGCTGTGTGATGTGCCCTTTAGGAAGCAGGTGGGGACGGCCACATAGCATCCAGTATTCATGGGGCCTGGGCCCCTTTCTTTGCTGATTCTCTTCTCCCACTTGGGTACCAGGACTAGTGAGAAACGAAATGATAACAAAGTATCCAGCGGTCAGATCCTGCATCCGGGCACGCAGAGGATTCCATAAGCTCGTGGAAAGTCATTAGCAGATGTGAGGGGCCCACAGCACACCCTCAACAAGTGTGAGCTGTTCTCTTTCTTGCTGTTGTCACTGTTATTTAATAGAGTGTCTGGTTCAAAGTAGACATTCAAATTATAAGAACATATTTCATGCAGAAGCATGTGAGAGCCTTTAGCGGTTCCACAAGCTTAGTTATAAAAAGGGGTGGTGGAGAGGACCCATTCATATATAGGAAGACGGATCTAGGACCTTTCCACCAAGAAAGGGGTGTCTTCCACAGAAAACAGCTCTTTTCTGCGACTGTAGCAGCCCCACAATTCAATGGACCCCCTGGAAACATAGGGAAGGCCCATCTCTCACATCGGGAGAGGCTCCAACAGAGAGGACTTTGTTCTGATGACCTCTGGGTGCCCTTCCCCCTGGCAGGGCATAGATGTCCAGCACACACAGAGGACATGCAGAGCAAACCAGATCCTGTTCAGGAAAATCTGTGTAGACCACAAAGGGGATGGATGCCAGGGTGTCCTCTGGACCCCGGGAGGCCGAGGTCAGCCCTCAGCTGAGGCCACGACCGGCTGTGCTGACCTGGGCTCCTCGAGCCTCAGTTTCCCCCTGTACAAAGTTCAGGGAATAAAAGTACATTCTTCTTGCGAGGCATTAACGCAAAATACTTGGACTGGCTAAGAGTGAACAGTGCTGTTCTCCTAATCTAGTGGGGAAGTAGGAAGGGGCATTCGGAAGAGGAAAACCCCGACCGTGGACCAGCGTGGTACACGGCAAGCGTTTAAAAGGTGTTTTTGGTTGAGCAAGATGAGAGAGAGTGTGCGTAGACTGGCCGGGCCTGCAGGGTCACACAGAGGTGGGAGTCAGGTTACCTAGGGTCTGGAGCCCGGGCAAAGGCCGTAGACTCAATTTTTTTAAAAAAGGACGTTACGGGGCTTCCCTGGTGGCGCAGTGGTTGAGAATCCGCCTGCCGATGCAGGGGACACGGGTTCGTGCCCCGGTCCGGGAGGATCCCACGTGCCGCGGAGCGGCTGGGCCCGTGAGCCGTGGCCGCTGCGCCTGCGCGTCCGGAGCCTGTGCTCCGCAACGGGAGAGGCCACAGCAGTGAGAGGCCCGCGTACTACAAAAAAAAAAAAAAAGGACGTTACGGATTGTTTCCAATGAAGACATAGCAAGGTAGAGGCCCGATTTTAGGACGATTCTAGCAGAACTCAGGTTCAAGAAGCACATTCATACCCAAGTTCTCGTCAGATCTGCACAGACTCCCCTGCGGGCTTGGTAGCAACACCATCTCACAAGAAGAGTGAGGTCCTCGAGGGCTTGTCATTATCACCCTGTTATAAGAGAAATGAAGGCTCAGGGGAACGAAGCGCCTTCTCTGACGGCACAACTATCGAGCGACCTATAACCCTGTGTCCTTCTAGGTCCTATTGGTACAATTCAGCAGCGGGCATCACAGAACAGACGGGGTCGCTGGAGTTCAAGGTTTCACACGTGTTTGACGGCTCAGCAACAATATTTTTATTTCACAGAAATTTAAGAAATCGATCATCATCACAGTAATATTCCTACTCTATAGGATTTGCCTCTATACTTTTGGTACTATTTATTGAACGAGATAGATATAACTCTCACTTTCTTCCACGTCTGCAATTTTGAAATTAACTGAGGCCTTTACAGAGTGCTTCTGTCCATTCTTTTAGCTTTCAGCCACCAAGTCTCTCCTATCTCCTCTTCCAAGATTTCTTAGCATCAATCCGAGTTATCTTATGATGATTTTAGAGCGCAAACGTCTTTCTTTCAGAATTCGAGGACAGGATGGATGTGAGTGTCACAAGCACGTTGGCTGACGTTCACAGAGGACTTACGGAATATCAGGCCCTGCTCTAAGCTCTGTTTATATGTGGTGAGCAATTTAAAATCCGCAACAACCTGAGAAGGCAAGTACTGGTCTTATCCACACATCGCAGATGGGGAACCCAAGACCCAGAACGGCTGAGAGATCTGCCCAAGGCCGTGCAGTGACCGGGTGGCAAACGGAGGGCGCAGCTGTCCAGGCCGTGCGCGGTGCCTGCCGTGACTTCTGTGGTCCACGGGAGGGAGGGGGGACCTCGACAAAGCAGCGTGCACGTGTGTGTCTGACAGCAGCGGTGTGACGTCTTCTAGGAAGCAGGGCCCTGGAGCCGATGTCCACAGGCCTGCATCCGAGCTCTCTGAGAAGAAGAGCCGCGGGGAGAAGCTAGCGGTGAGTGTCCTCGCTGAATCCACGTGAGACTAGGGAAGTGGACACAGCTTTCCTTTCGGTACCTCGTGGTGGTCTAGCACAAACAGGTGTCTCCCTGTTAGAAGGGAGGTGTCCCCCCAGTGGCTGCCAGCCCCCGAGTCTCTGGCATCATCCAAGGTTGGAGGCCCCCCAGGAAGAGGCACGGGTGGGGGGGGTGGTCCTTGGAGCTGGCGGGACAGCATCACCAACGGGAAAGAGCAGGAACGGTGAGTGAGGCGGGCTGTGTGTGGTCCACTGTTTGGACCCCTGGCGGGAGGTTGTTGGGCGAGCCTTTTGCAGAGTGAAACAAAAGCCACACGTTCGCTGCTGCGGGGATGCAAGAGGGAGAGTGGGGGGTACCCGAACTTCAGTGGGCATGCATGCCGTCCGGAGACACCGCCACCCGCCTGGGCCCCTCTGTGCCTTTTCGAGGGAGTCACGTTACGCACCCTGCAGCCCAGCGGCAAAGGGCCGCAAACGTGCAAATACATCTTCAGTCACAGGCTGGAGATGGTTGATGAAGCTTTGGGTCTCCAAATTAACGTAGAAAATAAGAAAAATGATTCTAGCCAAAGGCCTTTCCCAACCTAAAAAAATCACCTTTTAAATGAGCAGGCATCGTTTGCCGAACTTGGCAGGAAAGCCATTCTTGTCTGGGAAGCAGCGATTTTAATAAATTCCTACGGAGGTATTTACCGGCCTTTGACAAATCCAGAGAAAGCAGAAGATTGACTAACGGGAAGGAATAACTTACCAGGTACCTATTGTTTCCGGAACCTGTCCTGGTTGTTTTCGTGAGAGAATAAGATTCTAAGAAAAGAGACGTGCGACTCTTTCGAAACTCGCGGTCTAACCGGAGAGGGATTCACGTGCTCTGGCAGGAAGTCAGGTCTGTCCCAGACGAATCCGCTGCGTCTGACGTTTCCGCCCCTCTGCCCCCGGCTCTCAGGGCAAAGAAACTCTGCGTGGCGACAGAGACGCTAGACACGCGCGCCTCCCCTTCCGCCAGGGCCCGTGCTCGGGGGCTGAGCCTCTCTGGTACCACCTGCTCTTGCGGCCCAGGGAGGGCGAGTGTCTGCAAAGCCCGTGTCGCCTGGGCTGCGGGACACAGAGGGGAGAAGATGGCAGGGGAGCTGGGCTGATGGGACTGGAGGGGCCGCCCCCCTCCGCCAACAAGATCCCCTAACCCACTTTGTCGCAGTGCCTGACCAACTGCTATTCAGTCATTTTGGTCTGAAAGGCAGTGCAATCCCAGTTATTGAAGCTATAAGCCCTGGGCTCAAGGTGACTTGCAGCTTTTCATAGAGTGACCGCAAGTCTTCCTTTGCTTAGAACAGCGTGGGTTTCACCCACTGCCCCAGCTTCCTTCTGAACAGGTCTCCTTTCACCCTCAAAGTATCCCAGCTGGGAGATACGTTGCATGGACAGGCTAGTTTCTAATTGCCTAGAAAAGACCAGACAGAACAGGCGTAAGATGAGGACGTGTCAGCCATGGCGGGAGGGTGAGCTGAACGTCTGACCCACCGAAGGAGTTGGGTAGAAACAGGCCCAGGAAGCTGAAAGCAAACCCTTTTAAGCCTCCCAGCTTTGCTTTGGAAGAGGCTGGAAGGGATCAAGACAAATTTAAAGTCTGGTGAATTCACTGTTAGGACCTAACATTATAGTGAGTAATCTGGGTTGTTTTGCAGGATCCCGATTTGGGTGTTTTCACCAATCTTTAAAGTTCTGATGTTCTATTTACTGTTTTGGTTTGGAAGACTATAAAATCTTAAGTGTACCGAAAAAAACACTTTCTTTTAAAAGTATGTTAAGGAACCTTATACTCTTGGAGGTTTTTTAAAAACTAAAAATAGAGCTACCATATGATTCAGCAATCCCACTCCTGGGCATATATCGGAGAAGACTCTAATTCGAAAAGATACACGCACCCCTATGTTCATAGCAGCACTATTTACAAATAGCCAGGACATGGAAGCACCCTGTGTGTCCATCAACAGGTGACTGGATTAAGAAGATGTGGTACATATGCACAGTGGAATACTACCCAGCCGTGCAGAAGAATGAAATATTGCCATTTGCAGCAACAGGGATGGACTGAGAGATTATCACACTAAGTGAAGTAAGTCACACAGAGAAAGACAAATACCACATGACCTCACTTACATGTGGAATCTAAAAAATAATACCAATGAATATATACACAAAACAGAAACAGGCCCACAGACATAGAGAACTGACTTATGGTTACAAAGTACGACACATAAAATAGAAAAGCAACAAGGATGCACTGTCTAGCACAGGGAACTATATTCAATATTTTGTAATAAGCTATAATAAAAAAGAATCTGAAAAAATATATATATATATATAACTGAATCACTTTGCTATACACCTGAAACTAACACAATATCATAAATCAGCTATACTTCAATAAAAAAATATTTTAAGAGTTACAAAGTTCTGTAAGAGAGCGAGGACATGACGGTGTAAGGTGTTACGAAACCAGACTTTGTGATGAGGGGAAAACCGAGAATCAGATTAATCTATTTCACATCAATTTGCCACTCGCATAGATTTAAGATTTATATGCACAAAACAATTATACGTCATTTACAAAAAGTACGCAGAACAACATGAACCACATTCAACACCTTAGAATAGTTGGCTGCGGTCAGTGGGTGGGAAAGATCACGGGATACAGCTGATAAATAAACGGAAAAAGCATGAGCCTCAAACGTGGTGAGGAAGGGGGTAAAAAATAAAATGAGGAGCAACAGTTTGATTGGAATCTATGTGTTATTAACTTTACAACCTTGAGCAGAGAAGTCTTGTTGGAGCTGATGTATTTCACGGCTGTTTGTCTCTGTGTCCCTCAGTAAGATGAAAGAGGATAATTACCGCTGTAATCCCCGAACACAGCTGGAAAACTCGGAACGTTGCTTTTCGAGATTGTTCCACTCAAACGTTAGAAACGAATTGAGCTTGAAATGCAGCCTGTTCAATTCCACAGGGGAAGAGTCATTGATGCAATCTCTAATGAGATGCGAGCTTCATAAACTTTAAATCCAGAACGGGAAAACCTGACGATTTAGATGAACACTGGGAGAAACCAGTCTGTGGTCGTTATAAGGCAAAGGAACAGCACCAAGAAACAGCCGACCCTGGAGGTGACAGAAACGCTCCAGAGAGAAGACTTGGAGAACTGAACGCACCGCCCAGCGGGGCCGCTTCGCCCCGGAGAGCGCGCTCGCCCAGAATCCCAGGTTTACAGTTGAACTGAAGTTAAACTGAAACTAAGATGAGTTAAAAATTGGATGAAACCTTGAATCTGTGAGACTCCAAAGTCCATGCATTTCCTAAACAGGAAATCTGCTATGAGACCAAGGAAAGGAGAGGCATTTCAGATTTTTATGTAAAATTCATCTGCAACTGTTATAGTCGCTCTGTCTTAGCAGTGGGACAACCCAAGACACGGCCAGCTGACACTGACTTTCTAAGCACCGTCCCTTGAGGACAGGGTGAAGCTGAGACCCCGGGCTTGGAGGGCGGAGTTGGTGGTGCGTGGTACGTCCCTGGGCACTGCCAAGCAAGGCATGTCGCCAAGAAGTGGAGCCCGGGCCCCCGCTCTGGGGCTGAGCACCTTCAGAGTGCATTCCATCCCCCACCTCATTCAGACTCTCGGCGTCAAAGTCACTGCCTTGACGAATGGCAAAGCCGAAAGGGAAGTTGCCGGCGGGAGAGGAGGAAGTGGCGGGTCGCAGGAGCCACCAGTGCATAACGGGCGCCCTACCAAGGGTAACACATGGGCCTGGTGAACGTCAGTGACGCGGGCCCCATGGCCCTTCGGATTCGCTGGCAAGGCATCTCCGATGGAGAGACGGGTAGCATGGCAATTTATTTGAGAAAGGTTGCAGAGCTTGACAGAGTCTCTGTTTCTCTTCTCCTCCAGAGCATCCGTGACACCACAATTAGGGCAAGAACCGTGCTAAAGGCCAGCAGAACAAAACTCCCCTTCGGCAACGCCCTTGCTCACTCCTCGTTTATCTTACCTGTGTTCTGTAAACAAATGCTCTGGGCTTCCCTGGTGGCGCAGTGGTTAAGAATCTGCCTGCCAATGCAGGTGACACGGGTTCGTGCCCCGGTCTGGGAAGAGCCCACATGCTGCGGAGCAACTAAGCCGTTGCGCCACAACTACTGAGCCCGTGCGCCACAACTACTGAAGCCCGTGCGCCTAGAGCCCGTGCTCCGCAACAAGAGAAGCCACCGCAGTGAGAAGCCTGTGCACCGCAGCCAAGAGTAGCCCCCGCTCGCCGGAACTAGAGAAAGCCTGCGCACGGCAACGAAGACCCAACACAGCCAAAAATGAAATAAATAAATTTATACAAACAAAAAAACAAAAAAACAAACACTCAAATTTTCCAACAAAACCATCTTTACAGCTCATTTAATAGCAAATGCTACACGGAGGCAGCTTTAGCAGATGGATCCTGGATTAGATGCTGTACATAATATGTTTTCAAGACTCAAGATAATACAGGCTCTTCAAAATGAGTATCAGTCAACCAAAATCGTATAAGCAAATGGTCCATGTGGTGTCAGGTCCCAAAGTCGTCTTGGCTCGCTTTGAGAGAGTTTGAAGTGTTTTATTATGCACGTTGCGATTCGCACACAGTGAGTGTTCACGAGGACCAGGTCAGCTCAAAATTAAGTCACACTTTGTAACGAACTTTGTAACTGATTTGTTTGCTGTGCTCAGATGGGCCCCACGTCGGATACAGCTTTGTCAGAACGTACAACAACAGAGGAAGTCTGGGGTGAGCGGGTGAGAAAGGGGAGGGTGGAGCTCAGCAGAGGAAGCGCAAAGGGGCAGCGGAAAACAGGGAGAGGACAGAGCTTGGAGGCGAGAAGGTGGAGGAGAGGGACCTGCGCTCCGCAAGGAAGACGCCGCCGCCCCCCCCCCCCCCCCCCCCCGTCCAAACGGTACCGGGACTTTGCAGCTGCAGGAGCGTCAGGCGCGCACGGGCCGCTCCCAGCCCGGGGCCCCGGGGCACTGTGCGCGCTGCACGCCCGCGAAACCAGCTCGCCGCGGATGAGCCTTGGGCGCACCTCCAGCTCGCCTCAGCTCTCAAAACCCGGCCGAACCGGTGACCTCCTGGGATGGTGGACTTTACGGGTCAGCTTGAGCCACCGTGTGTCCAGATGAAACGCTGCTTCTGCGTGTGGGTGTGAACGTGTGTGGTGAAATTAGCATGTGTATCGGTGGGATCCGCAGGTGGGCCTCCCCAAGGGGGGTGGGCATCCTCCAATCCACTGGGCCTGAATAGAACAAAGGAAGAGGGGGGAAAGGGTCACCCTTTTTCCTGCCTCCAGGCTCGAGTGGGTGCCTCTCATGCCATCTTCTCCTGCCCGGGACGGGGATTCACGCCATCGGCCCCCCTGGCTCTGGGGTCTTTGGACTCAGACTGAATCACGCCAGTGGGCCCCCCCAGGTCTGCGGGACGCAGATGGCAGATGATGAGGCTCGTCAGCCTCCAGACCCACGTGAGCCAGTTCCTGTAACAGCTCTGCTCCGGGTTCTGTCTCTCTGGAGAAGCCTGACTCACATGCCTCCCCAGCAGGGGACACTTGTTTGGCATTACACACAAAAGCATATGTTTCCTGAGAGATCCGTGTCCCTTCCCCGGCTGAGAAGGAAATTGTGCACCTCGTCCTCCGCTTTAGGCCGACCTTTCTGTTAAGTCTCAGGCCACCTCGGCTGTCCCTCACCTGGCTCCCAGAGAACTCCTAAATGGAGGCGTTGAGCTTTTCTTTCTCATGAGTTCCCGAGTTTTCACTCCCCTCCTACAGCCTGAAATGGCGAGGGAAAGGAGATGGGGAGGGTATTCTTTCTAAAAGACCTTTTCAATCTCAGAGTCTACCCTGAGGATATAAGTATATCCTATTGGCTTATAGTCTAAAGATAAAGAGGGGGGCTTCCCTGGTGGCGCAGTGGTTGAGAATCCGCCTGCCGATGCAGGAGACACGGGTTCGTGCCCTGGTCCGGGAAGATCCCACATGCCGCGGAGCAACTAAGCCCGTGAGCCATGGCCGCTGAGCCCGTGCGTCCGGAGCCTGTGCTCCGCAACTGGAGAGGCCACAACAGTGAGAGGCCCGCATACCGCAAAAACAAAAAACAAAAAACAAAAAACAAAAAAGAAACAAAAAAAAAAGATAAAGAGGGTTCACCTGGCATCGCATTTGTCTTCTAACTACACATACAGCTTGACCCAGTCTTCAGAGCCATCTTTACGGAGAGGGGTATATTTAGATTCCAGCTCTGATGACTTAGAGTCAAGTGGATGGGTTTTGCTGTCATAAGTGCAGTTCTGGGAGGGCGATCCCAGGCTTCCTTTGCCCCCCCCAACCTGAAGCCTCCTCTCACCCCTGCTGTGCTTTCCCAGTTGTTATGCTTGCCTTCCAGACTTCAGCTTCCAGATAGAAATGTCGGCTTCCCACGGAGACCAAGCTCTCCCCGGAACCCTAGAACACTTTTCTAGAGCCGATTCTCCTTTGAAGCACAGGAAGAAAGCACAACAACTTCCGTTTACATTTATTTTAAATTTTAATTTTTAAAAACTATGTTCAGTCTTTGTGCTTTTTATGATGTATATATATGCTATTTTCTTTTAGATGTAGGGTAAAATATTTATATTATTTAAATAAAAATAAATGTGCACATAATGAGGAAGGGGCTGATTTTTTATTCAGATGGGAGTGCACCGCTAAAATATATTGGGACCACTAAGGGGCTGGGTCCTTCCCAAGTCTTTGGAGCTCAGCCTTGCCCTCGGACGAACCAAGGGTTGGCAGAAGTCCAGCTCCCAACAGAACGGACCACCCAGAACCAGGCCTTCTTAATGCCAGACGATCTGCTGCTCTGCTCCAATCTGCGGCTGTGACCCAGTTGGATGTTAGCCTCAGCCCAACTGAAACCAAAGCTTCTATGTCCCTTTGCAAATCACTCCCCACTCCCAGCTCCCTGGTAGCAAAGCAGTGCCATAGCCATTAGACCTCTTGGTTAGTTCCTCTTCTCTGCACACCCAGGCTTCTGAAGCCCCAATATTCCTTGACGAGCGCTTACAAATGGTGACAGACTATACACCTTACAGGCTGCTGGGTGTGTGTAGCTGAAGGTGGAAGTTGTGCAAAGAGGTAAGGCAAGAAACAAGAGCATGGATCTGGGGAGGGGGAGGCTATAGCCACACTTGGTCTACATTTTGCTACTTTTCAGCTTGCTAAGAGGCCCCCATATATCCCGCGTTAGCACCCTGCATTTGTGCCCCTAAAACGTATCTTCCACGTCCTCTTTCCCTCGGGCACCACTGCTCTGCAGCTACGACGGACACCTTGGACTGACTGAGGCTCCAAAAGCTCCACTACTGAAGCGACGTGGCATTTCAGGCTCTTAAACACAGAACATTAATCCAACCATTAACCGTCTCATACTAACCCCATGTCTTGAAACCGGTTCAGAACGTATCTTACTCACTTATGTGTCTATGTGCAAAATGCTTCAGAAATTAATGTTAAACTGTGTTGTCAACAAGTATCCCATGAATTTCTATTCTCGATACAATAAGTCCTGCCAAGTTATATAATATTCTACCGCTCACTTTCCAGATATAAAATCTATAAGAAGCCGCGTTGTAAGTGGCAACAAGTTAATCACTCCTGAATCTGCACCAAGAACGTGGGCAATTTTTGCTGAAATTTTGGCAGAGACCTTGAAATAGATTTACTTCATCTCTAATTTTCAGGTTTAATTAGCTTTTGGAACCAGAGCCAAATACATGGAAGAGTTTCCTGGCATCAAAAATACGTAAGTCTGAAAGGGAAGGTGGTGATGTTCCGGCTGGATGTGCCATCCTGACACGTGACAGGTTTACTATCTGGGTGGTTCCTGATGTTACAGGACAGGGCAGGCGTCTCTCTACACTGTGGATTTCCCATCAGTCCTTTTCCCCCTCTACACACTTTAGAGGATGCTTTCCAACGTGGCACCAACTGTCCGTCATCTTTGAAAGAAGTGACTGCGGCACAAATGAAAATTACGAATGACTCACACAGGTCATTTTTAGACTGGAATTTAAACCACCCTAGCAGAATTGAAAGTTCACAACTCGCTATGAAATTTCACTTTGCCTTCCATGACTGGACCTGTCATCACTTCCAGAGCAAGAGATGACAGAACCACCGTGGATGCCAAGGCGTCCTTAGCCTGGGCCATCATCCCGGGCCCAGAGTCCCATGCTCAGCATCGGATTCCTGTTATCTCAAGCAATCCCTTGTGAATCTTACGAGTAAGGTATTGTTACTCCTACACTTACACAAGGGTAAGGAGGCACAGGGCTTTACGTAACTTGCCAAGGTCAAGAAATTAGTAAGTTGTGAGGGTTTAATTCTCTCGTTGAAACCCAACGCTTTTTGCTGCTGGATGGATTGTTTTTGTTGAGCAAAACTAGAGCGTGGAAAAGGCCCAACATTAAACCATTGGCATATGTTGAGGTGACAGTGGGCTCCCTAAGCCACGGACCATGTCGGCAGGTTTCGTCTCCTTTGAAATAAGAAAGGAACAGGTTTAAATAAGTCAAAAATGCACCCAGATATTATGGTCATCTGGTTCGGGCACCAGTGAACAGAGCCAAAGGTAAATAATGGGCACACGGGGGCCAAGAGCTGGCCCAGCCGACGCCACGTGGGAAATGCATCCCTGCAATATTTAGAACTAATTGTTCTAAATAAGAGCTTACCTTATAGCAGTAGAAGTGGAACATTAATAGCAACAGAAGTGGAACATTCCTCAAAAGAGGAAAATGATTCCAGGTAAAACTATTTGAAGTTGAAACACAGTATATTTATAATGTCTGTACTATACTATACTCATTTGAAATGCATACAAAAGCTACCAGTGGGCCATGAAAATGCATTGGTGCAAAAATAGCACTGACTTCTGTGCTGCCGAAATTCGCTAGCGTGTTCATGACTGGGATAGAAATACCTGCCACAAACTGTGGAAGACACTCAAATTACCCACTTCAGGAATGGTGCAGACTGTAAATATTCAGTAATAGGCCCTAATGTTTAATAGCTCTAGCTTGAGCTTGCCAAGCGCCCTGTGTTTTTTGGCAAGTATGTGCCCTAGATTTAACATCTACTTGTGAACGTTAAGTATTTCTCTCTATTTTATTGGTTTTGAGAAAACTAAGAGGTTTCTGCCCTCTGTGCATTCAGACAGAACAGACTTAGCCAGTTTGTTCCTAAGGATTATGCTAAAAATATGAGGCAGTTTTCCAATTACATAAAACCGAGTCACAGCACGGAAAACTGCAGATGACCCCCTACAAAACTCTTAGCTGGATCCCTCCCCCCCACCCCGTCACCAACCTTATTCTGTGCTATCCCACTCGGCATCCTTTGTTTCAATAAGCTGAGCTGCCCTGGCTGAGGTCTCCGTATGCAGTCTGTGCATTGCCAGCTCCAGGCTCCCGAGTTTCACTATCCAACCTCCTGGGACATTTTCCATTTTCCTCACACATCTCCCTGTTCCAAATCTCCTCATGACTCATGTTCTGAATGTCTTACTGCTTATATGGAGCCTTTCCTCATTCTGACCATTTCATTTGGAAGTAATCTCCTTAGAGTTATTTTCCTCTTTATAAATGTAACATTTGCATATTATCCAAAACTTGGAAACTTATAAAGAAAACCAAAAGAAGGAAGAGAAAGAAGAGGGCAAAGGAAGAGGAAGAGCAGTAGAAGAAAACTACAAGGAGGAGATAAAAATGAAGAAAAAGAAGAATGCGGTGATGAACTGCATTCTGGTAGGGTTTCTTCTTTGCTTGTTCAATTTATATTGGAATAGAGTTTTAATTGTGCAAGACATATACTTGTCTATACTGCTGTCTCCTCCCGTTCTCCCCCAAATCCACCTCCACCTCCTCCACCCTCAATAGCTACAATATGGTACATAAGAACTGCCTCAAAGGATCACTCTTTGTAACACGGTATGTAATGGATACATAGTTTCCACCACCAAACGCTAGCATGATTCACATACTCATTTTCCCTTTTGTGAAGCGTGCAGATGATTTCCTGTTTTTCCGTATTTGCAAAGGACTTTGTCTGAAGTTCTCTTACGGCAATACGAAATAGTGTTTGGAATTTGGAATTAGAAGATCTGAGTCCACGTCGTTGATGGTCTGCTACATCGTGGCTATTTGGTGTGATAAACCTCTAACCAGGCTCAGCCTGAGTTCCTTTCCTTGTAAAATGAGAACAGTACTGACTACATTCTCTAGATGCGTCCAATCACATCGCTCACTGCACAAACCAGTTTGTTAGTCAACCACAATCACTGAGCAGCTATGATGCCACAGCACTGTGAGGAAAAACGGGTTAAAACTATACATTATCAAATTTTAAAATTACTTATGCTTAAGGCCTATATTCTTTTTCAGATGGTCATCGCCTAAATCCATGTATCCATCTTCATTATACCCTCCCCAAGTGAGTATTTGGTAAATACTCAATGAATAAATTAATAGACTGACTCATTTGCTAGATACCATCATAGCAACAGAAATAGTTGCATATATGTGTGTGTATACATATATATATATATAGAGAGAGAGAGAGAGAGCCACACCCTGTAATCTGTGCTGTGCTAATCATTACCTACATACCTACCTACCTGCCTGCCTGCCTACCCACATCTATACCTGCACCTACACCTACACCTGCATCTACAGTTCAACATCTCCCTTAGTTGCCTCAGCCTCATGTTTTAATTTAGAAAATTAATATCTTCTAAATAGACCATAACTCACAAGTTCAGGAAGCTGATAACATTTTCTATGACATAGACTTCTATTGAAGGGACTCTGTGGTGACTTTCTCCTGAGCTTCTGCCAATCCATGTTTGCATTTTTAGAACATATGAAGAAAATCTAGGCCTTCTGTAAAATGCCCGTAAGATGCCTGTGGCTGTGGCCTTACTGCTGCGGTAGACTCCCACTTCTACAACTGTTTCTCCCTGATGACCTAGCCACCTGCAAGGTCAATTTCCCCGTCCATTCCCCTCGACTACGTGAGGCCCAGAGATGAACCGCTGTGCCCTCTCCAGCTAGAGCAGACACGTCAGGCCTTAGCTTTAAAGACGCTGCATCTTTTCACACCGACATGGGGGCCTACCGTCCATGATGGCTATGTGCTACTTGGGGCTCCCTGCTGGTGGCCCCAACAGGTGCAGCCACTGATGAAACAGTTAATTTCAAATGGAGTGACTGGATCTGACAGTAGCAACAGATTAAAATTCATGCAGCTGCACAAACAGAGTAGAAATCTTATTTAGATGATTCAGCATTAAAATTCAGATGATGGCCAAGGCTTGGAAAAGGAGAGGCAAAAGCTTTACAGAAACCAAATGCAAATACACACCGGGCAGATGCCCCCTTGCCCCTGGGCAATAGCTGATCAGCGAGGCAGCTCACACAGGAGGCCACGCGGCAGGGTCGGCGACACTGCTCCTCAGGCTCGAAGGCCAAGTCTCTGGCTCTCCTGCCTGACGGCAGACGGAATGAGAGTGTCCGTTGCCGGGTGGAGGCTGACATAAAAAGTATCTTAAAACATAAATTTCCATCTGTGCAATCTTATCCTCATAGCAGAAACAGTGAAAATCATGAAATATATCAGATATATAGATTATAAGCTCACAAATTACTCTCGTGTTCACAGTTTAGGGAATTCACTGGAAACTCATGAGAAACCCACTTGGAATTCTGCAGCTCTCCAGCCTCGGAAGAGATAACTCCCAACAGATCTCTAACCTGGACTGTGAACTTCAATACTTCCTTCAGTATCCGTGGTCCTAGGGACCCTGGAAGTTAATGTGGCATTGATGCCATCTTTAAATTCCTAAAAATTACTATCACATTGAGCCCTTTATCACTTATGGCTGCAAGCACTCACTCACTTGATGTTTGATTCTTAAGTTAAACTCTCCTACTGTAACAATAACTCAGACAATAATCAGTGGTCTGTGGTGTAACCTATTCTGTTTGAGGATTTTTTGTTTGTTGTTTTTTTTTTTTTTTTTTGCGGTACGCGGGCCTCTCACTGTTGTGGCCTCTCCCTTTGCGGAGCACAGGCTCAGCGGCCACGGCTCACGGGCCCAGCCGCTCCGCGGCACGTGGGATCTTCCCGGACCGGGGCACGAACCCGCGTCCCCTGCATCGGCAGGCGGACTCTCAACCACTGCGCCACCAGGGAAGCCCTGAAATACTTTTTTGTTTTTGATTTTTCATGAGGGAAAGTAACTTGGAACATTATATTTGCATGTAGATGATTTGCTCTCTAGGTGTAACTTTCCCTTCTAATTTAACCTGTCCTACCCATAGACCCTGGAAGGCCGGCAACACATATCACGTGGTCAAAACCCACTTCCTTCCTAGCTCTACACGTCTGACCCTATGGGTGGTCCCCTGGTTTAACGGGCATAACCATTCCAATCTGGAATTAAGATGCTGTAGGTATTTGATGCTGCGGGCTAGAACTATAAGGCTTGAGTAGACCTAAGGGTGGGGGGCTCCATCCGGAACCACATGTAAATGTAAGTTACCAGATCTGCAGACATGGAGACCACCTCCCTCCTGATGGTTCTAGAACACACCACCAGCCCCCCCGCCTGACCTCTTCTGGGACTCCGGGAGGCAAGTACACTTACATTAAGATGCCTTTCTAGACTTAAGCTTCTTCAGGTACATCTCTGTTCCTTGCACCAAAGAATCTGAATGGAACAACTTGAGAGACACAAACGTACTTTGGTTTAAACTGTAAATTATGCATAGTTTTTACAACTTTAAAGACGCTTTGTTTGTGGAGGGCAATTTCATACTACTAGCCTCTCTTACCTTAGGGATTCAATCTCCTCAGCCATGTGGGGTATTTTTGTGAAATCACATGGGAAACAAAGAAGGTCCCGCCATCCACGTGTGCTAATGCCTCCTCGACAAAATCCACAGCAGATAGAAATGCAGTTTCCACCACGTGACTGCCCCCAGCAAGCTGGCAGCCCCATGCTGAGCTCGGTGATGCACCCTCCTCCCCCAGGGAAGCAGCAGGTTCAGAGCAAATGGAGAAAGCTCAGCAAGGCTTTTACTCAAGGGGCCCGTTCTGTCTCTCTGGGGTGGGTCACTCTTATATACACTCAAACCGCAGCACAACATACGTGCGACAGCTTGAAACTTCCAGATAGACAAATCAACAGACTCCGGCTCTAAGGCACCTCTGGAAAATTGCACGGGGCTTAGACAGAGTGGTATCAGCAAGCTCAGGAAAAATTTCCATCAGATGAGCCGGGCTTGTCACCTCATCCACGTTACTGCCCACCTGGAGGGGTATTTAGCAAAGCTTCAGAAGTCGTGTCCCACCGGCCTTAAGCAAGGACATTTGTCACTGCTGCTCTGACGGCAGCCACAGCGGGAGGCGTAAATCATTATTAACTGAGCGTGTGCACACGAGGAAATGGCTCTATGACACCACTGCTGGGTGAGAGCTGCACAGGGACAGAGCTCAGAGCCAGAGTAGCGGTGAGCAGTTGGCCTGAGGTCTCTTTCCTACTGAAGAGGAAGTTCAGTCGGATTACCAGACTCCCCATGGCCAAGCGAGCTGCAGGCCCGCGGGCGGCGGAGGTTTGGGGTGAGAATCGCCGAGAGCAGCCGTGCCTGGATCCCCGCCTCAGCCCGACGCCCGGGGACCCAGAGCGGTAAAGCGGCCGATCAGGCCTCTCCTCGCCGTCGGCAGGCTCGTTGCTGCTTATCAGTCTCTCCCGAAGCCAAAGCACGTTCTGCTGAGGCCCTAGTTTGCCGTCTGATGACGCATCACGGGAACCTCGTTCCGCGGAGGCGCGGCTCTGAGCCTCGGCGCTGCTGCTCTACGCTCTTCTCCTAAAATGGGACTCGAGAAAGTAAAGGCCTCGGGATTCGAGGAGGAAAATGAGCCTGTATTCTCCTTCATGGGAGACATAAAATTCTGGTCTTATTGCTTCTGAGTTGATCCTAAGGGTAAGAGAGCTGCCCAGTGCCGGAAGGCTGGCGGCCCCCTGTGCTGCTTAGGGTGAGAGAAAGGGACATGCTGCCTCCACGACAGATGCCGCGTGGCCTGGCTTCTGCTGCCCAATCTCTCTCTCTCTCACACGCCCTCTCATGCACACACGCACACACACACACACACGCACAAACCCGCACACACACTCACTCACTCCATTTCCCTTTGCAAGTCCTACGGATGCAAAAGACTTGCCAAGCTGGATAAACTCAAATGGCTGTGGATCTGTCTTCCTAGGACGTAGAAATTACGGTTTCGTTTCTTGCCATAAATTCTAAAGGGAACAATAAACTGCCTTAAGACAATGGACATGGGATTCTCTCTGTGGTCAGGACAGGGCCCGAGGCAGCAATGGGCCGATCATGGTGGGAGGGCCGGGGTGGAATGAGAAAGGCAGGAAACGAGGCGGGAAAACCCATGGGAGTCAAAGGAAATAACCGTGCGTCTCAGCAACCCATCACCCGTCACGGCCCCGTGGAGCGCGGCGCTAACATCTCGGGCTCCCCTACCCTTATTCTCAGCTCCCACCATAGCAACGCTCACAGCCCCTCACACAAATCAGAACAGTCACGGTGAAATAGGCAAGAAGGCAGCATGTAGAATCCTGCGTGGAAAGGAAAATCATGAATAAACTGCTCTGCTAAAAAAATCACAAAAGCCTCTGGCCTCTACATTATAAACGTAGGGCTTATTTGTCACTGGAAGGTGAACCCACCTTAAAATACAAACCCTCACATCACTTTTGTTCATGGGAAGAATTATTTTCATTCTCATAAGAGGAAATACAGAAAGATAAGGGCTTTGCCTGTGCCTCAGGAAATCTCAGCTCACCCCTCTGCTGCTCACCGGCGTCTGAACGGGTCTCCTCACTCAGGCAAACGTCGGAGGCCGCCTACACCCGGATCCTTTGCTCCTCGCAGACCCAGCCTTTTGTGATCTTACAGGCCTCAGCTTGTCCCCTTTTCAGAGGCTGTACTGAAATCCTTTAAGAGCAAATCAACTGCGTAGCCGCCATGTATGAAGCGCTTACTCTCTGCCTGGTGCTTGGCACATTTTTCTTCAAAGACACCACATGCGTCCAACACAGATTGCTCTTATTATATAGAGGGATGGCAGAGCTCAGGAGGCATGGCCCTCACTCCTTAGCCAGGTCCGCCATGTTCTCACAGCCCCAGAACGTGTGCTTAGACCAAGTGACTTATTCAGAGGCTATACACTTTGGAAGATGGGAATTAATGTGACCTCAGAACTTGTTTTCTTTTCAAGCTCCTTAACAAGTAATCATTTTGATGTTCCTATGATATTGGTGTTTTACATGAATTGCAGTGTAGTGGGTACAGGTATTGAGTTTGGAAACAGACATATTTTGTTGGAGTTTGGCTCAGTATTTGTGCTCTGTCCAGCCTGGGCTAGTGACCAGACCTTTACAATCTTCAGTTTTCTCGTGGGTAAAAACGAGTATAATTGTACCACCTTGTTCAGTTATTGGGATTATTAGATGAATTAATGCATATAAAGTTGCTTTATAAATAATAAGCAGTCATTCAGTTTTGTTTTAATGGGATCCTTGGCATAGTTGTTTTTCTTCATTGCTGTAAAATATGTAAGAAAGCATATTGGGAAGATATTGCATTCTTCCAGCCCTACGCGGATAAGGCTTGGTAAGCCTTTCCATGAAGCCAGGCTCTCCAGGATTTAGGGTCTGATCACCACACTACTTAAAAACAAGCATTTTCCTGCTGATAATCGACCCTTATACCTACTCACATATCCCCACTGACTTGTGCCCCATTGGATTTTGAATGCATACGTAGCTTATTCATTCTGCATTTATTGCACATGTACTTGGCTTGGCCTAATCCTTGCCTTCTGTGAAAACACTTGATTCTAAGAGGACTGGCCTCAGCTTCAGGTCCTGTTCTCTAAATGACCACATTATGGATACTCTGACCCAGGGTCTCCAGCCGGAGAGGACTGGACCAAGGGATGCCCCTTAACGAAAGGACAGGCACCCAGATCGTGGCTGGTCACCCACCTAGGGCCGACCTGCAGAAGTGAGTTGGTCTGTCCCGTTACAAGTTCTGGAGAATGTGCAAAGCCACAGGACAAAATCTGCATCAACACCATGCTGCCCCCAGACTCCTCCCCTCACCCACTTAGGTATCTCTATTGGCCCCTGAAATCTTGCCCCTTTAGAGAGAGGTCTGCCTCTGCCAGAAAAGTTCCTTTGACCTTTTCTGCTGAAGAATACAAAACACTGTCAAGGAATCAGATGACAAAGAATTCATAGGGATGGATTTCGGAAGAAAGGCAACAGGAACAGAAGGGAAGGTAAGAAGCGGCAGGTGGTCAGGGAAGAGAGCTGGTGTGAGATGGGTGGGGAGCAAGAAAGGGAACGAAGGAAATCTTCTTTGGGGAGGAAAGTGAAAGGTCCTTCCCAGACGCAGAAGGTTATAACAAGACACAAAATCTTTTAAGAGCCATTGCTGAAAACTGGGGGGGGAGGAGGGTCCATTGATATGGATGGAGACTCTGACTGAAAATGGGACTGAATTTCTCGGATCACATGCCAGTGGCAGGTGTGATTGCAGGAAGTGTGCAAGACCACAGCAACGGGAGTTGATGTAAACTGAGGGAGGCCACAGGTGGCCTCGACGGGCCACGTGCCGTCCAAGGATGGGAGAGACAGTAGGGGTTTTCCAAGCAAGGAAGAGGATTGGTAGAGAGAGGGGATCCAGCAGACAGCCAAAGAAAGACTTGTATTGGTGATGCTGGGCCAAGAATTCCCTAAAATCAACTCCAGTTTTGTGGAGGTGATGTGGAAATTCTTTACTTTTTGGTACCCAAAAAAGTCTAAAAGAGAGCGTCAGTGGTTGAAATACGCCAAGGGGCTAATCCCTGCCCTTAAAGAGCATCTCTCCTAGAGCACACAGTTTTCCAAAAAGTCACAGCAGGTGTGGTAGGACCCTATAAGACAGGGTGCAAAGACCCCCACCTTCTCTGTGTAATCGTCTCCCCTTGGGTGTAGGTTGGACCTGGTGAAATTTCACGTCTCCGGTTAGGTTACCAAGACTGGGACTTCCATCTTGGGTTCCCCCTGTCTCTCCCTCCCTCTCTCTCTCTCTCCCTCTCTCTCTTTCTCTCTCTCTCTCTCTCTCTCTCTTTCTCTGTCTCTATCTCTGTCTCTGTCTCTGTCTCTGTCTCTCTCTCTCTCTCTCTCTCTCTCTCTCTCTCTCATTCTCTCCATCACTTTGAGGGAAGCCAGATGCCATATTATGAGCTGCACTGTGGAAGGTCCACGCGTCAAAGACCTGGTGTTCCTGCCAACAGACATGAGGCTCCAGGCCTCTGGCCTCCACACATGTGAGCCGGGCGTGGGTCTTCTCCCCGCTGAGCCTTGATATGACAGCAGCCCAGCAGACACGTCAGTCACACCTCTAGGAGGGGCCCTGAGCTTAGCTGCACCTGGATCCCTTCCCTTCAGGAAATGTGAGATAAGAAATGTTTCTTGTTCAAGCCACTGAATTAACAAAATGGTTAATTTTAATGCAGCAAAAGATAACTGTCACAGGAGGATTCATCTTTGCAAAAGAACACAGATTTCATGGCGGAAGGAAAGATAGTTGAAAGGAAAGGAAAGAGTTCGGCTGACTTTTTTCAGAAAAAGATTCAGCCTTAGATGCAAGGCTGGTTGAGTTTGCTGAATGGCCAGGAAAGGTACATCAGTGTGGCTTTGATCACGGGCTTTGTGTTGATGGGGGTGGTGTCTGCAGAAACAGGGACTGCATCTCCAGGACCCCGCAGAATCTCTAAATCCCACAGTGGTCCTTCACAGGGAGCACTTTAGCTCTATAGAAACCATGAGAAGGAACACAGTCAACGGAGGGTTAGAAAAGCCAAGGACACAGCAAGCAGGAAAGACAAGTCATGCTTCTTTCCTGCCCTGGAAATAAAAAAAAAACCACAATTGCCTATGGGAATTTTCCTGCCTAACATGGAAACTTTCTTCCTTTCTTTCTCTTGCAAATTTCCATTTTATTAGTGTCATCTGATGATGCGAACTTAGTCTTGAAATCTAATTGAAGTCATACCTGGTTATTCAGAACCTTACCTGAAAGTCTTTCCTCGTAGCAAAAGAAAACAGAGATACCTACCTATTTCCACGTTGAGAAACCAAAGGTAGAAGGAATAAGGGCCATGAAACAGAGAGAGAGGGAGAGAGAGAGAGACAAGCAAAATGCACATGCTGGACACATATCAAAACCCCCAAACACAGAACTTACAAACCGTAGGGCAGTCACGTGACCTGCAGAAATCCATCAACTCCCTGGACGTCTAGGGCCTTTTGTCAGATTTTGTCTTTATCAGCCCAATGCAAAGTTTTATTTGGTAAGAGAAATCCACGCACTTGACCTCAGCACCAGTCAGCCTGAGACACAGCAGAACTGGCTCATGAAGAAAGCCAACAATAATCAACTTGTGACATGATGTTTATTTATTCTTTCTCCTCCCCCTCCTTTTGATGAAGTACTCTTTGAATTTTGAAAAGAGCTACATGAATCGTTCTGCGTGGCTTAATATTGATAGTAATGGGATTTATTCTATTGAAATGGGTTCATTATCCTACCAGCTGCGGAGCTTGTATCTACAAATAGGCTTCTGGAAATAGAACCTTCTAAATACCTTTCCTGCAGGAGAACTGCAGACTCAACGTGGGAAAATATACACACATTGCCAGGGCTCACACCAAGGTCAACATAAACTGACAAGTCAACCTCACCAAGCCACTCAAAGCGGCGCCCCTCTGCTCCATCCATGGCTTTGTTCACCCTCTAAGATCCCCTAAACTTTCTGTGTGTTGCTCAGCTCACAAATAATCTGTTAACCTCTCCATAAAGCTTTGCTCACTCTCCTTCATCAGAAATAATTCCTCCCCTCTTTGTGCACATTCGGGTGAGGGGTAGGGTCCTCTCTAGAACATTCTACGCTCCTTGGAGACAGAGTCTGCATCTGTGTAGCAGCATCCAGCACCTGGAGCAGAGCCATCCCTCCGCACACCTGTGACGAGTGTGCGGATGGACACTTGCCCACCCACCGAGCTCCCGGGCCTCTGCAGCCTTTCTAGGTACGTTCCCTCAAATGCAGCAAACCAGAATTAAATTTCACAAACCAACACTGCAGGACACAGATATATTGAGTCCATCAAGTGATTGAAAAAAATAAAATAAAAAACTTCTAAAAAGGAAAATCACAAGAACAATGAGCTAATTTGCAAATTCGCTCACAAGGTAGAGAGCTTCTCCCGCCTTCAGCACTGGAGGATTTACTGCCCAATCACCTGCATGTCTGTTTCCAGGTTCAAAGTTCCCCAAGGCAGGAACCAGTCTTCTTATTTCATTTCTGTCAACTAGCACCTCACATAGTTCTGAACACATAGGAGATTCCCAATGAGTGTATTTTTATGAATTTGTGCTGTCCAGGAAAAGGAAAGAAAAAGGAGAGAAGGCAGATAGGACATGCACAGGCCCCAACAAAGTCAGCTTTAAATGTAATCATCTCTCCTGTGATATTCCTTAGGCAGGTGGTTTCTCGACAAGCGACAGACTGACTTATGGGGCTTGGCGGGGGGGGGGGGGGGGGGGGTAAGTGTGTATGTGAATTCAGTCTCGTTTCGAGTGTATAAGAAGGACTGAGTGTTTAAAGGAATTCTTTATCCCTTGTGCAAGTCTGTGTGTCCCCACGGTGGGCTGGCTTCCTGTGACACAGTCCCACGTCCACTTCCATTTTTACTTGCCTTTCCAAGGAAGTGGAGAACGTGTTGCTTCTTTGGGGAGAAGCATCGGTCTCACTCAGCCGGAACCTTATTCAGAGACCACACAACAGTGATGAGGCCAGAGGGCAGCTGGGAGGAGAAACCTAGATTTCAAAGGGCGAGTGGGAGGGACAGGTCACAGTTCAGCTGCTAAAACAAGTGGGACAGACGTCAGCAGCTGGCCTGGCCCCTAGCCACGGTCCAGCAGGCCAGTTTGACATCTGGGACCCTCTCTCTCTAAGGAAACAAAACCCTGCTGTCATCACAACCTTTTCTCTGTTGTCTCTGTTGGTCTTGTTTTCTGGGCAGGAAAGCCCTCTCTTTAAAAAAAAAAAAAAAAATGTTATTAAAACAACGTGTACATGTGGACGTCTCTGGATGCTGATAGATGCTAGTGGCCTCCGATGAGCATCATCTCTGCTCTTTCCTCCCCCAGCCGCTTGCTTTCATCCTTACGTGGCCCGCTGGGGAGATCAAGAGACTGACCTTCAACTCTTGAACTACCTCTTTGGTCCTCTCCCCTTTTCCCTCCATTTCTTTCTGTTGCTAAAAATGAAAGAGAGGGAGATTGTGGCAATAGAAGAAACAAAAAGTGGAAAAGGAAGCGGGGGAGAAGGCCATCCTGCAGAGCCAGAGCGGGAAGGGAAAGAGGGAAAGGAAGTGGGTGGAAAGGCTTTGAAATGGAGCTCAGGTTGCCTTTGCACCGTTAAGTCCTATAGCCCTCCCTTCACTGGGTGTAACGTTTCTTAGATTTTTTTTTTTTTTTTAATGTTCTCATGAAAATTTTACAGGGATTAAGTGGTTCTGAAGATCCTAGCGGCAGGACAGGAATAAAGACGCAGACGTAAAGAATGGACTTGAGGACACGGGGAGGGGGAAGGGTAAGCTGGGGTGAAGTGAGAGAGTGGCATGGACATATATACACGACCAAACGCAGAATAGAGAGCTAGTGGGAAGCAGTTGCACAGCACAGGGAGATCAGCTCGGTGCTCTGTGACCACCTAGAGGGGTGGGGTAGGGAGGGTGGGAGGGAGATGCAAGAGGGAAGAGATATGGGGATATATGTATATGTATAGCTGATTCACTTTGTCATACAGCAGAAACTAACACACCATTGTAAAGCAATTATACTCCAATAAAGATGTATAAAAATAAATAAATAAACAATGCCAATAGGACATAAAACATAAATAAATAAAATAAAATTTTGATATTTTGTTCATCATGGGAAAAAAAGTGACTATTGATACTGAATTCTCCGTTTTGCATGTAGTATTGTTTATTCACTGTCCGAAGGAATGCCCCTTGAATTGCTACATGAAACAGAATGCATATATAACCAGGTGCACAAGCAAAGGAGGAGCTAAAATAAACGTTTATTGAGCACCTACTCAGCGCCTGTATGTTGTCTGGTCAACCAGCGCTACCCTCTGAGATGACTGTCATTGTCACACTCACAGGAGAGAAGAGAGAGCTCAGAGGACACAGGAATACCAAGGATATTGCATAACTTGCCCTGGGGCAGAGTAAGACTTCATATTTGCCTCCACTGACCCTGGAGCCCATTCATTTGTCTGTTTGTCTGTTTCCCCGACAAATCACTGCCAGGCTCCTACCAATAGGTGCCAGAGACACAGTGGAAATCTAGCCAGACAAGATTCGTGGTGTTGACACTTGAACCTAGGCCCCAGTTCAGTGGGATACAAAGAAGAAAGCGTTCTACTTTGTCCTGTCCCTGCCTTCAGCTATACTCATCGAGTTCCCGCGTTGTCAGATGGCTCCCAGGCCCTTTTATTTTTTCGTGTCACGTCCCCCAGCTTTAAATCCCAATCCTCACCCAGTTAGAGTCCATTTCTTGCCCTCCCTGCTGCTCAGCCAGGCGTGAGGTCTGGGGCTTGGGGAGGACAGAGGGCAGAGCTCACTTCACCCCTCCTCGTCTTTCTGTCTAAGGAGGTGCTGGTGCTGGTGCCTGCCACCCGCTCCAGAGGAGAGGCGGGGACGCAGGGGGCTCCCCTAACCTCTTCTGGGAGGGAGGGAAAGCCAGCCAAGGCCAGGCTGCCACTTCCTGCAGGCAGAAGTCCACCCTCCCAGGCCTCGGGGGTTTTGCACAAGAAAGCCTCCTGAGTGAGACTTGCCTGACAAAAGCCGTCTGCCCAAATCAAACTGCAAGCATAACGAACGGGCCATGACATTGACTCAATTCCATCATTTGGCTCAAGCTGGCGTGGGAGAAATGGATACAGAGAGACACCAGAGAACAAGAGAAAAACCAAAGAATTAAGATTGAAATGAAAACTGTATCGGCAAGTACTTTTCATGCGTCCTTTTCAATGGTCCAAATATATCCCCCTTATTTTTGCAAAATCTAAAATGAATCCTCCATTTAGGATTATTGGGTACTAAACGGCTCTGTGTTCAGATCCACTGACTTTTAGGCAGTGCGGTATTTTTAGAGCTGGTGAGAGAACAGAAAGAGAGGCATACATTTTCTTGAAGGAACTTAATGAGGTGCTAAGTTTAAAAAGCTAATGGTAGGGCTTCCCTGGTGGCGCAGTGGTTGGGAGTCCGCCTGCTGATGCAGGGGTCACGGGTTCGTGCCCCGGTCCGGGAAGATCCCACGTGCCGCGGAGCGGCTGGGCCCGTGAGCCGTGGCCGCTGAGCCTGCGCGTCCGGAGCCTGTGCTCCGCAACGGGAGAGGCCACGACAGTGAGAGGCCCGCGTACCACAAAAAAAAAAAAAAAAAAAAGCTAATGGTAATGATGAGAATCTCAGTAGCAGTGAGAAGGTGTCCACAGGGTCTTGAGACCGTCAGCCTCAGAAATGCTGAGTGGGGCTCAGTGTGGATTCTGAGGCCCGGGAATAAACAGGACCCGACTCAGCACTGGAGACAGGACCACAGAGACGGTAGCCTAAAGGGGGCTTCCAAATTCAGGGTTCTACTAGTCTGCCTGGTAGAAACAATGTCTTTAAAAATAATTATGTAAAATAAAGTGTGTAGCTTTGAAATGGATCTGACATAGAATCAGACTGCAGCCACAGGTGAAGGGGACGCCTTGGTGCCATTAAGTGGCCTCAGTATCCACGCCCTTCGTCTCCATCCACGCATGTTTAAGCTCTTACTTGGCAGCACCTCTAACTGAGTAGCTTAGGGAGAATGTTCCCTCCTCTCCAAAGACAAGCTCGCTTAATATAGCTCCCCTGTGAAATATGACCATGGAGGATTTAGTACCTTAGAGACCTCGAAAGCTTTGTCTGTTGCTTGTTCTAAAGCAAGTTTCACGATGAATAATTGGTTGATTCTTTTAGTGCAGTATTTATACCAATTCAAGATTAGGAGCTCCTGCGACTGCCCTGGTGCTCCAGTGGTTAAGAATCCGCCTGCCGGGGGCTTCCCTGGTGGCGCAGTGGTTGAGAGTCCGCCTGCCAGTGCAGGGAGCGCGGGTTCGTGACCCGGTCCGGGAAGATCCCACGTGCCGCGGAGCGGCTGGGCCCGTGAGCCGTGGCCGCTGGGCCTGCGCGTCCGGAGCCTGTGCTCCGCAACGGGAGAGGCCACAGCGGTGAGAGGCCCGCGTACCACAAAAAAAAAAAAAAAAAAAAAGAATCCGCCTGCCGATGCAGGGGACACAGGTTCGAGCCCTGGTCCGGGAAGATCCCACATGCCGCGGAGCACCTAAGCCCGTGCGCCACAACTACTGAGCCTGAGCATCTGGAGCCTGTGCTCCACAACAAGAGAGGCCGCGATAGTGAGAGGCCCACGCACCGCGATGAAGAGTGGCCCCCGCTCGCCGCAACTAGAGAAAGCCCTGGCACAGAAACGAAGACCCAACAGAGCCAAAATAACTAAATTAATTAATAAACTCTTACCCCCAACATCTTAAAAAAATAAAAATAAAATTCCCATATGATCTAGTAATCCAACTACTGGGTATATATTCAAAGGAAATGAAATCATTAACATAAAGAGGTATCCACACCCCCAAGTCCATTGCATTACTTAAAATAGCCAAGGTACAATGTGGAAAGTGTTCACCGACGGATGAACTGATTAAGAAAATGTCATGTATGTATGGCCCACAGCCTCTCTCAGAGAACCCAAGCCCTGCACTTTCTTCCACCATAAAAATCTTTCCCATTGCTCTCTCTGCCTTTGAGTGTGGAGTCTCTGCCAAAACACAAGTGACAGTGCCTAACTCCCAGCCATAAAAAAATAGCCTCTGTTTGTTTTCATTCAGTGACCTTTGTTTACTACCACAAGAAAAACAAAAAAAAAAAGTTGGGGAGTTAAGATGATAAATACCTATAAAATCAGAAAGGACTTGAGTAGGGCAAGCAGAGACTTAATCAGTACATTTTTGTCCGTTGAGAAGGACATCGTAAGTTACTCAGTGTCATTGAAACTTAAAGTCAAGGTCAGGAAATGTCCCCTATGGAAACAATCATAACAAAACAGACATGTCAGGTAACCATGAAGGAAGCCATCTTAGGAGATTATTTGTAAAGTTGATATTTACTAAATACAGTGCTGCCTCTGTTTCTTCCAAGATCCGGCTATCAAAAACATTTGACCAAGAGCTGAGTAAGTAATAAATCCACAGTGAGAGGCAAAAACTGAGATATTTGAGGGTCAGCTCTGATCCACATCCCGCCTCTTCCTTGAAGCTGGTGCAGATCTTTGAAGCACACTCAGCCCTCTGCTTGCCTTCAGGATCACCCTCACAGCCTACGAGAGCCCATGACCTTAAACTACATGTCCTCTCTGATGCATAGTTAAGTAACTACTGTCCCTGGTCTTGCTAGGGTTTCATGAGTTAATATCAGATCCCTCAAGCAACGGTTCATTTTCTGAGGGCAGAAGTACAGATGTACATACTGGACCACTCACTGTGGTAGCAACACAACTGGGCTGACCACGGTCACGAGTCCTCGTGAAGCGCCTATATCTTCCTACATCATAGCTCTTCCCGTAGTGTGTGCAGCCGCCTGTTTTCTTAGGTGTCCACCGCCCAACTAGAAAGACCCTAGGGCAATAATTGGGTTCTTTCATCTTTATATCCCTGGTATGTAGCATAGGAGCTGGCTCATCGTAGGGTTTTATGCTGATGTTTCCTAGGCTGTCGACTCCCATCTGAGAAAGAGCTACACGGGAGTCAGCAATGACGAGGTAGCAGTGGTGTGTTTAACACACCAGGGATTGCAAAGTTTTCCTTAAAGGGACACATGGTCAGTTTTACATTTGCAGGATACGGGGTCTCTGGTGCAACTACTCAACTCTACCCTTGTCAGACAGAGCAGCCCTAGACAACAGAACACAAATGAGCATGGCTGTGTTAATACCACTTCCTTCGCAAAAACAGACAGAGGGCCGGATTTTGAGACCAGCCGTAGACCTACTCTTGACATAGAATGTCAACATCTCAAAGGGATACGAGCATTAGAAACATCCAACAAATCTAATGATACTTCAGCCCAAGGCTCTGTCTCTGGACCAATCTCAAAGGCGATGTGATTTGTTGCCTGCATTCACAAAGGAAGGAAGCACATATTTTCACATCAGTCAGGGAAGAGGAAAGTGGAGGCTGGGAGAAGAGCCCGCCCAGGGAGGAGCAGGAGGTACCTTGGTCTTCAGTCTCCACAACGACCATGAGTGAGGCTCCGACCACCTCACTTAATGCTCAAAGAGCCCCGCAAACCAGGGGTTATCATTTCTATTTTACACCTAAAGAAACAGTGATGCAAGTTTGCAAACTGTCTTGTCTGAGAACACAAGGCTGGGAGGAAAAGACAACGTCAAGTCCAGGTCTACCCACTTGAAGTAGCCCTGGGCTCAGTTCCAGGACTAGAGCCAGTGTCTCAGGACAGGTGCTGTGTGTATGTACAACAGTGAGCTGCAGTGACCAAACAACCCTAGCCTCCATTCACAATATGATATTTGATATTCCCTTAACTCTTGAAATCTGTCACCCAAAGATGCGAAGAAACCTTGTATGATGGAATTAAACAGCTTGGGTTAACAACTGCACTGAAATTACATTCATGATCTCAGCAAAATGCAACCCATTGCACGTTTGTAAAGAAAGAAGTCTTCACGTTAAAACAGTACCATCTATTTCAAAAGTAGAGAATATAGTTTTTCTATAATTAAAACGGACTATTTTTATTACTTAAACACATTTTAAAGGTATATAAAAGTTCTAGATTTCAAGTTCTCACCAAGATGAGGTTGAACTTTTAAAATGGAATGAACGTTGATCCATAACATTCATACAACTTGCTATGTCCTCTATTTCTGGCAGACCTTATCTTTTCTTCTTGGCCACAGTCTTTCTTTATACAGATTTCATTAAAAAGAAGCATGAAGATTTGGGGAATCAAAATCACACACACACACACACACACACACACACACACACAAAGCCTGTTAATATAACTGACTCAAAATATACACTAAAAAGATGACAAAAGTTCATTTGTTCTCCAGTGGATTTTGACCTAAGGCTGTCTCCTTTCAAAAGATGCAAACTTTTCAGAGGCAGTGCAGAAACAATGCGTAGATTCTCAAGTGTGCCAGTGGAGGTTTTCCTTTTGAGATGCTGATAAAGAGGTTGTTTTGTTTTGTTTGTTTGTTTCTCAAGTTTTAAACATACACACACACACACACACACACACACACACACACACACACACACACACACACACACACACACCCCAATGGCTGGAACAAATTCCTTGTTAGAGTTCAAGGGCAGCGAAGCTCTCATGCTTCCTCTTAGGAAGTCTTTGCACTGACTGTGCCCCTGCCCCCAGACCCTCTCCTTTGCTCGGGCATCTCCCCGCCACCAGCTCTGCAGAGTTCTCCTGGCCCTGTTAGCCTGTCCTGGAGACTTGAAGAAATTCTTGGCTATGGTGTTTTTCCTAGGGTTTTAAAAAGTCATTTTCTTAAAAAATAGCAATTTAACATTCAGGTTATTTTGAAGCCTTTGCAATCAAAGACTGCACAAGCAAAGGTTCTTATAGCACTCTCACCCACATGTCCATATGTTATATTTTGGATAGCCAAGATGTTAAACATAAGCTTCAATAAATGCAGCAAGGCTAAATGAAGTCAGCAAGCCTGACATTTGCATTTACCGTTTAACCATGATTTAGCCTCCCTGTTCCAAATGAAGACAGACAGGCCTTGAGCGTGAGAGGGAAAAAATATCAGCCTCCCTGGATTTTTACCAGTTTGTGGACATATATTATAATTTTCAAGTCTACCATCTCATTTCTAGTCTTTTTTTTTTTTTTTTTTTAGCTTTTCTCTTACCTCATTCTTCTTTCTTCATAACCTCATTTCGTGGCTCAAATGAACACAGAGGAAGTAGGGAAAGAACATTGCTAACGATACGTCTCAGGTTATGTTCGCGATAAGATTAGAAGGCAGAGGATCAGGCTTGCCTGGGACTCAGGACTCACGTAATGTTAAGTCATCATCCTGATGCCTGTGGCTTGTTTTGTAAAACACAAAGTCTTCAAGAATACTCACATGATTGGGGAGTCAGGGGAAGAGCTACAGAAGAATACATCTTTGTTACTTGATTTCAAGTATAATCGCAAATAGCGCTCGACACTGATAAGGGAGAAACATGCAGACACTCTCCTTGTGGAGCCGAGCCAAACACCTGGATGGAAACTGAAAAAGAAAAATCAAGCAAATTACCTGTCATTGAATTATCATGAAGTGCAACACTCAGGTCTTTGGAGACATCAAACACAACCTTTTGATGAGTGGATCCCTCTTCACAGCTAAAATTCTCTTAAAACGGCCCTGTGTTTCTTACATAAAAGTCAGAGTGTCTTCAAATGAACTTACCTACGGAACAGAGACTCACAGACACAGAGAACAGACTTGTGGCTGCCAGGGGGGAGGAGGGGTGTGGAGGGATGGACTGGGAGTGTGGGGTGGGCAGATGCAAACTATTACATACAGGATGGATAAACAACAAGGTCCTGCTGCATAGCACAGGGAACTTTTATTCAGTGTCCTGTAATAAACCATCGTGGAAAAGCACATTAAAAAAAAGAATGTAGGGCTTCCCTGGTGGCGCAGTGGTTGAGAATCCGCCTGCCGATGCAGGAGACACGGGTTCGTGCCCTGGTCCGGGAAGATCCCACATGCCGCGGAGCAACTAAGCCCGTGAGCCATGGCTGCTAGGCCTGCGCGTCCGGAGCCTGTGCTCCGCAACGGGAGAGGCCACAACAGTGAGAGGCCCGCATAACGAAAAAAAAAAAAAAAAAGAATGTATATATGTATATAACTGAGTCACTTTGCTGTGCAGCAGAAATTAACCCAACATTGTAAATCAACTCTACTCCAATAAATTTTTTTTTAAATCAGAGCATCTGACGTCACAGAAGGGCGCAGAGTTACAGAGAAATGGGACAGCGGTGGGGAGGGCACTTCGGGGGCTGGCCTGTCCTCCAGCAAGAAGACAGGAGGTGAACTAGGACACACCGCCAAAGACAGACTGACGGCCAACATCTCTGAGGATCCACTCCAACAGGTGGGGGCCAAGTGACTCACCTCATTAAGCCTCAAAATACCCCCGGCATGTAATCTGTACTGCTCCTATGATACTACTAGCGCTACTGCTAAGAGTAGCTATGACTTATTGATTGATTGCTGTATATCAAGAACTGTTCTAAGCCCTTCGTGTTTACATCTATGCATTTAGTCCTATGGCAGCCTATGAAATCAGTCCCACTTACTAGATGAGGTCACCGAGACCCTCAGGGATCCACTTACCCCCATCTGTGTGGACGGGGTGGTCCTGGAGAGGACGGTAATGTGGAACCTGTCCCCTCAGTCTCTCATCTGAAAACCGGCGACGTTCCAGTCTAGAGTGTTCTGTGCAGGGATCCCTCCCACCCACTCAACACGTGACTAGTTGAATGACCACTGTTACAGGATATGCTCATTGCTCTCCGGCAGAGCCTGTGCCCTCTGTCGGTCTTGTCTTGTCCATGGCTCCTGTTTATAAACGCTGACACAAACCACCGGATGACCACGAACTCTTTCAGCTGTTCTTTTCCTCTGCTCTACGTTTTCATACATCTCAGAACTCACAACCCCACCGCTTCGTTATTAGTTGTCAGCAATAATGAATAAATCGAGAAGGACACAGAAAAATGCAGAAAGGGATTCTACTACTTACTTTATCCACCACGATCCTGGCAACTAAAACTTTTTTAAAAAAATTTTATTTTATAGTGGAGTAGAGTTGATATACAATGTCGTGTTACTTTCAGGTGTACAGGAAAGTGATTCAGTTAGATATACACATATATCCATTCTTTTTCAGATTCTTTTCCCATAGAGGTTATTACAGAGTGCTGACTAGAGTTCCCCGTGCTCTACAGTAGGTCCTACTAAAGCACTTTTAAGTGTTAGCATGTGGTGCTCTAGCATTTAGTATTTTTACCCTGTAATACATTAATACAAGTTTTTTCATTCTAAGGATGAGACCTTCTGGTATGACCTTTTAGAGAGAACCTTAGTTCATTATAATGCCATAACTATCTATCTTTTCTGCAAATGTCTTTCAAATATGTATATCAACCTCAGGTTTTCACAATTCATGTAAAGCTTGGAAACAGGACTTCATTGACCTGGAGAAGGTAGGAGTCCAGCTCACTATAACCAGTGAGACAACAAAAGCAATGCGAGTAGAGAACTATGTTTAACACTGTCATCTGACCTCCCCATTTGTAAAGAAAGTAGGAGGATGACAAGGGAGGTGGTGCCAGAATCATCCCTTCAGCTAGAGAAGGGATTGGAGGCAACACCCAGGCCAGCAGCTACCCTGATACTTCACGGCGCTGAACCTGCCAGTGTCTGATGATGTTTTTCTAACTCAATTGTTCAAACCAAGGCAACACAAGCCATTTTTTCAAAAATGGTTCAAATCATTATGCTCTGAATTGTTTGTCTTTAACAATCAATGGATGTATCATGCCACATAATGAGAAATCGGGGGTCAGGTGGTTTGACGATTGGGAAACTCAGAGTCACAACAACTCCCCCAGAGATCCATGTCCTTTCCACCTTCTGCTTTACCATTTGGTTGTCTTTTACCCACACGCTTGTCCCCTCATGACTGCAGGAAGGCTGAGCAGGTCTGTTCCATCTTTTTTTTTTTTTTTTTTTTTTTTTTTGTGGTACGCGGGCCTCTCACTGTCGCGGCCTCTCCCGTTGCGGAGCACAGGCTCCGGACGCGCAGGCTCAGCGGCCACGGCTCACGGGCCCAGCCGCTCCGCGGCACGTGGGATCTTCCCGGACCGGGGCACGAACCCGCGTCCCCTGCATCGGCAGGCGGATTCTCAACCACTGCACCGCCACCAGGGAAGCCTTGTTTAAACTCTTGATAAGTATTTTACAAAGAAATAAAACTTTAAAACTCTAAAAAAAAAAAAATGTCATCACCAAACCTAAGGCTATCTAGAATTTCTCAGTGTTATCTATTAGAAGTTATATAGGTTTGAATTTTATAGCTATGGTTCCTCGTACTGGTAACCGCTGTAGAAATGGGCAGAAACACATTTGCCTTCCTACAGCAATCTCTGGTCAGAGGTTGGCATGAACTTAATTGGTTTTCACTATTGATTTTTTTTAATTTTTTTTTCACTATTGATTTTTAAACTTCCAACATTGGAATCACCTGGCATATTAGTCTGCTTGAGGTTGTCCAGAGAAACAAAACCAGTAATGTGTGTGTGTGTGTGTGTGTGTGTGTGTGTGTCTGTGTCTGTGTGTGTGTAAATAGGAATTGGGTCACACATTCATGGAGGCAGGTGAACGCTAAATCAGCAGTGTGGGCTGGTAGGCTGGAGACCCAAGATAGTTCAGTTCCAGTCCAAAGGTAGTCTGATGGTCAGATTAGCCAAAGTTTAAGAAATCCATGGTATTCTGTGATGGAGAGAATGTGGGGAGAAAAGAGCATGTCCACTATTATCTGGAAAGTGTGGATTGCAAAATTTTTTGCAAAACAGTCAAACAATTTCTATAAATTTAAAAGTCACCTATTATTTGAACAAGCTATCATACACTGTAGAAATCAATTCCAGGAGTTTCAGACTATAAACTTCTTTGTTGAAAAATTAAAGAATGAAAGACAGAATAAGGAAACAATATGTGTAAATACAGAGAAAGGTTTAGAGGAATATTCTACCAAATTATTAAAAGGCTGTGTTGGGGGGGATATTGAAAAGATGATATTGAATTTATTTTATAAAAACAAAACAAAAAAACAAAGGTAGTCTGATGGAGAATTCCACCTTGCTTGGGTAAGCAGGCCTTTGTTTTGTTCTAGTCAGGGTCTTCAACTGATTAGATGAGGCCCACCCACACTATGGAGAGCAATCTGCTTATTCAAAGTTCACCAGTTTAAATGTTAATCTCATCCAAAAACACCCTCCAAGTTGACACATAAAATTAATCATCACACCTGGGGAGCTTTAAAAAATACTGATGTTTGAGTCTCATCCCCAGTGATTTTGATTTTGATTTCATTGGTCTAACATGTGTTCTCAGCATCCAGATGTTTATCAGGGGCCCTAGTGGTGACACCTTACATTTTATCCCTGGAGATTTCACCAGAAAGAAAAGATAACACCAACATACAAGAATCAAACCATATGCTTCTACTATAGGAAGAAGCTCTTGTGTTACACTCTACCCACCGCTTTAGGGTTGTAATGATAATAACCGACTTTTTTCTCTGCAAAGTTGGGTTTTTTTGGTTTGTTTTTGTTTTATGTAAAATGTCAGAACATGTGAAACTGCTGTACTTATTTATCTTAATACGCTAAAAATAGCGAAAATTTTTAAATTCTTCATGAGTCCAAGCTGGGCCATGACTCCTACTGATGGGGTTTACCCAACGCATTAATTCCAAGTTTGGCAACCATCAGCAAACTGGCACCTGCAATTAAGGCTGCAGGCATAAATTTTCCAGAGCGGTAGAATGTCATTCCCATAATGCCAGCCAAGGTTCCAGATGTAACTAAGAAAACCCAAATGTTCCTTGGATCCTGAGGCAGCTGATAGGCACCCAGGCCCACTAATCCACCGAAGAGGAGGCCGGCAGCCAGGGATGGGACACTGCCTGCTTTTGCACAGCCAATGATCCCGCCAGAAGCAACCAGTGCTACATAGCCAAAGCCAATCCAATGTATTGGCACTAGTGGACCGGAGTCCTTCTGCATTGTTCTCTTTCACGCCATCCAAATGAAAGATCACACCAGGCCTTCACCTCCTTCCCGAAGGTCTGCATTTGCCAACGAGGGTGCACAGGCCTAGGAAACCTACTATTTCTGCCACAAAGTTTAACGATATTTTTTTCTAATTCTGTTACTCATCAATTTCCTCATTCCTCCTTGTTTTACATGTGGCCATTTAAATTTATATTTATGGTAATTAAAAATAAATTAGGGCTTCCCTGGTGGCACAGTGGTTGGGAGTCCGCCTGCCCATGCAGGCGACGCGGGTTCGTGCCCCGGTCCGGGAGGATCCCACGTGCCGCGGAGCGGCTGGGCCCGTGAGCCATGGCCGCTGCGCCTGCGCGTCCGGAGCCTGTGCTCCGCAACGGGAGAGGCCACAACAGTGAGAGGCCCGCGTACCACAAAAAAAAAAAAAAAAAAAAATTTAAATTAAATTAGATTTAAAATTCAGTTTCTTAATCACAACAGGACTTTCAAAGGATTCAATAGCCGCCTGGTGGCTACTGTCCATGGTGTCAGGCAGCACGGACACAGGCTCTTTCCATCTTCGCAGAGAGTTCTGTCGGGTAGCCTTGATCTAGAACCATAAACTTAGCTCAGCATATGCTCTGTGCCAAAAACTGAGATTATGACACACAATCCTGCCCTCACAATACTTAATATGCAGCTGAAGAAACAATGCATGTGAATACATAATTATAATAAAATGTGATATTAACAATCATAACATCCTCATTACACAAATATTTGGGACTCACGATCCACTTCTTTTTTAACAATCCACCTTTTAAAACATTTCAGTCCCACTTTTTCCCTTAGGTATTAAAACTGTATTTCCATATACTTAAAAAAAATGTTTATAAGCAACAGTAAGAGGGGTAATGGGGTAAAGAGATGTTTCTTCAGGTAACTTCCTGCCCTATAAAAAGTGACACCCCCCGCACTGTCACCAGGTACAGGGGGTGACCCAAAGCAGCATGTCTGTAAAGTGTGATAGGACCACAAGTACTCTAATTAAATGAATCCTCGAGAATTGTAAAAGGAAGTGAGAAGCATGAATCCTGAAGTACAAGCAGAACCGGGGTTGTTGGTTCTGCCTTAGAAAGCTCACAGGGCACAGAAATATGCAGCCAGAACGCCAGCTCTCATATTTACAGGCAAACAGACCACAAAATTATGTCAGCCCCACTGCTGAATTCTCTCCCCCTTGGCGAGTTGCACGAGAAGCCCAGACATCAGAATTTCATTTGTGCATGCGGCATCAGAGTTATTCCTTGGAGAGTGAAGTGGTGGCCTGGGGTGTCTACAGCCCCAGAAAGGAATTACTGTCAGACCGTGTAGACATGCCAAGGAAACAGGGTCTCAACACATGGAAAAGAGGAGCCGATCAACTTCGGGAGTTTGGTTTTGGAGCCGCTAGGAAAAGTCTCTCTTGGGCTTCGCTGGTGGCGCAGTGGTTGCGAGTCCGCCTGCCGGTGCAGGGGACGCGGGTTCGTGCCCCGGTCCGGGAGGATCCCACGTCCGCGGAGCGGCTGGTCCCGTGAGCCGTGGCCGCTGACCCTGCGCGTCCAGAGCCTGTGCCCCGCAACGGGAGAGGCCGCGACAGTGAGAGGCCCGCGAACCACACACACATAAAAGTCTCTCTTTTACTCTTCTTCTGGTAACTGACCCCCTCTCTTCCCCTGGAGCCCTCACCTGAGAACTCTGTTCAGAACCTGGGGAAACCCGTCTTCCCCTTGCTCAGCATCCGGACTCGCTCCACAGGCCCCTGCAGAGGCTATGGGGCAGTCACGTGACACTGGACCAGCCAATCAGCCTTGAGGGGAGTCCGCGGAGGCCTCACGACCACCCCACCCAGATCCCGACTCAGACCTCGGAGCCCTTGCTCCCTGCCGCCTGCAGGATGCTCACTGCCCCAGCAGAGAACAGCAGGCATTCGGAAACCTTCGGACGGATTTGTAAGTCTTTAAGCAATGTCGTGTTCTCAAAGAGCAGAAATGCTGGAAAGGGAAAATGTAAATAAAGAATGAAAAGGTGTTTGATTTTCTGATATAGCCTAATTTTACTACAATTTTAATCCAGTGACACATGTCTTTAAAAAAGAGAGAGAGATGCCCTAGTGGATTGAACGGTGGTCCATGAGAAGATATGTCTAAGTCCTAACCCCCGGAACCTATGAATGTAACCTTGTTTGGGAAAAGGGTCTCTGCAGAGGTCGTCGAATTAAATATCTCAAGGCCATCCTGGATTATCTGCCCTAAATGCAATGACCAGTGTCACAGAGGAGGTGGCCATGTGAAGACAGTAATCAGAGTGATGTGGCCGCAGAAAGCAGTACCTGAGGCCACCAGAAACTGAGAGAGGTGAGGAGGGAACCTCCCCCAGAGCCTTCAGACTGAGAGAGGCCCTTCCCAAACCTTGATTCCAGACTTCTGGCCTCCAGAACTGGGAAAGAATACACTTCTATTGCTGTAAGCCACCACGTTTGTGGTCATTTGTTACAGCAGTCCTAGGCAACTAATATAAATGCTAAATAAAAAACTTCATTTGTGGAATCATTCAAAACTTTGGCTGTAAGAAGTATATACCTAAAAACAACTTCTTGCTTGTATTAATGCTTGGTCTGACATTAAAAGAATATCCAACAAAATGCTTGGTGCTTATCCAAAAATATTTTCTTTCAAGCTAAGCCAGATTTGGGGGAAGTCTTGGCCTGGTTTCCCAGACTGGCTTTGAATCCTATTTCTTAAGGCAAAAGCAATATTATGTTTGACTGCCACTAGAAGTGGTAGAGCAAGAGCATCTCAAAGGGAATCTTTATCAGCAAATAGAATTTCAGATTTCTTACGTGGAGTTTTTAACCACGTGAGTACTTTGACAGATGCACTTAAGGCATTTAAAAGTATTTCCACTGTTTGGTTTTCATATTCTTATATTACCGGCCACGAGAAAACAAGGAGAATGCGTAAAATTGCTATTATTCCTTTCAGGAAATAGAGGACAGAGTCTCCTCCATACATTCAAATTGGCTTCCTCATATTTTTACATTTTTCTAAGGCTTCTGGCAACCAAGGAGCAGAGGTAGTACGTCCCTCTTGTAAAGCATCACATGGTCCCTCCCCAGCAAGGAAAGCACCCTATTGATTACAGGGAAAATTAAACAATTGTATTTTCAATTGATTCTTACAATGCCCGAGTGTGGCTGCTCAAAATTACTTCCCACCAAAGCATTCAGTGGCTCAGGAAAGGACAGACCTCTGCCTCTCAGGGATCTGTATTGGAACACCAGGATCTAGTGTGAATTTACTGATTCACATGGCTCCCCTGTTGAATCGGATCTTTGCAGGGGCGCTGCTTGTCCTTCAACCGAAGCCAGAAGGAGACTGTTTCCAGAACAGCTGTAGGAGGAGACCCATTTGTACTTACCGGAGTTCCCCTCCCACCCTGCAACGGGCAGCCTCTCTCAGCGGCTCCGGTGCCTGGAGTTGCCCTTAAGACACGCGTTCCTTCCCTTCTCAGCCTGGAGTGGGAACTTCTCAGCGTGGCTTTGTCTGAAGCTGCCTCAGAGAGAGGAGACCTGGGGTCACTTGAGAGCCCTGGGACCTGTCCTCAAAGAAGATGGAAATAGAGAAAGTTCTCACAGGGCAGTGGAGGGGCTGAAACAAGACCCAGGGAAGATAAGCATCCTCCAGAACCGTGTTCCTGCCACAAATACAGAAGAAAAAAACATGGAGGGAGGGTCCCAGCTAAAAGAGGCTTTTTTTTTTTTCATTGGGTATTTCAGATTGTGTCAAAATGTGCCGGTGCAGCATTAGGTCCCTTCTAGGTGCCTGCTTGGCTGGTGGTGATGACGCTGTCCGTGCTCTGCTTGTACCCATCAGACCTGGCCACGTCAGCGCAGCAGGCTGCCTTCCAGCTGTCACCGTTTCATCCCTGTGCCTGGGGACTTCTTCTGGCAGCTGGAGTCTTGTTAGGCAGCATCAAAGAATTAACACCCCCTCCCCCCCCTCCCCCCTCCCCACGCAGCCCTTGAACAGAGACTGGAAGGAACTGAAGCCTGAAACCCCTGGCTCCACCATGCTCTGAGCTGAGTGTACCATGCCAGTGCCCACAGGACCCCGCGGGATTGAGCTCCGCGTGCCCACACCGGTTACCCTCTTCACAACGCACTCTTTACCGGCTGCCTCTGCTTACAGGCCTTCCTTCCCCAAGGCCCTGCTACCGATGTTTCCTGGGCTCTCCTGCGGGAAAACTTGCACTTGTCTCAAGGTCTGCTTCTGGGGAAACCAAACTAAAACAACTGGCGAGGTTATCTGTAAGAAGAACCTCCCCTCTGCCTAATGGCTGCTAGCTCTGCATTCACAAAAGCTCTCTCTGTTCATAGCACCATCTTATTCCCTCAAGAAAGAATCAGCCAGGATAGTTATCCGGTCTAAATACATTGTTTCCCTCTTGGCTTGTGAGTTGATTGTTGACAGAGAAATATTTTAGATCGATCATTTGTTATACACCAAGAAAGAACAGTATGCCGGGTACCAAGGTGGTAACAGCAAGAGTCCTAGGGGTACTAAACCCTCACCCCCAAGCCACAGATCCAAGGAGTCAAACCCTGCCCCCAAGGAGGCCAAGTGGAGAATCTAGGCTTTCACCACCACCTGCAAGTCACAAGGTAACATCCCCTAACCCCCACTGGAGTGGTATCAGAGGAGCCCTACCAAAACACTAGACTTACAATTAGATCCTGAACCATATACTACCCCAAATATCCAGGTTTTAACTCTTAAAAAATCACTTTTCATACAAAACATCAGGAATATCTCAAACTACATGAGAAAAGATGGTCAGTAGACATCAACACCAAGACGACACAGATGTTGGAATTATCTGGCAAGGACTTAAAGCAGCCATCATAAAAATGCTTTGCTGACCACATATGAAAAAGTCGAAACAGATTTTTAAAATCGAAAATCTCAGAAAAGATGTAGAAGATATAAAGAAGAACCAAGTAAAAAGTTGAGAACTAAGAAATGAAATAGCCAAAATAAAAAGCTCACTGATGAGATCAACAACAGAATGGAGAGGAAATAAGAAAGAATCAGTGAACTTGACGATGGAAGAATAAAAATTACCAAATCTAAACAACACAGAGAGAAAATAGATGGAAAAAACTTGAACAGAGTCTCAGGGACATGTGGGATTATAACAAAAGGTCTACCGTGTATGTCATTGGAATCCCAGGAGATGAAAAAGAGGATGGAAATAAAAAATACTTAAAGAAATAAAGACTGAACACTTCCTAAACTTGCCAAAAAGTGTAAACCTACAGATCAAGAAATGAGCAATCTTCAAACGGAATAAAACCAAAGAAACACATGCTAAGACACATTACAGGCAAACTTTTGAAAACTAAAAACATGTGCGAGACACCGCTTCCTTCAGGCGTGTGCCCTGACGCGTTCAGCTGCGCTTCAAATGTTAATGGGTCGACAGTATATATTAAACAAGATGTCTTTAAACAGAAACACAAATTTAAAAGGTTATCAATTGATCAGCTCATGAACATGTTGCGGTCAGGAACTTGCAAGACCCAATCCTGTGTTTCACATGGCGCTGTGATTCAGTATTGCTAATCCACGGTTCATGGGGACGTTCTAAAACGTTACTACTACAAATAACCGAGAACCGAGTGTAGCTATTTGAAAAACAATACCTATGGATTGAAGAGAAAAATACTTTTACTTCGTTCCTAAATATCCCCGTTACTTAATAACGTGTGTGCCTGCTGGCAGCTGCGTGGCTTCCCAAGCTTGGGATCGGATGCAGCAAGGCCGTCTCCATTTCTGTTTCCACTTTGGTTCTCACATGGTACTTACTTTTAATCACAACAGCTTCTGGAACCGCAATTTCTAAGAGATATGATATCGTCAGTGACAGTGCAGTACGCTGTAATGTTGAGGCTGTCAAACCGTGTTATCCCACAGGCATCAAGTATCACTGTGTTTCCCTTGAAATTTTAAACTATCCTGCAGCCTCTCAGTGAATTTCTGTGCTGTCTGGGTCACCTCCACACAGTTTGAGAATCATGGGTGTAATTAGAGAAAGAATAAAGACACAGTGAAATTGAATATTTTAGTTAATAAAGAGCAAATATTGGTTTTTTCCCAATATGGAAAAAATTGCATTTCCTTTTTTTTTTGCAGAAAATAGGCTGGGAAATGAGGTTTGCATTAGCAGATGAAGGCTTTGAACGCCACTTTAATTGTGTTTACCTTTTATTCTGAAGGCATTAAAGAACCAAAGATGGCCTTAAAGAGGGAAATGCAGACTGGCAAATCTGTACATAATGTCTATATAATATTGATATGTAGATTTATCTATGCATGGAGATAGATAAGTTTATATATATTTGTGTGTAATATGAACATAATAGACATGAACAATATATATTTACTGTAAACAAATATAAAAATATAAATATATAAATAAATGCCTGCATAAGTATATAAATAAATGCATATATAATTGTATAAATAAATATATATATATATATTTATTTTTTTTTAGGAACACAACATGGCCACATGAAGGACAGATTGAATTGGGGATAAATTAGAGGTAGGAATGAGGTAGGAGATAGATGGGCCCCTGGGCCGGACGGTTGGTGTTTGTCAAATGGAGCAACACTGAAGATTTGTTCTCACCCAAACACCCCAAGGACACGGCTAGTGGCAGAAGCTGAGCTCTGCTGAAGTCAAGGGATAAGATGAGCACACCTGAGGTCAAGGAAAACTTCCCCGTCTGCACATGCGCAGGAAGGCTCCTTGGGGGTCAAAAAAGGGAGGGGGCGCCACCCCATAATAAGTGTGGACATGCATCCACAGGCCACTGTGGTGGGATCCACCTCAGCAAAAAGCTGCACATACATTTTGGGAGGGTCCTAGAACCCATCAGGTGTGAAAAAAGAAACAAGATAGTTGGCCAAAGGTAAACAAAGACCTGGAAGGACTGTCCTAAATAAGTGATTTGAATCACCTATTTACTGGGCTCCTTCTCATTAGGGGGGACGTCCACACCCTTTCTCTCCCGGTGTGTATCTCTGCCTAGCTCCTGTCTTAACTAAACAAACTGCTTCTCTGTGTGTTCTCCCATACGTCGTGCTGTATCTCTAACAGTAAGCTTTGTACCTGTTTTTACAGTTTTTGCCTCCTTGAAACATTCTTGCTTTCAAACAGGGAGCCAGGGAAACTCTACCTCTAGCCTCTAGCCCCTCGTGGTCTAGGGGCTAGGATTCCTGGTTTTCATCCAGGCTACGCAGGTGCAGTTCCTGGGAGGGAACTAAATCTCCCTTCAGGACCACTCACTGCTGCCCCTCTGAGATCAGGAAGAGCAGACCGTACAGTAGTTTCAGCGCAAGATGGGGAGAGTCTGACTCAAAGCAGTATGTTCTTAAGAGGCAGTGCAGAAGTGAATGGACCTCAGGGCTGTGTGTTTGACGTCCAGCTTCCTCGCTGGGGTCGACTGGATGGAAGGGGATGCCGTTCACCTGGCCTGGGTTTAGCAGTCCCTGCCCTGGTGCTGGGTGAGCCAGAGGAGGTAAGCTCACGTTTAGCCTTTGTGCCCGTCAGCTTCTCACACCACCGCTGAGACCCATCACCCTCAGGCTTCGGTCAAGGTTAACCCCCATTTAGTGCTGATGGCCTGAAACATTGCTGCTCTCAGAGTTTGAGAGACCTAAGCCTGAGCATTCCAGGCCATCTTCAGATTTTAAGTCAAGCCTCCCTAAGTCAAACCTCCGCCCCTCAGTGAATGCACTGAGGCAACTGTTCTGCGATTAGCTCACGGGGAGCAGGGACAACCCGTCCTCCCACGGGAGCACAGACTCTGACCGTGGAACACAGAGGCGGGTCACCTTGGGGAAGGAGTGTGTTTATGGGGGGAGGATTGCTGTGGACTGGATGTGCCCCCCTCCAAATCCATAGGCTGAAGCCCCAACTCCCAATGTGATGGCATTTGCAGGCGGAGTCTTTGGGAAGAAGTTAGGGGTGGATGAGGTCATGAGGGTGGAGCCCCTGATAAGGAGAAGGAGACCAGCGCTTCCTCTCCCCACCCTGTGAGGACGCAGCAGGAAGGCAGCGTCTGTAAGCCAGGAAGTCCCTCCCACCAGGAACTGAGTCCGCGGCGCTTTGATCTTGAACTCCCAGCTTCCAGAACGGTGAGAAAGAACTGCCTGTTGTTTACGCGGCCCAGTCTACGGTGGTGCTGTGATCGTCACCCCGGGGGGGACCGAGACAAGGACGATGATTGGCCCGTAGGCGGGAGCAGACGCAGACAACCCAGCGGGCAGGCGCGTGCCCGGGGCGGGCCGGGGGCAGAGGTCAGGGGTGAGGGGAGCATCATCCGACCGGCGCTGCTGGTGCCCTGAGGATGCGGGCTGGAGACTGGGAACCGGCCCCCGAGTGAGGCGAGCCTGCATTCAAGGCCGCGTCGAGGGGCACGAGCCAGAGAGATCACAGGAAGAGAGGCCAGATTCTGGAGCAAGAGAACAAGCAGTTGGGCACCGTGGAGATGCGCGGGGCGCGGAGTCCGGGCACGGTCGGCGCGGGCACGTGGCATCGCCCTAACGGAGGTTTACGCAGCGCTGAACGCGACACACGCGTCCTTGCTTCTGTTGACTCGAGATGTATACAAAGTCCACATATAGACAAGGTGCATCCAGAGAGGCCACAGAAAGCACATGGTAAAGTATCCACGTCCTTACCGTATTTATTGTCATTGCGAGTATCTGTTGCCTCCGCTCCTGGTCCTGGTCCTGCCGCCGCTGGGTTTTGCGCGGTTTGCTCCCTCACCGTCTCGGGAGGCTTTGCCTGGCCAGCCTTTTCAAGACAGCACCACTCCCAGCATTTTCTCTCTTCCTTCTCCGCTTTATGTGTCCCTGTGGCTCCCGTCACCACCGGCCACCGTATAACGTAGGTATGTCCTTGCTTACGGGCTGTCTCCCCCGCACCCTGCACCAGGACGGTAGCTCCACGAGGCCCGGGACGCCTTCTGTGATTGTTTTCCAACACCTAGAACAGGTCCCGGCGTTAACATCTGCTCCATGTAATTACAGTTGTGTTACGTGTGACAAACGAAAAGCACTCTGTGCCATGAAGTTATATTTTTAAAGGACTTAGCCGGGTCTGGGGTGTCGGTAAGTCTTCTCTAAGCTGAGGTGCGAAGGATGAGAAGAAAGGGGCTGGAGGGGGCGGAGGGCGGACACCAGGCAGAAGGCACAGGGTGCGGGGAAGGGGACGCAGTAGGACTGCCAGGCCAGCCTGGAGGGGCCACGGCAGGGTCCGGGGGGGGGGCGGTGAAGCAGAAGACAGACGGGTGGTGCTCAGGCTACCGTCGTCCGCCAGCCAGGGAGCCCCGCATTCGAGCACATTGTCACGGGCAGACAGGCGCCAACCCTCCAGCAGAGGAATTCTCCACCGTTTTCATCTCAGGACTTCTTTCTGTTCTTAAAAACTATTGAGGATCCCAGAGAGCTTTTGTTTATATGGGTTGACCGATGCATTTCAACCATATTTATCTATGTGGGTATATCTATTGCATATTTCCCATACTTAAAACTAAGAAGATTTTAAAACACTGAATTCACTTAAAAATAATAACAATAAGCTATCACCTGTTCGCGTAAGTCACACATTTTTGTGAAAATGTAACTATGTTTCCCAAGACAAAGCACAACAAAAAAAACGAGGAAGAAGAGTCACATTGCTTTGCGTTTTGCAAATTGCTTTAATGTCTGGCTTAAAACACAACTGCATTTTCACAGCTGCTTCTGCAGTCAATCTGCTGCAGAACCACGCCACGCAGCCTCTGGAAAACGCCACCATACGCTCACGAGAGAACGCGAGTTAAAAAGGAACCTAATCTCTAGCATTATTCGGAAGATAGTTTTGACCTCGGGAACCCTTCTTGAGAGGGTCTTGAGGTCCCCAGACCTGAGCCACACTCAGGGTCTCCTGCTCTCATGTGGGAAGGGGTCCGTGTAAGACAACCTGTCCGCACGAGGACAACCCAGGATGCCGACGGCTCTGAACCCTTCCTCCAAGAGGGCTCGTGAGTGGATGTTACCATTCTCAAAACCAAGTAAAATCATGAGTGTGCTTTTATCACTTTTCCTTTTATCATTTCTCAATGATTCAATACATCAGGAACATCCTCTGCAACCCACGTAAACTATAAAGAAGATAAAATGTTTAAAGTGCTAACCTTTTCAGAAGAACAAGTATGACATCAATGCTGCCACCGTAAGTCACAGCTGAACTAAAAGGCGAAAGAGATCAATCTGTCCCTCTAATATTTTTTCATGTCACAGGAAAATTGGTTCCCCTCAGATAAGTCACTCAAAAATTTAAAATTTATTTCTTGCATATAATGTAATACTGTTTACCTTGGCAATTCTTTTTGGCTCTTGTTGCTATTCGAATTAAGAAATGTATGGCTATCGAAATGTATGTGCTATTGAATATGTAACTTACCACCCATCCCAGTTCGGTGAGAATTCTCTTTGGGAAGCAAGTATTGATTTTTTTTTAACTTTATTTATTGAAGTGTAGTTGGTTTACAGTGTTCATTTCTGCCGTACAGCAAAGTGATTCAGTTATCCATCTCTTTACATTTTTTTCATGTTCTTTCCCACACTCCCAAAGACATTCTATGAAGCCACCATCACCCTGATACCAAAACCAGACAAAGACGCTACTGAAAAAGAAAATTACAGGCCAATATCTTTGATGCATATAGATGCAAGTATTGATTTTGAACTGTGTTAAAGGAGACCTAGAAATACGTTGGAAAGAAGAGCTTGGAAAAAAAAAAAAAAAAAAGAAGAGCTTGAGTAGAACAAGAGAAGTATGACAACTTAGTACTTCTGTAAAAAAAACGAATAGGGGGCTTCCCCGGTGGCGCAGTGGTTGAGAGTCCGCCTGCCGATGCAGGGGACGCGGGTTCGTGCCCCGGTCCGGGAGGATCCCACGTGCCGCGGAGCGGCTGGGCCCGTGAGCCGTGGCCGCTGCGCCTGCGCGTCCGGAGCCTGTGCTCCGCAACGGGAGAGGCCACGACAGTGAGAGGCCCGCGTACTACAAAAAAAAAAAAAACTAATAGGGTTTTAAAATATGGTCCAAAGTTTCCACTTTGCATTCATGCTTATGCTGTCTCTTAAATTAGTGCAATTTTTACCCATTAGTTTCTATAACTAAAGCTGTTTTGTACCATTTCTATCACTGGTTGAAAAAGACTTCTGAAATGGAATGCTGTTTTAAACTCTGTGGTAATTGCGTGCAGTACAGCCTGCTTCTCCTTAAAATGATGAGTGTTTTGTGAAAGGTAAACTGCAGGGCTAATCAATGGGAAAATTACTCAGCAGTGGAGGTAGGTTTTAATTAATGATATTGCTCGCTTGTTAGGAGAGGTCTTTGGAAAGGTAATCAAAGAGACATCACATACGGGCCATTTGTTCTCGTAAGACTATTTTTAAAAAGGGAATCTCTTGACTAGTTTTCGGTCCATCTCCAAATCCTCCTAAGGATTGAGGATGGAATTATGTGTCCCCTGGCAACTTTCGGATGGGTCGCCCCTCTCCCCGTGTGGAAATAAATGAAGACCACCCAAATGAGAAGCAGCAAAGGCTGATATGGCAATAGCAAGGGAGTCAGCCATCATCGCTTGCTTTTGACAGAGACTCAAAGACAGGCAGAGGACTGGGAGAGCTTGATAGCGGAAAAAATGGAAGGTTTCAGGGCTGCCCTGATTGGAGACAGCTGGTCTGGGAAGGCTGCATGTGGGTGCATTCGTTTGCAAGAGTTGCCACAGCGAAGTACCACGGGGTGGGCGGTTATTTTCCCACATTCTGGTGGCTGGAAGTCCAAGATTAAGGTGTCGGCACAGCTGGTTCCCTCTCGGGCCTCTCTCCTGGCCTGGTGGACGGCCATCTCCAGGCTGTGTCCTCGCGTGGTCTTTTCTCTATGAGATGGTATCGCTGGGGTCTCTCTGTGTTATAATCTCCTCTCCTTATAAAGACAGCAGTCATGCTAAATTAACACCCACCCTGACGACCTCATGGTAACTGAATCTCCTCTTGAAAAGCCCCATCTCAAAATACACTCACTTTCTGAGGTACAGGGTGTTAGGCTTTACAGTACAAATTTTAGGGGCATGTAATTTATCCCGTAGTCATGGGCTAACTAGAAACGGGGCATCCTCTGTGGTTGGTTAGGGGAGCGTATGTGGCTTTCTAGGGATGCTGTATGTCGGAAGTGAGGGCAAACATTTGAGGAGCTGGCTGTTATTAAGCCCTGACTGTACGCAGGCTGGGTTTGGCCTTCCTGGTCGGGGTGCTGTAGATGTTGGGGCAGAGTTTTATTGTCATCATATACGGTCTGCTGTCATGGGTTTGCATATTCGGTCTTATGTGGGAAAAAACAGGAGCACCTGTCCTGTCACGAGGTCTGTGTCTGCGGGTCTGGAGCTGAACCTGGCTGGCTGAGCACTGACACGCCACGGACAGTGGCTGAAGGAGAGGACCCGGCTCGGAAAGCTCCTCTGCAACAAGCATACCTCTCACCCTCTACGGCCGGCTTTTCTCACCTACAGACGGGCGCGCTCCACCCCGCTAACGACCACCGTTTACTGAACGATGGCTAGATGTGCCGTCGGGGTAGGCACTTTGCAGTCACCCGAACAGCCCTATGGATGATTATTCTCATTTTACAGATGAGGAGGTGGCTTCCGAGTTATTATGTTGCCAAGTTTCTCCCGTCACTGGATGTGTGACCCAGGACAGTCTGCTCTGCCTGTGACCTTTCAGTTTCCTCTTTCCAAAGCGGGAGAAGAAAAACACTGGCATCAGAAGCTTGTTATGAAATCAAGAAATGGGGGAGATGAAAAAAGCTCTTCCTTGTGGCAAAATGCCAACCACTCCCCGTGCAAAGGGAGGATGGAACTCGGAAATAATGGTCCCTGCAGGCGAGAACCACGATCAGAGGCTTAAACCAGCGAGTAAAAGTCTGAGCAGAAACAGAACATTGACATATTTTCCACGTATCTCCGCACAAATTACTTTTAATTACAAAGGAAGGAACAGTCAATTCACTGCGGAGAAACCTGGCAGACGCCACCTTAACCATGTAATAAAAGTTAAGCTCATAGTATTAGAACAAATGGGCCCAGTACGTAATTTTGAAATGATGCTCTGAGGAGGACATAACTCTGGGGTATTTCTGGCCAAAAAGAAAAGAGCGTAATCTGAGGTCAAGCTGAACTTGATGGTGAGGAAACAACAGACAAGCCCACATGGAGGGCACGTAACACAAGAAAGAGTCCGAACTCTGCAAAAATGTTAAGGAAATTCTGCTCCAGATTAAAGAGATGGAAGAGAAGAAACAACTAAATACAGCAGATGATTCTGGATCGGGTCCTGGGCTTGCTTTATTGTTTATTATTATTATTTGCTGTAAAGGACATTCACAGGACAATTGGTAAAACGTGAATAAAGTCCGAGATTAGATCACAGTATAACAATATTATTTCGCTTACTATGTAAGAGAATACCCCTGTTATTAGGAAAATACAGCACAGTTCTCCCACCCCGCCCCCGGCTCTCTGAAAGTAGAGCATTCCCAAGGAAGCTTTCATAAGCCAAAGAAGTTACCTTAGGACAGGTCTTGCTAGCTGGAGCACAAAATAAAGAGAAAAAGCACAGATGCTCACAGATGTGCTTCACAGCCCTGGGCGCTGGATGCTGAGTGTGGTTCCAGGAAGGAGCTTGGCGGGGCCACGCGTGCAAAACACCTGGACGCAACTTTCACTTTTTGCTTTTTTTTTTTTTTTTTTTTTGTAAAAGTGAGAAATCCTCCTAGGATTTCTTTCCATTAGTGAAAACAGGCACTAATGTAGGTTTTTTTTCTAAAAACGAAGTGGCTTAAAGCGAACTTATGGAAAGCGGGGGATCCCTGTATTTAGGGGGAAGAGGGTAGGACAAAGCAACTTGCCCTCCAACAGTTCCGGACAAAACAGAAGTAAAGGATGATAAAGCAAACCTAGTCAAGTGCCAACCTTTGGGGAATCTGAGGGAAGGTATTGCTTATCCAATTTTCTGTGTCTGAAATTATTCCAAAATAAAGTTTTTTTTAAAAAAAAAAACCTTGTTATGAGTAGTAAGTGGTTAAGATTTATAAACGACTTAGAACATAGCCCTTAAAATATCAGTGTTAGGTATTATTACTGTCACACAATTCAGAAGTGGCAGGGCCACCTCTAGATGGCCTTTAATCGCCTCATACCTTCACTTCGTAATCGGAGTTGCGGGGCAAAAGCCTTCACATAAATCGTGGAGTGCTGTACCCTCGTGACTGTGAGCTTGTTGACATGCGCTCAGGGTCTTGCAGGTGTCTGTAAAGCAGGCTTAGTCTGCATCACTGACGAGGTCACTGAGGCAACACAAGGTTCAAACAGCTTCACGAAGGTGACAGGTTGGAGGAAAATCCAGGTCTCCCAGATTTGAGTCCTGTCCCTTTAACTTTAGGTTGTGGACTACGAGGGAAAGTTTAGGAAAGGGGAATTTCTTTTTGCACCGGCTCCGTCCTGCAAGTGTGGCTGTGACCCCTGACCCCGCCGGAGGCCAGGTCTGCCTCCCAGGGGACCTCTAGGATGGGGAGGGTGCGGACTGGACGACAGCAGCCCAGGGGCAGCCAGTCACACCTCAGTGTCCTCTCGTCTGTCTCGGATGCTGAAAAGGCATCTTCCTTACATCTGATGCTAAAAAAGATCTTCCTCTCCCCATCTGAAAATACTGTAGGTGTTAGCTGGTGTCTGCTCCTGCATGCCCAGGATTCTGGCCTCTACATGCATCCAAAATCCTGAGCCAGTTTCTTCTTAATAGTGGTCATCTCCCCATTAACATTTCTAAAGACTAAATGACAATTTGAAAGAAAAAAACATATGAGTTGGCTGGGAAAAAAAATGTTTCTTCCCATGTGAGCATTGCTCCAAGCAAGTAAAGTATCTGAAATTCATTTTTGCATTGACCACTAACAAATCTGTTTCACTGATTTAAGTATGAAAAACACGTCTGTAGGTTATTTTCCTCCCTGAGGTACGAATTTCATTTACAGAATGGCAACTCAGGTAAATCAGAACCTGAAGACATTACGCTGACCCCCCCAAAAAATAGATATAGATAGAGATATACACACACACACACACACACACACACACACACACATATATATATATATATGTCAGCCTCAGTTTCCCCATCTGTAAAATAATCTGGGGGTTTATTGTGAGAGCTGAATGGCATAATAACAGGAGAGAAATATTTTCTATGAACAGTAGTTAAGTGAAAACAAATACCCCAGATTCAGCAATGGTACCGTTAGAAAATATTTCCTCATTTCCCACCCAAACCCAGATACTTCAGAGCTGGGAGACTCACGGAACTTCCCGATTTGACTGCTAACCAAAGACAAGGTTCAGAAAACAGAAGGAATGTTCCCTGGGAGCAGAGCCCATCATCCGTCAAAAAAAAAAGAAAGGACAGTTGTGGACCCTGAGTTTAAAAACAGAAAAGGAAACTCAGGTTATTAGGAGCAAACGGATAACATCAAGTGGGTTTCTGATGCTTAGGAATAAGGTTATTCGGGTTTTTTGGGTTTTGTTGTTGTTGTTATTTTAAGAAAGGAATATGAAAGTGCCAGAAGAGGCTGGGAATTCCTAGCCAATCTGTAGACTGATTAAAAAAATTAAAGAATCTGCTCCTACTTCGGGTGCCTCTAAGCAATTAAAGGATGTCAATACATTTTATTTGCCATACATTTACACAGAAACAATCATCAGTTGATAGCTTTATATATATCAACTAGCTTTGTGATTTCCTTAGGAAGCCAGAGATTAAGTCCGTTTGGCCCCACTTCACTGATTACCCCAACCATAAATAGTAAATTCACTTAAAATTTTACAACAATGATTTGCATATTTGCCCGCAGGTGGTAATTCTTCTACAAGCATAAAGTTATTTGGCCACCCTTATTGAACTTCTCATTAAATTTTCCTGAAGGTAATCAAGGCGTCAACTTCTGCAGTGTTTAAATACATATACACTAAAAGAAGAGCATATAAATTATTTTTCTATTTCATGGTTAAGAGGTTTTAGTAACGGCACTATTATTTATTAATTACTACAATTATTAAATATCACATTCCAGGCATCGGGAGACATTTCAACACCTGATCTCCACTCTTACCATAAACCTTGAAGGTAGGTACTGTTATGTGCCTTACACAAAACACAAAACCGAGGCCCGTAGAGTTTGCGACCTGCCCGGCGTCCCTCGGGGGACACGGGGCGGGTTCTTCCAGCATTACCCCCGTGCCCACCAGCCCCAGGTTTCTATCACGTCACTTTTCTGTAGCCACATTGGCCCTATTTCACTGTTACGAAACACTCTTCCTGAAGTCCGTGTGCCAAGCTGTCCTTTCAATGCAGTTCCTCCGAATTCCAGGTGGCAGAAACTGTCACCAGAATTGGGGAAACACTGAGGAAGCGTGTTCGGCCCACACTGTTGACTGAGGGCAGCGCATTTTGCCCAGTCGGTTTTATCAGTAGTTGAACCCCTGTGACGTTTTAAACTTCTGCAAAGCTTCTAGAGGATAAGGAAGGAGATTCGACTCACGTTCGCACGGCTACTGCCCGACCCAGAGTCCCCAGCACATAGCGGGCACTCAATAAATACTGAATGAACTGGGTATGTAGCTCCTTGCTTTTTTCCTACGAATCCTCAGTGACGTCAATGAACGTGAACACATGCGAATTTTAAAGTAGTATTTTTAATGAAAGATTTGTGTCTCCAAAATGTTAGCCCTCGCAGCGACCCGGGGCGGAGGGGCCAGCGGTAGCTTTTGTCCCTCTGAGATGGGCACCCCCTGGTAGCGTCACTCAAGTCCTCATGGCAACCTTGCTCCATCCCGGGGTCTCGTCAACCCGCACCCCGAGAGCCCTGTCGGTCCGCGGGAGGACCCCCGCGCCGCCAGCGGCCCACCGCCTCCCACGCACACGCTGGGAGCGCCTTGAAGTCCAAAGGCGCGTGTTCACCAGCGAACAAAGGGCGGCGCGGGCTCCGTCCCGGGACCGGCTGCGGTCCCCTCGGGAGGGAAGGGGCCGCGGGGGCAAACGGGCGTTCCGCACGCGGGCAGACGGGCATCCGACCTGCGGCCCCATCCGCGGCTCCCGCTCCGGGGTCTCCGCGCGCCGGGCCGGCAGCCCGGGGGCCGCGGTCCCGAGAACTTGGCCGGCCCTCCCGGGCGCAGGTGGCCCACGCCCGCTCCAAGCCCGACCCCGGGCGCCTCGGAGAAGCTCCCGGGAGCGAGCGCCGGGCGGCGGCGCGGAACAAAGGGAGCCAGTGGGCCGGGGGGTGCTGCGCCCGCCCCGCTGCGCCCCAGCCGGCCGGCGCCCGGGCTCTGCCCCGCGCGCAGGTGGCCCGGCCTTCGGCGCCGCGGGAGGGTGTGCCGGAGAGGGGCGCACGAAGGCTCACTTCCGCGGGGCCGGGCGCCCCGGCACCCTCTGCCACCCACAGCCCGTCCTCAGCCCTGCGTCCCGCCGCCGGGGGGCCCGAGCGCCCGCGGGTGCCACGCGCCGTGCCGGGCGGAGCCTGTGCAGGTGACCCCCGGAGGCCCGGGGCCGGCGGAGGCGGCGGCGGGGACAGGCGTGCCTCTGGAGGCCGCCGCGCCGCCCGAGCCTGCGAGCGCTGGGTCGGAAGCGCGGCTCGCGTGCACCCCCTGCGCCGCCGCGGCAGGGCAGCGGGGCCGGGGCGCGGGGAGCCGGCGGGGAACTTGCCGGGGCCGGTGGCCGCCCGCTAGGTGAGCGGGGCCGGGCGGGGAGGCCGGGGGCGCCCGCGGAGGCGGAAGGGCCTGGGGGCGGGGCGCGGCGCGGGCTCGGCGCGGGGGCCGGGAGCCCGGAGCCGCCGCCGGGAACAATGAGGCGCGCGGCGCGGGCTGAGCGCAGCTCCGCGCCGGCCGCCGCCGCTGCCGGGCGCCGAGCGATCCGGACCCGCGAAGGCGGCTCGCCGGGGCTCCTGGGCGGCGTCGGGAGGCTGCTCGGCTGAGGCGGGCGGGAGCCGCGCGCGCTGGCGCCCGGGCCCCGGGTCTCCGCTCCAGTCGGCGCGACTGTGGGAGCGCGTGGCGCGCGCCCGAGCGGCCGCCGGCGAGGAAAATGTGACACGCTCGTCGCCGGCTCCAGCGCCTCGGGGTCGGTCGCCGGGAGGCGCGGCGTCCGGAGAAGGTGGGCGACCGGGGGCTCGGGGTCGGGCGGTGCCAGGCGTGTGCCGCGGGGTCGCCGCAGCCCGGGGGCAGCTCGAGCACCGGGTTAGACTCGGCGACCCGCACCCAGACCTGTGGGCGGGATGTTGAGGGCGGTTTGCGGGGGAGAAGCAGGACATTCTTAGAGAGGTGAGCCCCCCCCCCCCCCCGGCAGGCTTGCGCTTCGGGGACCTCAGGAGCACCCAGTGTGCCCCAGTGGCTCAGTAACTACGATCTTTTCTTTGGGCTCTGGAGGGGAATCGAGGTCTGTAATTGTCTTTCTCGACCCCGCCCGCAGGCAAAACTGAGCTTCTTAAAGCTGAAAGTGCGTTCCACTGATTTCTAGTATTCTGTAGCTGAGACGTTAGGGGCAGAAGGGATCTTTAGAATCCTCAATACCCGGAATACCCGGGTATTCGTTCTATTCATTCTTGGCGCACTTGGCGCGAGGAAAACTCCTGCTCTTGAGTTGTTTTACTTTCCACCGTGTGCCGAGGGGAGATTTGATGCACTGGGGGGACGGAATGGAACATCCATCTCGTTCGGATTTTGCCATGCAGGGGGACGGAGTGCAGTTAAACTCCTGGCTTGAGGGAAGCAAGTGATGTCTCCTTCCAAAGCGATCTGAATAGCTGTTCGAAGAAGCCGTGCTTTCCAGGAATTTAAATGAGACTTTTTGTGATCGCCTTCCAGGGCTCTCCTCCTAGTACCATATTTGTTTTGTCAGGCTGAACTTTCAAAGCTGTTTTATAATCCGAGAAGCACTTTGGGAGAAAAGTAATGCTTGGCTGGATTTTTTGTGAACGTATTTTTAGTGGTCATGCTGAAAATCTGAGGAGAGACGAACCATATTTGGTCGAAATCTTTGCTTTCTGTGCGGTTGGCGTTCTAACGGTGCAGGGGCCAGCTAATCAACGCGGCGGGCCGTCTGCTTGGTGAGGGCATTGTTGGCGGACTCGGAAGGCATTTTAAGTACTTTCTGAACATTTTTAAAAGCCTCATGCGGGTTGCTTGATATTTACATTTTTGGACACTTTGGTCAACATACTTTGCCATATTGAAATACAATTCGTGACCCAGGAGTTTCAAAACTTGAAACCGTCGTTGCAAACTCGGGGCTCACATTTTCTTTTCGAAGGAGAAGTGCTAGCCTTGAACTTATTTTTACCCTGTTATTTTTCTGAAACTGGCAACCAAAATTTTTACAACACTTGAAGGCTCGCATGTCCCACTAATAATGCATACTGTTGACAGTAGGGGAAGGATATTGTGATCAAAATGGGGAACGTTCTAAAATAATGGGTGAATTGCCTTGAATTTTTACAGCTAGGTTAAAAAAAAAAGTCACCGAAACATGTTAGAATTCTTCATACAATTTTTGTGGTGAGTGAAAGAAACGAGCATTTTACCTTTTTGCTTGGTGCAGTTGAAGCTTCTGGAGCTTTGAGCTGAATCTCTGTAGAGACTGTGGTGTGAGCCTCGGCTCTTGGTGGGGTTCTGAACCCCGCAATTTAGACAGTAAGGGGAGATGGTGGAAGAGAGTTCAGAGCGGAGACCAGCATTTGGTGAGTGTGTTATGTACGCGACCTGGGAAGTAAGGAAAAAGAAATGAAGACATTTAGACGGGAGGATTCAAGGCTGAGATAATTTAATATTTGAAAAAATGTAAATGGCTTTATTATGCAGAGAAGGGCAATCAACTGTTTTCGGTCTCTGATGCAGATAATTAAGAGGGATAGGGTTTCCTCAAGGCGTGAAGACTTAAGTTGGGTCTAGGGAAGGATTTGTGGGTAGCCAGCGAGACTGGTTAAATGGGGAAGTGGTTGCTGAGAAATGCCTGTAGATGTTTGTTTCTGGAGCTCTTTTTCTGAGATTCTCCTCTTCCTGAGATGATGTAAGTGTGTGAGTATCTGATCTAATGGTTCTACTAACTGAGATTTTATACTGTGGGTCTACAGTTTATCCAAGCATTTCTCAAGTACTCCAGCCTGCCCTACGGTGACAAACTCATTTCTAGGCTTCTGTACTTACCATTTAGGTAAGCAAATGATGGGTTCCTTTCCAGAAACTTGGAGATATTTGCTCTTTGAGAAACTTGTAATTAATTTTCGGATTTGGTGAATTTTCTATTCTAATTTTGAATAGAAATATCTTATGCATTGATAATTGGGACAGTCTCTGTTTTAATATTCACGTCTGTAAGTGTACAGTGTTCTTCCCCCTCCTGGACCTTCTGTTATGTGATCTTAAATTTTAATTGATTAATTAAGTGAACTACTTGCTTAAATGTCTTAGTGAAAGATAGTGCCTTCAAGGCAGGTGTATGTTAAGCTTTGAGATTTTAAGCATTGAAACCGTCTCCTTAAAAAAGAACTATGGGATGAAATTGACAAGTGACAGTAAGAAATAATTACATAGAATCAGCTGCTAATTTTGGAATCAGGACAGTGCAGGGGTAACTTACACCACAGTTTTCAACGTTCTTAACAGACTGGTGTCAAGTCCAAACCCTGAATGTGCCGTAGAAGGTGACCCAACTACTGTTAGTGTAGAGACATCAGACTCTCGATTTAATACATCTGCCATTTTTCTACGTTGGAGAGATTAATTTGTAAACATTATGAAATACACAGTGCGTGGGCAGCAACATGGATGTATTATGACTCTCACCAAATCTGATCCGGATCTGAAATTCCAAGCGCCCCCTCCGAATGGATGGGGTAGAGTTGCAGTTCAGAACGCTTGGAGCCCACCTGGCCTGCGGGTGAAGTGGGAGCCGTAGTATACAGGGGTGAGGTGTGGCCTGGGCAGTCCTAAGCTAGTGCTTTGGTCCTCCGCTCGCATCCGTCCTAGACCTGCCACCTGGTAGAAGCGGGGCCCTAGCAGTGGTCTGGCTACTGTCTTCACTCGGCCGCGTGCAGGTTGCGGGCCGTGCCACAGCGCCCAGTCCCTCCTGCTTGGGGGAGGAATTGCTCTGCGGATGGGAATGACACCAGACCACCGCCCACTCTCAGGGACACTTGTCTGCACAGACCTGTCTGTGCCCCTCCTGGTTTCTGCTGCCCCCTGCGGTCTTCTCGAGGAAAGAATTCCCAGTTCCGGGCAGATGCTGTTTCTGACAAGGGTGTGAGGACTGGGGTTGCGGATTTGCACTGGACTTCCTCAGAGCGAAGTAGCAAGGAGACCTCCTGGACGCGAGTCCTGCAGTGACCGGCGCGTGGTTTCCAGGGCTGCAAGGTAAAGACTCGGGTTAAACGCTCTGCAAGGTGTCCTCCGGTGCCGGGATCGCGTGGAATTGATAACTGTGTGTGCTGGCGTACCGACAGGCAGGTTCCTCTGGACAGAAGAGAAGGAGCATTTAGTTTTCACGCTGGACCTCCCTGCCAACCCCACGTAGCCCCAGGGAGAGCAGTGCTTCCAAGAATAATAACAGCCACTGCTTCGAGGTCTGCACGGGGCACCAAGGGGTACCTTGGCCACAACCTGGGGGGGGGTATCATCCCCATTTTTCAGATGAGGAGACTGAGCTCAGAAGGAGGAAGTGGCTGCCTCCAGAGTGAGAAGGTGGCAAAGCTGGGATTTGAGCTTGGGTTCCTGTCTCTCCAAAGGCCGTGCAGTGAGATGAGGTCCCGCCACGCAGAGGAAGGGGACAGACTTCTCTCGCTGTCCTGGAGCCAGACGAAGACTGACCGGGAGCTCCCAGCCTCACTCAGCCTCAGAAGGTTTTCCAGGCTGCAGGCCGGGGAAGGGGAGCCTATGTCTTCCAGAACCTGGAGGCCGAGGGAGGCTTGAGCTGCAGTTCAAAGGTGGCTCCTGCCATTTGGAATAGCCAGGAAGGCAGTGTTAGGATGAAATTCAGGCTCACAAGATGATACAGCGGTGAAATTTCCAAGGAAAAATGTAAGCTAAGATGCAAGAGAATTACCCCTGTGCTTTGAGTTACTGGTAAAGTGAAGAGCACAGGCTTAGAAAGTAGTCTCCTGGGACATTTAGAAATGGATCTGCTAAAGCATTAGAGAAAACACTGTAAAGAAAAATCCTGCAATGTCTTGGTCAGAAGCCTCTGTTTTCAGAAGTTTATAATTCATACATCTAGTCCTACGCTAAGCTGCTTCTAGGATTTGAGCCTGAGAGAAAAATGCTTTAATAAATTTAGAACAATTGGTTTTGCATGTTCAAATTATACACGTTTTTCAAGTAGAGGTTCTTGCATGTTGGTAATTGTGGCTTCTAAAATGACTTGGCTGTAAATTAAGTTTGGGAAAGAGTAAATCTCATAGATAATCCAATGGCTTTCCTGATTCAGAAATAAATGTGAGGGCTTCCCTGGTGGCGCAGTGGCTGAGGATCCGCCTGCCGACGCAGGGGACACGGGTTCGAGCCCTGGTCTGGGAAGATCCCACGTGCCGCGGAGCAACTAAGCCCGTGCACCACAACTACTGAGCCTGAGTTCTAGAGCCCTCGAGCCACAACTACTGAAGCCCGCGTGCCTAGAGCCCGTGCTCCTTGACAAGAGAAGCCACTGCAATGAGAAGCCCGCGCACCTCAACGAAAAGTAGCCCCCGCTCGCCGCAACTAGAGAAAGTCCGTGCGCAGCAACGAAGACCCAATGCAGCCAAAAATAAATAAATAAATAAATGTATCAAAAGAAATAAATGTGAAAAGCAGCTTCCTCGAAAGTGTACTGATGACTTTTTTGAAATATAAGTATATTATGTTTTAAAAACCTATATTTGTACCTCTGGCCACAAATAGGTAGAAGAAAGTACAATTAATACAGGATTTGTTTTCTAACTGATAGAGTTAATACAATGACAGTGTCAGGCTCAAGGTGCATGATTAAACGAATAAATTTGTTTTTACTATTAGAAGAGAGATCTTACTATGTAAATTGTATTTTACAGTTGGGAAAACTATATCCCGAGAAATCTCAACACATAAAAAAAAGGACTGCCTTTTAAAAGAACCCCACGAGCACACACACACACATTTATTTGCACACACTCACACTTCAGTGCAGGAATACATCCCTGCATCGATATGTTTTTACATCAGTGATGAGGGGAGAGAACTTGAATTGGGACACGTAAGTATTCACGGCTGGGATTCAAAGCTGTTGAGAAACAAACTGAGGAAGGACTCGAACACTGGCCTTCTCACTGAGAGAACGTTCTTTTTCCTATGTCGCTAATCTCTGGAGAATTCCAAATTACCAGTGGGGTAGGAAGATCTCAAAAATGTTTAGTGTTTAAACTGTACTCTCAGTTTATTATAAGTAGACTACGTGTGGGAACGCACTTATTTCTGTGTGCGTGCGGTGTGAGGGTTTTCAGAACGTCAGAGTCTTCAGGTACCCAGGTGGCCTGCAGGATGTGTTTGATCCTGGGCACCAACCACCAGAGGCATCCCTAGCAGGGCATCGGGGGCGCTGGGCCGGGCATCGGGGGCGCTGGGCCGGGCCAGGCGACTGGACTCCTGGTATCAATTAGCTCCTGGCTACCGTGAAAGAGGCTGGGCCGTTTTAGGTGTTTCAGGTCAACTTGAAGTTGGCCAAAGTGGAGGTAAGTCCTTCTCTCTCCTGGGGAACAGCTAACTCTTCCAAGTTGCCCTGAATCGTGAAGTCCTCTAATCACTTCAGACTTTAGGTAAAAGAATTAAGACCATAAGCAAAAGCGTTTTGTTCCGTTAAAAAAAAAAAAAAAATACTATACCCGCTAATTCCCAAGGTATTAATACTTTTTGAGCAAATAATGAAAAATGGGAAGCTGACGGTGCGACACAGCTTACTTGATGTTAATATGCACGTGTATGTACATGTATGTAATGTGTATGGAAGTAGATAATCTCTATATTCCAAAGGGCAGTTTTCCCCCTTTTTTTTTTTTTTTTTTTTTTTTTTTTTTTTTTTTTTTTTTTGTGGTACGCGGGCCTCTCACTGTTGTGGCCTCTCCCGTTGCGGAGCACAGGCTCCGGACGCGCAGGCTCAGCGGCCATGGCTCACGGGCCCAGCCGCTCCGCGGCATGTGGGATCTTCCCGGACCGGGGCACAAACCCGTGTCCCCTGCATCGGCAGGCGGATTCTCAACCACTGCGCCACCAGCGAAGCCCAGTTTTCCCCCTTTGAGTCAATAGTGTGGTTACAAACTGTATTCCTCTGCCCTGTGTGCCGATTTAGTAGCTGGGAGAGTTGAGCTAATTAAGTCATTTGCCCGACTCGATGCTTGGTACTTTATAATGATCGAATTCAGAGAGGGCCATTAAAGAGATGATCTCATTAACTCTTTGAGCGGGGAGAGCGTCCGAATTGTGTTGCTAGCAGGAGGAGCACGTGTGTAAGGTGTGCTCGCTTCTGTAGGTTACACCCAGGCATTTCTCTGCTGGCCTCACTCTGTCCTTTCCACCACAAAATTCAAACATACTGTATTAAATATAAGCATATCCTAGTAATACCCCACATACTGCTATCCGATACAAACATAGGAAGAGCAGAATTAATTTTTGCTTTGAGGTTTTTTTTTCAGTATTTTCATGACTGGTAAGCATAAGGTTAGATGTGAAACCAGAAGTGGATTAAAAAAACAAAAACTTTAAATTGTATTCATTAATGTGCCGCTTAAGGAATAGTCAGAGGAATCCGAGACCAGGGGGCCTTTGTGTTTCTAGATGGTTCGTGGAACCCAGTTATCACGTGGAACTCCGTGGGTGTGATCAGGTGCGTGGTGTGCGTGTTCTCCTGGCAAAATGAAACTTGCCTCACCCCGGATCTCCTCCATGTGGGTCCCTGCTTCTCAGCTGCTCAAATTAGATCTATACTGAACTTATCACCCCGTACTGAAAATGAGAGGTGAGCTTATAACACAGAAAAAATGAAGGGACCCTGCACGGCGGCCAACACATTTGGGAATTACTGTGCCCGTGCAATGCAGGGTGACAGCCCTACATGCTTGGGGTGACGGCTCCAGCCTGCAGCCAGGGCCCTGCACCCCTGGACCCCAGCAGCTTGGCCGGAAGGCCATTCCTTAGAGCCATTCATTCCTCACCCAAGTGAAAGACATGCGTGGATTGATTCATTTGCTTTCCGGGGCATATATTTCCTATAAGCCCACATACTCTTTTCTCTCAAGTGAAAATTCAAGTTCTCTCTGTGCGGAAAGGTGGACGTAGGACAGGAGGAAGGTCAGCTGTGTGTGTTGGTTTGCTTTATATTGTATTTTTACACCATGTGTAAAAGCGGGATTGATGGTTACAATGAGCTGTGCAGACATTCCTCTTGCTACCCTGTGTACTTGCCAAGGACATTTTTCCTTAGAGATGAAGTCCGGTGCCTTGGGATGTCCAGTCCCCTCGTACCTCAAAATTAAATGTCCTTCGCTCGGTGCGGGCGGTTTGCAGGGTGGACAAAACACAGCCACTGTCATGGCCCCATTGCTTGTGTGGGGAGAACGGGGGAAAGGATGGTAAAGTTCACCCCAAGATGCTCAAAGCCGCAGGCGTCTGTTGAACTCCAGATGCAGGGGGGGTGTGTGACATGGAACACAGTGGGTCTGGAGCATGTCTGTCTGTTTCTCAACTTTTTTTTAAATTCACAAAACTCAGCTGACCTTCCTGTGACGTTGTTCTTGTCAGCGTCATGTATGCTCATGTATCAGACTTCATCAACCTCAGGTACAAAAGATAGAGGGGAAACAATGTCCCCAGCCACCTCCTGGGATCTCAGGAGGATGGGGAGAAGCAAGCTTAGGGCCCCCTTGCCAGTAGGAGAGGCCAGACGAGATTTGCCGAAACATCCTGATTTGGGACACTGGCCTTCGTGCCTCCTTCCTTACTGGGCCTCAGAGCAGGACCGGGTGACGTCCAGTGGAAATTGGGGAAAGAAAAGAGGTGCGTAAAGACCTGACATCCCCACCTCACCTCACCTCCTGCTGCCACTAGTTTTTTCCTCCCAAGAGTTCAAAACTCTGACTTTCTTCCTTGTTCCTGGGCTTCCTGCATCCATGTATACGGTTGGGAGGAGGCTGTGTCATTTCTCCAAGGTTCACTTTTACTCCTGCTTCCTTTAGCTGTGTCTCTCTAACCAGAGGATTGCTACACAGAAAAGTTAATCATTAAATCCTTTGTCAATGCCAGCTGTGCACACGCAGATCAGAAGGGTAAGGTTTGTGACTTTCCTTCAATGGAATCTACGTGTGTAACTAGCTAGATCAAGAAACCAGTATTACCAGCATCTCAGAGGCCTCGTTGCACCCCTTGGGGCCACTGTCCCAGAAAGATAACCACTCCCCTGATTTCTAACAGAACACATTAGTTGTGTGTCACTTGCTTCCATTCAAGTGTAAACCAAATAACTTTTTAACAATTTAGTGTATGTTTCTAGAGTCAAGGCAGAGTTAACCTGGAATGAAATACTTGTTATGCTATTAAAGTAGAAAGTTTGACATATGTTCATCATTGAAACTTCTGTGCTGCATGAGGTGCATTTTGTTGTTAATAACATAGGAGCTTGGTTTTGCCATTCGTTGGGGGCTATGGAGCTTTCGTTCGATTCACGTCAACCACAGGATCAGGCGTAAATTTTAAAATGTGCTAAAAGCTAGTGAGTGCACTGTGCTCAACCCTTGAAGACATATTTTACCATATTTCAGTTGAATAAAAATAAAGGTGATTCTATAACATTTATATAGAAAAAAACACTTTAAAATGAAGTTTTCCTTACTAACTGCATTTAATTTCATTTGGCAACTTGTAGCCTCTGAACTGTGAATTGGTATATACTTTAATATTGCAAGTGGGCATGGGTAGATGGGTAGTTCTATGAAACATTTCATGTAATATCATTAGACTCTCTCTGGAGATGTTCTTAAGGAACCGGCTTGTAGAGAATTGCAGCAGGATGGATAAACACCAAGGCCCTACCGTACAGCACTGGGAACTATATTCAATCTCCTGGGATAAACCATAATAGAAAAGAGTATTTTAATAGAGTGTATAAATGTGTAAAAAAGAGTGATTTTGCTGTGCAGCAGAGATTAACGCAACGTTGTAAATCGACTGTACTTCAGAAAGAAAGAAAGAGGACAGAGGAAGGAAAGGAGGAAGGAACGAAAGAAAAAGGGAAGGAAGAAAAGAAAGAAAGAAAGAGGATGGAGGAAGGAAAGGAGGAAGGAATGAAAGAAAAAGGGAAGGAAGGAAGAAAAAGAAAAGGAAGAAGGGAAAAGAGAAAAAGGAAGGGAGGAAGGAAATTTCCACAAGACATGGAAGATTAAAGTTCTATAGATTCTTCAGGTTTTTTTGTCCTCACAGAGATAGTCTACACTGCAATTTGGAAATAATAAATAAAAATCTAAAAACTAGAGAAATCTGAAACCTCAGTACAGGCTCAGTGGCCTGGACTGTACTTGGAGTGCCCGCACCAACTTTGAGAGAGGTTTCCACTGCCCCAGACGCTCAAGTTCAAAGGGATGTAAAGAAAAGGTAGAATGATATCTTCAAATGTGCAGAAAAGAAGAGACTAAGTAACTGAAATGTGATTTTAAAAGTAAAAAGGGTAACAGGCAGGTGGCTTCATAAAGAGCTGATGTACTCAGGCTGTATTGTATACGTTCGGGATTTTCCTAAAGCCAAAGAGATCGGCTGAAACCCAAAGCCAGATGCCGACGGAGCCAGGGGGCGTGGGGCAGCCGCGCCCAGAGGGTGTGCGGGGACCGGCCCCTGACAATGCTGGCTTTTCTACAGGGCGCCCTTGGGGCATGTGCTGCGTCAGTGGCTTCAAAATGCGTGACTCTGCGTCGTGTGCCCGCCAGAATCTCCCTCCTGATGGGGACGGTGGCCTTTGCAGTATCTGGAGGGCAAAAGGTGTCTCAGGCTTCAGCGTCTAGTGCTCGTTGTGTTCTTTACAGAAAAGTGGAGGAGCCTGCAGTGCTGGTAGTGGGAGGGGCGTTTTGTCTTAGGGTTCGTTTCCCAGGTGTCTCATCCCTTCCTGCTCGCCTCCTGCACCCCCGTCCATCGTCCTTACTGGACAAACCCAAAGCTCAGCCGTGACCTTCCCCTCTCCTTAGCTGCCCCAGGAGCGCGTACTGCTTCCAGGACACCGTCTGGGATGTTTAGAGCCTCGTGTGCTTCTGGATTGGCCCCCGGCTTATGGTCTCCGCCCTCCCACTTTTAGGCTCCGACCGCAATAGGCTGGGTGTAAGGACGACCCCTGGTTCTTCTCCCTCCATCACCAGGGCTTCCGTTGCACACGTGCGCGCGCGCACACACACACACAGTGAACGAGTGGGGCCGTTCCGTCTACACCTCTCTCACTCCTCCTTACTGTGAAGTCCTTGCAGGCAGCCCTGAAGCTGCCTCCAGAACACTGAGCGCACCTCACAGACCGAGCTCCCGTGCTTCATGCATGACAACTGACTGCAGCTAAAGTCCTATCGGATCGAAAGGACCACCGTCCGCTCCCTAAACATGATTTCTGAAAATAGAGAAAGAGCAGGAGCTTATGTCTGTTTTTCAAGTTGAATCCCTGTGCACATACCTCCCTCGGTTCCAGCGATCCATTGGTAAACTGGACCTTGTCAGGACCAGGGACCGTGGGTCAGGTGGACCACGGGGCACATACGTTATCTTTCGAGGTGCGGTTCATCCCTTTGGAGAAGCACATTTACGAGCTATGTTAGGAAGTCAGAGTTAAACCGTTTAACCGTATTATTTGTATGCTTCTGTGAATCTCAAAGAGAAAACCGGAAATTCATCTTTCTTTTCATAATGATCGCAAATGTCGTTGAGCATCTTTGTTTTTTTTTTTTTTTAAACAAAGCATTCAGAAGTGAGGGACATGTGTAATTGGTCAGTAATTAGTAAATAAATTGGGTAGGATCTGCCCAGGGAGAGTTTATAAAAGCACTTGTCTCAGATTCATAACTGTATAAAATTCTAACAATTAGAGCCACATATGTTATCAGCACCTGGTGAGATAATAAGGCTGCTCCCCAGTGATGGGCTCGGTGGTGTTTGTGTTTGGGCCATGTTTTTGCCTGCCTGCCCACAAATCATCTGTGAATAGATATTAAAATTTGGAAAGTGTCCCTCTAGGGGAAAGTATAAAATATCAACTGTCTATGAAAAAGTGTAAATTCGGTGCCTCGACCCTGAGTTCAGACCCACCAGGTTGCATGTGGGGAAGCTAACACACTCCTGGTGGGAAGCCGAGGAGGGTGCTGTGCTGTGCCTCCGCTGCCGTGTGTCAGACGTGGCCGTGTCAGACGTGGCCGTGACCTTAACCTGCCAGCGCTTCCACCCGAGCTGAGGGCACCTTGCAGTGACAGAGGGAGGGCGTGCATTTGGGTCACTAGAGTTTAGATGGCGCTTCCTGTATTTTCAAAGCATCATCCTGGACTCACATCCTCTGTGTGCTAAGCGCTGTGCGTTTCTCTCCCAAAACGTCAAGTGAGAGCTCGGGGCAGGCCTGGGTGAGTCAGTTAATTAAAGGGACCCTTTCCCTTACTCTGAGCTCATACTAGAATTAAAATTAAAAACGTTACCAGTGGTGGGCTTCCCTGGTGCCGCAGTGGTTAAGAATCCGCCTGCCAATGCAGGGGACGCGGGTTTGATCTCCGGTCCGGGAAGATCCCACACGCCGCGGAGCAACTAAGCCCGCGCACCACAGCTACCGAGCCTGCGCTCTAGAGCCCGTGCACCACAGCTACTGAGCCTGCGCTCTAGAGCCCACGAGCCACAGCTACTGAGCCTGCGCTCTAGAGCCCGCGCACCACAGCTACTGAGCCTGCGCGCCAAGAGCCCGCGCACCACAGCTACTGAGCCTGCGCTCTAGAGCCCACGAGCCACAGCTACTGAGCCTGCGCGCCAAGAGCCCGTGCTCTGCAACAGGAGAGGCGGCCGCCGCAATGAGGAGGCCGCGCACCGCGACGAAGAGTAGCCCCCACTCGCCGCGACTAGAGAAAACCCACGCACAGCAACGGAGACCCAACGCAGCCAAAGTAAGTAAAAAATTTATTTTAAAAAAACAACACGTTACCAGTGGTTGAAGTTAGGGACTTCAAGTGATTCTCAGTGGTAAGTAGAACACTGCAGTAATTTCATGAAAGCGTATGGAGTGTCAAAAAAAATACATGGGGCATTTGAATGAACTGTTCTCTTGTTCCACTTATACCTTTGCTTCAGATACAGGATATCACTTGCACATGAAGGGAGAGGAGCCTAAGTGTGGCTTTCCTCTCACCCAAGGAAATAATTTTTCAGTCGCTTTCATAGTCGGGTTAAGTGGATTTTAATGATTTCACGTGTGTTGGCTATCAGGCGCCGTGCTGCTTGGCTGTGACACCCTGCAGTTCCACCGGGTGACACCCTCTCCCCACTGCCCGGGGTCACCACAAAGCCACGCAGACTGAGGTGTGTCCTGGAGACACGCATCCGGCAGAGGAGGCTTTTGGGGTTGGGTCCCAGAGCATCAGGTGTTACTGATATTTATGGTAATATATTACAATGTGAAAAATCTGTGAAGAGTATTCAGTTTTTAAGGACCTTCGCTCTCTGCACACCTTAAAGCCCTTTTAATTTACCTTGTGAGTCACGCCGTGCCAGCTTAAAAAGGTGTGTATTATTGGTTGGTTCCTCTGCACTTTTTAATGATGTTGTCCTGCGCAAGGTATTTGATAACTGGGTGTGGTTAGAACGTTCTGTTACCGGTTTCTGGAATTCTGGTGCCAGCCAGGAAGGCCTAACCCTGTGATAAAACGAACACAGCTTATGTTGTGCTCTTCTGGGGACTCAGAACCGTCGGATAGTGAAACTGGTTTCCAGTGGATCCTAAGCTTTTAGGAGAGGGTGCGAACTCAGCCTAGACCTCTGTACCCGGCTAGCTGTTTTGCTTGTTTATTTGTTTGGTTTTCTTTTTTCCAACTGATTTATAGACTCCTTGAGAATGTTTACTTTCGGGCAGGGAGCCTCAAAGTCGAGACCATTTTGTGGCCTCCAAGAAATTGGTGATGAATAACTCAGATGTAACAAAAGATCCTGCTTTTCCCTTGCTTATCACACTTCAGGAATATCTGAAGTAGGTGGAAATTTCAACATTTCAGGCCCTCGTAGTGAATTACTATGAAGCATTCAGTTTGCTCACCAAAGTAATCGTGTGCGTTCTGCGTTTGGAAAGAAAGGCCTTGTTCCGGGTGCGGGGGAGGAGGTGATGCGCGCTCTCGGCGGGGTGAGAGGTGGGGCGCCTCACTGCGGCAGTCAGGAGGATTCTTCGCCACGCGGTCGCTGAGCGACACCCCCAGCCCACAGGTGGCTGTGCCGGTGGCTCTCCCTGCCCCTCCCCGCTGGCCATTCTGCAGACGGGCCCCCTGACAGGTGCCCCAAGCCCGTCGACCACACCAGGCAAAGGGGGACCTGGCTCCATGCACGGTGGCCCCCGAGCAGTCCTGACAAACAGGTAAAGAAGAGTGATCTGTCTCCCAGGCGCAGAGGCCCAGCACCCCCTGTGTCTAGACCTCCTGCGTGTCGGGAAGGGGTAAGGCACAGGTGTCGGGGAGCGGGGTCCCCCGGAGCTCGGGGGCTTCAGCTTCAGCCTCAGATCCCTGCACTGCTGAGAGCAAAGCCTTGGCTCTCAGTCGAGTTAATGAGAAGCACTAAAAAGCAAACAGATCCTTTCTTCCCGCCCCAGCGTTCTTCTGCCTTCTGGAAGGGTCTGACTGACAGCTCTGAAGTTGCCCAGGGAGGGGAGACGGCGGCAGGGGTGCCGGCGCTGTGTAAACGCAGCCTCTCCCTCCCTGACCTAGAAAACGGGCGGAGGGATCCATCTGTCCCTATCTCAGCAGGCGCCCCGGGAGCGGGAGCGGACGCTTATCACAGAGTTCAAAGGGCAAGTGTCGTTTGGGGGCTTCTGGAGGAAAAGATGAAAAGAGGAGACGGAATGTGTTTTCTGTTTGCCAGAGGAAATGAACAGAGTTGCCTGGGTTTGGTATTTCCCGGAGTGTCTGAGTGGAAGGGGCGAAGCTCTGTGCGCAGGAAGCTCCGGACGTGCGGCCGTCTTCCCCCTGCTCCCCGGCTGCCCCCGCGGGACGGTGCCCTTCCCGACCCATATTCTGACCCAGATCCTGACCCAGACCCAGATCCTGATCCTGGTCCTGACCCAGATCCTGATCCTGGTCCAGAGCCAGATCCTGACCCAGATCCAGATCCTGATCCAGACCCAGATCCTGACCCAGACCCTGACCCTGACCCAGACCCAGATCCAGAATCCTAGGGAGTTAGTTGGGACCTCCCTCCCCAGGACTGTCTCAGGGCTGTTCACATCTCCTGTGGACCGTCCTGTGCTTGTGGGTATCCTGGCCACCTCCCCAAATCCTCTCCACCCCCCCATCCCACCATTCCTAGATGTGGGAGCTTATCTAATTTACTTTTGTGTTGCCAGGGGCTGGTAAATTCCTCCTGTGGATATTTGCTGAATCAAAGACATTCCTTTCATGGAAGACAGGGGCTTGTTGCCATGGGGCATGGAGCTCCACCCACCGACTTTTTTTTCTTTTTTAAATGACTTTTAAAAATATTTATTTATTTATTTGTTTCTTTATCTTGGGGGCTGCATCGGGTCTTAGTTGTTTGCAGAACGCAGGATCTTTGTTGAGGCATGCGGAATCTTTCATTGTGCGCAGGCTTCTCTCTAGTTGTGGCATGCAAGTTTTCTCTCTCTAGTTGTGGCCCACGGGCTCTGTAGTTTGTGGCATGCAGGCTCCCTCACTGAGGCGTGAGAGCTCAGTAGTTGTGGCGCGCAGGCTTAGTTGCCCCACGGCAAGTGGGATCTTAGTTCCCCGGCCAGGGATGGAACCCGCGTCCGCTGCATTGGAAGGTGGATTCTTTACCACTGGACCACCGGGCAAGTCCCCACCCACCGACTCTTTGTCCCATGGCTGAGGTGTCTCTCGGAAAGGGATGGATGGCTCTCCTTCAAGAATTCTGCGTTTCATAGAGTTGTTTTTTTTTACTGCACGCTCTTCAGCCATATCTACCACATGTGGGAACAGGTACATTCTGAGGTTAGAAATTTCCTTCTTAAGAAGAGAAGCAAGTTGGCTTCTTGTGATTGTCTCTGAAGCCCCCAGACTCTACCCTGAGGGTGGGTGGGCGAGGCTTTTCGTCCTGGATTCTGTCCTCGCCTCCCCTCAGCCTCTCTCTCTTTCTCCGACACATCACGTCATCGCATCCGCATCAACACAAGCTCTGTGGAGACGCGGCCAGGGGATTACAGGGACTGATCTCTGCCTTGGGACTCGTACACAGATCCTTGGCTTCTTATGGCAGGTGCTAACAATTTATGACCTGCGAGAAGTTTCTTTGCAGTGTAAGGGAGGTCAGAATTGGACATTTAATCTGAAATCCACATGGCCCTGAGTTGAGAGTACGGGGGGGAAGCCCTTTGTAAACTGTAGCGGGCGGTCCCTGCGGAGACACAGGCTCTGGAGCCAGCGGACCAAGTCTCAGAGTCCAGGGCCTCCACTTTGGGGGGATTTATGGGTGTTATTCTTTTTTCTTTTCTCCTCTCTTTTCTACTCTTTTAAAAAACTTTAAGAGCAGCTTAAGGTTCCCAGCAAAAGTGAGCAGAACATAGAGAGATTTCCCACACCCCCCGCCCCGCACGCGCACAGCCTCCCCCATCACCAGCATCCCCCAAATGGTACATTTGTTGCCATTGAAGAATCTAGACTGACACATCATAATTTCCCGAAGTCCGTGGTGTACATTCAGGCTCACTCTTGGGCTTGTACATTCTGTGGGCTTGGACGAACATATAAGGACACGTATGCGTTGTAATAGCATCACACACAGTAGTGTTGCTGCCGTAAGAATCTTCCGTGCTCCGCCCATTCATCGCCCCCCATCTCCCACCCACCTGCTCCTGCAGCCACTGATCTTTTACTGTCTCCGTAGTTTTGTGTTTTCCACAGTGTCATATAGTTGGGGTCCTATGGTACTTAAATCTCTTCAGACCATCTTTCACCTAGTCATATGCGTGTGAGTTTCCTCCATGTCTTTTCATGGCTTGATAGCTATTTCTTTTTAGTGATGAATAACATCCCACTGTCTGGATGGACCACAGTTTATTTATCCATCACCTACTGAAGGACATCTCAGTTGCTTCCAAGTTTTGGCAATTATGAATAAAGCTGCTGTGAACGTCCGTGTGCGGGTTTCTGTGCGGACGTACGTTTTCAACTCCCTTGGGTAAATACTAGGGAGTGCAACTGCTGGATCGTGTGTCAAGACTGCGTTTCGTTTGGAAAGAAGTTGCCAAGCCATCTTCCGAAGTGGCTGCGCTATTCTACATCGCCACCAGCAGTGATGAGAGCTCCTGTTGCTTCACGCCCTCACCAGCACTTGGTGTTGGTGGTGTCTGGAGTTTGGCCGTTCTAGTAGGTGTGCAGTGGTATCTAATGGTTGTTTCAATTTGCATCTCCCTGATGACATAGGATGTGGAATATCTTATTACAGGCTTATTTGTTCGTCCATTTATCTTCTCTGGTGAGGTGTCTCTTAAGGTCTTTGGCACATTTTTTAATCAGGTTGTTTATTTTCTCATTTATTGTTGAGCTTTAAGATTTCTTTGTATAACTTCAGTTACAGTTTTTTGATCAGATGTCTGTCTTGCAGATATTTTCTCCTCCCTGTCTGGCTTGTCTTCTCATTCTCTTGACATTGCTTTCATGGAGCAGGAGTTTTTAATTTTAATGAAATCCAGCTGATCAATTATTCTTTCCATGACTGTGCCTCCGGCGTTGTACCTAAAAAGCCATTGTCACAGCCAAGGCCATCCAGGTGTTCTCCCGTGTTATCTCCTGGGAATTTTACAGTTTTGTGTTTTACATTGATGTCTGTGATTTCTTCTACTTTTTGTCATAACAAAACAGGAAAAAAGTTAACCAGATTCTGGGCTTCAGTTTCCATGAGAGTCAACCATCTGGGTCGTTTCTGACAAGCAGCGCCAGCACATCTGCACCAGGCCCAGGGGTGACACCTGTAGCTATTATTACTAGAACACAATCGCTATACAGTGGTCAAAGGACATGGAATGGGCTGCATGACCCGCAAATGCTTTATGGCTTTTGTGGCTTTAGGCCACCCTCCTAAAGGTTTCGGGTTGTTGTTTTGGCTTTCCTTACCTTCTTATGCAACACCTTCGCCCAGGGGCCTGACTCACAGCTGATGTAACTTACAGCCCATTGTGTGTGGTTGGGAGGGGGGGGTCTTGGGGATGCAGAGGTCGTGGGGTGGAAATTCCCAGACGTGGAGCCTCTGTGGGACCCGAGCACACAGAATGCTCACCCGCTGCTTCGCGCCCACGTTTGTTCACCGGAACAAGCCCCCTTTGAGGAGGAATGAATGTCAGCCAATCAGCACGGGCTCATCCAGCCCCTCCCCTTTCCCCACCAGCCCCGCCCTCATCCTTGGAGAGATTCCGCCTGTCACGAAACACAGCCCCTTGACCAGGTAATGAAGTGTTGGGGAAAAGAAGCAGAAAGACTTTGAAGTTACATGAAACTCATCAGTTCTTCGTTTTTAGTAGGATTTTTAGAAATGCCTCAGCCATCCTTGTCTCTGAAAGTAGACGCTTTGCTGATTCTCCGTTGGGTGACAGAGTTGTGTGTTCCTGGGTCAGAGTGATGATTTGCTCAGTGAATGGAGAAAATGCAATGATGCAGAGAAAATAAGAAAAAAAGGAAAAAAGTCAAAGGGGGTAAACACATAAGGGTCCGATGTCCAGATCGCTAACAGTAGAATCATGACAAACATTTTCCGAAACTACGCGAACCCCACGGCCCTTCGAGGGAGGCTGAAGGAGATGCTGCCAGAGCCAACGGGATGTGAGGTCAACCGGGCTCGCGTCCTGACGCTGCCACTTACCAGCCACGTGACAGCGGGCTGGCTGAGGGACCCCAAGGGAGATAAGGAAGGACACGATATGGGCCCTTGGTCAATTGCGTTTCTTTCCACTTTGGGAGCAAAGCTCTGGTTCTAACAGGAAGCTTGGCCTCCCGGGGCCCTGGGGTCCCCACTTAGTTACAGAGGTGACGTGTCACCATGCGCGCACTCTGAGTCTTGCTGAACTGCCGGGCGCGGTGGGCGCCCGGGGATCCGTGCTCCTGGGGCATCACGGCTGCTGTATGTAGACGAGGCAGCAAGGCTTGGTGGTCACACGTGGGACACGTGTGCTGTGCACGTCTGTTCTGCTGGAGCACATGCTTCCTGGTCCCGTTCTCCCATCCAGCTTCACTTAGAACACACAGACTCAAAGACACAGCTGTGAAGAACTCCAAGACAGTGAGAGAGGGAAGCAGGAAACCAAGGCCGGCCCTTGGCACGTGGGTTCCCGTGGGGCTACCAGCCACCTGCCCGTGAAGCTGGCCCTAGTGATGTCTGATGGATTCTTTTTTGTGTGTGTGTGTGTGTGTGTGGTACGCGGGCCTCTCACTGTTGTGGCCTCTCCCGCCACGGAGCACAGGCTCCGGACACGCAGGCCCAGCGGCCACGGCTCACGGGCCCAGCCGCTCCGCGGCACGTGGGATCCTCCCGGACCGGGGCACGAACCCGTGTCCCCTGCATCGGCAGGCGGACCCTCAACCACTGGGCCACCAGGGAAGCCCTGTCTGATGGATTCTTAACCTCCGTCTCCTCTTTGTAACATTGAGGCGCTAATAGTACCTATAACTCACAGGCTGCCCTCGGGTTTAATGACTGCATTTATAGCTGACACACTGGCACACTTGGCCCCTGGTGGGCTTCACCCCATCCGCCGCCGAGCGAGGCTTCAAACACGGACGGCCTGGTGCAGTTGCAGCCAGGGCCACTCGGTGTCACGTCCAGAACTGGGCAGGCTGCACAGAGGCTTCTGTAAGTCACGGAGGATAAATCTTATGAGCCCTTTGGAAATGAGTCAGTGCCTGTACAAATGAACAGCAAATAAAATAGAGCACCTTCAGTGCTTTGAAGAGTGCGCGTGGTTTCATAGAAGTACAAGACCTGCCTTCTAGTCCCTGTCCCTTTCCCCGGGGAGCTGGCTTCTCCCTCTACATCTCAGTGTCCTCGCCTGCAAAGCGAGAGCCTCGGAGGCTTAGTGGATCCTGAAACTTGGACATCGTTTATCTTAGGTCCAATCTCACAAGGAGACTGGACCCTAAGCTAAAAGCAAAGACATAGCAGTGTCTACGACAGGACGTGATGGGCACCAGTAAACCAGCTTTATCATTGCCGTCCTGTCGCCTGGGCCCTGGCAGCGGTAGAGCCGGAGACCCTCTCCCCACAGCCGGGGCTTTGCCGGCAGAACCAGTGCCCACGTGCACCTGTCACTGCCATACAGACACCAGCTGTCTTGTAGCTGTATCGTAGCCACGTAGAAGGTCTGCACTTGCACTTCCTGCATTTGTTTAAAGGAGCCCGCGTGTAGGAAGCCCCCTCCAGCAGGGTGCCCTGGCGTAAACACTGCACAGTCGGCTTTTTCTGGGTGGGGTGAGGTGCCCTAGTTTGCTACAGCTCCCTGGTCAATGTTCCGGAATTTTGTGAGCCACTTATTAAATTATATTAAAAACGAAGGTAGTCAGTTCTCAAAACCCATCAGTTCCTAATGATTTCGTCACATTTTCTGTCCTCTCTCTTCCAGGAGGCCTTTACGTGTATTTGCATCTGTGTGATACAAATACTGACCCGAGATGAGCCTCTGTGCACCTCTTCCCAACTCTGAGTTCAGTGACCACACGTCGGTAGTTTGGAATTGGCCGTGGTGGAAATACGTCCACCACAGAAATGGGCAGATGTTAAAAATCAGGTCTTCTCCCCCCACCCCCCTTCCCCGAGAGCCAATTTCAAAACTGTTATCAGCACATTCCTGAATGGGGATGAAATTGAGAGAAGTTCCTTTTGGAAGGTTTGTTACGCGCTGTGTCTATTGTGGACTATTCCAGAACCCACTAGAAAGTGTGGGAAAGGGAAAAAGGCAGAAGGGGACGGACAGTCTTGGAGCCTCTTGCAGTGCACTCACGGTTATAGAATCTGATGAAAATCCTCTGTAAGTCTGGCCGAGCTGTATCACTGTACCTCAGCCTTGCGGGGGAGGACCGGTCTCTGGTTGGATAACTTGCCCTTATTTATACAGCTTATCGGTGAAGAAATGCATGTCGGAAAAGTATTTGAATTCAGGTGTTTGTGACTCAGCTCCTTAGCATCTTTTTCCTCGGTAGAATGGACATCTGAATATGTTTTGCAAAGGTAGCGGTGTTCGGCGCTCCGGGAGAACTTTTCTAAGTATAATTGCACTCTCTTTTTCCTTTCATTCATTTATCTGTGCATCAGGCATGGAAAGCCCCGCGGTGGGCTCTGCCTGTAGGAGAAGCAGGCACAGGCGCAGCGCCGGGTAGCACGGAAAGTGGCCAGGAAAGGGTGCAACAGTACACACAGAAATAGCGTTCTAACTTCAGTGTCTTCACCGCCAGGCAGAGAGGACACACACAGTAATAATAAGGCTCTTGCCAGCTTCACCTCCCTCTGACACCCAGTCTCCATCTGTCCCCACGATCACCTTGTGAGATGTTCGTCACTCCTTACCTTACAGTTGAGAGAGCAGAGACGGCAGAGGTTAATTAAGGAGCGCAGGTCCTGCCATAGCACCCGGGGGACCCAACACTTCTCCCCATTTGCCAGCGTGTTTTCCCTGGGGACACAGGCCCCAGGAGTCCTGCCTGTGTGCCCTGGATGCTACCTCCTGGTGGTCTGCTCCAAGGCTGACCTCAGAACCACGGTGCCTTGAACGGGGGACCGCCTGGGCTCCCCAAGATGTCCTGAGCTCCATTGGGATGATCGTACAGACTTTACAGCATAGTAATTTGATTCTTAATGTTCCTCCCATTCAAGTCCTGCAGCATTCGGTTCAGCTACTGAACTTTATAAAATTGTGGAAGTAAAATCCATGATCCGATCTACTTAGTATCATTAGATGGCAAGGAGTGTAATGCTAGTGGAAGAGATTTCTGTGGGCTTTAGACATTTCCATCTGTTTCCATCTCTTAATTACAGAGAACAAGACAGAACGAGGGTGTGAGCTGGAGCCAGGGGACCTGTGTTCCCGTTCTCTCCACCACCAGCCAGCTCTGTAGCCGCAGATGACGCACTGCGTGTCCCCAGACCGTGGGTACCTCACTGCAAAAAAGAGGAAGTGGGGGTTTTTGTATGGTCTCCCCCAGCTTTTGTGAAAGCTGTCAAGTCTCCCGGATGGAGGGGAAAAAATGATCAACGCAAGTTTCATGTTCTGTGGCTTTTCCAAGACAAACAACACATTGACATTGTGAACACTGAACTGATCATTCTATCATTGTGTTCATCTATTTGGGGGTGGGTAAAGTAGAAATATACTTTATTCATCAAATTAATTAGATTTAAAGTAGTTCAGTGATGGGTTTTCTCAAGTGTTGAGTCAACTTTTCTCTCCTGCCCTGCTCTGCATCCCTCTAGAAACTCGTTCTTCTTATGTGACCCGCCTGTTTAGTACCCGCGTAAAGGCACTAATGTGAAGGATAATAAAAATTGCATTCATCTAGGTCCACGCTTCTCAGTTGTCTTCACTTAGAACTGATACTTTGTTTTACTGTACAAGTGGGACTAAAAATTTATACTAAAATGAGAAGGGCAACCAAGTGAGAAGTGCTTTTTTAGCCTGTAATGCACAGTAGACCCACAGGAGCCATACATGGCTGAACTTGAACTTGACATTCTGAGAAAGCCAGAACATATTCTGGGGTGTATTCTTTTTCTTTGAATTCAAGGTAATAACTGTACACTGTTCAGAAATGAATTCCAGATACAGATTTTTATCAAACTCATCTGACATTTTAAATAAATTTTAGGCCGATGAATTCAGTGTTTCTGTGATAAAGATCGTAAACATTTTCTTTTTTCAAAAAGCAATCTGGGAGTGTATATTTATCCTGGAGTTAATGTTGTGTTAAGTCATTGTAACATAGCTGCTGCAAACATTTGTAGAACAAAGAAAAAAGCCTTTATTTAAATCTTGCCAAGAGCAGAAATAAAATGAACAAATGCATACTGGCGGGAGAGGCAAAGGAAAGATTGGAGCTGTTTGATTACCGTGGTGCCGTGGTGCTGGCGTCTTGGTTAAGCTGCGTGTACTGATATGGTATGACTGCTAATGATCTTAGGTCAGAGCGCTCCTTACAAGAGACGTTTGATGAGTGAATAAATGTTGGAGCAGTGACTTTTTTTTTTTTTCTGCTACAGAACTTTCACTTAGTATGGAAAGTAGATACAGAGACCCTAATTATAATAGTATTTGTGTACTTACATAGAGTAAGGAAGAAGAAGAAATGAACACCATTTCCACTTAATAATGAAATACTCTTGGCTGACACAGGCACCATGAAGACAGTGTTAGCAGTTATTCTCTCTAAATTATAGAATCACGGAGGATAAGACTGTGTCGTATTGTCCTTTTAATTCCCACAATCTAGCAGAGTGCCTGGACATATAATAATTGCTCGTACATTGTGTGTGTGTGTATGTTTGAATTCCCATAAGGAGTGGATGGGCAGCTTATATGCCACGACTTAAATAAGAATTAGAAGAAAGCTCTTCCAGGCCAGAGAGAAATTACAGTAGCAGGAGGGAGGGGCTGGGATGGGCTGGGGTGGGGAGAGTCCCAGATTACTTGTTTGGCACAGATACTGAACCAGGATTCAGATGATGTGACCCCATCCATCACCTCAGAAACTCGCAGTTTTCAGACAGCATCCTTCCTCTCCTTTGATGGACTGTTGCCCCGTCGTCCTAGTTGGCTTTTGGTTCAGGTTCTGGAGACTTCGCCACAGCTGTGGTCTCACCCTTCTGGCCTTCCTTGAACTTCCGCCCCTGACCTCTCCTGAGCTGGGCGGGTCTGGGTTCCGGCGTTCGGCGTGGGTGCCCCCCCAGTGCCGCCACCCCGTCCTGCTGAAGCCCTGCAAAACTCTTGAGCCATCAGTCAAGGCTGGGGAGTGTAGATATATTATTATGCTCACTTTTCTCTCTTCTTCCTGGTTCCATACGTCACAAAGTAAACTTCCAGAAGTCACACGTCTGAGTTCCGCAACCTCAGTTGTGTGTCATTTGGTTTTAGCTAAAACTATCTGTGAGGGAAGGTTTTTGCCGAGCTCGGAAGGAGAGGTTGACACCCACTGCATTCTACTGCTGTCCTTAGATGTGATGAAGACACTAAAATTATAGTGTTTCTCACAAGTTCTTGTTACTATATTTCACAGAAGCCGGGGTGTGTGTGTAGCTTAAGGAACAGGTGGCTTGAACTTAATGGGAGGTCTGTGATCTACCCAGAGGCTACCCAGGTTTCAATCCTCAGCATGCTAACCCCTCCCCGCCCTGCCTCCACAGCTCTTGTTCGCTGTGTGACGCACCTGGCCGCTGGGTTCCTGACCCCCCCATCATCCGTTCGTCCTGGGCTAACACCTCACTGCCTGCACACGACCTCCCCAGGCCCCCCCATCGGAGCCGTGCCCTGAAGCCCGGGTCTCCCAGTCCTTCCTTCTTTAGGCTCCCTGAGTGGTTAAGCATTTAGAAAAGATAGGTCTGCCTCCTGGGGCTCAGGGCCCCCTGGGAACACGGGGCCAAGCGTGGGAAGTGAGGTCAGAGAGACAAGCAGGACACGCACACCGTGTACCTCGTGGAGGTCAAGACTGCACGTGTCTTATAGGGGAAAGAAGAAAGGAGGGTTGAGAGCAAGCAACCAGCTACGTGAAATCTCCATTTAAAAGTTCCACTCTGTCTCCAAAGAAGGCATCCAGACGGCCAACAGGCACGTGAAAAGGCGCTCAACATCGCGGACTAATAGAGAATTTCAACTCAAAACTACAGTGAGGTATCACCCCACACCGGTCAGAATGGCCATCATCAAAACATCTGCAAACATTAAATGCTGGAGAGGGTGTGGACAAAAGGGAACCCTCTTGCACTGTTGGTGGGAATGTAAGTTGGTGCAGCCGCTATGGAGAACGGTATGGAGGTTCCTGAAACAACTATAAATTAAACTACCACGTGATCCAGCAGTCTCACTTGTGGGCATATATCCGGAAAAGGTACATGCACCCCCAATGTTCATAGCAGCACTATTCACAATAGCCAAGGCATGGAAGCAACCTAAATGTCCATCAACAGATGAATGGATAAAGAAGATGTGGTACATATATATACAATGGAATCTTACTCAGCCATAAAAAAGAAGGAAATAATGCCATTTGCAGCAACGTGGACGGACCTAGAGATTGTCATACTGAGTGAAGTAAGTCAGGCAGAGAAAGACAAATATCATATGATATTGCTTATGTGTGGAATCGAAAAAAACGGATACGAATGAACGTATTTACAAAACAGAAATAGACCCGCAGACATAGAAGACAAACGTACGGTTACCAAAGGGGGGGAAGGTGGGGAGGGATAAATTAGGAGCTTGGGCCTAACAGATACACACGACGACGTATAAAATAGATCAACAACAAGGACCTACTGTAGAGCACAGGGAACTCTACTCAATTCATAGGGATAGAGGTATATATATATATATATATATATATATATGGATCACTGAAGTACACCTGAAACTAACACAATATTGAAATCAACTAGACTTCAATAAACAGACACAGGCACGTGTGTCTCACTCTTCTGTTTCAATTCCCGTTCCCCTTTTCCATCAGCCCAGAGAGAGGTTTTATCTCCCCTTGGGCAAGAGAAAACCCGTTCAGCAAGTATCCTTCCAAATTTTTGTCCTCCCCTTCCCCACCCCTTGAAATACAGCTTTTGAACTTAAACTCCAAGAATTTACGTCCTGGGCTCCTGGTTCCTCTGTGACAGTCACGCTTGGGCGTGGGAAAGTCTTCTGTTTGTCCCAGTGAAGGCAGGAAAGTCAGGGGCAAAAGGGAACGTGGAGACAGTCAGTTAGGATGCACAGTGTCCTGCCAGACTGACTTATGTACTTGGTGTCTGTCTTTCCCAAATCACTTTAGGCTCAGTGAGGGGGGATTTATCCTTTGATTTACTCAGCATCGTGTACCTGGAATCCAGCACGTAGCAGGTGTCCACATATCTGTGGATTTCACGAGTGAAGGAGGTAATGGAAGATCAGGGCTGTGCCCGTGGGCACACACGCACCAGATACAAAAACAATTGTTCGGCTCTTGACACGGGCACAGTGACCCAGTGACTGGCCGTGACCCAGGGTGGGTGACAATTAGGGGGTGTGGTAACGAGTGGCCAGTCCTCAGAGCTAGAAACTTCAGAACCGATTTCATAACCTGGAAACTTTTTACTGCTCTTCAAAATGAAAACTGGAGAAGCAAGCTAGACAGGAACCATCCGAACCATGTCTGCGTTGTCCTCATGTCCGCTGAGTCCCCCCTAGCCCCTCACACCTTCGCACAGGGGGCTCCGTGGATGGGGAACTTGGCTTTGAAGCTCACAAGGCAGAGTTGAAAGCTCCACACTGAGAACTAACTGTCTTTGAAGTCTCATGTTTTATATTAAATCTTCACGTTGGTTTTCTATTTGACTCCGTGATATGTGTATATATGTGTTTTGAAACACAAAATTTAATGTGTTTCTCCCAGCCCTCTGTGAGCTCAGAGCTCTTCTATGCCTTCGTAAATCACCTTAGCTTTAAGTTTTTCTTTTCCAGACTGATAACACTGTCACGTGGAAGTTTTAACCAAAGCTGGCATCCAGCGTACAATGTTAGATTTCTGTTTTGTGCTGACGTATTAGCAGGAATCATGACCTAAAGAGATGAGGAAATAGAGACATAAATATAAACACGATTAATGAGTTCTCTTTCTTGTTTTTACAACTTTCAGGACAAGTTTTATGTTGACAACTTCTGTTATGTTTAAAATCATAAGTACTTTAAACCTGCGTACAATAGAGAAAATAGTAAGAGGGCTTCTGGTACCCAGATTGAATAGATGTGAATATTTTGCCATTTTCCTCCAGATCTTGTCTTTATGAGACAGGACATATTGGGGTGATAACTCAGGATCTGCCCCCTCCTGTCACCCAAGCTATTTCCCTCCCGCCTCAGAGGAGCTTCTAGCTGCAGCTTGTATCGGGTTGTCAGATTTTACATAAACAGTAGGATGTGCTGTGTTTGTTTTTGCAACTCCTGTTTTTCCCTCAACATTTCTCTGAGATTTATCTGCACTGGTCTTTGGAGATGAAGCTAGAGCAGTGTGAGCTTGTTTTTTTTTTTTAAGAGGCAGCTTTTGCCCACATAAGAGACTTTCCTTCTGACGGGCTTCAAGTGCCACATGGGGTGTTTGAAGTCTCCCGAGAGGGGGTCCCCAAAGCGCCCTCTCATCTCTGGGCTCTTGTGAGATGCCCCAATTCCAGACTGCAGAGAGATTTGGGATTTTGAATCTTCAGTGTGCTTTTCGTTCGTTCGTCTGCCACTCAAGAATTTAAATCTAATGCTTCCCCAAGAATGTACTTTATTTCCTCAAGGGCAAAGAATCAGGTGATATCTCTTCAATCTGACATTAGGTTTAAGAAATATTTGTTGAATTACAGCCGCATAAATTACAATCAAGTTCTGAGCAGGACGAAGCCGTTAGCAGATGCTCATCAGATACTCGGTCCATGATGGGTCTACTTTTTACGACCGAAACGCCAGGCAGGGGGTTTACTGGGGGGCTCGCTTAGTGCTTATCAGCTTGATCGGGGCCAGGTGTGTATCGAAACCAGGGCACATCCATTTGGGGTCATTCAAGGGATGCCACCAGTGACCCCTCGAGGGTATACACATGGGACCAATGCTCGTACAGTGAAATCCAGGCTTGGATTACTTTTACGGAGATCCAAAACCTGGACTGAAAAGTACTATTTCTTGAGCTCTCACCGTGACCCAGTCGCTGTGCTAAGTCTCGTAGACCAACGAGGATCAGGCCGTGTATGACACTCGCTGAATGAAGAAACTGAGGCTTCAAGGATTATCCGAGGTGACAGGAAGGAGGTGAACAGCCTGTCCCACCCCAGGGCCCGTGGTCAACCACTCGCTGTAGCGTCGTCTGTCCGGCACGCGGAGTGTGGCCCCGGGGACGGTGGCCCGGAGCTGCCGGCTGGGTGGCGCCAGCACCCCTCACCACCGCGTGCCCCTCCTTGCCGGCCCACGGTGATGCTCTGGACACCTCTCGGATGAGGGGGGGAGGCCCGCTCTTCCCGAGGAAGGGGGCTTCTGCTGGTACAGAGGCCTCCTTGTGAGAACCACCTGCTGGACACCTGCACTCCCACCGCGAAGCCCGCCTACATTTGAGGGATCGGGGGGAAATTTTACATCTCACTGGTAGACATGCAGTCTCCCATCCCGACTCTTCCGCGGGAGTGTGAAGCTGGGTTACTGCTTCGGCCCTGAGCCTTTTTGGCCCGTGACTGGTCCAAAGTGTAAACAGTCCAATAAGAATTATCGCAAAACAAACAGACCACTGTGTCTGGAGCCGTTGGCTGTGATTCAGGCAGCCAGAGACCCCAGCTGGCGGGCAGCTTGCGCGCCTCTGCACAGCCCGTAACGGGCATCAGGAACGCCTCCCCCTGCGCTGCTAGCCCCTGCCACCTCCCTGCAGAAAGCCCCGAAAGCTAAAAGCTGCCCAGAGCCGCTCGCCTGTGTGAGCCTTTGCCTTTTAAACCCTTTCCCATCTGCCCTGCCACCCGAGGACAGACCCCGGACTGCTGAGCAATTGACCCAGAAAGGTGGCCCCAGGGCCTCAACGAGAGGGCACATCCTTGTCCGGCGGGAGATCCCATTGCTTCTGGGCACCCGCCTGCTCACCAGGCAGCCCTGGCTCAGGTACTGCCCTGGCTGGAGGTGGCTACAACCCCTCCCACGCTGCGCTGTCCCTCGGTGCCCGCCTCTGGTCCCCTCCTCTTGGACGCAGCCCAGGGTGACTTCAGTCCTGGTCGCCCCTCCGTACACTCGCCCATCGCGGGACACAGCAAGCAGTCAGAGTCATCATTTTGTCTTCCTACCATGAGAGCAAATCCCCTGCAATCACGAGCCTTCACCCCCGGAGCCTCTCTGGCAATGTCAGGGAGCCGGCCTCCCCCTGTGACCGGGCAAAAGCCACGTGGTCGGCGTGCCGGGCGAAGCTCTCTGCAGTGACCTCCAGCACGGAGCCGTGGGGTTCTGAGGCCCCCCTGGGAGGATCCGTGTATTCAGTGAACATGAAGAGGGAGGTTAGGGAAAACGGTTTTATTATCCATGCAGGGAGCTAGGCTGAACTTCAGCATATGGCACTTTGTGGCAGAAAGGAAAAAAATCTCATTAAACTTTTAAGCCTGGTGCACCTTCCCTGGCTTCAAGATGTCGTGCAGAAAGACAGGGTTTGGGAACAACGTACAGGAAAGGAGCCACTCAGAGCCGAGTGAGAATACTAATGTTTGTAAGGCGTTTGTTATAAAGATTAAACTAAAAATGAAGAATTAAAATGAGACAGTGTAGATGCGGCCCTGGGTGCAGCGTCTGGCCCATGGGGGCACCTGGTGATGGCAGAGAGTGACGCTGGTCTGGTCCACCACCCTGCCAGCTACCGTTCATAATACCAACCCAGTCCGACCGGACCTAACCTGACTGTGCGACACCAGTTAGGGTTTTTTTTTGCGATACGCGGGCCTCTCACTGCTGTGGCCTCTCCTGTCGCGGAGCACAGGCTCCGGACGCACAGGGTCAGCGGCCACGGCTCACGGGCCCAGCCGCTCCGCCGGCACGTGGGATCTTCCCGGACCGGGGCACAAACCCGCGTCCCCTGCATCGGCAGGCGGACCCCCAACCACTGCGCCACCAGGGAAGCCCAACACCAGTTACTTTTGCCGGGAGCCGCTCACACAGCTTCAAGTAGCGCACACTCATCTGCGCTGACATTGCCCCGGCATCCAAATTCTGCACTAAGGGAAAGCCTGGCGCTACTTTTTGTAACTTACACCTTTGCCAAGCGACCGCCCTCAAGTGGTCCAGCCCTCGCGGCATCCCCCCTCCCACCTGGGACTGCTCCATTCTTTCTGGGGCCTGGGGTCACAAGAAGACTGGCCAGAAGCTGCCAGCAGTGGGGCTGCCCTTTCCTTCCGGAGGATGAATTGCAGTCCTGCTGAGGCGGGAGGTGCAGAGAAGGGGCTACCCTCCCACCACCGCTGAGCTCTGCTCGGCCCTGCTGACTTTTTCTTTCTGTTCTTGTGGACATTAGCTTAAGAATGGGCTGGGATGGAGAGGGAATGCACTAGGGAGTGGACCCTTAGTGGCCTTGAGGACTCCTTACATTTACAGAAAATGAAAGAAGAAAAGAAACTGGGTCCTTTGTGGAAGGACCCCTCCCCCGAGGCGGTAAAGAGGCTGGGACGGCGCCCTCCCCGTGCTCTGCAGGCCCAGTGTGTTCTTGGACCTGTGATGAGAGGTACTTTTAGAAAAATGATTCTTGGAAGAAAATGACTCCTGAAGGCTATTAAGATCCATGAGTGCCTCACCATAGCTCACACGCTAAATCTTCTTTATGATTATTTCAGAGTTAAAACAAATACTTAGATTTAAGGCCACTGAGACAACTTCTACACACACAAAAAGGCACAAGTGTTTCTCCAACCAAGAGAAAAGCTGGCCAGATGGCAGTTGTAGCAGAGACGCATCAATCAGCGTGTGTTGAAAAAAACCCTCGGGGCTTCCCTGGTGGCGCAGTGGTTGAGAATCCGCCTGCCGATGCAGGAGACACGGGTTCGTGCCCTGGTCCGGGAAGATCCCACATGCCGCGGAGCAACTAAGCCCGTGAGCCATGGCCGCTAGGCCTGCGTGTCCGGAGCCTGTGCTCCGCAACGGGAGAGGCCACAACAGAGAGAGGCCCGCGTAGCACAAAAAAAAAAAAAAAAGAAAAAGAAAAAAACCCTCTGCATTGAAGAAAACCAGTGACCGAGCCTGTCAGCCTCAGGGTGTGGAAAGAACACCATTCAAATGGCCCGGAAGTAGCTTCTCCTAAACCCTCAACAGAATGAGAAGGTGTTAATCCACAGCCGCATGGTGCCTCCTGTCTGCCCGTGGCGGTGCTTACGTTGCATAATTTCACTGGACAGCGTGTCATGAATTGTGCCTTTTGGGGAACGTGATTTCTTTCTGAATGACTTGAAGAAACATTTAAATACTCTCGTGCTCCTCGGAACCTCCATGCAGCAGTGGGACACATTTCTTTGAGCATTTAGTATCTAAGATTTGGGCGGCCGGAATTCCGGAGCAGGTAGAACCATCAAAATGATTTCTAACGGTGGGTCCCTTTTTTGTTTTGTCTCTAATCATTGTCTCTGTGTTTATCGTACAGGCTTCCTAGAGGCTTGGCTAGAAAGGCGACAGAAAGTGGGGGAAAGGTGGGGTCAGAGAAAATGGGTTCAAATAGGCAGAGAGCGTCCACTTGAAATCTGTGCCCTAGCACGGCCGGGTGGTAATGCTGGAATTGCTGTGGGAGAGAAGAGAAAGCCACAGGGCACAGACGGTGCACCGGGCAGGACCTCAGCAGCCTCGGTCACTGTCTTCATCCCCGATGAGGCTGCATGAACCCGTGATTGGTTGGGGGGGGGCATTTTCATCGTCGCCTGGGGGCCTCTATTTGTATCTCCCTGATGCAGTTTATGCCCCCCTGCTGATGACGGAATGGAGCGGCAAGTGTAACAGATGCTACCTGTTTGAGCTGTATCATTACAGTATTTCAGATGCGCTATACTAGTGGGGAAAGGTGTGTCTTTTCTGTTGTTTATGCAACATTTCTTCCTATTCGGCTGTTCGGCTATTTTAAGGAAAAGACCGGTCCACGGCTCGGACTTTGACGGCATCCCCCACCTCTCTGTGCCCTGGATTTTTGCAAAAATGCTGGTGACTGGGGCCATGATACATGTAATGATTCCTACAGCATTTTGCTAGCAGAGGATTTGCGCCGCCTTGAGATTTCATCGTTTTGGAGGGTGTTCCCTTAATTGACAGGAGAGGTTTGCAGTGACAGAGGGTGCAGGGAAGGCTGTGGGTTATTAGCAGTTGAAGCCTCACCCGGAGCGGAGGCTGCGAGGCCACGCCTTCCAGTTATCACCGAGCATCAGGCAAGTGTCACCTCATGAGAAGGCATCCTGTGCCTCAGTATATGCTGTTCTTTTCTCAGCGTTCAAGGCCTCACAGACCCTGCCCTTGCCATCTCCCAGGGCACCAGGTGGAGGGGACCCCGTCTCCCCCAGAGTCCTGGCCCCTCACAGCCCCATCCGTCCCGCAGGGCTTTTCCTTTCCTCCCTTGGAGTCCCCGTACCCCCCCTCTCATTACTTCGCTCCCTTTCACGTCTCTCCGCGCCCCACGAAGCACACAGCTTCTCGAGCCTTCGGCTGGGAGCCAGGCGTTTCCGTATAAAGCAGGCTGTGTTTGTGATGCTCTGAGTCCTGCCCTGAGATGTGGCAGGTCCCCTCCCAGCCCAGTTCCCGTGGCCTCCTGACCCCACCGAACGGAGGCAGCTGGGGGTCGGGTGGCCTAGGGTGCGCCGGCCCCCAGCTCCTCCCGGCAGGTCAAGGCTTCCCCGACCCCAGCCCTGGGTACACGCCTCACTTTGAGATTTTAAAAAGAGTCTCTCCAGCGAATGCTGGAATAAGAAGACTGTTTCCTCTTCTTTAGTGATCCACCAGGATGAGGCTCAGAGCTGTTCTCAGTGCAGGCAGCCGGGTAATAAGATTTCCAGCCAGAAGCACAAAGACTGCCTTTTAAATTAGCGAGTGCAGCCTTGCTGTGGTATCGTGATTTGGTCTTCGTCCCAGTCCTAGGAATGGAGCTTCTAAAACCCTCGAATTTCCTGACTTATAAGAGTGTCTTATTGGGCTTCCCTGGTGGCGCAGTGCTTGAGAATCCGCCTGCCGATGCAGGGGACGCGGGTTCGTGCCCCGGTCCGGGAAGATCCCACAATGCCGCGGGGCGGCTGGGCCCGTGAGCCGTGGCCGCTGCGCCTGCGCGTCCGGAGCCTGTGCTCCGCAACGGGAGAGGCCACAGCAGTGAGAGGCCTGCATACAGCAAAAAAAAAAAAAAAGAGTGTCTTATTGTGCTAATGAGGTGACCCTTGGTGACCCCCCAGGATGGGGGCCGAGCACCAGGAAGCCAAACCCTGTGATGAGGGGCTCCGGGCCAGCCTGACCTCGGGGGACGGGAGGGGGACGGGAGCGCGAGCTCGGTGACGTCCACCTAATGAAACCCCAGCAGGACTCGGGGGTCCACGGCGCAGGAGAGCTTTGTGCTTGGCGAGCACTTTCCAGTCCCGAGAGGGTGACATTCCTCAACACCGCGGGTAGAGGACGACGTGGCATCCCTGCCCTTGGGGTGACCCCCACCCAGACCGTGGACCCTGTGTACCCCTTCCCCAAAGACTGATCGTTCGTTTAGCGCTTTCCTGAGTTCGGCGAGTCTTTTCTGCAAATTGTCAAACCTGAGGGCGTCATGGGGAAGCCCGCAGATTGGTAGCCGCCGAGTCCAAGCCTGCTCTGCTCGCTGCACGACGGCCCCCGGTTCGGGAGACGAGGTGCGGAGGCAAGGAATCCGACTTTACTCGGACGGCGGGCAGAGCCAGAAGGTCGCAGACTAGTGTCTCAAAAGAACCATCTTATCGGGGTTTGGATGCCAGTTTCTCTTACAGCACAGAGACGGGGAGGAGATGAGGAAGGAAAGTAAAATTCAGGCCGTAACATTTGCAAATATCCCCCGGAACGGCCGGCCTCGGGGAGGCTGTGTTAATTTGTGTTAATTTCTCGTTCCTTGCCGCCATCCATCCGCAGGCAGGCGGACGGGGTCCGGATGCTTCCCTGGACAGAGGCACTTTGGTTTAACCTTCAGGCGGAGGGCCGGGGCTCCCCGAGGCAGAGGCCTCTGTGCACAGACAGTCTCCGTTCAGTGAAGAAAGCAGAGGGGAAAGTCAAAGAAACGGAGCCAACAGGGAGTCACATTTGGGTCTTTCCCGTCGCGGGAAGCGCCGGTGGCCTGGGGACCCTGCTTCGGGCTGGTGTCGGAAGGGGGGGGCAAGTCTCGTGGGACTGAGTCCTTTCCCCGCGGGGTGCCCGCTCACTGCGGTGGTTGGTGTCAGAGCTGTACCGCACGTCACTCAGCGGGGGCGGGGTGGGGGGGCGAAGCAGGATAACTGCTATTAAGGGTAATTTTGTGATTTCTAATACAAATGTTGAAATCCTGGAGACAGCTTTTAGATCCGTCAGGCGGGAGCGTCACAGTTTGAAGCCCTGGCTCCTCAAGGGACAGGTTTAGGAAGATCATGGAGCAGACTCTGCTCCAGGTGTGGTCCCCAGGCAGTGCCCGCCCGCACGCTGCTCACCGACGAGCTGTGGACGGAACTTGGTGAGCCCTGCGAAGCTTCTCCTGCGCGGGGGCACTGCCGAGACGCTCAGGAATGGAAATGTGAAAGTATTCAGACTGCGACAATCTAGGGGGAGGATGAGCCTTCCCCACAGACCGTTTAAGAAGGCGTCTTTAGAATAGATGGCCTCTTCTGGTACAGTCAGATGGGATCAGAACCTAGTGTTACAAGTGTGAGCAGACGCGGTTTTACGTGCTCTCTGCTGCTTGTTATCTCTGTGGCTTTGGGCAAGTGACTTAACCTCTCTGGGCTCCAACGTCCTCATCTATAACATGGACCTCGCAACTTCCTACCTTACTAGGTGCCGGGAAGACCAAATGAGATGATCCAGAAAAAGCATTAAGTGAGCACAGAGTCTGGCACGGAGCAAGCAAACTGCTGGCATTCTTTCTTTTTTATTTATTTATTTATTATTTTATATTATTTTTGGCTGCGTTGGGTCTTTGTTGCTGCGCACGGGCTTTCTCTAGTTGCGGCGAGCGGGGGCTACTCTTCGTTGTGGTGGCGTGGCTTCTCACTGCGGGGGCTTCTCGAGGAGCACGGGCTCTAGGCGCGTGGGCTTCAGTAGTTGTGGCATGCAGGCTCAGTAGTTGTGGCTCGCGGGCTCTAGAGCGCAGGCTCAGTAGTTGTGGCGCACGGGCTTAGTCGCTCGGCGGCGTGTGGGATCTTCCCGGACCAGGGCTCGAACCCGAGTCCCCTGCATTGGCAGGCGGATTCTAAACCACTGCGCCACCAGGGAAGTCCCTGGCAGTATTTGTTGTATGTTCGTTTCTTGGCATGGTTGTTTCTGGCTTCGTGAGACCACGTTCTCTGTATGGGTTTGGTGTATGACTGCGAGGGAAATCTACAGGCTTTTTCTCCCGTGACTACGAGGTAAAGCAAACTCTTGTTAAGCAGCCACAACTTAAACAGTCCACTGAACGTTGCTTTCACAGAACCCCTGGGAGAGGCTAGACTGTTGGATGCATTCTGGGTTCCTCTCATCTGGCATTGCTCCAGTCATCGTTTCTGATGCAGCAAATCAGCTCGAGACTCAGTGGCTCAGGACAGCGACCTGTCATGATCACTCCTGGTTCTGTGGGTTAACTGGGCTCTGCTGGGTCCTCACTTGGGGTCTCACGTGTGGCTGCAGCCAGAGGCTGGCCAGGGCTGAAGTCGTCTGAACGCTCCACTGGGCTGGAGTCCAAGGCAGTGAGAGGCTGGGACAGCTGGACGGGCCGGGCTTGGCTGGGCATCTCTCGGTCCACGTGGCCTTTCCCACGCGGCTAGCTTGGGCTTCCTCACTGCATGGTGGACTCGGGTGAGAGCGCCGTCTGTCTTTGCTGGTGGCTACTTCCCCCATCGTGAGCGTTTTAAAGGCAGGACGTGGAAGCTGCTGGACCTGGGCCTGGTACCTGGTCAGAGCGCTCCCCCTGCTCAAGGTGGGGAGACACAGACTCACCTCTCCATGGGAAGAGGGCAAAGGACACGTGTCCATCTGTAACAGGCATGTGGGCTTCTCACTTTCGCACGTCTTCTTTTCCATCAGAGACGGTGTATAGCTTCCCCAGGTGACTGCACGGACCCAGGGATCACCCGCTTTGATTTCAGTTCTTATCTGAGTAAAACCCCCTGCCCTTGCGTTACGGCCTTGTCCTCACCTGCCTCCTGGTTTTCCTGGAGGCCGTTCAGCCTGTGGAGGTGGGGGAGGAGTCCCCTCTGCCAGCCCCTCCCATCAGACGGAAGGGCTTCCGGAGTGTCTGCTTGCTGCTGAGGCCCCCTTACCCCACTTCCTCCCTCCTTCCTTCCTGGCCCCCACTTCCCTGAAAGCCCCTGCCACCAGCACCCCCCTGCCTTGCTCAGAGACCTCCCTCCTCCCCATTTCTCACCCAGCACGTGGACCCAACTTCCCAGTAGGCCCCCATCCCCACCCCCAAGTCTGGAAGGGGCGGCTTCCCAGCCTGGTTTCCCCCCAAATGGTCTCCCCACTTCTTCCAACACCGTCACCAACACACAGCTGTGCACACCTGCAGACACAGCTCCCGCCCCCAACGCGCGCGCATGCACGCGCGCACACACACACACACACACACACACACACATCATTCTTTCAACCAGTACTTATTCAGGGCCGGCCTGTGCTGGGCTCTGGGCTCTACAGCTTAAAGCTCCCGCAACTCACTTAGTATTCCTTATGTTTGTCCTTTTCTGAGGCTTTGCTTGCATTCCTAAAGCTTAGGTGCATTTTTTTTATTTTTCTTTCTTTAAAAATTTTGTTGAAGTATGGTTGATTTACAATGTTGTGTTTAATTTCTGCTGTAGATCAAAGTGACTCAGTTATACATATATGTTCTTTTTCACATTCTTTTCCGTTATGGTTTATCACAGGATGTTGAATAGAGTTCCCTGTGTTATAGAGTAGGACCTTGTTTTTTTATCCCTCCTATATGTAATAGTTTGCATCTAATAACCCCAGACTCCTAATCCTTCCCTCCTCATACTGCCTTGATAACCACAAGTCTATTCTCTATGCCTGCAAGTCTGTTTCTGTTTCGTAGATAAGTTCGTGTCGTATTTTAGATCCCACATAAAAGTGATATCATATGGTATTTGTCTTTCTCTTTTTGACTGACTTCACTTAGTATGATGATCTCTAGTTGCATCCATGTTGCTGCAAATGGCATCATTTCATTCTTTTTTATGGCTGAGTAACATTCCATTCTGTATATGCGTCACATCTTCTTTATCCATTCATCTGTCGATGGACATTTAGGTTGTTTCCGTGTCTTGGCTATTGTGAATAGTGCTGCTGTGAACATAAGGGTGCGTGTATCTTCTCAAATTAGAGTTTTTCCTGATACACGCCCAGGAGTGGAATTGTGGAATCATACAGCAACTCTATTTTTAGTTTTTGGAGGACCCTCCGTACTGATAGGAAAGGACCTTGTGAAGACTGGTTCATATAGGGACGGGGAAAAGAGCAAGTGCAACTATGGCGACTTCGTGATCTGCTATCAGCCGCATTAGATGCGTTTCTTATTGATATTTTGTCGTTTCCTGTAGTGCCAAGCACTGTGCTTGCTACCTGAATAACAAAAAAAGCGATAATCATGGAGTGGAGAAGAGGGTCCTTCTCTCTGACTCTGTATCTTGTACTTTCATCTCAGCCTCCTTCCTCACCCTTTCCCAGTTGGAGGCTCACCTAGCTCTCTCATCTCCTCCCTTGTTTAGAATTTTGACATTCGTCCCTCTTATTCCATCAGAAGCTCATGGTGAGGGCGATTATCCGGGGGGCTGCTTTGAGGTTCACAGACACCTCGACATCACCTTCCCCTGCAGCCTCAGTCCCCGGGTCATCGCTTACTGGGGCCCTTCTGGAAGTTTCCCTTGAAACGCACAGCCCGCCGTGCTGCTGTACAATATCTGAGCTGTGAGCCCGTTGTGGTCTGATGAGCAGGGGCGAGAGGGCAGACTCTGCTGAGCCCTCCTGCCTGCTTCACCAAATTGGAGACTGTAACCCAGCCGCGGGGAGACCTTGATGGGATGGGCCCCGATTAAACAGCCCTCGGTGGGGAGGTAGACACACCCCTGAGGTGCCTCCAGAGGTACACCCACCGCATCTCCCCTCTCCCAAGACCCTCAGCTGAGGTGGCGGTGATCTCGGCGGGCCTCGGCCGGCAGCGGCTCGAAGCAGGGTTTCGGTTCCCAGCCAGAGATCGAGGTCGGGCCGGGGCAGTGAGAGCACAGAATCCAAGCCACGAGACCCGCGGTCAGTGACAAGGCCCTGGCCCTTCGGCTCTGCAGAAAAGAATTCCCACGAAGACGGAAAGTAGTGAAACAAGTAGAGTGTTTATTAGGAGGAAAAAGGGTAAAGTACGCATGGATAGACACACGGGCGGACTCGGAGGGAGAGCCGTGCCCTCGTGGCAGTTTGAATCACTTTTACGGGGCATTTCTTCCGGGTTTCCTTTGGCCGGTCATCTTGCTTTGCCTGGTTCTGAGTCCGTATTTGGTTTATCTCAGGGTGCGCCCCCCCCCCCCCGCCCCCGTGTGTGTGTGCATCTCTCAGCGGAGATGGATTCTAGTGGAGAGGCCTGTGGGTAGACTTGACATCACTCCCTTTTTGACCTCCAAGGAGCTTTCTAGTCGGGGAAGCCTCCTGACTTCGAGAATGAGGAATATGTGGTCTCTTACCTTCTCTCTGGGCCCAGCCTCCTGTCTCGATTGTCCTGCTATTCTCGTCTGGGAGTGTCCGGCCACAGGGAACAAAGCTCCACTTGCTTACCTTGGTGGGGGGAATCTACGTCCTGCCTCAGTGGGACCCGTCGTCTTGCAGATGTGAGGGTGGGGGGCACATGACCCCTGAATGTAGCCGAAGCTCTGGACGACCCTGGTTTCTGATGCCCCTTCTAAATAACCCTCCCGAGACCCTCTAAAGAGACTGTCCCCAGCGCTGTCCCGCGCGCCTCACCGTGACACCCGGCTGTTTTTCAGGTCCATCCCGCCTCCTCCCGCCTCGGGACACCAGGTGCTGACCCCGCGGACCTGCCATGAAACTACACTTGAAGCAATGGAGACAAGGAATGCTCTGCGGTATATTCGCTTGGGGTCTCCTCTTCCTGGTGATCTTCCTGTACTTCACCGACAGCAACCCTGCCCAGCCCGCGCCCAGCTCCTTCTCCTTCCTGGAGACCAGGAGGCTGCTGCCGGCGCAGGGAAGGCAGCGGGCCATCATGGGCGCATCCGAGGGCCTGCCCGAGGGCGCGGACGCTCGCCGCGGGCTGCCCCGCAGACACCCGTATGGCCCCGTGCACGCGGGGCCGGGCGACCTGCGGGCGCGGGCCCCAGACGGCTTTGAAAATGAAGGCGACTTCCTTTCGCCCCAGACGGGGAGAGCATCGCAAAGCGCCTTCCCGCCGGAGGACGCCGCTCCCGGCCCGTCGGGGGGCCCGGAGGGGGCTCGGTCGGCGCGCCGGGCCCGGGGGCGGCGGGCGAAGCGAGGGGCCCGGAGGCCGAGCCGGAGCGCGGCGCCCGCGGTGGGCGAGGACGGGGAGCGGCTGTACTCGTCCACGTCCCGCGCGCTCCTGCGCCGGCTCTGGAAGGGCGACGCGTCGGCGCGGATGCTGCACCCGCGCCTGCAGAAGGCCATGGGCGCCTACCTGCGCGCCAACAAGCACGGCGTGCACTTCCGGGGGCGCCGGGCGGCCGGGCGGAGCCGCGCCGAGCTGCTGTGCGCCCTGCGGGGCCGCGTGCGGGTGCGCACCCTGGACGGCAGCGAGCCGCCCTTCTCGGCGCTCGGCTGGCGCGCGCTGGTCCCCGCCGTGCCGCTGGGCCGGCTGCTCCCGCGCGGCCTCCGGACCTGCGCCGTGGTCACGTCGGCCGGCGCCATCCTCAACTCGTCCCTGGGCGAGGAGATAGGTGGGTCCCCGCGGCCCCCGCCCCCGGGGTGGCCGCTCCTGCACTGTGTTTCTGGGAAGTCGTAGGTGGTCTGTCTTCCCTGGGACGGAATGAGCCTCGGCGGGCGGAATCCCAGCAGAGGTCTCCTCTGCGGAGACTCAGAGCAGAGGCAGGCATCCTCCCCGGAGCTGGGGGCCCGGGAAAGGGAAGCCCGCGGCCCTCTCACCGCCCCGGGCTCAGGATCCACCTCCTGCAGAGCCCACGTTGTGCACTGACAGCTCCCAGCCGGGCCTGCACCCCTGATGACCCCTTAATGTGGCAGGATTATGGGGGAGCGAAAGGACAGCAGGGGAAACCCCACCGGGCGACGAGCCTTAGGGGGCAGCTGCAAACAGGAGTTTGCAGGATGATAGTTTTAACTTGTTCAAGGACTAAAATCCCTGTCCCCGGGCTCTGCGGAGAGCCCGACTGCTGGTGAGAGCATTGATCTGGTGGGCACCGTCACCTCCAAGGTTGGCACACACCCAGCCTCTGGGTCCCGGCCGCCTCCCAGGGTCCTTCTCCAGGATGGCAGGTAACCAGCTGCAGCCAGGGCTTCCATCTTCCCTTCTGAACTGTCTTCAAATCCTTTCCTGAGCCCTGGAGAACACCCCCGTGAGTCTGGCCTCTCCAGAGAAACTGACCGGCGGGATACGTGTAGAGAGAAAGATTTATTTTCAGGCCTTGCCCCTGCCGTCCTAGCGGCTGGCAAATCTGAAGTCTGCAGGGCAGGAAGGTAGGCTGGCTGGAAATGCAGATAAGAGTTGATGTTGCTGCCTGAAGCCCCAAGGCTGCGGGGCTGGCAGCTGGGGAGGGCTCCCGCATCTGGATGCACAAGCCCTTCTTCCCCAGGAACCTGCAGTCTGGTCTAATGCCCCTGAGGCCCCCGAGTGCCCAGCCCGTCCTGGTGTTGCACCCGAGACCCTTTAGGCTCATTGAGCAAACACGCATGTAGCCTCTACTCTGTGCTGGCTTCCGTGCTAGGTACCAAAAGACACGTGTGGATCAGACGCAGCGTCTGCCTTGAGGCCAGATGTAAAACAACGCCCTCATACGTTCTCACAGGTGGATGGTGTTAGCTCGTAGCTGACCTGGACGTGACCTTCAGGGGGCACTGCCCACTTGATAGAAAGGAATCGTTGTTTCTGGGGCCCATTCATTGTTCCGTGTCCTCGAAGACTGGCTGACATTCCAGAGCCATCTTGAAATAGGGCGACACCCTTATCATCAGGTCGCACAGCCCAGACCTCCTCCCACAGGCTCTTGGGAATGAGGCTGAATGTGAAATTTTTTAAGAAGTTGAAGACACAAGGCCCAAGTCTGGACTTGGAGCCTGGGGTCCCAGTGTCCCCAAGCTGACATTAAACAGACTCGTAATCACGCTGTCTGTGTGTCACATAAGCTTGCAGCCAAAGCCGCGTCGAGCGGCTGCTACCAATTAGGAAGGAGCATTGGTTCAGAGGCCCCCAGGGCCAAGTAAAGCCACACTTCTCTCTGGTTTTCGAGGACCATGATTAATCATGGAAGAAGGAATTTAAGCAGCACACTTTAAAGCAGGCGGTGACTTGCTCGGGTTTTTTTTGTTTGTTTTTTTTTGTTGTTGTTGTTGTTTTTGCTTTGTTTTAAGCCCCACTGCATCACAGCTGCACATTTGCCTTCCTCTCACCTGCCTGGGAGAATTCCCTTGCTCTTTATTCTGGTGTAAATATCCCTGACCGGAGTCTTGTAAACTCTCCTCTATTCAGAATTTGGAAGAGGGTGTGAAAGAGACTGGGAATTCCACATTTCTGGGGAACATGACACGTCAGTTATATCTTTGTTAGTTTCTAGTATCCACATTTAATTGATAGCATCTGCACTTATACAGAGGTTCATGATTAGAATCGTAGAAAGGTAACTGAAGAACAAACACACTCAGAAAATTTGTTAAATTCTCTATTGTTTTGCCTCAGTTCCTTTGAATCCAATTTTAGAGCTATGGATACCTTTTTAAGAGTATGTCACGTAACACAATTCCACTTGTGAAGACAAAAAGTCTCACCTTTTTATAAGCTGGCATCTCTCAGCATCAGCCCATGTGCCTGCCATGTGCTGACATTTCTCCTCCGAATCTCCCGAACATACAGAGGCTTATCAACACACCGTGGTGAACACCTCTCCTAGTGAGAACAAATTCACATAGCAGAGTCCTTCAGGAAACTTGGAACCGGGCATGCTGTACTATTTAGCTAAATCTATCTTCACCCCTAAGCATCTCCTTGTGAATTGGCTAAGTGAAGATTAGAAGTCTTGCACGAGGTCGTGGTTTTATGAAAAACTGAGGGCAGAGCTAGAAAAGTTCCTGCGGGTTGCCCCCTGTCTGCCCCCCCTACCCCCCCTGCCTGAGGGCTCAGCCCCGGCCCACCCCCCAGGGGACCAGGGAGACCAGGGTTGCAAGTGGCTCTGCTGGCTGCTCCCTGGGCAGTGCCGTCCTGTTTCCCCAGTTCTGTTAGACTGAGTCATACCTTGTAATTGTTTAAACACCTCCACTTTGAATATGTTATTGAAAAAGCAAGCTGAACTGTTTTGAAAACATGGAACATTCTTTTCTAGAGTGGTGAGATGACCTTTTCTCACCCATTCCTGTAAATAATAATAATTTGGTAGTGAGATCGGTGGCAGCAGTCCCGTGGAAACACACTGCAGATGAGAAAAGTACTCTGAACTTAGCAGCTGTCGCCTTGAATGGGAGGTCAGGAGCTGTTACTTAAAACAACGATTCTGGGAAGTGTGTGGGAAATGGGAGGGTAGGGAGGAGGCTGTGTAGGCAGGGGGCATCTTCCCGCAGCGAGCTTGGGATCTGGTGTCCTGTTACCTTAAAAAAGCAAGAAAGCAGGTCATATAGTCATTCAACAAGCACGGGCCCCCAACTCTCCACCAGATACCGTGCTCGCCACTAGTGAGAGAAAGATGGGCGAGGCCCAGCCCTAGCCCTCAGACCCTCCGCCGTCTGGTGGGAAAGACAGAGTGTAAACAGACAATTGCAGTGTCACCGTCAGAAGGACAGAGAGATGCGCAGACAGACAGAGGAGACGTGGCTGCGGAATCCAGCCCCACGGCGAGGGCCGACATCTGAGGAGGGGAATCCAGGCCAAAGGCCAGCAGGGCAGCTGCATGAGAAACAGCACAGCGTGGGGGTGGTATGGGCTGGGGGCGGAGAGCAGACAGGTCAGTTGGACGGGTGGGCAGGAGGCCGACCTCCTCCTGGATGTCATTCCCCAGAAATTAGACTTCTCATAATGATTGTGATCATAGATACCACTTATAGCACTTAATAAAAGGTACCCCCTGTAATGACAGATACCAGTGTTTACTGCAGGGAAGCTCTCATCCTCAGTGCTTTCGTCTGTGCACAAGCCTTGCGACGCCAAGTGACAGACACGGTTATTCCTGTTTTATGGGCAAGGAAACCAAGGTACCCAGAGACACAGAGGGTAGAGCCGGATTGGAACCCCAGTCTGGGCCCCAGAAACTCCAGCTCCGGCCCCTTGGCCTCCTGGTGCAGAGGCAGTGAGATCTTTGAAGCAGAGGGGTGATGGGTCGGTGTTTCATTTTGGAAAGACGGCTCCCGGGCCTAGGTTGGAGTCAGCACGTGGCAGGAGTCCCAGTGGGGCGAGACAGACCAGGGCGGTGGGTTTGGGAGAGGGGAGAAGCCTCTCTTTGGCAGGCCGTTCCCCGGTCCCCAGAGACTGAAGGCACTGCCGCCCTTGCAGATTCCTGAGCGCGGGAAGGGAAGGGAAGGGAGAGGTGGAGTGGAGAGTGCGTGGAGAGGTGCAGTGCCCAGGGCTGGGCACGGATCTCGTGCTGCTGTGCCTTCCGGCTGGCTGCTCCCTGCGGGGTTTGCAGCTTCCTCCGTGGTGGTCTTGGCCTGGCTCTGCTCTCAAGGTCAACGTGACGTGGCTCTAGCGTGGAAATGCCGTCTCCAAAAATGACGCTTTGCTTTCTTGCCCTGTGCTGGCTGTCTGATCCGTTCCTCCCCCTCTAAATGTGGGTGGACAGCTTGGCTTTGAAGGTGGTTATCTGGGGACAGCACGGCCAGGCGCCCATTTACAAATGTGTCCGTGTGACGGACTCTCTCAGCTCGTCCTCCCCACGCGTCCCCACCCACCCTGGTCCATTCTTCTCCCGGCCGGCTGGCGGAAGTTCAGTCTCACCCCCAGCAGCCCGTCCCTACCGACCTCTCTGTGTCCTCCGTGAAACTGGTCTTTTAACTCTTCAGCCTCGTACGCCTTCCAAAGGAGTGAACCTGGATTACCTTTCTGCGCCCTGTGCTTTGTCAAGTTGTTCTAAGGCTTAAAACACACCTCGGTGTAGAACACCAGCTTTTCGAAGCTGGGACATCGTCCGGGGTGATACGATCCATTAGGAATTTCTACGCAGTCAATTAGAAAGGCACCCACCGCTCGGCACCCTCAGCGTGTTCACCTTACCTCTGGACGGAGGCTGTATCTAAGGGTGGCGTGGCTCGGTGGGAGAACTGGTCCAGGAGTGCCAGCATCCTGCTTCCTGCCCCGGTGCCATCCTGCTTACTACCTCTTGAGTGCCGGGAGGCCACCCCACTGTCCGGGCCCCCAGTCACTCCCCGCCTATGGGAGAGCTGCCCCGGGTGAGCAGGTCATATAGTGCCTGGCCTTGTACTTGGAGCCCCCACGATCCTTTCAGGGGCTCACGAGGTGAGAACAATTTTCATCTTAGTACTCAGAGGTCTTTTTAACTGTTGACATCGGAACGGATGATGCAGGAGCAATAGCGGATAAAACTGCTTCTTAGCACAGGTCAAGGCAGTGGTACCCAACTGTCCTAGGTCCTCACGGAATGTTTTCCTGCCAAGCTTAGCGGCGAAAGCAAAGCAGGCCGGTTCCCCGTGTGGATGTCCTTAATGAAGCAGTAGAAAATGGTTAGTTTTATTAGAGTTCAGTCTTTGAAGTACATGTGTTTTTAAGACCAAATGGGAAGTAACGTGAACGCATTTCTGCAGACCAGCGCCCGACGGAAGGGCACTGAGGTGGTCGAACTGTGAGTGCCACTAGCCGCTCTGTCACGAAACACAGCTATACTCGAACCAGATGACGGATAGACATACTTAACTTAGACTTGGACATTTGGCAGATATTTTCTCAAAAAGGAAGTAAGTAAGCCTTCACTTTTAGGAAAATAACTGACAGTGTTTGTTGCCAATGAAAAAGCTTTCAACCCTGAGCTCGGAAGCTTCCCAAACTTAAAAAGTGATGGGATCCATGGTGACGTTAATGATATTTGACACTTTATAATGAAATGCTTCAGTATTTGACAGATCTGCATTACGTATTGCACCGATAGCTTCCAAATGACCGTTGCACAGTGTTACAAAATATACATGGCTGAATCTTCCTTTTTTTTTTTTTAATTGAGATATATTGGGTTGGCCAAAAAGTTCGTTTGGGATTTTCCATAACATCTTATGGAACTTTTTGGCCAACCCAATAGTTGATTTACAACGTTGTGTTAGTTTCTGATGTACAGCAAAGTGATTCAGTTATACATACGTATATTCTTTTTCGGGTTCTTTTCCATTGTAGGTTATTACAAGATATTGAATAGAGTTCCCTGTGCTCTGCAGTAGGTCCTTGTTGGTTACCTGTTTTATATATAGTGGTGTGTGTATGTTCAGCCCAAGCTCCTAATTTATCCCTCCCCGACCCGTTTCTCCCTTTGGTAACCATAAATTTGTTTTTCGTCCGTGGGTCTATTTCTGTTTTGTAAATAAGTTCATTTGTATCATTTTTAAAGCTTCCACATATAAGTGATATCATATATTTGTCTTTCTCCGTCTGACTTACTTCACTTAGTATGATCATCTCTAGGTCCATCCATGTTGCTGCAAATGGCATCATTTCAGTCTTTTTATGACTGAGTAATATTCCATCGTATATATGTACCACATCTTCTTTATCCACTCCTCTGTCGATGGACATTTAGCCTGCTTCCATGTCCTGGCTATTGTAAATAGAGCTGCTGTGAACATTGGGGTGCATGTGTCTTTTCGAATTAGAGTTTTGTCTTTTCCAAATAAATGCCCAGCAGTGGGATTGCTGGATTATATGGCAACTCTATTTTTAGTTTTTTAAGGAACCTGCACACTGTTTTCCACAGCGGCTGCACCCACTTACATTCCCACCAAACAGTGTAGGGGAGGGTTCCCTTCTCTCCACACCCTCTCAGCATTTATTACTTGTAAAGTTTTCTTTTTTTTTTTTTTAACTTTTGGCCGTGCCACACCGTGCAGCACGCGGGATCTTAGCTCCCTGACCAGGGATCGATCGAACCCGCGCCCCGTGCAGTGGAAGCGCAGAGTCTCAACCACTGGACCGCCAGGGAAGTTCCTATTTGTAGACGTTTGGATAATGGCCATTCTGGCCTGGATGAGTGGTACCTCACTGTAGTTTGGATTTGCATTTCTCTAATGATTAGCTATGTGGAGCAGCTTTTCACGTGCCTGTTGGCCACCCGTATGTCTTCTTTAGAGAGATGCCTGTTCAGATCTTCCGCCCATGTTTTGACTGGGTCGTTTTTTTTTCATGAATCATCCATTTTAAGAGCAAGATTAACTAATGGATTTTAATGTAACAGCACAAAAATTGATACTGTTTCACACTCCACACTGCCACTAACCTTTCAGAAACTAGCTCTCGTGGAGTTACGATGAAGAACCAGAGGAGAATATCCCTAGTCATGTGGAAAGACTCTTGAAATACTCCCACCATTTTCAACGATATATCTAAGTCTTCATATACTTCAGCTAAAGCAACATATTGCAGCAGATTGAGTAGAGAAACAGGTATATGAAACCAACTATCTTCTAAAACGCCAGGCGTTAAAGAGATTTGCAAACATTTAAAACGGTGCCCTTCTTCTCGCTACTTTTTGAAACGCAGTTATTTCTCACAAAAATGTATTTACAGATAAATTAATAAACATTTACAATTTTTCTATTTTACTCACTAATGTGATATATTCTAAAATCTGTAATCCAGATAAACAAAAGGTCTCTGGGTTGTCGGTAATTTTCAAGAGTGTAAAGGCATCCGGAGACCTTTAAGAAGTGAGAACCGCTGCTTTGGGTGATCTGATTTTTCTAGCTCAAGTATCATTTGAATTTTTATGACAAAATACTGTTCAATAATAATAAATAATAAGGCAGATCATTACCCGCTCAAATTGCACACGTGTGCTTAAATTGTGAAGTAAAGAAAACTGGAAGTATTGGGGCGGGTGGCATCATTAATGCAAAGCATAGACCGCGTCAAATCTGGAGATTGGCAAACCTTTTATTCTGTTTTTTTAAGAGCCACAGGTGGTAAATATTTGAGGCTGCGTGAGCTATAGGGACTTGTCACAACCCTACCGTTACAGACGACAGATAAACACCAGTGAGTCTGTGTTACAGTACAACTTTATTTACTAAAATGTGCCGTAGCTTGCCGACTCCCGGAAAATTTCCCCTAAAAGAATGTTGTAGGATTGGGGGGTTTTGTAGCTGAAGAAAACGCATAGACATTCCCTATCGCTGATTAACTCTGCTTTTTCAGCCCTGTTTCTGGGAAACACGTTAGACTCCACAAAGCAGTCTAGATACACACATACGTCTTGAAATTTCCTGTGTAAAGCATGTCTTTAAAGACCGTGAACACATACCAAGTATCTAAATATAACTTAGATGATATAGGACCACTTGTAATGGGTTGATATGTTTTTATGTTTATTTGCCCCCAGCCAGGATCTCATTCTAAATAAATAGTATGCCAAACAGTGGGGGGGGGGGTATCTGAATTTTATCGGGGTCTAGTTAGCTTCAGGTATTGAAAGATTTGCTTTAAGATATGTTCCTAGATTATGCTGATTTTTATGCAGAGGGAAAAGAAGAAGTAAGTTTGTCACTTATGTGCCCTCAGATTCCCACGATGCAGTTTTGAGATTTAACTCTGCTCCTACACGTGGCTACGAGAAGGATGTTGGAAATAAAACCACCGTCCGCATCATTAATTCCCAGGTAAGATGGGTGGACTGTTTTCACGGTGGACTGTTTTACAGGTAAATAGCTTAAGCTTAACTGGGTGAATGAAGAGAAATCACCCAGTTATCCATGACCACGACCTTGCTTATTTCTAAAGGTCTTGTAATTATAAAGAATTAGTGAGGAAAAATGCAGAGAAATGGGAATTCGTGTGTGCTGTGAGTAGGAAAAAAGAGTAAATAAGATCCAAAGGAAAAATCAGAGTAGAGGTACAAATATATATATGTGGCATATTGCATTTTGTGAACTGAGGAAAAGAAAGGTAAACAGAGTAAATCATGGGGATGGAGGGGAGAAAAGCAAAGGAACAGAATTCAAGGCTCAGAAGAACAGCTCAGAAACTTTACTTTGTTATTGAACATTTTAAAAAGGAAAATATCTTTCTGTATGTTCTCAATAAGAATGTTTTCCAAAATTCATAGCAAAATTTGTCTCAGAACAAACCACAACAATTTCTAGAGTTTCAAAGTGTATAGAAAAAAAATGGGGCGATGAGCGATTTATGGTGAGTTTGTTGCAGAACCACAGATCAGCTTTTCTTCGCCGGGCTCTGGGCTCGCAGCCTGCAGAGGTGAGAAACAGGCCCCGGTTTCCTGAATGCAGAGACGCCACTGATTGAAGATGTCCTCATCTGTCTGATGACAGCTTTTAAGAGAGGAGGAGCTAAGCCCCAGCAAATTAAAATACAGGTCCCTTGTGAGATACACCCTAACTTCAGAAACACTAAAATGCGAAGGAAAAGAGGGCCTCTTAAAAAACTGTGGGAAAATTCCATCTTAAAAATGAAGCAGGGCTTCCCTGGTGGCGCAGTGGTTGAGAATCCGCCTGACGATGCAGGGGACGCGGGTTCGTGCCCCGGTCCGGGAAGATCCCACATGTCGCGGAGCGGCTGGGCCCGTGAGCCACGGCCGCTGAGCCTGCGCGTCAGGAGCCTGTGCTCTGCAACGGGAGAGGCCGCAATGGTGAGAGGCCCGCGTACAGCAAAAAAAAAAAAAAAAAAATGAAGCAAATCAAATGCATCCTTTTTCCCCCAGACTATAGTTGACAAAAGCTGATTGGCAGGTGAGACTGAAGGACTCACTCGGGACCAGAGAGGGGCCCAGAGCGGGGACATTCATACTGGGTGGATTCACGTCTCCTGGCCTCTGGGCCCAGTTTGTCCTGAGGTTGGCACTCGGTAGGTGCCTAAGAACCCAGTCCTTCTAGGCCTGCAGCTCTCTCTCCAGTGGCCAGTGAGGGCGGTTGTCGTTGGCGGGGGCTCACTCAGCCAGGAGTTCCATCACGAGCTGGTGCCTCTAGATGACTTCAGTGCTGCTGCTTTTTTTTCTTTTTTTTTTTTTTGGTGGCGCCACATGGCTTGCGGGATCTTATTAGTTCCCCGACCAGGGATTGAATCCAGGCCCTCGGCAGTGAAGGCCCGGAATCCTAACCACTGGACCGCCAAGGAAATCCCTGGTTCTTTTCTTAAAAAAGAAAGCCCTCCTTTGTCTCAATATTTCCTGAGTGCCTTAGCGTGTAAAGCCTGCCTCTCTCCCTCCCCCAGAAAGTCTGAGGAACATTTCTTTTTCCTTGCTCTAAAACTCCTTTTTAAAATTTTTACCTCTTTTAAAAATATAATTGTGAAGGCCCAAATCCTTGTTTTGAAATGATTCTGCTATGTGTTTGCAGATTCTGACCAACCCCAGGCATCACTTCATTGACAGTTCGTTGTATAAAGATGTCATCTTGGTGGCCTGGGACCCAGCTCCGTATTCTGCAAATCTCCACCTGGTGCGTATTTCCTTGGTGCCCCTACCCTTGAGGGTCAGACAGTGCCTTTGACCGATACATAATGGGAGAAAGTCAGGGATTAAACTTGGACAGGCGGAGTGAAACCGATTGTGGCTGCGAATTCAATTCACATATGTTCGCACGGATTGGGTCCCGGTTGCAGCAGCGCCCTTGCTGAGCGAAGTCCCTCTGATGCTAAAGCGTTTTTCTGGAGGATTTCAAAAACAAAAACAAATGTACAACGTCTAGATGTTCAGAAAGTCCCAGCGACACCAGAGGTTGGGCTGCTTAAACTGCGAATTTTTCCACTGGGAGACGGTTACATCACCTTTCAAGTAGTGACAGGACCTTTCGAAAGACACGGGAAGTTCCTGGCGAGAAAGGCTAACCTTCGTGAATCCTTGTTATTGCAGTGGGATGGGTCACAGGCTTTTCCTGACTGCGCCACTCTTGGCTTCTGCCTCCAAATCTTTTTAATCTTATACGATACAGTGTAAACAAGGTTATTACTAACCATCAAAATATAAGCGCGTTATCAGTACGTTCACGGCCTCTCTGCTTTTGGTGAAACCTGGCCTGAAGAGCCAGCGCACTTGTTCTGAAAGGGGGCTTGGAGGATCGGTTACGGTTTAGCCCCGTGAGCGATGCTGTCAGCTGTGCCAGCGTCTGCGGACTTGTTCTGCCGTGACCCGAGAGGATGCCAGCTTCCTGAGATGAAGGTGGGAACAGATCTCAGCCCCACCAGGGGGTAGGTGTCCAGGAGAGGTGCCCGCAGTCGACGGTCCCTCTGGAAGGAGCATTCTGTGGCCATGCGTCCTAAGACGGAGGCTGGACACAGAACGTGGCATGACTATTACAAGTAGCCTCAACCAGGAGTTCACGTCATCATCTGGAGCGTCACTGTTCAGAGCATCCGTCGGAGCCCGTTTCCCAGGAATCCGGGCATATCCAGCCTCCATGTGTGGTTTTTGTTTGTTTGTTTGTTTGTTTGTTTAAATATTTATTTATTTATTTATTTGGTTGCACTGGGTCTTTGTCGCGGCAGGTGGGCTCCTCAGTTGTGGCATGCAAACTCTTAGTTGCGGCGTGCCTGCGGGATCTAGTCCCCTGACCGGGGATCGAACCCGGGGCCTCTGCATTGGGAGCTCAGAGTCTTCACCACTGAGCCACCAGGGACGTCCCCCATGTGTGTTTTCGAGAATGCTCTCTGGTTGATCCTCCTACACGCCATGTACTGAGGAGCAGCATCAAGCGGGTGTTTGAACTTGTCAGCTTCCTTCCAGCCTGAGGTTCTGTGGTCTTAAGTTCTGACCGCTTCCTTGCTGTCGGTGGACCCACGAGAGGCTCTCGCTGTTGGCCCCCGCTTTCCCTCTCCCTGCGCCGGGGGTTTGGGGGCACAGTTCACTGAAGATGATCTGGCCCGTCCTTGCCAAAATTTTTAAAGCCACAGACCCCATTCAACCAGGGACTATTCCTTGGGATCTTCATCCAAGCCCATCCTTGCCCGAGGTGTCTGTCTGAAAGGACAGTCAGAGCCCTATGAGCTGAGCCTCTCCCCACACCTCAAATCCCATTTCTCGGTGGCACCTGAGACACTTCTGAAGGCTTGTTTTTTTTTTGTTTGTTTGTTTGTTTGTTTTTTTTCGGTATGCGGGCCTCTTACTGTTGTGGCCTCTCCCGTTGCGGAGCACAGGCTCCGGACGCACAGGCTCAGCGGCCATGGCTCACGGGCTTAGTTGCTCTGCAGCATGTGGGATCTTCCCGGACCAGGGCATGAACCCGTGTCTCCTGCATCGGCAGGCGGATTCTCAACCACTGCGCCACCAGGGAAGCCCTGAAGGCTTGTTTTTTTAAATCAACCTTATTATTTTTTCCTTGCAGTAATTTTTGTGTAACCGATGTAAGTGCACATTTTGATGGGTAGTAGCAAGTGTATACAGTCCTGTATCCAGCAGCACAATTAAGGAACAGAATCTTTCCTCTGCTGCAGAGAGGCCTCTGTGCTCACCCATCCGTCTCCCAGACCCGACCCGAGACCCAGGCGATTACTGACATCTTTCTGCGCTAGAGATTAGATTGGGAAAACATATTTCTGAAACACAGTGATTGAAACTATGGCCATGGGCCATCCGGCCATGTTTTTTTTGGTTTTGTTTCTTTTTTTTCCTTCCTTTTCTTTCTTTTTGTTTTGTCTTTTTAATTTTTTCTTCTTCCTTTTTTTTTTTTTTTTTGGTTTGCCCTTGTTTTTGTAAATAAAGTTTTATTGGAACACAGCCTCGCCCATTCATCTTTGTGCCCTCGGTGGCTGCTTTCCAAGTAAATACACAGCAGAGCCCAGTAGTAGCAGCAGGGAGACTCTGTCGCCCTAAACTCCTGATGTGCTTACTATCTGGCCCTTTCCAGAAAAGTCCAGTGACCCCACCCTGGCCCTTCTCCCTCATTTTACTAAAGAATAAGGCACCAGTCCCCCAGGCCAGACCTCACCTCTGTACTCGCCCCTCGTCCAGTGCGGAAATGCCTGCAGAAGAGCGCGTCCGCATCCCCTCCCAGCCCGGCCCCTCAGCCTCTGAATACCCACCGATGCGGGCGCTGCCCGGCTTCCTCTTTGCAGCGTGGTCCTCTGACTGTTATTTTCTTCCTCTTAGTGGTACAAGAAGCCGGATTACAACCTGTTCACCCCATATGTTCAGCACCGTCAGAGAAACCCAAACCAGCCGTTTTACATTCTTCACCCCAAGTTTATCTGGCAGCTTTGGGACATCATCCAGGAGAACACGAAGGAGAAGATCCAGCCGAACCCGCCGTCCTCAGGCTTCCTTGGTAGGTGGATGCCAGAAGGCGGGATGGCTGGGCGGCGGGCTGAGGCTTAGGGTTTAACAAGTACACTCTCATGTTAGATGATAAGAGCACCTAGAAGGTGGCTTCAGAGGGAAAATCGATGAACTGAAAAGAGCGCAAAGACACTGTCCCAGTTTCCAATGGGCACGTAACACCTCCCCCAGCGCAACATGTCCCAGGGTGAGACGAGGACTGCTTTACCTTCCCTGGCGACGGGTGGGTCCGGACGGGCCCGGCTGGGTGACCCCTTCGCTCCACAGGCCTCGTGGGGTCACTTGCAGGTATTCAGCTGCGTCATGGGGTGGCCTCACTCCCCTGCCTGGCCCCTCGGCGGGGACAGCTGGGAGGCCAGCTCTGCTGGACCGGCGACCGTGTGCCTGCAGGCGGTGGCCTCGCGGGAACTGGACCCTTGACGGAAGCTCAGGGCTCCCGGCAAGTGTTCCAACGACAGGAAATCGAAGCTGCGGTTTCTCGGGGTGGGGGCCTGGGGACTCTCTGTGGGTCACCGAGAGACTCAAGGGCTGGAGACCCCAGGGCCACCCGGGACCCGCCATCCGCTCGCGTGCACGTCGCTGATGTGGGCCCGGATCGAGGATGGGAGTTTGTGGCCGGAGGACCACACTCCAGACGTTGCAAGTTTCCTGGTAGGTCTGGGCTTTGAGTCGCCGGGTTCTAGAGCCAGGTCCCACTCTCTCCAGCAGACCCGCCTGCTGCTATCTGAGAATGGACTTCCTGTAACAAGGGCATCACCCTTGGCTCTTGTGTAGTTTTCTGCAGCCAGGCTTCGAGCCACAAGTTTGTGGTCTGAACCCACTTCTTTTCCTGTGTTTCAGCCTCTTGCCCCAACATTTCCTTGGTTTTACCTCAACAGGGTAATATTAAGGGAGGTCTTAGATCCCCTTGGCCATATGAAAGCTGCAGTGGAACCAGAGGATAAGGACTCTGTCCATAAACCACTGCTACTGTTCTCCACCCGAACGTCGATGAATTTACACCCTGCACCTTAACTCGGGTGCACAGTAGGTCCCCGTGACTAAAGGAGCATTTGCGGAGGTGACACGGGTCGGTGAGGGATGTAAGGCGCAGGAGTATCCGAAGCGAGCCTCGTGGGCTTTGAAGCGGGTTCGAGGTGCAATAATCATGTGAAATATCTTACGCAGAATTCAAGACAGAGTAACGACGCCGCGTGCTATTTTCCTCAAGCATAGCTCCTCCCACCCATTTGATGCGGTGCCGTCAAGATGCTTTGTTTCCGAGTCACTTTGCGAAGTCCTAAGCGCTGTTAGCTTTTGTGCGGTTTCACGGAATCCTGCAGATTTAGGGAAGAACGTGTGACGGGATGGATCGATGCTGAGACGGCATAACAGGACGCGGCCTCCCCGTGAGTTCCTGTGGCCGATATTTGATTACAGCAGGAGCTTGGGAGACCAGTGGGGGCTGTCAGGTACCCTTAGGGTCGACGTGCAGTTTGAGAGTTTCCACTGACACAGTCGTAGCTGGAGCACGCTATTTCCTCACGTGTTGAAAGAAATCCTGCCACGTGTGGACAGCTTCCTTTGACAGCTCTTTGCTGAGCGTTTGTTCGGAGTTTTCAGGGGCGGCCGCTGGCCTGGGTGGCATCTTTTCCGGGATGAAGGAGACTGCAGTCGGATGTCACTGCAGGGGTGGCGGCTGGGCCGAGCGACGGTCCTTCTCTGCTGTCACTGGGTTTCCAACCACGGGCGAGTCACTTACTCGTGTGAAAGTCCCCGCGCTCCTGGGAGAAAAGGGAGTCATAACAACCCCTTTTCGTCAGGCCGTTCGCAATCGTTTATATTTTCTAGCACCGTCCTGTCCAGTATAGCGGCTACTAGCCACAGGTGGCTGCTTAGATTGAAGTTAATTAGGATTAAATAAAAGGAAAACTTCTCTTCCTTGGTGCACGAGCCCCATTTCCAGCTCTCCAGGCGATGCGCCCCCCCGGTGGCTCAGCCCTAGGCAGGGTAGACGGAGACCATCTCCACCGCGGGGAAGGTTGGAAAGGACGGCACTGGGACATCCTGCTGACCACAGAAGGGTGCAAAGGGGCTCATGGAGAAGGTATCGGGGTCCCACTGGACACTGTGCCCTGTGGGTGGGGACACACGTGGTAGAAGATGTTTGCTCTTATCAATCAGATTTCCTGAAGATAAATTCCCAGGAGTAGGAGTGCTGAGCAGAGGGTACGGCCTGTCGATCATTGCTGGGAAGCGCTGACTTACCGCTTGTTCTTTGAATTCTGACCAGAGGCCACATTTGTCCTTCCGGGTCAGAGAAGGACAGCCTGACAATAGTAAGTGCATCAGAGACGTCCGCCGTGAACCATCCGCTTCTCCAGAGCAGCGGTGAAGGGATTCTTACCCCTCTGGCACTGCACGTGTATTTTTTCAATTAGAAGGAAGTAGCATGGACCCAGGCGGCTTAGATGCTCCGTGGGACCGGTTTCTCTGGAACAACTCCTTCACTTTGTTAGGACCCTTACCCTCCGCCCGCTGGGAGCTGCTCGTTCACACACGAGGGACACTTCTCTTTCATCTCCAGTTGGATACTGGAGGTTTTCTCTCGTTCTTTGGTCCTGGGAGGTGGGTTTTGACCGCGCCATGGCCTGGCTGAGGATAGGGAATCATTTCCTTGGAACCCCCATTGTTCCGGTGTAGCTCTCATACAGACGGATGTTGTCATGGAAGGTCCGTGAGCTCGCCTGGGGTCCGGCAGCCTGGCCGCGTGGTTTTGCCACCTGAGGTAGCGGGGCCTCCAGGCAGGCAGGAGGCCCAGCTTCACGCCCCGGGGCTCGGAGCTGAGCGTCAGCAGTAGCATAGAGAGGGGGCTCCCCTAGCCTACGGGTGGCGAGGCCTTTACGGTACCAACCGCCAACGCCGCCTCCTACCTCTACTGATTATATCGTAAGGAATGTTTCTAGAATTCACAGATGCAAACGCTGTAATTTCAGCCTAGTTAATACATGCACAAGAATAATATGCTTAAAAACAAGTCATAACTTCCTTTCTCTTCCATTTGATTTTGAGTTTGGGGTTCTGATTTTCCAATATATCATCCGAACTCGGATGGTAACACAAAATAATAACACATTAACCCAAACTAATAAGCCACTTAACATCCATATTTATGAGTGTGTAAAATCAATCACATTATGTTGATCAAGAACGGTTTTTTACATTTACATTTTTTACATTTAAATTCACTACTTATTCACGTTAAATAGTGAATCCTGATCAAATAATACAATATAAATGAGCTAAAAACTTGGCTTTCAAGTCTTATTTATGCATTATGTGATTTTACTTAATATAGTAGATGCTTTTTAAATTATTTTATTTCATGAAATGCAGATTTCCAAACCACCTTTTAATTACAGATATTTTCTGGAATTATCACTTAAAATGTCATTTGTGCTCCTTCAATAATCTTAAGTATAGTTCTCATAATTTTCCATCTTATGATGAATTTATGGGGAAACCACAGAATAGCTGCTAGATTTCCATTAGATCAGCGTATTCAATACACTTAACCTTTCACCCTCACCCCTCATTCAGAAACATGTTTTGCAGTGTTTTACTGGACATTCTCAGAAATTTCTAGCTTACCTCCCATGTGAATTATGTTCAAGTGTAACCTGGAATGGATGAAGGCCAGTATTTTTCCCGTCACTTGCATTAGATTCTGTTTATATCCAGAGCTTGCTTTGCTCCACGTTAAAAGGATCCGTTCATCAAGGAAAAAATTCTATTACTGTGAACGATTTGGGGTGTTGTTACTTTATTTTTTTTTTTTTAACATCTTTATTGGAGTATAACTGTTTTACAATAGTGTGTTAGTTTCTCCTTTATAACAAAGTGAATCCGTTATACATATACATACGTTCCCATATCTCTTCCCTCTTGTGTCACCCTCCCTCCCACCCTCCCTATCCCACCCCTCTAGGTGGTCACAAAGCACAGAGGTAAACTCCCTGTGCTATGCGGCAGCTTCCCACTAGCTATCTAATTTACATTTGGTAGTGTGTGTATGTCCATGCCACTCTCTCACTTCGTCACAGCTTACCCTTCCCCCTCCCCCTATCCTCAAGTCCATGCTCTAGTAGGTCTGTGTTTTATTCCCGTCCTATCACTAATCTCTTCATGACATTTTTTTTCTTAGATTCCATATATATGCATTAGTGTACGGTATTTGTTTTTCTCCTTCTGACTTACTTCACTCTGTATGACAGACTCCAGGTCTATCCACCTCACTACAAATAACTCAGTTTCATTTCTTTTTATGGCCGAGTAATATTCCATTTGTATATATGTGCCACATCTTCTTTATCCATTCCTCTGTTGATGGACACTTAGGTTGCTTCCATCTCCTGGCTATTGTAAATAGAGCTGCAGTGAACATTTTGGTACATGACTCTTTGAATTATGGTTTTCTCAGGGTATATGCCCAGTAGTGGGATTGCGGGGTCATATGGTAGTTCTATTTGTAGTTTTTTAAGGAACCTCCATACTGTTCTCCGTAGTGGCTGTATCAATTTACATTCCCACCAGCAGTGCAAGAGGGTTCCCTTTTCTCCACACTCTCTCCAGCATTTATTGTTTCTAGAGTTTTTGATGACGGCCATTCTGACCGGTGTGAGGTGATACCTCATTGTAGTTTGGATTTGCATTTCTCTAATGGTTAGTGATGTTGAGCATCCTTTCATGTGTTTGTTCGCATTCTATATATCTTCTCTGGAGAAATGTCTATTTAGTTCTTCTGCCCATTTTTGGATTGGGTTGTTTGTTTTTTTGTTATTGAGCTTTGCCAGGTGCAAAGTAAGACAATTTTCGTGTGAGCACGATTAAGGTAAAGGCTCAGTGATTAAACTCTCCTGGATTCTGACACATATCAAAGGCATCTATATATATGCAAAGTAGGAGTTTTATAGGGGAACCTCATTCATTCAGGATCTGTGATCACCTGAACATGGGTGGAAGTTTGCTTTTTATCCAGGTTTTGGACAAATGAATGAGTGTACATACTACTTGTTATGCTGAGTCATATCATGTGACATTTAATTAAGACCAGTGGAAATGCTTTTTAATTGGTTTGATAATTATATTGAATTTACAATATTTTAAAACCTGTAATTTGGCAAATGAATGCCTCTTGAGTCATAATTGCCCAGGAAAATTTGCACTTTTTCATTTGTCTTCAAAGGAATCCCTCCTCATTTGTAAAAACTGGCCAAAAAACTCAACATTAATTGAATGATGAATTATGTTCAAAGATTTTTAAGAACTGGCTGCATGCCCATTTTGATTGGCTTGGAAAAATACATTAAAAAAGTATCTCAGTATTGATCCGCCGCCCATCCAAAAGTCTGGCTCCACATTGAAAGCAGTAAAAATTTATTAGTGATGAAAGCAGTTACTTTTTGGTAGTCCATAAACAAAATTATGTAACATAAAAGTTCCCTACGTGTTTGTTTAAAAAAATTCTTTACTGGGCTTCCCTGGTGGCGCAGTGGTTGAGAGTCCGCCTGCCGATGCAGGGGACGCGGGTTCGTGCCCCGGTCCGGGAGGATCCCACGTGCCGCGGAGCGGCTGGGCCCGTGAGCCGTGGCCGCTGAGCCTGCGCGTCCGGAGCCTGTGCTCCGCAACGGGAGAGGCCACAGCGGTGAGAGGCCCGCGTACCGCAAAAAAAAAAAAAAAAATTCTTTACTGAATAGCACAGCATTAGATGGTTTGTATTCGTTTTGCTTTTTGGGTAATCCTGAGCAGTCCTAAGAAAGGAAATGAAAAACAACAAAAAAAACATTTTTAGCATAACCAGCTGTGAATTCCCCGAGTCGGCCTGGCATGAGGAGACGATTAGGAGCTAACGTGATACTGTGCATTTCCAGGTATAAATACGGCATCTGTGCAGAAGAGAGCCACCATGGCAGGCCTGCCTGCCGATGGCTGGGAGCCCTGCTTGCAGGGTTGACCCTTGGCTGGCACCTGGGAGCCTGGGTTTGGGGGGCCCCCTTAAGTGCCAGGGCGGGTCACTGTGCCCAGATGCTTATGCGGCAGTGGGTCCACGCCCAGCACCTGCTTCCTTCTGGAGTCTGGAATGCTGGTGTGTGCCGGGCACAGCAAGCCTGTAATAGATCACTGGCTATGCGCCGCGTCGGGTGGGTCCTCCGAGCAAATCCTCACACCCGGAAGGAAGCTGGGGCCTCCCAGCACGGTGCCTCGTCAGTGTCCCTCAGGGGACGTCGGAGGACCACGTGTCGGTGTCGGGGTCACTCGTGGATGACAGGGCCCAGGTCACAGCACGTCAGAAGAGATGTTGGTGGCAGTGCTCAGACATTGTTCTCAGTGCAGTACTTGGACGCTTTCTTCAAGTCGTCCTGAGAACTGTGGGTTATGGGCTTGTCACCTACTGTGAAACTTCAAGTTTCATTCTTTCGTTGGATTTACTTATTTTTTTTCTTAAAGAAACTTTCTCCAAATGCCCAGTTGTCAGCGCCGTGCCCAGCTGAATATATGTGAGAGTTTAATTGTAGAGGCGTCTAACCTCTTGTGCTTGGCAGCTCTGGTCTCTCCTCCCACACAACACACGACCCGAGCTGTGCCAGGGCTGTTACCCCCCTCCTGACATTGAGGTTCCACCTAGGTCCCCTTTGCAATACATGAAGAAGTTTCATCTTCAGGGTTTTGTGTGTAACTAAGTACTCTTAACTCCTAGGAGAAGTGATGTGCCGATATAACCACATTTAGTAATGATTTTCAGTATTTATTATATGACAGAGTCTGAATCTAAACTCAAATTTATGTGTGATATCGGCCTTAATAAATTAATAAGCTGAGTATACGTATGCCAAATGACATGACCATGCTGTCTAAAAAAAAATTTAAATAAGAAAGAATATCCTCCACCTTTGATTTCATAAATCTTGTCCACCTTTCACATGTACCAATGAGTTATAAATTGATTTTCCCTTTGCTTCAAAGGTGCTGCCATACCGATTCTGATATCAGTACTACAGCTGGCTGTCATTTAATCACTTAGAGCAGATTCGGCTCTAACTTAAATTTTAGGATGCTCTGGACCAAGGCTCATGGTTATGGGAACCCACAAGTTCATATGGAAGGACAAAATGAGATGCAAAAGCCAGGAGGATATATACACAGATAACTCAAAATAAGACACTTCCTGAACCAACGTCGGCCTTCAGTTTGAATGGCCGTCAACTAACTAGCAAATTTCAGTATTTCTGAAGCTCTAGAAGTCACTTTAAAATATAAAGTATTTACATATGAAAATGCAAAAATATACCTATTTACTTACAGTGAAACCATAACTTTTTGCCCAGTCATATGATGAAATCTATATTGTCTATTTAATAAATATGTGGTTTAAAATGTATTGATAGTAGTTCACTAGCAGTAAGAGGAAACCTTGTCTCTGGAAAACTTTCCAGAAAACAATAACCAGATTCGAGCACTTAGTAGAAATTTGAGGCCAAGTAGATGGCAAGGACATCTAGAGAAATTACTGAAACTTCTTCTCACTTGGGTGTGGGTAGCAGTTCAACTCTACGTTAGTTGTCTAACATGCAGAATGGTCAGCTACTAAGGCGATACCTCCAGGATCCTTACAGTAGAGTTTTTCAAAGAATACATGTGTGAGACCAGCCTGGGCCTCCACGCATGGTAAGCAGAACAGCATTGGTCCAGGAATGTTTGTTATTAGTCTACGACTAGATCAGTGTAGAAACTCAAAGTATTTGTAAGGTTTTATAGCAGTTTGACATAGCATGGCATGTGATCATTTTTCATGGTTCGTGTATTTTACACAAGTATTGGTCTGTGATGGATAGGAATTTTTTTTTTTTTTTTTTTTTTGCGTTACGCGGGCCTCCTTCTCACTGTTGTGGCCTCTCTCGTTGCGGAGCACAGGCTCCGGACGCACCGGCACGTGGGATCCTCCCGGACCGGGGCTCGAACCCGCGTCCCCCGCATCGGCAGGCGGGCTCTCAACCACTGCGCCACCAGGGAAGCCCCAAGTCCATATGTTTTTTAAGTTTAAAGAATGTTAACAAAGATGACGGTGGAGCTAGGAAAAGAAAGCTCTTTAGCATAGATCCAGAACGAGATCTGCTCAATGATCATATGGCTTTATAGCTATTTTGAACATTAAAAAAAAGAAATGAAAGCAACTTTAACATTGATAGTTCCAGTGAGAAAAATAATTTTAATTTTGAACTCTGTGTCTCCATCTCTTTCCATTTAAGCCACTACTTTAGCATCTGGTTTTTTTTTAATAACACGTGTTTCTTTGTTATGTCACGGCCCCCCTGCTGCAAATCAGTTGGACCTGCGTGTCGAAGGTGGCACATGATATTCTGACTTGGGGGGGGGGGTGCAGATCTGGCGCTGACTGTCCTTTCCTTAAGTCTGATCACTTTGTCTTTTCTTCTCTCATTCCTGGGCCCACAGCGGTCAACGGGACGACTGAATGTTTAATAGCATCACGTCTTAACGCGCCCCCAGCCCCCAAACCACACACATGACACTCACCGGAAGTTAGAGCCGCAAAGTGAAGCCGACAAGGAAGGGGGCACAGAGCAGGAATGGCCTGCCCCAGCCATGCCCCTCCGCCCCCGCCCCTTCAACGACGTACGCCACCTCGTTACCTTACCTTTAAAAAAGCAAGAAAGCAGGTCATATAGTCATTCAACAAGCACGGGCCCCCAACTCTCCACCAGATACCGTGCTCGCCACCAGTGAGAGAAAGATAGGCGAGGCCCAGCCCTAGCCCTCCGACCCTCCGCCGTCTGGTGGGAAAGACAGACTGTAAACAGGCAATTCCAGTGTCACCGTCAGAAGGACGGAGAGCTGCGCAGACAGACAGGGGAGACGAGACCGCGGAATCCGGATCCAGCGTGAGGGGCTGACGTACCCCCTCCCCGAGTTGCTCACGGCTCTGGTTTCTCCTGCAGGCATCCTGCTCATGATGAGCCTGTGCGGCGAGGTGCACGTGTACGAGTACATCCCGTCCGTGAGGCAGACGGACCTGTGCCACTACCACGAGCCCTACTACGACGCGGCCTGCACGCTGGGCGCCTACCACCCGCTGCTCTACGAGAAGCTGCTGGTGCAGCGGCTCAACACGGGCGCCCAGGGCGACCTGCACCACAAGGGCAAAGTCGTGCTGCCCGGGCTGCGGGCCGTGCGCTGCCCACCGGGAGCCTGAGGGGCTGGCCGGACTCCGAGTCCTGGAGATGCTGGAAGGTGCCCCGGAGGTGGCGCGGCCTCCGGTCGCCAGCTGTGACTTCGTGGTGGCCACAGGGATCCTTCCCTTTCTAAGCCATTGAGTATTTAAGACCGCTTTGAATATAGAAATGGAACTCAAAGAAATAAACTCAAGAAAGGTGCAAAAAACCTTTCGTAAAGAATAGCTAGAAGAAAAGCAAATGTATAACAAATGGGTAAAGAGCTCCAAAATGTTAGTGTTCTCTTTACTAGGGCTGCTTTCAGCAGCAGGTGTCAGGGATACACCTGATAGGTGACACAGTTTGCACCTGGAAGCACCCATGCTGAGGGACAGTACACGTCCCATCAACCGTGCCCCTTGTGCGTGCACTTTCATGAAAGAGCGCTCAGTTGATGACGGACGTCTGCATTAGCGCCCAGGCCTGTTTACACTAACGGCAGAATCGCGGTGTGTCCTTTGAGGGCTTTCTAGCCCTCGGCATCCCCATCTCTGCCCCCAGCTGCCCCCGAAGGCTTTGCTCTTTGTGCAGCAGACACATTTCTAAAACCATAAAGCCTTCCTCCTGAGCAGTCCAAGAAAAAGCCAACCGGGAAGAGCCGCACAGGGGAAGCACTTTGTTTTGCTGCAGTATTTCCTGACCTGACTAGGAACGCCCCCAGGCGGACAGGAACATCCCTGGCAGGTGAATGCAAAATCGGGGGCTGCAGGGTAGCCCAGGGCGGGGCGGGGCGGCCCGGGCCGCGGCTTTTCCAGTCGCCTCACCCGCCAGCCCTCCCTGCGCGACCACAGGCGTTGCCGGCGAGGACACCCGCGGGGGTGTGGGCGGTGGCTTCCAGCCTCTAGCTGCACCCTGTGCTTCTGGCCATGCACACCTGTCTCTCTCATGCTTTTTTCTTGCAGGTTAATATCAGCTATTGGGACCCTGACGGCTGATTTTTCACTAATTCTTCCTACAGACAGATGTTGTTTAGGAACCGCACCCTTGTTTTCACCTACCTGTTTTATGTCAGCAACATATCAAAGCCATGTAATTAGATACAGTTGTGTGAAAGCATCGCTCTTTAGCAAATAGGAAAATAGGTATTAATATACGCTTCGAGGGAGAGGCGGCGAAGGGAAGATTGTCATCCCAGTGTGTTAGCTGTATCAGGTGCTTTTGTTGTGATCTCAGCTTTTGTCACTGATACATCAAAAAACAAATTTTTTTTTTTGGCTGTAAATGTAGTGAAACAGAAGCATTTTGGAATACCTTAGTTAAACATGCAATTTCAGTCTATGTCAGTGGTACAGTTAAGACTTCTTGGCCGTGACAATAGCAGCTTAATTAAATATGGTCTCCTTCGCAGTTGTGTGAACGTCAGGAGAGTTTACTGCACGAGGTTTTTTGTTCCGGGATTGGTTTTTTTCCTGAGCAAGAGTGGCTGACAGAAACCAGACGCTCTCTGTTTGGCTGGTCTACTCTGCAGAAATCGGGTTGGGTCCGAAGCATCTCCTACAGCTTAGTGTTATAGTGAAGGAGGGTGCCGCTGAAAAACTTCCGTCATGACGATATCCCCTAAAAGCCCGCTTTGAGAGCTTTGCTTGCGGATCTGTGAGACGGGGCGGTAATGCTGTTCAGCACATTGGCTTACGTCGGAGCAGATGCGGACAGGCCACTTTTCTTCCTGGTCTCCCGAGAGAGCGTGCTCCTGTCCGGTGTCCGGTGAGTAACATCTCAGTGACCCCGGGCACTAGGAAGGGGCTGATGCGGGGTGAGCAGTCCAGCCGCCCTTGTCCCCCCCAGACCCTCCAGGCTGTGCCTTCAGAGGCCCATGACACTGAAGTTTCTGTAATAATCTTCCTACTGGGTTTCCCTACCGGCCTCCTTATGTCCAGGACAGCCCCCTCTGGTGGCATGAGGTCATGGGTAGAAGAAGAAAATTTACTGGGGGTCAATGTAAATATTCAAGTTCAAAAGCCCCAGAAAACGCTGCAAAGATCTTTAAGTACCGACACCCTTTATTTGTGACCCATGGACTTTTAAAACGTACTTTCAGTGTCACCGAGGTTATAAGATTGAAGTTTGGGATTTATTATGGCCTTAAAGACCCTTGGGAACCAAGGTCTGCTAAACATTGAGAAAATGGGGTACACGTATTAATACAACGTGGGCTGGGCATTCTTCTATTTAAAAGTTTAAATTGTTTAGCTCCTTCAAAGCGTTAGGAGGTTTTAGTCGATGTGCCCTTTGCTTCTAGTATGAGTGAAATCGGCCCTAAGAGGCAGTGTCTTCCCAGACGTTGCTGAAGCCCTCGAATACCACGGACGACAACAGACACCCGGCCTTCAGCGGAGCAGTTACAGGAAACGGCGCCCCCCCCCGCCCCCCCGCTGCATTTCTGCCAGGCTTCGCCTCTTCCAGACCCTTCACCCTCTGCTGAGGAGGGATGTTTGATAAACTGAAGCCATTAGGTGGCCCTTTCCTTCACTCTCAGGACTGAAGGAGGTCACGTTGCTTTACATCTCGAGGTAACTTCCCTTGATCGTTTGCTGCTGCTGTTGTCACAATGAAACAAACATTGACCAAGAATAACAACGCACCTGCATCCACCTCCTTCCCCAGCCCTTCCCCAGGTACAAGCGGAAGGTCTAACAGCTGTGGCATCCTCACTGTCCCCAGGGACGCCAGCGCTGGTCCTGTGTGTCACCTGAGCGGGCACAGGGCCCGCGGGTTGGCAGCTAGGAGTTGCAAGTAAGCATCCTCCCCGCTCAGGGCCCGCGAGGGGCTTAGGCTCATCTTTCGGTCCCGGGGTCTACCCTCATCCGCGGGACGCGGGCCCCCTCCTCCCCATGTGTCCCTCGCCCTCGGCCGGCAGCCCGACCTTTAATCCTCCCTGGGCTCCCCAGTAAGCCTCTGTCATGGTAGCCGTAGCATCTGCACAAAGCAGTGCTGAAATAAGCGTTAGCCTTTTCCAAATGGGCAAACGAAAACAAGTGTTTAGAGCCGCCCCGGTTACTCTGTTACACGATCATCAGCTGCTTCATTCTGGTGGAACGGATTAATACCTGATGCTGTGGGTGGACCCTTCCGGGCAGGACCACTTACAATCCCCGAATTCATTAGGTCCCATCCGGCTGCGGAAGTGGGGCTGGGCTCACGTGAGTAATGGTAGGTGATGGAGGAATCGCGTGTGCACGAATGACGTAATGAAAGCGCGCTCTCTCCAGCCTTTTTCTTCGAGATCGAGGCACCGTGCATGGCTGAGACTGGTAGCCAAAGAGACCTGGTCTCACTGCTGCTTAGCTGTGGGAAGAAAGGGAGCCAGGAGGTGGGGTGACCATCGAGAAACACGTGGCTGAACGCACAGGCCACATGGGGTCTGAATACATTCAGGTTGTCTGTGTCGGCTTCTCACTTTCTGATCCTTTAGGACTCTTGCCCGGTGGTTCCACAGCTGATGAAGGCAGCTGCACGTAGCAGTTCAGTGCTTAGGGAAAGTGGACCTGAGTTCAAACTCGTCCTTTGTACTCCAGATATTTCCTTTGTGAAATTATTCTGCATGTTTCTGTCTCCCGGGCATTATTTTACACAATTGGTAAAATTCTTTTACACAATTGGTAAATGAAAGGTATTTATCTTTCAAGGAAATAAAACTAAGTTCTGATTCTTGGTTTAAAGTGAATGAAGAAGCCTTTTTAGTAAGAAGAAATCCAACAAATTTCTCTACAAGCTTGGGCTAATGGAATTTAAAGAATTAAAGATATTGATATAGTTCTTACTCTTGTTATAAAAAGTGTGCATGTAGATATAGTTATATAATTGTATATATACGTATCTACACACATGGTTGCTTTTATATTGTCTTTTTTCATCAAACTTTATTTCCGAAACCTTTACAATAAATTTTGTTTTAATTACGCAAACGCCAGTTTTTTAAGAGAAGTAATAAGCAAATGTTACGTGTCCTTCTGTCAAACAGAAATCCAGTCTTCCCACGCACTCATATTTCACACATTCTGGCTACATTTAAAAATCTGGCAGAAATATCTCAAAGGGGCTCTGAGGGTACAACTATGACCTGAAGGTTGTATCACTGCCAGAAGTCTAGTTGAACTCTGACCTTGGATGGGTGACCGATCTAGAGTTCATGACTTTTGCAAGATTAGAGGAAGAAACACTTAATTTGGTTCTATGGAAGATAGTCTTCTTACTTGGTAGCTTTCACACAAATTAACTGCATTGGAACTGTTAGAACCTAACATATATGATACCAACACAGCCTGTTTTACTCTAGGTAAAAAATCCTTATGAAGTTTTTCCCGTGGAAACCAGTGAACTTTTTTAACAGCTTTGGGAATTTTTTTGTGTGATAATTTTTTAAATTGAGATGTGTACTCTTCCAATGAATTAAGGCTTGAGGTTTTCCAGGAGTCACCTTTTAAAAGTCTTTGTACACATTTTAACACTTGGATATTTTCTAGTTTGGTTTTGTATATTTTTACGTGTACACAGTGTACAGACTTTTTTCTTGTAAATAAAACGTTTTCATTTGTCTAGAAGTTTCTCTGTTTTAATTTGTAGCAGTTGCACAAAATAAGGAGCCACCCCTAGAAAAAAAAAAAAAAAATGGCACAAAGTTGAGACCTAATTGGAAGACTGTAAAAAAAAGAGTAACACCAGCAGCCCTTCAAACACGGAGCGTGGACATAGCCCGGCCTGAAACAGAGGTTGGGTAAGTATTCCTCACCCAAGGGTTCACTGCCGGAGCAGGAGAAAGGCCACGGTGAAATCCAGCAGAAAAGGCAAAGTTAGGCTAACAGGTCCTGATGTTGACTTAGTAGGCCAGCATTCTGGGTAACTTTCTTGCCTTGAGGGACGCTGCCAGCGTGACAGAGCTCTTAATCTTGGAGAATATAAATAAGTTATTAGAGGGAAGCCTCACCCACTACCATGTCACATGAGCCCCGGTATTTTCACACTTGCCACGTGAAGGGAAGTCAGTCAGTTAGGCTCCTAGAAGAAAACTCCCAGAGATCTGTTGTTTCCGGTTAGAATGCGAAGAATCCTTGAAGGGGAGCGTCCAGGGTTGTGTGTGAGGAAGGATGTGAGCTGCTGGGGAACCGGGGGCCCTAAAGCCCCTCTGCGGGACGGGCTGGCTCCGAGGGGACACCCACACCTTGGCTTGCCATCACTTTTCTTTCCCCGCAAGATGCAAGATGCCTGCTTCCAGGTAATTAAAATGCAGGCCGAATTCACAAGGACCCAGGATGGGGTCCTGGAAGGCTGCCCGGAGGCGGCAGCTCGGGACCGAGGTGTGTGCACAGGAGACGTGGCAGCAGGCAGAGGAGCAGGAGGACTGGGTACCTCTGCCTCAGGCTGGCGACGCATCGGGGGGGGGTGGCCCTGGGCCCTCCACGCTGGGCTCACGGAACCCCAGGGGCACAGAACCCAGCAGGAGGAAGGCCCTCCGGCAGCAAGCCTCCGCTGTGACCCCTCCTCCGAGCAGGGGTTGGCGAACTGCGGCCACAGCCTCCTTTGGTCAATAAAGTTTTCTTGGGCCGCAGCCACGCTCGTGTGTTGACGCCCTGGCCACGGCCGCGCCACACAAAGAGTCGGGCAGTTGCCAACAGAGACCACGTGGCCGCCAAGCCTAAAATATTTATTATCCATCCGGTCCTTTACGGAAAGGATCTGCGGAGCCCCGATCGTAAATACAGTATATGAGACTAGTCCGGCAAGCCTTGTGGTAGATGGCCGGTAGGTGGGCCTCAGAAACCACCTGCTAAGGTAGGTATAATATTAGCTTCAGGAAAGCTGGGGTCAGCGAGGTTAATTCATCAGCCGGCGACCCCACAGCCAGGAGAGGACAGAGCCCGGCTTGCAGTCGGCCCTGCTTGGAACCCTTATGTCAGGCTTTATTACTTTGTTTTATTTTTACTTTATGTTAGAGTGGAGTGGATTTACAATGTGGTGTTAGTTTCAGGCGCTCAGCGGAGAGATCCGGTTATAAATATACATAGATCCATTTCCGGATTCTTTTCCCACAGAGGTTACTACAGATTTTTGATTAGCGGCCCCTGTGCTCTCCAGCAGGTCCTTGTGGACAGGCTTCTAAAAGCAGCCTCTCCCTGACGTACTGCTCTGCTTCTCACATACCCCACGGACTCCAAGGGCTCATGCTCTGGGAGGCTCATTATACTTTGAATATTTTGAGAAATTGTGCTTTGAAATTTATGGAGCAAACAGAGTTCTCTAAATCCCCAGAACACTAACAGTATCTGAACAGCAAGTGTCAAGGGCAATTTCTATCTTGTGATCAGAAGCGAGTCTCTGTGTCGGTCACGGCGCAGTGGAAGGAGGAGGTCTCACGTGCACAGAGAAAAGCCAGCACAGGGGACTGGTGTCCGCAAACTCCTCTCCCAGCTCCCGTCCTAACTGCACAGTGTCACGCTGGAGAAGCAGACTTGGAAAATGAGGCACTAGGTGTGAAATGATCACAAAAGTCAAAGGGACAGAAAAATCCATGACTTTGAAAATACATCCTCTTCTGTCACGGCTGCCTTGCTGGCGCACAGGAGGGCGGAGGCCAAAGGATTAGAAGAGCAGCGTGGCCCCCGCCTGCTCTAAAGCGATGCTGGCTCGAAGGGGTGGGGGATTGTTCTCAGCTACGAAGCCTGTTTGAAGGAGCCCAGCAGGGCACTGGCAAACCCGGAGGAGACATTCGGAGGCCTTGGCGGCCACACTGGGCCCCAGGAGAAGAAGAGCCGGCAGAGATGGTACAGCCGCGGCCTCTCCGTAGGGACCAGAGAGGCGGACTCGGAGCTCATCCGGAAAAATGGGCACGCAGGGGGATATGGACAGCTGTCATCTAACTACACCCCAGGTAGGTAGAAGAAATGCGACTCGGGAGGGGAGGGGAGACATCAGCTAGGAGTTTGGGATGAACAGATACACACTACTATATGTAAAACGGATAACCAAGAAGGACCTACGGTACAGCACAGGGAACTATATTCAGTATCTTGTAATAACCTATAATGGAAAACAATCTGAAAAAGAATATATACATATAACTGAATCACTTTGCTCTACAACATTGCAAACTAACTATTCTTCCCATTCAAAAGTGGTTACAGGGCTTCCCCGGTGGCGCACTGGTTGAGAGTCCGCCTGCCGATGCAGGGGACGCGGGTTCGAGCCCCGGTCCGGGAGGATCCCACGTGCCGCGGAGCGGCTGGGCCCGTGAGCCGTGGCCGCTGAGCCTGCGCGTCCGGAGCCTGTGCTCCGCAACGGGAGAGGCCACAGAGGTGAGAGACCCGCGTACCGCAAAAAAAAAAAAAAAAAAGGGGGAGCCTCCTTCAGAGTAATCCGGTTGGCGGAAAATGAGAAGTTCACATACACACACATATACTGACGTTAAGACTTTGAGGGAAAATTATTTCTTTGAGGTAGTAAATGCCAAACCTTTTCTATAACTAAGACCATCTTACAAACAAACGAGGAGCTTACCACAGTTTTACAGATGATGCAACTAGACACAAACTCTTGGGTCCAAGACAGACAATTTCACCACTGAGAGCACAGCAGGCAACATAAACACTGGCCTACCCGCCTCTGTTCCCCGAACCCCGATTCTCACAGGGCCAGGTGAAGAGGCTCGAGTAACACCTGCATTCATCACAGGATGCATTTCAGGAACCCAGGTATTTTATGACGGGCGTGAAGCCTGCCTGAGCTTTGCCCCAGAGGGAGACATTACCTTCTTTAGTGGACACTGGACGGATCTGTCCTTGGCTCAGAGGAAAATGCTGCACCTTGCAAAGCTGTTCACTACTCAAGACAGTTCAGAGCAAAGGCAGCCAATGCCTCAGCTTGCAGACATGAGACATTGAGAGAGCCGTAAAGAGCTGTCTCCCAACAGCTACTTCAGTCTTTCTCATCGCTTAGAAAACCCACTCCCCTGACCCCCTTCCCCCTTCAGTCACCACCCCTCACTCTCCTTCCCCGCCAGGTGACTGTCTGAGAGTTTCCCCGTGTCCACCATTCAGGCACTTCCCAGGACATTGCATCTTGGCTTTCACGGCTGCTCCTGAATCCTGGGGACCATTTGCCTTTCTCAACCTGGACTCTCAGCAGCTTTCACACTTAGGATGCCTCTTTCCTACTGGGAGTTCTCTCTTCCCTGGCTTCCCTGAAATCACACAGCTGCACCCTTCTTCCTGACTCTGGTTGCCCCCCAGTCTTTTGGCTGATTCTCCTCTGGCCCATACGAAACCCTGGATTTCCTCCAATGCTGCAACTATCTTACAACTCTACACTCTGCCCCTGGGCGGTTTTATCCACTACCACATCAGCGTCGTTGTCTAGGTGCTATTTCTTCCTATAGCTTCATCTCTAACCTAATTTGAGTTGAATATATTCAATTGCCCTCTCGACTTTGCCATTGCACAATTTTAACAGACCAAATTTGAACCCGGGCTTCCCTGGTGGCGCAGTGGTTAAGAATCCACCTGCCAATGCAAGGGACACGGGTTCGAGCCCTGGTCCGGGAAGATCCCACATGCCGCGGAGCAACTAAGCCCGTGCGCCACAACTACTGAGCCTGCGCTTTAGAGCCCTCGAGCCACAACTACTGAGTCTGCGCGCCACAACTACTGAAGCCCGCACGCCTAAAGTCTGTGCTCCACAACAAGGGAAGCCACCGCAATGAGATGTCTGCGCGCCGCAACGAAGAGTAGCCCCCACTCGCCGCAACTAGAGAAAGCCCGCGCACAGCAACGAAGACCCAACGCAGCCGAAAATAAAATAAATAAATAAATTTATTTTTTTAAAAAATTGAACCCAAGAACTTTCTTTTTTTCCAAAATTATTCTGCCTCCAGTGAGCCTCACCTTGGTGACCAGAATCATCCCCTTAGTTGTACAGATTTAAAAAGAGGTGCCCCTTGCATGAGACACTTTACTCCCACAATTGGAAACTTCCCATGATATATTAGTTTTATTAGGATAAAACACTGCCTCCACCAGCTGGAAAACTCTTGTTATAACAACAGGAAAATCCACGCTGCCAGTGGTATGAATGGCGTCCTTCAGAAGCGACACCATCACTCACTGAGGCAGGCACACCTGGTCACCCCGAGGGGCTGAAAGACAGGCGACGTCCCCGTGAAAATACTCTGCAGCATGTTATCCAGGCATTGGGCCTGCACGTTCACGTGACAGAATGAAATAATTAACCCAGCTACGTTCATGTTTATAAAAAAGGAAAAGAAAATAAGAAAAACAAGGCCTTGTTCAGATCACACTCTTGAAAGCTTCCAGAAGTGCAAAGGAGCAGTGCCCAACCGTCTGACTGTGAAATTCACCGCAAAGAAAGTGAGAGGCCGTTTATCCATCCTCTATGTAATAGTTTGCGTCTACTAACCCCTAACCATCCCAGTCCATCCCCCCACCCCCCCGCACCCCGACAACAAGGTCCTGCTGTAGAGCACAGGGAGCTATATTCAATATCCGGAAATACACCATAATGGAAAAGAATACAAAAAAGAATATTCATATGCATATAAATATTATACATATATAACTGAATCATTTTGCTGTACCACAGAAATTAACACAACATTGTAAATCAACTACACTTCAATTTAAAAAAAAGAGGCGTCTCTGAGAAGGGGTTTTTTATCTTCCCTCCTTTCCCTGCCTGTCTCTTTCAAATGTAAATCTTGACACTGCAAACACAAAGCTGACTCTGAAAAACAAAATAAAAAGAGACAGGGCCTGAAATGTTCCAGCTTGAAAGAGCAACAGACAAATAGCTATGATGATGCAGCTGTACAAACGGTGATTAAAAAGGCAACTTGAGAGAGAACAGCAATGTTCAAAACAATTATTAACACTGAAGGCCTAGAGACCATTGGATAAATCATAGCTCAAATGAAAGTCTCTTCCTGCAAATTCTAGCTGGATGTACTTGAATCTTCAGGAAATATTAAAATGCAAATCTCAGCAGGCTTTTCTAGCATCTGCATCTGTGTCTCAAAAACTGCGGGACCTATTCTGAGTAACATGGAATATATCAATGAAGTGATGCCATCTTTGGAACTTTTTATTGATCCCGTCACTGCCCCAGAAATTAGATTCATATTCCATCCCTTTCGAATTTGAATACATCACTGAGTTTTGTCTCTATTAACATTAGGTACGCAATAGTACTTTATGAACATGGATGATGTCATTTAAATAAAAATAGTATTATATATTATGAAACACAACTATCAAAGAGGAAACAGAACATAGCGTAGCTCATCTGCAGAAGTCGGCCGATTTACACTTGGTTATGCTAAACCGCCTCGTTCAAGCTGGCCCTTTGCAAACACAGGAAACTGTTTGAGGTCATCCAAGATCCTCCACGACAGCCACGCTCAGACGTATCCATTCCGACAAGGCACCTGCCTCCCTAACTGACCATGAAGAAACAACCATGCAGTAAGGGTAAGGGCGGGCACCACCATTAACATTTCAACAACACATCTACAAGGAATTTAACTATGGAATAAAAAGTGGGAAATAAGCTAAGAAAAAAGAGGCTGCACCAAGCACCCTGTGGTCATCTCAGAGTTTTTAAAGAATGAAATAAGAGCTATACACAAGGAACCAAAGCTTCTAATGAGGGCCCGTGGGACCTGACTTCAAGATGTACTGGAAAGCTACGTAATCAAAGCAGTTTGGTGTTCGTGAACGGAACAAACAGATGAACAGGACAGCATAGAGAGCCTGGACACAGACCCAGTGACAAACAGCAGTCAACTCTGACCCTTGAGAAGAAGTAAAGGCAGCAGAACGAGAAGGGGGGGGTGGGGTGTCTTCTCGACAAATGTGCCGGAACAACCGGACATCCACAGACCAAACAACTGTTAACAAGAACCTAAACACTGCCCTCACACCTTCCACAAACTTTAGTGCAAAGTGGATCACAGACCTACATAAAAATGCAAGGTTATATAACTTTCTAGACCAGGGGGTCCCCAACCCCTGGGCCAAGCACAGTACTGGTCTGCAGCCTGTTAGGAGCCGGGCCGCACGGCAGGCGGTGAGTGGCAGGTGAGCAGGTGAAGCTTCATCTGTATTTACAGCCGCTCCCCACGGCGCGCGGCACCGCCTGCACCACCCCCACGCCGTCCGTGGAAAGATCGTCTTCCATGAAACCGGTCCCTGGTGCCCAAAAGGCTGGGGACAGCTGTTCTAGACAATAACTTGGGAGAAAACCTAGGTGACCTTGGGCTTGGCAATGACGTTTTAGTGACAACACACTAAACACACCACCCATTAAAGAAAACCCAGGTAAGGTGGATTTTATCCACATTAAAAACAGACTCCTGGGACTCCCCTGATGGCACAGTGGTTAGGAATCTGCCTGCCAGTGCAGGGGACGCGGGTTCAAGCCCTGGTCCAGGAAGATCCCACATGCCGCGGAGCAACTAAGCCCGTGCGCCACAGCTGCCGAGCCTGCGCTCTAGAGCCCGCCAGCCACAACTACTGAGCCCGCGTGCCACAACTGCTGAGCCTGCACACCTAGATCCCGTGCTCCGCAACAAGGGGAGCCCCTGCAGTGAGAAGCCCGCGCACCGCAACAAAGACCCAACGCAGCCAAAAAGTAAAAATAAATAAATAATTTATTAAAAAAACCAAGAGAGACCCCATTCCTTTAAGAAACACGAGCAACTGCATTATTTAAAAGCTCCCTGGCTGTTGACATTCCCTGCGGACTCCACACAAACAAAATGACCCCGAAGCAAAGGGGGCTCTGCCAACCGTCTCCTGCTGCCGGGGTCACGGCCACTCGGCAGCCCATGTTCGGGGCCCTACAGCCAACTCAGAACATCCCCACCCGGGAAATCTGTGTCTTCATTCTTCTCCGATTCCGATTCTCTTTGAAAAGGCTCATATTCTGTCCCCTTGCTCTCTGAAGCCAGAGCTTTCCCCACCAGCACGAGCCCAGGGGCCCTGAGCTGGAGTCTCCATTGTTGCGGCCCCGTGTCCCCAACTCAGCCTCCTCCACTCCCCGGGTGCCCCGGGCAGCTGACCTGGGTGGACGCACAAGTGGGCGTCCGGGCCTTCCAGCTCAGCTGCCTACACCATCTGGAGGTGCTGGCAGAAATCAGAGGAAGGAAGAAGGGTGGGCTTGGCGTGTCTGTTCTCCACGTGTGTCCCTCTACGGAAGGCACAGCCTCTGCCAGACGGTCCTGTCCGCGGAGCTGCCTTCCCAGGTTCTGGAACCCTCACCTTGCTCCTCTGTGGCTGTCGATAGCTTAGAGGCTGTTACGCTCTCCTCAATGATTTCTTTTTCTTATTTTTAAATTGTGGTAAAATACACATAACAGAGTTTACCATCTTAACCTTTTATAAATGTACAGCTACTTCAGTGGCATTGAGCACATTCATGTAACTGTGCAACCACTGCTGCCATCCGTCTCCAGAATGCCTTTCATCTCACAAAATGGAAACTCAGTGCCCGTTAAACATAACTCCACAGCCCCTTCCCCAGCCCCCGGAACCCACTCTTCCCATTTCTGTCTCTATGAATGTGGCTGCTCCAGGGACCTCACGTGAGTGGAATCATACACTATGTGTCTTACGTCTGGCTTATTTCACTTAGCGTACTATCCACAAGATTTGTCCATGTTGTAAAGAACATGTGGCGAATATATATATATATATCTACATATATAATGGAATACTATGCAGCCCCCAAAAAGAATGAAATGATGCCATTTGCAGCAACATGGATGGACCTAGAGATGATCATACTAAGTGAGGTAAGTCAGACCGAGAAAGACAAATGCCATTTGATACCACCTTCCTGTGGAATCTAAAATACGACACAAATGAACTTATCTATAAAACAGAAACAGACTCACAGACACAGAGGACAGACTGTGATTGCCAAGGAGGGATGGAGTGGGAGGCTGGGGGGCTGGCAGATGCGAAGTGTTACATACAGGATGGATAGACAACAGGTCCTACTGTAGAGCCCAGGGAACTCTATTCAATATCCTGTGATAAACCATATGGAAAAGAACATAAAAAGAATGTGCATATATGTATAACTGAATCACTTTGCTGCACAGCAGAAGCACTGTAAATCAACTATACTTCAAATTTTTTAAAAAAAGGAAAAACAAAAGATTTATCCATGTTGTAGCAGGTGTCAGAATTTCTTTCCTTTTTAAAGTTGAATAGTATTCCATTGAATGTAGACACATTTTTTTTTTTAATCAATTCATCCCTCAATAGACACTTGGCTTGCTTCCACATTTTGGCTACTATAAAAAAAAAAAAAAAATCTTAGTGATTTCTGAAACCCAGCCTCTATCTTTGAGAGCAATTCCTGTATCAAACTTTCCTCAGTTACCAGCGAGCAAGCCGGTAACTCTTTTCTACTGGGACCCGGACTGACACAGAAGCAGTGGTAGCTAAGGCAGCCTGCCTAACGGTCCTGCCAAGGAAGAGAGAGCTTACAAAGTACAAATCGCAAGTCAGAGAGACATCAATGGGCTGGATGATGTATCCAGATCAACCAGATAAAACTTAATACAAATAAAAGTAAACCTCTTGCTTTATGTTAAAAAATTAATTACACACCAACTACTCAACAGCATTTCACTTTTTCAAAAAATTCTCGGAATTGCTCTAGAGCACTGGGTCTCAACCAGGGGCGATTCTGTCTCCCGGGGGATACGTGGCAACGTCTAGAGACATTTTTGGTTGCCACAGGTAGTAGGTACCACTGGCATCTAGTGGGTAGAGACTGAGGATGCTGCAACACCCAAAGCAAGGAATGATTTGCCCCCAGAGGTCTGTAGCACCAAGGTTGAGAATCGCTGTCCTACAGTACAAAATAAATTCTGAACTAAGAAGGAAGAAGCTTTCAACTTGACGTTGAGAACCAAATTTCTAATTTTCTAGATGCCTCAGCAAGGGGGCGCGCTCCGTCATAAAGCCGTGCTTGACAGCGCAAAAGACGCCAGGCCTCCCATCTGGGGCGTGGCGGGGAGGGGTTGTGCTGGAAAGAGGTCTTGGGGGGCAGCGGATGGAGATCTTCCACTCTGGGACATCCTACTGCTTTAGATTGGCCAGGTGCTATGAAGACCCCTTGGGTCTAAGGTCGATAGTGGTTTACAAACAGATTTTTTCCAACATACTGTTATAAACATTTTTAAACCTACGGCAAAGGTGAAAGAATTTTACAGTGAGCACTTATTTATCCATCACCTAGATTCTACCATTCAGATATTTTTAAGGAAGAATTTTTCTTACGTTTTTCACATTTTCCTGCTGAAAAAGTGAAACGTCAGTGACTAGACGGGCTTTTAAATGGCGCAATGGTGCATGTTCCTTCTAGGAAATAGAGAAGGACGATTATTCTTGACATGGAAGTTTTACTCAAATGAGATGACAAAATACACTCAATTCATGGATTTGTTTAAATGGCATATTGTTAATATTCGTGTATTAGCTCCTCATTCTTCTATAAATTCAGCAGAGTGAAGCTTATCAAATACAGTCAGCCCTATAAATAGAAGTCCAAAGTATAGCTCTTTGTTAAAATGGAAACTCACCATCAGGAAATTCTGATTCCGTGCTCACCACCCACTGACCTTCATTCATCATTGGTCAGTCAAGTTTTGATAATAATCAAAACTACAGTCACAACCAGTAGCATCATTTTCTTTGTTCTTTAGCATTTCCGTGACATTTTGTGTTTTCAAAGAGCAACACAATCAGCTTGTCTCCTAGTCATTCAAGAGAATAATCTAGCTAAACAGACATTTCTCCAAAGAAGACATACAAATGGCCAAAAAGCACATGAAAAGATGCTCAACATCACTAACCGTCAGAGAAATGCAAATCAAAACTACAGTGAGGTATCACCTCACACCGGTCAGAATGGCCATCACCAAAAAATCTACAAACAATAAATGCTGGAGAGGGTGTGGAGAAAAGGGAACCCTCTTGCAGTGCTGGTGGAAATGTACATTGATACAGCCACTGTGCAGAACAGTATGGAGGTTCCTTGAAAAACCAAAAATAGAGCTACCATACGACCCAGCAATCCCACTACTGGGAATATACCCTGAGAAAACCATAATTCAAAAATATACATGCACCCCAATATTCATTGCAGCACTGTTTACAATAGCCAGGACATGGAAGCAACCTAAATGTCCTCAACAGATGAATGGATAAAGAAGATGTGGCACATATATACAGTGGAATACTATTCAGCCATAAAAAAGAACAATATAATGCCATTTGCCGTAACATGGATGGACCTAGAGATTATCATACTAAGTCAGAAAGTGAAAGATAAATACCATATGATATCACACTTATATGTGTAATCTTTTAAAAAAAAGGGTACAAATGAACCTATTTATAAAACAGAAGAAGAGTCACAGATGAAGAAAACAAACTTATGGTTACCAGGGGATAAGCAGGGAGAGAGAGAAACTGGGAGATTATGACTGACATACACACACTACTATATACAAAAGAGACAACTAATAAGAGCCTGCCTGCTGTGTAGCACAGGGAACTCTACTCAGTGCTCTGTAATGACCTATATGGGAAAAGAATCTAAAAAAAAAAAGAAAAAGAAAGAATAATCTAGCTGCATTGCATGTTTTCTCTGGAATGTAGAACCACAATGACTTGTAATTCCAGATCCTAACAGATACTCAGAAAACATTTTTAGTTTTTTCCTCCAAAATGCAGCAATCTTAAGAAAATTTACTTTGCAATTAAAAGGTTTCCAAATGGAACCCTAGGCTATCAGGAGATGTTGTAGAGATTAATTAAATGTAGCCCATCCTACAGGACCATTTGGTTGGCTTTCACACGCATATATTTTAGGAGGCAATTCTCATATTGGGCTTCCCCCGCTCCTTCTTTTTAGACCCAAATCCCCATCTTCAGGAATATTGAACATGCAAGTGCAGTGTCAACAAAAAAATTAGTCATCAAATTAAGAAAGAAAGGGAAAACTTTATTCGAGTCAACTGGGAGAGGGTCTTTCAGAAGGCCTGGAGGACTCTTCCACCCATGAGAGGTCAAAGCACAGGTACACAAGTTTCTGAGACAAAGGGTCATATGTCAAATGACAGATTATTGACAGTTCATACATTCCAGACCTACAGGTATGTATGTAGTATCATCCTGGCCCCTTAGGAGATTAAAGAGGAAGATTACCTCCTAAGGAGTTGTGACCCTTTATGAGATTAAGAAGAAATGTTATCCCCTAAGGAGGTCTGGTTAATGCAGACGCACAGTACACACTAAAGGGGAGGGAGGGAGGCCCCAAATGGGCAAAGAAAACTTCTTTAATTTCATAAAATATGAATTTTATTTCATCAGCAGAGAGAAATTTGCATTTGCCAAACTTTTCCCTTCCACTTCCGCCCACTCTCCACCATCAGGACACGTGGTCCTTTACCTCATTGATTCTAAAAACGCTGACAAACAGTGAATAGCTCTAAACAGGAATGTCAGATTTGAGGAGGGTAGCGACTCAAGGTCAGGTTTAATTTACTGAACTTTCAAACAACAGTTCCAAGACCTGGTACCTAAGGGAGAATTGCCACAGGAAAGGACGACTGAAAACGTCTCTTAAAGAAGCAGAAGCACGTGTCACAATCATCAGAGCTCCTGGAAAGGACAGAACAATTTCCTTAGCTTCAGAATGCCGACTCCACAGATCAAATCAGAAGACTTCCAGAAACAAGTGTAGACTCCAGGTATCATTTTATGTCCACCAACTACTATAACTTTAAAACAATTCTATAAACATATGTGAAGGCTTATTGACAGGTTAATCGAATCCTCCAGCCGCCACCCCCCCCCCAAAAAAAAATATCTATCTTGAACGCACAAAAATAGTAACTAAAAGCAAATCATCCATTTTGCCTATGGTTATAAAAAGGAGAGGGGCCAGGATGGTGCAGCTCTGTCGGGTACATACTCCTTCGGGGACAGTGGAGAACTTTATCACCCCTCTGCGACTCTACTGCTTCTCAGACAAACTGTCAGTGTAACATGGACGGTGTGAGTGAAAATGAACAGGAAATACATCGGCCCAGCATTAGTAATTTGTGCACTTAAAGTAATCTGAGTTTGAGAACACTTCACTCCATCCTGCCTCTTTCATATTTATCACTAGACTTTTTAAAGATCCATCTACCCTACAGATGTTGCAGAAGCCATTTTATGCCATTTTTTCCAATGACAAATGGTTTCTCTATGTGCTCTGCATAGGTAGGCTTCAAGAGTGGGTGGATTTTAATATGTGTTAACTATTTAAACATGCACATTTGCATGTACATAACATAAAGGGAACTACCAGTGTTTTCCATACTGGACTGAACTGGAATTTGCATGGCTTCTTTGGAGCACATTGCTTCTGATTCCTATTTTAACACTGGCTGACAATGTATGCTATTTTCCTTTTTAAGTTATTTTTGAGACAAAGTCAACACAAATGACATTTAACTGGGACGTTTGTACATTGACATTTTAAATTTTATGTTAGATAAGAGAAAATGTTATGTGGAAATTAACTAAAGGAATTCTGTAGTTCAGTGAAGCCAAGAACTGTCAGTATCAAATTGAACCTTGTTACATGAGTGATATTTCCCATTTCAACCCTGAGTCTCTTGATCTTACTCCATCAGTTATGTGGTCGTAGACAATGATCAAGACTCGGCCGACAGCACAAAATAGCAAGTAATGACCTGCAGTACCTTCGTTTTACGGAAAACAGGTATGTGTCCGCTTAAACAATGTAGGTTATAAATACTTGCTAAATATTAAGATCCCACCTTGCAATATCAAAGCGATTTGACCATGTCAATTTCAGTTCCCAAAGGAGGCATCTGCAAGCTGTCATTTCATGGAATTCACCACCGAGAAGTGACCCCAGTCACTCAAGTCCTTGGATCTTTCTTCTGGGCAGCCTGGGACCAGTGTGAGCCATCCTGTGGACGTAAGTCTGTTAGCAAAGCGGCACGAGCGGGCGAAGATGTCATGTCTGGATTGCTGGCGTAAGCCTTGCTGGTTAGAACAGGTCCACACCAACTGCTGACCCTAGAAACCCAATGTTGAAATGCCAAGCCATGCAGATTCCATCAGGTGAAAAGTTCTAAGGAAAACGCATTACATTTATGGCATTTAGTCTCTTGCCCTGATTTGTGACATGGAGCTTCTATTGCTCCGGCCACTGCAGTTGTTCATCCATTCTTTTTCTTTTTTAAAAAAATATTTAGGGCTTCCCTGGTGGCGCAGTGGTTGGGAGTCCGCCCGCCGATGCAGGGGACACGGGTTCGTGCCCCGGTCCGGGAAGATCCCACATGCCGCGGAGCGGCTGGGCCCGTGAGCCATGGCCGCTGGGCCTGCGCGTCCGGAGCCTGTGCTCCGCAACGGGAGAGGCCACAACAGTGAGAGGCCTGCGTAACGCAAAAAGAAAAAAAAAAATCATAATGCAATTTGCAATTGCAGTTTAAAAAATCAGTTGGAGAGGAAAGAAGGCTAAAAGAAAATAAACTAAATTTTATCACTGGCTATTTCTAAGTGATGAAACCATGAATGATCATTATTTTATTCTTTATTTATTTTAATTTATAGATTCTAAAAACAGGACAAATTACCTTTAAAAAGAAAAAAGAAAGCATCTAAAAATACTGTTCATCTTCTACGTTTTATTTCCAGATGAGTGAATTCTAAAGTATGTTAAGGGATCACTTAGCAAAACTAGTAGAATACTTTGCTTAAAAAGTAGACTCATGGGCTTCCCTGGTGGCGCAGTGGTTGAGAATCCGCCTGCCAATGCAGGAGACACGGGTTCGTGCCCTGGTCCGGGAAGATCCCACATGCCGCGGAGCAACTAAGCCCGTGAGCCATGGCCGCTGAGCCTGTGCGTCCGGAGCCTGTGCTCCGCAACGGGAGAGGCCACAACAGTGAGAGGCCCGCATACCGAAAAAAAAAAAAAAAAAAAAAAAAGTAGACTCATAACAATTATTTATTGACTTTTTAAGGATTACGACCCACCCATGGTTACCTACTGAAGGAGAGAGAAAATAAGGTAGAAGTGACAGATGGCAGATAGATTTCTTTGGATTTTTAAAAAATAGATTTGACTTTGGAATGATGGAATTATTTATATCATTTGCTAAACAAATTTAAATCTATTTTCAAAAGCCATCCCTAAAAATCAAAAGCAAACAAAACAAACCTGTGTATCTATTTGGCAGCAAAATGCCTCGGAGAGAAATCACGCTAAGCGTTAAAACACCAACATTTAACCATATGTCCACAGTAGGATGGTCCTGAAGGACAAAAAGCAAAAGCCTAAAAACTTCTAAAACCATTTTCAAGATGGCGGCAGTGGCAGTGCTGTTCTGTGTTTTGGAAGATAAATCAAGGAAGTATTTTGGTCGGGAGCTGAGATTTTCAGCGCAGTTGAAGGGAGACAAGATTAATGAGGGAGGGAAAAGCCCTGTAGTGCACAGTTTGGAAACATGAGCGTAAACTGATGACTTATCTTTTAAAAATAATACCTATTTCCTAGTTCTCTACACTGAGAAGGCCTATAAACAAAGACTAACACAGTAGTACGACATCTCAGATTGCAACCTTCAAATAAAGTAGGGGTCCTTGAGAAATGGCCGATTCCAACGTATAAGATAAATCTGGAACACCTTGTCCCACCAGAAAGCAAGGAAGCTGTCAAGACCACCAGGGTCTTGCCAAAAGGACTCAGGAACTAAGTTGAATAGGCTCCCACTGGCTGCAAATAGAATGATTTGAACATCGACAAAGATATCAATGGCAATGGATCGAAACACATTAAATATCTAGAGGTTTACAATACTTTTAAAAAAGGAAAGACCTTCAACCCATCAATCAACCTTGGATATATGTTAGGGAGCCAACTCATTATTTTAAAAACTGGGTTTTAAAAAGGGAGGGGCTTCCCTGGTGGCGCAGTGGTTGAGAGTCCGCCTGCCGATGCAGGGGACGCGGGTTCGTGCCCCGGTCCGGGAGGATCCCACGTGCCGCGGAGCAACTGGGCCCGTGAGCCGTGGCCGCTGAGCCTGCGCGTCCGGAGCCTGTGCTCCGCAACGGGAGAGGCCACAACGGTGAGAGGCCCGCGTACCGCAAATAAATAAATAAATAAAAGGGAGAAGAGGGATTCAAGCAATAATCAGCTCTTTCCTATAAAATGCCTACATCAGAATAACCCAATAGTTAACGAGGGAAAGTTTCTTTCTTGAATTATCCCAGCTTTAAATAAACTAAGTATGATAGAATTAGAATATCACATTTTGTAGTATAATGAATTAATGAATTAATAAGTCTAAACATAGCTCATCAATGAATGATAAACATCACCAATAAAAGAGACCAGAGAGCATGTGCTTCCTGATGGAAAGAAGACGTCTAGAAGGAAGGACGAAAGGACGGAAGGATGGAAGGACGGAAAGACAAAATCAAGGTTGAATCTGATCAAACATGTAGATCTATCTACCAAATTATAGGAGCTGTAGAGAACACAGTAATGGGTTAAAAATTCCATGAGGTTGAAATAAATGAAATCCAGACTGTGGCAAACCCTACAAGCTACTCAGTTCCTTCAGCAGAATAATTAATGTAGGGGAAACTAAAAGACACCCAAGCAATCAAAATGCCGACCTCATTTGGATCCCAATTTAAACAAAATTTAAATATCCAACTAGGGATATGTGAAAACAGACTGACTATATGATGATATTAAAAAAGTATTGCTAACCTTTTGCGAGATAGTGGTCTTACGGTTAGGAAGCTGAGGTACTTCGGTATATGATTGAAAAACCCAAAACTCAAGTTTCATAAATTCTCACTACGATCCCACATGTTCTTGCCTGAGGTCACACAGATTGTAATTTGTGAAGCTCAGGTTGAAACACTGAATTGAGGCACAAATAGGCGTGCGTCACTACAAACAGACGAAGATCACCCTGCATTTGCAAACCTATATATAAAAAACGTGGGCTTCCCCGGTGGCGCAGTGGTTGAGAATCCGCCTGCCGATGCAGGGGACACGGCTTCGTGCCCCGGTCCGGGAAGATCCCACATGCCGCGGAGCGACTGAGCCCGTGAGCCATGGCCGCTGAGCCTGCGCGTCCGGAGCCTGTGCTCCGCAATGGGAGAGGCCACAACAGTGAGAGGCCCGCATACTGCAAAAAAAAAAAAACAAAAAAAAAAACGTGGTTTCTTGATGTTCTTCAGTAGTCAAAACCCATAATCTTCAGTCCCCATTGCCATGAAATGATTCCCTAAGTGTCACTAATTTGCTTTGATATCTGGGCATGAAAGCTGGAGTGAATGTAAATGTTCATCTTTTCTTCCGGTACTTTCATCTTGGGCATCGGGCCTATTAGCCCACTTCACTGAGCAACTGTGAACCGAGGTGTCGCGCAGAATGAAACGGCAGAGAATTTTAAGTGTTTTTCTCAGCGTTCCCAGTTAGCCTGAATTGACCAGAAATGCCTTTAGGTACGTGGGAATAAATCAATTCAATATTGCATCATAAGAGATGCTTTAAGGCCATCCATTGTACCTGAAATCCGACAGCCCGAGAACCAAGCTGGACCAGCATGAGGTCCTCGGGTCCCTCAGTGACCTCGACTCAGAGGACACACCGGGTACCTCATGCCCAAAACTGACCCATGACTTTAACACAAGACAGCTTCTCCCCAACATGACTTAAATCAATAATGGTCCCTTTCTGATCATGAACTGTTTTAAATCGTTGACTCGTAGTTTCAAAGTCTATAGAAAATTGTCTTATTCCGTAGGAAAAACAATTAGAAATAATTGTGTAATCTCTGCCAACACCTAAATATATGACACACGGCTAGATTTTCTTGAGTTGCTTCTTAAATTATCAGAACATTTGTAAAACTGGAGTAACTGTAGTGTCTTTTCCCTAGAACTTGGATGATTAAATGCAATGAGTTATGACACCAACAATAACAGTACTAACAGCTGAAACTGTACGGAATTATTCTCTTCCAAACACATTGCTAGGGGCTTTACATGTTTTATCTCATCAAATCCTCATAACACTCTTACCCTTTGAGGAAGGTTATTTGAGGTCCTATCATACTGGTTTCACAAACGAGGAAAGTGGCTTAGAAATTTAGTTTAGTTTTAGTTTATGAAATGGCAGGACCAGTACTAGAAAATGTTGCAGGGTGCTACGGAAAAAAGCAAACCTCTTGCATAGTTCTCCTGAAAACGGTCCACCAAATGAACTTCAAAAAAGAAAACACGTGTGTGTGTGAGAGACAGAGAGAGAGAGACACAGAGAGAGAGAGACACAGAGAGATTGATATGGGCCGTGCTGCAATGACCTCATCACCCAGCACTGACCAGCCTGGGATACATAAAAGAACCCAGACTACGTAGTAATAAAAGAAATCCGCACCAAAGTGGAAGAGAGATCACTATCTGCTGAGGCCTCACTAGGTCTTCACTGGAAAGACTTAGACGTGGGCATCAGAGCCTCATCCCTGTCATTCATTGGTTGGATGTTACGGCTCTTGGACGGGGAGACACTGGATTCAGCTTCTCCTCTCCAGCAGCCTCAGCTGAACATCCCTGCTCTGCTCCTGAAGCGTTTCCCTTTGTGTGACGGGTGGACACGTGGAACAAACACGACCCCCTAAAACCGCCTTCCAATCCCCTGCAAATGCAAAGGGGCTCGTGAAAGGAAGCCCCCCATAACCCATAAAAGTCATACAAATGACTTTTCCTCTAAACTAATAGTTTCTAGAGCCAGTAGCTGTGGAGGAGGTGAGTCCATACTCTTCACATTGTTCAGGAGAAAATTCTTCGTCTAACGTAATTCTCTTTCTTTCTGGCACTTACCCTCATTCTAGAAAGTGGTGCCCTGGGTAATTGTTCTTGGTTGCAAAGAGTTATCTGTCAGATTTATGTCTTTCTTCTCCCCAAATCATAAGATGATAGTGACCTAAAATTATCTTTGCTTCTTAGAATAGCCTTTACTTTTTTCTCTGAAAACAGATATACTAAAAAACAGCTAATACTGGGTTTGGCACAGACTTCCATGAGAATAGAAATCTCTCTGTCAATTCGCTAAATATTTTCAGCATAAATTCGCAATTCTTTTAAGGGAAAATTCAAATTCCTTTTTTACCTTTGGATATAGATTTTTATTTTATTTTATTTTACTTCAATATTGGGATAGTTATCCTGAAGAACAGTAACAACAACTACAAAAAACCCCAGTGCCTCTGAGCTTAAGAATTAAGGGTTCTTTTTCGAAAGATGAATGGATAAAGAAGATGTGGCACATACATACAATGGAATATTACTCTGCCATAAAAAGGAACGAAATTGGGTCATTTGGAGAGACTTGGATGGATCTAGAGACTGTCATACACAGTGAAGTAAGAGAAAGACAAAAACAAATATCATATATTAACACATATGCGTGGAACCTAGGAAAATGGTACAGACGAACCGGTTTGCAAAGCAGAAATAGAGACACAGACGTAGAGAACAGACGTATGGACACTAAGGTGGGAAAGTGGTGGTGGGAGGAATTGGGTGATTGGGATTGACATGTATACACTGATATGTATAAAATGGATAACTGATAAGAACCTGCTGTATAAAAAATAAATAAAATAAAATTCAAAGAAAAAAGAATTAAGGGTTCTTGTTGCATTTTAAGCAATGAGGAAATATGATTCCAAAATTAGCTAAAATTGAAAACATAATTATTATTTTTAAGTATCATCTCACTGGTCAATGATCGCTTCTGAAAAGAAACCTGCTTTTAAAAACACAACATCGCCACCTAGTGCTCTGGATAGAGTTATGGAAAGATTAGGAAGATGGAGGAGTGGAGGAAATTCCACCTTAAATCCTATCTTCACTGGGCAGACTCTAATAAACACATGTATACATAAATAAATAGGAGGAAATCTGCAACAAGGCAACGTCCCTTACATTATAAAGTTGTGGGTAGGATTGAATAAGCCAATAAATCTTTCCATACTATGAATGGCATTTTTGCAGATAGGTTTGCAAATTTCAAAATGTACTCATGGCCTCACAATTATACTTCCCGCCCACGTTCCCTCCAAAAACAGTCCATGCTGCCTATGTCCACAGAGCAGAATATAAAACAGTAATATTTTGGAGTTAGAAGAAGCCTTGGAGAACAGCTCACTGAGCTCCAGCAAGGTAAGTAGCAGCCAAACCCACACATCCAGCGATGGCGGGATCGGGCCACTGACCCCGTCTCAGAATGTAACAGGGAAAGCGCTAAATGGGACTCCAGGTTGGGTCTGTTTCTTTGACTTTAACCTTTGCTTTCTGTTGCTTTTGTTATTATAATCATACATAATGGCCTGCCTCAGGGAACCCTGCCCTCCTGGGAAAGGCTGCAGAAAAGAAGACATTAACACATCCCCTCCCCGAGGCTGGTCATTCCAGGAGGTGTTTTGCAAGACTGGTGGCCCTTTTACTTGACTTCCTCACCGCCTCGCCCTCTCCGATTCTATAAAAGAAACTGGCATCCAGAGCCCGGTAAGATGGTTTATCGGAGAAACTAGTCTGCGATCTTCTCTTCTCGTTCTGCCGACTTTCCGAATAAAGTCGTCTTCCTTGCCTCGGCACCTCGTCTCCGGTTCATGGGCCTGCCGTGCAGCGAGCAGAGCTGACTCAGTTAAGTGTCCACATCCACTTGGCTTTCACGTGTCCCCTACGTCCTTTTTTTGGCCTTTTTTGTCAGTTACCGAGTCAAAACAGATGAAATTCGAGTCAAGTCTTTATTTTGTTAACTGTACTGTGCTAATGTTGATATCTTAGTTTTGTAATGGTTCTACAGGTAGGTAAGATGTTCACATTAGGGAAGTTGGGTGAGGGATACATAGAAACCCTCTGTATTATTTAGGCTTTTCTGCAAGCTTAAAATTAGCCCCAAATGTAAAGATTTCTTTAAAAGTGAGTCCAAGCACTGTTGAGCGGATAGCTGGAATGAATGACCCTGTGTCCATTCCAGGATCATTCTTGCCTTGTTCATTTTAAAACCCAGCTTGAAAACTTGTCTTTAAATCATGTCGTCCTAAAGAAAACAAGCTTCCCGGACGCGCGGTCAGGGTCCTGAATTAGGAGATGTTCTTGCAATTTCCGCTCCCACACCACTGCCGTCCACCACTCGTTCCATTACCACGTGCTCTGATATCCTTCCCTTCTATGAACTGTGTTCTCTGCTCCCTGTTTCATTGGTCTCCTAATTTTACAATAGGTTGAGGGGCTAAATCCCATTTTATGGCTTGCCTAGCAGAGTACTAATGTTTTCTTTTCTGCCGCCTAATTCCAAACAACCACAAAACAGCACTTCCCTCCCCATAAGCTGATACCACGGCAGAGGTAATTCTTTGCTTTAATGTCAGGAGGGAGCAGCTAAGGGGTGTGAGTTTCCACGATTCAGACACTCCCTCTACAGGATGGAGAACATTCCATACCAGCAGCGTTTACCCTAGGGAGTTCTCCGCAGGGAAATCACCTTTGCCTAACCTTTTTTTTTTTTTTTTTTTTGTAGTTTTTAGTTGTTTTTATTCTAGGAGTATGGAATTACCCCGTTATGAAACATGATGGCATTAGCACCCTTCAAATTCTTTTCGTTTTCTCTTCCCAAACTTGCAAATTTTGGTTATTTTATGTTGTCAAGATTTAGAAGTTTGCCTAACACTTCTGAAGGAATTCCATGGCACAGCTGGGGGAGGGAAACGAGGAATCACAGGGAAGAGGGGAGCGGGTATAAGATTTAAGGAAACATATCCGCACAACAGGCTTGCACACAGATTGAATTTTCCAAAGAATTTCCCTCTCATTATCTCATTTGATACAAAAAAAAAAAAACTTTGCAATATGTCAAACTTCTTATTCCTGTTGTTCAGAGAAGACGACAGACCTTGAGAAAATCTAGGGAGCATTTAAGAGAGCTGCTCAGAACAGAAAGCCGATGAATACGGAGCCAGGACCAACATCTGTTTTGACAGAGTCTGGAATTTTCCTATCATTCACTCCTGTTGTTTTGCTTCTTCCAGAAGCCATCCGCCTCTGCCCGCCGTGCGCTCCAGGTGCCACGACGACGCTGGCCCTCTTCCCAGTGGAAGTCACCTCTGACTGCCCGACTCTCTCTGCAGGCTCCGTGGTGACATCCTCTGGGGCCAAAGGGAGTGGCTGGCCACACGCTCAGAGACGCTGCACAGAGAGGAGCAGAGTCGAATGAACCCAGACCTGGATCCCGGCGAAGGGGATGCCAACCGGCTTTCCAATGGGTGTGGACGAAGGTGGCAAATCACACGAAGATGCTTTGCCAAAAACCACATCGTTTTTATCAGTCAAATGCATGCAGCCCCGCAGAATGAAGAGCCCCACAACCTGCACCAACCCCACCCTTGGACTGTGCATCTGCGTGGGCAAAGAGGTGTCCTTCGGATGGAGGTGTAAGGCCATGAAATGTCATGAGACCCGCTGAAGACACAGCACCACTCCAGCTGCCAGGGAAACAGCAGCACAAGTAAGACGTTGCCCGTGGATCTGATTTGAGAAAAGAGGGCAGACCTCCTGGGGTCAGAAGGGCGAGAGCCCTGGGTTTCAAGAGCTTAACTTGTATAACCACAAGCCAGGGGACTGTCCTGGGTTCACCTCTGTCTCCTCCGAGGCTCCTTCTTCCCCGGAGACGGGTGCAAGGCTTAAAAGAGACAACTTACGGGGCTTCCCTGGTGGCGCAGTGGTTGAGAGTCCGCCTGCCGATGCAGGGGACACGGGTTCGTGCCCCGGTCCGGGAGGATCCCACGTGCCGCGGAGCGGCTGGGCCCATGAGCCATGGCCGCTGAGCCTGTGCGTCCGGAGCCTGTGCTCCGCAACGGGAGAGGCCACAACAGTGAGAGGCCCGCATATCACAAAAAAAAAAAAAAAAGAGAGACAACTTACAGAAACAGAAAACAAACAAAAACACTGTTTGCGCTTAAACCATTAGCATATGCTTATCCTTACTCTAGGGTCTGTTTCCCCAGATTACGTATCCGTCATGTGTGTGTAGAAACCAACGCCAAGGCGCGGGTGCGGGGATGGACTCGGAGACACCCAAAGAGAAGAGCTGCCCTTTTTCCTGCTACTGCACACTGTCAAATGCGTTTCTCGACGGCTGCTGCGGGGCTCACCGTAAACTTCTTTCACCGAGAAAGCATGAGTGAAAACAGGCGAGAAGGAAGCAGAAACGTGTGCTTTTTATGGGACTTTGAAAGTGCTGTGCGCTTAGTTTCCGCGTAATTATCTCTGTGCCATCTCCTCCCTGCAGGTTGGGCGTCTCGATGTTTCACCATGAAGATGCTGGTTGTTCCACTGTGAATACTAATGACATCTGATTGAATGTTTGTTTACTTGCAACATAATCATATAACGATTTTGACTTGAGAATGCGTATACAAATAGTTTCATACATCGCAGGGAAAGGAACACAAAGGGTGTTTAAAAGTTATTATTATTATTATTTTTGTGTGTGTGATATGCGGGCCTCTCACTGCTGTGGCCTCTCCCGTTGCGAAGCACAGGCTCCGGACGCGCAGGCTCAGCGGCCACGGCTCACGGGCCCAGCCACTCCGCGGGATGTGGGATCTTCCCGGACCGGGGCGCGAACCCGCGTCCCCTGCGTCGGCAGGCGGACTCTCAACCACTGTGCCACCAGGGAAGCCCTAAAAGTTATTATTTTTTTAATGATTTCTAAACAAAAGCAAAGTGAGAAGTGTTCTTTCTCCGTGCTGTGTGGATATGCAAGCTCGCCTATTTGGGGACAAGCGGGATGCTAAGGAAAATCAAACTTGAAGTCAGAAAATATAGGAAACTGCCCATAAGATTAGCAAATGTTTTTAGGTAATACTCAGTGATAAGGAGGGAAATGAAAGAAGTAGGTTTGCCTCTTGGTGGCAGAGCTGAAAACTGGCACAACCTTGTAGGAGAGTGAGATGGCGGGATATCCCGGTACCCTTAACACGGCCCTTGCTCTGCACCGAGTCGTTTCATTTCAGGAAATATTCTAGAGGAATAACCCTAAATACAGGGAAAGGCTCTAGACACAGAAGGGCTTATCACGGCCTTCTTTCTCATAGGAGAATATTCGAAATGGCTAAGCAGGGCTTCCCTGGTGGCACAGTGGTTGAGAATCCGCCTGCCAATGCAGGGGACACGGGTTTGAGCCCTGCTCTGGGAAGATCCCACATGCTGCGGAGCAACTAAGCCCGTGTGCCACAACTACCGAGCCTGCACCCTAGAGCCCACCAGCCACAACTACTGAGCCCACGTGCCACAACTACTGAAGCCCGTGCGCCTAGAGCCCGTGCTCCACAACAAGAGAAGCCAACGCAGCGAGAAGCCCGTGCATCGCAACCAAGAGTAGCCCCCGCTCGCCACAACTAGAGAAAGCCTGCGTGCAGCAATGAGGACCCAACGCAGCCAAAAATAAATAAATAAATTTATTTTGTTTAAACAAAGAAACGACTAAGCATATATGGGAGACAGACATCATCAAAATGGCAGAGTAGGCATTTTCTAACATCTTCTCCCCAAAGAACACCAGTTGTAACAATTACCCACTGATGACAGGACCTTCGTGGGAGTCAGGCAGAGAAGTTCCAGTGCACCCTCGGTGCAGAAATTGGGTACAGTGGGCTCACTGAGTAAGAGGAACAGTTTTACTTTACCCAATCACCCCTTCCCCAAGGTGGCACACTCTTTCCCAAGGGAGAAGGGGCGCATATGAGTGAGTGCCTGGGCTCCACACGTGTGCACAGCACCACCAGAGGGGCCCGTCTCTTTCTTGCGTGTGCCCTGCAGACACCAAGGTGTGCTACGTGATCAAGGGTGAAGAGGGGCTGGGAGAACAGCACCCAGAGCTCCCAGAGAGCGTCAGGAGGGGGCAGACCTTACTCTCTGCCTGGCCGACTCCAACAGGAAGCCTTCCCATGAGCCGGTGGGGGGGATACTTTGCCTGCAGATCCCCCCAGCTGGTCCACAAGCGCCCTCCGCACTCCATGTGCCTTACCCACACAAAGCCACACCCCGAGGCTGGCTCCCTGATCATGTCCCCGAGGGCAGCAAAAGCGAGCCTCTACAGACAGCTAGTGAGCAACACAGAAAGCCAGCCAGACTCTGCAGGACTGGGAGAAAACACACAAACTCGAACATTTAACACCACCAGAGAGAAGGCAGCCAGTTCGGTTTTGTAGGATCTAAAGCATACAGCCACAAGGACTCCCTCTGCGAGGGAACAAGAAGTGCAGAGCAGAGGCATCTACAGAAAAGGCCTGAGAAAGTCTCAGAGTCCCTAACGGAACTGACGAAGAAATATTTCTCCTCTGAAGCCACTCAGTGAAGACTGGAGGAGGGGACTCCTTCCAACGCAAAGACAGCAATGCAAGACTTCAGGGGATGCGAAAAATAACAAGGAAACAGGACACCACCAAAGAAACACAGTAGTCTTCCAGAAACCATCCCTAAAGGAATGGAGATCTGTGCTCTGGCAGATAAATAATTCAAAACGGTTGTTTTAAGGAAACTCAGTACGCTACAAGAAAACACAAAAAGACAGTTCAATAAAATCCGGGAATCAGTACCCAAACAAAATGCGAAACTTAACAGAAAGACAGAAATCATAAAAAAGAAGTAAGTAAACAGAAATTCTGGAGCTGGAGAATACAGTGAATTTTAAAAATGCAATAGGGAGCAATAGCAGACTTGATCAAGCAGAAGAAAGAACCTGAGAAATGAAAGACAGGTCATTGGAAATTATCCAGCCAGAAGACAACAAAGAAAAGTAAAAGAAGGGGGCTTCCCCGGTGGCACAGTGGTTGAGAGTCCGCCTGCCGATGCAGGGGACGCGGGTTCGTGCCCCGGTCTGGGAAGATCCCACGTGCCGCGGAGCGGCTGGGCCCGTGAGCCACGGCCGCTGGGCCTGTGCATCCGGGGCCTGTGCTCCGCAACGGGAGAGGCCACAACAGTGAGAGGCCCACGTACCGCAAAAAAACCACAAAAAACCCTACAACTAACATCAAAGTTATTGTTAATAAAATAATGCTTTCCTCTAAGATTGGGAACAATGTAAGGATGTTTGCCGTCACACTTTTATTAATCATTGTATTAGAAATCCTAACTAGTGTGATAAGACAGAGAGAGAGGGAAAGAGAAAGGAAGGAGGGAGGGAGGGAAGGAGGGAGGGAGAAGGCACACAGATTGGAAAGGAAAACTCTTTATTTGCAGATGGCATAATTGTTTTTGTAAAACAGTCCAAAGAATCTGCAAAAAAGCTACCAGATCTAATAAGTAAGTTTAAGAAGATCATAGAATACAAAAAAAACAATTATTTTCTATGTATGTACTAACAATAAACAGCTGGAAATTGAAACTTAAAAGACAATAAAACATACAATAACAAAAAGTATGAAATAGGAATAAGTTTAACAAAATATGTGTAAGGCATTTACACTGAAAAACACAAAACATGGATGAAAAGAAATTAAAGAAGATGTAAATCAATGGAGAGAGATGCTGTGTTCATGGTCCAGGAGGCTCAAAATTGTCAAGATGTTGTTTTTCCCCAGATTGATATATAACTTTAATGTAATTCCAATTTATCCCAACAAGCTAGTACACAAAAATGGACAAACTGCTTATAAAATGTTTGCGGAAATACAAAAAAATTAGGATGTCCAACGCAATTTTGAAAAAGAAAAATAAATGTAAGATGTCTGATGTTGAAAAGTCAATATATCACACCCTGCGGAAGCAAAAATTCAATAGGATCCAACAATACATGTACTTATGTACGTACAGGCATGCGTGCATACATACATACATACATGGCATACCTGCATGCTTACATACCTTACATGCACGTGTACATACACATAACACTCATATGCACACTTTTATTACATGCATATGAGCATCACATACATGCATGTGTTCACACACATGTGCACTTATACACGTCACATTCACCTTTATTACATTACATACACACATTGCATGTATATGTACATCACATACATGAACACACACATACACATTCCATTACATGCATATGCACATAATGTACACACATGCATGCATACATGCATATACTCAGAAGCCTGAACTTAGACCCATTCCACCAAGGCCCCCCTCTCAGTTACCAACAACTCCCTTAAAGGCAGTGGCTCATGTGCTATATTAAATGACATTCTCTAGTGTATTTAATTTTAACTCAAAGACTAAAAGGTAAATTAAAAATCCAAATCAATAAATATGTAATGGTGAAATGACAAGTAAATGCTCTTGTTTTATGTTAGAACATCATGTCCTTCCATTTTCATCCTCAATTTAAACCCCATCTGCTCCTAAGCCTGGCCAAATTGTATGACAAGTCAGGAAATACAGTAAGTATGTTGGAACCTAAAAAGCCTCCAGCCATTTCTGTGGACAAACTGCCAGCTTTTTTTTTTTTTTTTTTTTTTTTTAATGCATAGATCTTTTTTTTTGGCTGTGTTGGGTCTTTGTTGCTGTGCATGGGCTTTTCTCTAGTTGCGGCGAGCGGGGGCTACTCTTCGTTGCCGTGCATGGGCTTCTCATTGTTGCAGCTTCTCTTGTGGCAGAGCACAGGCTCTAGGAGCACGGGCTTCAGTAGTTGTGGCACATGGGTTTCAGTAGTTGTGGCATGTGGGTTTCAGTAGTTGTGGCACACAGGCTCAGTAGTTGTGGCTCACGGGCTCTAGAGCACAGGCTCGGTAGTAGTGGCGCATGGGCTTAGTTGCTCCACTGCATGTGGGATCTTCCCAGACCAGGGGTCAAACCGGTGTCCCCTGCATTGGCAGGCGGATTCTTAACCACTGCACCACCAGGGAAGTCCCAGACTGCCAGCTTATTAACTAAGCTCTCATTTTATTTCTTGAAGTTTAATTTACTAGACTTAAAAACCTTTAGTTACAGAAAAGAGGAAACTTCAGAGATCCTTGCAGCTTTAAAGCATGCATGTGATGTTCTAAGAGGTATCTTTGAAGAGAAAATTGGATTGTAAAATAGAAGCATGCAACCCCATACAATGACTATTCTCTACCCCCAGCTCAAAGCTCGGCTTAACACAACACAGCAGGAGGGTGACGGATCTGAAAAACCCACTTCACAAAAAGATAAATCATTCTTCTCCTGAGACAGATATATTAACGGTTTTGCTTTTAGCAAGGGTGGGAAGCAGTGGGCAGGAAATTTGGGAATAAGCATGTTTATGGCAATTACTACAGAAATCTGATCGCTTACCATCAGGAGCTTTGTTTTCTAAAAGATTCTGTTTTATGGCCATAACCTTGTGTCAGGCTCTGTGACTGAATAAGATCTCTCCTTATTTCAAGGTGTTAACAAATGCAATCACAGTGATTTCAATAGATCATTTACTTCCCAAATTTTACATAAGAGTGTTACTGTCCAGGAAAGAGGCTTTTACCCAGGTCACAATCACACCTCTTTTCTAAGAACCAGTAATTTATACTGAGACAGGCTGGGACCTGGGACCCTTTGCTGCAGTGCTTGCACCTGGACAAACAGATACAAAGAAACTATAAGGAACTAAAAATAACTGCGTGAACGTGCAGTTGGGGCAAATTATGAATAAGATACAAAAAGACCAAAATCCAACTGCCACTTCTGAGGAGTTGGTAACAAAAGCGGGGTCCGGTGCACGCCCCCTGCACACAGCTCCACCAAGGGGGTGGGTAGAATACCCAAGCCCCCCCTTCGGCCCGACCCCTGGACCCACCCCACCCTCTCCCAATTTTAGGGACCAGCTTGCCCCCCCCCGGGAGCGAGCAAGGCCACCTGTTACTGGTTTTCGCCCCCTCCTGCTGCTGCACGAGTCCCCGGAAAGCCTTGTCTGAATTCTTCATCTGCCCTCTTACCGATTTCTATTGATTAAAGAATCCATGGGCTTCCCTGGCGGCGCAGTGGTTGAGAGTCCGCCTGCCGATACAGGAGACACGGGTTCGTGCCCCGGTCCGGGAAGATCCCACGTGCCGCGGAGCGGCTGGGCCCGTGGGCCGTGGCCGCTGAGCCTGCGCGTCCGGAGCCTGTGCTCCGCAACGGGAGAGGCCGCGACAGTGAGAGGCTCGCGTACTGCAAAAAAAAAAAAAACTGGGCAAAGAATCCAAGAACCCAGGTCAGTAACAATACTTGTCACGAAACGCTAAGAATAACTTTCTCCCCGAGCAGAGATAAAATTGCTACAATTGAGTCCTTACTTTTAAAAGTCACTTCTACCGCTTTGTAGGCTAACTGGTACAGTGCCTTGTCACCATGAAACATTCAGTAAATGCTTATTTGTGATGATCGTTGCAGAATTTATTAGGATGTTCACAAACACTTGCTTCTTTCTTCTGGACATATGGTAGGACTGCCCCTCTGGCCCCCCGAACCAGCAGCTGCCTTACTTATTTTGGTCAAAATGTAAGCAGGATTAACACTTGTTACTTTCACAAGGAAACAAGGACCAGTATTCTCTTTCCTTCTACCTTGGTGTCCAGGAGCTGCTTCTCCAAACCTGGGACCCCGAGTGTGGATAATAACACGCAGAGGAGAGTCCAACTGACCGGTGAGGGAAGGAGGCATTGCAAATGGGTAACAGACTTTTGTGGGTATAACCTGTGTTAACTAGGCAGCAGTAGGAAAGGGATGGGCTTAAACCAAAGTGTGCTCTGTTTTACAGAAACTAACCATTAAGTTGCAGAAAGTTCCAAACACCAGATGTTCCCAAAAGGTTACAGTGCATTGCTGTCAACAAGAAACCACGGTGTGAACAAACAACCAAGCTCCTGCGAACTCGCGGTTTGAGGCAACCGAACTCGCGGGTTTGGGGAGTAGCCTTTGCCTCATTATAATGATCATGGCTGCCCCTTCATGAATATGCATGACCCCCAGATACAAAAGCAAGACCCAGCTCTATGCTGCCCACAGGAGTCTCAGTTCAGATCTAGACACATACAGACTGAAAATGAGAGAATGGAAAAGGTCATTCGTTGCAAATGGAAACATAAAGAAAACTGGAGTAGCAATATTCGTATCGGACAAAATAGACTGTAAAACAGGCTCTAACAAGAGACAAAGGAGGACATTACATGAAGACAAAGGGATCCATCCAACAAGAAGATATAACAACTGTAAATGTATATGTACCCATACATATTTCCAAAAGGAGAAATTGACAGTAACCGTTCCCCCAGGGGTCTCTAGGGCCCTGTGACCTACCTCCAAGCGGGGTCTCTGACCTCCTTTCCTCCCCACACAAGCTCACAGGAATGCACCAGCCCCTGGACCCTGGCTCTCTTCCTTCGGCCTGGCATTCTCTCCCCACCAGAAACCCCTATGGCTCACTCCTTTACCTCCTTCAGGTTTTTACCCAAATGACATCTCCAAATAAGAGGCCTTCCCTGGCCCCTTATTTAGAGCTGTAGCCCCAATGCCCACAACCCCTCCTCCTTCCCTGTTGCAGCGTCTCTGGGAGCCCCTCCCATCCCCTCACCTTCAGTGCGTCTCACTCACTTGTTTTAAGTACCTGTCTCCCCTAGAATATAAGTGCCACTGGAGGTGGTCACCTCCACCTGCTTGGTTCACAGCCACAGTCCCAAGGCCTGGAAGGGGGCCTGGAGGAAAACGCGTGCTCAACAAATACTCGTTCAGTGAATTTGATTTTCTGGCTGGTTTTGACTGATTTAGAAAAAAGACATCATTGCACATGCAGACCTATGCCTCACGTACAGATGTGCTATCCAACCAGCTTAATGAAATCTATTATTAGTCTTAATGGCACTAAGTTAATTCCTTTAGGTTTTTTTGCACATAGATGTTTATACAAAAATATCAAATCACTCCCTCCCTGAGGCAATGAGCCCCAGAACAACGTCACTGCTTCATAAACGGTAGAAAAAGAAATCAGATCTTCAAATAATATTTTTAAATAGTATCCAGCCACAGCAGAGAAGGGCTCACACCACAAGCAGTGTTGATTGAATAACTGATTATGGTAATTAATTTTAATTAAAATAACTTCACAAGATGGAAAAGTGGCTTTAAAAGATTGCCACATATTCACCATAGACTGAATATAGTCCCAATAATGCAAGTCCAAGCGAACGTCCTACTAGTCCCTCAGCCGCGGTACAAGATAGAAGCAATGACAATATTAGACCAGAAAGGAAGTGGGATGAACCCTCAGGAAGGAGCAGGGTGACACTGCCCTGTTGGTGGCAAACCACATCCTGTGACACGACACCTGACCCAATGGTATTATGACCCCACTGTCACTAGAAAGATATTCGAAACTTCTGTTTCATCTTCAGTTCATCAATTAGCCCATGTATATAATTTATAGATAAATAAATAGGCATATATTGTGGGGTGCACAGGCCCAAAAGTTTAGAGATCACCATTACAGGGCGATGCATATTCAATATATACTCAACTTTGGGGAACATGAACCCTTTACAGGACCTGAGGAAAGCTGTAGGCACTCTCCCTAGAAAACTGCATATATTATATGCTGTGTGTACTTATACACACAGCATATATCATATACGCATATATAATATATATTATGTGTGTACATATATATACAGCATATATTACATACCCATATATAACGTGTTACATGTATAGACACAGATATACAGCATATGTTATATAACCATGTATAATACATGTGTATACATATATATACAGCATATATTATATACCCATATATAAGTATAGCATATAGTATATACCCATATATAACATGTATGATATGTGTATACACAGATATACAGCATGTTATATTTCCCTATATAACACATGTGTGTGTGTACACATGGATAAACCATGCCACCAGTCACAGGTCTGGCTGACTCCACGAGGCCTGTCCACATACCCTTTAAGGGTCCACGTGCTCCAAGATAAGAATCCTAGATCCTGATTACAATGTTGGCTTGTCTTCACCTTAGGCTGAAACGGAGTTCTCTGTTCTTATTGTACTGAACTGAACAGGAGCAGAGAAAATACAAAGCCCATGTCCACAGACAGGAAGCAAGACCCAAAGGGAGAGGCCCTAGGGGGCTGCCCATACCCTGACCGGGCGGCAGGGACGGCGGGAGCTCAGAGCCCAGCGCAGGTCCACACGGCCAGCCGCCAGGAAGAGGCTCCGGGCATCCTGGCCAAGCCCAGTGTGTGGGTCTGGCTGGATTAGTGTGGTCAAGAAAAATGGGACAGGGCTTCCCTGGTGGTGCTGTGGTTGAGAGTCCGCCTGCCGATGCAGGGGACGCGGGTTCGTGCCCCAGTCCAGGAGGATCCCACGTGCCGCGGAGCGGCTGGGCCCGTGAGCCATGGCCGCTGAGCCTGCGCGTCCGGAGCCTGTGCTCCGCAACGGGAGAGGCCACCGCAGTGAGAACCGCAAAAAAAAAAAAAAAAAAAAAAAAAAAAAAAATTAAAGAAAAATGGGACAAAAGACCTTAAATTAAGCTACTGAAGGTCATCTGGAAAAAGAGCACACACATACCATCTAAATCTAAGCAGTTAAAATAAAATTCTACTACGATACAGCACAGTTTCTGTTGCCAAATCTTGGCTCCCTGTCCACCGACGCCGAACAGAAATGGGGAGACAGAGTGTGGCGGAAATAGAAAGAGTGGCTTTGTTCCTTTTGCCGGGCAAGAGGAGACACAGTTCACTAGGAGCTATAGCGCCTCAAGGACTGCGCCCCTCTCCCCGGGGAATAGGGAAAGGTTACACAGCCGGGGGGGGGTCTGGGGTAGGTGATAAGGCTCACAGTAATTAACCTTGCATTTCTTTTCTTCTGCAAATTCATGGCCAAAGCTGGCGTCAGGCAGCTCAGCAGCCCGGTCTGGTGTCCCTGAAGTTATGGGCCGTGCCCTCCTTTCGGAAATGGAGCACGTGGGAGAAGAATGCCCGGGGCAAAGGGTAATTCACACGGAGTCAGAGATGGTGAAGGACACGCCTAGCTCTACGCGTTTGCTAGTGGTAACAGCTAAAGGATAACCAAGATGGCTTAACTCTTTCAGGCCTGTTTATGCTGTTTCCCACCCTGCTCACTGTTTCCTTATTTTCCTTGTTTACCAGAAAAGTCTCATGTCTCTTTTCGCTACAACGTTTCAAAGCCTCCCTCTGAACAAAGTAGAATATTTTTCAAACCGTAAGCCTAAGCCACAGCCCCACTCCGGCCTCCCCCAGGGCTCCCCCCTCACAGGCCACCAGCCCCACCCAGCTAGTCCCGGCCCCTCACCCACAGGGCCCCCCTGCCCCTGCCCCCCCCTTCTCAAACCCCCTCCCCACCTACCTCTCCTTCCAAGTAATAGAAAGTATTGGCATAGTTGTAATACTCAGCTTTTCCCTTGCAGACGTGCTGGATGCCTTTCCATTCAGTCAAATCTTCTTTTACGATTTTCCGTTTAAATTCCAGTTTGTTCATCCAGCCAGGATCTTCATGGCATCTGATAGCGTGTTCTTTTGTTTTTCCATGTTTGTTGTTATTGTCAATGAAATGTTTCCATTACATATTCAGAATCATTATTTCAGGAGACAGAAGCACACTTGATTTTTACATGGTTTTGTTCTGCAGGCAGCCATTGTTCTGAATGAACTCTTGCCTCAGTTTTCCAGGTGGTTCTAATGAGTCTCTTTTCACGAAGTGTTCAGAGACAGAAAGCTGTTTACGCAGGAAGAGCAGGGTTAACTGTGTAGAAAGAGCCAGAAGCAGGTGTGTCCTCCAGCCGGTGCACCCCGCGTGGCCTCAGCCAGCCCCTCCTCGGGGCCGCTGCCCAGCCCCCAGCCCCTCCGGATTGACCTTCTCTGTTGAACACATTCTGAGTCCTTTCCTGCCAATCAGGACCTGGTGCCACCACGCCATTGGTCCTTCTCACTTAGAAGGTGACCTCTGGCCAGCCTCAGAGCCACACTGTAATCGATTTTAGGTTCCCCTGCTTTGAAGGGCTGCGGTTCGTTCCACACTCAGCCGAGCAAGGCCTCCGCTGGCCGGTGTTTAGATGCAGCACAAAGCAGACGACGAGAGGTGACGGTCAGTCTTAGTCCCGGCCCTTAAGAAAGTGCCACGGGGGAGACAGCCCCTCTTCCCTCTGGACCGTCATGTTTGAACGTGACCCCTGTAACTGAGGCTGCTGCCTCGGGGCCAGGAAAGCAGGACGCCCGAGCTAAAGCACCAGGGTGTAAAGGGCAAGTTCTGCGAGGTGGGGGCGGGAGCCCAAAAACCGCGCCCCCTTTCCTGTGTGGGAGGGGACAGAGCATCCTCTAGTTTCAGCAGCTGCAGCTATGTCTTGACACTGAAAGCATCCTTGCAATCCCGGGATGATGGTAAATCAGGGCTATCACAGAAAACTTCTCAGCAAATTATTTTTCGTCATTAACTAGGTGCCAGGTGTTCTGACTACCCCTTTATCTAGATTGGCAAGTCCACCAAGGCCAAAAGCCATCAGGGAAAAGCTTGGTAAATGTAAACACATCCTTTTAAAATGCCTTCAAGACCAAAAAAAAAAGAAAAAAGAAAAAGAGAGAAAATCAGAACCTACTAAAAGTCAAGTGAAAAAACATGATAGGATATCACCCTGAGTAGATAAACAAATGAATAATTGACTTTAAATTAGTCTTCTTAGATCAAAAGCAATTTCAACTCTACGATTTAAAATGCATGAGCTAGGGGCTTCCCTGGTGGCGCAGTGGTTGAGAATCCGCCTGCCGATGCAGGGGACAAGGGTTCATGCCCCAGTCCGGGAAGATCCCACATGCCGCGGAGCGGCTGGGCCCGTGAGCCATGGCCGCTGAGCCTGTGCATCCGGAGCCTGTGCTCCGCAACGGGAGAGGCCACAGCAGTGAGAGGCCCGCGTACCGAAAAAAAAAAAAAAAAAACAATAAAATGCATGAGCTATTCACAGATGTGGGGAACAAACTAGTGGTTACCAGCTGGGGTGGCAGGGGCAAGATAGGGGGAGGGGATTAAGAGACACAAACTACTATATGTAAAATAAATTAGCTACAAGGATATATTGTACAGCACAGGGAATACAGCCAATATTTTATAACTTTAAATGCAGTATAATCTATAAAAATATTGGACACCTGAAACGAATGTTGTTGTACACCTGAAACTAATCTAATACTGTAAATCAATTATAATTTTAAAAAATAAAGTAAAATTCATGAACTGGTATAAGAGATGATTTTTCACACAGCCAAGTCAAAATCAAAATATATTTGATGACACACGGTGTTTTCAAGGATGAAGGGGAGTAGACAGTCTTGTACACTGACAGGTAAATAGCACAACCTCTTCGGAATTCAGTTTGTCAAAATATACTAGCATTTCGGGAGATTGGGACTGACATATATACCCTAGTATGTATAAAATAGATAACTAATAAGAACCTGCTGTATAAAAAATAAATTAATTTAATTTAATTTAAAAAAATAAAAAGAGAAAAAAAATACACTAGCATTTTAAATGCACACAACCAATGACCCAGCAATTATCCTTCTTAAAATCCATTTCACAGAGAAACTCATTGCTTTTTAGTCATTAATTCGATGGGTCTCGTAGAGCACAGTGTAATTGACATAAGAATATTTATTCTCTACTTGCAATTAGAGGATTTCTGGGAGGGGCAGGTCACTCGCGGGGCAGACGCGTGCATAAATATCATCCAACCAGAGAGCTGAGGACAGAGGTCCTCTGAGGTTCTTTAATCCCTTCCTGCAGTTCAAGGTGAATAAGGAGCGAGAAGGCAACGCTGGCCCCAAGGGAAGGGGCAACAAAAACTCCGATCTAGGTGGTCGGGTTTGACTGCCTTACCTTGTGTGGACTCCAGGTGGCAGCACCTCCCGCGTCTTTCTCTGTGCGGGACGCGGAGCCGCGGCGGCTGCCTTCAGGGTGAAAGGGAGGGTTCCGCTCCCCCCGACACCCCCGGCAGGCTTGGGTGCAGCCCGGCCGGGGGTGAGGGGGCCTTTCCTCCTCGCCCACAGCTGGCCCATTCGCTCAATAGCTACAAACCCAGGTCACAAGTCACTTTCAAGTTCGGGGAGAGAGCTGTCTGCTTGCTTAGCGGCTTTGCAGCCACCCAATGGGGTCATTCACGGGGGGGGGGGGGGCCCAAAGCTGCTCCACTGTGTGCACTGCCCGGCCCAGCAGAGCCCCACGACCACGCAGCATGCGTGGTGTCCACGGGCACCTCGGGACACGCCGTGGCCAAGGCCGAGGTTTCCTTCCACCTGCTTGGTGCAGAGGGACCCGAGGACCAGGGGCCACACACCCAGGGCCACCCTTCCTGCGCCTGCAGTGCTGGCCCCTCGCTCTTTCTGTCCGTCCACACCGACAGCCTGAAAAGTACACTTACAGATGAAAAGGGAAAGAAAGCAATGATGAGAGATAGGGCCGTGCAGGCCACAAGTCCGGGGGCGGAAATGGAAGAGATAAACAAGCAGCTGGGGGTTATGTTGAAACATAAAAGCCACGGTTCTGAAACGAAATGGTGAGGGAAGCTCCCTCGCTCTCTCTGTCTCTCACACACACTCCACGTAAAATATGGGGAAGGAGAGTTGGATAAGATGACTGCACAAAGGCAAGATGCCGGGGGTCGGGGTGGATTGATAGACAGGAACAGCTGAAAAAGAACTCCTGCCATCCTGGCTCGCCAGCAAATATGCCACTTGAGTTCCTCTCTCATTAGCGAATCGGAAGGAACAGAAGGGCCCACTTCTGCGCTGGCTGTGGGCTGTGGACAGGGAGCCCGGCTGGGCAGAAGGGCATTGAGGAGATTCTACAGGAGCCCAGAACCTGCAGCCGAGAGACGTGACAGACGGAGCAGGACGCTGGGAGGAGCTCCTACTGAAGGCGGTTACAGCAAAGCATCTCCAAAGGCAGGGACCCAGGGTTTGGGCTGAAGCAGCAATCGAGAAGCAAAACAGGACAGAAAAATGACCCAGCAGCTCTGTCTAAACCAGAGCAAAGATCCAAAGAGCCTTGGTAACGACAGCAGCTTCCTGGAGGCCACTCACCATGGAAATGAGATGACGATCCCACACATTTCCTCCCTGGAGTGAAGTTTTGACAGGAGCAGGGAAACACACACGCAGGAGGGGGTGAGCCCTGGTGTGAGAACTCTCCGTTCTCTTCTGTTCTTTCCCTCCCTCCCTCTCCTGGCCCCGAAGCAGGACAGGGTTTCTCAGCCAGCCTTCCTCCTGGGATCTAATTGACATCGCTCATCAGGACAGAGTTTCTCAGCCAGCCTTCCTCCTGGGATCTAATTGACATCGCTCATCGGGTCAGAATCCACTAGGTAAACAGCAGAGAGAAGGGGGCCGAGAGGTCCTTGAGGTTATGGGGCAGCTAAAAGGACCACATCACCCTCAAAACTAAGCGGAGGGGGCGCCTAGAAAAGCTGCAGTTCTTTGGGGGAATCAGGTATTAAGATTACGAGCATTTATTTTTAAATACCACCTGTCTAGGAGTATTTAAACTTAGTATTGCAGATACCATATTTTTAAGAAAAAAATGAATATGTGGTTTGACAGAGAATTTTTTCTGATTTGTGAATTTGTACGTGAAAATCTTTAAACCGTTCTGAAAATGAAGCCCGTTTGAAGGGAGCCCACAGAGTGTGTGGTCACGAGAGGGTCCCTCTGTGGACACCTGGGGTCCCTCCTGCTGGCCCGGGAGACGGCGTGGAGTAGACCTCAGCCTCGTGCCTCTTGAGGGCCCAAGGAACCCGCATTTCACCCTTGGTTCTCGTCAGCTCGGCCGATGGCTGCTCCTGCTGGTGTCGACGCCTCGGTGTTCTGAGACATTCTGAGCAAGCTGGCCAAGGAGCCCCTCGGTGGAGAACCCCAGGTGCTTACAGTATGAAGCCGCCAGAATACCTGGGAAGGACCACACCTGAGGGACCACCGGCGCTGTCAGCATCCTCTGTGCACCAGGTGGGAAAGCAGACTGCACGCCGTGGTCCTGATTATAGAAATGGCACCTGGGCTGGTGGTGAATCTGTTGGTTTGGCTGCGCGTAGAGCGGCCCCGGGCTCCGGGGAAACACAGGCCTCTGCCTGGCCTCTGCTGGCTCCCGGGGAGCAGAGCTGTTGTGTCTCAGGAACAGCTGCTCAGGTGTGTTTACCCAATTCCCACTCTGCTCCTTGGGCAGCAGACGTCTCCAGCAACAGCGTTGACCCTGGGTCGCCAAATTCACCAGGCCCCGAGGTGAAGACTGGGAAAGTACTTTCCGGCAGCCAGGCCAGCCAGCAGTGTCCGTTGGCCAGGGCTTTGACCCCTGGATGCTGGCGGGAGATGATCCACAGGACGTGCCAGCAAGGGGTGGTGTGAGGGCTGCTCTTTGTTTCTTCCTTATTTTGCACCCAGCCTGGGAGTTTTCATAAATCCAGGCTGGCTGGAAACCCTGTACATGACATGCAGAATGAAAGAAGAACCATTGATAACGTAGTTTGTGGTTTATGCAGACACTTGTCACTTCCCTGATTTAGTCTGAATTCAGATCTACCCCTATATTTGTATCCGCATCCAGCTAACAATAGTTAAACATCTAAACTGGTAAACAGTGTGGGTACTCGGATGAATTTTTGTCGTGTGGTCCAACCTGAGTCAGTGTCTCAAGCGCCTTTGAAAGTATAAGGCACATTGCTCTGATTGTTTGCCTTCTGAGGTCTGGTAATAGGTCATCTCTAAACAGAGTTTATGACATAATCAGCTTGAGATTTAAAATATCCATCTCATTTTTTTTGGTTTCACGACCGCTGCCGCTTCAAACGTCTATCACTTTGGTGTGTTTACTGTCATATCAATTATAATATGGCCATAAATCCGGAGCCAATTATACAATCTCTCATACGTTGCCCATAAAAAGTCCTCCACTATTTCAGCTTCTCAACTGATGGATCCTTTTCATAAGAAAATTAGAAAGCTTCCAATAATGCATCTGATAGACAACTTCCGTCTTGTCCTCATTTCCAAATGACACAGACAATCCACGAAAGCAATAGGGCTTACTGTGTAGTGGGTCCTGATTTGGATCTGAAATTTAAGAACTTTACTTTGAAAGAAGTTGCTAATTGGTGACAGAGGCCAACAGAGGCATACGTGTAAATAAAAGTGATATTTTCTGACTATGGACACAAGCCCGTTGATTTTTTTCAAAAATGTTTAGAAATATTGAGCAAGCATCACACATGCAAGGCCGAGAAAACAAAGATGAAAATTCATGGTTTTTGCCATCGAAGAGGCAAGATGTTTTAGAAGGGGGCCAGGGGTGGAGATGTATGTGCAACAGAGGGGGAAAGCAAGGAAGTGGGGTTCCAAGGCTTCCATTGTGCTGGGGGTCGGGGTGCGGGGAGAGGCCAGGAGGGGATGAGGGGGGCAGGTGGGTGCGGGGAGGGAAGGAGAGTCAGTCTGCTGTGGACCAGCTCCGTATCCGTGTCTTCCAGGACCAGGGCAGAGGTTCCCAGGGCACCACTCGGGCCAGATGCCGGATATAAAGACCACTGTAAGGTCAGGGGGCGACCTGGAGGGAGGGGAGGGGAGGGGCTGCTTCTGAGGTGACAGCGGGGGCGCCACGATCTGGTTTGTCGAACTACAGTCAGACCCGGAATGTGGCTCAGTTCCTGGCTTGGGCAAGAGGTGAAGGTTGAGGTGCTGCGGGGAAATGGGGCGTGAGGGGTCGATCTGCGGAGGAGACGTGTGCTTGGCCACTGACACCCTGAACTTGGGGGGCGCGAGGGGCTGGGAAGTCACTATACCATCAGAGTTCTGGGGGAACCTCTGCGCGAAAACAAAGATTCGGAGTGGTGAGCGTGTGGGCAGGGTTTGAGGTCTTCCGTGGAAGAAAACTGCCTCCTGCTCCTTGTGGCAGGAGCAAGGAGCCAGCCTCTCCAGCTTCTGCTGATTTGCCGAGACGGAGGGGCTGTGCTTCCCCAGCGCCGGCCACCTCTTCTGCATCCAACGCCCCCCACCCCACCCCACCGCAGTCTGACCTTCCCTCTACTTTGTCACCAGGACCCCTGCTTCCTCTAACGGGGCTCCACTGGCAGTTTTCCCCGCGGAGACCTCTGTTTGGGAGGGAGATTCCTTTCAGGGTTTGGAGCGTTGCTGTGCCTGACCCTGACCTCCCAGCACCTCACAGGGCCTGGCAGACGCCCCCAGTGCCCCCTCTGGCTCTGCCCACCCTGACAGCGTCCACCCTCCCCAGCACTCTTCTGCCTCCTCTCTGCTCCCTCCAGACGAGGACCGAGGCCCCCCCTGGCCCCAGGCACAGGTACCGGGGCAGGTGGGAGATTCTCAGCACCTAGTTCTCCGGGAGATGCTGGATGCACGTCTTCGCCGGAGCTTCCCTGAGCCACCCAGCTGCCCCACCATCTCGCCAGAGTTCTGTCTGGAACAGAATCTGCAGAAGAGACGGGACGGCCATGCGAGATGCTGAGAGACTCAGCCAAGACCAGCACTGACAAGGGCTCTTTCTTTGCAGCCAAGGTATTATGGTTGGTAAATATCTATGACACCCCCCCATCTGGCTATGAGCTTTTTGAGGGACGCTATCATATTTTGTCCATCTTTCTATCCCCAGGGCCTGTGATGGGTGCCCATGGTGGAGGAGAGACACAATCGTGGTTGCACTGAAGTAATATTTCCTGCTGGAAACCGTGATTCTACCAATTGTTTTTTCCAGCCAGGGGCTAGACAAACACTAGGAAGTCAAAGATGTGTGCACTCCATACACAGTTGAAGACCCAGACACATTTCCTTCTCCTGAAGGGACGGTAAGAGAATAAACCAAGGAGACCTGAGGTCGAAGAGTTAACATGTGAGCCCCTAGTTGATAAACTTTACTGATGGATTGTCCCTATTATAGAAAATTGATTGGTGTAAAATTTTCAAAATTGCATTTTTAAAAAGTCAATGTAGGGGCTTCCCTGGTGGTGCAGTGGTTAAGAATCCGCCTGTCAATGCAGGGGACACAGGTTCAAGCCCTGGTCCGGGAAGTTTCCACATGCTACGGAGCAACTAAGCCCGTGTGCTGCAACTACTGAGCCCATGTGCCACAGCTACTGAAGCCCATGTGCCTAGAGTCCACAACAAGAGAAGCCGCTGCAATGAGAAGCCCGTGCACCTCAACGAAGAGTAGCCCCCACTCGCCACGACTAGAGAAAACCTGTGCGCAGCAACAAAGACCCAACGCAGCCGAAAATTTAAAAAAAAAAAAAAGTCAATGTAAAAACGGTAGCTCTCTGAGGAAGGCGCCATTAAGACCCTCATAAGCCTCAGGGCCCGATTGTACTCTCCTTGGTCTGCATCCTGGACTTTATGGTATGAACGTAAAAAAGGAGATGGCCTTTGGCCAGATCGCTCCAGGGACCTGCTCAGTTACTGGGAGTCCCTGGTTGTTCCCTAAAGCTAGGAAAAGCAACCCTGGAGGGGAAATTGGTGCCTTTGAGGGAGAAGCCGAACAGCCAACCAACCAGCTGATGCTGATAAGGTGTGACTAAGCCGAGAAGCCAACCAACCAGCTGATGCCGATAAGGCGTGACTAAGCCGAGAAGCCAACCAACCAGCTGATGCCGATAAGGCGTGACTAAGCCGAGAAGCCAATCAGCGAGCTGATGCCGATAAGGCGTGACGAAGCAAAGTCCCTGCTTTAGGGGTATATATACGGCTAGGCTTTGTTATTAAACTTGCCTTGCGAGCGTCAGTTGCTTGTGCCCTTCTGGTCCCATACCTTGGTGCGTTCAGTTCCCTACCCCCTCTCGTCGATTGTTGCTGCACTTTGAGGACCCGCCGCGGCTGGCGGCAAGTGGCGCCCGAACAGGGACCGGACCAGAGGGACATCTGAATCTCGGTAGGTGAATCCCCGGAGTGAAGAGTGAATGTGTGGCCACATAGTAAAGTTGATAGTAACTCGGGGCAATAGTCAGAAGTAAAAAAATATGGGACAAAAAGTATCCAAGGAGCGAGCTGAGATTACTGATCAAGAGAAGGAGTTGGCCACCAGTGCTTTCCAGGCTTTTACAGCTGGAAATTATGATGTCTGTCTGCAACATCTTGCTTGCCTACAAGATATAAACAAAGACGATTATAAAATAATTTTGAATACGGCAATAGCTGAGTTTTTCAAAAGTAACCAGACAACAACAGATAGTTTAAGACAGACACTTAACCAATTGAAGAATCAGGTGCACTCGGCTGTTGCAGATATGGTTGGACTAGATGATCTTGAAAATAGTATGTTGTATTACAATCAAGCAGTCATCCTGTATCATGTCCGACAGTATACAGAAGCCATATCCGTTGGTGAAAAACTTTATCAGTTCATAGAACCTTTTGAAGAAAAATTTGCCCAAGCAGTGTGTTTTTTGATCGTAGACCTGTATATATTAACCTACCAAGCTGAGAAAGCTTTACATCTTCTTGCTGTTCTAGAAAAAATGATTTCACAGGGCAACAATAACAAAAATGGAAAGAATGAGACTGGTAATTACAGCAACAAAGATGGGTCTAATCATAAAGCTGAAAGTGGAGCTCTAATAGAAGCTGCAAAGTCAAAGATACTATCTTTGTGTTGAAGTATATGTAGGAGGACAAGGGACTTTACTGGCCGGCCATAGTTTAAAGGTAGTTAAAGCTGTTACAAGTTTGAAGTTTCCCTCCTTTTTTCCTTCTGATTTTCCCCAATCTGATTTTGAATTCTCAAATCTGGTGCACCTTAAATTATAATGATGGTACCATTTTAATTTCTTCAGTTTCTGTTACTAATAATAGTTTGGTTTTTTATAAGCGTTGGGATTTTGGGAAGTTTGCATTGTCTTATTCTTATCAACCGGTTATTACTTGTGTTACACCCTCATATGCCTTGCTAATGGGAGATTTACAGATTGAGTTTACTTCTGGTTCCTTAGGATATAATATAACTTGTCAGAATTGGATTTTTAGTACTTGCATTCTGCCTATGAAAGGAACTTTTCCTGTTATGATGTTAAAACAACCTTCCTATGTAATGCTGCCTGTAAATATTTCTGAACCATGGTATCATAGTACTAGCATGCAAACTTGGCTAGAATTATCTGAAGCTTTAAAAAGACCTAAACGATTCATTGGAATATTAATATGTAGCATATTAGCCTTAGCCGCTTTAACAGCCACAGCCGCTACCGCCGGTTTAGCATTAAGTAAAACTGTACAACAAGCACACTGTTAATCAGTTGTCTAAAAATACCAGTATTGCATTAGCATTACAAAGTCATATTGATACTCAACTAAAAACTGAGGTTGATGAGTTTAAAAAATGCTCTCATAGGTTTAGGAGACCAAATTATGGCTTTAAAATGGAAAATGCGTTTGATTTGCCCTGCTAAGTATACTTGGATTTGTGTGACTCAACACGCTTATAATGAAACTGACTGGGATTGGAACAAAGTAAAAATGCACCTTTTAAGTGTATGGACTGATGGACACATTAGTTTGGACATACAAAAACTTAATGCGGAAATACAAGCAATTCAAGAAGCTCATCTACAAGACGACGGGCCCCAACAATTAATTCAAGGACTCTTGGATCAGCGTCAGTGGTTAAATCCAATGCATTGGTTTCAAAATGGACTCACAGGATTGATTACCGTGGGGTCATGTGTATTGTTGATGTTAATTGCATTACCTTGTTTATTACGCTTTGTTGGCCGTCTCGCTGCTCTTCGTCAGGAGGTGTATGGGTTGAAATTGCATTAACAAGCTTTAAAAAATAGGGGGAAATGTGGCGAGCATTGCCCTCTGAGGAAGGCGCCATTAAGACCCTCATAAGCCTCAGGGCCCGATTGTACTGTCCTTGGTATGCATCTTGGACTTTATGGTATGAACGTAAAAAAGGAGATGGCCTTTGGCCAGATCGCTCCAGGGACCTGCTCAGTTACTGGGAGTCCCCGGTTGTTCCCTAAAGCTAGGAAAAGCAACCCTGGAGGGGAAATTGGTGCCTTTGAGGGAGAAGCCGAGAAGCCAATCAACCAGCTGATGCCGATAAGGCGTGACGAAGCAAATTCCCTGCTTTAGGGGTACATATACGGCTACGCTTTGTTATTAAACTTGCCTTGCAAGCGTCAGTTGCTTGTGCCCTTCTGATCCCATACCTTGGTGCGTTCAGTTCCCTACCCCCTCTTGTCGATTGTTGCTGAGCTTTGAGGACCCGCCGCGGCTGGCGGCAGCAGTTATAATTGATTTTGTTTAATTGCTGCTTTGCGGGATTTAGTCCCCGTTCAGGCTGCTGTAACAGAATCCCACAGGCTGGGGCTCACAAACAACAGAAGTGTATTGCTCCCAGTTCTGGAGTCTGGACGTCTGAGATCTGAGTGCCCATTGGTCTGCGAGGGCCTATTCCAGTTTGCCGTCTTCTCCCTGTGTCCTTACAGGGTGGAAGGCGCCATGAGCTCTCGGTGTCTCTTCATGAAGGCACTAATCCCCTTCGTGAGGGCTCCACCCTCATGAGCTAATCATCTCACAAAGGCCCCACCTCCAACACCGTCACCTTGGGGGCAGGATTTCAACATAGGGATTTAGGGGGACACACACGTTCAGACCGTAGCAGTTGTCCGCAAACTTTCCCTGCATAAATCATCTTACATGGGGCTCACAGCGCCGGTGTGAAGTAGCTGGGGGGTTACACGAGCCGCGTTAACGCTGAGAGGTAAACCGCTCTTGAGAGACCGAGTCAGGATTTAATCTCTGTCGCTAAAGCCTTGTTCACGTAGCACAATTTCCTCCTACTGCAGTCATGTCATACGTTTTCAGGAGAGCTGGGGAGAGAGGGGCGCTGAGGCCCCACGTCTGGCTCGTTGTCAAAAGTCAGAGTTTCCCCCCAGCCCAGGGACGCAGGAGGAAGGCATGGCTCCTTTTCCCTTCTTCCAAGCTGTGTGTTGTGTGTGCGTCACCCACTTCATCCAGAGAAGCTTTTGCCAGCAACCGCAATTTGCAGGGAAATTTTGCAACGGAAATAATTTTAAGTTTCTTCTTGAAATGTCCAAGACACCCTCCTAGGCCCTGCCCAATACAAAATTGGGGTGTTATTAGCAGAGGAGGACAGGAATGGCTGTTTGGTGGGCAAAGGACAATATTTGCCATCTTTGTCATTTAAAAAAAAAAAAAGTGGTTCTTTCCGACTTCAAAGAGCCGAGGATCCTGTTAAACTGCAGATTCTGATTCGGGAGATCTGGGGACGGGTCTCCAGGGTATGCTGTTCCCACGGGTGCCCAGGTGACGGCGACCCCGGGAACCACACTTGGAGAGTCGAGGTTCTAACCAGCGTCTCGCAAACTGATTCATCGGCGCCACCTGGAGGCTTTGTTAAAACTCGGATTGCTCCCCCCCACCCCCAGCACCCCCAATGGAGTATCTGATCCCATGGGTCACGGGTGGCCCTGAAGAGTCTGCATGTTTTTAAATTGAAGTATAGTTAATTTACAATGCTGTGTTAAGTTCTGGTGTACAGCCGAGTGATTCAGTTATACATATACATATATATTCTTTTTCATATTTCATATTTTCCAGTATGGTTTATCACAGGTTATTGAATATAGTTCCCTGTGCTATAGAGCAGGACCTTGTTGTTTATTTTATACATAATAGTGTGTATCTGTTAATCCCAAACTCCCAATTTGTCCCCCCTCCCCCATCCCCTCCTCCTTTGGTAACCATAAGTTTGTTTTCCATGTCTGTGAGTCTGTTTCTGTTTTGTAAATAAGTTCATCTGTATCATTTTCTTAGATTCCACATATAAGTGATATCATATGGTATTTGTCTTTCTCTTTGACTTATTTTACTTAGTATGACAATCTCTAGGTCCATCCATGTTGCTACAAATGGCATTATTTCGTTCTTTTTCATGGCCGAGTAATATTCCACTGTATATATGTACCACATCTTTATCCATTCATCCGTCCATGGACACTAGGTTGCAAGAATCCACATTTGCAATAAGCTCCCAGGTGATACTGATGCAGCTGGTGAGGGACCTGCTTTGAGAACCACTGATGTAATATGTTTGTTGATGTCGCCTCAGAGCTATTTGCGCACTCATTTTAAGCCCTGAAAGTGGAAAGTTCTTTAATATACGCACTAATCAACGTCAAATTCAAACGCCACAGGCATTGGGAATATTTGTATGTTTATCTTTCTGCCCACACCTGTAGTTGTGCGGTGGGGTGGTAGGATTTGGAGGGAGATGCACACTGTCTTAGAGTTGTCAGTTAATAAGTAATCACCTGCATTTACCAGCTGCAGGGACACACGAGGCTTACTAGTCTTCCTGGTCATTTCACTGAGTTGTAGCAAGTGGGACAGACGGGGCCGGGCAGCCCAGAAGTGCTTCATGCCGAGATGCAGCTGCAGTTTTCCCACATAGCAGCAGGGGGCAGCAGCGCTGGTCCGACAGTAAGAAACTAAACAGAAACCTTGAGTGTCTGCATCTGGCTTTGCTATTTAAGCAACACTCAAGCGGCCCGCATAAGAAGACCAGCAATGACACACATGCAATTTACCCAATAGCAACACTTCCAGAGTTTAAATGTCTCAATACCAAAATGATAAAAACACCTTAGCACAGTAGAGTATATAGTAACATAAAGTGTAAGGTATGCGAGAAATAAATGAGTCAAACATTCATTTAGTATAAATGCCACATGAATCCACCTGAAAATGTTCATAAACTGCATGCTTATCATTTTGTGAAGATCAGAAATATCTGTGGAGACTTAGAGAATGAACTCATGGTTACCAAAGGGGAAAGTCGGCGGGGGCATAGATTAGGAGTTTGGATTGACATATACACACTACCATATATAAAATAGATAGGGCTTCCCTGGTGGCGCAGTGGTTGAGGGTCCGCCTGCCGATGCAGGGGACGCGGGTTCGTGCCCCGGTCCGGGAGGATCCCACGTGCCGCGGAGCGGCTGGGCCCGTGAGCCGTGGCCGCTGCGCCTGCGCGTCCGGAGCCTGCACTCTGCAACGGGAGAGGCCACAGTGGTGAGAGGCCGGCGTACCACAAAAGGAAAAAAAAAAAAAAAAAAGATAAAGAACGAGAGCCTACTGTCCAGCACAGGGGACTCTGCTCAATGCTCTGTAATAATCTAAATGGGAAAAGAATTTGAAAAAGAATAGAGGCATGTGTATCTATAACTGAGTCACTCTTCTGTACACCTGAAACAAACACCACATTGTTAATCAACTCTACTCCAATATAAAATAAAAAGTAAAACAAAACAAAATAAGTATCTGTGGAGATGATGCGGTCACCTCTTGCCTGACCTGAATCCGCACTCCTCCCCCCAGAAGTGACATGGCCTGCCCCCCGCCCCCCTCAGCTCAGGTGGCTGCCTTTGTCCTCACACACCCCCTGCCTTGGGCTAGAAGGAGGCAGCCACCCTAGTTGTCCCTCCTCGTCTCTTTCCAGTCTTGGTCCCCCTTCCTGCCCCCCGAGAAGTTTTGCAGCTCGGGCCGTCCAACCCTTAGGGCTCCTTACGGTTAGGGTACCACCAAGGCCTCCGGGTCCGGTTCCCTGAAGATTCCAGCCGCTGGCCTGCGGTCGGCCTCCCCAGCCCACTTCTGGGGCAACTCGTAAGTTTCGGCATTGCTGCGATGATCCTCCAGCACCCTGGCCTCCCAGCCCCTCCCCGCCAGCCTCAAGAGGAGAAGGAGTCCCCTCTCCCCCAGCGCTCCCCGTCGTCCCCAAAGGCCCCAGGCAGCTGCCTGGGTATGTGGGGAAGTGCCGGAGGGGGGGGACTCCACCTCTATGGCCCTTTTGGGGGGCACCCAAGTGACTGTCCTACTGGAGTTGGTGGGGCAAAAAGGCAGGAGATTCCGCCAACAGGGTTTGGAGAAGCAAAGGGACGTGATGGAGTGGGTGGGCCCAATTCAATGTCCCGTGGTCGGCGGGTCTCCCCCGGAGGGAGACCCCGTGTTCAGCACTCCTCATATGTTCTCTCATTTAAACCTCACAAAAACGTGTGGTCAATGTGATTCTCTCCAGGTGAACAATAAACACCTGGCAATCTGCTGGCCGGCGACCAAGCACCCACTCTGCCTGCCGGGCCCCGGCTCCGGGGGACTGGGTCAACCTCTGAGCCTCAGTTTCTTCGTCTGGGAAATGGGGACATCGGACCCAGCGCCTCTGAGACGCCTCCAGAAGCCTGTGACTCTACGAAGCCCCAACGCAGGGGTGCTTCAAACCCTTCTCCCCTCAAATGAATGAAAAGAGCTCCGAGTCTGCAACAGTTTCTAGTGATAGGACTGTCACTTAGCCTCTCTGAGCCCCAGATGCTTCATGTGCAAGATGGAGACCTGCACATCCACACTTGGAGAGCTTTGTGACAATTAAATCAAGCAGGATTTGCATATCTGGCACAGGATTGAAATATCTACATAACAGCTGTTCACCCTTCCCTCTGGCTGTGCTATTTTAATAATGATCATGGACTCTTAGCCAGGTTGTTTCAGACTGATTAGCCTTGGAAGCTGGATAGTTCTCTGTTGTGAGGGGCTGTCCTGGCTTGTGGGGTGTCCAGCGGCTTCCTGGTCTCTGCCCACCAGACGCAGTGGCACCCTCCCCATAGAGCTGTGACGACCCCAAATGTCTTCAAACTCAGACGCTGCCAAAGGGCTCCCGGGGGGCAAAATCCAACCCCAGCCCCCCACCGCTGGCTGAGAACCAGGTTTACACGGATCCCAATTATACAAAAGAAGAAAACGGTGCCTTTTGCTCAAGATCACTTTCCAGTAGAAGTCAGAGTCTAGCCTAGAACCGGCATGTTCAGAGCTCTGGTCCAGATGTGACCTGCAGGACAACATCCTGGAATTTCTAGCTCCCAGAGGGCAAGAAAGCAAGGGAAGGAGTGGGACTCGGGCATGGGTTCATCAAGTGTGTTTCAGGAACTCTTCTGAGTGGCCGTTGAATAGTGAAATCCTCACCTTGTAGGTGTGCTGATCGGGTCATAGGAACAGCTATTTTTCAAAGCCCAGGAGGGAATGGAAAGTGTGCAGGAGTCTTGCAACCCTTTGAGTTGGCCATACACAGAAAGATAAATATCATTTATTATCTCACCCGATAAGAATATCGTTAGATTTGTTCCCCCTTTCCTTATGGGCCAACGCAACAGCACAAATTCAGATGGTTTGTGCGTCTGTGTGCAGCGTGTAGCCATTCCGCAGCTTTCCCGATGTTATTTCTCCATCAGGTTGGATTCATAAGATTAGATTGGACTGGTATTTCCACTTTTTCATTTGTTTCCCTTCAAAGGTTTCTTCACAGGTAAGTGGCTCTAGCGTTAATCTTCTGGGAGGAAAGTTGCAGTGAGAAGCAGCCCACCTGCTGACTGCCAACTGGGAAACGTTTAACCCTTTCGCAGAAAAAATAAAGAAGCCCAGCTGTTCATTTTATCCTGAGGTTATGCCTACGGTGTCATGCTTCACTTGGACGGTTCTGGTTCCCGAGTCGTAAATGAGAAACACTGATGAACTTAGGGTGCTCTTAGGTGCTGACAAGAGACACTTTATCAGGGCCTTCCCTGGTGGCTCAGTGGTTAAGAATCCACCTGCCAATGCAGGGGACACGGGTTCGAGCCCTGGTCCGGGAAGATCCCACGTGCCGCGGAGCAACTAAGCCCATGCGAGGCGCAACTACTGAGCCTGCACTCTAGAGCCCGCGAGCCACAACTACTGAGCCCGCGAGCCTAGAGCCCGCGCTCCACAAGAGAAGCCACCGCAATGAGAAGCCCGCGCCCTGCAACGAAGAGTAGCCCCCGCTCGCCACAACTAGGGAAAGCCCGCACAGCCACGAAGGCACAACGCAGCCAAAAATAAATAAAATAAATAATAAATTTTTAAAAAAGAGACCCGTCGTCGCACAAAGTGTGTGGAGGTTAGGAATAAAGGTGTGTGGGAGACGGGAAGATTGGGAGGGACGGGTGGTCAGGAAGGACTTTTTCAGGGACAGCTCCGATGCCAGAGATGGAAAAGGGCAAAATAGGACAGAGCCAGGAATAGGGATGTGGATAAGGTTCAAAGCTGAGTGACGCTGGTAAGATATAACGGAAGATGACAGACTGAACTCCCCAATAAAATTCAGGATACCAGGGGGCTTTGGACGAGGCCACCCAGGGTCCTGGCCGTGAGCTGACCACACACAAGCTTGAGTGCGGTTGTCGGCAGCTGATAGAGACGATGACACAAGCAATTGCAGGTTTGAGGCCAATGCTCAGTAAAAACATCACCACTTCCGACGTACGTTCAATCAGATTTTTCTACCTCTTCGGTTAAATACCTAAGAGTGGAGGCCGGGTCACGTCTAAGTGTATGTTTAGCATGTTGAAAACCAGCCAAACCCTTCTCCGGCGTGGTTTCACCACGTCCCAGCCGCGCCAGAACATACAAGAGCATCAGCTACTCCACACCCTCACCAGCACTTGGTCTCCTTACATGCTGCCCTCGCAAGGGACGTCGTGCCGTCTCATGGTGGTTTTAGCTTGCATTTCCCTAATGACTAAGGGTACTTAGAATCTTCTTATGGGCTCATCTCCACCTCTTTTACGTCTTTGGCAAAGTGTCTGTCCACATCTTTTCCCAACTTTTTACTGCGTCGTTGTTTTCTTATCGTTGAGGGTTCAGTCTTCATTCACTCAGTTGGTGGGGGTGATATTCGTGTGGACCTACACCGGGCACACCAGGAACAGGCGGGCGAAGTCTCTTTAGATGACACGCCTCCATCACCAGGTGCCCTCGCCGCATCCCGGGTGGGCCTTTGTGGCGGCTTTGATGAATCCGATGCGGCAGAAATGACACCTCCCCCCCCCCCACCGGGACCTCAGAGATTAGGTCATGAAAAGCGACAGGGCTCCCTTCTGGCTGCCCACACCCCTCACCCTGAGGGCCTCAGGCCACGTGGAGCCGCCCTGAGCTCCAGCAGCCGCAGCTGGCGGCTCAGGCTTTAACACTGCCCAGCTGCTAAGTCGAAAGGAATCAAGACCCTCCCTCCTCCCGTAATCCCTTCTCCAACTGGAGTTTCAAGAGCAAAATACAGGTGTGGTGACTGAGGCCGCTCAGCGCTGGGGTAGCTTACGCCAGCAGCCGACCAAAACAGACATCGCCAGAGAAGAGCACTGTTATCTGGAAAATAAATGTTTGGTATTCTGAAGAGTTTTATCTACAACAGATGGGTCTATGGACTTAAACGCATTTTTATTTAAATGTTAAAGCGCTTAGTTACAACCGAAAGCAGCGTGCTGTTCTAATTTTACAGGCATTTGCCTTACAAACTGAAGATATTCATTTTGCAGCGAACGGTCAGAAAGGCGCAGAATTTAGAGCTGAAGTGACATTGACAGGCCCCAGCCCTCTCTGTGTAGGGCAGAAACCGGAAGCCAGCATTCTTTCTGTTTATCCTGCAAAACTTCAAAATAAGATACGCTTTCCTGCTTTGTCACGCTCAGAATGACTTCTCCATTGAGGATGAATTATACTAAATTTGTTAAAAAAAAATAGTCTTTCCTTCCTGACACAAAACAACCACCACACAAAAACACTTCTGTTTAAGAAGCTAAATCTGTCTCCAATGTTATTAAAATTCTGATTTGCTCACCGCCCAGCAACAGTCCTACGGACCCCACAGATGTAATGTAAGGCTCCCCGGTGCCCAGACGCCCCCCAAAGACAAGAGGGGAAGGCTCCTGACGAGTTAAACCTTTACCTTCTGTTACCCAAAGAAGAGTTGCTAGATGAAACACAGGAAGCTCAGTTAAATTTAAATTTCAGGTAAACAATGTTTTTTGTTTTTTTTTTTCTTACTGTAGGTATGTCCCATTCTTTATTTTCCTTCTTCTTCTTTTTTTGGCCGCAATGCACAGCTTATGGGATCTCAGTTCCTTGACCAGGGATTGAACCCGGGGTCACGGCAGTGAGAGTGCGGAGCCCTCACCACTGGACCGCCAGGGAATTCCCTGTCCCATTCAAAGAAGCATGTCTTGTATTTTATTTGCTGAATCTTGCAACCATGCCCCACAGAGACTCTTTTAAACTGGATCAGCCTAAGGCACCCAGAATGGACATATTTAAGATTCTTTGGGAATAACAGGGTTGGAATATTATGCTTTGGAAGTTTTATGTTATTAGTATTGTTTTCTTACTGAATAGAAATAGAGACTCCAGAATAAAATAAGCTCAGTATTTAAGATGAAGCTACTTTTTCTACCTATCGGAGCAGTACATTTTACCTGAGGGCAATGCTGTATACACATGGGACAGAGCGTATGAGGAAGAGGGTAAAGGTAAAATGTCGTCATTTTCATCAGAGACGGAAGTGGAGATGCCGTCTGACGCTGTGAGTCAGAAGCAGAGATCTCAGTGCGTCCAAAATCATGAAGGTAATCATGGAACTAAAAGCACGTTACAAACCTCTAAGTCACCTGCACACAAATAAAACAAACACACAAATCCCGCAGAAAAAGTTACCTGACCTAAGAGCCACCTTTAGACAATCAACTTGTATTGTTATCTTCCGCTGCTTTTAGTAGGGCAGCTGCCCTGAGGACCGCACTGTGGTCTCAGAGGTGTGACTTGCTCCCTAAAACAAGTTGCTTCTGCGCGGTAGAATTCAAGTCACCTGCAGAGCCCCGACTGAGTGAGTGTGAACAATTTGCTTTTCAGCCTTTCCCTCTTTGCAGGAAACGTGCTACAAGGGAGCGAGTGAGGGATGCGCCATCTGCAGCATCTGCGCATCAACAAACTTAGACGTACAAGATGTACGGTACGTGCAGAATGTCGCAAAACTCTGTTGAAGGACACTGAGAGCCTGAATAAATGGAAATATACACCTAGTTCTTTAGTAGAAATAATTAATAGTGTACAGATGCCAGCTGTCCCTAAGTCACTGCCAACCAATTCCAAAGCAAGATGTTCTGAAGTGCAATATTCTAGAAACTCTGAGTTCAATCCACAGCTCAGTGATGGCTCCACGCTAGCTGTCCGAGAGATGGAGGAGAGGACATGGAGGTGGTGGGGGTGACGGGCAGACCCGGGTCTTGGTCTTGGGGAAATCTCAGGGCTTCCCGAGATCCTCTTCCCCAAGGCAGATCGGATCTCTGTGTAGACGTGTGTCACATTTATCCATATGCTCTAGGTGAAAGCATTTGGAAAAGTTCTGCACTAAAGGTCACGATTTGACATTTCTTGCTTTGAACAGGGATTTTAAAAAAAAATTTATTTATTTGTTTTTGGCTGCACTGGGTCTTCTTGCTGCGCGCGGGCTTTCTCTAGTTGCGGCGAGCAGGGGCTACTCTTCGTTGAGGTGCGCAGGCTTCTCATTGCGGTGGCTTCCCTTGTTGCGGAGCACGGGCTCTAGGCACACGGGCTTCCGTAGTTGTGGCTCTCAGGGTCTAGAGCGCAGGCTCAGTAGTTGTGGCGCACGGGCTTAGTTGCTCGGCGGCATGTGGGATCTTCCCGGACCAGGGCTCGAACCCGTGTCCCCTGCATTGGCAGGCAGATTCTTCACCACTGCGCCACCAGGGAAGACCCCTAACAGAGTAGATCTTAAATGTTCTCACCACACACACACAGATGGTAATTATGTGAGGTGATGGTAACCCTATCGTGGTAATTTCACAACACACAAGTGTATCAAATCACCTCTTGTACACCTTAAGTTTACACAATGCTGTATGTCAATTATATCTCAGTAAAGGTGAAGAGAAAAAGCAAGCCTTTGGGGGGAGGCCCTAATCCAATCCGACTGGCATCACTGTAAGAGGCCTTTTGGACACAGAAGGACACCAGGGCTGTGTGGGTGCAGAGGAGAGGCCACGGGAGGACACAGGGAGGAGGTGGCTGTCTGCAACCCCAGGAGAGAGGCCTCAGGAGACACCAACCCTGCCGGCACCTTGACCTCAAACGAACGTCTAGTCTCCAGAAATGTGAGAAAGTACATTTCTGTGGGCTAAGGCCCCCGGGCTGCGGTCCTTTGCTACGGACCCGAGCTGAGCAATACAGGCGCTGTTCTACTGAATCCTCACAGCAATCCTGCGAGGCAAGACTTGCGATCGCACGTCTACAAATAGAGAAATTAAGGTGCGGAGAGGTTGCAGGACCAGCCTCAGATCACAAGGTGACTAAAGCTTGGACCTTCCGGCCACCAGTCCAGTCCCCTCCTTTGGCACTGGAGCCTCAGCGACCCCTTCCCCGCCACCACCTTCTCTCCTGGGGAAGGTCCAGGGCCCTCAGCACAGGAAGACTCTCCCTACGGCATATTTGGTTTTAAACAATCCTAGTGAAGGCAATGCCATCACTATAGCAAATAGATCTCTAATGTTTGCTGCCATGTTTCTTTGTTTTGAAAATCAAATCAAATAAGTCTTTTTTTTTTGTTTTGCGTTTCTCACTGTTGTGGCCTCTCCCGTTGCGGAGCACAGGCTCCGGACGCGCAGGCGCAGTGGCCACGGCTCACGGGCCCAGCCGCTCCGCGGCACGTGGGATCCTCCCGGACCGGGGCACGAACCCGCGTCCCCCGCATCGGCAGGCGGCCTCTCAACCACTGCGCCACCAGGGAAGCCCCCAATAAGTCTTTACTGTTTGGATTGTCTGGAAGTTGGCACGTGCTCATCTCCCTAGAAATGCTCCTACCAGAAATGCCCAAGATGCAACCCCAAGCCCGAGACCGTGGAGGACCTCTGACTCTCACTTTGAGTGAAACATTTAATAGACTCATAGATCTGAGAGCCAGAAATTTCAAGATTATCTGAACAGGCAGGAAACAGAGACTGAGGAAGATGGAGGGTTCAAAGACAGAGGACAGTTCTGAGCTGCAAAGCTGTGTCTCACCTTAGAAACAGTGGCTGTCAGGAAACTAAAGGGAGAGGAAGGGGTGGCCAGGGCAGACACAGTTACAGCCGGGTCTGCGTGCAGAGTTTCTGCTTCAGTCAGCCTGGGGTGGCGGATGAGAATTGCATTTCTAGCAGGTTCTCAGGGGATGCGGTTGTTGCTGGTCCAGGGACCCCACTTTGAGAACCGCTCTCTGTCAGGATTCAGCTCTCCGACCCAGCGGCCTCACTTAACAGATTTTTCGGTCAGGGTCCCCCGGAAAAAAAGCGTTCATAATTTCGTATAGGAGTAAGATCAGCAGAGAACAGGTGACCCTTCGATCTCCAGACTTGACTGGATGATTACATTCATAATTTGTGGGTTAGTAGCTTGGTGGTCTCTAAATTCTTTAAATTACTCACGTTGGCACTTTAAATGTCATCACGTTAGACAGGTCTTGACGTGGGGTCGCCGGGTGACGGGTGACAGCATCTCTAGCTCGACCCTGTGACGTTGCTCTTGCCAGCCAGCCTAGCACAACCGAGGTGTGTCGCTTGCGGTGTGGGTGTCGGCAGCGAGCCGCTGGCGTGTGACGGGCGTGGTCCTCGAGGTCGGCTTCCACCTGCTGTCAGGGCAGCGGCCTGCTGGGAGGGGAGAGGGCGTTGTGAGCGGGAGGCATTGGGAGAACCGCCCTGTGGTCTGCAGAGCAGCCACTCCTCTGCTCTACTCCCCGAGGGGGGACACGCAACGCAAGGTAGCTGAGGTTAGAATATGGGGTTTCTTGAACCTGAGATTATGAGATCATCATTATTGCGTGTGTGTGTGTGTGTGTGTGTGTGTGTGTGTGTGTATTTAGGGGCAGGGAGCAGCTATTAGCTTGTTTAATATTTGCTACTATCCTCACTGTACAGAAGAGGAAACTCCAGCTTGTTGACGATGTCTGGTCCCCTTCCCAGATCTCACAGTTGGTAAGTGTCAAGGCCAGGGGCCAAGCCCAGAGCTTATCCCCAACTCAGAGATGGGGCTGGAGAATCCACAACCTGTCTCCACCCGGAGGGCTGGGCATGTCTCTCCCTCACACATTCCTGTGTTGATTAAGCACGTACATAGGCAAAACATCACATGCCGTATTCTGAGGGGTAAGATAAACTGCCAATAGCAGTTACCTTAATAAATCGGCCTTCTCTTTTCTTTTTTCAGGCAAAAATCTCCCCTATTTATCACTGAAGCAGCCTATAATTGCAGAAGCGTAAAAGCAAAGAAAAAAGCAATAAAAGCAATAAAAACTAATAAACTGGGTCCAACTGTTGAAAGGGTAGTAGGTTGTCCAGCTGTGGGAGAACTCTTGTGACCCAGTCAATGTAAATGTGCCCCTCCACTCCTGAGATTCCCTACGGACCCAACGCGGCTGCTTTTGTTTCCCGTTTTTATTCAAATCCATCGAGGATGGATTACAGTTAGCAACTAGTCCTAACAGGATGGAAATATCGGTTATCACTATTGTTCAGTAAAGGAGCAGAGAAGAGGTTATGGAGGCGGCAAGTCTAGATTTTAACGTGACCTGCTGCTCGCATCGTTAAATTTCACCTCGAAGGAGACCCAGGGTCATAATTAAGCGTTCTAATAAGAGCAGGTGTTATCAGGTGAGCTAGTTTGGGGCGCAAGTAACCCCAGGTCCACTGATGGGAAGCGAAAGACATCAAGCGTCCGCTGTCCCTGCGGGTCCACAGAACGGGCAGGCACGGCGGCTCCGTCCTGTTCTCAGGTGCCAGGTGCCTTGTCCTCTCTGTGCTGCCCTCGTGCCGGCCGCTGTCCCAACGCCACTTCCCACGCGGCTTCACCACGCTGACGGCTGTCCGGGCACCACGTCCAGACAGGATGATGTCTGCTGGGGGGGAGAGATGCTGTCCTCCCCGGGCCTCGCTAATGACCGAGGGAAACCTTTCCGAGAAGCACCCATTGACCTCCCTCAATTCCCTCAAGGCTCATTGGGCCGCCTGGACCACTTCAGAGAGTGCAAGTGTGCCTTGGATCAATCAAATGTACCCGTCTCCGAGGAAATCTGGGCTCTGCTAAGCTGGGAGGGGGAAGAATTCAGGCTGCCGGGAGGGAGAGATGGCAAAACGATACATACGGCAACGGGTCCCGAGGGTAAAGCCCCCGTGCATCTTACTTGGAAAGAAAAGAGTACATGAGGTGCACTGCTTTCCTCCACCACAAATCACTATAAGCGGGAGGGGGGGGTGTGATTTACAATCACCCTTGGGAGCAGCTGAGAGCAGGCTTTTAGTGACTCATTTGAATAGATGCCCATGAATTTGCTGAAATCTATTTCTATTCAAATGAAAAGAAAGAGATGTTCATTAACAGGAACTGTGGTCACACCTTCAGTCATTGTGTTCAAGGCAATTTCTCCCAAGAGGACGGTCCCTGTCGGGATTGGATGAACTCGGGGAGCAGTCGGGGTGGTAACCTGATTTAGGAGAAGGGGCCACGCGCCCAGATTCTGACCCGATGAATGTATCTGGTAAAACCCTACAGGTGCCTGGTGGTCCTTTGACCCCACCCACCCCTCCCAGCTGAGGTCGGGGACATTTCCCTGCCTGTGTGGCTCCGGGTTACAATCAGGGGGTGAGACACGAGTAAGGTCTGGAAGGGGAGGTGCAGCAGGGTCCCCACTCTGGGGGGACGGGCACGGTTTGCAGATCTTTCCCCCGGCGCCAGCGTGGGGGGCACAGCAGCACTGCGGGAGTCCCCGTTGGTGGAGGTGGCGGAATTCCAGTCCTTTACCGGACGCTGCTCCTGGTGTTCAGGCTGATGCTTTCACCGTCAGCTTCTCTGACCTTTGCTGGCAGCAGCCTTGACGTACCTCCTCCTGCTCTTCCTGCAGTCGGGAAGCCCCCGATGATGCTGTTGCTATTGCTTTGAAGCCAGAGTGCAGAGTGGAGGCTTTTCCTCCTCAAACCCAGACAGGCCAGGTCCTCTGGCTAATCTCCTCCCCAATCCACCCCTACACACACACACACACATCTATACATCCAAATCAGAAAGGAAGCAGCCTGCTGGGAGATTGATTGGGGCAATGGTGTATCTCTAGGTCAATTTGGGGAGAATAGACATTTGAACAATACTGACCCTTCCAATCCATGAGCACACTCTATCTCTTTTGGGAAAGTAGACTCTGTAGCAATTATTAGTTAAAAGGCAGGTGAGGGCTATGGTGTGTCCGTTCTACCGTACCACCCTGTTTCTGTTACAATGCCAGCAAGTCTCAGAACAAATGCTACAACCTGACCAATAATTTGTCAAGCAGCATACAAACATCCTAATCTGGTCTCTGAGTCTCTTCTTATAGTCCATTAAGCAGACACACTGCAACCTTCTCTGCTGGTTAATTCCCGATTTCTGGTGAAATGCCCTTGTGATGGCACATAGCTGATACTTCACTTACTGTAGGTTTCCTTTTAAGGCTCTGGGCTTCAACTCCTGGCCTCCTGTAGCTTTTCTTTGATCCCGTTTAAAAAAATGTTTCCTGCAGTCCCATTGTCTCCTGCAGGGCTATATTTGATCTACTGTGTATGGTCGTATATTCTTACTAATGCAGCATCAAAACGTTTCTACCAGCAGGGTCCTGCCGGGCAACTTCCCTCCGAAAATACTGCCTTTGTTGTTTCTGCTAGATAGATCTGTCTGCAGCCACCTGACTCAATTCATTGGGGCTGCATTTTGTCCAAGCTGAGCATTTCAAAGAAAAGGAAATGGTAAATTTACCACTACACCCTGCCCCGTGTAATGAGTCTGAGCTCCTCCTTTTGCAAAGCCTCTTCTTGCGCGAGGAAGAAGCCAAGGCGGTCAGGACCACGGCTGGGGAGGAGCCCTTCGTGGCTGGGCCGTGGCACTCGAGCCGGGTTTCTCACTGACTTTGAATAGCTTGGCTAGGCTATTCACCTTTCCCTCTGGTGCCTTCAAAACGCTGCCTCAGAGACATGAAAATCGATAAGAAGACATTAGCAAAGCACTTTGGACCCCCCCGAAGGCAGTTTCGGAGATGGAGGCTGTACCATTATCCGCATCAAGGTCGGCACGGCCATAAATCAGAGAGGCGCGCTGAGCAGAGTCCTCCGTGATGACCTCATCTTTTTCAGAGCTACTCGCTATTAGCAGCTAATATGGGTCCATATGGAGAGCTCGTCACGTAGCTCGTATTACCTGCCTAATGGTTTGTCTGGATTCCTCTTTTTGCAGCTCTAACAGAAAAGACGGGCAAATACATTTTTGAAAGGCCTGGCGTGAGCCCCCAGTAGATGGCAAGCACATTTTCAGTTTGATGCACTTTGCTCAATGTTCAGGATTAAGTTTCATTGGTAACATCTTTTTTTTTTTGGCTGCATCGGATCTTCGCTGCTGCGCGCGGGCTCTCTCTAGTTGCGACGAGCGGGGCCTGTTCTTCGTTGCGGTGCGCGGGCTTCTCACAGGGGTGGCTTCTCTTGCTGCGGAGCACGGGCTCTAGGCGCGCGGGCTCCAGAGCGCAGGGTCAGTAGCTGTGGCGCACGGGCCCAGCCGCTCCGCGGCATGTGGGATCCTCCCGGACCGGGGCACGAACCCGCATCCCCTGCATCGGCAGGCGGACTCTCAACCACTGCGCCCACTGGTAACATCTTAGCACGGATGTCACTGGTTTGTAAAAACTGGAGAGTACAAAGGTAGATAGAAACCTGGAATAGTAGAGCTTTGCCTCAGAAATCTTTTAACATCTCATCTTATTTGACTCAATGTATTAGTTATTAAGAATTATAAAACACCTTCTTTCATATAGAAGGGATCAAAATGGACTACACGATTCAAAACGTACGTTAAACCTAAAAAAGACAAGAAAAGTACACAGAGATGAGAAGAGAAAACAGAGAAGTGCTGATCCCATGGAGGAGTGTTAGGGCGAGGGATACTTTCGTTTGTTTGGAATCCAGTGATTGTGCTGGGGGGAGTCGCCTTGGTTAAAAACGATCTCGTATGGAAAGAAAAGATACTTGCAGGTGCTTCCAAAGGACACTGGGGCTTTGGTCCAAAACAGCAGCAGCAAAGGAACTGCTAACAGGCCGGAACCTGGCCAGGGGGCCAGGTGAGGGCAGACGCAGGTCTAGCTGGCTTGTGCTGGGGCCAAGGGTCCCAGAGATGCCTCCGCAGGCTGCTTCAGGAGCAGGGCTTTGCACAAGAGAAGCCAGGGGAGCCGAGAAAGTCAGGGGAAATTACTGTCTTCCTCAAGAAACTGTAGGTATTCAGACACAACTATGAAAGGATATCTGCACCCCTATGTTCATAGCAGCACTCTTTACAGTAGCCAAGACATGGAAGCAACATAAATGTCCATCAACAGATGAACGCATAATGAAGATGCGGTACATATATACGATGGAATATTACTCAGCCATAAAAAGGAACGAAATAATGCCATTTGCAGCAACATGGATGGACCTAGAGATGATCATACTAAGTGAAGCAAGTCAGACAGAGAAAGACAAATACCATATGATATCACTTACATGTGGGATCTAAAAAAATGATACAGATGAACTTATCTATGAAACAGAAACAGACTCACAGACACAGAGGACAGATTTGTGGTTGCCAAGGGGGAGGGGGGTGGGGAGGGATGGATTGGGAGATTGTGGTTAGCAAATGCAAACTATTATTATACAGATGGCTAAACAACAGAGAACTATGTTCAACATCCTGTGCTAAACTATAACGGAAAAGAATATGAAAAAGAATATATATACATATGTAAAAACGAATCATTTTGCTGTACAGAAGAAATTAACACAACATTATAAATCAACTATACTTCAATAAAATTAGAAAAAAGAAACTGTGAGTACTTAAGCAGATGGTCAAGAAAGGCGCATGGGCCAACTACCAACAAATCAACAGAGTCATGATCCTAGGCAGAGTCAGCATAAAGTTTCCTTCAAGACCAGAAGTTAGGGCTTCCCTGGTGGCGCAGTGGTTAAGAACCCGCCTGCCAACGCAGGGGACACGGGTTCGAGCCCTGGTCCGGGAAGATCCCACATGCCACGGAGCAACTGATCCTGTGCGCCACAACTACTGAGCCTGCGCTCTAGATCCTGCGAGCCACAACTACTGAGCCCATGCGTCACAACTATGGAAGCCCATGCACTTAGAGCCCGTGCTCTGCAACAGGAGAAGCCACCACAATGAGAAGCCCGCTCGCTGCAACTAGAGAAAGCCCGCGTGCAGCAATGACGATCCAACCACGCCAAAAAAAAAAAAAAAAAAAGACTGGGAGTTAGATACTTAGAGAAGTGTTATCATCATTGGATTTAATTCTCCTGTTTCTTTTTTCCTTTTTTTTTTTTCTGTCAGGGAAATTATTGTATGTCAGGTCTCTGATCATTCGTCACTAAATTAAGCATTTCTTACTTTTACAGACAAAGTGACGTGAAAGTTAATATAAGTTGAACTCAGTCACCCAGCAGTGAACTGCAGGGTCCTAGCTCTGGCGTCCAGTGCATGAAGGCTGGTGCGTGAATTTTGAGCTTGTCACGTAAACTTTATAATTGAATGATAGCTTGGCCGGGAATAAAATGATTGGCTTACATGTGTCAGACAATAAAAAAGCATAGGAGGATTTCATGTTTTAGCTTGTATCCAAAAAACACAGTATAGTTCAATCGAGTCCTAGCAGACTGTGTAAGTCAAAGGATTTCCAAGCTCACAGTTCTTCACATGGAAACAAGGACGGGCAGTCTCTATAATGAATTAAATGAACTGTTGAATTAGACATTTTTTATCTCTGTTCCATAACAATCTTTTTTTGGTTGATATACAGATCAATCAAGAGAATTATCACAAGGAGAGAATAGAAAAATTATGTTGTTATTCGACCCAGAAATTGCAATCCTGCTTTCCTACCCTGGAGAAATGTTCACACATATGCTAACAGAACTATATGGAAGAATGTTTATTTCAACAATGTTTACAAGAGCTTAAAATGTGGAAACGACCCAAGTTGCCATCAGCAGGAGACTAAGTAACTGTGGTTCGTTCATCTTGTGTGATGCTACACATCCATGAAAATAATGAGCCACGGCGAGACAAAAGAAGCATGAATAAACCCCAATTATATGCTGAAATAAGATGAAATGTTGCAGAAGAAGGCAGGAAGTATATTATTCATGCCAGAGCCTGAAAACATGCAGGAGAATACTCTACATTGTATATGGACACATAGAAAAGTGCTGAGGAGTAAGGACGTGGAGTTATAAACACTGGATTCCAGAGAGCGGCCAGGGGAGCTCAGAGGGGCCGGGGAAGGAGCGCCACGCGGCGAGATCCAGAGCCCGCTGTCTTTGGGCCGTCTTCTTTCACGACCTCAGGATGGATGTCTATTCTATCGGTCCTCCAAGTCTGTATGTCTTGTGGAATCGAGATATTTACCATTAACTAGAGAAAGCTATGTTGTTGAGTAAAACGTAAGGTCTGATGATTGAAGTAGACCTCAGTGTTTTTACTAAATCCCACGGCAGCTCAGCAGTTCACAGGACCTGCTTCACACCCAGAGGTTTTCCCACCTCCTCCTCATGCTTCTCCAATGCCTTCCACCCCCTTCCCTTCTCCTCCCCAGCCCACGGTGATCTGAAGGTTCACATGTACACCCTGTCCTGTCTGTCTATTGATCTATCATCTCTCCATCCATCCATCCATCCATCCATCCATCCATCCATCCATCCATCCATCCATCCTCTCTACCTGTCTACATGTCTGTCTATATTGAGTGTCAAAAATTCAGCTGAGTAAGTGGTACAGATCTTACTGGCTTTATTCACCGTTCATGAATCGGGCAGCGTCCCATCTGCAGACAGAGAGGAGCCTCGAGGAGCTGGCCAGATGAAGGACCTCCTTCGTCAGACGGGAGCGGGGGACGAGGAAGTGATGCTGGACAGAGCGGGTTGGTTATTACAGGTCACTTTCCTGGAGGGGACGGACGGCAGGCGTCTGCCGGGCAGCTGACCAGGGCTGGCCAGGCGGTTCCTGACCCACTGGGTGAAGATTCCGTTTCTGGGAGAGCGGAAGCTGCCATGAGGTCTCCGTCTGGTGCCGTGGGGCTTAGCTAAGCGACTCCATTCATGAGGAATGCTGATTTACTCGGCTGACTTCAGGTTGTCTTAAATCCCTCTCATTGTTGGAACCGGATCCGAAATGCTGTACACGTTGATCTTGGGAAAATCTCCCCAGACCAGGGTGGGAGGGAAGCATGAGCCCAGGAGACCCCTGAGGGGCTCGGCGCCCGTCGCCCCAGGTGCGCAGCAATGTCTGAGCGGGAGAAGCTGTCAGACGCTCCTGGGATCGTCTCTGGTTGCTGAGCAAGTCCCTGCCTTATATTTTATGCTGATTTTCTTGGAAGAGCTCAGCCACTGTGCCCGGCTCCAGCCTCAGCCATCGCTGCCGCCCCCATAACTGCTGGGAACAAATCATCCATGTGACATCACCCACCTGATGCTTGGAGTGGGATAGAGTCACACGTGGGGAAATGGGAGGGAATGAAATCCTGCGTGTGTCTTTGTTTTAGAGTTGCCCAGAGGGTAGCAGCTAAATGTTTAATCCTGTAGTCTCTTGAAGGCACTATTAAAGGCACTTATCTGGGGGAGTGGGTTGTTATTCTGCTGTTATTTTGGGAAGAGTGAACAAAATACTGAATTTAGCTTTTCCCTGTAGTTGAACACATGACGTGATCAGGGTGATTCGGTGACTGGCCAGTTTAGGACACTTTGCAAACTTTGGAGATGGAATTAGCAGGTTAGGGTGTTACCGTTGCCAGATCCAAAGCAGGAAATGGGGCTTCCCTGGTGGCGCAGCGGTTGAGAGTCCGCCTGCCGATGCAGGGGACGCGGGTTCGTGCCCCGGTCTGGGAAGATCCCACGTGCCGCGGAGCGGCTGGGCCCGTGAGCCGTGGCCGCTGCGCCTGCGCGTCCGGAGCCTGTGCTTTGCAACTGGAGAGGCCACAACAGTGAGAGGCCCGCATAACGCAAAAAAAAAAAAAAAAAAAACAATAAAATAGATGTGGCCTCAAGTCATTGTCTTCTTTGACTCATTTTACTCTTGAGTCGGTTGATTGATCGCTTGGTCGGTAAATTCGAAGCAAATCTTCAAAAGTGAATGAAAACTCTGTGAAGCATTCTTTCAACAGACATTTAATCACACAATACTTTTCCTTAAGCAGTTTTCAGGTAATTATGTAGTGAAGCAGAATAAAATACATATATAAGGATGAAGGTACTCTTAGAGAGAAAAAGAGAGAATTAACTGCTTAGATGTATGATGATATAAAGAGATTAATGTTAATATTTTAAGTGTTATAATAATATTGTAGTGATTTTTGAAAGATCTTTATCTTTTAAAGATACAGTCTGAAATATTTATAAATGAAACGCTACCATGTCTAAAATGTGCTCTGAAATTAAGGGTGGAAAGAGTGGGTGAGATAAAAATGAAAGCAGATCAGCCATGACTTGATCATCGCCGACGCCGATGATGAACTTTTGCATATGTTTGAAATTTGCAATAACAAAAAGCATTGTTGAAAAACCTTCAGGACAATCCAAAAATGAAATTGAAAAACAAACACAACAACTTTCATTTACAATAGCATCGAAGAGAATAACAGAAAGGATACTTAGAAATAAATTTTTAAAAAGAAGTACAAACTTATATGCTAAAAACCATGAAACAAATTAAATAATGTTATCTAAATAATTGGGGAAAGAGCCCCTGTTCTTGGATCCAAAGACTTGTTAAGATGGCAATATTCCTCAAACTGATTTACAGATTAGATGCAAGTCCTATCAGAAGCTTGGCTGACTTCTTGTAGAAGTGATAAACTGATTCTAAAATTCTTAGGGAACCGCAATGGATCCAGAATAACCAAAATAATCTTCTAAAAGAAGAACAAAGTAGGAGGACTCACGCTGCTCAACTGCAAAGCAAAGTGTTACCACCCTGGGTCCTTGACCCATTAATCAACAGAAATTGAGGCCAGCTGAGTAACGCAGGCAAGGCTTTACTGGGACTCCTGCTGCAGCACCAGGGAGAGAAAACAAGTAATGGGGGCCCTTACTTGCTCCCTGAGGGGGCTGGTGAGCTAGTTCCTTAAATGGGGTGAGGGTGGGAGAAGGACGGTGGTCATAGACACCGAGCAACTAGATATCAAAATGAGAAACCCATAGAAAACATTTCCTGGAAAACTAGGGGACAAGGTATGCCTGTGTGCCCCCAAATACAAACAGGTAGGAACAAGCCATCAGCATCCTGGAACACGCCCGTGCTTGCAGCATCTGTGTAGGAGAACGGAGAGGGAAGCTGACAGAGCATGTAAACGGTTCCTCCTGGGAGATGATGGATGACTCCTGACTGGAATTGTTTTAAAGGTTTTGATTTAAAGGTCTCAAATTATTTGCAATTTTTTTTTTTTTTAAACAGAGATCCTAGGTAAAGAAGAGCCGGCGTACATTCCGGCTCTGCATAGCTTTGTATCACATTGGAAAGTGCCTCCGGGGAACTCCCTGGCGGTCCAGTGGTTAGGACTCCACGCTTTCACTACCGAGGGCCCGGGTTCAATCCCTGGTTGGGGAGCTGGGATCCCACAAGCCTCGCGGGGCGGCCAAAAAAAAAAAGTTAAAGTGCCTCCTCCCTCCCCTTGTCCTTTCAGTCATACTGTGTCCTGTAATTTTTAAAAAAAATTCCAACTCAAAACTCATCTCTTGAAGAATCCTTTTACGATCGGTCCTTCCGGGTTAATCCCTTCTCTTGGATGACTCAGGATGACCCCCTCCGGTTCTCAAATGCCTGGTTTCCATGAATTCATTTCCCCTTGTTGAGGTTTTGTGCTTTTTCCAGCTCAGCCTGTCCAAGAGGCTGAGGTTTTCCCGGAGAGGAGGCTGTTTTCTCCGCATCACCCATCCGTGACCAGGACACAGCAGGAGGGTGATTCTGATGCCAGTCCCTGCGCTATCACGGGCAAGTGGGGACCATTCCTCCGCCACTTTCCGCAGCCCGCCAGCGGATGCGCCATCTCTGATCGCTCGTCAAAGCGCTCCCTCTTGCTTTAAAACACGGAGGCATCGCTAAAAAACCCACAGTATTGTTTCTACCTAATCCTGAGGAAAGTGTTGAAAGTATTGCCCGATGCACAGGAAATTTCCCAACAGCTTTTCTTTTTTTTTTTTTTTTGCGGTACGCGGGCCTCTCACTGCTGCGGCCTCTCCCGTTGCGGAGCACAGGCTCCGGACGCGCAGGCGCAGCGGCCACGGCTCACGGGCCCAGCCGCTCCGCGGCACGTGGGATCTTCCCGGACCGGGGCACGAACCAGCGTCCCCTGCATCGGCAGGCAGACTCCCAACCACTGCGCCACCAGGGAAGCCCCCAACAGCTTTTCTTTTTAAAAAATTGTTTTTAATTTAAAAAGCAAAATTGTGTCTAGGTGAGCCAGTGACGTCCTGAAGCACGTTTTCGGCAGCCCACTCCAAACATAACTGGTATTTGGCTAAAGGAAAGAAGAGAGGCAGATAATTATGCAAACCCACTGGCCAAGCATAGTTTACAAGGCTGTCCCCCCCCCCCCCCCCGCAAATAAAGGGTGATATATGATACTAATTTGCAATTTAGATACTGACTAAGCGGCTAGGTAATGCACCATCTTTTCCAACATCCTTCCCAAACAGCTACAGAAATCTTTCCATTTCAAATAGCTTTCGCTTCTCCTCCTGGGAAAGGAAGAACCAAAGACGGGCTATTAAAGTGTTTTGCTTTGTTTTTGTTTTTGTTTTTTGCAAGGCTTTTGAGTTTTCACTCTTAAAATCATCTGGTATCACTATGTAACCGTGTAGTTAGAATGATTAAAAATTAATTGGACTTCTACTAATGAACCGATTTATAGTAGATAAGGTGCCTGTTTAAAAGGCAAGGCTTCTGCCTCTCAGTTGCCTGATAATAACCATCGTCAAAAGCAGACTTTGTGAATCGTGATGTTGTACCTCTGACAGCTTTTTTCTTGGCTGATGGGAAGCTAATTACTCAACACACCCCAGAGAAATCAACCTCCTTAATGGCTAATGCAAACTTCACAAAATAACAAATTGAAAATGTAATTTGCCTGTATCACCCACTTCCCCTGAGTCAGTTGGTCGATAAGTATTCACTGGGCATTCACACTCCAGCTGGCACGCATCTTAACAACTGGAGTTTATTACCTGCTCATCAGAAACCTGGCCCTAGCAGAGAGAGGACGTTACTGGTCAGAGACACGAATCACAGTGTATGCTTCCGTGAAGCAAAAGGATGCAGAGGGAGAGCCTTCAGGAGTAACGGAAGGCAGCTTCTTTCTCTCTCCTCCACTGCTCACCAACAGTAGCTCAATGCACAGGTCCTTGTATTTTCTCCTTGCAGATGCAGATTCTTCAAGTTCTACAGAAGCCTGGAATCAAGCACTTCAGAAATTACTAGTCCCAGTGATGGACTTCTCAACCTGGTCTTGGCAGATTGCCAGTGAAACCCTCTGTTCAGATACTCTGGGGCACCTCAGCCAGGTGGACCAGGGAGGTGCTGACCAGAAAAGCGGTCACATTGTAACAGGGAAGAACAAATCTGACCTCACTTCGGATCTTTACTTTAACCTCTGTATTCTATTGCTTTTGCTACAAGTTAAGAACCATTGCCTGTAGCCTAAACTATACAGCATAGCCCATTCTGAAGGCTCTGACTTTAAAAAGCTACATTTTTCCATTCGTAGAGAGATAAAAAGTTGCAGAACAGAGAATAACATTTGTCCTGCTGGAGGTTTACAGGGACATCGTGACCTGACCTACATGGTCAGCTGCAAGAACTAAGGATTCCAACACCAAAAAGTCTGCAACAGCCAGCTACACCCCTTCACTAGTGAAGAAAACTGTCAGCAGGCCTTCACATAACATTTTCTGTCTCTGAAAATGCAAAAAACTGAGAGACAATTATCAGAAAAGTTCAAAGAGTTAACAAATCCAGATGTGAAGGAATGTATTGAAATCAACCAATAATGTTAATGGCTAGTTATGGATACTCTCAATATAGCAGCAACCTAAAAGTTTTGAAAAAGCACACGTTTTGCTAGTGCCTATTTATTGGTGTTAACAGCTATTCTGAGATAAAACAGGCACTGTTCTATTTTACATATATTATCCCGAATCCTGACAGCAACCCTGAAATGTGTGTGTTATTCAACCCATTGTATAGACGGAGGCTCAAGGAGGTGAGGTGAAGTAATACATCCAGAGTCTCGTCAGTGGTGAGGCCAGACCTGGAACCTGGGGTCATGTGACCTCCAGTCCTAAATACAGTATCAGGCCCTTCCCGCCCCGCCCGCAGTGTGGCTATGGCCGTCCTTGGCCTGGGGGTGCCGAGGTCTCTGTTATATAAAACACGCTCACATGCTGGGTCACACCTCCCTCTTCAGCAGAAGAGGACACAGGAGTACAGAGATCAGGAAACTCCTGGGCGTTACTGCTGCCATCGTGTAATCACGCTTCACACTTGTGACTTACTGTATTTGGGGACATAAGTCACAATAATATGCCTGTCTCTTATTTTCAAAAAAAAAAAAAAAAAGATGCTGTGGTAAGGATGGCAGGAGGGTCTGATGCTGAACCTCCATGAGAGGCACCACAATTTAATCAGACACACACAGACCTTTACACTCTGTGAAGCTTCATAAACATTATTAAGCCAGTTAAACTTCTAAGAAGCAGCCCACACAAATTGCGTACGGGGTGCTGTAGTCTTATGGTCTGTTATACAAGGCCCTTGCTTCTGTATAGTTATAACATTGCTTTCATTTCCGCGAATCAAAGATAAATGACCACCTCCACTTGATAAAATAATTCCGAAAAATTTCCCTTGGGAGATTTGGACAGACACCTTTGAAAAGACTTTGGTGGATATTTTAGTGTTACTTTATTACCTTTCCCCCCCAATATTTAGCAGCTTTATTGAGGTGTAACTGACATACAATAAACTGCATCTATTTAAAGAGGACAATGTGAGAGATATATACACATACACATGAAATCATCACCACAGTCAAAATAAGGAACGTATCTGTGGTCCCCAAAGCTTTTCTCTGATCTCTCCCTTCTGCCCGCCACGAAACGTCTCATACCCACTCGTGCACAACCAAGGACCTGCCAGGCAACTTCACGGATAGATCTCAAAAGAACTATGCTAAACAAGGCCAGACAAAGCAGGGCATATACCATATGATATCATTGTAAATAAAATTCTAGGAAATGCGAGCGAGTGACTTTATTACTTTTTACTGTAAGCATACATTCAATGAAGCAGGAGAGAATACCAAATCAGAAGATTAACATTTCTGTTACGTAGTTACAAGTTGAAGAGGTTCGACCACCGATCACTGTAGAGTGAGGATGGAAAGTAGGAGGGATCCTCTTTTTTAATGGTAAACTATAACACGAAATTGACCATTTTAAGCATTTTTAAGTAGATCATCCAGTGGCATTAAGTACATTTGCATTGTTAAACAACTGTCACCACCATCCATCTCCAGAACTTTCCATCTTCCTAATGACCCTGTCCCCTGTAAATGATAATTCCTCACTCCTCTCTCCTGCAGCTTCTGGCACCCACCCTTTTACTTTCTGTCTCTGTGAATGTGTCTATTCTGGGTTCCTCATATAAATAGAATCCTACAGTGTTTGTCCTTTGGTGTCTGGCTTATTTCACTCAGCATAATGTCCTCAAGATCCATCCATGTCGTAGCCTTTGTCAGAACTTCCTTCCTTTTTATGGCTGAGTAATATTCCATCGTATGGAGAGACCACATTGTGTTTATCCCCTCAGGTCGTGTTCTTTTACTTTAATTTTGTTTAGAAATTCACCCAGGGATCTCTCTTTTGAATGTCTTTTTCTCCAACAAAGATCTCCCTTAAGCACATCGAGCCTTCATTCAGGACCAGCCTCTTCTGGGATGTGAAGGAAGAAAGAAAGGCATTGGCTTTCCCGAGCTGCTGTGTCCTCATGCTTCACCTTGAACCTGTATGTTACACCAGGCTCACTATCTTTAAAATGAATAAACTGACGTCCACTTGCTCTGAATCTTCTGCCTGTCTTCCTCCCCACTTCACGTTTTATTCTGCTAAAATGCCTTAGCTTTGCCCCATTAACATTTGAAAATTCCCTCGTCCTGGCCTTGAGTTCTGCACGTGACCTCCTGATGGAGATGTGCTACCATCCCAAGATCTCTGCTTTCCCCTTATGTTGGTAATTTAAAAGGAATCATAAGGCCGTATCTGAGGAGGACAGTAAAGTAACTGATTGTTTCCATGTTGCCCTTCAAAATAATCACCTTCGGGCTTCCCTGGTGGTGCAGTGGTTGAGAATCCGCCTGCCGATGCAGGGCACGCGGGTTCGTGCCCCGGTCCGGGAAGATCCCACGTGCCGCGGAGCGGCTGGGCGCGTGAGCCGTGGCCGCTGAGCCTGCGCGTCCGGAGCCTGTGCTCCGCAACGGGAGAGGCCACAACAGTGAGGCCCGCATACCACAAACAAACAAACAAACAAAATGATCACCTTCTCAAACGTCCATGGACTTCTCTTCACACCTACTTTGCCAGTAACATCGCTCTGCAGTCACGGCATGCTTTCGCAGCTGTACCACCTCTGCCCCTTACTTCAGTCACATCCCAACCTCCCTGCCACTGCCTGGGCTTGGCGTCCTGACAGCAAAGTGGAAGTGGAAGATGTGGGATGTACACCATTTTATGTAAGCTTTTTCATGCATCAGCTTCACGCCTGCTTGCAGAGCCTTAGTAGGCAATAATTGGTTATGCACCAGAAAACCCAATTAGAGCAAGTCCAGTTGTTATAACTCCATGGCTCCAGATGCATACCGAGAAGCTGTTTTCTTGCTGTCTTCTCCCCTACCTTCTCACTGCATCACTACATCCAACACCTTAGTCCTGGCCATGTATGCCATGTACAGTTGTGCAGGTTGTGCACTGATTAAAGGCACAATCTCATAGAGAGCATAGATTTATATAATTACTCTGATAACCTCCTTATAGATGGAAGTTAGGGGTATTAAGGAAGGGGGAGCCTTTTTCTGCTTCCAACCGAAATGCCATGTAGCCTAACTCTACTTCTGAAGACCCCTTGCATGTACGTACTGGCATGCACACACATGCATGCACACAGAATGCTCTTCTCTCCTGCCTGCTCTTTGTGCCTAAAACATGTCATTTTAAGCCTCCTTCTGCACGACTTAAAGTATCATAAGGTCTGAAAAGCACGGCTTTGTAGTGGTTATGCCTGATCCACAATTAACTGATTACTTCGCTGTTGCTGGTCCAACAGTGCTCTGAGCAGAGCCCAAGTTGGTTCTCAGGTTACCAGAACCTCCTCCAGTGCCTTGTCTAGCTTCCGATTCTTTTGGTCTGGGACACAGGACCCGCCTGAGACAAGACAAGAACTGAGCTGCCTGCAGGCTACAATATGGAGGCTTTTCCTCCAATAGCAGGGTTTACTACTTGAAATTCAGCACAAAATTCCTGAACTGGAAGGAACTTGCAGATAGAACCAGGACAACCAAGAGTCACAGGTCTCCCAGGCCCTGTCGCCCCCAGAACCATGCAGGTATCACCAACATTACAGCACTTTTCCTGCTGCGTCTGGATGAAGGAGCCCTTCCAAACTCAGGGCTCCAGACATCTGCTACATTCCTGCCTGATTGGTGTGCATCTGAAACCACTGTGCCAGCTTGAACCCTTGTCCACGGTCTCATTAAAACACAAACACCTAGGAGGAAAAATACCTTCAGTCTCATTGAGCAACACCTCAGGAGGACCTGTCACCTGGCACATGACTCCAGAGTCCTACAGATTAATCCTTTCCCCTTCGCTCTCTACAATCAACTAGAACATTGATTGTTCTACTTCTGAAATAATCCTCAAATGTGTCTGCACGCCCTTTCTACCAGGGCTGCTAGCATTTTCCTGTCCCTGCCCACCTGGACTGCTGAACCTGACTTCTACGCCAGGTGCCTCTCCTGTGACTGTTCTCACTCCAGACACCACCACCAGGAAGCCTGCCTGGACTATAGGGGCTGCTTGCCCGGGGAGTGGACAGTCACTCTCACTGTCTAAGAGTCCGGATGCTTATTCTGATCAGGCTTAAGAAGATATTTTAAGGGTGACATCAGAGTACTTCTTAGGGAGGGAACTATATTTGCTCAGAAAGACACTTTTATTAGCAGGCTTACATGAGGACCATGGGGCCGCTGGCTAGGAGGGGAAATAAACTGCACAGCATAGAAATAAACAGGAATTCCAGGGTTGAGGTGGAACAGGGGCTGGGGAGGTGGGAGAGCAGAGGCCAGAGGAGAGGAAAGGGGTGTGTGTGTGTGTGTGTGTGTGTGTGTGTGTGTGTGTGTGTGCGCGCGTGCACGCCAGGTGCACGGATGGCCAGCAACTAGGAGGTCACAGAACTCCTGCGTGTGTACCGTGTACTGAAACCGGACAATCACTTAAACGGATGTTGGATGGTACGGCCAGGTTTCTTGCTGCTGGAGTAGGAGTCACAGCTCAGCGAGACCCACGCGGCAATGAGCACAGCTGGAGACATCAGGGTGGACTCCTGTTTAGACACAGATCACTACCTGTAGTGACATGTACTGACATGTGTCTATGCTCAGGGTCGCGTACACACACGTCTCCACCCTGTCGGCTGCAAAGGCCCAGACACGGCAACACCCAGGCTAGGCGCACACAGGGCCCCAAGATCTCGGTGTCTAGACGGCTCTCCAGCAGAAGGAACCAGGGCTCCTTGGAGAAACAGGGTCTCTAGGGCTGAGGTAGGAAACACACCACATGAGCCTGGCGTGTCTAATAGCACCAGAAAGTAAGGAAATGCTCAAAAAAAAGAATCCACAACTACAACGAGGAGGGTATATCAGCGGGGGCACTGGGGCTCCCGTGCTCAAGCTGGAAGAGTTGCAGCCAGAGGATTAACAAAGTCGTGTGGCATTATACCTCAGAGTCCAGGAGTCCATACTGATACAAATAAATGCGGGAGTCACTAAATAACGGGGAGGAGAGACAAACCTCCCCTCGTGAAGAGCTCCAAGTGATTTATGGACACCACAGCCTCAAGAAGATGCAGCAGAGCACCCCACTCTTACTGAGGGCTGTGCTCTGTGACTTCCTTCCAAGGAGGACACAACGGAAAGGGGAGAAAAGAGGAACACCTGATGGACACGAGCTCAGCCAGGAGATCAAGGTCAACGTCAACAGCCACAGGTCATGCTGACAGTGTGAAGCCTTGATAGCAAGTGACATAAATCCTATTCGAATGCAAGATGCTAATAATAGGGGGAAACGGGTGGGGCTCTATAGGAACTCTCTGGACCATCTTCTCAATCTTTCTGCAAATCTAGAACTTCTTAAAAATAAAGATTTTTTTTTTTTTCTTTGGCTGCGCCACAGGGCATGTAGGATCCTAGTTCCCCGACCAGGGATGGAACCCACGCCCCCTGTAGTGGAAGCACGGAATCTTAACCACTGGACCGCCGGGGAACTCCCCCAATAAACTGCTTTTTCAAAGTAGACTCAGGAATGGGAACGTAGAGATGCGATTTTGAGTTATTTTCATTGCTGGGATGTTAAACCCTCCCATGTCCCAAGCCGGAGATGAGGTCGAATGCAGTGGCCCTCAACCTTTTCGGCACCGGGGACCGTTTTCGTGAAAGACGCTTTTTCCGAGGGCACGGGGTCGGGGGGGGGATGGCTTCGGGGTGATTCAAGTACATCACATTTATCGTGCACTTTATTTCTTTTATTATTACATCAGCTCCACCTCAGATCATCAGGCGTTAGATCCCGGGGGTCGAGGACCCCTGGCCTAATGCACGATCTCATCCTGGTGGGACAGTGGACTGGGAAACAAAGCAATAGGGCGACGAAGCCCACCTCCTGAGACCCACTGGAGTCCTACCGTCTAGAACGGGACTCGCGTGCAGGCATTACGGCCGGGGACCACAGGAGCACGGCGGTGACCTGGCAGCAACTTCAGGACGGGCAGCTCAGGAGCTAACCTGAGACCAACTCCCCTTTCTCAGGTCGCTCAGAGGCCGACGTGTCGGCCCCGGTCTAGTCAGGAAAACGAGTCTGAGTCTTTCAAACAGACGGCATTCAGTATGGGAGTTTGGGCTCAGGGCTGTCGCAGGGTTGAGAAGAGCATAAAGAGGAGGGGTTCTGGAGAAGCAGGAAGAACGGGTGATGCCCTGGCGGTCAGCTCGGGGGGCAGCCCAGAAAAGAGGCTTGATTGGGGGGCGGGCAGATCTTTGAAAAGATGCCTCCTCACCCTGGGCTGCTGGGGCCTGGAACGCCCCCCCCCCCTCACTAGCGAATGGCCAGTGCTAGCGACTTCCAGCAACCACTAGCCGTGGCCACGCCGGGGACCAGCCAGAAGCAGAAGCTCTCTCTTCTTCCTGCTCATCTTCCACCGGCGCTGACACTGCGGGTCCTGCCAGGGAGCTGGAAGATGCAGCGTGGACCACCCCCTGCCGCCATAACCCCCACCCCCCCAGCCCCAGCAGACAGAACAGAAACCAGAGGAGCAGCCAGAGGGTGAGACAGTAACCCCTGGCTGACTCTTGGTTGGTACTAACCCTCAAGGCCTTTCAGAATCTTTCCTTTCCAACATGATCTGCACCTGCTCTTCTCCCAGGCCCCTCCAGCCAAACAGCATCCCCGCTGTGCGCTGGGGTCCTCTCCCGCCCCAGCACCTCTGCCCACTGTGTGCGTACCTTCCTCCTGCTTTGAAATTCAGCTCACGTAGTGCCTGCTCTGCAGTCTTCTGGCTGCCGTTCTCACCTGGAAGGGGAGGTGTACGGGTAAAACAACAAAACAAAACAAGCCCTGATCTGTAGCGATTGCATGAGATAAAACACCCCCCGAGGGAGAGTGGAGAACTTCCTGAGCCTGTAGCTGTACCAGCCAACGGGGGGGCGGGCACACCACACTCCCTGGGAGCGACGCCTCTCTCCTGCCAGATGCCTTAGCGACCATCTGAGCTTCACCTCTGCCCCCGGCACCGCTTTCTACCACGAAATACGGTTGCTTCTGCGCGCCTTCGCTCTCCTCCCGGGGGAAGGCACAGGCTGAAGCGCTCCCGCTCCCACACCCTCAGCTGCGTGGACACCGACAACTTTCAGAGCTTGTTTCCCGTCTGTTAAACACGGCAGCATCAGCAACCCTGTGTCTTGGGGCTGTCACAGAATTCGGTGATATAACACGTGAAAGCATCTCGCACCACAGTCCCTGGCTCGTGGTAGAAGTTCAATAGATGGCAGGGTTTTGTTTTTGTTTTGGCTGCATTGGGTCTTCGTTGCAGAGAGCCGGGGCTACTCTTCGTTGCGGTGTGCGGGCTTCTCATTGCGGTGGCTTCTCCTGTTGTGGAGCACGGGCTCTAGGCGTGTGGGCTTCAGTAGTTGTGGCACACGGGCTCAGTAGTTGTGGCGCACGGGCTCTAGAGCGCAGGCTCAGTAGTTGTGGCGCACGGGCTTAGTTGCTCTGCGGCATGTGGGATGAACCCTGTCCCCTGCATTGGCAGGCGGATTCTTAACCACTGCGCCACCAGGGAAAGTCCTTAGACTGCAGTTTTCTACCTTTCTTAGGCTTTTAACACTCTAGGACAGGAGCCCTATTATGATTCATTTTTTAATCATCCCAAGTGTCAAGAACACTGCCTTGTAACTAGTCATGGTTGAAAATATTCTTGTTAAGGTATCCATTGAAAAAATGGAGTAGCTGGTAGCAAGGGTGAGGCAGGGAGGGGACGTAAGGAGCCCATAACCTATTGGGGCAGAGGGTGTGGGCAGCAGGAGAGGGAAGGGAAGCACCGGAAGTGACCTGCCTAAGGGGGAGGTGACCTGCCTAAGCCTAAGGATTTCCCCGTTGAGCCTGGGGCGTCTCCATGGCACCTCCCTCCCCTCCGGCCTTTGCTCTGTGCACACTTGCTGTTGATTAATCCCCAATTCTGGCTTCGGTTGAGCTGGAAATCAGGGTCTTGGGCTACACACCCACAGCCTCCTGGGTGGTAATAAGACAGCAGTGGCTATGCTAACTGCTGCTGCTGATGGTATTTCCATAGACTGAATCCTTCGGGGTTGGAGACATTGGCAGCAGTGTCTCATGGCTGAAAAAAACGCTCAGGTAGGACTGCTGGGTTTAGGGAGTCCTGTACAGAGACAGCACGTATTTCACAATTTCTGGGCTGCTTGAACTAATACATACCTACCAACAAAATCTCACCTACAACCCGACATGCTTCGGACCCACGTACAGCTTCGATCTGATTTTGCCTTAGGGCAAGTGTCAAAATCTTTTCTCACATCTCTGCTCCTCACCTTTTACCTAAAAATCATGAAATTCCTACTGCAGAGCACAGGGAACTATACTCCATACCCTGTAATGACCTATATGGGAAAAGAATCTGAAAAAGAATAGATACATGAATACGTACAAGTACATCACTTTGCCGTATGCCTGAAACTAACAGAACATTGTGAATCAACTGTACTCCAGTATAAAATAAAAAATTTTTAAAAATTAAAGTGATCACGGTAAATAAAAATAAATCAAATCAAAATCAAAATCATGGGGGAATCTCCTGGAGGTGCGGTGGTTAGGACTCCTTGGTTTCACTGTCCAGGGCCCGGGTTCCATCCCTGGCTGGGCAACGAAGATCCCACAAGCCTTGTGTTGTGGCCACAAAATAAATAAATAAATAAATAAATAAAATTTAAAAATAAAAGTCATGGAATTATAGGACCCGAGGAGCTCAGGGCGCTCCCTGCTCTAGACACTTCTTTGCAGAAATCATAGATTTAACCTCAACTCAAGATGTTAATGGTGAGGAAACTAAGACTCCCAGACAAAAAGCGATCTGTCCCAGGCTGGTGTGCTCTGGCAGTCTACCCAGGGGTCTCTCTCTGCCTCCAAAGGAAGTGTCACCTGGCATTGTCCTTGGATACTGCAGGGGTGGGGCTGGGGTTTGGGGAGGGTGGAGGGCTGGGCGTCCTGACAGGTGACCACTCCAGGGGTGGGCACCATCCTCAGGGAGGGGCTTAACAAGTTTCCTCCGACTCAATGACTCTCCACGGCTAAAGGGCAGACCTGGGATTGGGAAGGTTGTATTAGAATCACAGAGTCACAGCATTTGTGCTGAGTGGTTCAAAAGATGTAACCAATTACTGCCTTATTGCTAGTTGTGGCGTTCTTCTTGGCGGTTTACAACAAAGCTGAAGAAGGGTACTCAATTAAGTTTAGCAAAAGAAACTGGCATTCCCACAGGTGAGAGGCGCTGCTGGCCGCTCCGTTTCTCCCGGGCGGCTGCTTCCCACTAGCTACCTATTTTACGTTTGGTAGTGTAGCTAAGTCCATGCCACTCTCTCACTTTGTCCCAGCTTACCCTTCCCCCTCCCCGTGTCCTCAAGTCCATGCTCTACATCCGCATCTTTATTCCTGTCCTGTCTTAGGTTCTTCAGAACTTTTTTTTTTTTTTAGATTCCATATATATGAGTTAGCATACGGTATTTGTTTTTCTCTTTCTGACTTACTTCACTCTGTATGACAGAGATTCTAGGTCCATCCACCTCACTACAAATAACTCAATTTCGTTTCTTTTTATGGCTGAGTAACATTCCACTGTATATACGGGCCACATCTTCTTTATCCATTCATCTGTCGATGGACACTTAGGTCACGTCCCTGTCCTGGCTATTGTAAATAGTGCTGCAATGAACATTGTGGTACATGACTCTTTGAATTATGGTATATGATATGCCCAGGGTATATGCCCAGTAGTGGGATTGTTGGGTGGTATGGTAGCTCTATTTTTAGTTCTTTAAGGAACCTCCATACTGTTCTCCATAGTGGCTGTGTCAATTTACATTCCCACCGACAGTGCAAGAGGGTTCCCTTTTCTGCACACCCTCTCCAGCATTTATCGTTTGTAGATTTTTTTGTTGATGGCCATTCTGACCAGGGTGAGGGGATACCTCACTGTAGTTTTGATTTGTATTTCTTTAATGATTAGTGATCTTGAGCGTTCTTTCATGTGTTTGTTGGCAATCTGCACGTCTTCTTTGGAGAAATGTCTGTTTAGGTCTTCTACCCATTTTTGGATTGGGTTGTTTGTTTTTTGATATTGAGCTGCATGAAAAACTCCTTATTTTTAAAAGAAAGATGTTCCAGCCGATCAGAAGGAAAAAGGGCACGGGGTCTGGACTTCATCGGTGTTTAGGGGACCAATCATCGCTGCCACTATTCCAGCTACAGAAGCCGAGAGAACAGTCAGCTTTCAGAGGGAAGCGGTAAAGAACTCCAAACACCTGACCATCCGCTCGGATAGGGGTTAGAAGCACACCGCCCACGGCGGCCCACGACTAGGGCTTGGGACCGCGCACGCGCACGCGCCGCCCGCCGCCCTCCGGGGCCGCCGCACTGCGCCTGCGGGGCGGGGCGGGGCGGGCGAGGCGCATGCGCGCGAGCCCCGCCGGCAGGAAGCGGGCGCGGGGCGGGGCCTTCGGGCCGCCCCCGCCTCAGCCGCTCAAGGAGCCCAGCGGCCGCAGCGCGCGGCCCGGGATGCTGAGCCAGGCGCTCCTGCGCCTCGCGTCCGCCGTCAGCCGCAGGAGGATGAAGCTGCTGCTGGGCATCGCGCTGCTCGCCTACGTGGCCTGTGAGTGAGCCGGCTATTCCTTCCCGCCCGCGGCCTGCTCTCTCCCTCCCTCCCTCCCTCCCTCCGTCCCGCTCCGCGCGCGCGCGGCCGCCGGCCGGACAGGAGACGCGGACCCTCGGCCCGGCTGCCGAGCCGCACGCGGCGCTGCGGGCAGCGGTTCCCGAGCGTGCCGCGTCGCCGGGCTGGACTAGGGGGTGCGAATGCTGCGCCTGGCAGAGCCCCGGCGCCGGCTGCCTTGTCTTAGGAGAATTACTCCGCGTTTGACTGCAGGGGAGCCCAATGTCGCCGGACCCCGCCGGCCCGCGGCCGAGCCCAGGGGTCCGACGCCCGGGGGTCCCCGCGCCCGGGGTCTTGGCGCCCAGGTTTCTGGACGCCCGGGGGGTGCCCCCGCCCAGGTGTCCGCGCCCGGGGTTCTGGCGCCTAGGGGTTCGGATGCCCAGGAGTCTCTGCGCCCGGGATCGGAGGGTGTGGGTGCCGGTCGGCCCAGCACGGAGGGCCAGTTTGTGTGGTTCTCCCGTCATCACCGCGGCTGCGGGACCTAGGGCAGGAGGGGCAGTTTTCAGGCAGAGGTTAGACCCTGTGGTTTCTTAGAGGCAGAAGCTGTCCCTTTAAAAAAAAAAAAAATTAGATGGGAATGTATTTTCATTGCTGCTATTAATACTTCCCCAAGTACCAAAATTGGACCAAGTGAGCTCGTTTGAATCCTAGCCACGAGAGTGATACACGCTGAAACGGAACACCTGCTCACCGGTTGAGTTACCAAGATCTGACTCCCGAGGTGAGGGGGGCTCGGCAAAGTGATTTCAGTTGAGCTCTAGGAAGATGCGGGTGATTGAGACCCAGCCTGTCTGCTGCAGCCCAGCTGGGGGCAGTCAGTTGGGAGTAGTCTTCAAAGGAGGAAGAGCTAGTCTGAAGCGTGTTCCAGTCTTGAGTGAGACAGCCGAGAACCCAGGGGAAGGACCGCTCAAAGTTGTGTAACTGTCGTCAGGACAATAATTGTCATATCTAAATTGGCTGCGAGCTTCTCCACAGCTGCGTGAGCCTGTTTCATTGTCTCCTGTAACTATTTCAACAATCCTAGGAAATAGGTACTATCGTTATTCCCATTCTAGAGGTGAGTCTGTTAAGGCCGAGAGAAATCAGGCAGATTTACTGACGACCACACAGATGATAACCTATGGAGACCAAGACCTGAGCCCGGCAAGGCCGGGGAGCTGGGGCTAGAACCCAGGTCTGCAGCAAGCTCCCTGTCGATTTTGGGTCTTCTGAAGGTAGGGGGTTGTGGGATGTCATTCACAGTTCTGTAGACCAGGAAATCCTACTGAGCCCTTAACCTTTGTCTGTCCAGCCCTTATTGCCGCTTGCCCCTGTGCTTAGTCCCAGGGGATCCCAAGGAGTGCAAAACACCTGGGCAGTGTTTCTCTAAGTGCTCTGTGTGTCAGAATCACCTGGAGGGTTTTCAGAACACAGGTTGCCGCCTCCCCCCTCAAGTTTCTGATTCAGTAGGTCTGGAGTGTGGCCCAGCCATTTGCGTTTCTAATAGCTTCACCTCAGATGCTGTTGGTGTGGTCTGGGAACCCCACTTTAGAACCTGTGGCCTAAGCAAGTGAGTTGAGTTGGCCACGAATTAGATGCTCACCCAAATGAGGGTTCAATTACGAACAGGTAGGAAGGAAGGGAGGGAATGCACGGGGGGCTTGTGCTGGGAAGTGAAGTGCGTATAGGAGTGACTAGGCAGACGGACGGGAGGAGGGGTGGGTTCCGAAGGAGCAGCACGTGCAGAGGTCCTGTGGCAGCCCCGAGCAGGGCGTGTCCTCAGAACGCGGAGAACTGCGGTGTGGCTGCAGTATGGACACGAAGCAGCTACGAGGCGTCCTTGGCAGGCGGGCTGGAGCAGGCAGGCCTGGTGGAGGCCTCGTGCCAGGTCCCGACACGGGTGAATTTAGCTGTGAGGTTTTAGACGAGGGTGGAGGCAGTGCTGGTAACAAGCAGGGATGGTAAGTCCCGGGCACTTTGTAGGGAAAAGCATGACAGTTTGGCTCCCTACTGACAGCGTCCGAGAACATTGAAGGTGTCCGTGAACCATGATGCGTGTGACGTCTAGTCTCTGCTCTCCTTGTTAATAATCTTTCCCTTTTGTTTGAGAAAACGTCCCTGCTCCCAGATGACACACTGCCCCTTCTGGAAATGCTCTTGTGCCCATGCGGGCCCAGCCTCCTTGCTGGCACATAATTCTTCAGTCCAGGCCCAGGGGCTGAGCATGGGCCAGCTTGCGCTGCACTGAGCTTCTTCTCCATGCGTGTGTTTTCTTCTGGGTAATGGGGATTTCAGCACTTGTAGCACTTAGACCAGTGCTGTTAGCTCCGTGGAAGAGCTCAGGGGTCTGAAAGTCATGCCAACCTGCTAGGTAGATCCCTAGGCAGAGACTCAGCTGGAATTACCTTTGGTGTTTTTGACAGGGCCAGAGTTTAAAAAGTCAAATAGCCTTTGCCGGGTTTGTTGGTGTCCCCAGGCACTGTTTTCCTCTACCCGGAGGCAAGCACTTCACTTCTTTGAGCTGATGATTTTGGTGTTTGTCCTTGTGCCCTAGAATTCTAGATACTACCTAGTGGCTTTCTTCTTTGGAAGACTGTTTATTCTCCTCTCTTTCCCCCACCAACCCACGCAGGTGCGTGTGATTTTAAGGAGCTCAGCACTTAGTGTTTATGCGCATGACTAAATGTGGTTCACCTGAGCCCTGTGAACTCGCCTTTTCTTTTTCCCCCCGGAGCTAATGACTCCACTCTCCAGGCCCTACACTTGTTGGACTGCGAGCTTTGTCGCTCATGTCTTTCTCCCCCAAGACGCTGAGCAGCCTCCCAGGCTCCCTGAGGAGGGGCCTCCGGGCCTCGTGCCCCCTGGCCTCAGCCCCGTTGGCCTGGAGATCCTGTGCCCTGACTGCCACCGCCTCATTTCCGCTGGAGGTCACGGGAGGAGCATTGGGAGGCCTTGGCCGCGTCTTCTCTGTCTTCACATTTAATTGACAGGTGGGTGGTGAGGCTCCATCCCTTCTGGGTCCTGGTGCCGAGGCTCAAGCCAGCTCCCGTCCCGTCTCTCTGTGACTTGGTTTCTCCCGGGAGATCCAGGCCCCGCCCTTCTGCCCCTGGCGCCATCCTCCCCGGCACACCTGGCTCGGCCCCTCCGCCCTCGGGTGTGCCCCGAGTGTGCGTTTGCGGACGTGCGGTTGATAACTGGCCTCCTTCGGGAGCCCCTCCCCGAGTGAGGCCTCCGTTCCGCAGGGGGGTCAGGGGCACCTGCGTGCCCGCCCGCCGGCCCGGGGATGCGCACCTGCCGGTGACGTGTGCCCACGTGCCGGGTGCTTCCAAGCCTGGCCGCCCAGGAGCCTCGCTCTGCGGTTCTGGGGGGAGCCTTCCGAACTGTCCTTTGGAGCGTTACCCTGCGGGTGTGGGGTGGCCTGGTCTAGTCCTTCCTTTCCTCTCTTCTGTCATTTTAGACTTAAGTCCTGCTTTTTGGAAACTTTGTCATCTAACTCCTTTAGTGATAGAGAACATTTATGTTTGCTACCATTTTTTGTTTATGAGCGTTCTCTTTCTCCCTGAATTTAAAAACACAGAGTGTGGTCTTTGTGTCAGGGTCTCCTCTGCACGGTGGTCGTTTGCTCACTTTTCTTCCTCCGGAGTCTCTTCCCCCGGTAGCTTCCTTTCTCCTTGGAGGCTTTCCCGGGACGCTGGGCCGTCTGCTCTGTTTGCACGATCCATCCTGGGCGGGTGGGAGGCCCCCAGCTGCCTCACTGGTCGGTGGAGCGCGCAGCATCCTCTGGGCGGCGGTGCGGCTCTCCCGGGCATCCCAGGGACTCGGGGTGGGGCTTCGGGGGGGCTTGAGTCGTACCCTGATCCGGGCTGCAGACCCTCTGTCCTCCCCTCTGCAGAGGTGGACCGGGCGGGGCTGGAACCGGCAGGGTGCCCCACGTGTGCAGCGGGCGGGGCCCTTCTCCAGCCTCCTCCACGCGACCCGCCCCCGGCTCCCCTTCTCTCGGTCCCTCTGCCCTCTTCCCCCTCCGTCACCTCCCAGAAGCGCTCGTCCTCACCCGCTGTGCACCTTGGTTTACACCCGAAACAACAGAACAAAGGCGAAGCTTGCTTTCTGACATTTCAGAGGCACTCCTTCAGCTCTGTGACGGTAACAGCGCTCACTTAGGTTTGGGTGTGTCCTGGGTTTTGTTGGGAGGACACCGTATTTGTGGTGCTTTCCTATCCTGTCCCTGTTACTCCACCAAAAAGATGCTAAATCACCCCTGAAAACCACGTGCAAGCATGTTTTACATGTGTTAGCTCTGCACGTGTGATAACAGACATCAAGCTTCTCTGAGCTCAGACTTTTGTGAGAGTAGTTTTGCCCTTGGTCTGATCAGCCCTGCTTAATTGGCGATCGTTAAGTCACTCAGCAGACAGGTGCTGGTGATGCCAGTGGACGCCTGGGGGAAACGAGGGGGAAAAACAGGGAAAAGAGGTGAACTTGTGTAAGTGGTGCTTCCAGATTCCCCTGAGCCCAGGGGTCACTATGCTTGTTACCGCAGGTTCCCAGGGTCCCCCCAAACCCAGAAATAGGAGCCTAGAATCTCCCCCCACCTTCTTGGTGGCTGGGAGGGGCAACCTGGAAATTGTTTTGACCCTCGACATCTACTGTACGAATTTCCACACTGGATTTCTATTGTATTGAAAAAATAATTCAGCAAGCACCCAAATAACCCTTGGCCTACATATGCCGGTTCTTTTTTTCCCCCACATTTGCTCATTCTTTTCATCTTTACATATACTTCTTTGTTGAAATATTTGAAAGTTGTAGACATAGTAATACTTCATGTTTAAATAATTCAACATGTGTCTCCTAAGATCTGCATTTTTTTTTTTTTTTTTTTGCGGTACGCGGGCCTCTCACTGCTGTGGCCTCTCCCGCTGCGGAGCACAGGCTCCGGACGCGCAGGCGCAGGGGCCACGGCTCACGGGCCCAGCCGCTCCGCGGCACGTGGGATCCTCCCGGACCGGGGCACGAACCCGTGTCCCCTGTATCGGCAGGTGGACTCTCAACCGCTGCGCCACCAGGGAAGCCCAAGATCTGCATTTTCTATGTAATCTGATCACCATTATCATATTCTAAAAATTAACAGTAAATAGTATCATCTGATATGCAGTCCATATTTGAATTCCCTCCGCCACAGGGCCCGTCCTGTGTCCTTATAGCCTTTTCAGTTTTTTTGTTTTTTGTTTTTGTTTTTAATGTAGGATCCTGTCAGGGTTTACACATCACGGTTATGCCTCTAACTCTTGTTTTTTCTTGACACTGACCTTCTAAAAGCACAGGCTGGTTGTCCTTTGGAAGCGTCCAACCTTCTGGGCTTACCTGATTGTTTCCTCAGGATTAAATTCAGGTAAATGTTTTTATGATAACACGGGTCGATCTGCATTACATCAGGCTTGTCCACTGTAGTGCTGAGTTTGATGCTGGGAGGGGCTGGCTGCTGGCCGCTTGATTTCCAGGATCCGTTTCCCCAGGACCCAGCCAGGGCTTCTCGGAGGCTTACAAGCCAGCGCGCTCAGCATCCATTGCCAGTCCTCGCCTGGACCAGTTTTGTATTGGTCACAAAAACGGCAGCTTTCTACTTCCGTAAATCCTACTCTGTTTATTAACTGGCGTTCTTCTGGACACAGAGACTGAGGCCTGCCCCTCCCTCCCCCTCCCTCCCTCTCTGTTAGCTTTCTGGGGGCTGCTGTAATCAATTGCTAGGAATTAGGCGGCTTTAAAACAAAGGAAATTGTTTCTCTCACGATTCTGGGGGCCGGAGTCAGAAGTCGAGGTGTCGGCAGGGCCGCCATGGTCCCCTGAATGTGCCTTCAGGCTGCGGGTACTTCATTCCTGGTGCTGGTCCCCCCGTGGCCCCTCCCCTGCTGTCTGTCAAGTCCCTCCGTCCCTTATAAGGCCACTGGTCACGGGTTCGAGGGCTCAGCTGGATAATCTAAGGTGGTCTTTTGGTCTCAAGATCCTTAATTGCACCTGCTAAGACCCTTTGCCAAGTAAGGTCAGGTTCCCAGGTTCTCGGAATTAGGATGTGAACATATTTTGAGGACCACCATCAATTTATACCTCGCTTTTTTTTTAAAAAAGAAGTCACTATGGACTAGAGGTTCTCTCTATCTTTGAGCCACTTCCTCGATCTCCAGGTGCTCCAGGCTCATCTTGTGTTTTCTGTGCCCCAAACCTGGAGTCCGCCATTTCTCCAAGGAGCCCTGCTTCCTCTCGGTGGAGAGTGTGGGTTAGAACTCGGGGTCTGAGCAGTCGCTGAAGCAGCCTTGCTTCCAGCCCTCGCGGCGGACACAGCGCCGGGACACGCACGAGGGTCCTCCGGTTGTGAATTCATGCCGGTGCCCCCAGTTTAAATCGTAACGGGGTTCTTCCTCCCCTGCCCACGTGCCATATTGCTGTTTCCTCCCTCCCACTATGAGAATCTTGTGTCTGACGTCGGGAAAAACTCATGGGCTCTGTGCTACCAGCCATACCAGTTTCAGAATCATTGCCTCATTGCCAGTACCAACGACAAGCTTAAGAAAATTCCGAATTTCTCTGTAGTCCTTTTTGTCCTTAGAATCTGTCTCACTCAGGGTGTAGTTATTGTGTTCAAAAGCACCACGAAACATGTTTTTCTTTGCCTGATACAAGTCAGGTTTATTTTTTTTTTCTGTTTGTGTTCTGTTTGTTTTAGGATTTTTTTCTTTCTGATTGTTAAAGTATGTAAGCCGTTTCCATGGTTCAGAAGTCAAACTGAATAAAAAGCCATGTGCAGACGTGTCCTGCTGCAGTCCCTGGCCTCCACCCGCCTCCCGCTGTCATTAGTCCATTTCATGCGTCTTTGGTTTCTTCTTGCAAATCCGGGCATCAGGCTGTGTGTACACACGCACCTGCTACTCACTGTTCCCAGAAGGTGGTGAATCACATAGACCGTTTTGCCCCCTTTTCCTTTCCCGCGCAGCATTTCCTGGAAGGCTCTGGTATCAGCGCGTGGAGCTCACCTTTGCTCTGTGTATCTCTCCTGTGTGTGTGCCCTGCGTCCTCCGTGACCAGGCTCCTGAGCAAGGCATTTTCCTTGTTTCAGATACTCTGCTCTTGGAACTGCTGCTGCAGTGAGTGAGCTTGTGCGTGTGGTCCCCGAGCCGCGCCCCACCAGAGCCGTGGACGGCTCACCAGGCAGAGGTGGTCTGTCCCGCTTCAGCGTGCACCCTCTTCCTAGGAGTGACGTTAAGCATCTTTTCAAGTGTGAAGGGTGCTAATGTATCTTTCTTCCGAGAACTGTTCAGCTTTTGCCCATTTTTCTGTGGAGTTTTTTGTCGTCTTTCCCCTCATTTTTAAGAGCTCTTAACACCTGGGGGGTGTTAACTGTCCTTTGTGAGGTGAGCTGCGGCTGTTTTCTAATGCCTCGAGTGGTTCCGAGGTTATCTGTGGTCTTGGTCTCCGTTCCTGGCACGGGGCTCCTAAAACCCTTGGGGTTTCCTGAGACACCCTGGGGGTGTCCTCTGGTGTTCCTAAGATGCCCCTTTTGATCCCCCCGAGTTTTTGCTTGGGGGTGGCTCAGGGTGGGCCCTGGATGGGCCTGGGATGGGGCAGGTCACTGTCGGCCTCACCCCCCACCTCCGGGAAGGGGCTTGGAGGCTGGAGATGGAACTTTGTAAAGAGTCCTCAACACTGAGGCCTGACGCGCTCCCCGGCGGCTGCGGAGCTGGGAGGGTGGTGCCCGGAGAGGCCGCGGAGGCTCTGGTCCCTCTGAGACTATCCATTCGTCTGTTCCTGAGCTGCATCCTTCCTGACAAACTGGTTGTCGTAAGGAGACTGTCTCTCTGAGTCCTGTGAGCCTTTCTAGCAAATCATCAAACCCAGGGAGGGGTCGTGGAGCCCTGACTTGCAGTCAGTTGGTTGGCCAGAAGCACAGGTGACCCCGGGCCTGGTGGTGGTGACGTGCGCTGTCCCGTGGGCTTGAGCCCCTCACCTGCGGGGGCTGCGCTCAGGGCAGCTCGTCGGCATCCAGGGGGCCGGAGCGCTGGTTGGTGGTGTGGAAACCCCGCACGCTGGGGTCAGCTGTGTTCTGGGGGGTGGAAACAGCTCTTAGGACGATTTTTCCGTCCCACGTGGTTCTTAAGACCACGTGGTCCAGGTGTTTGGAGGGAGGTGAGAGGCCTGGGCTGGGAGGGGTGCAGTGCCCTGGAGGCCCCGGGGCCAGCGGGTTGAGGGGTGCGCGTGGTTGGGCCCTGGAGCCCAGGGCGGAGGTGACAGGTGCAGGGACTCCTCGGGGCCGGGAGGCAGGGCTGGAGGTCTGCCGCGGTGGGAAGCCTTCAGCCAGAGGAGCTGCTGTTGGCGGAGAGCCCTGCGGCTGAGGAGCCAGGGTGTGATCCACCTGCCCCGCACGCTCAGACTCGGGGCCCGGTGCCGCGCCCGCAGCTCTGCACCCTCCCTGGGCTCCTGCCTGCCGGGTGTGGGCCCTGCTGCAGGGACAGAGCCCTGGGGGGGGCGTGGGGCCGGCTTTGAGGGGGTGCACCCCGCGGAACCCCGCACGCTGGAACTTCTGTGTGTGCATACGCGTCTCCCTTCCTCCTATTCCGTTTCCTGCCTGTGTCCGTGTTGGGATGAACGTAGTAGAGTACCTGTGATACACGCGGGGCCCGCGCCCCAGAGTTCTCGGTCCCCGGAGTGGGCGGCGGGAGTGGTTTGGAGACTTGGAATCCGCAGCAGTAGCAGGGTGGGGGGACGGGTCACCTGGAGAGAAGGCAGGGGTGCCACGTGGGGCGGGGGGCAGGAAGCTCAGCCACGCGGGTCCTGCGGTGGCCAGAGCCTGACGAGGGGGCCGGCACGGGACCGGGGACGTGGGCTAGAGGGACTCGCTGGGGCAGGAGCCGCGAGGGTCTGCCGGCCACCTGGGGGGAGGGGGCACCCAGAGCCGCGCCCATCACAGAGGGAGAGGCGGGAGGGCTCTTTTGACATCGGTTTGGTTTTTATTTTAGCTTAATTTTGATTTTATATCGGAGTACAGTTGATTTACAGTATTGTGTTTCAGGTGTACAGCAAAGTGATTCAGTTATACGTATACCCTTTTCAGATTATTTTCCATTGTAGGTTATTACAAGGTATCGAATATAGTCCCCTGTGCTGTATGGTAGGTCCTTGTTGGCTACCTGTTTTGTACACAGTGGTGTATATATGTTCATTCCAAACTCCGAATTTATCCCTCCCCCGCTTCCCCCTTTGGTAACTAAGTTTATTTTGTATGTCTGGGAGTCTGTTTCTCTTTTGTAAAGAAGTTGTTTAACGGTTGTCCTAGAACCCAGGGCCTTTGGAGGCCTTGAGCGGGGAGCAGAACAGAGGTGGGCTCTCAGCTTGCGGGGAGATTGGCCGGAGCACTTGACCCAGATGGCTCCCCACCCCCTGAGTTTCTGACTGGGGAGCCCTGCCGGGGCCTGAGAATCCGCATTTCCGGCGGGCTTCTGGGGAAACGCTGTGTAGCTCTGGTCCGAATGAGCCTCTGCCTTGTCTACCTTGAGGGTCCCGGGGGCCGGGGACTGTCCCCTCTCCAGGCTCCTCAAACAGCGGGAGTCCTCCAGATGACAGTTGGGTTTGAGGTCTCTACTGCCTGACCGGCTGGGGGATCTCATTGGTCACCCTGCACTTTGCAAGCGTGGTGCCGCCCTACCTGGACGGACGCAACGCTTCGGCTCCCCTGCAGACCTGAGGGAACTTATTTCAGGCTTTCTCCCTGCGGGCTGTGGAAATTGCAGTAATACCAGAGCCTAGAAAGGCCTTCCTCATGTTTCTCAGACTGTCTTCTGCGTAAATACACCTGCATGAAGTTTTAAACGTGTGTCTAGTGTGAACAAGCAAAAATGGATTCTACTGAGTCTCTCATCTCAGTTCGTAAGTGACATTTTTACATGTAAAGACTTTCTAAAGGGACCGGTGTTATCTACAATGCCCACAGTTTCTTGCGTTTTTAACCACTTTGGGGCAAAATTTTTTTCCCATGGAAATGTTGGTGCAGCTTTCTTAGGAAAGTCTCTGGGAAGGTGTGAGTCACTTAAAGGTGTTCCGTGCCGGATTTGGGGACCCGCCAGCTGGGACTCTGGAGGCTGAGGGGTGGGGAGCTGGAGGGCTTGTGCTGGGGCTCGTCCTGGAGGCCGTCCTGGAGGAGGCGTCTCGGGAGGGAAGCAGGGCTGGCGCAGGGCCTCCGCGCATGGCCTCCGCGCATGGCCTGGGAAGCACGCCGGCCGCCAGCCTGCCGGGGGTCCCCAGGCCGCCTCATCAGGGCAGCTTCCATTCTGTGTAACCGCTGGCACGAACGCAGGCCCGGCTGGCGGGGCAGGGTTCCAGGCCAGCTCTCCTCAGGTCGGGGGGCAGGAGGGCTCCCTGTTCCATGGCTGCTGCCCTTCCTGTGTGATGCTGCCTGACCCTTAGCACCTGATGATGGTTTTAGGGAGACCTGGAGGTGGGGAAGCTCCCTCCTCTGACAGCCCCCTGCCTTACCTGGAGAATTTTAAGCAGATTAGTATCTTGTGATTTGAATCCTCTGATCGGTTTAGGATGCGTGTCCTTGTCTGCTTTGAAGGCCTTCAGTTGAGCCACCGCAGGGTCTATATCTGTTCCTCGGGGGACGCAGTTGTCAGGGTTCGTGGGAGGTGAGCAGGGCTCCTCTTTCCTGGGCGCGTTTGATGCTGTGATCGCACAAGGCAGGCGGCCTGCGTGGTAGGGATGGGGGCCCCTGGGACCTCAGCCACCCTTCCTGCCCAGACGGGAGGAACTTTGCCCGGATCCTGGGTCGATGGGAGATTGAAGCACCTGTCTGTGCTCTGGTTCTGGTGGTTCTGCTGCGTGACCGACCACTTCAGGACTTGCTGGCACCGGGCAGCGGCTGTTTCACTGCGCTCGTGGGTCTGTGGGGTGGGAATTTGAAAAGCAGAGTCTGTTCTCTGGTGGCATCTAGCCTGACGGTTGGGACTCACACAGCGGGGCTGGAGGGTCCCCTTCCCGGAGACCCGGCTGGCAAGTCTGCCCCTGAGGACAGCTCAGCCGGCGTGGCTGATGGAGCCCCCGTGGGTGACCTGTCTGCCCTCGGGCGGTCGTGCTCCTGCCGGCCGGCCCTGGGCTGCGGGATCGGGTGTTTCAGCAACCGAGGCCCACGTGCACGCTGGCTCTGACCGGCTGCCCAGACTGCGGGGAGGGCCAGGACCCCTCCTCTGACGGGATGTGTCACCTGTGGCACCAGGGAGGGTCTCGCTCTCTGAACATCACGCGGACGCTGTGGAGTGCGGCGGATGGGCTAGGCCTGGCCTCAGCTGAGCGCCCGTCTCGGGAGCCGAGAGGAGCAGGGGCGGCCGGGGGAAGGCACCCGCCCTGCGGCGTCCTGGAACTTTCCGGTGAGCCCAGAAGCCTGGGCGGTACGGGTTTCCGTTGTGACTCTGCCTCTGGCTGAAGCGTTGCTTACCTGCGCAGGTAGAGCATCTCCTCGGTCAGTGGGCTGCGTGGCCCTGAGGATTTCACTTTCACGAGGTCTCGATGCTCGGTTTGGGCTTGATCACGTGTCCCGCGGGCGTCTGGGGGGAGTGAGCTTAGCAGCGCCTGTCTCCGTGGGAGTGGATGAGCCCGGGCCCTGGACGGGCCATGCAGGCCTGGGAACGAGGCCCCGCGTGGACCTGACACACGGCTGTGGGGTGACCGGACGGGTCACAGGTGCTCCTCTCGGCTCTGGTCTTCAGCCGTGACGTGGGAGTGACAGCGTGACCTCGGGCTTGGAAATGGTGAGCCCGGAAGGCCCCCGGAAGGCCCCTGGGGTCATTCCAGCGCCACCGAGTCCCTGCGCCACCTTGGCCTTGTCCCAAGACCCAGGCTGGGGCCGCCGGCCTCCTGCTCCAGGCCTCCGTTCCTGCCTCCCCGTTAGACACCTCTCCCCGTCACTGTGGGGTGGAGGGGGGGCCCGAGAGTGCGCTTGTCCCAGCCGTTATCCCCCCGCCCAGCTGCCCCCCAGCTCTTACCCTGTGACGACGCCCGTGTCACGCCCGCCCTGACCTCCCGGCCCATCCTGACGCGCCGTCCTCCGCTTTCAGCTCGCTTCTCCCCTGCCCGTCTACCCCTCACACCCCTGCGGCCTTCCCCACGCTGAGTGACGCTGGTCACCTGCTAGCCAGGGGCCGGCTGCCGAAGGGGAAGCAGTGGTGCCCACATTCGGTTCATGGGCAGGATCCTCGTGGGAGCTTGTCGGGAGCACAGCCCCTGAGGCCCGCCCTGACCTGCAGCCTCACCCTCCCTCCGCAGGGACCTCTGCTGCCCCTCTCCTCCCAGGGCACCCGTCTCCTTCTGAGCCCAGAAGGTGGCTCTGCTTCTGAAGATGAAAGGACTGAGCAAGTGATGTTTGCAAGAAAGGGAAAACATTCCCTGATCTCCGTTTGGCTGGTTTTGGTGCCTGCCCCCCCCCCCCCCCCCCCCCGTGCTTGCTGTTTTGAGTGTGAATAAGGAAACTCCTGCTCTTGCAGGGAGACCCACCGTAAGCTGCCAATTAAAAAGAGGTGTGCCGTGGTCACCATGGCAACACCGGGGGCCACAGCATCCCCTGCAGCAGGGAGGGGGGAGGGGCTGTCCCGAGAATGGAGTGCCCAGGCGAGGTGCCCGGAGACCCCTGTCGATGCAGCTCAAGTGGCAAGGAGGTGCGGAGTCCTGTGGGAGCAGGGGGCTGCAAGGAGGTCCGACGGTGAGGAGAGGGGAGGGGGTCACGGAGCCCTGGGGTGGACGGGGAAGAGCAGCTGGGGAGGAGGGTGCGTGCCCGGGTGCCAGCGAAGGGGCATTACCCGCCCACGGTCCTCTACCCGTTTGTAAAGGGCGGCGAAGCTCCTGCAGTGGGCGTCTTCCCCAGCAGACCCAGGGCCGCCCGTGCTTCCGGAGGGAGGGGCGATGAAGCAGAGCCCCGGGGGGCAGAGGGGGAGACTCGGGAGACCGTGAGTCTACTTCCCGGGAGGGGTGGCAGCCTCCCTGCTCGCAGGTGGTCTCAGTTACCACAGGTGGACCGAGAAATGTCTCCACAATAGACATTTTAAACAGACTCAAGAAGGAGAAAATGGGAGAAACTAATAACCGTGGGATGACTTGAGAAGACGGTCAGAGGGCACCTTAGGGCCCGGGTCATTCTCGCGTGCAGTTAGTTCCCTGGCACAGAAAGAGAGGGGACCCCGCTTCTGGGCTGTTTTGACGAGGAGCTGATCCTAAAGCCAGAATGAGACAAGGTATCGTTTCAGGTCCACAGTGAAGACAAGTGTCGCAGGGTCTGCACCTCCCGGTTCAGGGGCACCTGGCATCCCAGGTGAGCAGTGACCCAGATAGAGACCGGGGACAGGGGGGCATGGGGCTTAGCAGGGGCTCAAGAATCTTTTCCTGCCTTTTTACAAAGCAAGGTAAGCACATAGATACAAGGAAAAAATAGTCACATCAGCACTTGAACTCAGTATTTTGGCGTCTTCAGACGGTCTTTTTTTTTTTCTGTGTAATTTTTAGTAGCAGATATATTTTCTTGTCCGGGGCTGTCACACCTGCATTATCAGGTTGCCGTATTTTTATTGAGGTGTAATTGACATATCACGTTTTATTAGCTTCAGGTGTACGTGTGATGATTCAATGTGCGTGTGTATTGGGAAATGATCACCGTAAGTTTACTTAACATCCGTCACCACACAGTTACAGATTTGTGTGTGTGTGATGAGATCTTTGAAGACTCACTGTCTTAGCAGCTTCCTTCAGATACTCAGGACAGTGTTGTTAGCTATAGTCACATGCTGTACACGACATCCCCAGGACTTATTTTAACCCCATTTCACACCACCCATGCCTCACCTCCCACGTCTGGCAACGGCTGATCTGTTCTCTGTACCTGTGAGCTTGGGTTTTTGTTGTTTGTTTTTAGAGTCTATGTGTAAGTGAGATCCTACGGTATTTGTCTTTCTCTGACATTTCACTTGGTGTAATGCCCTAAGGATCCAGCAGTTTTGCCGCAAATGGCAGGGTTTCCATCTTTTTACGGCTGAATCATATTCCATGCGTATATACACCGTATCTTCTTTACCCACTCACCCGTCAGTGGACACTCGGCTGACTTCTGTGTCCTGGCTGTTGTGAATAATGCTGCGGTGAACATAGAGGTACACGTATCCTTTGGAATTAGTGTTCTCATTGTCTTTGGATAAATACCCCGGCGTGGAATTGCTGGATCGTGTGGTAGTTCTGTTTTTAATTTGTTGAGGAACCTCCGTACCGTTTTCCGTAGTGGCTGCACCAGTTTACATTCCCACCAACAGTGAGTGAACCAGGGTTCCCTTTTCTCCACACCTTCACCAATACCTGTTATCGCTTATCTTTTTTGATAGTTGTTAGTCATATTTAATGATTTATGATTTCATCACGTGAATGGCTATATCATAATTTGTATAATAGTTCCCCAATTGTAATGTATTTTGGTTTTATTCTTTTTTTTTTTTAAATTATAAATAAGGCCGTGACTTGTGAAGGCAGCTTTCTAGTGTGTATACTTATTTCCTGAGGATAATCCTCAAAAGTAAGATCACATGGTCCAAAGGCATAAACGTTCTTTGTCTTCTAATGAGTAATGAATGTAGTACGGCTTCATTTTAATCTCTCCCATTTCTTGCTTACCTGCCACTTTCTGCTTATTTATTGCTTATCTTTTCGATCATAGTTTCTTCTTGTGTTGGAAGAGGGCTGTGCTTTTATGGTTTCATCGTGCCCCTGTTCGCAGCGGGGATCTCTTGCAAGGAGCATGAGTTTGGACACTAAGAACTCTGCAGCAAACGTTTATTAGCCCCCGGCTGGGTATCGGCAGATGCAGGGAGGACATGCCTAGGGGCGCCCCTCACCTCAGGGCCTTCCCAAGCTCACAGAATCGCCGGCCCCGGACTCCAGGGTGTGTGTGTGTTTGCTCCCTGCTTTCACCAGCATCTGGCAGCGCCTGAGCGCGCCTGGTCTCGGGAGGTGCGTGTCCCTGGGGGAGTGGTCACGTGGGGGCCGTGTCGGCACGCGGACAGAGCTTTAGCGACACCGTTCTCTCTGGGCGTCTCTCCGTGAGGTACCCTCTGGTCGGTAACTTCGAGTGCGTGTCATGGTCTAGTGTGTCTGTAAAGTGACCCCTGGTAAAATCCGGTGCGGCCGCCGGACTGGTTTAGATGCGGTTACTCAGGTGCCTGCCGTCAAGGAGGTGGCCCAGCAGATGAGGCTGTGATGTAGAGGAGCTGGGTGAGGGCTGAGAGAGAGGACGGCCACAGGGTCAGGCCATCCTCTAGCTTCTCTGGGTCTCGGTCTCATCGACATTGGAGGGGAGAGGTTGGACTGAGCCCTGGGATCTCTTTTATTCTTGCAGTTCTTTGATTCCCTGACTGGCTCTTCCTCAAAGGCTGGGGACGTACTGCATATCAAAGCACATGCACCATGGCACTGCAGGCCCCAAAAGGTTATGCCGGAGTTAGGGGTATATGGGGTCATCTTTTCGCTCACGTTTAGTCGCACTTATTATTTTATTCATGGAGGTATGTGTGTGTGTATTCTTGGCCGTACCACGCAGCACGCAGGGTCTCAGTGCCCCGACCAGGGATCGAACGTGCAGTTCCCCTTGCAGTGGAAGCGCGGAGCCCTAACCGCTGGACCGCCACGGAAGTCCCGGGACTTATTATTTTGAAAGTGTGCATTTTATTGTCTTCGTGAGCTATAGTTTTCATAGGCAACTTTAAGATACTGGTTAAAAATTAATATTGTATCAGTTGGAGTCCTTGAATGTTGTGAACTGAAATACTGACTTTTCCTTTTTCTTTCTCTTACAGCTATTTGGGGCAACTTGGTTAATATGAGGTAATTGTTTTTAATAAGTCGGCTGTTATGTTTAGGTTGAAAGGATACATTTCATTGTTACATATACACCATGATGTCATGGGCTGATTGAGGACGATGTGAAAGAGGAACTGAGCTGCTTGCTGTGCACACGTCCAGCTCATCTTCTCTCCTGGGGTGCTCTGGGGGACACAGCTGGTCATCACGCGGACCCAAGTCCAGCTCCGACGGGACGGTGAATCTCGAGGCAGCCGTGGCGGCTCCTTGGTGGTGCCCGCCTCCGGCCTTCCTGGCCTTGTAGACAGAAGAGGGTGGACCTGAGCTTTCAGGCTCCTGAAGTGTAAATGGCATTTCTGGGCGGCTTGAGGAAAGCACTCAGGGGTACCTTTCCAAAGCCTCTTAGGGAAACCGAGGCTGCCCTCACCCCCAGGAGCAGACCAGTGGCTGCCTGAGACCACTGTCCGTCCCAGGGGAGGGAGGGGGCCCGAGTGAGCATTATTTGTGCTGCCCAACGGAGCATGAGGGACACTTGTAAAAGTCAAATCCTTGTGTCAGTATTCTTAAAAAAAAAAAAATCAGCGAAAGTAATAAGCATTCACTGTAAAAACAAATTTGGTGCCGTGAGTACAGTTTTACATTTAAAGAAGAATCCCCTCCACTTTGTATTTCTCGGTGTGACAGTCAAAGAGCAGCAGTGGCGCTGCGGTGACAGCAGGTTTGGGAAGTCAGCGCGGCTGCGGGCGGCCGGGGGGGTCCGCTGTGCCCCCACTGGGCTCTGCACGTCCAGCGGGGCTTGCAGGGCGGCTGGGGCCGTGTTGACCCAGTTCCTCCCACCCGAGGCTGGTGTGTGTCTCCCGACAGAGGCCCCTGTGTGTGGCTGGAGGGCTGCTCAGGTCCCATTAAAGGAGCTCTGTCTTTGCACTTGGAAAAACTCCATTTTGCATTAAATCCCAGGAAAGCCCAGCAGAGAAACCTGTACTCCCTATAGACACACTTCCTGCCTCTAATTTAAAATCCCGTGGCGGGTGGAATGTGAAAGTGAGATGGTCTTAGTTTAACAGAAATGCCCCGTAACATGGTGGTGAGCCTGGGGTACGGGGCTGAGGGGCTACCCCCAGCCCCCTCCTCCCCCGCCATCCTGGGGGGTTGGTGCCCGGGACGGGTTCCTGGGGAGGAGGGGGTGACGTGCAGCCTTTGGCTCGCATTGCGGTGATTTGTTCGGACAGACAGCTCGGAGTCGCAGAGTCTTTGACTTGGTCTCAGTTTTGTAGTTTTCTGCTCAACAGGTCCATCCAGGAACATGGTGAACTCAAGATCGAAAGCAAGATTGAAGAGGTTAGTCTCTTTCCCAAATTTTGCTCCTCCTCTTCCTGCTGACTTGTCTACTTCAGTCCCTTTGCTTGCGCTGGTGTCTTTATCGTGGCCGCTAGATGCCGACCTGTGACTCAAACCATCTAGCAAGAAATCGGTCCCTCATTGAAGAAGAGACTTTCTGTCTGTGAGGCTGTGGCCGCGCCTCTGTGTCAGCATTTGTCCATTCGTAAAGGTGCAGTGCGTTAAATTCTGCCCCACAGGCAAGATGGATTTACGCTCTTATGGGACTTTTCAGGGGAGCCTTTCCAGGCTTCCTTAGAGGAACAGCAGTGAGGACCTTCACCAGGGATGGGTGCAGGGGCCGCCCTCCTCTCACCTGAGCAGGTGCCAACAGGAGACACGGCCCGACTCGTTTGCGAGGACGCGGGGACGCACAGAGCAGGGCGGGTGCACGAGCAGAGGGGAGGCTGCGGCCTGCCTCACTGAAAACCGGCAGCTCTAGCCCACTTCACACCTTCTGGTTAAAATAACTGCTCGTGTTTTAGTCCAGTGTCGGTGCAGACAGACTGTTGTAATGTGGGCTGTGGGAGGACTGGGGGCCGCTCACTGTGATTTGGAGGCACGTACCGGTCGTCCTGTGCAGCCCCGGCCCTGGCCCGCGCGCAAACGCTGTGGACACACGGCCTGCGACGCAGGCGCTGTGCTGATGGCAGACGACACGCCGGGGGCAGCCCCCGGGCGTCCTCTTCCTCAGCCGAAGAGAAGCGGGGCTGGCGATCGCCTGTTTTCACGAGCCTGAGCCACCTCTGACGTTGCCCGTGAGGTCAGGAAGGAAAAAGGTGAATTTCCTGAGAGCTTAGGCATCTCTGGAGCGAGAGATTCCAACACGCCGTTCAGCATCTCGATTCTAGGATTGTGAGTCACGGGGTCTGACTTAATCTCAAGCTGGAGGTGAATTGTAGAAGGAATTAACATCTGTTTCACATCACGTCCTGTCTGTCTGGAACATCAGAGGGGGTGAACGTGGCGGAGGACTGGGTTTCTGCTTTAAAACTGACACTGGTTATTTTCATTTTAGATTGTTGAACCACTAAGAGAGAAAATCAGAGATTTGGAAAAAAGGTATGTGTACTTTTTCTTTTGTGTCTAAGAAAATACTTCTATCCTACTGACCTTAGAAGGTCAATATCTAATGGCAGTTCATCTCAGCTGAGTAATTAACTCTGTAATTTCAAAGATACAAGGCACTTTCAAGACAGGGGCTTTTCCACGAGAACGTCAGTTTTTACTCTAAAATTCGGATGCAGTGTTTTTAAATCTTTTTTTCCTTTGCTCATTAAAAACTATTTCTGATGAAAGCTGTGGGCTCTCTCCAGAAAAAAAAATTTATTTAAATGATTTTTTTAACATCTTTATTGGAGTATAATTGCTTTACAATGTTGGGTTAGTTTCTGTTGTATAACAGAGTGAATCAGTTATATGCATACATATATCCCCATATCCCCTCCCTCTTGCATCTCCCTCCCACCCTCCCTATCCCACCCCTCTAGGTGGACACAAAGCACCGAGCTGATCTCCCTGTGCTATGCGGCTGCTTCCCACTAGCTCTCTATTTCACATTTGGTAGTGTATATATGTCCATGCCACTCTCTCACTTTGTCCCAGCTTACCCTTCCCCCTCCCCATGTCCTCAAGCCCATTGTCTACATCTGCATCTTTATTCCTGTCCTACCCCTAGGTTCATGAGAACAATTTTTTTTTTAAGATTCCATATGTATGTGTTAGCATACGGTATTTGTTTTTCTCTTTCTGACTTCAGACAGACTCTAGGTCCGTCCACCTCACTACAAATAACTCAGTATCATTTTCTTTTATGGCTGAATGATATTCCATTGTATATATGTGCCACATCTTCTTTATCCATTTGTCTGTTGATGGACACTTAGGTTGCTTGCAAGTCTTGGCTATCATAAATACTGCTGCAGTGAACATTGTGGTACGTGACTTTTTTTTTTTTTTTGCGATACGTGGGCCTCGCACTGCTGTGGTCTCTCCCACTGCAGAGCACAGGCTCCGGACGCGCAGGCTCAGCGGCCATGGCTCATGGGCTTAGCCGCTCCACGGCACGTGGGATCTTCCCAGACTGGGGCACGAACCCGCGTCCCCTGCATTGGCAGGCGGACTCTCAACCACTGCGCCACCAGGGAAGCCCCTGTGACTCTTTTTGAGTGAGGGTTTTCTCAGGGTATCTGCTCAGTAGTGGGATTGCTGGGCCATGTGGTAGTTCTGGGTTCCCTTTTCTCCACACTCTCTCCAGCATTTATTGTTTGTAGATTTTTTGATGATGGCCATTCTGACAGGTGTGAGGTGATACCACACTGTAGTTTTGATTTGCATTTCTCTAATGATTAGTGATGTTGAGCATCCTTTCATGTGTTTGTTGGCAATCTATATCTTCTTTGGAGAAATGTCTGTTTAGGTCATTTGCCCATTTTTGGATTGGGTTGGTTTTTTTGATATTGAGTTGCATGAGCTACTTGTGTATTTTTGAGATTGATCCTTTGTCAGCTGCTTCATTTGCAAATGTTTTCTCCCATTCTGAGGATTGTCTTTTCGTCTTGTTTGTAGTTTCCTTTGCTGTGCAAAAGCTTTAAGTTTCATTAGGTCCCATTTGTTTATTGTTTTTATTTCCATTACTCTAGGAGGGGATCAAAAAAGATCTTGCTGTTTATTTATGTCATAGAGTATTCTGCCTATGTTTTCCTCTAAGAGTTTTATAGTGTCTGGACTTACATTTAGGTCTTTAATCCATTTTGAGTTTATTTTTGTGTGTGGTGTTAGGAATTTTTCTAATTTCATTCTTTTGCATGTAGCTGTCCAGTTTTCCCAGCACCACTTGTTGAAGTGTCTGTCTTTTCTCCATTGTATACTCTTGCCTCCTTTATCAAAGATAAGGTGACCATATGTGCATGGGTTTATCTCTGGGCTTTCTGTCCTGTTCCGTTGGTCTATATTTCTGTTTTTGTGCCAGTACCATACTGTCTTAATTACTGTAACTTTGTAGTATAGTCCAAAATCTGGGAGCCTGATTCCTCCAGCTCCATTTTTCTTTCTCAGGATTGCTTTGGCTCTTCCGGGTCTTCTGTGTTTCCATACAAATTGTGAAATTTTTTTGTTCTAGTTCTGTGAAAAATGCCAGTGGTAGTTTGATAAGGATTGCACTGAATCTGTAGATTGCTTTGGGTAGTGCAGTCATTTTCACAATGTTGATTCGTCCAATCCAAGAACGTGGTATATCTCTCTATCTGTTTGTATCATCTTTCATTTCTTTCATCAGTGTCCTATAGTTTTCTGCATACAGGTCTTTTTTCTCCTCAAGTAGGTTTATTCCTAGATGTTTTATTCTTTTTGTTGCAGTGGTAAATGAGAGTGTTTCCTTTATTTCTCTTTCAGATTTTTCATCATTAGTGTTTAGGAATGCAAGAGATTTCTGTGCATTAATTTTGTATCCTGCTACTTTACAAGATTCATTGATTAGCTCTAGTAGTTTTCTGGTAGCATCTTTAGGATTCTCTATGTATAGTATCATGTCATCTGCAAACAGTGACAGTTTTACTTCTTCTTTTCTGATTTGTATTCCTTTTATTTCTTTTTCTTCTCTGATTGCTGTGGCTAAAACTTCCAAAACTATGTTGAATAATAGTGGTGAGTGGACAGCCTTGCATTGTTCCTGATCTTAGAGGAAATGGTTTCAGTTTTTCACCATTGAGAACGATGTTGGCTGTGGGTTTGTCATATATGGCCTTTATTATGTTGAGTTAAGTTCCCTCTATGCCTACTTTCTGGAGAGTTTTTATCATAAATGAGTGTTGAATTTTGTCAAGCTTTTTCTGCATCTGTTGAGATGATTATATGGTTTTTATCCTTCAATTTGTTAATATGGTGTAACACATTGATTTGCGTATATTAAAGAATCCTTGCATTCCTGGGATAAACCCCACTTGATCATGGTGTATGATCCTTTTAATGTGCTGTTAGATTCTGTTTGCTAGTATTTTGTTGAGGATTTTTGCATCTCTGTTCATCAGTGTTACTGGCCTGTAGTTTTCTTTCTTTGTGACATCTTTGTCTGGTTTTCGTATCAGGGTGATGGTGGCCTTGTAGAATGAGTTTGGGAGTGTTCCTCCCTCTGCTATATTTTGGAAGAGTTTGAGAAGGATAGGTGTTAGCTCTTCTCTAAATGTTTGATAGAATTCGCCTGTGAAGCATCCTGGACTTGTTTGTTGGCAGATTTTTAATCACAGTTTCTGTTTCAGTGCTGTGATTGGTCTGTTTATATTTTGTATTTCTTCCTGGTTCAGTCTCGGCAGGTTGTACATTTCTAAGAATTTGTCCATTTCTTCCAGGTTATCCATTTTATCAGCATATAGTTGCTTGTAGTAATCTCTCATGATCCTTTGTATTTCTGCAGTGTCAGTTGTTACTTCTCCTTTTTCATTCCTAATTCTATTGATTTGAGTCTTCTCCCTTTTTTTCTTGATGAGTCTGGTTAATGGTTTATCAATTTTGTTTATCTTCTCAAAGAACCAGCTTTTAGTTTTATTGATCTTTCCTATTGTTTCCCTCATTTCTTTTTCATTTATTTTTGATCTGATCTTTATGATTTCTTTCCTTCTGCTAACTTTGGGGGTTTTTTTGTTCTTCTTTCTCTACTTGCTTTAGGTGTAAGGTTAGGTTGTTTATTTGAGATTTTTCTTGTTTCTTGAGGTAGGATTGTATTGCTGTAAACTTCCCTCTTAGAACTGCTTTTGCTGCATCCCATAGGTTTTGCGTCATCATGTTTTCATTGTCATTTGTTTCTAGGTATTTTTTGATTTCCTCCTCAGTGATCGCTTGGTTATTTAGTAGTGTAGTGTTTAGACTCCATGTGTTTGTATTTTTTAGTTTTTTCCTGTAATTGATATCTAGTCTCATAGCATTGTGGGCAGAAAAGATACTTGATACGATTTCAGTTTTCTTAAATTTACCAAGACTTGATTTGTGACCCAAGATATGGTCTGTCCTGGGGAATGTTTCATGAGCACTTGAGAAGAAAGTGTATTCTGTTGTTTTTGGATGGAATGTCCTATAAATATCAATTAATTGAAGCTTGTGTTTCCTTATTTATTTTCATTTTGGATGATCTGTCCATTGGTCAAAGTGGGGTGTTAAAGTCCCCTACTATGACTGTGTTACTGTTGATTTCCCCTTTTATGGCTGTTAACATTTGCCTTATGTATTGAGGTGCTCCTGTGTTGGATGCACAAATATTTACAATTGTTAAATCTTCGTGGATTGATTCCTTCAACATTATGTAGTATCCTTCTTTGTCTCTTGTAATAGTCTTTATTTTAAAGTCTATTTTGTCTGATATGAGTATTGCTACTCCAGCTTTCTTTTGATTTCCATTTGCATGGAATATCTTTTTCCATCCCCTCACTTTCAGTCTGTATGTGTCCCTAGGTCTGAAGTGGGTCTCTTGTAAGCAGCATATATACCGGTCTCATTTTCGTATCCATTTAGCCAGTCTGTGTCTTTTGGTTGGAGCATTTAATCCATTTATATTAAAGGTAATTATTGATATGTATGTTCCTATTCCCATTTTCTTAATTGTTTTGTTTTTGTTTTTGTAGGTCTTTTCCTTCTCTTGTGTTTCCTGTATAGAGAAGTTCCTTTAGCATTTGTTGTAAAGCTGGTTTGGTGGTGCTGAATTCTCTTAACTTTTTCTTGTCTGTAAAGATTTTAATTTCTCCTTCGAATCTGAATGGCGTCCTTACTGGGTAGAGTAATCTTGGTTGTAGGTTTTTCCCTTTCATCACTTTAATTATGTCCTGCCACACTCCCTTCTGGCTTGCAGAGTTTCTGTTGAAAGATCAGCCGTTAACCTTATGGAGATTCCCTTGTATGTTATTTGTTGTCTTTCCCTTGCTGCTTTTAATATTTTTTCTTTGTGTTTAACTGTTGATAGTTTGATTAATATGTGTTTTGGTGTGTTTCTCTTTGGGTTTATCCTGTATGGACACTCTGTGCTTCCTGGACTTGATTGGCTATTTTCTTTCCCATGTTAGGGAAGTTTTCAACTATAATCTCTTCAGATATTTTCTCAGACCCTTTCCTTTTCTCTTCTTCTTCTGGGACCCTGTAATTCGAATGTTGGTGCGTTTAATGTTGTCCCAGAGGTCTCTGAGACTGTCCTCAGTTCTTTTCATTCTTTTGTCTTTATTCTGCTCTATGGTAGTTATTTACACTATTTTATCTTCCAGCTCACTTACCTGTTCTTCTGCCTCAGTTATTCCTTCTAGAGTATTTTAAATTTCAGTTATTGTGTTGTTCATCACTGTTTGTTTGGTCTTTAGTTCTTCTAGATCCTTGTAAGATGTTTCTTGTATTTTCTTCATTCTGTTTCTGAGATTTTGGATCATCTTTACTATCTTTACTCTGAATTCTTTTTCAGGTAGTTTGCCTATTTCGTCTTCATTTATTTGGTCTTGTAGGTTTTTACCTTGCTCCTTTGTCTGTGACATATTTTTTTGTCATTTCTTTTTTTTTTTGATGGGTGGGGCTGTATTCCTGTTTTAGTGGTTGTTTGGCCTGAGGTATCCAGCCCTGGAGTTTGCAGGCAGTTGGATAGAGCTGGTGCTTGGTGCTAAGATGAGATCCTCCGGGAGGCCTCACTCCGATTGATGTTCCCTGGGGTCTGAGGTTCTCTGTTAGTCCAGCGGTTTGGACTCAGAGCTCCCACCACAGGAGCTTGGGCCCAGCGTGTGGCCTGGGAACTGAGATCCCGCAAGCCAGTCACTGGGGGTTCCTCCTGCCTCCTTAGGTGTCTGTGGTCCCCCACCGGTGCCTGGTAGGTGCCCTAGTTGTGTGGAGACACAAAGTTAATTGATTTTTTCCAGGAGTCTTCCTGAAGCCCGACCCCAGATCCTATGGGAAAGCCTTTCCTCTAAGGCCCTCTGTCAGTTTGATTTCTGCAACCTGTGACGATTCAGACAAATGTCCACATCAGTGTCATTGGTCCCCCCGCCAATAAAATTCCCAAATAGTCTGAATGTTGGTAGAAGGAAGGCTCTAGGCGTGTTGAAACCTTCCTTTCCCAAGCCCCGTGGGTTTCTCAGTTCCTGCAAATCCGTGGCACACGGTTTGAGGCCACGTCTGCCCTCTTCTGGCTCCAGCAGCTGGCCAGATGGTTCCTAGCACCTGCTGACCAGTCTCAGAGGATTCCAAAGTAGCAATGCCACTTGTTGGGCCTGGAACCCAGGACAGCGTTGAAGCACCGTGGGATGTTAGGGGTGGGGAGCCTGTGATTGTCCCATCCAGTCATGCGTTTGCTTTTGTCTCCATACTACCAATACATCGGGAAGTTTCCAGAACCGAGTCCAGGTGAAGTGGCTGGGAGGGAAGAATGGTATTAGATGGTGGACACTCTTACTTGAATCGATTTCCAAAGGCATGTCCTGGGTCCTGCTCATGCTCTATCTTGGCCTCGGGCGTGGGGACCTCTCCCTTGAGTGTGTGTAGAAAACTCCCAAGTGTCTGCAGTAACAGTTGGGTCTTAAAAGGTTTAAAAAGGAAAAATGAAGACATTCATTCATTAAAGTTTGTATATTTTTTTCCCCGGGACGTGTTTGGATGATGTGCTTAGCCTTGTGTGAGCCTGTTATCAGGTCTAGAATAAGAAGGAGGAGACGGAGAGCAATATTTTTTTGATCTCGGTGTTTCCATTAAATGATCAAGGAGAAATGAGGATGGAGAGAATTCATCAAACTGAATGTGGGCCTTCACCCTCTTGTCGCCCTCAGCTGATAGTTATATGCAGTCAGCAAGCTACCCGTTTCAACTCTTAACTGGAGCAAACGTTGTTCCTTGTTGTTTTAAGTGATTCTGTCACTAATAGAAGGCTGTTATTCGTGCTTTAATCTTTCTTGCCACTATTCGGTGCTGAAATGACACTGCCTGTAACATTTCATTGGATGGGAATCAGAAATCCTGCCTTCGGTAGGACTGCTGTAATTTGAGGAATGTTAATTGAAGCTTCTTAAAGAATAAATTGTTTACAGCAGGGAGTAACCCACCACAAGTTTTACCTTGGCTGAAAAAGAAAGAGAAAGAATCTGCCCACCAGTGATCATTTTCTTTAGAGAATAGCATTAACTTTCTTATGAGAAGAAAGTGAATCATTTAGGTATCTTTTCTAAGGCAGTGGCCTTACACACAGGATCTCTTGAATTGTGAGAATTGTACAATTCCCTTTGATACTCCTGTGAGGTTCTCGTTCCTTTTCACTCGGGAGGAGAAGCACACGTGTGACTGTAACCTTACATAGTTTTCTGGTAGCTCATTTCTGTGAAACCGCGAGGGTTCCTTGTAAGCTGGGCGCGGAGGGCGAGTGCTCGCCCCGCGGGGCTGCTTTGCTGTGGCTCGGCCTGAAAGGGTTCTGTCCCTCCAGTGGGTGAGCCAGTCAGGCGACAGCTGGGCCCTGGTTACTGGGTGAGTCGGGAGGTCAGGTGCGGACGTGACCTGGTGGACGTTGGAGGAGCTCGGTCTTAGTTTCATTCCTCCTGACTTGTGTGATAGGAATGCTCACACAGCCATCCTGACCCCGGCGGCATAAGAATGCCACTGGGAGGAAGTACGTGATCGTCACTTGGGGGCAAAGGGGCCCCAAGAAATACGGACACGGTTGACTGGTCCGCACCAATTTACACGGGGAGGCACGGGGGTCAGTGCCGTCCCGGCAGCCTGGGTCGTGGACTCTGCGGTGTCCCGTTGTTTGTCAGAGGGTGCTGACTCCTGGGTCCCACTGACTGCAGTGATGCTATCCTTGGCCTGGCGTACAGACTGGGCCGTGGGAGTTTGCACGTCTCCCCAGGTCGTTCTGATGTACAGGCGAGTTTGATTTCTTTTCTTTCCTTCTTCCTTTCCTTTTATTGAAGCACAGTGGGTTGACGGCGTTGTGTCTCTGTGGTCTTTCAGTCCTCCTGACTTCACGCTCCGGTTCCTCATAGTTGGATTGCATGCTGTTTCATTCCGTCTCCACATCTTTAAACATTCTTTGAATAGAGAGCAGGTCATAATGCTGATTAAAATTCTAAGTGAAAGTACCTAGGCTCTCCTGACGAAGAGGAAGGTTAGAGTGTGGAATGGGATAACTGGGGACTATAGGACCCTTCTTGGGGGTAAGGAAAGGTCCGTTCCTGAATTCACACTCGGAAATGCAGGCTTCAGGCGGGCGGCCTCCCGACCCTGCCCCATGGCTGCTGTGTCCCCAGCGCAGGGCGTGGCCTGGAGCGGGTGCTCCGGAAAAGGGGCCTGAGCCCACGAATACGTGGGTGAGCGACACCTGGCTAGGATTTTAAAAGGGCCCCGGCCTTAAAGAAGCCCACACCTCACCCTTGCCCTGTCCGGCCAGCTTGGGGCTCGGGGCTCAGCCGCCACCCCCTCGCACAGCCACAGCTCAGTCACCCGGCTGTCACAACAGCCTGGGGGTGCACACCCGGGAGGACCCTGGCTCCCACCTAGAGCTTTGTGCCCTGAGGCCTCAAAGCGAGGGACGAGGGCCGCGAGATCGTTTTTTAAACGTTCAGTAACATGATCACCCATGTGGAATCTGAAACTTGGTTGTCACACGTCGAAGAAAAACAGGGCACGAAAGCAGCCAGCGTTTTGTTTCTTAAATCAAGGGTTTATTAGCACACACTGTTTGAAGCGGTTTTCTTAGTCATCTTGCACCGGTGACTTTGTGTCAGGTGGCTGTGTCTCCTTCGGTTTTATTTCTTTTAAGTGTATTTTCTGCAAGAAAACCATTTGCTCTTCCTGCCTGGTGTAAATAGTGTATCTGGTTCCATGTTAAGCTTTCATGCAGGCACTGTTCCAGGCTCACCACTTGGAAGAAACGTGGTTTCAGTGGACACATTGGTCACCTCTTCCTGGATGCACGGGTCTTGTCCTGTGTTCCCTCCACCCTCTTCTGTCCCGGGGTGCAGCCCTGCCCCCCCACCCTCCCCGTGACTCTCTCTCAAACCCTTCAGCATGGAGGGGATGAACCCTCGGTGGGTGGGTGCGGGAAGGGAAGCGTCGGGACGGCCCGGAGGAGAAGCGGGCTGGCGGGCGACGCGGGGAAGCTGGGATGGAGCCGAGCCAGCTGGGCCTGTGGGTGCTGGGAGCTCAGACTGAGGCTGGAGCCAGGGGTGTGGGGCCCTCGGAGAACGGGGCACTGGGCAGGTGGGAGGGCTGCCCCGGCCAGTGCTTCGTCACCCTCCCCAGCCCCGCCTCGTCAAGCGCTCACCGTGGTGGCCTGGCCAGGTCCTAGGACGCTTGCAGGCAGCCCTCGGGCTCGAGGGAGCAGGGAGCCCCGAGGTGCCCAGAGCGCCTGGGGGTCTCGCCCCAGGGTGTGGACGGGGTCGCAGAACCGACGCGGGAAGGCTGGCGTTCTCACCATCCCCTGGGCATCGCCCAGCTGCCTGCCTGTGTTTGGCGTCTGCATGGCGAACTTGACCTTTTGAGAGTCTGGAAGCTCCTCCGGGGGGATCACATGCTCTGCCAACCCGCCCCAGCTCTGTCCTCAGCGAGCTTCCCTCCGTCAGGAGACGAGAAGCACGTGCTTCAAGATCTTCTGTCTGAGGGCCCGCCTGCTCCGTTGATACTCCAGCCACTGCTGAGGAGACACACGCCACGTCCCGGGTGTGGAGGGGACGGAGACAGGGCCCCCGCCAGCACGTCTGCAGTGGAAATAATAACTCTAGAGCTGCCTTCTCCACCTTTTTTTAAAAGCCCTTTTGTTTCTGACCGAATCACTTTAAGAGTGGCTATTTCAAGTCTATATTTATCAACTCTCTTCTGACGCTTCATATGTCTTTTATGCTGCCCAGTCCTGGAACGTCCGTGTGGGTTGGGGGCTGGTGGCACCTTGATGGGGGCGAGGGGCGTTGAAAGATCAGGTGAGACCCCCAGGCAGGTTCAGTCGGACCACGGCGGGCAGAAAATGCCCAGTTGCTTTGTCCGGGGCCCCCAGCCGGGACTGTGACACGGCCCAAAGGGGGAAGAGTCACCTTCCCTTCCTCTCGTGGGTACAGTCGGCAGGGCGGGGTCTGTGACCCCGCACAGCTGATTTCTTCCTCCCAGGCCCGGGCACGGCATCTCGAGGACGCCGCCCCGTCCGTGTTTTGTGTTCAGCTCTGGCTGCCGGTGGCTGGCGCTTCCTGACGCTTTCCCCGTCCAGGGATAGCACCGCATGTCACACCTGTCGGTAAACAAGGAGCAGGTCGACCTTGAGCTCAAGATGAACCGGTGCTTGCTTGGCTGCTGCAGCCCTCTTTCGGAGAAGAGAGGGGAGCAGACAGTAACAGTTCTCAAAGCCGGCGTTTGTTTTGGTGGCAAGTAGAGAAAATACTCACATGAGATGTTTGACTCTTGTCTTTTATAATCTCTTTATGTTATACAGCTTCACCCAGAAATACCCGCCTGTAAAATTTTTATCAGAAAAGGACCGTAAAAGAATTTTGGTAAGTTTACACATCTGATTCATATTTGTAATCAAGGAATTTGCTTTTTAAATGGAAGTGTACTTCACAGCCCATAAAAGTCTCAGGTACCGTGTATGCAGTTCAGAGTATACAGTGGTTTATGGTTTGTTCACAAAGTCCTGCAGCAGCTCCACGTCCTAATTCCGGAACATTTTATCACCTGAAGAAGCCCCATAGCCACCAGCAGTCATTTCCCATCCCACCCCCATGCCTCCCCAGCTCCTGGCAACCACGAGAATGACTTTCCGTCTCTACGGGTTTGCCTGTTTTGGGGGCCTTTCAAATGATACGGTGTGTGGTCTTTCTCTTAAACTTCAGTGCGTCCAAGGCTCGTCTGTGCCGTAGACAAATCCGGGCTTCATTCATTTTTAGGGCTGAATAATATTCTGTTGTGTGGTCGCACCACACTTCGGTTATCCAGTCATCAGTTGATGGGCATTTGGGGTTGGCTGTTTCTCCGTTGAGGTTACTGTGAATGACGCTGTTGTGAACATCTGGGTGGGTACTGCCTCTCCTTCTGGGTATGTGTACACCTAGGAGAGGAATTACCAGGTCGCATGGTGACCCTGTCTGTAGCTTTCTGAGGAAATGTGAAGCTTTCCGGAGCAGTGGCTTTTAAACCCTTTCCTGGTTCACACACCACCTTGATAAATAACCCCGGGGCTTCCTCGGCTAGTGGTCTAACTTGCGAGTACAAGTTCACCAGTGAGAGAGCCCCACGTGCGTGCCGTGCAGCAGAGTGGGTCCAGAGAGGTCGGCACCTTCGCGTTTTGTAGAAGTGCCAGCTTTGCTGAGATACAATTCACGTACTGTGCAGCTCACCCCCTGAAGTGTACGCTTCAGCCGTTTTCAGTACATCGCAGGATTGTGCAGCCATCGTCGATCTCAGCACATTTCGTCCCAAAAGAAATCCTGAGCCTGTGAGCAGTCACTCCCCATTTCCGCAGCCCCTCCACCCCTAGGCATCCACGGATTTACTTTCTGTCTGTGGACATTAGCCAGTTCTGGGTATTCATACAGGTGGAATAATGCACTGTTTGGCCTTTTGTGACTGGCTCGCATGTTTTTAAGATTTACTCACGTTGCAGCATTTATCTGTACTTCATACCTTTTTATTACCAAATAATATTCCAGTGTATGGATAGGACACATTTTATTTATCCGTTTATCCTGTGAGTCGTGTGGCAGCTCTTTAAACTTTGGAGGAACTGCCACACTGTTTGCCACATCGGCCGCACTGTTTCACATCCCGTGACGCGCAGCAGTGTATGAGGAGTCCGATTTCTCCACGTCCTTGTCAACACTTGTCACGATAGGTCTTCGTTTGTAGCCCTGCTCGTAGGTGTGAAGTGCTCTCTCTCATTGTGGTTTTGATTCGAGTTTCCTGACGATGTTGAACATCTTTTCATGGGCTTATTGGCTATTTCTGTATCTTCCATGGAGAAATGTCTACTCAGACACTTAGCCCATTTTAAAATTGGGTTCTTTTTCTTTTCATTATTGAGTTATTTAACCTAGATCTACGTTTCTTGTCAGATACTTGATTTGCAAGTACTTTTTTTCCCCATTCTGTGTTTTGTCTTTTTGCTTTCTTGATGGTATTCTTTGAAGCACAAACGTTTTAAATATCGATGAAGCTTATTTTTTCTTTTGTTCCTTGTGCTTTGGTGTCACATTTAAGAAGTCATAGCCTAGGGTCTTCCCTGGTGGCGCAGTGGTTAAGAATCCACCTGCCAGTGCAGGGGACACAGGTTTGAGCCCTCGTCTGGGAAGATCCCACATGCCACGGGGCAGCTAAGCCCGTGCACCACAGCTACTGAAGCCCGTGCGCCTAGAGCCCGCGAGCCACAACTACTGAGCCCACATGCCACAGCTACTGAGTCCCGTGCACCTAGAGCCCATGCTCCGCAACAAGAGAAGACACCGCAATGAGAAGCCTGTGCACCACAACTACTGAGCCTGTGTTCTAGAGTCCATGAGCCACAACTACTGAACCTGCATGCCACAGCTCCTGAAGCCCACACACCTAGAGCCCATGCTCTGCAACAAGAGAAGCCACTGCGATGAGAAGTCCATGCACCGCAACAAAGAGTAAGCCCCTGCTCGCCGCAACTAGAGAAAGCCCGTGGGCAGCAGTGAAGACCCAAAGCAGCCAAAAATAAATAAATTTATTTAAAAAAAAAAATTTATAACCTAATCCAAGGTCACAAAGATTTGCCATGTTTTTTTCTAAGAGTTTTACAGCTTTAGTATCTTACATTTAGGTCTCTGATCCATTTTGTGGTATGTATGTATGTATGTATGGCTGTGTTGGGTCTTCGTTTCTATGTGAGGGCTCTCTCTAGTTGTTTTCTCTAGTTGCAGCAAGCGGGGGCCACTCTTCATCGTGGTGCACGGGTCTCTCACTGTCGCGGCCTCTCTTGTTGTGGAGCACAGGCTCCAGATGCACCGGCTCCGTAGTTGTGGCTCCCGGGCCCGGTTGCTCCGCGGCATGTAGGATCTTCCCAGACCAGGGCTCGAACCCTTGTCCCCTGCATTGGCAGGCAGATTCTCAACCACTGCACCACCAGGGAAGCCCTGTGTTCATTTGTTTGTTTGTTTGTTTGCGGTACGCGGGCCTCTCACTGCTGCGGCCTCTCCTGTTGCGGAGCACAGGCTCCGGACGCGCAGGCTCAGCGGCCACGGCTCACGGGCCCAGCCGCTCCGCGGCACATGGGATCTTCCTGGTCTAGGGCACGAACCCGCGTCCCCTGCATCGGCAGGCGGACTCTCAACCACTGCGCCACCAGGGAAGCCCTGTGTTCGTTTGTTTGTTTGTTTGTTTGCGGTATGTGGGCCTCTCACTCTCACTGTTGTGGCCTCTCCCGTCGCGGAGCACAGGCTCCGGATGCGCAGGCTCAGCGGCCACGACTCACGGGCCCAGCCGCTCCGCGGCACGTGGGATCTTCCCGGACCAGGGCACGAACCCGCGTCCCCTGCATCGGCAGGCGGACTCCCAACCACTGCACCACCGGGGAAGCCCTGTGTTCGTTTTTATACGTGGATTTAGGTAAGGATTTCCCATCCTTTTGCATGTGGCTGCCTAGTGGTCCAGCACTGTTGGCTGACAGGACTAGTCATGGCCTGTTGAACTGTCTTGCCACCCTTGTCAAAAACGAACTGACCATAAATGTGAATGTTTATTTCTGGACTCTAAATTCTGTCTGTTGATCTATATGCCTATCCTTGTGCCAGGACTGCACTGCCTTGATTACTGTAGCTTTGCAGTGAGTTTTGAAACTGGGAATTGTGGGTCCTCCACCTTTGTTCTTCAAGAGCATTTTGACCGTTCTGGACCCATTCCAGTTCCTTGTGAATTTTAAGACCAGCCCGTCAGTTTCTCCAAAGAAGCCAACTGAGATTCTTACGGAGACGCACGGAACCTGTAGGTCAGTTTGGGCAGTGTTGCCATCTCAACAGTGTTGTCCTCCGGTTCTTAAACGTGGAGTGTCTTTCCATTTATTTAGATCTTCAGTAGTTTCTTTTAACTTTTTGGGGGTAGTTTTTAGAAGACAGATGTTGCACTTTCTTTGTTAATTTTATTCTAAAAGTGTCATACTTTTTGATGCAAGTATAAATTAAATTGTTTTGCCGGTTTCATTTTTATATTGCATATTCTCTTGGTAAATAGAAACACAGTTGATTTTTGTCTTAATGTCTTTGCTCAACTCGTTGGTGCGTTCTAATAGTTTTAAGTGGATTCCTTAGGATTTTCATGCAGATCATGTTATCTGTAATTATAGGTGGTTTAGCTTCTGCCTTTTCAATATGGACGCTTTGTAGTTCACCTTCTTGCCTAACTGTCTTTGCTGGAACCTCTAATACAGTGCTGCATAGAAGTGGGAGGAGCAGACATCCTTGTCTTGTTCCTGATCTCAGGGGGGAGGTTTCAGCCTTTCACTGTCAAGGGCCGTGTTCGCTGTGGGTTTTCAGAGATGCCTTTTATCAGGTTGAGGAAGTCCCCTTCTCTTCGGAAGTTTGTTCATTTTGCAACCAACCTTGCAAGCCTGTGATAAATCCCAGCTGATTACCGTGTACAATCCTTTTTTGTGTATTGCTGGATTTGATTTGCTAGTATTTTGTTGAGGATTTTTATGTCTATGTTTATAAGACATATTGGTCTAGAATTTACCTTTCTCATGAGGTCGTCTTCTGGTTTTTGTATCAGAGTAATAATGGCCTCGTAGGATAAGTGGGGCAGTGTTTTTTTCCTTTTCTAGTCTTCGGGAAGACTTTGAAGATTTGTCATTACACTTGACCCCTGAACAACATGGGTTTGAACGGTGCCAGTGCACTTATATGTGGATTTTTTTCAGTAAAGACACACTACAGGGACTTTCCTCGTGGCGCAGTGGTTAAGAGTCCACCTGCCAATGCAGGGGACACGGGTTCGAGACCTGGTCTGGGGAGATCCCACGTGCCACGGAGCAACTAAGCCCATGTGCCACAACTACTGGGCCTGCACTCTAGAGCCCACGAGACACAACTACTGAGCCCGCGTCCCACAACTGCTGAAGCCCACACACCTGGAGCCCGTGCTCCACAACAAGAGAAGCCACCGCAATGAGAAGCCCGCGCACCGCAATGAAGAGTAGCCCCCGCTCGCCACAACTAGAGAAAGCCAACACGCAGCAACGAAGACCCAGTGCAACCAAGAAAAAATAAATACATAAATTTATTTTTTAAAAAAGAAGACACACGGCAGTCCGTACTACACAATCTGTGGTTGGTTGAATCTGCAGATGCAGCGCCACAGATGTGGAGGACTGACTGTAAAGTTGTCTTGGATTTCCCACCGCGTGACTGATTGGCACCCCTGACCCCTGAGTTGTTTGAAGGTCAGCTGTAAGCCTTCTTCAAATGTTTGGTGAAGTTCACCAGAGAACCGTCTGCACTTCGGCTTAATTCAGTCTCTTGTTACAAACCTATACAGTTTTCTGTTTCTTCTTGAGTTAGTTTTGGTAGTTTGTGTCTTTCTAGGAATTTCACTGCTTTAGCTGCATACCCTAAGTTTGGGGAATGCTGTTTCTTCATTGTCATTAATTTCAAAGTATTCTCTAATTTCCCTTATAATTTATTCTTTGATCCATTAGTTACTTGGGAGTGTGTCATTTAATTTCTACATACTTGTGAATTTCTCAGATATCTTTGTTATTGATATATCTAATTTCATTCCTTTGTAGTCAGAGAACATACCTTGTATGATCTGAATCCTTTTAAATTTGTTGAGGCTTGTTTTATGGCCTAGGGTATAGTCTCTCCTGGAGAATATTTCATGTGCTCTTAAGAGGACTGTGCATTATGCTGCTGTTGAGTGGAGTGTTCCCTAGGTATCTGTTCAGTCCAGGGGGCTTGTCATGCTTTTCGAGTGTTTCATTCCCTTGTTAATCTGCTGCATAGTTCCGTCCGGTATCGAGGATGAGGTATTGATGTTTGCCGTTTTTGTTGTTGGATCCTGTTTCCCCCTCTGATTCTTTCAACTCCACTTGATGTATTTTGGGTCTCTGTTGTAGGTACATAAATGTTTGTAACTGTTATATCCACTTGATGGATCGACCCTTTTATCCTTATAAAATGCCCCCTCTTTATCTGTGAACATTTTTTGTTTTAAAGTTTATTTTGTCCGATAGCATTGTAGCCACTCCGTCTTTCTTATTGTTGTTTCTATGCTGTGGTTTTATATTTTCACATTCAGTGCGTTATATCTTTGAGTCGACAGTGTCCTAGTTAGACAGTGTGTGGTTGGATCTTATTTTTTCTAGTGTTCTGCCTTTTGAGTAATTGTTTAATCCATTCACATTTAATGTTATTTTCGACATAGTTGATTTTTATTTTTGCCACTTCATTTTGTTTTCTGTTTGCCTCACATCTTTGTTCCTCTGTTCTCCATTACTGTTTTCTTTTGCATTAAGTGAATCTTCTCTTGTATAACGTTTGAATTCCTTTAAAGAATTTTTTTTTTTTTAACTGTATTTCAAAAATTTATTTGGTTCCTGGTTGCTGTAGTGCTCACCACATATACCCTAACTCGTGACTCCGCTCCAGGTTTATACTGTGGTCCGGTGAGGTGCAGAAATGCCCCTCGCATTAGTTCTGTGTATTACTTCTATCCATGTTACAAACGTAACACACTGTTTATGATTATTACCTTACACAAGTTTATATCTTTTAAATAAGCTGAGTGAATAAAGCAGAGAATGGATATATTTATGGAATTTGTTACATTAACCTTTTTATAACATTTTTATCAACCTTCATTTGTTCCTGGGGTTTGAGTTAACTTTGGTGTCATTTCCTTACCGCAAACAACTTAGCTGTCACCTCCCTTCTTTGCACTATTGTTGTCAAATATATTTCTGTATTTTATAAGGATAAGTAATATAATTATATATATTATTTTGTTCAAGTGGCTTTTTCTTTTTTGTTGTGGTAAAATATATATAATATAAAATTTATTATTTTAATCATTGCTAAGTGTATAGTTCTTCGGCTTTAAGTGTGTCCACGTTGTTGTGCTATGTAGTTTGGTCTTTAAATTTGAAGCAATTAAGAGGAAAAGGAAAACAATGCAATTATATTGCCTTTTATAGTTACTCAGTTACTTTATTCTCCCCCCACCCCCCAGTATCATCTGCCTTCTGTCTGAAGAATTTAGTATTTCTTGTATGGTAGGTCTGATAGCAATGAATTCTCACTTCTTAACCTCTCTCTGTTTTTTATCTCTACCTTCGGTGTCTGTAAGATTCTCGGCTGTAGTTTCTCTCTGCTGCTTTCTCCATCATTTGTTATGAAACGTCAGCTGTGAGTCACATTGGGATCCCCTGCACTTCAGGGGTCATTCTCTTTTCCTCTTGTTCAGTTTCCTGCGGCTGCTGTAGTAATTCCACCAAGCCCGTAGCGGAGAACAACAGGAGCTCCCAGTTCCGGATGCTAGAAGTGTAAATCTAAGTTGCCGGCAGGGCTGTGCTCTCTGGAGGCTCTGGCGGGAGTCGTTCCCAGCCTTTCTCTGCACTCTGGTGCGGGCAGTAGTCCCTGAAGCCCTGCCTTGTGGGGCGTCACCCCAGCCTTTGCCTCCATCGCCAAAGCGCTTCTCTCCCCATGTCTCATGCTGGACTCATGGTCCACCCTGATCCACTCTGACCTCACCTGAACTAATTACACCTGCAGCAGCCCCGTTTCCAAATAAGGTCACGTTCTGAGGTTCCCAGAAGGACATACATTTTGCAGGACAGTATTCAACCCAGTGCACCTGCTTTCAGACTTCATCTTTGTCTCTGGTTTTCATCATTTTTAGTGTGACATGTCTGCGTGCATCCACCTGTGTTTACATTTTCCTACATGGAGTTAGTGGAGCTTCTTGAAGTGTGGATGACTGTGTTTCGTCAGTTTTGGGGAGTTTCAGCCATTATTTCCTTGAGCATTTTTCTGTTCCTCTTTCTTCCTTTTTCCCATTACGTGGATGTTGGGGTGGTTATTGGTATCTCATGTTTGTCAGAGGCTCTGTTCACTCTCCCTTATTTTCTCTCTCTTTTTTATTATTTTTGTTTGTTTGTTTGTTTTTTTTTTTTTGCGGTATGCGGGCCTCTCACCGTTGTGGCCTCTCCCGTCGCGGAGCACGGGCTCCGGACGCGCAGGCTCAGCGGTCATGGCTCACGGGCCCAGCCGCTCCGCGGCATGTGGGATCTTCCCGGATCGGGGCCCGAACCCGCGTCCCCTGCATCGGCAGGCGGATTCTCAACCACTGCGCCACCAGGGAAGCCCTTCTCTCTCTTTTTTAAAAAGTTATTTATTTATTTTTGGCTGCGTTGGGTCTTCGTTGCTGCGCGCGGGCTTTCTCTAGCTGCGGCGAGCAGGGGCTACTCTTCGTTGCGGTGTGCGGGCTTCTCAGCGGTGGCTTCTCTTGTTGTGGCTCGGAGGCTCTAGGCGCACGGGTTTCAGTAGTTGTGGCGCACGGGCTTAGTTTGCTCCGCAGCATGTGGGATCTTCCCGGACCAGGGCTCTAACCCGTGTCCCCTGTATTGGCAGGTGGATTCTTAACCACTGCGCCACCAGGGAAGCCCTTTCTCTCTGTTCTTCACGGTGCGTAAGCCCCCTTGGTCCAGCGTCAAGTTGGCCAATTTGTGCTTCTGCCAGATCCAGAAGATTGTCGAATCTCTCTGGCCCACTTTTCTTTTTGGTTTCTGTGCTTGTCAGTAGAATTTCCATCTGTTTCTGTCTCATAACTTTTCTCTTTTTCGTCTCTCTTTACTTCCTTAATGTGGTTTCCTCCAGTTGTTTGAGTGTGTTTGTGGTGGCTGCTTTGGAGACTGTCGAATCCTTCACCTGGGTCCCACAGGCAGTTTTGTTGCCTGGTTGCTTTCCTGCGCATGAGTCACATGCAACTGTTGCTTTGCACATCTCGACATTTTTGGTAGAAAACTAGACATTTTGGGTAGTTCATTGCAGCAGCTCTGGATCCTGATACCCCCCTTCCCCGAGGCCTGTTTTATTTTGGTTTGCTTATTTATTTGTTCGGTGGCCTGGCTGGTCTCCTTTGGTGACGTCTGTTTCCCCTGGAGTGTGAAGGTCCGGTGGCCGCTCCTCAGAGGCTGCAGCCTCGGGAGTGGACACGGTCACCTGGATGCTGGTGGTTCCCGCAGGGCCCCTGTCACGGTCTCCTTCCCTGATTGCTCTGTTGAGCTGTCTGCCTTGTGTGGTAGGCTCTGCTAACTGGCCGGTGGGGTGGTCTGTCCTTTCGTCAGAGCTTTGCATTATAATTGCTCCTCAGTTTTACCTAATTAAATTCTGGCCCCTTTGCAGAGGGAGATTTGAGCCCAGTCTTGGAGGTTTGTTCTGACCCGGGAAGGCTCTTGGGTCTCTCCCCGGTTCCGTCTTCTAAACCAGCTGTTCTCATAGAGCTGCCCGCCTCCTCCTTCCTGCTTGCCACCCTGATCTCCCTTATGCTTGAACTTCCCCACTCTCTCTTCCAAGTAAAGTCAGTTCCTTTAGGGAGATGGGTAGCGCCTGATCAGTTACAGACTTCGTGCCTGGGGCGGAGCTTCTGCTCCGAGTGGGGAGTGGGAGCTGGGTGGGGGGAGGGAGCGCTCGACCAGGCTCGGGGGTCAGGAGTCCAGGACGAAGGGGACGAGAAATGTGAAATGTGGGGGCCCTGCCCTTCCTGGGGAGATGCTACATCTTTCACTGGGAGCCCCTATTCTTGGCCACGCCTGACACTCTCACCGGCTCTGCACTGGGTGGAGGGTGGACCGAGTGAGCAGGGGCCCAGGCGTCCAGACTCTCACGGCTCTTATTACATTTCGGCAGAGTTTCATGGATAAATGTTTCCGTATCTGCTGCATGCCCTTAGGACAAAATCCAGAGACTTAAATATTGGCTTTTGAATTAATTTTCTCCTGTTGTGGTTGTCTCTTTCACCAGGTCTGTGGAGCCCCTGCTATATCTGTGACTTTGGCATATCTGGTTAGGACACAGGGCGGGGGTGTCTGTTCTTGGCCGTCATCTCCAGTGTAGGACTGTGCACCCCAAACCCCAGAATAACACCTGGGAATCAGTGTTCAACTGTTGGCCCCACAAAACCTCCCTTTTCTTCTAGAAGTTACAGGAAGTCTCTTGCCTTTTTGGGTGGCTACTATACCTCACCCTGAGTAGACTCTAAAGCCAGTTGTACACCCATCATTTGGGTTATTTCCGTCACATCAAAAAAGTATGTAGGCATGAATTGAGAAATATATCAGTGAAGAGAAAAGCTGATTTTCCAAATCTCCCTGCAGCCACACGTCAGAGTGATCAGAAAATCTGAGGCTCTGCGCAAAGGTACAGACCCTACCCGACCTTGCTGGGGTTCTTGTCATCTCCACGTGGGATGGTTTTCCTGTGATGCTGGGCACTGTCGAATTTTTTTCACTTCACGCATAACCACAATCCATGAGCCTCGTGTTTTTGACTCATCTGCCGCCTCATGGGTTAAGTCACATCTCCGAGTCATTTGGTGCCCAAGGCCGGCATATGGTTGCTGAAACTTAAAGCCTTTTCAGTAATTGTTGATGCCTTCACACAAAGAAGAGTTTTGTTCTGAAAGACATCCTTTTTTCTTTTTTTTTTGCTGATGGGACGGGGCAGCATGAGATTGCATGCTGCCCTGAGCTGGACCCGCTAGCTGCCTTTTGGCCCCGACAAGAGCACGCAGCACACGGGGCAGAGGTCATGACTGCAAAGCCAAGCAAAGCTGTGCACGGCCTGATCTGTTCCATGTACGAGGCCTGTGTCTCCTTCCCACCATCTGCTCCCTGTTACTCAAAGGCCTGAGTTCAGCGGTTATTTTCCTGGGGAGGCTGCCTGAGTGCTAAGCTTCTGCCCGTTTTGATTCTGTTTGAAATGCTTTCCTAAAGGGGTGAAACTGATTAGGAGAAACATTTTGTTTTATTTTGGTTTTATTTTTAAAATTTTTTAAAAATTTATTTGCTTATCTTTTCATTTTTGGCTGCGCTGGGTCTTCGTTGCTGCGCGCAGGCTCTCTCTAGTTGCGGCGAGCGGGGGCTACTCTTTGTTGCGGTGCGCGGGCTTCTGATGGCAGTGGCTTCTCTTGTTGCGGAGCTCGGGCTCTAGGCACGCAGGCTTTAGTAGTTGCGGCACGTGGGCTCAGTAGTTGTGGCTCGTGGGGTCTAGAGCGCAGGCTCAGTAGTTGTGGCGCACGGGCTTAGTTGCTCCGCGGCACGTGGGATCTTCCCGGACCAGGGCTTGAACCCGGGTCCCCTGCATCGGCGGGCGGATTCTTAACCACTGAGCCACCAGGGAAGCCTGAGAAACATTTTATAACCACCCTGCTAGGTTACATAAATCTTAAGTATTTTAGATAGAAAGGAATTATTCAAGAAAAAAAATTTTTTTAATCTATTTTAAGAAAGGCTAAGGTGCTTCCAGCAATTTTATGTCACCACTGAGACTAGTGAAGTGTTGGCAGCCATCATGTGTGATTTAATGCCCTGCATTTCTGCTGGCTCCCAGGCCTCACCAGTTATTTTAGGTGCAGAGATAGTTAGCAAGCTACAGAACATCTTATTTTAGGAAACTTTTGCATATAGATATAGAGTTACATTAAGAGGGGTTAAATTTCTTCTGAAAACATGTAATTTTTTGCAGAAATATTCATGTAACATCCACAATTTTGAGACATACAAAACAAAATTTGGAAGCAAAAAATGTAATTTTTCTGATTTTAAAAACTGTGGGAAAACGCAATAAAACAAAGGTAAGATAAAATGAAATCTTGCCCCATGAGGTAAACACTAGTGGTGAGCCAGATTGGAAATCCAGTTATTTTTCCAGAAAATTATTTTTTCAAATCATCATTCAGGCATACAGGTAACGTGTAGGAGTGCTAAGATAAAACGCACACCAGACAAGTCGACAGGTGGTGGAGAGAGTATGAAATTAGGACGACTGGGCTGATTGCGTCATTCTGGTGATCTGGGGATCTTGGCCCAAAACTCCACCCCCCCAGATGTCAGTTCGCATCCCTAAAGCAAAGGGGTTTAGGAAAATGGGGCTCCCGATGAAGAATGGGCGCAGCTGATAGGAAACTGTCGGGCATCAGGGCTTCTCAGCCGTGCACGTTCTGAGTGTTTGTGTCCTCATCTGAGCACACACATCTCGGTGGTGGTGGACGGACGGCTCTTCTTGGGCTGGTCTTACCCGCCCCCTCCCCCAATCTGCCTTTTCCGCTCCTGCCTGCAATAAACACGGGAGTTACACGTCAGATTGTATGTGAACAGAGGACTTCACGGCAGATTAAATGTTTTAAAACCATAGACCTAGAGGTTAAGGTGCTTTTTCTTTAGGTTGAAAGGAGTGGGTGTTTTTTTCCTCTGTTAAATGCTTTCCGTCTGGAACAGGAAGGTGACGTGGATGTGAATTTTGAAGGAGCCAGAAGGCAGAGGGGAGGGGAGAGCAGGACAGGCAGAGAATATAGGTTCCTGTCCCACGTCTTGTCTTCTGGGCTTATCCTTTTCGCTCCTGTCCTCCAAAACCAAAATAGGCTTTATCTAGCCCCCTCCACTGACACTATTTAATTTGAATAAAGTCTTCGTATTAGTTTAATTTTTTTTCCAGTCATAATTGCCTTTACCCATTTGGTGGGTTTAAGTTTTAGAAGCACATTAGTGGTGACCTCCTTCCCCTCGTGGGTCCCTCAGAGCTGCCTTACTTCTGTTTGGCTGGGTCGCCGACACTACGTAACCAAAGAGTGGAACTTAATCATTTAGGGCCTTGGTCTGCACACAGTGTGTACTGCTTTTTAATTTGTCCTTATAAACAAATTGGAAGATACTAGTTCTTCGTGAGGTTTTTTTCTTTTTTTTCTGTTTTACTCATCATTTCCCCATTTCACTTTAGTTTTTAAAAAAATTTTTTTTAGTTTTATTTTTTAACGTCTTTATTGGAGTATAACTGCTTTACAGTGGTGTTAGTTTTGCTTTACAACAAAGTGAATCAGCTATACATATGCATATATCCCCATATCCCCTCCCTCTCGCGTCTCCCTCCACCCCTTCATGAGGTTTTTGAGTCCAGTTTCAGTATCACATCTTTTTTGGGGTAGTTCACCGAGTAGATGCATGTTGCTGATCATTTTTTTAAAAAGTGATTCTAAAAGTATTAGAACCACGTAAGTGAAGCTCAATATCCCATCCACTGAAAAACAAGCACCTTTTAATAACGTCAGATTTTGAAACTCGTAACTACTATTTTCCCGTGTTATCTAGTGGCGGCAGTTTAGATTTGCAGGCTGCTTAGAAGTTCGGGAAGGTTCGACTCCCTGCTCTGGAGTGAGAAGAGACGCTCTTTGAAACCGCCCCGCCCCCCCTTCCCGCCCCCTCCTGGGTTCAGTGGAGGCCGCACCGGGACCCCTTGCTGGCACAGGTGGTCACTGCACCCTCCCCTGCTGTGCGCACACAGGTCACTGGAGGCGCGGGCTTCGTGGGTTCCCACCTCACGGACAAGCTCATGATGGACGGGCACGAGGTGACCGTGGTGGACAACTTCTTCACGGGCAGGAAGAGGAATGTGGAGCACTGGATCGGCCACGAGAACTTCGAGCTCATCAACCACGACGTGGTGGAGCCTCTGTACATCGAAGGTGAGCGAGGGCCGCCCTGTGCCGGTTGGTGCCAGGTGGGCGGGCAGGCGGGCAGCCTCGACGGGGCGGAAGCCCCGGGACGCCGGCTGCCTTGGCCATGCTGAGTCCCTGTCCTGTTTTGGAAATGGTCTCACCGCGTCCCAGGCCCCACCCTGGCCCCCGTGATGGAGAATAGCCGGGACGGGGGAGTCTGGATTCGCTGTCACGTGGCAGCCCTGCATTCGAGCCTCGTGGGCTGTTGAGGGGGCTCCATGAGGGCCCCCCGGTCCTGGTGGCCTCACAGTCTGATGCCTGCCGGCTGGGGGGAATCACTTCTAGCCCCCAGGGAGCTGGCTGATGGAGGGTGCTGGGCTCATAACGAAACGCCCCGTGTCAGAGTTCAGAGCCGTCCGGTAGCTCTGCCACCCTTAAAGGAATTAGGTTTGGGGGGGTGGTGGTGGTTTGAATGGTGGTCCCCAAAAGATGTGTACCTCACGTGCATCCTCACTTGCTCTGGCTGCAGCCCTGAGGGTGGGAGGCTGCACCCACCTGCACTTGGTGCGCGCGGCCTGGAGCCAGGCGGCTGCCCAGCTGTGGGGCTGGTGAGGCCGCACACACACTGCAGGGGTAGCTGGCTCTGCTCTTCCCACGGTCCCCACATCATGGGCCCCCTCCCCGTCCATAAAAGGAACCTTGAAGAGCTCGTGTAATGACTGAGCAGTGCTCTTGTACGGATACGCCGCAGTGTATGTAAATTTCCCCTTATTTAAAAGTCTCCAGTGCTTCATTATAAATATCTTTGAGTTTTACATCCTCGGTAAAGAGTCCAAACGTGAATTGTGCTAAACACTAAGAAGTCTTCTTCATTGTTCGGTGGTGTCTGTTTCACTAATACGTTAGTAGCCTTGAGCGTTACCTTAAAAAACCACTAACAAAAATAGTTTGTTAATTTGGTAGAAAACCCATGGTTTGGTGTACATTTTTTTGGTTACTAAAAAGGTTAGACTCTCTCACGTGCTAATTCCCGGAGGAAATCCAGATGGTTCTTCATCATAAGGATGTAACTCCTTTGGTGCCTATTTAGTAAGCCGCCGCCCCCTTCTGCCTTTTGCCTTTTAGGTAGACAGCCAAGGTGAGCAGCAGTGGTAACTCAGTTGTCTGCTTTGAGCTCAGACACCGCAGCTGTCCTAGGCCGTCTCTGCCGCCCTGGCGCTGGACTCCACGTAGAGGGCGCGCGTGCGCAGACGCACGCACACGCGCAGCTCACGCACGCGCACGGATACACACACGTGCGCGCGCACACACTCTGCGTGGACTCTCCCTGCCCCTGTAGCGCACGGGCTTCTTCCAAGCGCCGGACGGGCCATGGTTCGGGGACAGTTGTGCTTTTCAAAGGTGGTGATCCCTCCTACCCACTGAGGCCCCAGTCACAGCGGGAGTTTAACCAGCTGAACTGAGCTCGGTGGCATGAGTTATTCCCTCCCCGCCCCCCTGCTTTGCTTGGTGAGAGTGTGTAACAAAGTACAGCCACTCGGTGTTTACTCTCTGTGGGTACCTTTTTCCAAATAGAAGCAGCCTTAGTTGATCCGATGTTTACAGTATAGCAGGAACGTCTTTCTGCTTTGGCACGTGTTTTGCGGGGTTGTGTTGGTCTGTCTGTCTCGGGCTGGCAGATGTGGGTTTTAACATGGCAGCCGTGGTGTCGCCTGACCTGGCAGCAGCCCAGCAGAGCTTCACTAAGTTCTCCTCAGCACACGCTTCCTCCTGTTGTTATTTTCAAAGTGTAACCATCAGGGCTTATTCTCTTTCTGTATTTCCAGTGGGAAAGTAACTGTTGTCTGGGCTCAGGACGTGGTGGTCGCTGTGGAAGATGAGCTGTGAGCGCGGTAACTCACATTGGGGCTGAGCTGGCACCGTGACCCCAGGGGCCCCCTCGTGTAATTGATTATGAAACGATCAGACAGGAAGCATTGTTGTCACAGGGCTTACGTCGGAGGCTTCTGTGTTGTCTGGGTTAGATGTTTGGGGGAGAAAGTCGTTGCTTTGGAAGGAATCATAAGTAATCATTGAAATAACTTAATCAGATTTTGTGTTGCTTTAAAAGAACTCTGGATTTTACCCACAGCGTTTAAGTTTCAGATGTTGAGCCCACCCTGCACTCTGGCTCTGGAAGAGTTACCTATTCTTCCCACACACCCATTCAGGACACCGGGAGGTTTCGGAGAAGCCGGGGTCGGGTAGGGGGTGTGTGTAGTCTGTGGGGTGGACGCCAGGCCATCGGGTCGGTAGTGATCGCTGAGCTGGGGCCCAGGACGGCTCCATGGACACGGGCGGGTGTCTATCTGGGGAGGGGGCCCCGGGGAAGCACAGGACAGCGGGCAGTGACCGGGCTCTCAGAGCAGAAGGGCACACCGCGCACCGCGTGGCGGGGAGGAGCCGTCTTCGTGTTCGCGGGTGGCTGGATGGACTTCAGGTCTCCGTTCTGACCTGTCGGGACCGCGGAACAGTCCCTCCCATCCTCACAACAGGGAAGATGAGCAAGCTGATGACCCGCAGCCCTTCTCGGCTCCAGCAGGGGGCGGAGGTCCCGGGTCACTGCCACCTGGGAGCTGGGGATGGTGGTGGACACAGAACCCTGACTGGGGCGGAAGCAGCTGCGGGCGGGTGGGAGCTGTCCGCGGGCAGGGACAGCATGGACGGGTCACGAGTCCGGGCCCCGGTTCTGGGGGTGGGGGCCCCGTATTGAGCTTCACCTCCAGGAGCCCCACGAGGTTCTCAGTGACGATCAGCTTTCCTGCTGGGGGAGGGGAAACGAGCCTTCCTGAAATCCGCCCAGAGCACCCTGTTTTCCCCTGAAGGCCTCTCAGGGGGACTTCCGCCAGGGCCTGACCGACAAAGAGGAGACACGGGCCTGGGACCGGGGGGCTCCCCGGCCCTCAGTGGAGACCCCGAGGGGGACAAGAATCAGAGGAAGCATGGGCCCAGGCCCAGGTAAGGAGGGGGCTCTAGGGAAACCCGGGGACAGCCGGGGACACCAAGCAAGGGCCTGGGGTGGAGGTACAGCCTCTGACCCCGAGGGCTGCAGGGCAGCAAGCGTAGCCTGCGTCCAGCCAGCGAGCTCGAACCTTGTGCCGGAGGCCCGTTACCTCCCACCCCTGGTGCTGCCCGGAGGCCCGTTACCTCCCACCCCTGGTGCGGCATGTGTGCCTTTCAGCGAAGAACTGCAGGCGTGTTCCAGGGCATGAACACAGTCTGCAGAGGCGGAGCAAACATCAGACCCAGACAGACGTGGCAGACTTGGAGTTACCACGAGGGCCGTTTCAGTAACTCTGGTCAACGTGCAGAGGATGCTGGTGGGAACAGCAGACTCTGCAGGGATAGGTGGGTAATGGAAGCTGAGAGGTGGAAACTCTCAGAATCAAAGGGAAATGCCCGAAATAGAAAGCACTGTGCCAGAAGCGAAGAGGGCCTTCGAGGGGCTCGGCTCAGCCGAGGAGGACGGGGAGCTTGAAGGTGTGTCGGTGAAAACTCCCCAAAGTCAAGAACAAAGGGAACAAAGAATAAAAAACCAGAGCGGAATATTCAAGAACTGGGGGCAGATTACGGAAGGTGTAACCTACACACAGGGAGATTCCCAGAGGAGAAGAAAGGAGGGAACGGGAGAAGCGTGTGACATATGAGGATGGCTGAGCATCTTCCAAAGTTAGTGACACGGACCACGCCAGAGGCCGAGGGAGCTTGAAGATCGTCAGGCAGGATACACCCCCCAGATCTACGCACTCAACGTGTAGAAAATTACTGGTGAACAGAAAACCTTGAAAGAAGCCGAGACGGGTGCGGGTCACACCTCACCCATAGAAGGACAAGGCTGAGGATGACGCAGACTTCTCTTCAGGAACCGTGCAAAGAGTGGAGGGAGATACTTAAGTAATTGAAAGAAAAAACCCACCAACCTAGAACGCACCATCTGTGAATTTATCCGTCGAGTGTGAAGGAGAAATAAAGACTTTGAGGACTCTGCCCCCTGTAGACCTGCTTTGTAGGAAGTGTTCCAAGAAGTCCTTTAGGGAAGGAATATGATGCAGATGCAAAACTCGGATCCGCATAAAGAGAGAAGGAATTTTAGAGGAGGAATAAGTGATGGTAAAATTAAAACTTCCATTTTTCTTAATCTAACAGGTAACAGTTTGTTCAAAATAATAATAGCAGCTCTTGGTTGGTAACCATTCATGATAAATGAAAGAATGACAGCAGTGTGACCAGAGACAGAGGAGGAGTTGGGAATACTCTGTTATGTGAGGCACCTCATTGCCTGTAGGTCAGTCGTATATGGTAAATTATAGGACAGCCACTAAAGGGATTTTTTTTATGGTATAATTGATATGCCAGAAGGTGAGAGAAAACAGGATCATCTGCAATGCTCAGATAAGATGAGAGAGGACAAAAGAGGAGTGGGAGACAAGAACAAGGAAATGAGTAGAAAATAGCTAGAAATACAGTAGATATTAATCCAAGTCTTTTGATAATTACTTTAAATATGAATGCTCTAAATACACCAGTTGAAAAACAGATCGTCATAGAGGTTAAAAAACAAGACCCAACTCTGTTTTCTGCAGGAAACCCACACTGTATATAAAGATACAGATAGATTAAAGGGATGGAGAGAGGTGAAGCATGCTGACGCGAAGCAGAAGAAAGGTGCGGTTGCTGTCTTCTCTTCAGACCAACTAGACTGCGGAGCAAGGCGTTACCACGGTAAAGCCAGCGCGTCCTGATGTAGGGTCAGTTCTCCAGGAGGACGTCACGGTCCTCCCTGTGTGTGCACTTCACAGAGCTCAGAACTGATGGAATGAACGGAGGAGGGGATGAACCACCGTCGTAGCTGGGGGCTTGGACACGCGCGTCAGAATGGCCGGGTCCAGCAGGCAGAAGATCAGCGAGGACAGGGTTTCTCGCGACGCCGTTGATCAACAGCATGTGACGGACGTGTACAGACGAGTTCATCCAACGACAGAACTCAGGCTACGTGGAGCGTCTACCAAGGTTGACCACATTCTGGCCCGGAAAGTACACCTCGACAACCTTTTAAGTTTGTTACTAGAGTAGAAGACAGTTGAATAGAAATTATATAAATGTACTTTCAGATCACAATGGCATTAAACTAGAAATCAATAACAGAAAGATAGATGGAAAACCACAAAGTATTTGGAGATTAAACAACATACTTCTAAGTAACACGAGTCAAAGAAGACATCTCAAGAGAAATGTAAAAATATTGTGAACTAAATGAAAGAACTGGGTTTCGTGTTTATGTATTTGATAGAGAACAACATGGAAGAGAATCTTAATTTTTTTCTCTTTTCAAAAGACGATCGTTTCCTGATGATAAAAGTAATACACGCATATGCTACAGAAAATTTGGAAATGGATAGAAAAGAAGAGAATTTTAGAGGAGGAATACCCAGAAATACTCTGTTCTTGTTAACATCCAATCATTTCTTTAAATGTGATCTTTTTTAGATTAAACATATGCTTAATAGGCAGTATAATTATATGGTTCAATTTTTTTTTTTAAATTAAAAAGATATTCCATAAAAAGTCTTTCTCTTGGGCTTCCCTGGTGGCGCAGTGGTTGAGAGTCCGCCTGCCGATGCAGGGGACACGGGTTTGTGCCCCGGTCCGGGAAGATCCCACATGCCGCGGAGTGGCTGGGCCCATGGGCCATGGCCGCTGAGCCTGCGCATCCGGAGCCTGTGCTCCGCAACGGGAGAGGCCACAACAGTGAGAGGCCCGCGTACCGCAAAAAAAAAAAAAAAAAAAAAAGTCTTTCTCTTGCCACCGTCTCCAGCCTCCCCAGGTCCCAACTCACCTTCAGGAAACTGCTCTTTGCATTTCTTTGTTCATCTGCAGTTTCTTTATGTGACCCAGTTAACACATCTAAGTATTCATAATTCTCCCCTGTGGGTAGAGAAAGTAGCATTTTCTGTATTGCTCTGAATCTTGTTGATTTTCTGCTTTTTGTATCCCGGTGATCCTTCTGTATCGGAGTTCACAGGGGGGCCAGCGTGCTGCAGCCACCCCACCCCGGGCCCATCCTCTCCCCAATGTAAAAATTACATGCCGAGACCTGCCGGGATGCTGCTTTGAACCTACTTAAGGAAATTACGTGAAAAAGGAGAACACGTATTTGCTTTACTGTTTAGTCTCTCATTAATTTGAGCTCTTTCAGGCTCATTTCTCAAGGTTCCTCTTTTCCCAGCTGTGGTTCCTGCACTCAGCCTTGTAAATGGGACAGGGCCTCTGGAGGGTCACTTGGCAGCCGACGGCCAGCACGAATGGCCGTGCCGCTCTTCCTCCCCCAGCTGGGACGCTTGAACGTCACGCTCAATTTTGGTGCAGTTTGTGCTGTGTGGTTGGCAGGCTTTGAGGGCTCTTGTCCTGGGCTGTGAGGGCTCACCCTGCTGCCCTGCTGTTAACGTTTTCTCGTATTTTCCGAGCACCTCTTGTGGCTGATCGTTTACGCTTGTTCTGAAGTTGCCCCGCTCTCCTCGTTGTAATTCCTTCCAGAAGACTCTGCCAGGCACTGGCGCTGTGTCCTCCTGGGACGGGCACCGGAGCTGCTGTCCTTACTGTTGCGGGCAGGACGGCCTGGTAGGAGAGAGGCGCTGCTTAAATCCATGTAAGGAGTGGTCTTACAGGGCATGTCTTAGTCCTCGCAGCTGCGGTGGGTGGGGACGGCCGCCGGGCAAAGCTGTCAAACGATGGAAAGCACGACAAACCAGATGGAACAGCCTTCGGGTGAAACACGTCCGCAGCGTGCAGCCCATCTCGACGCTGGCCGACCCCACTGAGCACTGCCCCCACGTCAGCCCCGCCGTGCAGGGGCTCTTTCCGGTTGCGGGTTTCCCGGGTCTACCGGGAACCTGCGTCTGCACGTGCTCTAGGCTGCCGTCCTGCAGGGAGCGGGGCCGTGTGCGGATCCCTCGCTGAGGCAGGAGGAGGGATTGGGAACCCGAGGTCCGGGCCGCCGTCGGCGACCACGTGAGGCCCTGACGCCCGGACCGCACTGGCGAGGGTGAGGGCGAGGATGCTCGTGTTTGAGCTTCACTCTCTGAACTTGCCCCTCTTCCTCTGTCTTTGATGCCGTTCCCTTTTTTCCCCCACTGTATATGTTGTCGCCTCAAGTGTGAAACCAGTGGTGAATCGTTTGTGCCAGGAGGTCACAGCCCATACACCCTGACGGACGCCGTCTGCAGCCCTGCTGGGGGTCCGTGAGCCGGGAGGGGTGCTGAGCAGGCTCCACGCCATGGTCCGTCCTCGCTCTGCAGGCCCGTCTGGAGCCCAGCGCAGCCCCACTTGCTGGGGCAGCGGTGGGGAGTGATGAGGTGTCCCTGGGCTGCTGGGACCCCCTGCAGCCCCTGGGCCTTTTAGCAGGTGGGCGGGAACTGGTCCAGCCTCTTACCTACAAGAGCTGTTGGCTGGAAAAGATAGCTGTCAGCTGAGGTTGACGGGATTCAGTGAGGACTATCTTGTTAATTTACAATTTGCATAGAACTTCTGTTTGTTTTTTGTTTCTTTTTATCTGTGTGTCAACTCCAGAAAACTTCTGGGGGTCAGAAAGCAGTCACAGGACTTTCCTCTTAATTAGATCGACCCCTTCAATGAATTCCCACGTCGACAGACTGTAAAACATTTTAAAAGGTTATGTGTTTTTGTAATTTCTTGAAAAAGGATTATTCTTTGGGGCTTCCCTGGTGGCGCAGTGGTTGAGAGTCCGCCTGCCGATGCAGGGAACACGGGTTCGTGCCCCGGTCCGGGAGGATCCCACGTGCCGCGGAGCGGCTGGGCCCGTGAGCCGTGGCCGCTGAGCCTGCACGTCCGGAGCCTGTGCTCCGCAACGGGAGGGGCCACAGCGGTGAGAGGCCAGGGTACCGCAAAAAAAAAAAAAGAGAAAAAGGATTATTCTTTGAAAGGCATGGGTTCCATTTTTAAATCAACCCAGTAGTTTTAAAACGTGGGTTTACAAAATACATAAATATACACATGTAAGTAAAGGTCCAGAGTGTCCATGCCTGGAGCGTCTGCGGCAGGATGCCAGGGGTCCGGGCACCTTTCATTCAGAAGCTTCCCTGGGGGGCTCTGATTGCAGAGCGAGGACTGAGGAGAATCCTCTGCAGGCTGGCAGGGTGGGGGGTAGAAAGTGAGGGGAATGAACGCACAGACCAAAACTACTCATTTCCACCTCCGCTTTGGTAAAGGCACTGATCCTCCTCTTGCGTTTGCTTTCACTGCTCCTAAGCCTCTTTTTCTTTTTTTTACGTTCGTCGCCATGTTTAAGTGCACTAACCAGCAGTGTGAAGTACGTTGTTGTGAACTAGAGCTCCAGAACTTTTTCATCTTGCAAAACGGAAACCCTGTACCCACCAAACAGTAAGCCCCTCCCCCAGCCCCCGGCAAATTGTTGGTACTTGCTGTCTCTGTGACTCTGACTGCTCTAGGGACCTCGTGTGCATCACAGAATCGTAGGGCATTTGTCTTTTTGTGACTGGTTTATTTCACTTGGAGTAATGTCCTTAAAGTTCATCTGTCTTGTAACGTGTCAGAATTTTCTTCCACTTTAAGACTGAATAATATCCCACTGTTTGGATTTTACCTCATTTTGTTTATTGGTCCATCTGCCTGTGAACACTTGGGCGGCTTCCATGTCTTGGCTATTGAGAATGATGCTGTCGTGAACATGGGTGTGCAAGTATCTCTTTGAGACTCTGCTTTTTAATTCCTTTGGCTATATACCCAGAAGCAAAATGTCTTATCATATTGTTAATTCTATTTTTAATATTTTGAGGAAATGTCATACTGTCTTCCACAGTGGCTGCAGCATTTACATTCCCACCGGCAGCGCACAAGGGTTCCAGTTTCTCCACATCCTTGACAACAACGTTTGTTACTTTCTGTTCCTGTTTTGTTTTTCTGAAGTAGTCATCTGATGGGTGTGAGGTAATACCCATTGTGGTTTTGATTTGCATGTTTCTGATAAGTGACATTGAGCGTTTTTTCTTACGCTTGTTGGCCATTTGTATATCGTCTTTGGAGAACTGTGTATTCAGTGCTTTGCCATTTTTAAATTTGGTTATTGATTCTTTGTTCATTGATAGGAGTTCTTTATATATTCTGGATATTAGCTTATCACATATATGATTTGCAAGTATTTTCTCCCATTCTGTAGGCTGCCTTTTTGCTTTATCCTATCCTTTGATCTTGGCAGAAAAATTAAGTTTGATGTAGTCTCATTTGTCTGTTTTTGTGTTTGTTGCCTTTGCTTTTGGTGTCACATCCAGGAAATCTTTGCCAAATTCAGTGTCATGCAGCTTTCCTGCTATGTTTTCTTCTAGGAATTTTATTACTTTAGGTCTTAAACTTAGGTTCTTAATCCATTTTGAGCTGATTTTTGTGTGTGGTGTAAGATAAGGGTCTAGTCTTATTCTTTTGCATGTGGATATCTAGTTTTCCCAACACCGTTTGCTAAAGAGACTGTCCTTTCTCCATTGAGTGGTTCAGCACCCTTGTCAGAGATTGTGTGATCATACACAGAAGGGTTTGTTTGTGGGCTGTCTATTCTGTTCCATTGGTCTTTATGTCTTGATGTCAGTAACAAACACACTGTTTTGTTACTGTAGCTTTGTAATATGTTTTGAAATCAGGAAATGGGAGTCCTCCAACTTTTTTTTTTTCAAAATTGTTTTGATTATTTGGACTCTTGAGATTCCATATGAATTTTAGGATGAATTTTTTTCTGTTTCTGCAAAAAAAAATGCTTTTGAGATTCTGGTGGAGATGATGTTGCAGAGTATTGTTTTAAAAATAAGACTTAAATTAAAATCCCATCAGGAGTTTGCTGGAAAGCTCTTAGCAAAGCAAGAAGCCACGTCAATAAACACCCAGAAGACGGGACCTGCAGCCTTGCACACGTAGTTCCTGCCTCCCGTGGTGTATGGTCCTGGTATAGGAAAAACCGTAGTTACCAGGTTATACCATGAGTCTGTCTTCACCTAGAACCCCTTCCCAAAGACACTGTGTGCACAGAACCATCCGGGTCCTGGTGGCTCACGTGTCCTCCATCCGCCAGATGCCCTAGGGCTTGAAAGACCGTGATCGTTGGGGTGAGTTGAGTGGAGACCAAGCCCCCTGCCTCGAATACCAGGCTCTCCTGGTCTGAGGATGAGAAAGCATCGTCCGCTGCTCACCCTGGGGTGGATGTGTCGGGAAACAGCCCCGGGTCCCGGACGGCACTGCAGTGATGCCCATGCCGCCCTGGGGGTGACAGAAGACTTAACGGGGGGGACAAGGGGTGTGTGATGTGGGGATGTTGGGCAGTGTTTGGTCGGGGGCTGCTCTCTGAGAACGTCATACTGCAGAATTCATCACGGGGACCTTTTTTTTTTTTCTTTCAAGTTTTCCTGTTCCACCCATCATCTCTGAAACCTGGCTCCTGAGGTGCCCTGACCTCAAAGGACAGCAGTGGTCCTGGCTGGGAAGAGGATGGAGGGGCAAGGGGACAAGGGGTGGAGGGGCAGGGTCCCTGCAGGCGCTCGTGTCGGGGCCGAGCCGTGTGGGAGGGAGGGCCCCACTGGCAGTGGCGTCTCGGACCCCGTCCCTGGCTGTGGCCTCGGCCTCGGCGGGGGTGGGGGTGGGTTCCTTGCCTGTAGCACAGTGGGTGGCATCACAGACGCTGTGTCTGCAGGGGTGGCTCCCCCGGGAGACACGGCCTGGCTGGCCTCGGCGGTGGGGCCGGGTTCACCTGACCCTGGGGGGGCGAGGGTCGCAGGTGGTGACATTAAAGCCGTTACGTGTGCACTGGGGGGGGGGTCGTGCGGAATCCAGGCACTTCGCCATTCGTGGCCTTAAAAGCCACCCTCCGACCGTCACCTCTGGCTCTGTTGTTTATACGCAGGATAAATAAAAACAGAGCAAAAGGCTCTCTTCTCCCACACTTTTGTGCCCTTCGTGTCAGCTTTGTTTTATAAATTTAAAATGTGGTTTATTTTAATATTCATGCTTAACTCTGAAGAATCAGTCTGCCTTCTGATTTTAATGCTTTATCTGGGACAGATCTTCTCAGAAAGCAATCAGCTTGGTAATCAGGGGCCAGCACGTTTTTGTTCCAGATTAGTGAGACTTTCTATTTTTGTTTAAAGTTCTTCCCATCACAGATGTAAACTAGTTTGTAAGAAAAAGGAAACGTGACAGCTAGAATTTCAGCGGAAGACACACGAACACCTGTATGACACAGTCTAATTCTTAGGAGTTCAGTGTTTTCCGTGGACGTGACAGGCGTGGTTTTGCCCCCACAGTGGACCAGATCTACCACCTGGCCTCCCCGGCCTCGCCGCCCAACTACATGTACAACCCCATCAAGACGCTGAAGACCAACACCATCGGGACCCTGAACGTGCTGGGTGAGTGGCCCCCCGCCCCCCGCTTGGCAGCTGCCGTCGGGGTGTCTGGTCCAGCGTCCGTCACTGACCGTTCTCTTCCAGGTTGATCTTGGTCTTCGGCCAGCGCCCCCACCCCCGTCTCCGTCCGTGCCCTTGGTGTGACTTGATTTGCCATCAGAGCTTGTCATGGGGGTCGGTAGTGACGTCCCCTGGCCCCCGAGCGGCCGCCCTCCCCTCCTGCGCCTTCCGGGACTCGTGGCACGTGTGCCTCGGCGGCTCTGATCCGAGATGGGGCGGGTGGACTGAGCCCACGCGGTTTGGGTGCTGCCCCTGGGAGGATGGGGAGAGCGCCCCTCATGGGGCAGTGGAAACTGAGCTCTTGGCTCTGCACTGACCGCAGGACTCGCCCTGGAAGTGGGAGACGAGAGCGTGAGCACCGTCCCAGGGGGCCGCCCGTGCGAGCCCACAGACCACTGGCCTGAGACCCAGAGTCTGGGCCGTGTACACGTGGATGATTGAAATCAGGCGCTTCCGTTCCCACAGGTTTAGAAAACCAGGGGTTTGGGTTAGGTGCAAAGTGGAAGAGAGGAACCGCTTCTTTAAATGTCAAGTAAAAAGGGGATTTAACAAAGGAACAGTTAAGACAGGTTCCGTAAATGGGCCTGGGAAAGAGCGCTGCGTTCTAGTTTGAGCGAAGCTGGGAGACAGGCGTAAAGGGCGCGGGGCGTGGGCGCTCCGTCTCTTACACTCAGCCCTCAAGCCCTCGGGGGAACGGCGATCCCCTCTGATCCGGAGAGGGCGTGGCCTGCAGGCGGGACAGAGGCAGTGCGAACGGCCTCGTGTGCGTGCGCGGAGTTGTTTAGAAAGACGACTTGCCTCCCGCCCGTCCTGCGCGCTGGGGGTGCTCAGATGAGGATTACACTCGGGCTTGGCGACCATGGGGGACGGACAGGTTCCCAGAGCAGGCGCCCTGAAGTAGTGCCCTTAGAGCTCCGGGGGGGAGGCTCGGGCTGGGGCTGGAACCACGAGTGAAGGCGGCCTGGAGGGGACTGAGTGGGGTGTGGGGAAGGGTCTTCCAGGGGCAACGTGGACAAAGGCTGCAGGGGGACAATGGCTGGGCTGGAAGGAGACCCAGTGGGACTCGGTTTTCTGAGCTGGGTGCAGTGTCACTAGCTCTTCCGCACTCGGGGCGGGTGCTCTGAGCCTGGGGGGCCCTCCCTCGGTGGCGTCACCCCCTGCCGGCCCGGAGCGTGGCTGCGTCTTGGTGAAAGCGTGTCCAGTTTCAGTGCAAGCACCGGCCTCACCCCAGGAGGGGCCTCGTGGTGAGGGCTGCTCTGTGACTGTCCCTGCCAGTATCCTGGCTCTGATGATGGGCTGCTCTCACACGTTGTCACCTGTGGGGTGGGCACACGGGAGCCGGGCCTGCAGCGCCGGGAGCCTGGAGATTCCGCCTCGGCTGCAGCGCTTTGGCCATTCTCTTCCTCAGGCTCGTCATGGCGTCCTCAGGGCTCCGCCAGAGGCTCCTGTACACCCACGCTGGGACCCTTCTGTCCCGCCCCCCGACACTCCCGGCATGCCCGCAGCTGGCGTGCGCCCTGAGCCTCTCCCTCCCGTGCACCTGCCGGCCGAGTTGGCCCCTCCGCCCTGAGCAGCGCCCGGCGAGTGGCGCGGCGCGGCCGGCCCTTCATCCCGTGGCGTCTGTGCACAGAGGCTCCGAGGGGGAGTTGTTTGGGAAGAGGGGGCTGAGTGCAGGCAGTGGGCTTCTCCGGGGCGGGGCCTGCTGTGTTGGGGCTGTGAGAGCGTCTGGAGGACTCACCCGGGCACTGCAGGCGACGATGCTCTAGTCCGTTCTGCATGGAGCGGGGTGAACCCGGGAGGGGTTCAGAGCAGCTTGAGGATGTGGCCAGTTGCTCTGGAGACGATGCTCCGGAAGCCAGACCTCAAAGGAAGGGAGGGTGCGGGGCGGAGGTGCCCGGACAGGAGACGGGCTCGGGGGCAGTCGGAGATGCCGGGGGCGTGTGGGGAGTGGGGGCAGGAGGCCGACCATTGAGGGGGACGGTGGTGGGGGCTAAGGTTCGAGGGGCCTTGCCTTCTCCCTGTGGGGGTGGGGCAGTTACCTGATGAAATACCGGGTGGTATGTTCGGGCGAAGGAATCTTTATGAAACTACTCAAGTCGTGACTTAACAATAAACCCACAGACTCTGCATTTGGCCCTGCTCATAGTTACAAGTGTCCAGCTAAATACTGTGCTTCTGGAGGTTCATCCGTGCTTTCCTTACTATTTTAATTTTGGTTCCAAAGTAGATGCAATAAGAGTGGGTAACTGAAGATGCACGGATGATCAGATACAGTTAATACTAAAAAAATGCTTCAATTGGCTACAGAGATGAGCGTGTGCACGTGTGTTTGCCTTGTTCCCTGAAGGTGATGGTGTCCTGGTGTGTGTCTCTCTGCAGGGCTGGCAAAGCGAGTGGGAGCCCGTCTGCTCCTGGCCTCCACCTCGGAGGTGTACGGAGGTGAGTGGGTGTCGCTGCGGCCCCCTGGACGGTTGCATCCCATCTCAGGCGGAGAAGGGACCAGCGAGTCTGGACTCCGTTTCCAGGAAGGCCCGGCTGGCTCTTGCTCTCCAGCAGATGGCAGCAAGGGGCTCCCTCCCCGGGCGGGCGAGCCTTTCTCTCCTGCTGAAGGACCACCCCCTGAGGACGGTGTCCTGTCACTGTGCCCGAGAGCACCCGCCACTTACCGATCCACAAGTGTCTTTGTTCCACGGGTGCCCCAGAAGTCAGATCCTTGGGGACTTTGCCAGTTTAGCTGGAGCATTTGCTCCAGTGAGAGCAGGGTCCCCCCAACCCCACCGGGAGCTCAGGGGTCGGCTTTAGAGCCTGCTCGGTGGGGAGACGTGTGCTGGTTGCCTCACCTGTAGGAGGATGGGTTCTGGAAGAGTCTTAAGTAGGTGGAGGCAGAAAACCCAGGCGCCTGCTTTGCCCTCTGCAGGCCTTGAGGAAGTGAGCGTCTGGAGCGGGCCGAGGACCACTTGTCCACTCACGGGGCTTCCTGCTCAGCCCCGCCAGCTGGCCGCAGGGTTCTGGAAAACTGCTTAGTTGACGCAGCAGAAGCCAGGTGCTAATGCGATGCGATTTTCTCCTTGCGTTACTGTCGCGGAAAGGAAGTGAGAAGGCAACATGGGAAGAGATGCCTTTTTAAAATAAATAAATAATAAGGGAACCAGATGGAAAAAACCCATAAAGGCAGCAATTCCACCGATGCAGTTCTGCTCTCTGCCACCCCCGTGGGAAGGCAAAGCACCCACCGCCCCCTCCCACCTGCTCCCCCTCGGCTCTGGGAGCGGGGCAGGCAGGGGACCTTTATTCCCCGTCCCCCTGCTCCCCGCTTCCAGCCTCTGCAGAGGCCCAGCGGGTCCCCGAGTGGCACCAGGTGGCCCATTGTGTCACATGTCCGGCAGCATCGGTGCCGACGCTGTCGGGGCTGCACCCTTGTCCCTGTCTCAGAGCGCTGGCGGCACCCGTCCAGGCCCCTGACGTCTTTCTCACTCCCCCCCCCCCCTCACCCCCCTCCACTCAGCATTGCATCTCTGATGGCAGCTCGCGGTCTTCAGGGCTTGTGAGTGACGTTGGGGTAACTCATGGAGGCCCCCCCAGCCCCGGTCTGCAGGCACCCACCTCCTGTGGGTTCCGTGCCTGGTCTGCTGGCCTCCCTGATGCTGAACAGGGGACACAGAGTCCAGACGAGGTGTCCCTCTGCACCCTCGCTTCTGTCGTAGCAAGGTGGTTTTGTGTGTCGCGGACGGTACCAGTCGGGGGGCGGTGCCTGTGACCACCTTTCTCTTTCTGGTCCTTTGCCACGCTCAGGGTCTCCCTCTGGGAGTCCAGCTTGCCCCGCCCTCGGCAGAAATCCCCAAGGAGGTCTCGCGTCATCAGCACATCCACGTGAAGTCCCATCGCTGGTTTCTTCTCTCAGGGCCTGTTTGCCTCTGAGCTGTTCTGCTTGTCAGGGAACTTTAAGCACAGCAGCAGCTGCAGCGGTCTGGGTCCCGTCCTGTCCCGGCTCACGTCCCGTCATGCCCACGAGCTTCAGCTCTGACATAAGCAGAAAGGAATTATGACGTGGGGCCGGTGAACCTTATCCAGGTTTCTTGGCAAAGATTTATGCATTTTATAGCATAGTTGTGTAAAATTCCTGCTGTACCGGATAAATCAGGTATTAATTGATTCCAAAAATGCACCTGTGTTAAAAAAAAGGAATTTGTAACTAGGGACTTCCCTGGTGGTGCTGTGGTTAGGAATTGGCCTGCCAATGCAGGGGACGTGGGTTCCAGCCCTGGTCCGGGAAGATCCCACACGCCGCGGAGCATCTAAGCCCCTGAGCCACAACTACTGAGCCTGCGCTCTAGAGCCTGTAAGCCACAACTACTGAAGCCCGCCCGCCTAGTGCCCATGCTCTGCAACAAGAGAAGCCGCTGCAATGAGAAGCCCGCGCACCGCAATGAAGAGTAGCCCCCGCTCGCCGCAACTAGAGAAAAGCCCGCGCACAGCAACAAAGACCCAACGCAGCCAAACATTTTTTTTAAAAAGGTCAAGATAATATTTTTAAAAATAATTTTTGACTAGGTTTCTTTAAATAGTCCATTCCTCTGATACATCTTAAAGTGTGATTGATTTACACACCAAAAAAACAGGCGTTGGGAAGCACACAGTGCATGCTGGGGAAAGAGCTCTTTGCATCGCGTGCTTGTGCTTAGAGGACCAGGGCCGACCAGGTCCTCCGCTGTGTCACTGAGGCTGTCAGGTGGTTCTGGTGACAGCACAGGTGACAGCCATTGTGTTCCAGAGAGAGGCTCTTAAAATGTTCTCAATAAATCCATGCTTTATAAAATTCTATATTTTATAAATGTGAAATTGGACCCTATGTCTTTTCACATAGATGTTTAGTGGAGCCTGTATAGTAATGGGAGGGAGGAGACTTAAAATCGAGAGACTTTGCTCTTTTAATTAATTTATTTTCCTGTAAACACTGTCCTCACTGACACGAGCGGTCGGAATAGCGTGTCCCGCTGGACCTAGTGGTGGACCGAGGGGCGCTAAAGGTGCTCCTCTGATGAGCATCTCTCCAGGTGAGATGTTCACCTCGGTCTTTCCCAAGCTCCCTTCTGCACCATCAGTATCCATTGTTTGTGAAGTGTAAGAACGTGCGTGAACAAAGGGAGACTCTGAAAGCACTTCCTTATTGTTCCCCGCCCCCCGCAGACCCGGAAGTCCACCCTCAAACCGAGGATTACTGGGGCCACGTGAATCCCATAGGACCCCGAGCCTGCTACGACGAAGGCAAGCGCGTCGCCGAGACCATGTGCTACGCCTACATGAAGCAGGTATCCGACCCGGCTCGGGGGCTGGCGGTGTAGACCGGGACTGGGCTGGAATAAAGCGCCGTGACTGACCCTGCCCGGGGGTGGGTGTTTCCCCAGTTGCCTACTGTCATAAATTAACGGTGCCATCAGCAGCTTTCCCCACGTGTCTCCCTTTTTGAAAAAGGATTTCCAGGGATGAAGCCTTAGGTTTGGAATACCCGACTGGGGTCAGCCTTGTGGCTGATCACCCACCAGCAGTTAATAAGTTCCTCTGTTTTCCCACAGCCTCCGAATCGGTGGAATTTTTTTTTTAAAAACCTTTCTTTCTGTTTTCTAATGGGTATGATTCATTTTGGCTTTAATATAGGTCTCTTCAGGGATGGTTATTTATACTTAACTCTGATTCCCTGCTTCCTTAATCACGGCCGTGCTGGGGCTTGCCTGTGGACCTTTCCAAGTTACAGATTTGCTCACCTCCACGCTGGAGCAGGTAGAGCCTACAGCCGAGAGGCGGGGGGGGTCTGGGTTCCCACCTGGCTACCCACTGTCTACTCCGGAGACGTGACCCATCGGTCACAGGGCCCTGTTCTGCCTGCCTGAGGGCTGTGCAGGGGCCAATCAGACGTCCAGATGGGGCCCAGCCAGGCCATCCATTGTGCTTGACCAGCTCTGGGACCCTCACAGACACGCCCTCGGAGGGACGTGTAGGTGAGTAACTGTGGACGGGGGTGGTTCCAGGACAGGCTGCTGACAGAGGTGTGGTGGCCACACTGGGACTCAGAGACAAGCAAGCATCCACCCTGGAGCAGCCTTCTCAGGCCGAGGGTTCCTCCTGCCGGCCAGCTCGGAGGTCAGCTGGCCACGGGCTTTGTGTGATGGGGGACCCTGCCTGGGGTACCCAGTGCTGAGAGCTTATGGCTGGGCTGGGGGCGCTGAGTGCCTTGTTTGGTTTTTTTGGAGGGCACTTGGCAGAGACTTCTTTCTCTTATATTTTTAAAGAAATACCAATATTGACGACCCACAAAATAATCTTGTGCTGAGGTGTAGGTATTGATATTTAGGTTTTTCCTGCTTTATTTCTTGGCCAGGAGCAGAACTGATGGTTTCCTAAGTCACTTTGGGCAGTTGGCTTGTAGTATCCAGTTTATTTTAATCAGTTTTAGAAAAGACAAACTGTTACCATTTTGGAGCCCAGAATATCTTGACCCAGAAGTTTAATAAGATGGTCTCCCAGGTACACAGAACCACCTCTGTGTATGTTGGTGCCTAAGAAAAGTAACTCGAGTGTGTGAGGGGGCATAAATCCATAGGGTTCTCGGCTGTTTTGCTTTCAGTCTGTGGGTGTATTTCTTAGTGAGTTTCTGTGTAGGTAAAGCTGGCGGGCGAGTAGGACATTTTTTATTGAACTTTTAGTTCTTACTAAGCGATGAGTAGTGTAACTTAATGTTGTAAGTATTCATGTCACCTTAAGGTATGAGCTCACGGTAACTGTGGTGTTTAGTAACAGCGTAGCCAGCATTTATTGAGCACTGACTGGATACCAGGACCCAGGGTGTGGGTTCCACTGCGCGTGTGCTGACCCGGGATCTGTAAGCGCCGTCCAGCTCGTGAGCGCAGGATCACAGATCCCTCCACACCTGGGGACTGTCAGCGTTGGCATTTCTGCTCACGCAGGTCTCGCAGGTCTCGGGAGAGGCACGCACAGATGGTGCTCCCCGTAATGTATCCTCCAGGAGCCCCGAGTGCGCGGCCCCAGGTGGCCGTCGGGAGGGTGTCGCCCGCAGAATGCCTCTGCTGCAGGGGCCGTCTGCCTGGGCTTCCCACCGGGGGCCCCGCAGATGATGTCACCTGTGTGCAAAAGTCACCTGGTGGCTCGGGTGACGGTGGGCTTCTCACTGGGGACAGCGCACAGACTGCTCCCCGTCAAAGCGTCAGGGCCGAGGGCTGCTTTCGGACACAGGCGCCGCACCTTTTGTGAAGCTTGGGTCTAGGCCAGCAGCACCGTGTAACCTGTGGGTTCTGCTCAGCACACCTGCGCAGGGACTCCCGTCTGCCCAGGTGAGCGGTGCCGTCTGGGCATCTGGAAATGCACCGTGGAAGGCCTGCCCCTGTGGCCTTGGAGGCGGGTGTGGGTCCCGCTCCCCCACAGCCCCTCACCCACTCCTGCTGGCTGGCCCTCAGGTCCGGGAGTGACCATGGCTCTGGCCCTGTGGCTGGCGGAGTCCTGTCTGGTTCTGGTGGCTGCAAGGCCAACGGGCTGATGCAGGACAGCAGGGCTGGGCGCCTGGGCCTGGGCGGAGGTCCCTGTGGTCTCGCCCGGTTCTGAGTGGCCTTGAAGAAGGCCCGGCATGAGCGTCAGACCTCGCATAACAAACCTTGTTCATGTTACACGTACTGTGTCCCCTTCGAGGGAGAGCTGTGGGTCCAGGACTGTGACCACAGCTGGGGCTCAGTGGTGTAGCTGTGCTCTCTGTCCCTCATTTGTCCGAGTCGTGCCGAGGGGCGGGAACCGTGGGCATCTTCTCTCTCTGTTCACAGGGCAGACACCCCACAGTTGAGGGGTGTTGGGCTTCTCGCACTGCAGGTTGCTTTGCCAGGACAGAGAATAAGAAAACCCAGATAAGCAAGAAGGAAAAATATTACCACCCACGGTCCCGTTCAGAGATAAGCGGAAGGGAAAAATAGGGCAGTCCTTTCACTTGGGTTTTATATTAGCTGCAGCAGGGGGTAGAGTCAGAGCCCCTCCTGCCACACTGGGCTGGCCCCCATCAGACCATCTTTGGAGTTCAAACAGCAGAGCGACTTGATTTTCAGTATTCCAGCTCTCCTGCTTCAAAACTTCGGGTGTTAGTTTTTGCTATCTGGAGGCAAATGAAAAAATAATGGCCAGTAAAATGATGAACCAGGTGGAATAGAATGCCTTTGGCATATTTTTAGTTAATTATTTTAATAGTTTAATTTGTTTTAATACATAAAGGCATGTCCCCTCTTAAGTATAAATCTTTTTATTGAAAAGACCATATATGGTAATGTGGGTGTATCTTTCTCTGAATAAATCTAATATGTAAGGATTGGGAATATAAACAAGATAAACCCAGGGATGAATACACATTTTATAAAAGATTTTAAAGGATTCTCTTCTGGGTTTGTTGTAGTGAATTAAATATCCTAAAATGTATTCAAAATAGAATTTGATTTCCCAGAAAAATCCGTCGCGGGTACATTTCAGGGCGCGTTTCTTACATGAAGAGGGGCTCCCTTGAGTCGTCTTCCAGGGGATGGATTGAGCTGGCAGTTGGGATCCAAGGGCATGGCATCTTTCAGGAACACTTTGAACTTGTCAGAGAAGTGACACTGGGCTCGTCCGTGCCCTTGGACGTGGTGGTTTCATGAGCGTGCAGACGCGTCCAGAAGGCTTCGCTCGCGCTTGTGCGCTCGTGGCCCCGCCCGCGTCTGACCCTCAGGGGTCTGAGCCCCACCCACGGGGCTGGGTCTGCGAAACCGGCTACCATTCCTAAAAACACAGACCGAAGAGCAGGAAGAAAGGAAACTCAGAAACCCTCTAGTCCAGGGCCTTGAGGGTATGGTTTTGTTTTATTTTCTGGCGTCAGAATACTTAAAATTAAATGCCTGGTATGCGTGTTATACCTCAGTTAACAAAAAAGCGTTCAGCAACCAGCTAAAGGACGTGAAACGTCCAACGAGCGGGGTTCACCCCAAGGGGCTAATTAAGCCCGTGGCCTGGAAGCCCCCCCCCCCCCCGGTCCAGGCCTGTTTCTGGTGCCCGCTCCCCGCTGGCCGTGCTCTGAGCCTGGTGACCGCTCTGGTCTGAATGCTAAGGGTCTGGCGGGACCGGGGAGGGCAACTGCCAGGCGGGCATCCCGCTGTCCCCAGACCTGTGCGGCCTGCCTCTGCCACCACCCGGCGTGAACGGGACCTTGCCTGCACCTTTGGGCTTCTTGCTCAGCAGCTGAGCCCTGCCCTCTGTAATGGCCTCAGTCTCGTCCCCGGGCGGGGAGCGGACCCCACGAAGGTATGTTTACGAGAGGCCAGAGGGAATCGTGTGGTTCAGCCTTCGGGGTTGCGTGACCCCCTTACTTGAGGGATGGCATGTCCTTCTCCTGGGGGCCTGCCCGCTCTCTGTGTGTCCTGCTCGCTGCAGGCGAACGTGTCCTGGGCGCCTCCCTCAGGGCAGGCCTGGCACGGCGGAGAGGGTGTGAACGAGCTGGAGAGCCGGGGCTCCTGGGAAGCACGTGTCAGCCACACCTGATAGTCGGGAGGAGCTCCCAGACCCAGGTGGACAGGTCGCAAGAGGCAGGTCCCTCTGTGCTGCAGTTCATGTGTGCAGAGCCCAGTGTTCCTGGGGGAGGGGGGGAGGGGAGCAAAGCACAGCCCCCCAAGTGCCCTGACTGCTGCGAACGTGCGAGCTTTTCCTCTCTCCTTGGGATAAAGCCACCTTCACCCTCTTCGGATTTTCTCCTCTTAACAAGTAAAGGCAGGCGGATACTTGGGAGCTGTTTTCTAGTGAGAGCGATAGCTCTGCTCCTCCCTGCCCTGCCCCCCGTTTTTGAAATGCTCCGTGGTCAGTTCGGTAGAGAACAGGCTTGGTTTATTCCTGGACCTGGAATTACAGCTCGTATCTCAGGCCTAAGAGTCTGAATGCCCATGGGAAGGCTTGATGGCGTACTGCTGGGGCTTGGCAGAGATGTGGCAGCTCCGGTTTCTGAAAGCTAACCGCGCGCTGGATCCACACCCGCCAGCCACTGCGCACTGGCGCACGTGGAGACCTAGACGAGGCCGCTGGGGGCCGAGGTGGCCGGCAGCCCCAGCCGCTGGGAGGCCTGGTGGGGCCCTAGGGATGCCGCAGCCCATACCCGTTCACTGGCCGTACTTACGGTGGAGGAATTCTGTGCTAAATCAGCCCCGTCAGCTGCGGGTCCCTCAGGTTCCCAGCCTGTACCGGCTCTGGTACGTAGAGTCAGGAAAGAACTGTACCGACTAGCAGGACCCCGGCAGCAGCTCGGCTGTCATCACCGGGCCTGTGCTGAGGCTGACTTGTACGCTAGCCCCGCCCCCTCCGGCTTTCCCGGTGAGGAGAGACCGACAGCGCAGCCTGGCCACTGAGCCCTGGGGCTCACCGCCCACCCCACCAGCCCTCTGACACCCGGAAATGCGCGTCTGTTTTCTGGTGGGTGATGGATTGCTGTAAGAGTCCGCTGATTCAGAGTGTGATAGAAACATTTAACTTTTTATCACTGACAAAGCAGTCTGTGAAATTGATAATTAAACAAGATAGTTTGCAGAAGGCTTTGGGGGTTTAAAAAAATACACCTTCCTTGACTACATGTTTGAAAATATGCTTTCCCCAATTACAAAAGTAAGAGATGTTTATTGTAATAAAAATAGAAACATTAAAAGTACAAGCGGGAAGGTCTGGAACACCCGTTTTTGTAAACAATGTACCTTGGCATCTTCCCGGGCTGTTTAGCTAAATATAGCCTGTATCAGGTGCCAGATTGTCTTTGATTTTTCACGGAAGGGATGAGTTTTCCGGCAGAAGAGATTGGGGACATGGTAGGTACAACGTAGCCCTTTCGGAAGGCTCACCTGCCCCTCCTTTCCCACGGCAGAGTGCGCTCTCGTTTTTCTTCAAATCGGCTATTAAACATTCACTAACATTGGAATCTCTGTTGAGTGACAAATTTATACAAAATATTATGTGAAAGAGATGATGAAAGAGATGCATAGCACGGTCCTAGTTAAGAAAGTAGATGTTTATTTACTGGGGAAAAAGTGTGTACCCATCATTAACTCCTTGCACTGTTTTAATTGTCTCTCAGGTTTCTACAGCACGTTTCACGCCGGGGGCCTCGAGGTGGTGGGAATCGGGGCTCACGTGAGTTTGGTGTAACTTGCAGCCTCCAGATTTGATTACAGAGAACGCAGGAACTCATCGGGGCGGAAGAGCGCCTGCGGTCCGGAAGGAAGAGCAGAGGTGTCTGTGGGGCGCCGGGGCCGCGGGGCTCACCCTCTTCTGTGTTGCAGGAAGGCGTGGAGGTGCGCGTGGCCAGGATCTTCAACACGTTCGGCCCCCGGATGCACATGAACGATGGCCGGGTGGTCAGCAACTTCATCCTGCAGGCGCTGCAGGGGGAGCCGCTCACGGTGGGTGGTGGGCAGGCGCGGGGCAGGGCGGGGAGCGTGTCCAGTCCGGGGCGGGGGGGCCTGCCCTGGGGCCAGAGGTCCCCGCTGCCCTTGGAGGGAGGGAGGGGGCGGTGCATGGAGGGAACACACGGGAGCCGTGACCCTGGACGGGGCTCAGGTCACCCTGCCCCCCGAGCTGCAGACACCCTGGCGCCTCGGGCTCAGGGCCGGCCCGCAGAGGCCTCTCCCGCCTTGCTCTTGGCCCACGACTGTGCCCAGGGGCGTCTCTGTCCACAGGGCGCCTCAGGGTGCCCCTGGGTGAGGCCCCGGGCCTGGCACGGCCAGACCCTGGGGCTGTCAGGGCTGAGGTCAGGCTGCGCCCCTGCCGGTTGAAGGCTCCCGTGCGGTCCGCAGTTCCGGGACCCTCAGTGTGGTCTCCCCCCAGGTGTACGGATCCGGGTCGCAGACGAGGGCCTTCCAGTACGTCAGGTAAGACCCCCAGGTGGGCACGGGCCGCCCAGTGCCATCTGGACCACTTGTTCGTTTTGCTCTTTTCATTCCGGTGAAGCAGCTGGGCTGATGGCTAGTTCAGCTCTTCCCGTGGGCGCCCCCGCCCCCGGCTCTCTGCCAGGAGAGGTCGGGTGCACTGGTCTCCTGCTGCCACCTGGTGTCTCGTCGGCCAGCCTGCCGGCCCCGAGGGTCACCCAGGGCTTCCGGTTTGGGCCAGCGAGGGGCGGCCTCGGGCCTGCAGGTGCCGAGATCAGACCCTGTAGACGTGCCTCTGGGTGGACAAGGTGTCGTCGTCAAGGGGGCCAAGGGGCCCGACGCTGACACATTTTGTGCCCAGACTGAGTGCAGGCGACAATAGTTGAAGAGCTTTGGCGCGTGGCCTCACACGGCCGCAGTTACTGTTTTCTTGGGAGTCCTCCCCAGTCTAGTTTTCCGTCAGCCAGTTCCGTTGGTGGCAAGTTTTAAAGTGCGGTTTGGGTCCTGAGGGAAGAGTTACTGTATGAGCAGCTACACCTACCAGAATATTTTCCCATGTGGCACAGTGATGGTGAACGTGCATAGGCTTGTGGTGTCCTAAATCACTGGAAAATGTAGTTGTATGTTTGGGGATCGTATACTTGCACTCCTTGGTACAAATACCCTGGAGTGCCTGTCCATCAGAAAATGCTGTCCCTGGTGCCTGCAGCCACCCCACCTCGGCCCAAATAACCACGCCGATTTTTGCCTGGTTTAAAAGAAAAAAGAAAAAAAAAAAAACAAAACACAACCACTGTAGATTTTTTTTTTTTCCTGCAAGTATTTGTGAATTTTTACATTTAGTCCAAAAGAAAGCTGAGTAAGTGTCTTATAATGAACAGTGGCTTTTCTCTCCCCATTGGTTAGTATCTTGCCCATTAGGGCAAAAGCCTGGGACTGTCACATCACTGGCCTACTTTGTTGCCCAAATAGTCTAAGAAGGGATTCAGCCCGGAGCTTGCCGGCCTGTCCCCACGTCAGAGCGCTTCACCCGGGAGCCGTGCGCTGCGAGGAAGCGACTGCGGCCCGGGTCGGTGTGGGGGCCGTGCTCCTGGGATCCCGCACTCGGGTACCGTCTTCTCATCGTGACGCGTGTCCCCCCCGCCGACCCTCACCCGGCCCCGCCTGCGCACTTTCTCGAGGTGGGGGGGGGTCTTGACGTCTTAGTCACGTTGAATCTCCTCCAACCGCCTCATCAAGGCCCCAAGACTCCTCCAGCCGTACCACCTCGTGGAGTATTCCAGAGACTGTGCAGTGAAAGGGGCATCAGTTACAACCCGTTCTTACTATTTCAAGGGCGTCAGATAGAAAATTCATTTAAAGTAGCCTCTCAGGTCCTTGTTTTTTTGCTGGCGATTAAAATCCTTTAAGCATCGAGGGAGGCACGGGCTGCCTTCCATCCCCGACAGGACGTGCCTCGCTGGCCGGCCTGCGCAGTCTACGTGCCCCGTCCCCGACCCAGATGCCGGGGTGCACCCTGGGGGGGACCTCGGTGTCACTGGAAGTGGCGTTGGGCGCCCTTCGGGCAAACCCTCTCCTCGTGAGGCCATGCCGCCTGCTGGTCTCACACCTCAAGTTAGTGGGCGCTGGCGTGCCGAGGCTCCGTGACTTCACCAGACTCGGGGAAGGAGCCTTCCCGGCTTTCGCTCCCCGTTGTTCAAGGCTTGGCCCAGAGAGTTAACTTACCAACGCCGGGCTGTTTTAAGCAAAAGCTGTTTTGTAGAAACTGAGGCTCTTTCACTTCACAGTTAAAAATGCACAACGTTCAGATCTGTACTTACTGAACTAAGTTACCCATTTCCAACGTCCGCGGTGGCGTCGCGCCGTCTCTGGGTGGCGTGTGCGCTGACATCCTGGCACGGCCGTGCTTGGTGCTTGTGGCCAGGTTACGTCCTCGCCCCGTCACAGAGGTGTGCTGTGTTGTCTTAAAAAGTCACTTTGTCAAAATGACACTTTTAAAGAGCTTCAGGTTAAATGGATGTGATCTGTGCACTTTTGGCCTTAAAAGTTGCCCGTTTTTTGCATAAAAGATGCATGCCCTTCCCCCCAGGATGATTACATAAGTGTCCGCCACCTTCCAGCTTAATATGGACCCCCCCCCCCCGTTAAAAATGTTTGTGGATGCTGCTGAATGGCACATTTTAATGTCTTTTCCAAATATGCAGAGACGTGTGCTGTTAGAGGACGTGTTGGGATGTGGTCGTTGATGGCCATAGTGAAGAAGGGACTTTTTGCCACTTTCTAGAAGCGAGGAGTCGTCTAAAGTCAGCAGTCCTTTGCATCTGTGCTTGATCCGTGAGATCAGAAAGGACTTTAGGCGTGTTCCTATAAAATGCCCATCGGTTGTAAGCAAAAACCCAGAAAATCATTTGTTTGCTAAATACCCCCCCCCACACACACAAATTGTTTTCCAGTGAAAAGGAAAGAGCAAAACCTGAGGCTTTCTTTTGGAAGTTTAGCATAGTAACCTGCTCCTTGCTGCCCACGGCGCAGGAGGGGAGAGGGTTCCAGGCGGCCGCGTTTGCACCCCTGGAGCAGAAAGAACCCTCACGGCCTCTTGTGAGACCCAGCTGGTGGAAGTGACCTAATAACGTGCTCTCGTGGGGCAGCGAGGTGTCATTTTTACGAAGTCACTGTTTTTGGACAGAACCGCCCTGTAACGGCTTCTGAAAATAAGAACCACACCTTGGTCAGCGGAAGTTTGCCTCTCGACCGTCACCCTCATGGCCCGCTCGCTCAACATCGGTCTGCAACACCCAGACGCCCCCGCCCGTCCCATCCGGGTGCGGGGGTTCCTGGGGGAGGTGGGCGGCCGGAGGTCCAGGGAGCTGGTTTCAGCGCTCAGGGCTGCCTGGCTGTCTCTGTGATTTGCCAGTATGAGACTGACATACTGGAGTTCTGCCGTTGCAGGAGACCTTATTTTTAAAATAACCATCTGCTTTTCCATATGGACCGACTACCTGGGTTCCCGTTAAACATGGACTTTCCTCAGAAACGTGCATGAATGCCATCTTTTTTGGGTGTGTGCCCGCTTTATTTTCATTTTTTAATTGCCGAAGGATTTCAGAAATACACAAAGTAGGGAACTCGGCACCATCACTCAGCTTCCATCCTGCTCAGCCATCTGCCTCCACCCTCCCCCAGAAGGCAGATATGGACGCCACATCATCCCCTCTGCAAACACTTGAGCATCCTCTGTGCCCTCTTAACGCGCAGGCTTTTATTCTGACGTCCAGTCTCCCACGGGGGTTTTGGGTTCCTTTGGGGAGGTGGCCGGCTTGTGTCCGATGCTCGCGCCCGCAGGCCTCGGCGGGTGCCTGAGCGGCCTCCCCTCTCTTGCAGCGACCTGGTGAACGGCCTCGTGGCGCTCATGAACAGCAACGTCAGCAGCCCCGTCAACCTGGTGAGTCCCTCCCTCCGCCCGCTCCCTCCCAGCAGGCCGGTTCCTGCTTCGCTCGCCGCCCCCACGCTCGGGGCACGTGCCTGTGGGTTGCTTGCCCGATACTAGAGGAAGGTACACGGAATAGAACAAAACAGGAGTCCGCGAAGAAGTAAGATCCGGGACACGTGGCTGAGCCGCGTGTAAACTAACCCTGCTCCATCCACCGGAAGGGCCACGTCTAGAAACTCGTGAAGCCTTTGGTGGTTGTAGGTGACATTCTGTATGTCCTTGTCCATCACTGAAGGTGCAGTTGGTCTCAATAAGGCTTGCTTTCCGGGGCTGTAGAAGATGGAGTAGCTGGGACAGTCTCCCTCACTGTCACGTCCGTGAGCGCCCAGCTTCCTCCCTCACTTCCTGCAGCCCCGACGCTCCCGGGAGGGAGCAGAGCTGGCTTTGCCTGATCTCTGATCCAGCCTCGCTCACTCTTGGTGCTAGAGGATGTGTTTCTCTGCAGAGCACTTGGTCCTGTCTTTGGCCCGGTTCTCCCTGGCAGAACGTTTTTCCTTCCGTTTAGAGGTAAAACCTTGTCCTCTGTGTGCCCACCCACTGCCCTGCCTTCTCCGTGGGGACCCCCCCCCGAGCTGGTCTATGCCTCTGTGATGTGACAGCTTCCCCACGACTTCCCCAGTCTCCCCCAGCTCTTCCAGGAATCAGGTTGGGCTGGAGCCCTCTGACCCTTTGGGCCACGGGCTCCTGAATGGTTTCATTCCAACCCGTTTAAAACGTGAGGTGTCCAGTGTAGACCGCCCATCATTCTAGATGGTCTGCTGCTGCCGACAGCACCTGACCCGAGCCCCCGTCCCCCCACTCCCGCTCACTGGGGGAGCCCCTGCCCGCTCACCACCTCGGCCGCCTCGGCCACCTCCCCTCCCTAGGAGGGGCCAAGCTCCCAGGTGTGGACGTGCCTGCTAATTTCTTGAAAGCACTCCACTCGCAAACGTTCCTTGTCCTTTTCATGACCAGCAGTCTGAAGCATGCTCTGGAGTGTTCATTTCTCCTGGGTTGGGCGGGAGTTCCTACCAACGGCACAGGGACCTTTGACCAATTCATGGGTACCGGCGGCCGCAAGCACCCAGCCTGCCCCGTTTTCATGCGTTTTTGAAGAAACAGGCGGTTAAACAGCATAAGCCGTGTCTCCTGATCCTCACTTCGTCTTGAGCCTTCACCGCCCTTATCCTGTGTTTTCACTTCTCGCCCTTCCAAGTGTGCGATTTTTTGTTTGTTTTTTTTTTTGCGGTACGCGGGCCTCACTGTTGTGGCCTCTCCCGTTGCGGAGCACAGGCTCCGGACGCACAGGCTCTGCGGCCACGGCTCACGGGCCCAGCCGCTCCGCGGCACGTGGGATCCTCCCGGACCGGGGCTCGAACCCGCGTCCCCCGCGTCGGCAGGTGGACTCCCAACCACGGCGCCACCAGGGAAGCCCCCAAGCGTGCGTCTTAATCAGTGGTCGCCCCAGGCAGCCACTCCCCGCGTTAGTGCCACGTCGTTCTTGCCCCTCTGCGCAGGGCCGTGCTGGAGCGTCCGACTCCTGTGGACACCTGTCTTGTTTCAGGGGCGTGTCTGCCGGTAGCCCCGGTGTGCTCAGCCGTAGGCCTAGGGTCCCTTCCTGCCTCTTCTACCCTTGGTCTCGGACGAAACCAGGAGGTCGGGGATGAAGCGTGTTGGGCCTTACAGCTGCCAGGCTTCACGGCGCGCTCTCACGGGAGGCGCAGGTGCGGGGAGGCCCCCGGAGTAAGCCTGCCCTGGAGCCACATCCTGTCTCTTGCACCGGCTGCCCAGGGTCCCCCTGCAAGCGCGTTTCGCGTCTGTTGGGACTCCTGTCCAGGCTGACACGTCTTCATACCGAGGGGGCGAGCACTGCGCCCCCAGGGGGAAGCAAGAGTGTCCTGGGAGAGCTGAGCTTGCAGAACCAGGCTTTCCTGTAGAGCGACACTGAGCCTACAGTACCTTTGCGTCTGGAAACCGTCCCGTTTCTGGGCCAGGGGATGCAGCGCCCCGATGTGCAGCTACACAGGCGGGCGTCTGCTGACCCCACCCCCAGCATCGGGGACGGCGCACACGTGGTGAAGGAGGGCGTGGCGTTGCCGTTGCGTTTACACGTCTAACCAGAGACCTTTCTTCCTTAGGGGAACCCGGAAGAACATACGATCCTGGAATTCGCTCAGCTAATTAAAAACCTCGTTGGTAAGTAGGACAGAGACCTTCCTGCATGTGACCAGCCACGCTTACCCTTTCGGTTAATAACGCCTTGCCTGGATGGTGGGTAATTAATACACGCTAATTAGTTGAATGAAAAGCAGAACTTAATCAGGAGTGCCTCACCGTTTTGTGATTCTAAGTGACGGAAAGATGAAGGGGTGCGGGGAGGGGCCCAGCTTTGTTCACCCTTGTGACAGAAGGTCTTTGTGGAACAGAAACGGTATGTCTGTCCTCTGTGCTCGAGATGTGCTGTGGTCGGCAGTTCTGCCCCGGTGACCACTGTCTGGTTCCAGACGCCAGCCGGGCTGAGCACAGGATTTCAAGGAGCAGGAGCGTGACCCCGGGGCTTGTGTGATTCTGGCGGAATCTGGTGGCGAGTTTTAGGTTCCACGTGCAGTTCTGGCCAACCTGGCCGCAGGGTGTTGCAGGCGGTGTGGACGCGGGGTGTTGCCCCCGAGAGGACGTGCTCTTAAGCCATGAGAAGTCTGTGTTTTCAGCCAGCTGTAGGCTGCCGGTATCTACAAGCTGTGCCCTTGGTCACAGGGTCAGGTTCCTGGGGCTCGGGTTGGGGGGTGTCTGCTTCCCAGGGTTGATCAAGAAGTCAGAGTCCAGACACAACCAGGTTGGAGTGGGGTTGGCTAGACCAGGCGAGCGTGATGTGGGCCTAGCTAGAGCCTACGCTTAGCAGGCTGGGTTCTCTGCAGTTGTCCTTCCTGGCACTGTCCAGCCTGGACAGTCGGACAGGACAGGGGATGGTCGTCCTGAGATGAAAACCGCAGCATCTTCATCACGCACTTGTTAGAAACGCAGTCACACACCCTGCCCGTGTCTCCTGGATCAGAACCTGCGTTTCGCCAGACTCCTCACGTGGTCGTGCTCACGTTGCCGTTGAGACGTTTGTCTGAAGCCCGGGTGGATGGCCCTGGAACACGTGGACCCAGACCACTGGCTCCAGACGGATTCTGTGACCAGGGCTGGGGGCTCCTTCTGCGGGCCTGGCCGGTGGCCACGGGGCTGGCCTCGCCCTCTTGGCCCTAGGAAGCTGGACCGGCCAGGCTTCTGTCCTTCCGCCTGAGGTCTGTCCAGCAGGGTGGCTCCGGCAGGGCGTAGCCTGGGCTGGCCGATGGTCACTCCCCGGCACTCTGCCCGTTAGACGGGCTGAAGGGAGCCTGGCTGCAGGGGAGGGGCTCCCGCAGGGTGTGAATGCCTGGGGGGCTCGTCAGGGCATCAGGGTCACGGCCCCCTGGCGGCAGCGGGCACGCGGCCGTGTTGCTGGGGGGGGTGGTGTGCCTGGGGCCTGCGCTCTCCTTGCCCTCGGGGTGGCTCAGGCTGGTGTCCTGCCCTTGCCAAGCACTGTGTGGCCAGCAGCAGAGTCCCCCGGGGGCGGGGGGGGGGCGAGGCGACTTGGGACACGGCCCTTCATCTGCACCTGCGCTGGTGGCCTTGACTTGGATGTACGTGGTGAGTCTCATCCCAGTGGTTCCTGATGCTCTTCTTACCTTTTTTTTTTTTTGCAACACCACAGGCAGCGGGAGTGAAATTCAGTTCCTCTCCGAAGCCCAGGACGACCCCCAGAAAAGGAAACCGGACATCAAGAAAGCGAAGCTGATGCTGGGCTGGGAGCCCGTGGTGAGTGGGGGGGCGGGTCCCGGGGAGGAGGCTTCCCACCCCCACAGCGTGTCTGTTCCTTGGGGGTCTGGGTGGCGCCAGCAGTGTCGTCTTCAGGCCCACACGGGGCTTGTAGCCTGTGTCCCTCGTCCTCTGCTACGGGGAGTGGCTTGGCCCCAGGTAGCCCTGCTCAGCCTCCCTCCACTCAGCCAGGGTGCAGTGGACGAGCCCATCCACCCCAGTTGCCACACAGGCGCAGCAGGGTGGGAGTATGAGAGGCTGAAGGGGAGAAACGGTGGGCCTCCCCGCCCCTCTGTTGCCCTCAGAGTCCATCAGGCAGGTTGGTGTGGCCTCGCCAGGCTGGGGATGCCTGTCCCCCCGGCTGATGGTCCCCCCGAGGCTGGGCACGGCGGCTGCATTCCTTTCCTCCAGGTCTCAGTTTAGAGGTCATGTCCGCAGAGAGGACATGGGCAGCTGATTCGGTTTCTGCTTCCTGTTTGCTGCAGGGCAGCTCTAAATTATGAGGCTTCCCAGGCCGTGGGTCCCTTGTAGGTCCCCGGGGGTGAAAGTACAGAGAGTAAGTGTCACCCAGAGAATCAGGCCTGTGGATTGGATACGGATGCTTCCAAGCATCTTCCTCCACGGAGACTTCTGAGAGAAGGGCGCACGTGGGCATTATTTTAAGGGTGCCTTTTGTGACTGATTCAAACTGGAACAGACTCCTAACCTGCAGCAGGAAGTGTGGGTCTCTGGGGCTGCAGCTCCTTCAAGGGTAGTCTGTCATGCACAGCACCGGCGCAGACAGCCTCGGGGGACCCGGCCGCGTCCCTCATTCTCACTCTCTCTTTAAATAGGTCCCACTGGAGGAAGGGTTAAACAAAGCAATTCACTACTTCCGGAAAGAACTCGAGTACCAGGCGAATAATCAGTACATCCCCAAACCAAAGCCTGCAAGAATAAAAAAAGGACGGATGCGCCATAACTGAAAACCTTGCCTTTTGGGATGGGAGATGCCCTGTTTTACACTTGACGAGATGTATTTTTCTTTTTTTTAAAGAAAGACTTAAACAGGTATCATGAAGAACAAACTGGAATTCATTCTGAAGCTTGCTTTAAGAAATGGATGTGCCTAAAAACTCCCCCTAAAAAAACTGCAGATTTTGCCTTTTGCACTTTTTAAATCTGTCTTTTTATGTAAAATAGCATTGATGCATCTCTGCGTATTTTCAAATTTTTTACCTTGCCGTGAGAGCCTATGTCGTGACTGTCATCGACAGTTTTATTTACTGGTTTCTTTGTGAAGCTGAAAAGGAACATTAAATGGGGTGATTAAATGCCGATTTATTTATAAAGTGGGTACTTATAAATGAGACGTTATACTATGCACAGAGGAGAAAAGCAGACCAGCAGTATTGTCAGGTAGGTGGGTGGCGTACCGCATTAATTCTCGGGCAGATAAAAAAATTCTGTTTGAGAGCTTTGTTTCTTCTAATTCAGAATTTTTCCAAGGTCTAGTTTTTAGTTGCAGACTTGACTTTGAAATGTTTCTGTTGGTTATCACAATCCAGGATATTTGAAATCAATCACTACTGTGTTGTGCTGCATATGGTGGGGGTGGGAAGTTAACATATTCTTGGTTAACAGTGGTTAAATATGCTATTTTAATAAAATATTGAAACTCACTCTCAGTTTTAAAGGTTGGCTTTCTGCTTTGCATGGTGCATCATCGGATGGCTAAGAAAAATATTGGAGAATTTAATTTTAAAGAAAATTCTGTAACTATCCAGGTTGGTATAATATGTAACTTGATGAGTGGATAGTGGAAACATTTCTGTGTTGCTGGGGCTGAATCTGTGCAAATGGTGTTCATTGCAGTGTGGAGAGATTTTCAGATTTTCAGGTCTCACGCAGGGTTAGAATCATTGTGTGTCCTTCCCTGGAAGCACGGAGCAGATGGTGAAAAGGAAGTGTAATTAGTGACCTGTGGAGTAGAAACTGAGAGCTTTCATTTTCACTAAGAATTCATTTAAGGTTTAGTGGTAGGGCTTACTGGTAGGGTTTTAAAATTCCTTTTATAACAAATGGAAGAACACATAGGAAGTTAAAGCTACACATTGTTGAGTCAGTTGGCTCCATGTGGTAGTGACAAATGCTGCAAGGACACCAAGGGGCCAAAAAGCATCAAGCAGGGGCACTGTGCTCATTTCCATACTAACCAGGGTAAACTAGGCTTGCCTGTCTGTCCTTCTAAATCTCCTAGGGATATCTGTTTTTTTAATTGGACATGTTTTTCCAGTCAGAATCTCTGGGGTCAGACCAAGGAAGCTGTGGTTTTGTTTTATTGTGCTAAGGTCCCCCAAAGATTCTGGAACTGAAGGTCGATGCTAGAGTGGGCATGGTGTGAGAAGGAGAGGACTCAGGATGCCTTCTTATATTTAGTTATCATTATTTGGGCCTGAACTAAGTGACACCATTTACTGAGAGGGGGTGAATGGAAACTTGTTTGGGAACCACAAACGGTGACGGCCAGGCACTGAGGAAAGAGTGTAGGCGTGGAGGGAGTCTGGTGGAGCTCAGCTGTGCAGCGCAGGTAGGGAGAGCCCCAGAGCCCCAGGCTCCAGAATTCTCTTACCTCATTTACTTGCTATATCTAGAATATAGGAATATCTAGAATTTCTCTGTGAGATTCATTCCTTTGACTTTCTTCCCCACGGTTTTCGTGAAATACACTCATGGAACAAGGAAGAGAGGGGGGAGCTAAAAAAAATATTCCTAGGAAAAGGGCTGACAGTTTCCTGAATTTGGCAAAGCAACATAAAGGTTCAGATTCAAAATGCTGAGTGAACCCCAAATGAGATAAAACCAAAGAAATCCACACCAAGACGTCATAGTCAAACTCAAAACTAAAGCCATAAGAAAAGAATCTCAAAAGTAGCCAGAGGGAAATGACACATTACCTCCAGGTTCAAAACAATCAGAATGGCAGCAAGTTCTCAGAAACCAGGGCCCCAGAAGTACGTGGCACATTTTTCATGGGCTGAAAGAACTGTCAATCCAGAATTCTGTATCCCATGAAAATATCCTTCAGAAATGGAGGGGAAATCACGACATTCTCATATGAAGTAAAACTGAAAAGTTTTCACCAGCAGACCTACCTTAGAAGTAGGACTAAAGTAAAATTCTCTAAAAAAGGAAACACTAAAATATGGAAACTTGGGACATCAGGAAGGAAAAAAGACAAGGAAGGAGCAAAAATACAGGTAAATATAATGGGTTTTCTTTCTCCTCTCAAAGTTTTCTAAATTATGTTTGATGGTTGAAGCAAAAATTTATAAGTTTTATGGTTTTCAATGTATATAAATAAAATAACTATATTATAGATATGGGAGGGTAAAAGAAAGTAATGTTTCCAAACTGGTAAAACTTGACACCAGTAGATTTTGAGAAGTTATGTGTATATATACTGTAATACATGGAGCATCCACTAAAAATCTGTACAAATGCCCAAATAGAATTCTTTAAAAAAAAGAAAAATTATTTTTTTAATTTAAACTACGTGAAGGGAGGAAAAAATAGAAACAAAAGACAAGCAGAAAACAAAAAGTAAAATGGCACATTTAAGCCTTAATATATTAAATATAAATGTAGGCACCAGTCCCTCTCACTGGGAAGCCTGCCAAAGCCTCTTAGACAGCTTCTTCTACCACAGGGCAGACAGCAGACGTGAGAACTACAACCCTACAGCCTGCAGAACAGAAACCACAATCACAGAAAATTAGACGAAATGAGATGGCAGAGAAATATGTCCCAGATGAAGGAACAAGATAAAACCCCAGAAGAACAACTAGATGAAGCAGGCCATCTACCTGAAAAAGAAGTCAAAGAAATGATAGTAAAGATGATCCAAGATCTCGGAAAAAGAATGGAGGCACACAGATTGAGAAGATACAAGAAATGTATGACAAAGACCTAGAAGAACTAAAAAACAGAGATGAGAACAGTACAATAACTGAAATGAAAAATACACTAGAAGGAATCAGTAGCAAATAACAGGCAGAAGAATGGATAAGTGAGCTGGAAGACAGTGGTGGAAATCAGTGCTGCAGAACTAAAGAAAAAAGAATGAAAAAGAGGACAGTTTAAGACACCTCTGGGACAACACTAAATGTACCAATATTTGCATTTAGGGGTCCCAGGAGAAGAGAGAGAGGACCTGAGAAAATATTTGAAGTGATAATAGCTGAAAAATTCTCTAACATGGGAAAGGAAACAGTCATCCAAGTCCAGGAAGCGCAGAGAGTCCCAGGCAGGATAAGCCCAAGGAGGAAAACACATTGAGACACATAGTAATCAAATTGACAAAAATTAAAGACAAAGTAAAAATATTAAAAGCAACAAGTAACATACAAGGGAATTCCTATAAGGTTATCCGTGATCAGCTGATTTCTCAGCAGAAATGCTGCATACCAGAAAGGAGTGGCATGATATATTTAAAGTGATGAAAGGGAAGAAACTAAACCAAGAATACTCTACCCAGCAAGGCTCTCATTCAGATTAAACAGAGAAATCGAAAGATTTACAGACAAGCCAAAGCTAAGAGAATTCAGGACCACCAGACCAGCTTTGCAGCAAATGCTAAAGGAAGTTCTCTAGGCACAAAAGAAAAGGACACAACTAGAAACAAGAAAGCTATGAATGGAAAAGTTCACTGGTAAAGGCAAACATACAGCACAGGTAGGAAATCATCCACTCACAAATATATCAAAACTAGCAATCATGACAAGAGGAGACCACAAATACAGGATATTGGAAATGCATCTGAAATTAAAAGACCCGCAACTTAAAACAATCCTGTTTATCTACAGACTGCTGTATCAAAACCTCATGGTAACTGCAAACTGAAAATCTATAATAGATGATATACACACACAAAAAAATCCAAACACAACACTAAAGTTGGTCATCAAATCACAAGAGAACAAAAGAGGAAGGGAAGAAAAAACACCTCCAAAAACAAAGCCAAAACAATTAACAAAATGTCAATAAGAACATGTATATTGATAATCACCTTAAAAGTAAACAGATTAAATGCTCCAACCAAAAGAAATAGATTGGCTGAATGGATACAAAAACAAGACCCGTATATATGCTGCCTACAAGAGACCCACTTCAGATCTAGGGACACACAGACTGAGAGGGAGGGGATGGAAAAAGGCATTCCATGCAAATGGAAATCAAAAGAAACCTGGAGTAGCAATATTCATATCAGATAAAATAGACTTTAAAACAAAGAATGTTACCAGAGACAAGGAAGGACACTACATAACGATCAAGGGATCAATCCAAGAAGACGACATTACAACTGTAAATATATATATGCACACAGCACAGGAGCACCTTAATATATAAGGCAAATGCTAACAGCCATAAAAGGAGAAATTGACAGTAACACAATAACAGTGGGGGACTTTAACCACCCCACTTTCATCAATGGACAGATCATCCAGACAGAAAATTAATAAGGAAACATAGGCCTTAAATGACACATTAGACCAGATGTACTTAATTGATGTTTATAGAACTTCCATCTGAAAGCAGAGTACACTTTCTTCTCAAGTGCGCACAGAACGTTCTCCAGGATTGATCACATGCTGGGCCACAAAGAGAGCCTCAGTAAATTTAAGAAAATTGAAATCATATCAAGCATCTTTTCCAACCACAACACTATGAGATTAGAAATCTACTACAAGAAAAACACTAAACACAAACACATGGAGGCTAAACAGTATGTTACTAAACTACCAATGGCTCACTGAAGAAATCAAAGAGGAAATCAAGAAATACCTAGAGACAAATGACAATGAAAACACGATGATCCAAAACCTGAGACACAGCAAACGCAGTTCTAAGACTGAAGTTTATAGCAATACAATCTTACCTCAGGAAAGAAGAAAAATCGCAAACCTAACCTTACACTTAAAGCACCTAGAGAAAGAAGAACAAACAATGCCTAAAGTTAGTAGAAGGAAAGAAATCATAAAGATCAGACTAGAAATAAATGACATAGAGACTAAGAAAATAGGAAAGATTATGAAACTAAAAAGCTGGTTCTTTGAGAAGATAAAATTGATAAACCTTTAGCCAGGCTCATCAAGAAAAAGAGGGAGAGGGCTCAAATCAATAAAATTAGAAATGAAAAGGGAGAATTTACAATGGATACCACAGAAATACAAAGGATAATAAGAGACTACTACAGGCAACTATATGCCAATAAAATGGACAACCTAGAAGAAATGGATAAATTCTTAGAAAGGTACAATCTCCCAAGACTGAACCAGGAAGAAATAGAAAATATGAACAGACCAATCACAAGTACTGAAATTGAAACTGGTTAAAAATCTCCAAACAGAAGTCCATGACTAGATGGCTTCACAGCGAAATTCTATCAAACATTTAGAGAAGAGTTAACACGTATCCTTCAGAAACTCTTCCAAAAATTGCAGAGGAAGGAACACTCCCAAACTCATTCTATGAGGCCACCATCAACCTGATACCAAAACCAGACAAAGATACCACACACACAAAAAAAATTACAGGTGACTATCACTGATGAAAATAGATGCAGAAATGCTCAACAAAATACTAGCAAACTGAATCCAACAACACATTAAAAGGATCATACACCATGGTCAAGTGGGATTTATCCCAAGGCTGCAGGATTTTTCAGTATCCACAACTCAGGGTGATACACCACAACAAACTGAAGAATAAAAACCGTATGATCATCTCAATCGATGCAGAAAAAGCTTTTGACAAATTTCAACACCCATTGATGATAACTCTCCAGAAAGTGGGCTTAGAGGGAACCTACCTCAACATAATAGAGGCCATATATGACAAACCCACAGCAAACATCATAGTCAACAGTGAAAAGCTGAAAGCATTTTCTCTAAGATCAGGAACAAGACAAGGATGTCCACTCTCGCCACTTTTCTTCAACATAGTTTTGGAAGTCCTAGCCATGGCAATCAGAGAAGAAAAAGAAATAAAGGGAATCCAAATTGGAAAAGAAGTAAATCTGTCACTGTTTGCAGATGACATGATACTATACATAGAAAATCCTAAAGGTGCAACCAGAAAACTACTAGTGTTCATCAATGAATTCAGTAAAAGTTGCAGATACAAAATTAATACACAGCAATCTGTTGCATTTCTATACACTTAAAACAGAAGATCAGAAGGAGAAATTAAGGAAACAATCCCATTTACCATGGCATCCAAGTGAATGAAATACCTAGGAATAAACCTACCTAAGGAGGAAATAGACCTGTACTCTGAAAACTGTGAGATGCTGATGAAAGAAATCAAAGACGACATAAACAGATGGAAAGATATACTATGTTCTTGGGTTGGAAGAGTCAATATTGTCAAAATGACCATACTATCCAAGGCAATCTACAGATTCAGTGCAATCTCTATCAAATTACCAATGGCATTTTTCACAGAACTAGAACAAAAAATGTTTAGCTTTTATGGAGACACAAAAGACCCTGAATAGCCAAAGCAATCTTAAGAAAAACGGAGCTGGAGGAATCAGGCTCCCTGACTTTAGACTATACTACCAAGCTAAAGTAATCAAGACGGTATGGTACTGGCACAAAAACAAATACAGATCAATGGAACAGGATAGAAATCCCAGAGATAAACCCATGCACATATGGTCACCTAATCTATGACAAAGGGGGCAAGAGCATATGATGGAGAAAAGACAGCCTCTTCAATAAGTGGTGCTGGGAAAGCTGGACAGCTACATGTAAAAGAATGAAATTACAACATTCTCTAACACCATATACAAAAATAAACTCAAAATAGATTAAAGACCTAAATGTAAGACTGGATACTTTATAGAGAACATAAATAGCAGAGTATCTTTTTGGATCCACCTCCTAGAATAATGAAAACAAAAACAAATGGGACCTAATTAAACTTAAAAGCTTTTGCACAGCAAAGAAAACCGTAAACCAAAAAAACACTTACAGAATGTGAGAAATATTTGCAAATATCATCGTCATTTGCAAATGATGTAACCAACAGATTAACTTCCAAAATATTGATATATCAACAGCTCAATTGCAAAAATAATAACCCAGTTAAAAAATGGGCAGACATTCTAAATAGACATTTCTCCAAAGAAGCCAAAGGATGTCCAACAGGCACATGAAAAAATGCTCAATATTACTAATTATCAGAGAAATGCAAATCAAAACTACAATGAGGTATCACCTCACTCCAGTCAGAAGGGCCATCATCAAAAAGTCTACAAATAATAAATGCTGGAGAGGGTGTGGAGAAAAGGGAACCCTTCTACACTGTTGGTGGGAGTATAAATTGGTGCAGCCACTATGGAGAACAGTATGGAGGTTCCTTAAAAAACTAAAAATAGAGCTACCATATGACCCAGCAATCCCACTCCTGGGCATATATCTGGAAAAGATAAAAACTGTAATTCATAAAGATACATGCACACTTGTGTTCACTGCAGCACTATTTACAATAGCCAAGATGTGGAAACAACCTAAATGTCAATCAACAGATGAATGGATAAAGAAGATGTGGTACATATATACAACAAAATAGTACTCAGCCATTAAAAAAAAAATAATGCCATTTGCAGCAACATGGATAGACCTGAGACATTGTCATATTAAGTGAAGTAAGTCAGAGAAAGACAAATACCATGATATCACTTACATGTGGAATCTGAAAAAATGATACAAAGGAACTTATTTACAAAACAGAAACAGACTCACATAGAAAACAAATTTACGGTTACCAAAGGGGAAAGGATGGGGAGGGATAAATTAGTGGTAACAGGTACACACTACTATATATAAAATAGATAACTAACAAGGACCTACTACATAGCCCAGGGAACTATACTCAACATTTTGTAATAAACTATAAGGGGAAAGAATCTGAAAAAGGATAGAGATATATGTGTATAACTGAATCACTTTGCTGTACACCTGAAAGTAACACAACATCATAAATCAACTAGACTTCAATTTTTAAAAAAAGAGGAGGAGGAAGGAGGGAGCAGTGTCTGGACCATGCCATCCTCCCATGCCCAATTTAAGAGTTAAAGCTCTTGAGGGAACTCTACTCAGTGCTCTGTGGTGACCAAAATAGGAAGGAAATCCAAAACAGAGAAGATACATGTATATGTATAGCTGATTCACCTTGCTGTACATCAGAAAATAACACAATATTGTAAAGCAAATACACTCCAATAAAAATTAATAAAGCTCTTGGTTTGCATCTTCTTCCAGTGGGAACTTCTGTCCCTTACTGAAGCTTTATATGAAAATGGTTGGTTTCAAATCCTGGAAAGTAATTCTGATCCACCGAGGAAGACAGTATTAATGGACTTAAAGGGGATGCTTGGAGGACCAGGTGGTGTGATTTGGAAAGCACTTGGCCCAGGGCCTCTGGCCAAGCCTGGAGAATATTCCACCTAATGGGAGCTCAAGTAGTCACCTGGCCATGGGGAGCTCCTGCAAGAAGGCAGCCGGCCATCAGTGCAGTGTCAGGAGGAAACAGTAGTTTGCTATTTCCAGGTGCACTACAGGCTCATGAAACTGCAGGCCCACGAGGCATACACTGGAGGGGGAGGGGGATCCTGCGATGGGGGGGTAAGGGGGCAGAGAGGAGGTGGACCCCGTCACGGGGGAGGTCCGAGGGGCCAGGGAGGAGGTTGAGGATCCCGTCACAGGGGAGGTCAGAGGGGGCAGGGAGGATGTTGAGGACCCTGTCACGGGGGGTGTTAGGGAGGCAGGGAGGAGGTAGACCCTCCATGGAGGGGAGGAGAGATAAAGGGGTGTGGGAAGGACCGCCTAATCTGAGCTATAGTTCCTGTTATGTTCCTAATTCACGTTGTATCTTGGAAGTGACATTCTACCCCTCTGTCCCTTGTCCTCACATGTAAACGTGAGACCTGGTCACCTGTTTCTTTCTGGGTGCAGTCAGACTCCACTCAGCACACCTTCTAGAGCGGCTGCCCGGACAGGCTCCGTGTGAGGCTCTGAGGACTTCCTGGCACAGACAGTGGTGACCTGCATCCTGGGTTCACTGTCCACCTGGAGAAACATCTGTCACACAATCACCTGTGTGACTGATACTTTTCCCAAAGAAGGAGCCTTGGAAGAGGCACGCTGACAGGGAGGTGCCCTGGAAGAGTTGGGGTGGAGAAGTGACAATGACAACACTGAGCTCTGAAGGAGGTCTGGGAATTGAGAGAGAACTTTCCAGAAGGAGGAAGGGGAACGGCAGGCTGAAGGGGTTGGGAGGCCGGGGCGTCTGGAGTCTGAGCCAGGGGTGTGGGGGCGGGAGGAGGCTGGCCAGAGAGGCAGGGGCCACACCTCCTAGGACTGGACTAGACTAGCCTCAGAATAATTGGAAGTTTTCACCCTGGATAGATTACAGGAATTGCACTGGGAAGCCCTTCACATAGGGAGTTTCATGAATGGGGGGAAATATTGCATTATTTGTTTTTAATAATTCTTAACTCAAATTTAGCCTTTTCTTCAATTATAAATGTCGACAAGAAACCGCAGTAGTGTCAGGTCTTACCTGGGACTTTGTCACCAAGTACACCTGTCACCAGATCCTGTTATTTGTACCATGAAGCAGCACATTTATTACCATGTCACAAATTTGTCTTTTAAAGTGTTGACATCTTTTTCAATATAGGTGCTTTCATTTGTAATTTTGTGTATTTTATGTATTAAAAAGCATTATTCTTAGAAAAGATCCGAAACACACAGAAATGGTGAAGACCGTATGATTTTAAATCGATGATCAAATGGGAGCCTCTGGTAGTGGGCGCAGATTAGACAGATAACCTGAGTCATCAATGCTCCAGTGGGAGCAGATGAGCTGCTGAATATGAGGTTTAAAAATCTTTTAAAAATGCATCCCTTAGATGATACAAAGGCAAGGAATCTGCAGAATCCCAAAATGAAGCAAAAATTGCCTGGAGGATTCTGCAGAATCCGGTAGAGCCTGTGCTTCTCGGAAGGCTGCCCAGCACTCAGAAAAGGAGACAAAGCCCGGGTTAGATGCCCCCTATCAGACTGAGCCCCCAAAAGGCTCCACCTTGATGAGGGTAAGTGACAAATTAACCCATCACAGTGAAAAGGGCAGTTAGGATGCTTTGGGTGGGAGTGGATGGGTGGGTGGGGAGAGGGCACCACGAGGGGTCCCTGTTCGGTAGACGCCCACCCCCCAGCCCTGGCCCCTGAACCTTAGGCCACTAGCAACAAGAGATCCAAGTGCTGGCTGGAAGAATCCAACTTAACTGAGGCTTAACGTTGTGTGCAGCAACGAAGACCCAACACAGCCAAAAATAAAAATAAATTTAAAAAAAAAAGCTCCAAAGAAAATGAGTACATCATGGTTAGAAATCACATGACATCAAGGAGGCAAGACACCATGAGTGATAAGCAATGGGTGGCAGCTAGAAATAGAGCTGCAAAGACTTCAGATGGTGGAGATAAAGTTTAATACCTTTAAGGAAATGAAAGGGAAACTTGAAAATCTGAACAGATAACAAGACATAACTAAGCACATTTGAAAAAGGGAAAGTAGTGAAATTTATACACCTGAATAAAGTTCAAGAAATAATAGGATGGGGGAAAAAGTAACACTCAAAGAAATAGAAATTTCCAAATTTGTTGAAAGACACCAACCCTCAGATTAAGAGGCCCAACAAACCCCAAGCAGTATAAATACATAGATACAGATATAAGTAACAAAGGTGGGTCTGTTATAAAAGACAGTTGGAGAGGACGGTATCCCCTCCACACAGGAAAGACAGGTTATAGTGAAAGCCTTCACATCAACAGTGGAAACCACAAGGCTATATGACAGTATCTTCAAAGTGCTGATTAACTCAACCAAGAATTCTATACCGAGTAAAACGAAGCAAAGTGTGAAACTTGGGAGTTTACCATCAGAGGACCCTCACTAAATGGATTCTGGAGGATGGAATTAAAGCCAAAGGAAAATGAGCTCAGAGTGTGGTCTGAGTCTGAAGGAGAAATAGTGAAGCAAGTGGCTTTGTGACATCTAATCAAACCAGCAACTATAAAAGAAACAATGGTAACTTACGGGGAAATAAAGCAGACTAGATTTAAAATGCCAAGTTATTGTAGGTTATAAATTGGGAGGGGAGGTTGCAGAATAAAGTATTTGGGGGTCCTTGTATTGTCCAGGAGAAGACTATGGCTATTGATTACTGGTAACTTGTTAAATATGGATTAAATGGGCAAACACTAATAGAACAGACCCAGAGTAACCTTCAAAGGAAGTGAAAGGAAAAGAATAAATGAAGGAAAACAAACAGTCCAAATGAAGGCAAGAGAAGAGGAAAAGGGGGAGAGGAACACATAAAATGGGACAAGTCAAAATTCAAAATGTGATGTTAGAGATAAAACCAAATCACCAAGGACTTCCCTAGAGGTCCAGTGGTTGGGACTTCACCTTCCAATGCAGGGGGTGCAGGTTCAATCCCTGGCCAGGAAACTAAGATCCCGCATGCCGCGTGGCCAAAAAAACAAAATATAAAACATAAGCAATACTGTAGAAAATTCAAAAAACACTTAAAAAATGGTCCACAACAAAAACAACAAAATCTTAAAAAAAAAAAAACCAAATCATAAATCACAATACGTGTAAGTGGACTAAATTCTCCTGTTCAAACCTTAAGAGTTACACCCTATTTTAAAAACAAATTTCAGCTATGTACTCTGCAAAATACACACCTAAAGCACGCAGAAAGATAAAAGGCCCAACTATGGAACAGACAGGACAGGCAATTAGTAACCAACAGCAACCAACAAATATAGTCACATTAATAGCAAAGGAGAATTCAGGCAAAAAGCATCATTAGAAATAAGGAAATTTGCTGCATAACAATAAGTGATTCCATTCACTGGGAAAATGTATCGATTCTAGATGTGTGTCCCATGTGAATTTGTGTATAGCCTCGTGTGAAGCCAGACTGACAGAATTAAAGGAAAAACTTGTCAAATCCATTGTCATAGTGGATTTTAACACACTTATCAGTAATCAGTAGATCAAATGAACCAAGAAAATTAGTAAGAAAATAGAATATGTGAACAGTGTCACAGTCGGGCTTGAGCTAATGCACTTGACTGCATCTGATATCTGGAAAAGACACATTCCTTTCAGGCACACATGAACATGTGCTGGTTTGGCACATGCTCAGATGTAAAGCTGGCCTCGGTATACTTCAAAGAATTATGATCAGACTACATTTTTTAAAAACCACAATGCAGTTAAGTTAGAAAGAAAGCCAATAAGATAATTAGAAAAATTCACTCACTTGGAAATTTAATAACACTTGTAATCGACTCATGGGTCAAAGGTGAAATTATAATTGAAATTAGACAAATTCATCATCTAACTTTTCACATCAAACTCATGGAATACAATTCTTGAAAGAAAACTTAGAATAGTAAGAATTTGCCTTTGAAAAAAATAAGGCTCAATAAGATCTAACATAAATCAAAGACCCACAGATGCAGAAGGAAAGAAATTAAGAGAACAGAAATTTATGAAATAGAGAAGCACATCAACAAGGCAAAAACTACATGTTTGAAAAGACAAGATTCATTTTTTTAAAGGCACAAATGAAACGGAGTGAAATAAACATAACCAAAGATGTTACAGAGAAAAAAAGAAGATACTAAGACCAACTCTCAACACACTTCAAATTTTCATATAATTGATGACTATTGAGAAAGATAGAATTTAGCAAAATAGATTCAAGGAGAGAAACGAAGCCAGAATAATCCTTTACCTGTAAAAGAAATGGATTCAATGGTCAAAAATTTTACCATGAAGAAAACACCACATGCAAATGGCTTTATCAGAATGCTCCCAAACATTCAGGAAACAGATAATTTCATTCTTACATGAAGAACTAGTAAACAATTCATTTTAAGAAGCCAGCATAAACTGGACACCCAAACTGACCAAAACGGAACGGGAAAGAAAACTACAGCCCAATCTTCCTCATGGACACGGATGCAAAAATTCTGAACAAATATTATCCAACCAGATCCAACAATGAAAAAGAAATCATGATCAAGTTAGTTTTTATTCCAGGAATGAGATTAATATTAAAATGTATTACTAGAATTGTTAATTACCAGATTTAAAAGGATATGTTAATCGCAACAGATAAAGAAACTAGAATTCAGTATCCATATATGACATTTAAAATTTTTCTTAGCATATTTTAAAAATAATAGTAATTTCCTTAACTTCACAAAAGACATCGACCGAGAACATCCAGCAAACATGCTTTATGGAGAAGCACGGCAACATTTAAGATGAGGAATAGAGTGAAGACGTCCTTTCCATCACGCCCACCCCGCCTCCCCCTCAACATTGCACTGGGGTTTGCCCCAGCCCCAGAGTAGTTAAGAAAAAGAAACAAAAGTTTTAATGTAACTCTGTTACCCAAGCTCATACCGCTCGCCACAGGACAGGCCAATAATCAAGAGACGAGTTGTTGGGCAAAGAATAACGACTTCCTTCAGAGAGCCCCCAAACCCAGAACACGGTGGGCTCGTGCCCCAAAGAACCATCTTGCTGAGTCAGAATTCAGGCTCCTTTTATACTAAAAGGGGCGGGACTAGAGCCAAGCACTTCCTGGTTCCCGGCAGCCTCCGGAGGGGAGGTGTTAATTCCTCCCTCCCACAGTCATTCACAGGTGGGTCTGCTCAGGAGGTTTCCTGGGAGCTAAACCCAGGTATTGTAACTGAACGTTGATTACCTGAGAGGCAGAGGTCCCAGAGATGGGCCGTTACGGAGAATATCAGCTTATAGGCAGCATCGCTTTAGTGATTAACTGGTAACAGGACACAGAGGTTCTTCCCGATTACAATTACCCACTGTCAACGTCCATCCCACAGTCTTGTGGGAAAAGGGACAAAGACCGCCCTGGCTATTCCCTACTGAACGGGAGCGATGAATATTGTTTAGAATCTTTAGTTGGTAGTAAACATTCCCCATTTTTGGAGACAGAAATTCAAGATAAAACACAAACAGCACATACAAGTGCTAGCCTTCAGAGAAGCAAACGAACCAGTTCACAAATCCAAAAGTAAAAGTCCAACAACTCTTTCCTCTCTCCAACAGGGTACACCCCGCTCCAATACGAAACAAACTGGCTTATTCCAGAGAAAAACCCCAAACGGAGAGGAATAAAGTTCCCGGCTGAACACACCGGAGCCACTTACCCTACCGTCCGGAGCCCGTCGGGTCCCAAACGTCGATTCCTTCCTTCCGCTGCCAAGTGCCGGGGCGGCCGGGGCTGCTTCAGGGAACTCTGAAGGGCAGGTCCTCAGGACGGGGGGTCCCGGCAGCTGCTAGGCTCTCACCCCAGAATTCCCCAACCAGGGCTGGCAGGCCACGGGCACCAAGGCTCCTGGGTGGCTTCATCAGAATGTGTTACCAAGTCCAAGCTTGTACTGCTCGCCACACCACAGGCTAATAAGTTGAGAGGCGAGTTGCTGGGGCAAAGATGAGCGACTTTATCTGGGAAGCCAGCAGAGCAAGATGGCGGGCTAGAGGCCCAAAGAACCGACTTGCTGAGTCAGAATGCAGGCTCCTTTTATACTAAAAGGGGCGGGACTAGAGCCAAGCACTTCCTGTTTCCCGGCAGCCTCCGGAGGGGAGGTGTTGATTTCTCCCTCCTGCAGTCATTCACAGCTGGGCCTGCTCAGGAGGTTTCCTGGGAGCTAAACCCAGGTATTTTGGCTGAATGTTCATTTACCTTAATCTCTCCGAGGCAGGGGTCCGAGATGGGTCATTGTGTGGAATTTAAGCTTATAGGCAACATCCCTTTAGTGATTAACTTGTAAGAGAATACAAAATATTCTTCCCTGTTACAACTCTGTTATATTAAAATGTAAAGTAGTAGCACCGATGTGGAAAACGTGTGGTGATTCCTCGAAAAATTAAGCAGAGTTACCATATGATCTAATAATTCCACTTCTGGGTATATCCCCAAAAGAAATGAACGTGGGCACATGAACAGATGTTTACAGACCCACTGAACTATACATCTAAAAATGCTTAAAATGATGGATTTTATGTTGTGTACATTTTACCACAAAGTTTTAAAAGTTGTAAGGATTCCAAAGGATTGTCCACAAACACTGCTCTCCTGATGCTGGCAGGTACTTCCCACCAAACCCGGGGGTTTATCATCTGCAGCTTGCGAATGAGGATGTGTTTCAGAGACTATATGCAAAATCACGTATCATTTTTCTGAGAAAGCTTCCATCAGGCTGTCAGAGGGTCTGTGACCCACACGAGTTCAAGAACCATTCTGAGGGCCCCTCTCCTCTGCAGGTGTCACCTCCCCACTTTCCTCCCCTTCCTCTACCCACCCCCCAGGACACTTTTCTCTTTCATTCACTCAGACTGTTTAAACATGATGCAATGTATATTCTTAAATTTTTGTTTTTTTCTTTCTTTCTTTTTTTTTTTTTTTTTTTTTGCGGTATGCGGGCCTCTCACCGTTGTGGCCTCTCCCGTTGCGGAGCGCATGCTCAGTTGCCATGGCTCACGGGCCCAGCCGCTGCACGGCATGTGGGATCTTCCCGGACCGGGGCACGAACCCGTGTCCCCTGCATTGGCAGGCGGACTCTCAACCACTGTGCCACCAGGGAAGCCCTTAAATCTTTCTTGAACCCATTAGACAAGGTTTAATTTTTTAAGACAAGTGAGGCTCTGAAATCAACCAAACTTCAGTGTTTTTTCTATTACCCTTTTGTTCCTGCCTGACAATATTAAAACAGGTCCACCTCTGGCTCGGGATGTGGAACAGCAAATTTGCAAACCCATGTGGATGCTTGATCCTCCAAACTGTGTTCTGTGACCTTAAATAATTTCCAGCTAAATTTTCTTGCTGTTTTTAAATTTTTAATTTGGCATTTAGCGTGGACTGAATTCTAATACACTTTAGACCCCTGCTCGGTCCCAAGGCCTGGGGTGGTGGGAATTCTTGGAGGGGTAACACTTCAGATAGCAGAGGGGAGGTGCCTCTGAGAAGCTGCTTCAGCCTCAGAAACATGCAGGGAAGGAAAACTCTCGCCAGCTCAAGTTTCATCCGAATGAACTCTGAGACTTTTTAACAAAATGCTTTTATTTCTATTTTTAAATGAAATGCATTGTTAGGTACTTGCATGAAATCTCGAAAGGCATTTACGTTCTTTGCTTTAACTCTTCCTTTGTGGCCACAGAAAGCGGGTAGGAAAGATGAGCCGAGACCAGGCGCAGCAGACACAGCCCGGGCGTCCTGCGGAGCCCGCGGCCCCGAGCCCGGCTGAGTAATAATGGTCAGTAGTCGTGGTAGTTGACGCTGGCTCCGTGCCTGAAGCCATGGGGGCTCCGGGGACCGATCGCAGCGTCCTCATCGTCGTGGCGCCGGTGGTAATCGTAGTAGTCGTGTCCATTCCGCCCTCTGTTTAGCCAATAGGTGATGTCATCCTCAAATGTATGGAGGAAAAGAGGATGAGAGGGGATGAACTTTTTTTGTTGTTGTTGTTGTTGTGTGGTACGCGGGCCTCTCACTGTTGTGGCCTCTCCCGTTGCGGAGCACAGGCTCTGGACGCGCAGGCCTAGCGGCCATGGCTCATGGGCTTAGTTGCTCCGCGGCATGTGGGATCTTCCCGGACCAGGGCACGAACCCGTGTCTCCTACATCGGCAGGCGGATTCTCAACCACTGCGCCACCAGGGAAGCCCAGGGGGTGAACTTAAGGACACCGTTTCCCAGAGCACATCTTACTGACGCTGTTTCTCTGGGATTTTTCTTCAGCAATGAACAACCCCTGCTAAGAATAACTCCTGCCACAAGGACCTACTGTACAGCACAGGGAGGAATTATATTCCATATCTTGTAATAACTTATAATGGAAAAAAATCTGAAAAAGAATGTATGTGTAACTGAATCACTTTGCTGTACACCTGAAACTAACACAACATTGTAAACCAACTCTACTTCAATAGAAAACAATAAATAATCGTTTTTAAAAAAGAATGACTTCTGGCTACAGCATCCCTGGTCAATACTAACCAGATGGAGGGCACTGCTGAAAACTTTTTCCCCCAGAGGAGTACACAGCCCGACCCTTGAACACGTCTGCCTGTGAGTTCTAAATATACCCCAGACTTCAACATTTTTCTCTTTTTCAGTAAAGACAATGGACATCTGCCCAACACAGTAACAGCTGGGCCTGTCCCCAGACGCTGAGCCCCCTCCCCGTCCCACCTGGGCTGGTGCACAGGCTGCGGGCTTCATAAACGTGGTGCGTGAAACCACATCGCAGCCTCGGGGCAGGGAATTTGGACTCGTCTGGTGGGGACACTCTCACACCTGCTGTGTTGCTCAGACAGGCCTGGATGCAGTGATTCAGGCCACAAACACTTACTACGTGGGCACCATTCAACCCTCATCCCCGTCTACTCACTCGGCCTGGGGCTCCAGCCTCCTCGGACCCTCCCCCAGTTCCTGCCTTGAAAAGGAAACAGCTTGCTTGTCTCACAATACTGCAGTTTTTCCCGTAGAGAAGTAGTCTCGTTCCTCGGTTTTTCTCATTTTATAATCTTGTTTGAGGTTTTGGCTTAACATATTTTTTTTCCAAATAATTTTAAAAATATGTTATGAATACAGAAATCATGCAGACACATTTAACAAATGTGTATATGAGAGGGAGACAAAGAAAAAGGGAGACATTTCCATTGCCAAAGGCAACCACTACTGACATTTGGATGCATTTCCTTCTAGTCTCTTCTATGCATCGTATTTAGTTATTATACTCTTACTTGATACCCATTTTTATTCTGGTTTTGTCACCAGTCATTATTTTAGCCATTTCCCCATGTCAAACTCTTTAACACCCGTTTTCTTGAACTGCAAATACAGATAATCAAGGAAATGCAAATTACTAAAATATGATATGGCATTTTCATCTATCAAAGAAGTAAGTTCATTTGTTTTAAAATTCTTTCAGTGGCAATACCAGATGCTGCTGAAGACCTGAGAATAGTGGGGGCTCTCACGCACGACTTATGGGGAGATGAAATTTGCTGGTACTTAACGACCCTGATGTGTGATTCTATCTTTTGGCCCAGTAACTGCACTGGACAAAGTGATACTAGGTAAGGAGAAAACGACACACGAAGATGCAAATACCAGTACCTGCCTTTTGGGTTGTTGTAAATGTTAGGTAATTCATGTAAGTATGAGACCCGTGTGGCACAGCTTGGCTATAAGTGCTTAGTGATTTGCACAGCAAAAAAATTATATTTGAGTAGCAAAAAGATAATTAGGGGACAACTGGTATATCCAATGGTTAGGACTGGGAAGGAAATTATACAGCTACAGGACTGCATGCTATGCAGCCATTAAAAATGATGTTTCTGAAGAGTTTAATTTTGTTCGCCTCTTGCAGTATTTTGTATACACCCTCCATTCACAATATGAGCCATGAGCCCGTTTGGAAAAGCCCTTCCAGCTGCCCCCGTGGGAGATGCCTCCCTCCGTCCACTCCCTTGCTGGGGCCGTGAGCTGTGCTCTCCACATCAGGGCTCACTCAGCACAGCCCTGTCCATCACCCTGCAGACTCGCTCCGGGGCAGCAGAATCTCACGCCTTAACTCCGCCGCTGGCTGACCTGTACCTGGTCCCCGGCTGGGAGTCGGTGATGATAAGCAGGCTTTTTCCTTAATTTGGTGAATATGTCCACTCGTGCTACCTGGACAAATGAACTGAACCGTACTTCCTGCAAATGCATTGACAGATTTTCCCAAAAACATCTGCAAAGACCCGTCTCTCTTTAAAAGTCGCTTTGCATCTCTTTCCATTATCCTCATGGGTCTTTGCATTGATCAATCTTGCTGTTTCTGACATTTTTTTGAAGCAGAGTTGAAAATGTTTCAGGAGGTGGTGAGTTATGACCAGATACATTAAAAGAGACCCTAAGAAAACCAGATTCTCGATGAATTTAAGTCCCAGCCACTTTGGGCGGGGGCGTCTCTGGAACTCTGCTTCCAAAACCTGACGGGGGAGGTTCCCATTTGGGCATAGTGGGGTGGAAAATTCCAGCTAATACCCTTAAGCCTGGTGGTCGTGTGGTCCAATGCCTGGCAGCTCTTGGCACAGAATTGGGGCTCTGACTTCAGGGCAAATAACAGAACTTAATTCTCTGTGCCCGTTTCCCCCAAGCAGCCCTCCCACCCCCATCCTGCCCGGCGGGAAGCCAGGCTCCAGCCAGAACACCCACCGCCTCGTCGAAGCCCAAGTACGGGAAGTGCTGCTAGGAACTCCTTGGCTCTGCTCTCCGGGACGGCCACCGGGGTCGTAGGGGGAGCAGGGGCTGAAACGAGGGGTTCCCCACCCCGAAGTACAGAGAATGATTTCTTTCCTCACTGGGGTGAATTGCTCTTCTCCATCTCCCTCCCCGCCCCCACCTGGCAGGAGCCGGCCTGAAGTGGCAATTCCTTCCTGCAGGCCTCCCGCCGTCCGTCCCGGGCCCCGGGGTAGCGAGGCCTCCTGTCCAGGCACGGCCACGTAACAGGCCCGCGGCGGGAACCGATCTGAGCTCCTCCTCTGCAGCCCCTCACCGGGCCCAGACCCCCGGCCCTGGGCGGGGGCTGGCGCTCCCCCTGGGCTCTGCCGTGGGGAAGCCATCCGGTGTCCAGGGCCGCTGGACGCGTGTGTCTTGTCGGCACAGACACGAGCGTGCTGGGATCGCTTAGGGGGCCAGGGGAGAAGGAGCTGAGCAGGCCGGCCAGCGAGCTCAGCGGTACGGCAAGTCCTCAAGTCAGGCTGCGGTGTGACCGTGGACGCTTCGACCTGTCCCTTGATGGGGGTGACCCTCGCTTTCCCACGGCTTTCCCGGACGCCTTTCCATCGTGGGCTCAGCTGCAGAAAAGGCCCCGCTTTGGCAGATGTGCTCGGGGAAGTGCCGGGCCGCTGGGCCGGCCCCGAGCCTCTGTGCCCTCGTCTGCAACACGGGACGGATGGGCCCGCCTCCCGTTATGGAGGCTGCGCAGGAAAAGGAAGTCAAATGCCCTTGTGTCCCTTGGTCACGTGGATAAATATCAGCACATTTGTGTTCTCACCTCCTGTTCACCTGTGCGTTTCCCTCAGGGCCTGTTACTCTGTTCTGTACACAGCAGGTGCTCAATATGTGTTTCTGGCTTGAGCTGAATAGAAGCTGAGGGTGTACACGGAGGAGTCATGACCGTCTCGGCCGTTTGCTCTCCAGTCCCCCTTAGGCAGGTGGCCCAGCCAGGGCCCCCATCACCCCTGGTGTCCCCGGGAGATGGCTTTCCAGCACCGGGAGGGGCCATCTGAGGGGCCTGGGAGGTCGGGGGTGGACCGGGGCCTTGGGAGCGGCTGGAAGAGCGGGGGAAGATGCTGGGAGCCCCCCCAGGAGCCCCTCCCCCGAGAGGGGCCCTGTGTGCTCAACAGGTGTGTGTGTGGGGGGCTGTCCCTGCGGGGCCACCTGGGAAGCAGGTGCATAAGCGCTGGCACCCCCCATTAGGGAGCGGACTTCAGCCTCCTGGAGCCCCCGTTAATCCAGGGGAAAGAATAACTAGTTAAAAGTTCACCTCAGAAATGTAGCCTTGGGAGGAGATATGGGGATGTATGTATATGCAGAGCTGCTTCACTTTGCTATACGGCAGAAACTAACGCACCATTGTAAAGAAATTATATTCCAATAAAGATGCGGAAAAAAAAAGAAATGTCGTCTTCGTTCTAAGAGATAGATAACTTGCTAATTTCCAGGTGAAGACGCAAGTTCTGCGGCAGGATGGCTTTCACAAGGCCACACAGCGATCGAACTGATGCCAGTGGGCCCAGAACTCACCTGTGCGGCTCCCGGACAGTCCTCTCTCTACGACATTTTGCTGCGTTACCGTATCTACCTGGGGCCTGTTCTTCACAACAGGTGTCAGTAACGAGCCGGTCTTTCTGTTTAACCCCCCGCCAAGAGCTAGTGGAATACGAAGGAGGCCCACAATACCGCTCTGTGCTGCCCCAGAACTGAGCCTGCGTGTGCGCTCAATTCAGGTACGTGCTCTAAGGGGTATCACGATTCTAAAATAAACAGCCTTCAGTTACCACTACAGCTCTGTTCCTTTTACTTCCGAGTCCGCACTGACAGCTGTCAGGAAAGCATTAACCGAGAATAACATTTACCTGATGAAATACCGCACCACATCCTCACAGGGCGAGCCCTTCAGATCTGCTACCCTTCTAAGGAGCAAACGCTTTTGATTTTCCAAACACAAGCCTCAAGCGAGCACATCAACATCGCTGTTTCGCTGCAACCTGGTTAAGAACGCAACCCTTATCTGCGTGGGCTATATTTACCTTCCCCTTTCTGAAGCATCGGCTTGAGGTTGCTTCCACTTATGCCACCTAAAGGAAGGAAAATGGAAATCATTTCAGGGTTGCACTGCGCCCTTAAATTTCTCACATGCAAAAATCCACATTGGAAAAAAATCACTTCATACCCCTATGTTGCTTTAGCAACTTGGTAGTATTACATTATTTAATGCTTGTTGCATTTCCTGTTGTGCAGAAAAAGCAATTCAGGCTGCCTGTGGCTCAGACTAGTGACAAGGACCATGGCCGAGCAGGGCACTTGGAGCTACTTGAGGCCATCTGAGCTGTTCTCTAGGAAAAGTGACGTTGTCCTCTGAGCCCTTCTGTCATAATATTTGGGCAGCCACCTGTCATATGCACCTGCCTGCAGACTTAACTTTTCATGGTAAAGTCGATCAACTAGTGTCCCCCCAAATTCATACCCACCCAGAACTTCCGAATGTGAACTTATCTGGAAACAGCATCTTTGCAGACGTAATGAGTTAAGGATCTCGAGGTGATATGGTGTTGGGTTTAGGGTGGGCTCTAAATCCAGTGACCGGTGGTGTCCTTATAAGAGGAGGTGAGGCCACAGGGAAGGCAGCCGTGGGAAGACGGAGGCAGAAGTGGAGCTGCTCCACCACAAGCCAAGGAATGGGGTTTAGTGCTCTGAAAGCTCAGCCCCGTTTTGTGACTTGCCCTGATTGTCTTAAACTCAGGCATTATTTGTACCATTTATTGTTGTTTTTATTCAGATCTAAAAGTGTTTCTACACTCTACAAAACGATTTTGGTGTCCTAAGAACTTTCCCATTCCAGCTCAATGATGATAAATTTTTTTTTTTTTTTTTTTTTTTTTTTGCGCGGTACGCAGGCCTCTCACCGCTGCGGCCTCTCCCGTCGCGGAGCACAAGCTCCAGACGCGCAGGCGCAGCGGCCATGGCTCACGGGCCCAGCCGCTCCGCGGCACGTGGGATCCTCCCGGACCGGGGCACGAACCCGCGTCCCCCGCATCGGCAGGCGGACTCTCAACCACTGCGCCACCAGGGAAGCCGATGATAACATTTTAACGGATTCCTATCCCTGCATTCTCGGTATAAACGAAATAAAATACAAGTTCTGAAAAGGACTAGCTTACAGCCGACGCCCACTTGCTGTATTCAGATGTGCTTCTTAAAATGGGAGGAACAAAGAGGGAGGTGGTCAAGCACGTGATGGGGAGTGATGGACTGGCCCCCCATGGGGTCCTAAATTAGAACAGCCGTCACCCTCCCCCCACCCCCGCTCCCAGGGCCCCCGCCCGGTGTTGGGCGTTCCCTACTTGCGCTGAACATCCAAAGCGCGGAAGCCGAGCACCAGGGGGTCCTGCCTTTCCAGCCCACCGTGCGCCTGCTTTGCGGTGGAAGATGCACCAGCCTCGGGGTGCTGGGCAAGTCACCTCCCGCCTTCGCCCGTAGACCTGGGGTCATGAGCCCTGCCTCTCAGAGCCCCGAGGCTCAACGGCGCCCCTTGCCGGCATGCGCCGGGAAGGACGGTAGGAGGGGAGGCTGCACTGTCAGGGCCAAACCTCTGATTTCAGGTCGCCCTTCTGCGGTGGGGATGTGGGCTCCCCAGGGTTCAAAGGTCCACACCCCGAACCCGCCGCATTTACGGCGTGTGTGTGAACGCGCGCATTCCGTGGGGCACGGCACCGGGAATTTCGGCCCATTCACGGAGGGCTCCAAGAAGTCGAGAAAGTTAAGCCGTTCCCCAGCTGGGAGGTGAGGCCTGCTCGCAGCCCTGCAGACCTGGAACTTGACCGAGAGCCAAAGCGCCGGGAAGGGAACTCCCGGTAGGCACTCTGGGGAGGGCTCTTCGGCTCCGCTCAGCCCAGGGCGCACCACCCGCCTGCAGCGCCCGCTGCGCCCGGCAATTCGCGTTCAGCCCGAGGCCTCTCCGCCTCCTTTTCCAAGCCTGCCGCGCACATCCGAGCCCCTGCCCTTGACCCACGCACGCCACTTCCCACCGCGCCAGGGCAGAACCCAGGGGCCCCTGTCAAACCTTGGCCCTTGCCCGGGCTCAGGATGGGCGCCTAGCCCCCACGCCCTCACCGCGCCTCTCCCGGCGCCCTGGCATCGCCCCCTTACCTGGGCCCACGCACAGCGGCAGGAGCAGCGCCAGCGCCGGCGTGAGCACGCCGGCGGGCCGCGCGGAGGAGGCGGCCATGGCTGCACAGCGTGCGCGGGAGGGAGATGCGGGCGCCTTGGCTGCCGCTGCGCGGGAGGGTCAGGCGCGGGGGACCGCGCACAGGGGTACGGGGCGGGAGGTCCCTGCCGGGGCGGGCCCCACCGGGCGGGCGCTGTGCCTTCAGGTCCCGGGCCAAGCGTCCGCGCCAAGCCAGCGCGCCCCTCTCTCCGGCCGCGGCTCCTCCGAACCCACGGGGGGTCCGGGGGCGGGGGCCGCCAGGGACCGCGAACGGGGGGCAAGCGAGGTCCAGCCGCCCAGGGAGGGGCCGCGGCATCCAGAGGGGGGAGGCCTCGGCCCGGGAAGGACTGAGGATGCTGTGCCGGATCCCCGCTCAGGCCGCCGGGTCTCGCGCCTACCTGCCCCGCTCCCCTCGGCGCCGTGCGCCCCGGCCTCCCCAGCCCGCTCCCTCCCGCGCAGGCCTTTGCAATGTCCTGGATTACAGATGCCTTTGGCAGCTCTGTGCTTCGTGCTGTTTTGAACGTCTCCACACTCTGGGCTCAGAGCTGCGTTCCAGGAAAATATCTCACTGTAGACGAGGCTTTTAGTAACCAGGAGCCGGTGGGCCCATTTGGTATTCTCAGGACGTATTTCCCCCTCGTGCGCCCCGGATCCACGCACACTGAAGCGGAACCGCCGCGAGGCCCGGCGAGAACCGAACGGGCCTCTTCCCCTGCCCCGGGCCCGTTCACACACGAGGACGCCTCGCAGGCAGGGCGGCTGCTGAGAACCAGCCTCCCTAGGCCTGTCTACACCGCGGCCGCTTCCCTTTTTAAACCTCTGCACCCTGACCCAGCTCTCCGCGTGATGCGGTTGGCGCTCTGCAGCCAGAAAGAAGCGCGTCTACCTTGAGCCAGCAAAGGCCAAAGGACCAAAGGGAAGGCGAGAAGGGGCTCTGAGAGAAGCCCGAGCCTCGGGCTCACAGGCTTCCCGAGGCGCCAGAGACAATCCGGAAGATAAGCTCATACTTGCAATGCTGCTGGCAGGGAACTGCTTATAAACCCCGGGGAGCTGGGGCAGGATGAGAAAAAGCAAAGCAGTACCTGTCCTTCTGGCCAAGGACAAGACGTTTACTGAGGACGAAGACCCAAGCAAAGGATTGGCTTAGAAAAGGCGTGGAAGATATTAACCGTAATCCCTCCCTTATCTTGTGGAGGTCTCCCGGCTCAATCCAATCTCCCACAGCATTTGCTTCTCCTGTAACATTGAAATTCTCCTCTGAACCGGGGTCTGATCAGAACGCAGTCGTGTTGCCTGTATGGACCGTAACCATCTCCTTGAGTTTTCTTTTTCTCTCTGGTGGAAACAGGCCTTCATTTCACACCCTCCTACTGACAGTTAAAACGCACGTGGCGATTTTATTTTTTGTTAATTCCAAGATTCCAAGAGGGAAAAAAAAAGTCTGCTTGAATCAGCTCATGCAGTTGTAGGATTTGAAGGTAAATATTGAATCCCAATTTTTTATTAGCCTATATTTTAAAAAAACCCTCAATTGCTGTTTTAATGTAGAATTGGTTAGACAAATCAAGGATCCCACAGAAAATTATTTTACAAGAATTGTCAATAAGATGAGTAGAACACATCCTGAGGACCCGGCCCTGCTCCCTCTCCACGGAGGGGATGGAGGTGAGGTCATTCACCAGCACGCTCGGAACCGCTCGAATGACATCCTTGGGGCCGGGGAAAAGCAGCCTGGGCCCCAGCGGGGCGATGGTGAAGTTGCCAGAAGTGGAGACTGACGCTGAGTCTTCTTCCTGAGCTGAGCTTACACTTCCAACCAAGAAGACAAAACTGGGGGCCATTTGAGGTAAAGGACCCATCTGGTAATCACATGAGGCTTTGATGTCCACTTGTCTGTTTACACTGTTTACAAAATGAGAATGGTTTCCAGGAGATTTCACAGTTCCCAGGTAAGTGGAACATCACACACCCTCAATAATGGCTGAATTCTCCATCTCTGCCATTAATAGAGACAGTCCCTTCATGTCAACTTTCTACTGAAATGTAACATAATATAGAAAAGTACAGAGATCGAACATACAACATAATGATGGAGAGGCCAGGTTACTAGGCCTCCGGGAGCCCCTGTGTCCCTCCCAGTGCCCCCTCACCCCACATATAAGTTTAGTTTGAGGCAATCCTCTTTTAAAAACACTTCATTGGGGCTTCCCTGGTGGCGCAGTGGTTGAGAGTCCGCCTGCCGATGCAGGGGATGCGGGTTCGAGCCCCGGTCCGGGAGGATCCCACGTGCCGCGGAGCGGCTGGGCCCGTGAGCCGTGGCCGCTGAGCCTGCGCGTCCGGAGCCTGTGCTCCGCAACGAGAGAGGCCACAGCAGTGAGAGGCCCGCGTATCACAAAATAATAATAATAAAAACACTTCATTGGTATTTTATTTTCATTCCCTTAAAATGAAAAAAACTCAAAATACAAAGACTTTTGATTACTGGTAGGAAGATACTCATGATAAAAAGGATTTAAAAGGGGTCAGATTCATGACTATCAATTGAATCCAATTTAATTCAGTATCAGTATCTGTTTCTCAAATGCTCAGTGGACATCCCTGTAGACAGTCTTCCAGAGTGAAGTGTCTTTGGCTCCCGTGTTCGTGTGCCTTACGCACTGTTAGTAGTGTTTATTGCCGCGAATAAAGGCACACAGAGCACTGAGTCCGCCTGTCCCTGCCTTTTGTCCGTTTCCATCCATGCCGGCTCTCTGGCTGCTTGGGTCCTACCCACTGGTGTTTCTCTCTGTCTCTCTGTCTCCTGCACAGACATGGGAGGGTTCACTTGTAGGGAGGGCGTGGGAGGGAGGTGACTGTGACGCGACCCAGGGCCATTACTGCCACCCCAGTGAGAGGCTCGAGGCGGCACGAAAAGCCCCGTGTTTATTCACAGGAAAACAGCCCTGGGTCAGTAGCAGGACCAGCCCCCTGCCTTCCTGGGGGCTGCCAAGCTCAGGTGCCCGGCTGGAGATGCTGTGCCAGTTCCGACGTCCAGCTTCCTTTCCATGTGTTTACCTGTTCACCTGTATTTACTTATAAAAGGAGGCACTGTGAAAAGTCCTTGTCTTCCGATGTACTTAAATTCGGCGTCCCCTTTCTCCCTCTCCTAATGCCGGTCTCGTCCTTATTCCTATTCCACCGTTTCTCAGACTCGGTCTAAAAATCCCAAGGCGCTTGTTCGGGCAGGTTCCTGGGCTGCACTGCCTGGAAGTGTGATCCGCTTGGTCCTGAGTGGAGCTCGGGGCTCTGCATTATTTTGGGGGGGGGGCTGATGCAAGCAGTGCGTAGCGTGCTCCCCGGCTCTCCACCAAAACTCACCTGCTGCCCTCAGCTGCCACTGACACGCCTACATGTGGCCAGTGTGGCAGGAGGGGCCCCGGGTAGGCCCTGCAGGGAGGCTCAGGGCTCCCAGAGAGAGTATCCCAAGATCAGCTGTTCCAAAAGACAAGAAGAGGAAGCTGCCAGCACCTTAAGGTCTTGGCCTGGAAGCTGACCTGAGTTAATGCCACCATATTCGCTTGATGGAAGCAGTCACGGAGCCCACCGTCCAGGAGGCCTTCCGGGGGAGGGCCAAAGGTCCCATTTCTGAGTGTGGGGGGGGGCGTCAAAGGCCGTGTGGCTGTCTTTAATCCACTGCACTCAGCCACCTTTCAAGGTCAAGCATAGATGCTGCCTGCTCCAGGAAGTCTTCCTTGCTTCCCCCTTTGGGCCAGGAGCGTATTTTCCTCTGCATTCCTCCAAGCCTATGTTCCCCATGAAGCTTCCCCCATTCTACCTTATTTTTCTTTGAGCTCCTCAAATTGTTTGTTCCCTTTTTTACGAGCCCATAAAACTGACACCTGATAATTATCGCGTGAATGAATAAATGCTGCCATCTAAAAGTGAATCTGTAGTTACACAGATCTTGTATAAATGGGATCACTTCATACGTCTTTAAGTCTCATATTAGAAAAGTCCATGTTATAGCTAACGAAAACTCACAGCAGCCCAAGAATAGTAATAAGGAAGGACCCCTAGGTAGAGACCCTCCCCGAAGGCCAGCACGGAAACTGCTGACGTTGCAGGACTGGCAACTGCAGGGTTAATCTTCATGCTCCGCAGCGGGTCCTCAAACCCCTTTTCCTGTCTGTTAAGCAAATTCCCACGTTAGAAGTTTAATAACTTTTGCCATTTCAAATAACTAACTGGAGCCAAAGGCAGGGAAAGCAGGAGAGTTTCCGTTCCGCCTAAAAAAAAAATGAGGCACGAAGTCCTTATTATGCACAGCTCTACTCACGGAAGGCTCGGAGAGCAGGGCTCTGGGAGGGGCCAGGCACCCACGGGCAAACGAGGCCTTAGCGATGTGACCCTGAAGGCAGACACGGCCCTTGCGATGGGGTCCTGCAGGGAGACGCTGTCCTCAGTGCAGGTGAGCGCAGACCCCCAGCCCCGGTACAGAGACAGCCAAGGTCTTGAAGCAATGGTCTTCGGATCCCTAAGGGGCCTCTGGTGAAGAGAGAGATGCTGCTACTAGAACAGACTCGCACGTTAAATGGGGCCAGTTTCCAGCCTCTCCGTACCTTCAGATTTCCAGCATTTTCACCAAAACTATCCTGAAAGCTCAGGAGACCCCCGAGACTCCGAGTAGACTGCCGCGGTTGCCGCGGTTGAAGGTAGCATAGCTGCCCGCAGTAGAACGAGCGCCTGTGAACTTTGCCTGAAGTCCTTTGCCCTGTGGGGCAGGGAGCGTGCAGATCCTCAGCATACAACCCAGAGTAGCGGCTCCACCACCTGGACGCCAAGGACGGTGTCAGAGTCGGGGCTGTGTGGCTCCGGGCGTGGGGGGTCCCAGCCTTGGGCGCCAACGCCAAGGCCAAGGCCGGAGACCGGCTGTCGGCGCCAGGTCCTGGCTCCACGCCGGGCGGCCAGGAACCGGATGAGGCCACAGTACCGACAGGCCCGCAAGCACCACCGTGATTCTTCCTCAATGAACGACCCAAACTAGTCCTTCCAACCTTGACAGGCCCCTTGGACCCCAAAGAGGTGGGGGGTGGGGCCTTGCCGCGGCCTCGCTCCTGCGGCCACGGGTCATCAGCGACGGAGCCCGGCTGGGGTCTCTTCGCGGCGGCCCGATTAGAGAGCGTCAGCACCCACTCGGTCCGCGGAGCTCCCCCAGACTGCTGGCGCTGTTGCAATTGCCTTTTGTTTCTGGCGTCGTTTCGTTTCATTATACATTGAGGTTGTGAATTGCTGAGTGCAGAATTTTAAGACCGCGGTACGGGTAGAGTGAAAGTGTGACTCAAACTAGCTTCCTCCAGCCCCTGCAGGAGCATCCAAGATTCACTCCCTCTGCTAAGGCAGTGTGCTTCCAAGAATCTCCACTCAAATACAAATATGTTTGCGGAGATGGTAATACCAGCGAGATATCCTCCCTTCACGGAGATGGAGAGCTGTAGCGGTACCATCACGGGGACGTGTTCTGTCCACCCCAAGGTTGTAGGCACCTGTTAGGTACAAAGGGCAGGGAAGCAAAGCCTACAGCTAAGTGGTGCTTTCAGATTTCCAAGTCCTCCCCAGGTCCTGCAGGCGGGCAGGAGCAGCCCCCGCATTTTACAGATTAGGAACCTGGGGCGTCAGAGGTTGTGACTTGCTGGTCAGCAGTTTGCAGATTCAGCCCGGCGCTCTTCCATTCCTCTGGGCTGCTGGCATCCTCAGATGGCCCAGAGACGAGACGCCGCGCTCGGTGCCGTCCGTGGGGACATGTGAAGTCCGATTCTGGCCCTCAGGGTGCTGTCCAGCCAGTGGGGGAAGCAGGACATACATATCACGGTGTCAGCAGCAACAGGCTGTAGTTAGATTTTGCAGCTGTTTGAAAGCTGTCTCAGAACTGGCATTTTAAGGGCCCCAAACAGTCAAGATTACTATTGTTAGAAACAAGAACGATACAGCTTTATATAAGTGACTGATGGTTCATAAACACGTTCACATACAGTTCATTATTTGAAACTCGTGGTTCAGAGGTGAGGTCATTCTTTTCTGCCAAAACCTGTCTCTTCATCTTAAGATTCTGCTCAAGAATCTTGTCTCGCCTGAGATATTTATGCAGGAAATTTCCTTTTATCTTTGATGGGTATAATGCTTGTTTAGATCATCTTAGCATGCTAGTTTCAAATCCTTTAGGTATTTCCTTTGCGACATTAAGTCTTTGCTCTACTTTTTCTCGCGACATTTAGTCTTTGCTCTATTTTTTCTCCCGCGCGTGTGTGCGTGCGTGTGCGCATGTTACGCGGGGAGGGAGGTAGTTTTAAGTCATTTTTCGTGTTGCATCAGTCAGACCCTCCAGCTCGGGATGTGTACCCCTGAGTCACTGTTTACAGCCTCCTCAGGACCTCATCCGTGGAGAACTGCCTGGGGTGCAGGAAAGGGGCGGGGTAGCCCTGGGCGCTGGGGCGGCTCCAGGACTCAGGCGGGGGGGGGGGGGGTTGTCGCCGCAGAGGGGGGCCCCAGTAGCCCTTTTCCACTAGTCTTGTCTCTACTTGAAAGGTCCTGGGAGCAAGGGAGCTCTGCCCCAGGCAGGGGCGACAGCGGTCCCAAGGCGTGGCCACACGACGACACCCACCCCCATCCCAGACCACGGTGGGTGAGCGCAGTGACCCTCCCTCCATCTGGTAGCCCCAGGGCACCCGTCAGGGAAGTAAAGAATTTATCGAGCCCTGCTCCCTATCATGCAACCTCTGAATTACCTTTATTTTAATTTTAATTTTTGTACTGAAGTACAGTTGATTTACCACGTGGTTAGTTTCCGGCGTACAGCAAAGTGATTCAGTTATACACACATACATATATTTATATTCTTTTTCCTATTCTTTTTCGTTATGGTTTATTATAGGATTTTGAGTAGAGTTCCCTGTGCTCTACAGTGGGTCCTTGTTGTTTATCTATTTTATATGCAATAGTTTGTATCTGCTGCAGCAACATGCGTGGACCTAGAGATGATCATCCTAAGTGAACTAAGTCAGACAAACACCTGCTGAGTTACTGACATATAACTTCCCCCAGCCACCCCAAGCCTAAAAACAGGGGCTAATAACTGCACAGGGGCCAACCGAAGGAGGAGCAACAGCACACAGTTCAAGCGCGCCGCTCAAAGAGCCGTGACGGAAGTACGCAGCTGCGTAGGCAGCACACAGTCACGGTGGAGAATGTTCCCCTCGCCCCGGTGTGGTCCCTGTACCGCCCCCAGCCTCCCCCTCCCCTGCCCTCTGGCCACCACTGCCCCGCTTTCCACCACAAAACACGTGGATCTGACTTCTCCAGAATCCACGCGCACGGAAGCCTGCAGTACACACTGCGTCGGGCTCCGTTCACGAAGCATCGTGGTTTGAACGTGCCCGTGTTGTTTTGTGTATCAGGACTGTGTTCCTTTGCATCTGTGAGGTTTATATACACGTGGGTTGGAATTACTCATTGCTGTTGTTGGTTTTCAACCGATGAAATGATGACCATGTCAGTGGGATACTGGATGAAAGACCGTAGAAAGCCTGGACCGGCCAGCACCGGCTCTGCAGCGCAGACCAGGACGAAGCCGCATCTTGCCGCGTGCAGGGAGGCGCTGCCCTGACACTGACAGTCCGCTCTCGGCGTGCCTCTAGCAACAACTCCCTGCCCCGCTCCCAACACGTGTGCCCTCCTCCGAGGTGACCTGCTCTCCAGGTGCCGGTTGGTGACGCCGGGGGCGGACAGTGGATTCCAGTCCCTTCCCTGGGACACTTGGACGTGTGTCAGGGGGCCGCACGGCTCGGTGCGGCCCAGGCTCTGCTGGGGGATACGCGGGGCAACAGCTGGGCCCGTGCTCGCCACGTGCAGAGCGTGTCCACAGCCGTGGAGGGAGGACGCAGATGAGACACGGGCACCCGGAGCTCCGCCGGGTCCACCAGCTTCCCAGGCCTCTGTGATGCCCCGCAACCTTCCCAGCAGATCCAAGTCCTGGCTTTAGTGAGCTCAACAGGACTTTGTCACTTTAGACCCAAAGTGCCCTGATACACAGACATTTCCAGAGACAGGCGGCTCCTGACTCAACACGGACCCGGAAATGGTGTGAAGGTGACAGTGCCTGTCCCCCAGAGAGTTCTCTGTTAGGGTTCATGTTGTTGCACTTGGGCCAAAACGGCTGTGCACGTCCTTCTTACACCCACCAGGCTGGCAGCCGACGGGCTTCGGACGCTCCGACGCGCAGGTAGTGCTGGAAGCTGCCGGGCAGGGAAGGGAGCCCATAGCATTAACAAGAAGCAACAAGCTCCGTGCTGTGACCACCTAGAGGGGTGGGATAGGGAGGGTGGGAGGGAGACGCGAGAGGGAAGGGATATGCGGATATATGTATACGAATAGCTGATTCACTTTGTTATACAGCAGAAACTAACACACCAGTGTAAAGCAATGATACTCCAATAAAGATGTTAAAAAAACAAAAACAAGAAGCAACAAGGCTCCCACCTGAATGGTGGGGCATTCGTGTGATTTAACGTTAAAGCACTTTGTGCCCATGGGAGGGGGGCATCTTTCTAGCATCTGTCCTCCTGCCCCTTGCGTACACCCAGCCCCGGGTTGTCAAGACTGGACTCGGATGTGATTAGCAATTCCGCTCCTCGAAGGCCCCATGTATACGCAGCCCATGGTGATTATACCGAGCATTTTGGTTTCTCATAATAGTTGCTTCTTATACTGATCAAGTGGTATTTTGCACAGCATGAAAAAGGGCCAGAAGCATTCAGATACTCTGCAAGAAAATAAAATTCCAGAGGTTAAATGTTTCCTTACAATCCCAAGTGGCTCAAAGAATATATTGGTAAAATTTTTCAAGTTCACAGTGTTGAAGATCCTTAAGGGTGGGGGACACGCCTGCCTCTGGTGTTGGAGGGAGACTTAAAGTAAATACCTTTGGTGGAATTTAAAAGCATCTCTGTTTAAAAGAATCTGCTTCAATGCCATGGAAGTCTACTACATAATTAACTGAATATTTAGTTGGCCCAAGATTAATTGTCAAACATTTTGGTGAAAAGGACTTCAATTAAGTACTACTGACTATGGATGCAAGTGAAACCATTTTTACAAAGCTTAGATGCACTTTTTTTTTTTCTGGGTCAGCTTTTGTTTCTTCATCAAAATTCCTTTTGATGGCAAACATGTGAGGAGCCTGATGAAGAAGATTCCGCTGTTCATAGTCTGCCCTGTACGTCCAATTACGCTACCAACGAGACAATGCCTTTCACTTCCTCCGAACGCATTTGATGTTCAAAGAGTTGGGAGGTTATTTAAACATCAATGATTAAAGTTATCCCAGCTATGCGTTACAGATAACCCATCTCCCTGCCTGTAGGAATGGGAGAATTTAAAGTTCATTGATGGATCAACTCCAGATCAAACAAGAATGGCAGAATCTTTCGAATGTAAAACAGCCACTTTCCAGGAATACTCTCTAAAGCTCTCAAATATACCATTAGAGGGACCACGCTCATTCACAGAAGTCGCTTGTGTTTTGGTAAACGCTGTGGGTCTGACTGTCCTCTGAATCCGCTATCAGAACGAAAGTGGCAAAAATGAAGGAGAAGATGGAGAAGGTCCAGGGAACAGCGGTCCCCCCATGACCCTTCCCCTCCCGGTGCTGAAACACCCACCGGGGTCGTTTCCTTGGGCTTCTTGTCCACTGACCCTTCCTCTCCCACATGACAGGGTAGCTGGAGGACCACAGGCTCCGTCACTCTAGGTCACCCCCCTTTAAGACCACTGGTTGTCAAAGGTGCAGTCAGATCTTGGAATAACTGGCTGGAGGCCGGCTCATCTTGGCTTCCAGGGGCTGGGGAGGGTTTTGCCCAGAGAGGACCTTGCCCAGGCCCGGTTAGGAGCTGCACTGGGAGGGCTGAACCCACCCAGGCTGGAGTGGGGAGCTGATTCTGTATCTGGAGGGTCAAGAAGCAAGGGTGTCATGGGTGGAGGAGAGCTTGGATGTGTGGGTAGGGTGGCCCCACATACTCTCGTCCAGGACCGGCTCCGGGAAGACCGACGCAGAAGACCTGTGATGGAGATCAGTGGATACATAAATCCAGCCAAACTCAGACCTTGTCAACAAGGTAGTATCTGGAGCCAAGAGACAAAAAACCACAAACACAACCAAAGCAGAGACTCAAGGGGAGGAAAATGGGGACAGGAATATCTTCAATAAATAAACACTGGGGGGCAGGATGCATGTCGTCAAAAGCGTGAACCAAAACACACGGTGACCTTCACTGCTGCGGGCAAAGCCCAAATGTGGTGAGGGTCAGGGGTAGGGGTGGGCTTCAGCCCGACTCTTGTTACTACAGGGACTTAGTGTAGGAACTGTAGCGCCTGCCACAGTAAAAACTCCACTCCACACACACACACACACACACACACACACACACACACACACAACCCCACAACAACCACCTTAACAAGAACACTTTTTACGGGATGAAAATAAACACTACAGACTCATGTTGGGAAGTGGATGCTGCCTGTTAGAGGGAGATGCTCTTCCCATAAGTCTCTGAAGGAGTTTAAAGCAACTGTCACGTGCAAAGATGTCAGTCTGCACATTTTTTGAGTTTGGCTGCGCACATCACAACTTATCTGCTGCTGTACCAAGGAATAAGGAGATAGAAAGTAAATTTTAAGAATCACTGCGGCTTTCGTGTTTTGAATCTCCTGCAGAGGACGCGGGAGGCCGAGCGGGAGGCCCCGAGCTGTTCCAGGTGAGAGAGGGTGGAGGTGGTGTTGGAAGGGGCAGAGAGCTGTGCGCAGAGCTCAGAAGACATTCGGGGTGGAGAATGGACAGGACTGGGTGATGGGTTGTGGAGCACGGCATGGCGAGAGGGGCAAGAGGGTCTCTGCATTTCTGACTCAGCAACCTGGCAGATCTGTTGAATTTGAAAGACCCATGACACGCCCAGCGGGAGTGTCCAGTGGGCAACGAACATCCACGACAGGTCTGGAGGTCACGTGAGAGCCCGGGCTGGAGGTGGTTTGGGAATTGTCAGTGTACGGGGGCCTCTGATTCCACAGAAGTGGAGAGATTCACCCAGGAAAATGGGCTGAAGTGGAAAGGTGAGTGCCTAGGATAGAACCTACAGGGAAACCGACATTTAAGGGCACATCCAAAGAGAAACCTAGAAATAAGATGGAGGCGGAGAGGTTTGGCTGTTTTTTAAAATTTAGGTACTTCTGGAAAGGACACTTTTTTAAATTGCTAACCCTTCAGTATAGTGTATCAACTTTTTCTTGAGAGGAAAATGCATGAACACCTCAATTACTAAAACAGAGAGGTCCCCAGAGACAAAGTCTGAGTGCTGGATCGCCTGCCTACTCGTAATGGGACAGCGGCCAAAATTTTGCTCATCTGTAAAGTGGGAACCCTCCTAACACATGCCTGCTTACCCCCAGGGCTGTGGAGAGAAAGGGGGTTATAGGAAGACTCTACCCATGATCTCTGACCCTCTCACTGCTGTGTGTGTGTGTGTGTGTGTGTGTGTGTGTGTGTGTGTCCTAGTGCTGCTGTAACAAATTACCGCAAACTTGGTGGCTTAATGTGTGTTTATTCTTTTACAGTTCTGGAAGCCAGAAGTCTGCAATTCATTTCACTGGTTCAAAATCAAAGTGTGGGCAGGGCCACGCTCCCTCCAGAGGCTCGGGGGAGGATCCGTTTCCTTGCCTTTCACAGCATCTAGAGCTGCGTTCCTTGAATTCATTGGCTCCCGGCTCAATTTTCCATCACCCCATCCAGCAACATAGCACCTATGCTCTTCTGTGTCAAACCTCCCTCTGAGTCTCTCTTATAGGACCCTTGAAATCACACCGGGCCCGCCCCAGGGATCCCCGACTTAATCACACTGCAAAGTCTCTTTTGCCAGATAAGAGAACACTCACAGGATCCAGAGCTTAGGACAGGGGCGTGGTTGGGGACCATTATTCAGCCGAGCACACCGCGTGTGCTCTGTGGGACGCAGGCGGGGGAGGAGGGGGCCCAGCCACACGGCAAGGCAAATCCAGCTCGATGGTCCCAGGCCCCGCGGTGTCTACATTGGGGGTCGGCAAGGATGGAGAGGGGGCGAGAGTCACACGCTCAGGTCCGAACCCGAGACCAGCGGTTCTCCGAGTGTGGTCCCGGGACCAGCACCCGAGAACTTGCGAATGCACCCCGGCCCCGCTGAGACAGCAACTCGGAGGTGCCGAGTCCTGCCGAGGACGCAGATGCTGGCTCTCGGGGGCCCAGGTCTGAGCAGGGCCGGAAGGAGGGGTGAGGCCAGCTTCTCAGCGCCGTGCTCAGCTCAGCAAAACCATGCAGCGCTTTAAACAATAACATTCGAGTCAGAACCTGAGGGGGGAGGCCCTGGCAGTGGGTTAAGTTCGCAGGTGACGCCGAAGTGCACCCCTCGTAGTGCGGGGGCCCCACCGCACGACCTGGCCTGGGGCGGAGAAATCGGGGTTCCTGAGTCGGCACTTGTCAAACTTGAGGCGGGTCAGAATCCCCAGAGGGCTCGCTCAGACTCAGATTCCCGCCCCTCTGCACCCCGAGAGCGGAGTCGGCAGGCCTGGGCGAGGCCCGGGATTGTGCATTTCCGACGAGTTTCCAGGGGACGCCGACAGTGCAGGTCCAGGACCGCACGTGTGATTTTAATACCACAAGCCCACCCCAAACACGTTTCCCAGACCAAGTTAAGAGCCCTGAGTCTAAAAGCCTTAGAAATTAATTTATGAGATACTTTTCCCTGTTTTTTCTTTAGGGCAGACGGCACTGGAACTTAACTATCAAAGTTATGGTGTTTGTGACTTAAAGAAGGGGAAAGAAATAGGGTGGAAATGGAGTTTAAGGGGAAAGCGAGGGGAGAAGGACATTAAAAACAGGTGGGATGGAGGAAGGATCCCCAAAATGACACTAACCGGCTTTTCAAATGGCCAACACCTGACGGTGGTGTGTGTGTGTGTGTGTGTGTCAGTGCCAGAGCACTGATTTAGTGAACAACCCCTCCAGTGTTCAGAGACAGCTCTCGACTTCTCATTATGAAGGGATAATTTTCAACAACGTAAGACGGTACCTGTCCAGACACCATCTGGGGGTCCTGCCTGCTCCCCTGACATCTCAGTGCATCACCCCAAAACCCTCAGTTCCAGGCCTCGGTAGTTCAGGCCCCTCCGGAAGATTCCTGAGTCACTGTAGATCCTGTAAAGGGCTGAAAACCTTTGACTTCCTTCATTCCACTTTTTTCATCCCAACGGGAAACTTAGCCCTTTCCACCAGTGTCCCATGACAATTTTAAAAATTCACTCCCACCGAGACTTCCGGTGGCCACGGAAGCTTCCTTGTGCCTCTCGCAATTCCCCACCCCTGAGCCCCGGGCCGCTTCACCTGCCTTCTCCCCCACCTCTCGCCATGATCGCCTCACGAGCAGGATGCATTCTTGTGCAAACACATCCCCTTCCCCTGTCGCGCCCGAGGACTCAGCTGCGGTCCTCCGGGGCAGAGAGACCCACCCTCGATTACAAAAGCCGTCATCCAAACGTCTCTTTCAAACAAATCATTAGATTTGTGATCAAAGTTGGAGGCATGCTGGTGAAGAGTCGTGGTCTCTGCTTTAGTAGGAAGATTAGCTATATTCAGCCGTTCCGTTTGCAATAAACTTTCCCTTTTAGGATCGCTTTAGAGGTAAAGTAAGTGGAACGCTAGCGTGGAGAATTGCTGTACGCCTCACACCCGATTCCCCCTGTTGACATCTTACGCTACTGGGGTATATTTTTCACAATCAGTGAACCAACAGTGATGCATTACTATTACTGTGTCCATGCTGTGTTCAGAAGTCCTTAGCTCTTCCCTAAAGTCCCTTTCTGTCCCAGGATCCCACCCAGGAAGCCACGTCACATCGGGTCATCATTATGTTGAGTGTGTTTCCCTAAGCTCCTCTGGAAAGTGACAGCTTCTCAGACTTGCCCTGTTTTTCATGACCTTTTCCACTTGGAGGTACTTCGTAGGAGAAAGTGAGAAGACAAAGCCCAGCCTCTTCCCTTGCTGAGTCCTGGAGACACGGGTCAGATCTGGGCTGGGAGAAGAGCATTTTGTTTTCTGTTTGTTTTTCTCTCTCTCTTTTTTTAAATGTAAGCTTCAAGTTGGGTTAATTTTTTTTTTTGAATGTTATTTTCTTTATTTTTTTATACAGCAGGTCCTCATCAGTCATCCGTTTTATACACATCAGTGCATACATGTCAATACCACTTGCCCAATTCAGCACAACACCACCCTCCCCCCGCGGCTTTCCCCCCTTGGTGTCCGTATGCTTGTTCTCTACATCTGTGTCTCTATTTCTGCCTTGCATACCGGTTCATCTGTACCATATTTCTAGGTTCCACATATATGCGTTAATATACGATATTTGTTTTTCTCTTTCTGACTTACTTCACTCTGTATGACAGTCTCTAGATCCACGCACATCTCTACAAATGACCCAATTTTGTTTCTTTCTATGGCTGAGTGATATTCCATTGTATATATGTACCACATCTTCTTTATCCATTCGTCTGTCGATGGGCATTTAGGTTGCTTTCATGACCTGGCTACTGTAAACAGTGCTGCAATGAACATTGGGGTGCATGTGTCTTTTTTTTGTGTGTGTGTGTGGTACGCGGGCCTCTCACTGTTGTGGCCTCTCCCGTTGCGGAGCACAGGCTCCGGAAGCACAGGCCCAGCGGCCATGGTTCACGGGCCCAGCCACTCCGCAGCCTGTGGGATCCTCCTGGACCGGGGCATGAACCCGTGTCCCCTGCATCAGCAGGCGGACTCTCAACCACTGTACCACCAGGGAAGTCCATCATGTGTCTTTTGGAATTATGCTTTTCTCTGGGTATATGACCAATAGTGGGATTGCTGGATCATATGGTAATTCTATTTTTAGTTCATTAAGGAACCTCCATACTGTTCTGCATAGTGGCTGTATCAGTTTACATTCCCACCAACAGTGCAAGAGGATTCCTTTTTCTCCACACCTTCTCCAGCATTTGTCGTTTGTAGGTTTTCTGATGATGCCCATTCTAACTGGTGTAAGGTGATACCTCATTGTAGTTTTGATTTGCATTTCTCTAATAATTAGTGATGTTGAGCAGCTGTTCATGTGCTTCTTGGCCATCTGTATGTCTTCTTTGGAGAAATGTCTATTTAGGTCTTCTGCCCATTTTTGGATTGGGTTCTTTGTTTTTTTTAATATTGAGCTGCATGAGCTGTTTATATATTTTGGAGATTAATCCTTTGTCCGTTGATTCATTTGAAAATATTTCCTCCCATTCTGAGGGTTGTCTTTTCATCTTGTTTATGGTTTCCTTTGCTGTGCAAAAGCTTTTAAGTTTCATTAGGTCCCATTTGTTTATTTTTGTTTTTATTTCCATTACTCTAGGAGGTGGATCAAAAAAGATCTTGCTGTGATTTATGTCAAAGAGTGCTCTTCCTATGTTTTCCTCTAAGAGTTTTATAGTGTCTGGTCTTACATTTAGGTCTCTAATCCATTTAGTTTATTTTTGTGTATGGTGTTAGGGAGTGTTCTAATTTCATTCTTTTACATGTAGCTGTCCAGTTTTCCCAGCACCACTTATTGAAGAGGCTGTCTTTTCTCCATTGTACATACTTGCCTCCTTTGTCATAGATTAGTTGACCATAGCTGCGTGGGTTTATCTCTGGGATTTCTATCTTGTTCCGTTGATCTATGTTTCTGTTTTTGTGCCAGTACTATATTGTCTTGATGACTGTAGCTTTGTAGTATAGTCTGAAGTCAGGGAGTCTGATTCCTCCAGCTCTGTTTTTTTTTCCCTCAAGGCTGCTTTGGCTATTCGAGGTCTTCTGAGTCTCCATACAAATTTTAAGATTTTTTGTTCTAGTTCCATAAAAAATGCCATGGGTAATTTGATAGGGATTGCATTGAATCTGTAGATTGCTTTGGGTAGTACAGTCATTTTCATAATATTGACTCTTCCAATCCAAGAACATGGTATATCTCTCCATCTGTTGGTATCATCTTTAATTTCTTTCATCAGTGTCCTATAGTTTTCTGCATACAGGTCTTCTGTCTCCCTAGGTAGGTTTATTCCTAGGTATTTTATTCTTCTTGTTGCAATGGTAAATGGGAGTGTTTCCTTAATTGCTCTTTCAGATTTTTCATCATTAGCATATAGGAATACAAGAGATTTCTGTGCATTAATTTTGTATCCTGCAACTTTACCAAATTCACTGATTAGCTCTAGTAGTTTTCTGGTGGCACCTTTAGGATTCTCTATGTATAGTATCATGTCATCTGCAAACAGTGACAGTTTTACTTCTTCTTTTCCGATTTGTATTTCTTTTATTTCTTTTTCTACTCTGATTGCCGTGGCTAGGACTTCCAAAACTATGTTGAATAATAGTGGTGAGAGTGGACATCCTTGTCTTGTTCCTGATCTTAGAGGAAATGCTTTCAATTTTTCACCATTCAGAATGATGTTTGCTGTGGGTTTGTCACATATGGCCTTTATTATGTTGAGGTAGGTTCCCTCTATGCCCACTTTCTGGAGAGTTTTTATCATAAACGGGTGTTGAAATTTGTCAAAAGCTTTTTCTGCATCTATTGAGATGATAATATGGTTTTTCTCCTTCAATTTATTAATATGGTTTATCACATTGATTGATTTATGTATATTGAAGAATCCTTGCATCCCTGGGATAAATCCCACTTGATCGTGGTGTATGATCCTTTTAATGTATTGTTGGATTCTGTTTGCTAGTATTTTGTTGAGGATTTTTGCATCTATATTCAGTGATACTGGTCTGTCATTTTCTTTTTTTGTAGTATCTTTGTCTGGTTTTGGTATCAGGGTGATGGTGGCCTCATAGAACGAGTTTGGGGGTGTTCCTTCCTCTGCAATTTTTCGGAAAAGTTTGAGAAGGATGGGTGTTAGCTCTTCTCTAAATGTTTGATAGAATTTGGCTGTGAAGCCATCTGGTCCTGGACTTTTGTTTGTTGGAAGATTTTGAATCACAGTTTCAATTTCATTACTTGTGATTGGTCTGTTCATGTTTTCTATTTCTTCCTGGTTCAGTCTTGGAAGGTTATACCTTTCTAAGAATTTGTCCATTTCTTCCAGGTTGTCCATTTTATTGGCATAGAGTTGCTTGTAATACTCTCTTAGGAGGCTTTGTATTTCTGCGGTGTCTGTTGTAACTTCTTTTTCATCTCTGATTTTATTGACTTGAGTCCTCTCCCTCTTTTTCTTGATGAGTCTGGCTAATGGTTTATCAATTTTGTTTATCTTCTCAAAGAAGCAGCTTTTAGTTTTATTGATCTTTGCTATTGCTTTCTTTGTTTCTATTCCATTTATTTCTGCTCTGATCTTTATGATTTCTTTCCTTCTGCTAACTTTGGGTTTTGTTTGTTCTTCTTTCTCTAGTTCCTTTAGATGTAAGGTTAGATTGTTTGAGATTTTTCTTGTTTCTTGAGGGAGGCTTGTATAGCTATCAGCTTCCCTCTTAGAACTGCTTTTGCTGCATCCCATAGGTTTTGGAGTGTCGTGTTTTCATTGTCATTTGTCTCTAGGTATTTTTTTATTTCCTCAGTGATCTCTTGGTTATTTAGTAACATATTGTTTAGCCTCCATGTGTTTGTGGTTTTTTACATTTTTTCCCTGTAATTCATTTCTAATCTCATAGCATTGTGTTCAGAAAAGATATTTGATATGATTTCAATTTTCTTAAATTTACTGTGGGCTGATTTGTGACCCAAGATGTGAGGTATCCTGGAGAACGTTCCGTGTGCACTTGAGAAGAAAGTGTAATGTGCTGTTTTTGGATGGAATGTCCTATAAATATCAATCAAATCTATCTGGTCTATTGTGTCATTTAAAGCTTGTGTTTCCTTATCAATTTTCTGTTTGGATGATCTGTCCATTGGTGTAAGTGAGGTGTTAAAGTCCCCCACTATTATTGTGTTACTGTCGATTTCCTCTTTTATAACTGTTAGCAGTTGTCTTATGTATTGAGGTGCTCTCATGCTGGGTGAAAATATATTTATAAATGTTATATCTTCTTGTTGGATTGATCCCTTGATCATTATGTAGTGTCCTTCCTTGTCTCTTGTAACATTCTTTATTTTAAAGTCTATTTTATCTGATATGAGTATAGCTACTCCAGCTTTCTTCTGATTTCCATTTGCATGGATATCTTTTTCCATCCCCTCAATTTTAGTCTGTATGTGTCCTTAGGTCTGAAGTGGGTCTCTTGTAGACAACATATAGATGGGTCTTAGTTTCTGTATGCATTCATCCAGTCTGTGTCTTTTCGTTGGAGCATTTAATCCATTCACGTTTAAGGTAATTATCTATATGTATGTTCCTATTACCATCTTCTTAATTGTTTCAGGTTTCTTTTTGTAGGTCCTTTTCTTCTCTTGTGTTTCCCACTTAGAGAAGTTCCTTTAGCACTTGTTGTAGAGCTGGTTCGGTGGTGCTGAATTCTCTTAGCTTTTGCTTGTCTGTAAAGCTTTTGATTTCTCCATCGAATCTGAATGAGATCCTTGCGGGGTAAAGTAATCTTGGTTGTAGGTTCTTCCCTTTCATCACTTTAAGTATATCATGCCACTCCCTCTGGCTTGTAGTTTCTGTTGAGAAATCAATTGTTAACCTTATGGGAGTTTCCTTGTATATTATTTGTCATTTTTCCCTTGCTGCTTTCAATAATTTTTCTTTGTCTCTAATTTTTGCCAGTTTGATTACCATGTGTCTCGGCATGTTTCTCCTTGGGTTTATCCTGTATGGGAACTCGCCGCACTTCCTGGACTTGGTGGTTATTTCCTTTTCCACGTTACGGAAGTTTTCAACTATAATGTCTTCAAATATTTTCTCAGGTCCTTTCTCTCTCTATTCTCTTTCTGGGACCCCTATAATGTGAATGTTGTTGCGTTTAATGTTGTCCCAGAGGTCTCTTAGGCTGTCTTCATTTCTTTTCATTCTTTTTTCTTTATTCTGTTCTGCAGCAGTGAATTCCACCATTCTGTCTTCCAGGTCACTTATCTGTTCTTCTGCCTCAGTTATTCTGCTATTGATTCCTTCTAGCGTAGTTTTCATTTCAGTTATTGTTTTGTTCATCTCTATTTGTTTGTTCTTTAATTCTTCTAGGTCTTTGTTAAACATTTCTTGCATCTTCTCGATCTTTGCCTCCATTCTTTTTCCGAGGTCCTGGATCATCTTCACTATCATTATTATGAATTCTTTTTCTGGAAGGTTGCCTATCTCCACTTCATTTAGTTGTTTTTCTGGGCTTTTATCTTGTTCCTTCATCTGGTACATAGCCCTCTGCCTTTTCATCTTGTCTATCTTTCTGTGAATGTGGTTTTTGTTCCACAGGCTGCAGGATTGTAGTTCTTCTTGTTTTTAATTTTAAAAAAAAATTTGGCTGCTGCACCTCATGGCATTTGGGATCTTATTTCCCTGACCAGGGATCGAACCCAGGCCCGGGCAGTGAAAGCACCGAGTCCTAACCACTGGATCACCAGGGAATTCCTGGAGGAAGAGCATTTTGAATCAGGTATAATAGATGGAGAAATATAGCATGTTCTTGGATTGGAAGAATCAATATTGTGAAAATGACTCTACTACCCAAAGCAATCTACAGGTTCAATGCGATCCCTATCAAATTACCAATGGCATTCTTCACAGAATTAGAACAAAAAATTTCACAATTGGTATGGAAACACAAAAGACCCCGAATAGACAAAGCAATCCTGAGAAAGAAAAATGGAGTTGGAGGAACCAGGTTCCCCAACTTCAGACTATACTACACAGCTACAGTAATCGAGACAGTACGGTACTGACACAAAAACAGAAATATAGATCAATGGAACAGGATAGAAAGCCCAGAGATAAACCCATGCACATATGGTCACCTTATCTTTGATAAAGGAGGCAAGAATATACAATGGAGAAAAAACACCCTCTTCAATAAGTGGTGCTTGGAAAACTGGACAGTTCCATGTAAAAGAATGAAATTAGAACACTTCCTAACACCATACACAAAAATAAACTCAAAATGGATTAAAGACCTAAATATAAGACTGGACACTATAAAACTTACAGGAAAACATAGGAAAAACACTGACATAAACCACAGCAAGATTTTTGACCCACCTCCTAAAGTAATGAAAATAACTAAAATAAACAAATGGGACCTAATGAAACTTAAAAGCTTTTGCACAGCAAAGGAAACCATAAACAAGACGAAAAGACAACCCTCAGAATGGGAGGAAATACTTGCAAACGAATCAACAGACAAAGGATTAACCTCCAAAGTATAAGGACAGCTCATGGAGCTCCATATCAAAAAAACAAAAAACCCAATTAAAAAATGGGCTTAAAACCTAGACATTTCTCCAAAGAAGACATACAGATGGCCAACAAACACATGAAAGGATGCTCAACATCACTAATTATTAGAGAAATGCAAATCAAATCTACAATGAGGTATCACCTCACACTGGTCAGAACAGCCATCATCAAAAAATTTACAAACAATAAATGCTTGAGAGTGTGAGGAGAAAAGGGAACCTTCTTGCACTGTTGGTGGGAATGTAAATGGATACAGCCACTACGGACAACAGTATGGAGGTTCCTTAAAACACTAAAAATAGAGCTACCATATGACCCAGCAATCCCACTGCTGGACATATATCCAGAGAAAACCATAATTCAAAAGGACACATGTACCCCAGTGTTCACTGCAGCACTATTTACAATAGGCGGGACATGGAAACAATCTGAATGTCCAATGACAGACGAATGAATGAGGAAGATGTGGCACATATATACAATGGAATATTACTCAGCCATAAAAAGGAACAAAACTGGGTCGCTTGCAGAGATGTGGATGGACCTAGAGTCTGTCATACAGCGTGAAGTCAGCCAGAAAGAGAAAAACAAATATCATATGTTAACGCATATATGTGGAATATAGAAAAATGATACATATGAACCTATTTGCAGGGCAGGAATAGAGACACAGATGTAGAGAACGGACATGTGGACACAGTGGGGAAGGGGAGGGTGGGATGAAATGGGAGATTAGGATTGACATATATACACTACCACGCGTAAAATAGCTAGTGGGAACCTGCTGTACAGCACAAGGAGCTCAGCGCTCTGCGGTGACCTAGATGGGCAGGATGGTGGGGGGAGGGAGGTCCAAGAGGGAGGGGATATAGGTATGCGTATGGCTGAGTCACTTCATTGTACAGCAGAAGCAAGCACAGCAGTGTAAAGCAATTATACTCCAATTAAAAAAAAGGAGTGACGTGTTCCCTGGAGACTAAACTACATGTTTATAACAGAAAGTGACTTTCCTTAAGATGTCATTAAGAGGCATGACCCAGATGGAGAAAGAGATTTGATATCACATATTTGAGGCGGGGGGCGATTGGAAAATTCAAAATCACCTTATGTTTGTGTTGATGGTTGAAACACCGTGATCGTGTCTCGAAGGCTCAGGCTCGTGGCATGTGGTGAACAGACTTACTTGGGCCTCAGTGGTCTAAGCCACAGCCCCTTCTAGATGTCCTCGGCCTGTATGCCTCTCATTATGTCGGTCTGTCTCATCTGATGGTGGTCACTGTTGGACATGGTCTTGATCAAGGGCCTCGTCATCAGCCAAGTGACCACCGAGTACATGTAACTCTCTGGTTGGCCATAATCAAACGTTGTCTCTTTAGCCACACTGGACGCTGATTTGTCTACTTCATGGAATCAGACTCTCGGTTTCCCTTATTTAAATGTAAGGCTGCACTACAAAGGCACTCACACATGCTCAAACAAAAGAGCCAATTGCAAGCCAGCGTGTACTTTGCGATTTAATTCCTGCAAAACAAACCACACTCACAGACTCTGCCCGCCCCCACCCCAGCCCCCATTGAAGGAAAAAGGACTGGAACCAAAATAGTGGAGTTTTCACTGGGTGGTGGGACCCTAGATGGTTTTTATTGCCTTCTTTTTCTTAATATGCACGGTCTAATTTTTGTGCAATGAAATTTCTTCCTAATTAATGGTATCATTCCATTACATTATTCCCTTTGGAGAACTTGTGTTCACTCTGCTTTAAAGAGGAGGAGCGTTAAGGTCCAACAGATGGATCTCCACGGGGTCAGTAAACCATCCCTTGCAGCAGACATCAGAGGAGAAGGGAAGTTAGCCCAAGGATTGTTCAAGAAGGATTTAAGGGTCCCACACTAATATTTGGCTCAGAGCCTAGAATGCACACTTTTACCATTGCCTTGTGGTTTCGTTTTCTAGGTTTATAGTCATTTTCTCCTATGAAGTTAAGTCTTTACAAGGAAAAACCGCATTAAGATAATACTGAAGATTTCAAGTGATCATCTGTGTGGGCCATTTATTTTCTCACCTGAAGTGATAACTGCCTCTCTGTGACATCATAATTGCTTGCTGGAGACCTGATTATCACGTCACCAACAGAGGATGAAGCCTGCAGGTAAGGAGGAAGCTGCAGGAGCTGATGAACCCGCAGGAAACCAGGATTTAATTTTCATGCACATGTCAAAGTTAATAAAGAGAAAGCAGGAGAGGGTGACAATTTCACTTTCATGGTATGTCTGTGATCCTCACCGCACGGGCTCACACCGTTTTCCAGGAGCTGCAGCTGCCTCTCCGTTTCCTCCAACCTGAAATCAACGTGCTGTGCTCTCCGATCATGGAGGCAGTGACGGAGCACACGGGCACCACAATCTCCCTTCCGGTGGGAGCAGTGGAGGCGAGGCTGGGCGAAGGGCCGACGGGACTAAATCAGGGTGGGCGAGGCGAGTGTTGGCACACAAGCTTGAGGAAGCTGTGGCTCTTTAAGGCTAAGAGTCGGTGTTTAAAAATAAAATGTAACCTGCAATATTTAATTTGGCTAGTGTTTTTCCTAGACACGGAAGCTTTAAGTATTTCCCTGCTGAAGGCAACTTTACTAATTTTGTTTGTTCTTTTCCTATTATGAAGCACACCATCTATTTTCTTCCTCCACAGTGTGTACATATGGTTAAAATCATTGCATATAAGGTAAAACCTCAAACAAGGAAAAGGCTCACTGTTGAGGCTGTGGATTCCAGTCTAAAAACATCTGCTGTTAAATGAAGATTAAAATCAAAAGACTCTTGTTTTCACCTTGTGGGTTGAAAATATTTTTACAAATGAAGGTTCTGGATAGATGGGTCTAGTTAATTGACATTATATCTGTCCTTTAGATTAGGTGCAAGACACTGTTTTCCACTTAAAAGATCAGACCTCATCAACCGCAGGCAAGGTTCGCGGACTGTGAATATCACCTCACCGTCCCAGGAGCTAGATCAAACGGCGCTCAGCTTTGCCAGTCACTCATTTTCGAGAGTGTAGGTTTACTGCTAACAGCGTTTTCTTTCCTCAGACCTTTCAGCCGCTGCAGAAGATCATTTCACCGTGGCCCTTCCTATAACCCTAAGTCAGCCTAGGCTGGGTTCATGATGTGGAAACAAACCGAGCTAAATCTCCGTGGCTTAGCACTTCAGAGCTCATTTCTTGTTCATCCAATGTCTTTTACTGTCCAAAGGCAGGTGAGGCTGAGGGATCAAGGCTTCTTCGGACTTGCAGCCCTGCCGTCTTCATACAGGGTCCCCCCACCTGGCGTGCCACCGACAGGGAGACAAGAGATTGAAGAACAGGACGTGGGCTCTTCACTGCTGTGGGCTGGGAAGTGAGTTACTCACCACCATCAACTCGGTGTATAAATCCGTGGCCCAGCCAACTACAAGATGCCGAGAGGCGTGCGCTTCTGTGTTATCGTCGGGAAGGGTGTGGAAGCAGACTTGGGGTAGCAGCTCTTCTAGGTCAGTCTCTTTAAACATTGTGAGGAGGAGTAAATGCCTTTTGTTGGGAAGGTCCGAGACCTTGACAAATTTTATGTATATGTATATATATATATATATATATATATATATGATATAATTATCTATAACTATCTATATATACTATGAAATATATATTTCAGGGTGCTCTGGAAAAAAAGAGGGGGCCCCACTGCCAAAGAGGTTGAAGAGCACTGAATTCTGCCCTGCACCCTTTTGGTCATTCACAAAACACTTTGATGGGGGCACGAAGATGTCCACAGCTCCTCTCTGGAAAAACACATGTAAAACTGGACAGAATCGTCTGACATATCCATTTCAGGGTACCCGAAGCCAAGGGCAGACAACAAACTTAGAAGCACTCTTGGGAAAAGTGCTAGACCTCTGAGTAGCAGTCTGTGGCCTTGTTGCCCAGGGCTGCTCTCAGACTCTCCAAGCGGCAGCTTTGTTGTCAGAATGTACACTCCTGGGGGCTGGGGGAGCTGGGGGAAAAGCCCCTGTGATTGCTGGCGGAAAGCGGTGGGCTCAGTGGGGGATGAAGGAGGGCGGCGGAGACCGTCCATGTCCCAAGCTCAGGCAGCTCCGCCAAGCTCTTCCCGTGACTAGGCCTCACCCTTGGGTCTCGTCCTCAGGCCTGCACAGCCCTACTTTAGCCAGAATCCTTCTGAGTCAGCTTAGCACGGATCCCCCACCCCCTATTTCTGATCACCCTCAACATCTGATCAAGTTCCTGTTTGCTACCGTCTCTCGGGTGATATCGGACCGCTCTGGCCTGCCCTCACAAAGAACTGTGTTAAGTCAGTTTAGCAAAAGCTTCCCCCACCCTTGATGTCTCCTCTTAGTAATTTTCCAGCCAGCGAGCTGCGTCACCTGCCCCTTGGTCATAAATCTCCTCTTGTCCTTGCTGTGTTTGGAATCGAGCCCAGTTCTATACCGAGGGCTCTTCTCCCCCATTGCGGTAGTTCCTGAATAACATCTATTTTTACCACTTGGACTACTCTTCAGCTCTGGTTTCTTAGCAAAGGAAAACCTGCAGCTTTAATAGCCTGAGATTGGAGACCCAATTAGGGCAAGCAGCAGACCCATGAGAAATTTAACAAAGAAATTCCAGAAATGAGAGAGCTATAGAAGGACTGAGATGAGACCTCTCCACATCCCTGAGTGACTGGAAAACTATTCAGCGTGGAAAAGACCCAAGAGAGCCTGCCAAAAAGTGAAACCGGAGGTAGAGCTGCAACTTACAATGCATTCTCCAACCCACACATGGGTCCCTCAGAGAGGGTGTGAGCCTTACAGACTCGAGGCCTGAAGCACTGGTGACTACAGAGCTATGTAGACACAGGAGCAGCACTTAGGAGAAGCAGGCAACAAAAATATAAGAACAAACATTTAGTAGAGACATCTTCTGCATACCACAGGGGTGACCGATTCCAGGCTTTAAGTCCAGGCAATGATAAACAAGAATCACAATCTAAAGAAAAATAGAACAGAATCTAGAATTGCTATAATACATGACCTAAAATGTCCAGTTTCAGTTTAAAATTTTACTAGACTGAAAAGAAAATAGGAAAGTATGACTCATACTCAGGGGGGAAAAAAAGGCAATATAAACAGACTGAACGGGCCCATATTTTGGATTTAGTAGACAAAGACTTCAAAGCACCTATTATGAATATGTTCAAAAAATTAAAAGAAAATATAACAACGACTCAACAAATAGACAATCTCAACAGTGAAATAGAAATTATTAACAAAATTAAAAATTAATTATAAAGCTGTAAATAATTTTTAAAAATCACCATCTGGGCTTAGCAGCAGGTTTCAGATGGCAGAACGGTGAATTAGTGAATTCAAAGATTGAGCAATAGAAACTACCCAATCTGAAGAACAGAGAGAAAAAAGACTGAAAAAAAAAAGAACAGTCTTAGCAATATATAAGACAAAGTCAAGTGTACTAGGAGAGAAGAGGGAGAAAAAATAATTGCTGAAAACGTCACAACTTAATCAAAACCATTAATCTGTAGACTCAAGACGCTCAGCAACCCTCAAACAGGAAAAACACAAAGAGATCCCCAGCTAGACCTACAGACATACAGCTGTAAGCAAAAGAATATGAGAAATTTTGAAAACAGCCAAAGAAAACAACATATAATGAACCATTGGTAAGATTAACATCTGCCTTCCCATCAGAAACAGTGCAAGCCAGAAGGCCATGGAATTGCATATCCAAAGTGCCACAAGTCAGCTGCAGACCAAGAATTCTATATGCAGTGAAATTCTTCTTCACAAATAAAGGTGAAATTAAGACATTCCCAAATAAACAAAAGCTGAGCCCTGATCTACAAGAACATTTTTTAAAGTCCTTCAGGATAAAAGGAAATTGATTCATAGGAATGCACAGAGAACACCAGAAATGGTAAATATGTGGGCAAATATAAGACTATTTCTTAATTTCTTTAATAAATGTAAGATTGTTTAAAGCAGTAATTGTAACAATGTATTGTTGAGTTTATAACATACATAGATACAATATATATGATAATAGCCAAAAAGAAGTGGGGGCAGGGAGAATGAAGTTATTCTGGAGCACAGTTACTATGTTTCACTGGAATTAAACCAGTAGTAACCTGAAGAATACCGTGATACATTGAAGATGCATACTGCAATTCCAAGAACAAACACTAAGAATAAATAAGTAACCAAAAATATAGCTAAAAATAAAATGGTACACCTAAAAATATTTGTTTAACACAAAAGAAGAAGTGAAAGGGAACAGACGCTTTGTACTATCTTTGTAACTTTTCTGTAAATCTGAAACTATTCTAACAAAATATTTATAACAAAAGATAAGCAGACGGCAGAAGACCTAAATAGACATTTCTCCAAAGAAGACATACAGATTGCCAGCAAACACACGAAAGGATGCTCAACATCACTAATCATTAGAGAAATGCAAATCAAAACTACAGTGAGGTATCACCTCACACTGGTCAGAATGGCCATCAACAAAAAAATCTACAAACAATAAAAGCTGGAAAGGGTGTGGAAAAAAGGGAACCCTCTTGCACTGTTGGTGGAAATGTAAATGGATACAGCCAGTAAGGAGAACAGTATGGAGATTCCTTAAAAAACTAAAAATAGAACTACCATGCGACCTAGCCATCCCACACTACTGGGCATATACCCTGAGAAAACCATAATTCAAAAAGAGTCATGTACCAGAATGTTCATTGCAGCTCTATTTACAATAGCCAGGTCATGGAAGCAACCTAAGTGTCCATCAACAGATGAATGGAGGAAGAAGATGTGGCACATATATACAATGGAATATTACTCAGCCATAAAATGGAACAAAACTGAGTTATTTGTAGTGAGGTGGATGGACCTAGAGTCTATCATACAGAGTGAAGTAAGTCAGAAAGAGAAAAACAAATACCATATGCTAACACATATATATGGAATCTAAAAAAAAAAAAAAAGAAAGAAAAAAAAATAGTCAGAAGAACCTAGGGGCAAGACAGGAATAAAGATGCAGACCTACTGGAGAATGGACTTGAGGATACGGAGAGGGGGAAGGGTAAGCTGGGACAAAGAGAGAGTGGCATGGACATATATACACTACCAAACGTAAAATAGATAGCTAGTGGGAAGCAGCCGCATAGCACAGGGAGATCAGCTCGGTGCTTTGTGACCACCTAGAGGGGTGGGATAGGGAGGGTGGGAGGGAGAGAGATGCAAGAGGGAAGAGATATGGGGACATATGTATATGTATGACTGATTCACTTTGTTATAAAACAGAAACTAACACACCATTGTAAAGCAATCATACTCCAATAAAGATGTTAAAAAAAAAAAAGATAAGCAGAGGAGAACAACTAACATGAGATATATGGAAAGTAAATGACAAAACAGTAGGTATAAGTCCAGCTTCATCATTAAAACATTCAATGGGCATGGACAAAGCAGTCTAGTCAAAAGACAGATTATCAGAATGGATAAAAAATGGAAGACTCAATGATAGGTTGTCTTCAAGAGACATATTTTATACTTAAACACTCAATTAGACTGAAATAAAAGAATAGAAAAAGGTATACAAGGAAACATTAACAATAAGAGAGCTGGGGAGGCTATATTAATATCAGACGAAATTGAATCAAGAAAAGTAATATTACTAGAGACAAAGAGGAACATTTCCTAATGATAGAGTCAGTACATCAAGAAGAAATAGCAATGATAAATATATGTGCACCTAACAAAAGAGCCTGAAGTTATATGAAACAAAATTTGAATGAATTGGGCTTCCCTGGTGGCGCAGTGGTTGAGAACCCGCCTGCCGATGCAGGGGACACGGGTTCGTGCCCCAGTCCGGGAGGATCCCACATGCCGCGGAGCAGCTGGGCCCGTGAGCCATGGCCGCTGAGCCTGCGCGTCCGGAGCCTGTGCTCCGCAATGGGAGAGGCCACAACAGTGAGAGGCCCGCGTACCGAAAAAAAAAAAAAAAAAATTGAATGGATTGAAAAAAGAAATCAATTCAACATTTATAGTTGGAGATTCCAATATTCTTCTCTCAGTGACTGAGAGAACAGTTAAATGGAAAAAGCAGTAAGGATATAGAAGACGTGACCACCCTGTAAATCAAACTGACCTAATTTATATATATTCTCTACTGGCATGTCTATAATACTCCACTAAACAACAGAAGAATACATTGTCTCAAACGCACATGTAACATTCTATAGGACAGACCATATGTTAAATCACAAAAACGCCTCAAGGAAAAAGGACTGAAATCATACAAAGTATGTTCTCCAATTAAAAGAAAATTAAATTAGAAATCAATAATCTAAAAAACTCACCAAACCAGCAATAGAAGGGAACTTCTGTAACCTAACCCACAAATATTAGAAAGCTAAACAATGTATTTTAAATAATCCATGGGCCAGAGTAAATTACCAGGGATATTAGAAAACTTCGTGAACTGAAAAAAATGAAAATACAATGTATCAACTTTTATTGGTTAAAGTTTTATACTTAAATGCCTATATTCACAAAGAAGTAAAATCTAAAATCAATAAGCTAAGCTCTGTTTTTTTTTTTTTTTTTTTTTTTTTGGTACGCGGGCCTCTCACTGTTGTGGCCTCTCCCGTTGCGGAGCACAGGCTCCGGACGCGCAGGCTCAGCGGCCATGGCTCACGGGCCCAGCCGCTCCGCGGCATGTGGGATCTTCGCGGACCGGGACACGAACCCGTATCCCCTGCATCGGCAGGCAGCCTCTCAACAACTGCGCCACCAGGGAAGCCCAATAAGCTAAGCTTTGAATTCAAGAAGATAGAAAAGAAGAGAAAAATCAATCATAAAATAAGTAGAATGGAGGAAATATCAAAGCAGAATTCAATGAAATAGAAAGCAGAGGAAAAATAGAGAAAATCGATGAAACTAAAAGTGAGTTCTTTGTAAAGATTGAAAATGGGATCAACCAGAGGTTGGAAGACTTTTAGTAAAGGTTCAAAAAGTAAATATTAAAAGCTCTGCAGATTACGTATGGTCTCTGTTGCATATTCTTCTTCTTGTTTTTGTTGTTTTAAACTCCTTAAAAATGTAAAAACCATTCTTTATTCCTGAGTTATACAAAAACAGGCTATAGGCCAGATTTGGCCCACGTGCCATGTCTAACCCCTGAGCTATACTGAGCAGGAAAAAAGACACAAACTGACAAAATCAAGAATGAGAGAGGAGACATCATTACAGACTTTACAGTAATTAAAAGAATTATAACAGATTATTATGAACAATTTTATGCTAACATTTTAGACAACTTTGAGGAAAAGGAAAAATTCCTTGAAGGATACAAATTACAAAAACTGACTAAAGAAAAAAGTTTTAAAGTGAATTAGACTTCTATCAAGTAAAATGAATTGAATTAGTCATTTAAAATCTTCCCGTAAAGAAAATCCCTGATCCAGGTGGCTCCACTAGTGAACTCTATCAAACATTTAAGAAATAATACCAATCCTACACAAACTCTTTCAAAAACAGAGAATAATGGAACATTTCCCAACTCACTTTATGATGCCAGTATTACTTGGTACCAAAGGCAGACAATGATATGACAAACCACAAGATCCTATTCCTTACGGATATAGATGCAAAATTCTTCTAAAAATTTAGCAAACTGAATCCAGCAACATATGCAAAAGATTATACACTATGACCAAGTGGCATTTATCCCAGGAATGCAAGATTAGTATAACATTTGAAAATCAATTAATGTAAGACACCATATTAATAAAGAACAAACATAACAGATGCAGAAAACATTTGACAAAATCCTACATTCATTTATGACAAAAAAAAAAAAAACTCTCACCAAATCAGAATAGAAAGGAATGTCTTTGACCTAATACAGAGTATCTACAAAAAGCCACAGCTAACATCATACTTAAAGGTGAAAGTCACACTTGTTCCCTAAGACTGGGAACTGGGAAAGGGATGTTCACTCTCACCACTTCTAATCAGCATTGTACTAGAATTTCAATCCAAGGCAATTTATCAAGAAGAAGAAATAAAAGTTACTCAGATTGGAAAGACAGAAGTAAAACGATCTCTATTTTCAGATGATGTGATCTTGTATACAGAAATGTTGATGTATATGACTAATAAACCATTAGAACTAATAATTTGGAAGGTTGCAGGGTACAAGAAAATAATTCCATCTTCAATAGCATCAAAAAATAGGAATAAATTTAGATAAAGGGGGCAACACTTATACACTGCAAACTACAAAACATTATTGAAAAAATTAAATGAGATCTAAATAAATGGAATGATCCCATGTTCATGGGTTAGAAGATTTAATATTAAGATAGCAATACTCCCCATATTGATTTACAGATTCAGTGAAGTCTCTATCAAAATCCTACCTGTCTTATTTGTAGGAATTGGCAAGCTTATCCTAAAATTCATATGAAAATTCGAGAGACCCTATATAACTAAAACAATCTTGAGAAAGAAGAAAGAAGTTGGAAGATTCTTAACAGTTATGAAACTTACTACAAAACTACAGTAATCAATACTGTGTGGTACTGGCAGACATATAGAGCAATGGAATAGAATTTGGAGTCCAAAAATAAGCCAGTACATTTATAATCAGTTATAATCAACTTATAATCAGTTGATTTTCAACAAAGGTGCCAAGACAATTTGATGGGGAAAGCACAGTACTTTCAACAAATGATACAGGGACAACTGGATATTGACACTCAGACAAACGGAATCGTGCCCCTTCCTCATTTCATACACAAAAACTGACACAAAATGAATCATTAATATAAATATTAAAACTATAAATCTTTTAGAAGAAAATACAGGAGCAGATATCCATGATCTTGTGTTAGGCAAAGCTTTCTTAGATATGACACCAAAAAAATGAGTGACAAAAGAAAAAATAGATAAATTGGACTTTCTCAAATTTAATTTTCTGCTTCAAAGAATACCATCAAAAAAGTGAAAAGACAAGACACAGAAACAGGAGAAAAATAGGGTTTCCCTGGCGGCGCAGTGGTTGAGAGTCCGCCTGCCGATGCGGGGGACGCGGGTTCGTGCCCCGGTCCGGGAGGATCCCACGTGCCGCGGAGCGGCTGGGCCCGTGAGCCGTGGCCGCTGCACCTGCGCGTCCGGAGCCTGTGCTCCGCAACGGGAGAGGCCACAACGGTGAGAGACCCGCGTACTGCAAAAAAAAAAAAAAAAAAAAAAAAAAAACATACTGAGTTAGCACTTTACACCTGTTAGGATGGCACAATGAAAAAGACAATCATAACAAGCGTTGAGAAGGACGTGGGGAGACAGGAACGCTCACCCACAGTCGATGAGAATGTAAAATGGTGCAGCCACTTTGGAAAACAGTCTGGTAGTTCCTCAAAAGGTTAAACACAGAAGTACTACATGGCCCAGCAATTCTACACCCAAATTATTCCCACCCTCAAATATACCCAAAAGAAATGAAAACATACGTCCACACAAAAACGTGTACATGAATATTCACAGCAACATTAATAACAAACAGTGGAAACAACCAAAACTGATGAATCGTTAAGTACATCCACAAAGTGGAATGTTATTCAGCAATAAAAAGAAGTGAAGCTTTGACACACGCTACAGCGTGGGAGAAATTTGAAAACATTATGCTCAGTGAAAGAAGCCAGTTACAAAACACCACATATGGTATTATTTCATTTGCATGAAATGTCCAGAACAGGCAAATCCAGAGACAGAGCATCTACTAATGCCTCAGGCTGGGGCGGGGGAACTGGGGTGAAATGGGCAGTGATTCCTAGTGCCGCAGCAGTTTCTTTTGGGGGTGATGAAAATACTCTAAAATTGACTGTGATAATGGTTGTACAACTTCGAATATACCAGTGAGCGTGCAGATGCAGTATGTATTTCACACATGAGCTAGCTGGTGTTGCAGGCTCTAAATACTGAGCCTCCAGGGCGTCCACCACTGCGCTGGGTGATGAAGACAGACACACTTATCCTTCACAGAGCCCGGAGCCCGGCTTAGCACATGTCAGGCAGTCAAGTTCAACACTGACAAGTCTCAAAATAGAGAATTTAAAACAGAACAAATTCCATGCTTTCCTCGTGCTATATTCTGTCTCCGTCTGTCCACCGACTGGGAAGACATTTCAGAATCCTTCCGACCTCTGAAGTCAACGGTACGAACTGCACGAAACCGAGGTTTCCAGGTGCTGGGATCCACGTACCAGAGGGAACTTGTAATAAGCTAGACCTTTGTGTCCGGGTGCGGGAGATTTGTTTCAAGCCCCCAGGGAGTATTTTGGCCGTGGTGTCGCTGGGTTGCTTTATGTATTTTCCTGATTGCATTGGCCATAAATCTCCATCAGCTGGTAGGGGTTCCCGTTCTTCTCAGCAGGCCGCTGATCTACGTCATAAACGGGCCAGCCTGTCCCGCACCCACCAGCCACTGAAAGTACATCCGCTCACAGACATGCCAACAGGCTGGGACCAAACCACAGGTCTTCTCTCCACCAGCAGCTCTTTCCATCTCAGTCTGGAAGACGGTTCCCGCTGATCTGTTCCCCGGTAACCCGATCCGTCCCTTCTCATCTCCAGGAGCCCCAGCTAGGTCTTCAACAAAAACTCCTGCACACATGCCTTCCCCTCATTCAACCACAAGCTTCTTTAGGAAGGGATGGCTCTCTTTAGCCTTCTTTGTGTGTTCCTGTACTGAGACGCGCACAGCCCTTTCTATAAAATGTGTACAGGCAATGTAACTTTTGGTTCAGCTACCACTCTTAGCCAGACACTAGCTGGGACCCTTAAAACAGATTTTTCCTGCCATCTATTTCTGGTAAAAGAAAGTAGATTGTAAAACCCAAAGGAATGTGCCAGCAATTTAAAAATCAAAAAGGGCTTCCCTGGTGGCGCAGTGGTTGAGAGTCCGCCCGCCGAGGCAGGGGACGTGGGTTCGAGCCCCGGTCCGGAAGGATCCCACGTGCTGCGGGGCGGCTGGGCCTGTGAGCCGTGGCCGCTGAGCCTGCGCGTCCGGAGCCTGTGCTCCGCAACGGGAGAGGACACAGCGGTGAGAGGCCCGCGTACCGCAAAAAATAAATAAAATTTTAAAATAAATAAAAAACAAAAAGATTTTGTAAAAACCTTCTGGGATGTGTCCAGGATAAATAGACAGACGTGATCTTTACCTTTACAGTTTCATGTGGGGTCGAGTGGATGCTTTGCCACATTTGCTTGAAATGTCATCCGTACAGGTTCATCTTTTAGTTCCAACAATTTTCCTACTGTGTAAACGTAAGTTCTCGAAAGATAGGTAATGTATCAAAGCCACATGGTTTTACTATTGTAGTGTGAGTTAGTTGATTGGTTTCTCGGGTGACAGCTCACAACTCCTGAGGACTTGTTTTTGAAAGAGATACAAAGACACGGCCCCCAAGTTGATCACGGAGGCGGGTGGGCAGGTCCGGCCGAGCAGTGATGGCGTAGGTGCGGAGTCCGCAGGTGAGCTGGCGGTGCCGGCACCCAGTTGGAGGCTACAAGGTGCCTCTCAGGAGAGGGGCAAGGCGAGGAAAAGCGGGGAGGGGCTGCCGGAAGGGAGGGGGAGACACAGCCACCCCAGAACGCACGCGCAGATGCCTGGGGCCGCTGGGGTCCTGAGCTCTCCGCGGAACGCTCCGCTGCGGCCAAAGCTGTCGCGAGGGGTCTGATCCCAGCTCACCATGGCCCTGTCACTCTGAGAGGCTGCTTCTCAAAGCTGCGAGAGGTTCCTTGAACTCGGCCTGAAGGGTCCTCCAGCTTTCCAACCCTTTCTCCTCACCAGGCCCTACTTACATGTCAGAGCTTCCTTCCTGACTCCCCGCTCGGGCTGTAGAGAAGGCTCCCTGGTGCCCGGTTTCTCTCAGGACCCCTCCGCCCTGGCTGCTTGAGCTTCTCCAGGGACCCCTCCCCATGTCAGACCATAAAGGCCTGGAGACAAAGTGATGCTACTCATCTTTACAGCTCCTGCGCCCAGCAGAGCCCATCAAAACAAAAACAAAAACAACTGTCTTGGGCTTCCCTGGTGGCGCAGTGGTTGAGAATCCGCCTGCTGATGCAGGGGACACGGGTTCGTGCCCCGGTTCGGGAAGATCCCACGTGCCGCGGAGCGGCTGGGCCCGTGAGCCGTGGCCGCTGAGCCTGCGCGTCCGGAGCCTGTGCTCCGCGCAATGGGAAAGGCCACAGCGGTGAGAGGCCCGCGTACCGCAAAAAAAACAAAACAAAAAAAACCCAACTATCTTAACAAATGAACAGTTTACAGTATTACGTTTACAAAAATACAGCCGTGAATCAGTATTTCTCTGAGTAAATAAACCACCGAATTTGAGAAAAGTATTCTTTCCCAAGGGCTTTGCCACGATGGGCTCCTTGGGTGGGTAGAGAGCTATTTACGAAAGCAGGGGTTTTCACCTAAATCCTTCCGTCTCCTGGACAGTGCAAAGGCCCTACGCACACACATTCTCAATTTCACAAGGCAAAATACCTCTTTCCCACCTGTGGTTTCACTGACAAATTATTTACCAGGCTAAAAAGGCTTTTTCCTGGTCCTCTGAAGAGGTCCCTTTTGTTCTTTGCCACATGACTACAAAGCAAGAGCAAAGCCACACTCTGCGGAAATAACTCTGCCGTATACCATGTGGGTCAGACAATGCTCTGTAACCCAGTCACCTGCGCCCTTTCCACGGGAAACTGATCTTGGCTAACGGGGGCGGATGAACGATGGGCTTGGGATTTGGTCTGGCAACACCGTCAATCACAAGGAACGGGGTTCCCTGAGACTGAATTCCTCCTCTGTCTTCCCCGCGAGGGAGGAAGGGTCCACCGACCGGGAGCCACGGACCCTTGAGAAGGCCACGCCGCCTGCTGGGCCCAGGCTCTCCCTGGCTAATGGGGAGGCCCCCGTCCTCAGACCAGCCCTTCCTGTAGGGGTCCCCTGCCCTGTCAAGTCTCGGAAAATCAAACCAAACTCTAAAAGACTATGGCACTAATAATACAGGGTGAAGGATTTCCAAAATCTCCCAGGATAACGTCTTATCAGGGATCATGACTAATTCATCCTTTTTTTGCTGTGATTTTTTTTTTTTTTTTTTGCGGTACGCGGGCCTCTCACTGTCGTGGCCTCTCCCGTTGCGGAGCACAGGCTCCGGACGCACAGGCGCAGCGGCCACGGCTCACGGGCCCAGCTGCTCCGCGGCATGTGGGATCTTCCCGGACCGGGGCACGAACCCGCGTCCCCTGCATCTGCAGGCGGACTCTCGACCACTGCGCCACCAGGGAAGCCCCCTTTGCTGTGATTTTTAAACCTCATCTAACCTTGATAACCTCTTGAATTTTTTTTTATTTAAATAGGTTGAAATGATATAAAAGCAAGTAAATAAATAGGCACATAAACTGGAAAAACAATCATTTTGGCCTAGGGATTCCAATACTGTAAAATTTTAATTAAGCACAAACCAACTTACTAGGCTTCTAAATTAGCTACAATTTTTAATATGCCAGTAGGTATATATAATCATGTATTCTTAATTTCGGTCTGTCCACATCTTCAGGTGTAATGTTACACTGGCTGAATTTCTATAGGCCTTCGTTTTGGAAACCTGGGATTCACTGATAAATTACTATTAGCACCTTTTTCTTTCAAATATTCCATTTAAAAAATAGCTTATATACATATTTAAAAACAGCTTACACATGCTTATTTTTTTTTTAATAGCTATATATACCTCCCTAAGGGAAGTCTGATGGACAGAGCCAAGTTTAGAAGGCGTGCAATACCCCGGTGCAGTTCTGACACTAGCCAGGCAAAGTTAGCACACGCTTCACGATTTAAGGACTTGGTCCCAAAGAAGACTCCCCTCACTTCAGGCACCAGCCACCAGTTCCAGGCTTCCCGAGGCACACGCCCTGCTGACCGCCAGGCTACAAATCCAGAGGGGGTGCTCACAGCCCCCTCAGGTTCCATAATTCCCTGCAACGACTCACAGAATTCACGGAAACGCTACACCTGTGATTACAGTTTATTACAAGGGATACAAATCAGGACCAGCCAAAAGAAGAGACCCCTGGGGTGAGGTCTGGGAAGGTTCCAGTCGCGGAGCCTCGTAGAATCAATGTGCACTGACTGCCCTCCTGGCACATCGATATATGGTTACCAACCAGGAAGCTTCACGGAGATTTAGTGTCCTGAGTTTCTGTTCTGATTTTATTAAGTAGATAATTGATTAAACGACTGGCCACACTCAGTGTCTCCTTGTCTGGACTGTGGCTTCCATGTGAGGGGTACACCCTGGGGAGCATGCCAGACGCCCCACTGGGCCGTGGGAAAGAACATCAGAACATCGAGTTATATCTATATCGATTTTTCATTTGTTTGGTAGGTTTTACGGCGTGCAGAAGACATTAGTGTAGAAGTACATGCGGAGACATATAATGGGGCGATACGCTCAGACATTTTTAACGATAAGAATCGTGCTCTAAATCAGACGGAGAGCAGTGTTTTAGAGATTGAGGAGGTAACGTCTCTCCAGGCTAAAATCCTATATTTGGTTCCTTCTAACAGACCGTGATATATTCCCTTGATAGATTTACCCCAATACATGTTTGTTTTGTTTTGTTTTAATGAGGCCCTCAGACCTTGGGAATAATATCACGCTTTGTACTGATCTCTTAGTGTTCAATGTTATTTCTCTAAATTTGAAAACAAATTGTTTTTCTCTCCACTCTGCCGTAGCAGTTTCCACGCTGGCAAATGCAGTCAAACCACCTAATCTTTCCAGGAGGAAGGACCAAGATGGCTGGCCTAGGCTAGAGAGCACCTCCCTTCCTTCTCTCTCTCTTGTACTGGGGGCAGCAGTCAGTGTCTACACCCTCTGGACACCTGAGGGGATCACAGAGTTGTCCTCAGGAAGCCGACAGGTGGTGCTGTGGTCCTGTGCTCCGGAGGGAGCCTGGGACGCAGTCAGAGAGCTCGTTCCCAAAGGGAGGACCGAAGGCACCTGTCACCTACCTGAGCATGTCAGGTGAGGACGCTCGGCTTCACTGTATGATTGTGGAAACAGTGGCAATTCTCAAAGGCAGCCCTGAAAGCTGGCGGAGACTGAGAAAACGCTTCCATTTTCCCCCAAACACAACTTGACCGTAGCTTTCTTTTTGGCTGGAATTCAGGGTTGGAAATTATCAAAGTTCCCAAGGCTGCAGGACACGGCCGGCCACGGTGGGCGGCCCCAGCATTGGTGACGGTTTCCTGGAGCTGCACCTGTCGTGATGACCTGGTAAACAGTCCACGGGGTGGGGCACTGGCTGTCCAGATGGCCCCTGGGATCCGTCCTGTCAGCAGAACCCCTTCCCAGCCCACCCAGACCCCCAGGTACCCAGAGACACTCCCCGCTGCGGTGCCACCTCTAGAATCTCTCCCTCCTCGTCACACACCAAAATGTACCTTTCCGTGGCCTATTTGTCTCCGGTAACTGCAAAGTATTTGAACGAAGACTCCTAGAAACAAATTTTCCATCGAATTGAAAACCTTTTCTCAATTTCAGTTTCTCTAAAACTGAAATATCTGGCCAGGCGTCGGGGAGGCCAGGTGGGGATATTTAACGGCAGAGGGCACTCGGGTTCCCTTAAAGCCATCGGTTTTCCACCCTGGCTGCACAGAATCACCTGGGGAGACTTTTAAAATCCTGATGCCGCAGGGGACCTGCCAGGGCCATGGCATGATCTTTGTGGGCCCCTCCTCTGCAGGGAGTACTGAAAATCGTATTTTACGACTGTGTTGGTTGAAAGACAAATATCTTAACGTTGCATATTAAAACCTTTCGTCTACAAGTTTTTTCTTCCGATTTTAGACAAAATACAAACACTCTGTGGGCCCGTAGATGTTCTGTGGGCCCCAGGCACCATGCCAGCTGCGCCTGGTGGGTGAGTTGGCCCTGCCAGGAAGGGCGAAAGCAGACTTTTTTGGGTGGAGCTAAGGCTTCAGTGTTTTTTCCTAACACCCCCTGCCATTCCGGGGAAAAGGCAAGGTAGACGCTCACGCCAACCACGCAGGAAGGAATGCCTAGTCGCCGGATGGTGAAGAAGAGACCAGAGAGGTCAGCTTCGTCCGGTGCCAGCCAAGGTCAGCCTGAAATCCCGGCAGGACAAAGCGACACTGACGCCAGCATCACCACGCCTCTGGGATCCCGGCCGTCACCTGCCTGGTCACACAGCCTTGAACCTTAGAGTGAAGAAACAGAAGACCTGCCCGTACACCCATCTCGTTTCCAGATCAGAAACAGCCCTGTTGCGGAACTGCCTGCGCCAAGGTCACGGAGAGGGGCTGGAGCCAGAACACGCCTCCACGTTTCCGGGCAGGCCCCAAAGGGCTGCACACGAGCTGCAGGCCAGGCGCGGGGCAGGATGCGGCAGGGCCCATCACGGTGACCAGAGGCTTACTGGACCTGGCATCTCACAGATGCCATCTGAGCCGAGTTTTAACAAAGGTTCTTGGGTTGCCATGGAGATGAGTCTGGGGGCTGAGAAGGCACAAAGAGCGGAACTGGAGGGGAGTTCGCGTGTCCTCCAGTGCCACTGACCTAAGTGTTTCCCATTAGGAATCAGGGCATTAATTAACTGCAAACACCTGAGTCACTTTCTTGGTGCCCTTTCTTGCAAAGGCAGCCAAGCAGCAGAGCTGAGTGCTTAGCTGGAGGAACTCTTTGTGCCTTCTGTGTACACCCCCTGAAAGCAAATGACAGTTATTGTCCACAAAACCTGCGTTCGTACAGCTTCCTCATAGCCATCAAATTAAATATTGGGATTGGTGCATAGATAAGACAGAGATGGAAATATAGCCCACAAAGTGAAGGAGAGGGCTGTGGGGAAGTAAAGCTTAAACGGTGATGACAGTACATGTTTTCCTTGGTGGGGATGTCCTTCTCAACACTGCAATCAACACAGCTTGATCCAGCCTTTCTGAGCCCATTACTGTTGCCTAGTTATTATGGTTTCTCACCAAAGCTATGCCCAGCGAAGTACTGCATAGAAATGTTTTTAAAGCCCTTGACCTATCTTGCAATACTATTTTTAATCACTGCTTAGAGGAAGATTGAAAAGAAATATACCAAAATGTTAACAGGATTTGTGCTCGACTGATTGGATTGTTTTATGGTTTTTCTTCTCTCAATTTTTATTTTGAATTAGATTTACAGAAAGTTAGAAAAATAGTACAGAAAGATCCTGTGTATCCTTCACCCAGCCTCCCCCAATGCTTACATCTTACATAATAACTATAATACAATCACCAAAACCAAAAAGTTAACTAGTAATCTGACTACAGACCTTATTCAGATTTCACCAGTTTCTACATGCCCTTGTGTGTGTGTGTGTGTCTTTCTATGCAACTTTATCACTTATGTAGATTTGTTTTCTCATGTTTTTAAAACTTCTTATAATGAAAATGTTCTTGTCTTATTATAAAGAGAAAAGCTCGACTTTTAAATTCTTTTGTGGGAATCTGTCCCAGAAAAAAAATAAAAACTCTAAATATGTACATTGCTAGGCTCAAAAATATTTCTCGTTACATTACTTATAAACAAATTTAAACCACTTAAGTGTCCAACTTGATGTAACTGAACGGAATTAACTGGAGTACATTCGCTTACTGGATGTCGTGCAACCGTATGAACTGTTTATGGAAAAGGATGTGGTAACAGGTAGGTGTCATGATGTGGTGAAGCGGAAACAAGCTACAGACCTGTTCCACTGGATTATGACTGTGGGACGAGGTCAACACATGGTGGGGGAACGGGAGGCAGACACACTGAAACCATTCTTCTCCACTTTTCCTATATTTTCCAAAATTTCCTTCTTGAGAAGGACTTTCAAATTTTAATGTGCATCACTGGTGACCTTATTAAGATAGATTCTGATTCATTGGGCTGGGGTCCAAGCAGCAAGCAGGGGCCTCAGATACGTTTCTAACAAGCTCCCCGGTGACATCGACACTGCTACTCCATAAGCCACCCTATTCAAACAATGGATTATAAGAAAACGGACCTTTTAGAAAGAAAGTGCTTCTTATGTTTAAAACTGGCCTCAAATGCCAAAGCATACCCCCAAAAAAGTCCATCAAAATCTCCAGATTCCACTTGGATTTCAAGTAACAGAAGTGCAGACCTGGCCTCGTCCAGCCCTAGATGGTGAGATTATTCCTTTGCTCTGAGTTACCTGATTTTTTTTTTTTTTGGCCACACCACGCGGCATGCAGGATCTTAGTTCCCCAACCAGGGATCGAACCGGCGCCCCCTGCATTGGAAACACGGAGTCTTAACTACTGGACCACCGGGGAAGCCCCCTGAGTTACCCGATTTTACTGAAGGTGGGATCATAGTTTTCTACAAACTCTTAGCTGTACTTGCTTGCTTCAATCCAAGGCTTGAGTCTTGCTGACACACTGCTTCGAGGGGAGACCTTATTTTGTCCCCCTATCATGATGCCTAAGAACCTAGGACCACACAGAAGGCAGGAGAGCAGTGCTCTCGGACCCGACAACCCCCTGCCTGTTCAGGAGAAGTAACTTGAGGAACCCAGACGCCCCTTATCTCTTGGCAGCCTGAACCATGAAGCACTTTATTTTTCTTTTAATCTTTCAGCAGGGGCTGTTTCTGTTCTTTGGTTGCCAAATTAGATTACCGTGCAAAACTTTCTATTTTTAAAACACCACGGAGTCTTTCTAGGGAGTCAATAAAGCAATATATGATGGCTTTTATTTATTTTGTCATTCATAGATTCCAGGGCTCTTCTATGAATAGATTTGACCTTTATGACATATTCTTATTAAAACACATGCATGTTCTGTGCAGAATATATGGACTTTAAAAAACATAATCAGAAAATAAACTCCCTAAGCTTACACGAGGGTGTTTTTGCTTCGCTTTGGTTTAGCCTGGATGTAACATGCACATCTCTTTATGAAGCTGTTATCATACTGTATTAACAACCTTGTAGTGTCTGTGCTATCTTCCTTCATCCTCAGAGTAACCCTGGGAGGAAGCAGGGCAGATGTTCCTCATTACAGGTCACTGCACTGGCTTACCGCAATGGTTATTCCACAATGGTTCCCAGAGCTGTCGAAACTGCTCCTTCTAGGACCTGGTCTGGCACCTCTATGGGGACACTGCCTGAAGGCCACTCACAGCCGAAACTGCTCCACAAATATATCGAGGAAATAGACTAGAAGAAAGGGAAAGTTACTCCTAAATATTAGTTGGATGAAATGGAATTTATGGAGAACCGCCATCTTGGAAGAGGTGGATGCACTGAACTACATTGTTTCATCTGTGACTGAGTCCAAGCTCGTCCTGCTCACCACACAACAGGCCAATAAACTGAGAGGCGAGTTGCTGGGGCAAAGAACAGCGGCCTTATCCAGAAAGCCAGCAGAGCAAGATGGCAGGCTCGTGGCCCAAAGAACCGTCTTGCTGAGTCAGAATTCAGGCTCCTTTTATACTAAAAGGGGCGGGACTAGAGCCAAGCACTTCCTGTTTCCCGTCAGCCTCCGGAGGGGAGGTGTTGATTTCTCCCTCCTGCAGTCATTCACAGCTGGGCCTCCTCAGGAGGTTTCCTGGGAGCTAAACACAAGTATTTTAACTGAATGTTCATTACCTGGGAGGCAGGGGTCCCAGAGATGGGCCGTTACGGAGAATATCAGCTTATAGGCAGCATCGCTTTAGTGATTAACTGGTAACAGGACACAGAGGTTCTTCCCGATTACAATTACTCACTGTCAACGTCCATCCCACAATCTTGTGGGAAAAGGGACAAAGACCGCCCTGGCTATTCCCTACTGAACGGGAGCGATGAATATTGTTTAGAATCTTTAGTTGGTAGTAAACATTCCCCATTTTTGGAGACAGAAATTCAAGATAAAACACAAACAGCCCATACAAGTGCTAGCCTTCAGAGAAGCAAACGAACCAGTTCACAAATCCAAAAGTAAAAGTCCAACAACCCTTTCCTCTCTCCAACAGGGTACACCCCGCTCCAATACGAAACAAACTGGCTTATTCCAGAGAAAAACCCCAAACGGAGAGGAATAAAGTTCCCGGCTGAACACACCGGAGCCACTTACCCTACCGTCCGGAGCCCGTCGGGTCCCAAACGTCGATTCCTTCCTTCCGCTGCCAAGTGCCGGGGCGGCCGGGGCTGCTTCAGAGAACTCTGAAGGGCAGGTCCTCAGGACGGGGGGGGTCCCGGCAGCTGCTAGGCTCTCACCCCAGAATTCCCCAACCAGGGCTGGCAGGCCACGGGCACCAAGGCTCCTGGGTGGCTTCATCAGAATGTGTTACCAAGTCCAAGCCTGTACTGCTCGCCACACCACAGGCTAATAAGTTGAGAGGCGAGTTGCTGGGGCAAAGAATAGCGGCCTTATCCAGAAAGCCAGCAGACCAAGATGGCGGGCTAGAGGCCCAAAGAACCGACTTGCTGAGTCAGAAGTCAGGCTCCTTTTATACTAAAAGGGGCGGGACTAAAGCCAAGTACTTCCTGTTTCCCGTCAGCCTCCGGAGGGGAGGTGTTGATTCCTCCCTCCTGCAGTCATTCACAGCTGGGCCTCCTCAGGAGGTTTCCTGGGAGCTAAACCCAGGTATTTTAGCTGAATGCTCATTTACCTTAATCTCTCGGAGGCAGGGGTCCCAGTGATGGGCCATTGTGTGGAATTTAAGTTTACAGGCAGCATCCCTTTAGTGATTAACTTGTAATAGAATACAAAGGTTCTTCTCTATTTACACACCCAGCCTAGATAATGACACTAATCAGAAGTGTATTAAAACCAAGTCTCTAATAAACGGATTGTGGTCTTAGTACACAGCGGAGTTCTGTAGTCTAAAGAGAACAAATGCTCTCCAGCCACATGCAACACTATGAATGAATGCATCTGTAAACATAATATGCAGTGAAAGAAGCTATGCACAAAAGAATACACCCTGCATGGTGACATTTATATAAAGTGCAAACACAGACAAAAGGAATCCATGGTGTCAGAGGTCAGGAGAGGGTTCCCACTGGGAGTGTGGTGACTGGAAGTGGCAGGAGACGGGATTCTGGGAGCACTGGTAACATTTTTTTTTTTTTTTTTTTTTTGGCTGTAATAAACAGACTTTTAAAAAAAACACTTAATTGAGTTATGATTGACATACAAAAATCTATTTGTATTTAACATATAAAACTTGGTGAGTTTGGACATAAGTATGCACCTATGAAACTATCTCTTTGATCTATGCCATAAACACATCCATCACCTACAAAAGCTTCCTGCTGCTCTCATTATTATTATTCTTTGTGTGTGTATATATATGATAAGAACACTTAACATGAGACCTACCCTCTTAGCAAATGTTTAAGTATACGATACAGTATTACAAACTAGGGGCACTGGGCTGGACAATATATCTCTAGAATTTACTCATTTTGTATAACTGAAACTTTGTACCCTGTGATAATACCTCCTCGTCCTCCCCTCCCCCATCCCCTGGCAATCACCATTCTACTCTCTGCTTCTGTGAGTTTGAGTTTTTTAGATTCCATGATCACGCAGTGTCTGTCCTTCTGTGTTCAACTTATTTCACTTAGTATCATGTTCTCCAGGTTCATTCATGCTGTCACATATGGCAGGATCTTTTTCCTTTTTAAGGCTGAAAAATATTCAACTAAATACATATATATATATATATATATGCAATCATATATTTTTCTTAATCCATTTGTTCATCAATAGACACTTAAGTTGCTTCCATGCCTTGGATATTGTGAATAATGCTGCCGTAAACATGGGAGCAGAGATACCTGAGATCCTAACTTCGATTTTTTGGATACATACCCAGAAGTGGGATTGCTGATTGTATGGTAGCTCTATTTTAAATTTGTTTGAGGACTCTCCATGCTGTTTTCCACAGTGTCTGAACCAATTTGTATTCCCACCGATAGCGCACGCGGGTTCCCTTCCCCGCAAGTCCCCCCTCAGCAGCACTTGCTATTCTTGTCTTTTTGATAAGAGCCATTCTGACAGGTGTGAGGTGATACATTACTATGGTTTTGATTTGTGTTTCCCTGGTGATTAGCGATGTTGAGCATCTTTTCATATACCTGTCGGCCATCTGTATGCTCAAGGGCACAGCTCCACACCCTGAGCTTTAAAAAACAATCTGGTTATTTGAGGATTTTATGTTGTTGAGTTTGGGGGGTTCCCTATAGACATTGGATATTAACCCTTTGTCAAATATATGGTGTGCAAATATTTTCTCCCATTCTGTCAGTTGCCTTTCATTTTGTTGGTTTTTTGCCCTTTGCAGCAGCTTTTCAGTTTGTTGTTTCCCACTTGTGTCGATTTTAGCTTTTGTTGCCTGTGCTTTGGGTGTGTCGTATCAAAGAAATCATTGCCGAGACTGATGTTGAGGTGCTTTTCCCTTGTGTTTCTTATTAGAGTTCTATGGTTTCAGGTCTTACATTTAAGTTGTTAATCCATTTTGAATTAATTTTTGTGTCTGGTGTAAGATAAGATTGCAATTTCATTCTTTTTTATGTTGACATGCAGTTTTCCCAATATCATTTTATTTTTATTTTTATTTTTTTTGTGGTACGCGGGCCTTTCACTGTTGTCGTGGCCTCTCCCGTCGCGGAGCACAGGCTCCGGACGCGCAGGCTCAGCGGCCACGGCTCACGGGCCCAGCCGCTCCGCGGCACGTGGGATCTTCCCGGACCGGGGCACTAACCCGCGTCCCCTGCATCGGCAGGCGGACTCTCAACCACTGCGCCACCAGGAAAGTTCCTCCCCCAACTCTTAAAATACAAAAACTAACCCAGAGCCACAGCATTTCTGTCTGTCCCTAACTGTCCCTCCAAAGACTTCATCACAGCTCTCCCCCCGCGTCATGGCCGTATCTCCCTCCCCATCAGCTCTGGGCTTCCTCTCTTCTGGAACAAGCTGGACCATAAGCTCTTCGAGGGCAGGTATCCCCCCGCCACTGCTCTCTCTGGAGCATCCCGGACTCTGACTTGAGTCTGGCACATGGAGGGTGTTCAGGCACTGTCTTGGCATGGATGCAGCCTTGTGACACAGCCAGGACAGAACAATCCTGCAGGGACGGGAGCTCCTAGTGGGGGCAGCCGTAGACGCTTCTCCGGCCTCTCCCAACTTTAGCGATGGAGGTGGTGGTGATGGCAACTTGACGTAGGTGTTCTTTGCTCAGAGAGGAAACCCATGCATGACTCAGCTCAGTTTATGCAACCTTCCCTCTATTCTGGGCCCTGCCGACTGCATCCTCCCGGGATCCTTCTGTCCACTCTCTCCCAGGTTTGCAGGACCGGGTAGTTGGAGCTGCCGGCTCCGCCAGATTCAGACCCAGTTCCGGCAAGAACTCCTCGTGGGTGGCGCTCGTCTTTCCTGGCGCATCTCGGGAAGGGGCGGGCCTGCTCTGGGCCTGCTCAGAGGTCAGTCTGCCATTTGCAGAAAGGAAGAGACGGGGTGACCTATAAACTCCCACCGGAGTCTGCTTACATCCACTGAAAACACCGGAGCAGTAAGAGCGCGCTCTGACCCCGGCAATGGCCACACTGGTGGCGTGAACCCTTCACGGGAGCTCAGCCTGGGGCCTCACATTCAGGAGGCCCTCGATGATAGCGGCTGTTTTTCCTTTCAAGGTGAGAAACCCGGGGCTCGGAGAGTTAAAAGACTGGTGCAAAGCTCCCAGTCCGTGGGTGGCAGAACTGGCAAAGAAAAACCCAGCTCAGTTTCATCTAGAAAGTTTGGTCTTACTCCCTGGGCACACTGCCTCGCTGGAGACGCGGCCGCGCGGCACAGGCCTCGAGAGCCCGTCCATGCCCCCGACGGACTCTCCCCTGTGGGGAGTGGGGAGCCCTGGATAGTTGGGTGGGAAGCAGCCAGAGGCGTGGCAACTTAGAGGCCCACCTGGCGGCACAGGGTAGGGGGATTTCTGTGAACAGACGCCAGGGGCAGGGAGACCAGCTAAGATTCTGTTTTAATAGGAAGGGGTGATGGCCCAGGAGAACGCCAGGCTTCTCTCTGGTCCCCGGAAGATAATGGTAACACGGGGGAGGGGACCCTGGATCCCAGGGTCTGAGGATCGTAAAACTGGGAATCACCTTCTTCTCAGCCACGCTGCTCATTAGCTGGGTCACCCAGGCTTGAAGACGTCTAGGCCGGTCTTATTCCTAAGGGTAACCCAACAAGGGAAGGAGGAGGGTGAGATACAGTAACAGGACGATGAAGTGAGGGCTGTAAGCGGAAAGGAGCATGTGTGTGTGTCTGTGTGTGTGTACGTGTGAGTATGCATGTGTGCTCGTGTGTATGGGTGTGTGTGCATGTGAGTGTGTGCTGGGTAGAGGTGTATGAGTGTGTGTGTGTGTGTGCATGTGTGTGCATGTGTGTACCGGGCAGAGGTGTGGGAGTGTGTGTACGTGTGCGTGTGCACGTGTGTACCTGGTAGAGGTGTGGGAGTGTGTATACGTGTGCGTGTGCACGTGTGTACCTGGTAGAGGTGTGGGAGTGTGTGTACGTGTGCGTGTGCACGTGTGTACCTGGTAGAGGTGTGGGAGTGTGTGTACGTGTGCGTGTGCACGTGTGTGCCTGGTAGAGGTGTGGGAGTGTGTGTACGTGTGCGTGTGCACGTGTGTGCCTGGTAGAGGTGTGGGAGTGTGTGTACGTGTGCACGTGTGTACCGGGCAGAGGTGTGGGAGTGTGTGTACGTGTGCGTGTGCACGTGTGTACCGGGCAGAGGTGTGGCAGTGTGTGTACGTGTGTCCACGTGTGTACGTTGGATGGAGCGTCTGAGCAGAAGACCGGCTTCAAGCAGCAGGTACACAGTTGCATCTGGCAGTGAACATCGCAGGCATATCCTTCCCTGAAGCCCCCTTGGTAGATGCGCCCTATAGTCGGGCCCCTACTCTGAGTACTGGACCTTCCGATCTACGAGAAAAAGGAAGTCCGGGCATCTGCTGTTGTTGCAGGGATCTACCCTAGACGCAGCCACACCCCTCGCGCCCCAGGCGGCCCGCGCTTTGAGGCCATGAGGACGGTGGGGCCGTTTCTCTGCCTCGACCCCGTCGTCCTGGTGGGCACACGGCGAGGTGGGGTGAGGCATAGGCTGGAGGGGGGCTGGTGAGCCCATTTCAGAAAAGGCGGGAAACTGGCGGTCAAAGTACTGGCTAGAGCCCTCAACAAAGGCAAGAGGAGCCTTAGGTGTAATTTTGAAAGCTTTGACAGATGCAAATTAAATCTTCAAGAGGTTGGCTACATGTTTTGGCAGAGGGAGAAAAAACCCTTTTTTTCAAGTACAAGAAACTCTGGTTGAGAAGATGGGTCACCAAGAGTTGCACTTAATCACTGAGCCATCATTTCCTGAGAGCTCCTAAAGCCTCTGCTTTCAGGTTAGACATGTAGCACATTGACCTCAGGAGGAAAATCTGATTCAGGCTAGATTCAATCTAAGTTGATTCCAATAACTCCAAGACCGAGGGGCGTTTTAAGTCCCACAACTGCGTCACTAACTACTTAAACAACTTTCTAACTGCCCTGTCTTTTTTTTTTCTTTGCGGTACGCGGGCCTCTCACTGTCGTGGCCTCTCCCGTTGCGGAGCACAGGCTCCGGACGCGCAGGCTCAGCGGCCACGGCTCACGGGCCCAGCCGCTCCGCGGCACGTGGGATCCTCCCGGACCGGGGCCCGAACCCGCGTCGCCTGCATCGGCGGGCGGACTCTCAACCGCCACCAGGGAAGCCCCCTGTCATTTTTGAGTGGCTTTTGTAGCTTCTCACATTTCTGACGCAGCCGTATTTTAAGTAAAATATTATTATTTTTAAGGTATTCTGCCCTTTCTCATCATCTTAAGAAGATCCTTATTCTTTTCCTCCAGGCTGATTTCGTTTCTCTGAGGTCATCAGGGAAAACGCTCTGGTTTCTGAAAGCTCGCCTTGGGAGGCCAACGCGTGGCGGAGGTCCAGCGTCCGGATGCAAGACTCACACGGCCGGGCAGCAGGAGGGCCAGGTGCCCTCACGGCCTCTCTGCTCTGACCCTGTGGTTCACGGTGCCCCTTCACCCCGATGTCCACGTGAGGCGGGGACGGGCTGCCCCAGTGCCCGGCCAGCACCCAGGGAGGTTCTTGAGCCTGATGACACCGAGGACCTCCGCTTTCCGGAAAGGCAGAGGCCTGCTTCCAGCTGGGGGCCCCCGAGGTATAGCAGGGGCCTGGTGGGGATCCTAAGCGGGGTGTTGATTACTCTGTACAACAAATGGAACAATTTGAAAACGATCCTGGAATCTCTCATTTTCCCGTAGCTCCTTCTTACGGGTCCATCGCTCCTGAACTTCTCTAGAATTGTTGAAGCGGACGGATCCGTGAGCACATCTCACCTTGTAGACGGGCCCAACGGGTGTGGATGGAGAGACAGGGCTACCCTGTGTCCACCCCCCTGCCCCTCGCTCGCCCCACGTCGGCGCCCAAACCCAAGGACCAGCCGCGGCCTGGAATCTCTACGTCCTGCATCATCCACCACTTGGGGTGATGGACAGTCCAGTTGTTCTGTGAGCGTCACAGGTGCTGGTAGCTTCTGTCCCTGAGCTCTGCCCTCCACATCCCTGTAGGCAGATGTGACCCCTGACCTCCCCTCCTGGAGCGTAAGCCCCGGAGGGAGGGCCTGGGGTCTGGCGCTGCCCACGGTGTATCCCGAGTCCCAGCACTCGGCCTGGCCAGGGCAGCCATTCAGTTAACATTCTAGAATAACGTACAGACGACCGTCCCTCCCGCCATCGCTGCGCCTTCCAGGCAATCTTTCCTCATCTCCTTAGCACGTCTCCAAGCCCAGGGGATAAAGAACGGCTTTGGTATTATTTCCACTGTCACCCAGTAATCCTGTCTGTCCTGCTTCTGTCTGTGTCACCTCCATCTTCAAGGTGAGGACAAGACACCCCTGGCGGCTCCGGAACGTGAGCCCCTCGGATTCCCTGAGGCTGGGTCCAGTCAGAGCCAGCACCTCAGGGCTTCCTAATTTCCCTCGGAACAAATCGCGGTGCGGAAAAGCCCCTCCTGTTCTTCTGCAGCTTCTTCAACCTTGCGCACTGGGCCCTGACTGGAGGCGGGCTGGTCACCCACAGGATCTTGTACTGACTGCCCTGGGTGTTTCTATTCTGTCTTCCAAAACCCACAGCGTTGTTTGTGCAGTTTCTTTAAGGGTTCGCGACCTTGGCCTTGCTTTCCAGTGACATGCCCGCGGAACTTGAGAGATGGGCGCGTTCAGAGCACACACTCCCTTGGTGACATCGGCGGACTGCCTGGGTCTGTGGGAGCATCAGGGCCACGACGCTGCGCCAGCTCCAGGGCAGCAGGAAGGAGGGCGGAGGACGGACGCGGCCAGCTTGGCTGTGTGGGCTTTTTCCTTTCTCCTCCTTCCGAAGGGGAAGAGCCAAGACCCGCCTTCTTGGCCACATGCTCTTCAAGGATGTAAAGTCAGGGGAGAGAAGGGAGGTGGTGCTCTGGGATGAGGTCTAGAGGATGCACGTGCCGGTCCAGCCCCCTCGTTTGGGGCGGTCACAGGCTTTCCCTCCCTGCAGCGAGCAGGTGGCGGGGTCTCTCGTTGGCGCCTCCCCCCAACCCAGCAAGGCTCTGTCCTCAGAGACAAGAGCCTCTGTGGCTCCTTGAGGGGGGAGCAGGAAGCAGGCCCCGAAGAAGCCTTGCTCCCCTAGAGGTTTCCCGGAACTCAGCCCGTGGATCTGAGCCTCGACCTGACACGGCAGAGTCAGCGCTCGCGAAAGCGGGGGCAGCTCCCCAAAACCACACTCTCAGAAGACAGGAAATCACAAAACGCTGGATACTGTGCTTAGAAAAACCAGTCTCTGCACGGAAATAACTACCTCTCATATAGAAAGTACGAGCGTTTGATGAGCAGATAAGGCAGAGGGTGGAGGGTGGGGGTCCTCGGCTGCCACCGCCACCCCCAGACCCCTGCCTGTCACCAGTCACCAGGCGGGGCCGCCCCCAGAAAGGCACGGAGCCCCCTTCCAGGGTCCAGTCACGACTCGGTTCCTCGAAGACCGCTTGCGCCGAAATAAAATGTCTCCAGCCCTTGATTCTAGACTTTTCACCCAACCATCTTTTTAAGCCTGTCAGCAGGTAACCGTGTCACTGGGTTTCCCTGTACCTCCCTTTCCCCGGCCTCCTTTGGAGAGACTCGATAAAAACAGCAGAAGTAAGAGAAAAGGGGCAAGCGAGGCCGGATGTGAGCTGGAGGGGCTGGCGGGTCCCGGCGCAGGGCTGGACCAGAGCCCCGAGGGGAATGGGGGACCTGCCGCAGGAGCCGCAAACGTCCTTGGCGCTTTAAAGCCCCTGGACGGCGTGGCAGATCCCGGCGCCCCGTTGGGAACCCGGGTCACGCGGCAAGTCGAGGTCAGGCCTGCGGGAGCTCAGGACGGTCGGCGCCTGGCCGGGCCTCTTTGGCTGCTCAGCCGTCTGGCCCTGTGAAGGGAACGCCCTGAAGTCCATCCCGTGGCACTTTTATTCGGGAACCGCAGAGCGGGAAGGGCTTGTTGGAGGCCTCGGGGCCGGGACCTCTGCTGCGATGGCTGGATCGCTGGCTCCCCCGCGCTGGCCCAAAGTGGCTTCTTCCCAGCGTCAGCACGTCTGTCTCCACACAGTCCTGGAAGGCCGGGGCCTCGTGCTGCAAAAGGAAACCCAGAACATAAACCGATCAGCAGCTTGGTCTTGTAGGATCCCGGGGGAGGGCGCATCTTGGTAAAAGTGGCAGAAACGGGTGGGTGGGTGGGGAACGGAGAGGGTGGCTGGGTGGCTCCTTGCCCTGCTGGCAGGCCTGCCTCCCCCGGAAGCAGACGGCAAGCGGGAACAAGGCAGAGGTTCAGGGGGTGGGGGTAGGTGCTGAGCAAGCCCACCCCAGACCCGCTCAGCCGAGCCCCGCCTCTCACAGCCCCCGACCCGGGGGCGGTGCCTGCGAGTACCGGGCGCGTCCACGGAGGGTGGGCAGGGAGGGGCCCCGGGGAGAACCGGCTGCCCGCACCCTGCCCCAGGGGGACACCTGAGTTGGGGCTTGGGACGTGGAGGCCGCTCAGTGGACGTCTGAGGAGGTGACCACGTCCAAACTCACCCCCTGATGGGACTCAGACCCAAGTCTGTCCAATTTGAAGCACGTTTTTTTTTTTCCCCTGGATCAAACTGAGAAGAAAACGTGACGGCTCCTTGCAGACCATCGATGTCAAAGGTCAGGGAGCCAAGGAGGTGGGGATCAGCTGCACAGACAGACAGACACGGCTTGTCAGAGGGGGGCCTGCTCACCACACGTGTGGCAGGAAGGGGCGCAGATGCTGGGGACTCGGGTGACAGGAGGCTTTCGGGAAAAAGCAAAGGACCGGCGTGTCGGCTGACCACACGGTGATTAAACGCTGGGGCCTCCCGGAGGGCTCCGCCATGGGTAGGGCTCTCAGCCTCGAGATTTCCCAGGACAGAGGGTGCGGGCCGGGATTCTCCAGAGGCACGGAACCGACAGGATGCACAGAGACGTACAGACGGGGTTTATCACAGGAACGGGTTCACACAGTGACGTTGCTGGGAAGGCCCACGCTCTGCCGTCTGCGAGCTGCAGACCCAGGAGGCTGGTGTGTCACTCGGGCGGGTCTGAAGGTGTAAGTTCTGGACGGGATCTGGAGGACCCAGGGCAGGAGATGGACGCCCAGCTCACTTGGACGGCAAGGTCTCCTCCCCCCACCTTCCCTCTCCACCCAGGCCCTCGGGGGTTGGACGGGGCCCACCTGCACTGCGGAGGGTGGCCTTTCACTCAGTCCACCAATTCAGATTTTTTTTTTCTTTTTTTTTTGCGGTACGCGGGCCTCTCATCGTTGTGGCCTCTCCCGTTGCGGAGCACAGGCTCCGGACGCGCAGGCTCAGCAGCCACGGCTCACGGGCCCAGCCGCTCCGCGGCACGTGGGATCCTCCCGGACCGGGGCACGAACCCGCGTCCCCTGCATCGGCAGGCGGACTCCCAACCACTGCGCCACCAGGGAGGCCCCAGATTTATTTTTATTGACGTCTGGTTGATTTACAGTGTTTCAGGTGCACAGCAAAGTGATTCACTTATTCATACATACATGCATATATCTATTCCTTTTCAGATTCTTTTACAGGTTATTACAAAATATTGAGTATGGTTCCCTGTGCTGTACAGAAGGTCCTTGGTATCTATTTCATATATGTTGTGGTGCGTATCTGTTAATCCCAAACTCCTAATTATCCCTCCCCCCTTTCCCCTTTGGTAATCATAAATTTGTTCTCTATTTTTTCTATTTCTTTCTGTTTTGTAAATAAATTCACTTGTATCAATTTTTTAGATTCCACATATAATGATAGGGTATTGGTCTTTCTCCGTCTGGCTTACTTCACTTAGTACGATGATCTCTAGGTCCATCCATGTTGCCTCAAATAGTGATATTTCATTCTTACGGCTGAGTGATATAGTCCATTGTATGCATACACCACGTCTTCTTTATCCGTTCCTCTGTCGATGGACATTTAGGCTGCTTCCATGTCTTGTCTATTGTGAACAGTGCTGCTGTGAACACAGGGGTGCGTGTGTCCTTCCAAATTACAGAGTTTTTGTCTTTTCCTGATATATTCCCAGGATGGCTGGGTCATATGGTAGCTCTAGGTTTAATTTTTTAAGGACCCTCCATACTGTTCTCCATAGTGGCTGCACCAATTTACATTCCCACCAACAGTGCAAGAGGGTTCCCTTTTCTCCACACCCTCTCCGCTATTTCTTATTCATAGACTTTTTGATGATGGCCATTCTGACCGGTGTGACGTGACATCCCGTTGCAGTTTCGATTTCACAGATTCAGATTTTAATATAGTCTGGAAATACCCTCACAGACACACCCAGAAATAATGTCTGACCAGCTAATGGAGCTTCCCGTACGTAGACCAGCCCAGTCAAGTTGACACAAAATTTACCATCTCAGAGGGGAAATCACAATTTAACCCAAATACTTCCGCAGGGCGGGGTAGGTCTGGAACCCGTTTCCGGTGTCGTGCAGAAGCTGTACCACTCCAGGGCTGAGCGTCCCATCTGGAAGCATCAGCACCTGCAGCCACTGGACCCTTGGAGCGTGCCTGGTCTGAGTGAGATGTATTTAAGCGTCAAACAGACACTGGATTTAGAAAACATACTTTTAAAAATCCCAAAAAAGAAAACATTAATAATGTTTATCGAATACTTGTTGAAATAAGATTATTTCGATATATTGTTTTAAATACAATATATTACTAACCTTAATTTCAAGTGTACGTGGCTACTAGGACATTTAAAATGACATCTGCGGGTTGCCTTTTTGTCTGCTAAACCGGCACTGACCTAGAAGGGAATCAAAGATTCTCTCTCACACTGTTTCTGACTCCAGGACCCCAGGAAGGAAGGGCTCTGTGGGACTTCCAGAACTGTCTATTTTGAACTCCCCACCTGAACCTTTAGGCCCTCCTGGTTCTCCAGAGTCAGAGACATCCAAGAAGATGCTCCTCTAGTCAAAAACAGGCCTCCCCCAGGGACCCCTCCTAAAAGGGCCCCGGGAAAGGGACCCCGCGACGGCCTGGAGTCTCTGTCTAGAGCCCCCCCCCCCAACGCCACTACGGCATCCCGAGCCTGCGTCCTGGTGCCTGTTTCTCTGTGCGCTCTGCGGTGTGACCCGCAAAACGCCATCCGCAAGCTCCAAGGGAGCTTTTCCTGGCGCAGGAATCCTCAGAGCCTTTATACATCAACAGGTACTGTGACTCCCCGAGGGCCAAACATCGGCCACGACTTTGCCCAAATCTGACGAGGCCGGATCCCTCTCGCCGTTTCGGAGCATGGGCTGTGCGTCCGCGAGGCAAGGCCGTGTGTGTTCTGTAACATCTGCTCGCGGCCCTCCCCCTCCCTGGAGGAAGCGGCCAGGGCTGCGAGGCTCCCACGGCTGGATCTAACAGGGAGCTGGAGCTGCTTCTTTCTAGAATATTTTGTTCCCTGGCATTTGGCAAAATGGCAGTTGATTTACCAACAAGAGGAATTTGCCCATTTTCAACCACTTTCCTCTTCCTGGTTTTTGACATTCTCTCCTCTAGCCCCTGGAACAACTTAAGTGCCCCCCGATTTACACGATCATAGGAGAGCTCAAAAAAATATGTGTAACTTCTGTACTGGGGGTAAGAGAGGGAGCCTTCCAGCAATGCCTGATTCATTTCACTCGGGGGAAAATATATTCGGTTTCCAACAGGCAGCTTTAAGATTTGCCAAGTGTTGGCTGAAGGACCTTACTCCGTATTATTTCATAAAGGGGCTCTAACCCTCCCAGAGTGCGGGGCGGCAGAGGATAAAGCCTCTCTGTGGCTGGTGGCAGGGAGCTAACAGCAGCAGGCTGGGGCTGTCTGGCTGGAAGGAGGCCAAGAAGCTCATTTTCTTCCATCCGTTTTGCTAACGGTGGCTGCTATGACATTCCACCCCAGGCCCTCCACCCTCCTTGCCCCCTACCCCTGTGAGGTCCTCCCAAAGACTCCACTCAGGCTACGGAGACGCTGACAGTTCCCGCCGTCCACGTCGATCGTTCGGGTCCCACATCTGGCCCATTTTTCTCAAAAACCAGAATGCTGCCGGCAGGCTGCCCTTGCCACCCGAGGCGTTTTCTTACTCCTGTAGCTCTGCCTTGGTTGCACGCCACTCCGCGATCGTTTATTAAACAGAGCAGGTACGCGTGCCGGGCCCGGGGCTAAGGGAAGGTCACGAAGACAAGCTCCTCCTGGCCTCTGCGCAAATGGATGAAATCGGTTGAGTCGGCTTTTTTTTTTTTTTTTTAAAAAAAGCCCTCGCTGGTTGAACTCAGCGTTCCTCCTGGTTTCTTTAACCTCGATGACGAAGGAGTGAAAGCTTGGTCCCGATTCGTGCTGGACCGCGTCCGCCTTGAGAACCCCGAGCACGGACTCTCCGCTGCCGCGCTGAGCTGGCGGCGGCCCGGCCTTGGGGGGCCTGCCGTCCCTTCTGCCCGGTGTCCGGTCCAAGGGCACGGCCGCCACCGGCCGCGCGGCCTTCTCGGCCTCTCCGCAGGCCTGTCGCCGTGCCCACGCGGCAGAGACCCCGTTTCAGCCGAGAACCTCATGTACCGCAGGTCAGGAAACAGAAGAGCCATTCAGTTCTTGCGAACACTTGCCAGACTTCCGTGCGACCGATCGTTCCTTCCTGAAACCGCTTTTCGTGTTTCCATCACAGAAATGAATTTGAAGCAAAATGAGTCACTTTGCGGGCGCGCGCAGCGGCGCCGGCCTCCCACGAGCGAGTCCATTCCTGCGTGAAGCTACGAATGTCCATTTCTACGGTTTTCAGTTGTAAAACAAATGTCTGGTGTAACGCGCACCACTGCCCGCTTACAGTTTAACAGCCTCTCACTGCCGTAACTGGCGAAGGACTCCATCGATCAGCATAGATTTGGTCCTTGGGGAGACTGCTTTTACGTTAGTATGTGACACAGGGGGAAAACAGTCACGAGCCTTTCCCTGACGGCCGCTCCCCGCCAGGTTCCAGCAGCTGCTGCTTCGTGCAGGCCTCGCGGTGGTTCTCACGCCGGGGGATGGCCCAGCGCACACGCGCTCGAAGGGGAGTCTCCCATTATGCGTCACATAGATTCCACTCAGTTCCTCTGCAACACCATTCTGGGCACAAGTGCCCCGTATGTACCAGAAGCTGGTCCTGGGGTTTAAGATGTGGCTCCCATAATTCTCAATGTCTTGTTTCATCTACTTTTTTTTCCGCTGCAAAGCGGGGATGCTAGATTCCTGCCGGGCCTGACAACCTAGAATTCCCCCCACGCAGCCCAGAGGGGCCCCGATGCATCCCTTCTTGCCCAAGTATTAGGGCTGCTGGGCTGCCACATCCAGGCCAGCGCTCGCCCCGGATCCTAGAACCGAGGGAGCTGAACTAGAAAGGGGTTTATCCCAAGCGGCTAGGTGGCTTCCAGAATGCTTGGGAGAACGGGAGCAGACCCCAGGAGGAGTCACCCAGCAGACCCAGCTGCACCCACGATGACCAGGCAGGTGCCGCATCACCAGCGCCCAGCCCGCGCCTGCTGCCTCCTGGTCCACCCACCTCTGCTCGCCTCAGACAGCGACGCAGGTGTCTCGGGCTCTGCCTTTCTGGCCACCTGACTGGTTCCAAATGAAATCTCCCCAGTTTGCATCAGGGGGTGGAGCCAAAGCGATGCCAGCTTCCGGCTGCACCGAGGGGGCTGAGGAGGGAGCCTCCGGCCTGAAGCAACGGCTTCACTTCCTCTGGTCATCACCTCCTGGAAGCCTGCCAGGTGAGCCCAGCCCCCATGGTCTGTTACACCTCCTCCTCTCTGTTCCCAGGCAACGTGACTGTCTCCGTAGAAAACCTGACGGAATTCACAAAAAGCTGTTAGAACCAATGAGTTTAGCGAGGTTGCAGCTCACAAAATCCAAATACAAAAATCAAGTACTTACCTACATCCTAGGAACAAACAATTGGAAATCGAAATGAAAACCAATTTTACTTAATATCACGTCAACTCTATTAAGTTCTTACGGATAAATCTGACCGAAGGTGAGAAAGATCCGTGCGCTGAAAACGACAAAACCTTGCTGATGGAAATTAAAGAAGGTTTAAATTAATGGAGATACAGAGCTTACTTATAGGCTGGAAGATTCAATTCGACTCAGATTGATCCACAGATTCAAAACAGACCCAATCAAAATCCAAGCAGACCTTTTTCTTTTGTAGAAATTAACCAGCTGATTCTCAAATCTGTATGGAAATGCAAAGGACCTAGAATAGGCAGAACAACTTAGAACAAAGTTGGAGGATTAATGCTACCTGATTCCAACAATTATTGTACAGCTACAATAATCAAGACAGTGTGTCACTGGCATAGACATTGGCAAACAGAGTAGAGCTCAGAAGTAGACCCACCCATATATAAACAACTTAATTTTGACAAAGGGGCAAAGACAATTCAGTGAAGAAAGGATCATCATTTCGACCAATGGCGCTGGAACTATTGAATATTCATAGTTTCAAACATTCATAATTTACATTCATGTAAAAAGTTAAGTTTGGATTCATAACTTGCACCATATACAAAAATCAACCCCAAATGGATCATAGTCTGAAATGTATGACAGTAAAACTTCTGGAAGAAAGCATAAAAGAAAATCTGTGTGACTTTGGGTTAGGCAATGATTTCTTAGTTACACCACCAAAAAGAATGATCCGTAAAAGAAAAAAATTAACTTTTGCTCTTTGAATGACACAGTTAATAGAATAAAAAGATGAGCCATAGGCTGGGAGAAAATATTTGCCAGATATATCAGAATAAAGATTTGATAACTCAATAATAAGAAAACAAACAACCAGTTTTTAAAATGGGCAAAAGGTTTGAACAGATATTTTACCAAAGAAGATATCTGGATGGCAAAAAAAAGCACAAGAAAAGACATGCAACATCATGTGTCACTAGAGAAATGCAAATTAAAGCCACAGTGAGACATCACGACACACCTGTTGCACTGTCTAAAATCTAAAAGTGCTGGTGAGGGTGTGTGGAGCAAATGGAACTCTCCCTGGTGGTGGGCTGCAAAATGGGAGTACTTTGAAAAAGAGTTTGGCTGATTCTTGTGAAGGTAAACCTACACTTACTACGTCATCCAGCTTTCCCACTGCAGGCACTTACCCAAGAGAAAAGAGGGCACGGATACATATCCAGACCAAGACTCAGATGTTTACAGCAGCTTTATGTGTAATAGCCCAAACTGGAAGCAACTCAAACGCCCACTAGCAGGTAGGGGGATAAATTCTGGTCCATCCGTACAATGGGACACTCTTCTGCACAGACAAGGACTGGATTGTGGAAACGTGAAACAGTGAGGATAAGTCACAAAGAAGCCAGATGAAATGTGTACACACCGTGTGGGTCTAGAAAATGCAACTCATCATTGGTGACAGAAAGCAGGTGGGTGGCCACCTGGCGGAGGGCTGGGGAAAGGAGTACAAAGGGGCAGGAGGGGTCTGTTCGTTACCTTGGGCTGGCGATGTTTTCGCAAGTGTATACCCGGGTCACAATGATCAAACTGTGCACTTGAATATGTGCGGTTTGTGGTATATCAGTGATCACTCAACGAAGCTGCTGAAGAAACAACTAGCGCTCTGCACAGACCGTCCGCTCCGCTCGGACGGGAAGCCCGGCTCATCCACCGGCCCGGTGGGACTCATACCCTCCGGCCTCTCCCGGCCTGTCTGCCCTCCTCTCCGCCTTGATCACTCAGCTCCAGATGCAGCACGTGTGCTCTGCGCACAACCGTTCAAAGATATCAGGCATTTGTTACCCGGATATCCGTGTGGCGAGCTCCTTCCTTTAAGCCTTTGCTAAAATGTCACCTTCTCAATGACACCCGCCCTCACCACATGATTAAAATCGCATGTCCAACCAGCACCCCCCCCACCAAAGTTCAGGCCCCTTTCCCTATTCTATTTTTTCCACAGCACTTACCACTTTCTGATGAGATAAGGTAATTTACCCATTTTTATGTTAACTATTTCTTGTTTGTCTCCCCTCCCCCACCCCCAGAATATAAGCTTCATGAAGGTGATGTTTACTGTTTTCCCTCAGAGTTGATTGTTAGTTCTTGTATATCCTATAACGTTCTTACCTCTTCTCTCTACTTTAGAAGATTTTTCTCAACAGTACTGCTCAAGCCCTCTGATAAATCTCTTAATAAGGGCGTCTTATGTTTAATTTCCAGGAGCCGCTTTGTTTTCTCGCTGTTCCTGCTCTGCAGCGCCATCCTTTCCCTCTCGTGGCCACACTGCGCTCCAAGGACAGAACTGTTCAACAGTGAGAGGTACGGGCTGGAAGGAGAAAAAGGGGCCCAGCTGGGGGACCCGGGGAATTCAGGTGGATAAACAGCCCAGAGCAACTCTGTCCCATAAAATATAATGTGGCCCAAATATGTCATTTTAAATTCTCTGAGAGACGCAGCTTAAAAAATGAAGAGGTTGGAATGAATTTTAAGAAAGCATTTTCTTTAACCCAGTAGATCCTATACATTTTTATTTCAACATGTTATTGACACAAAAACGTATTAGCGAGTTATTTCACATTTTTGGGTGCGCCTTCACAACTGGGTGTGTAATTTCCCCTTCAGCACATCTGGACTCGCCACATTTCAAGTGCTCAAGAGCTGCTGCACGCGCTGGACAGCTCGGGTCGGCTGCGGGCTCATTTCAAAGGTGCCCCGGCTCCCCCAGGAATGTCCTCCAGTCTCCCTAGAAGCTGAGCCCCAGCTCTGGCCGCCCTCCGGGCCCATCGCTCCTCCCCAGGTCCCCGTCGGCCGGGCCTCACCGGCCCCCGCCTTGGACGTCATCTGTATCAGTGCGTTGGCTCCGGGTTTAAGCCCTTGGGAAGTGCCGCTTCCCCAGGGACGGCCCCGTCCGTCTCTCCACCAGGTCTGGTTCTGTGACTAGCACCCTTGGACCCCACGTATGAGCCCAGCTTTGCTGCCCCAGCCTCGTGCCCTGGGCTCCTGCCCATCCGACCAGCCTCTCAACCCGGCTAGAAAGGCTGCGGCCTGAAGGTTTCGGGGAAGCTTGGACAGGGCTCACCGCTGAGATCCTGAGCCCTGGAGCCAGCAGGCGACCAGTTTCTGCCCAACCTCTAACTCGCGGGGGGTGGGGGGTGGGGGTGCGCCTCCTACGTGTACGGGCAGTTCTGGTCATGACTGGCTCAGGAACCGGGGTGGGCTGGGGGCCTGCCGTGTCCAGGGCCTGCGCTCAGCACCTCTGTACTGGCGGAGAGAAGGCAAAGCCAGGATGAGGCAGGCCAGGGGCCCCCCGTGGTCAGGCCAGGGGCCAGGGGTGTGGAGTGAGGCCCAGGGCATCCTGGGAGCTCCGCCCGCCCCAGCCCTGAGGGAGGGGGTGGGCAGGTGTGTGCCTGGTGAGTCAGCCCCGGGCCCCAGGCCCTCCCGACGACTTCCAGCTCACACAATAGCCCGATCAGGTCACTGCCTTTGGCTGCGGCTTCCGTTGCTAGCCAGGGACTCGGCCCAGGGACCTCTAGGGACAGAGGGAGAGGTCTTTGTGTAAATCTGTCCTCAGGAAGGAGCCAGGGTCACGGAGAGGAGAGCGGGGCTGGCCCAGGAGGAAGAGGAGCCGGTCCGACGAGCTCGGATCGCTGGCCTCTGGGCGTCGGAAAGTGACGGGAAAGCTCATCAAAGCGGTGGGGATTGCCCGTGCATTTTAAGCCGGTTTGCAAACAAAGGAGCTTCAGAGTCTGAAGTCCGAGAGAGGAACCCAGTCGATGGATGTCTGGGCCGGGACCTCCCCCGTCATAAAAAATCCCTGTAGGGCTTCCCTGGTGGCGCAGTGGTTGAGAATCCGCCTGCTGACGCAGGGAACACGGGTTCGTGCCCCGGTCCGGGAAGATCCCACGTGCCGCGGAGCGGCTGGGCCCGTGAGCCGTGGCCGCTGGGCCTGCGCGTCCGGAGCCTGTGCTCCGCAACGGGAGAGGCCGCAACAGTGAGAGGCCCGCGTACCGCAAAAAAAAAAAAAAAAAAAAAAAAAAAAATCCCTGTAGCCGAGAAGGCAAACCCAGATTCCCTTTAGGAAAGTTAAGCCACATTGGTGGGCATGACAATTATTATTATTGTTTTTTCTTTGTAGATAAATATTTCTCAATCCTAGGAAGATTTTTGAATTAAATATATAGATGTTTAATCGAATTAAATTATAGCATTAATATTTTTGAGATAAGAAACTGTATATTTGGTAGTTCATGTATTTATAAAATTTAAGAGAACGTGGCTTGTTAATTTAAAATGTATAATTGAATTTCGACTTGAATTTAGGTTGGAATCTTAGTAAAAGTATAAACAGCATTGGAGTATGTAAGAGAGCATAAGACTTAACCATATTTATACGTTTAATTTATTAGATTTCCAAGGATTACTTAAGTACTTGGAAAGGTTTGTTAATTACATAACTTAAGCACTTAAAAAGGAAATTTAACTAATAGACGTACGAATGAATTTCAAATACTTAAAGGAGTCTAATTCCATTTTTAAATGAAAACAGGCATTAATCAAACTAATTAAAAGGAATTGCCTAATGCCGGGTTTGTAAATAGAATAAGAACATTTGTAAGCTGGATTTTAAAATTTAAGGAAGAACCAGGGTTTGGTAACTGTATTTTTTTTTTTTTTAACTCATGTAACTTCCTTTCGGATAATCTCTTCTATTCTGACACATACTACAAGATGGACGAACTTTTAGGACATTATGATAAGCTCACAAAAGAACGGATACCATATGATTCCACCCATATGAGGTCCCCAGAGGAGCCAAACGCACAGAGACAGAAAGTAAACGGTGGGTGCCCGGGACTGGGCGGAGGCGCTGGTAGTTAGTGTTTTTAACGCGGACAGAGTTGCAGGTTGGGAAGATAAAGAAGTTCTAGAGACAGATGGGGGCGATGGTTGCACTGCAACGTGAACGCACTTTAGTGCCGCCGAGCTGCGCACTTAGAAACGATGAAGCTGGTCAAGTTGGTCGTGTGTATTTTACCACAATTTTTTAAAAACTCACAATAGGTCACAGGCCACATGTGGTGTCTAGTTTAAAGGATTTTCCAGAAATGCTGTGGTAGATTAGACAGATAAGAAATAACAGCTCTACCGAACGAGACCCTGGGCTCCTTTCCAGATGCCACGTGATCTTAATCCGAGATGCTGACCCAGGGCCCGCTGGTCTGTCCTCCCACAAGGTCTGCATATAAATCAAAGTACCGCTGGGACCTGGAATATACTTTCCGACCACCGACGTGCGATTATATGCCCAGGCCTCCTTCCGAGTGTTTAAGGTGGGTTTGGTTTAACTCTCATTAAGCCAGAGAGAAGGATGCGATTTTCCTATTTTACAGCTTCCCCTTTTCTCTCTTGTTAACCAACAAACATTAGCCAAGCTCCCATAATGCCAGGGGGCACAGTGTTAAGAACTTTGGGAGAAGTTTTTAGGTGGAAACTTAAGAAATTGCCAACATTCAACCATTCTGACCTGGAAAAATAAAAAAAGGCAATTTTGTATTGTTCAACCTGATCTAGAGTTGTTGACAGTCTGACGGGAGAGGGGAGACACAGACACGCCGAGGCTGGCCAGCGGCGGCCAGGCACACATGCACGCCGAGCTCTTCCAAGAGGGGCAGGGTGACTGGGGGGGGCGGGGGGGGCGGGCCTGATGGGCAAAGTCACTCTTCTTACAAAGACGGCCGCAGAAGGGAGGCAGGAGTGGCTGGCAGAGCCTGTCTGTGGGCTCTGTGAAAACAACTGTGAGAACACGCTCTGGATCAGGAGACGCCGAGGACCTGAGGGGCCGAGGGCGGCAGGAAAGCGCCCGCTTCTGGAGTTTGGACGTCATCGCGTCTGCGGGCGGGAAGGAGCGGATGGGCCTTCCTGGCAGCGAAGTGAGGAGGTGGAAGCCCGTGTCCGGGAAGGACGCACGGCTCAGGGGAGGCGCAGGCAAGGCAGCACGGCCGGCGGTTCCTGCTCAGCACCGCGGGGCGCAGGAGGCACAGCGCGCTGTGAGCCGGGGGCCCCGGGGCCCCTCGCCGAGGAAGGGCTGGTGCGGGGCTGCAGCAGGTGACGAGCTGGCGTCGGGGGAGGGCGGGAACACAGACGGAGACAGAGCTGGGCTGACCGAAAGCCGGAAGGATGATGGAACTGCACCTAGACTTTTAAAAGAAACGATGTGGACGCGCTACCCATTCCCGGCCAAGCAAGCATCTTTTTCAAGGGCGTCCTCGAGGCGCGTGCAGGGATGAAAGGACTGCGTCCACTTCTCCTTTCCTCTGCGTGGACTCACGCAGAGCTATTAGACACACGCTGAGTACCTACTATGTGCTAACCACCGTTGACAACACGATATCCCCGCCCGTGTGGAACTTAATTCCAGCCCTGCGAGGTGTGTGTGTACAGACAGTAAATAACAACCAGAGTAAATTAGGGAATTATCCAGGATGGCAGAAACTGGTAAGTACTACGTGGGGGGGGGGGGGGGGAGTAAGAGCGGAATAAGGGTGATCAGGATGGTCAGGGCGGCTTCATTGAGAAGCTTCTCAAGGAATCTTTCTAGATGAGCTAGATGACGAATTCAGTATTCTGCACCATCCACCCTGCTGGTGACTGACTTCGTTACATTTTAAAATTTGACAAACAGGTTTCTAACATGATGAAAACGTTGACTAAAGATAAAATTATTTTCTGATACCACCAGAAACCAAGCAAAGTCAGCAGCAGAAATCTCTCTCCTAAATATTTTTCTGCGACCAGTGCAACCGATCGGACACTGATTTTTATTCACCCAATTTTGGTCCATGACATTTAAAATACATAAGGATTTTTAAAAAAAGGTACTTTTCAGTCACATCATTCATATCCACTGTAGAAAATTTGGGAAATATTAGAAAGTGTGGAAAAAAATAAAATGTCACCAATTCCTTAAAATAATTTCTAGATAGTTTTATAACCAAGGTCCCCATTCCCACCTAAAAAATAACCCCAAAATACAAAACAACAACCCTAAAAATCTACTACGGGTGGTCAAAGGCTGCACCGCAGTAGGGATGGGCTTTCTCCAAGGAACGAGCCAAAGCACTTCAGCAAAGATGTTGCCCCTAAACCTCCAACACCGAATGTGACCGGTGATAAATTAACATCTATTTGGACATCTGCCTTCTGGTTGGGCAGATATGTTAACTGGTTTCATTACTTTGAGGTCATGCCTTATTATTATTCTCTACTATTCACGGCATTGGAAGGGAGCTCCTGGTCTTTGTAGAAAGGAATCCTGCGCCTCAATTCCATCTGTGACTAGACCCATGTTCTAGGTTGAAATCGTTTGAGCCGGGGCTCCGTGGTCCCACCAGCAGATGTGGTCTGGAAACTCGGATTACCGATGGCTTCATTGAGATAATAATTCAGCATATTCATCTATTTTCCCCTTTTCATTAAGATCATTTAACAGGCTGTACAAAGGTTCTAAGCATTTTACGTTACTATGCAAAGCAGCTCACCTTGTCTACACGTATGATAACGTCTAACAGTTATAACATCACCCTTAGATGGCTGAGCAGAGAGTAGGTCTGCACCCGTGCTTCCAAGGCCATGAAGGCACAGGGGTTTCAGGACTTGGCGGACGTCATGGTGCTGGAGTGACCCAGGTGAGGCTCAGGTTTAGATCCAAGGTGGACGCCAAAGTTGCAGTTCAACAACCAGGAAGGGAGGACCACCGCCTCCTTGGCCTTGGGCTTTCCCCAGGCCGCGACCTATTCTTCCACAGGCTCAGCCATCAGCGGGAGCTCGAGTACGTGGCTCTGGTCTTTGGTTCCTGACTTTGGCTGCAGAACCTGGTCCCCGAGCCGAGCTTAGGAGCTGGTCAAATGCCCGTCCCCTGGGGAGGAGGCCATGCATTTTAAGACACTGTCACGGTGAGTTTTTTGGTTTTTTTTTTTTTTAACATCTTTATTGGATTATAATTGCTTTACAATGGTGTGTTAGTTTCTGCTGTATAACAAAGTGAATCAGTTATACATATATAGATGTTCCCATATCTCCTCCCTCTTACGTCTCCCTCCCACCCTCCCTATCCCACCCCTCTAGGTGGTCACGAAGCACCGAGCTGATCTCCCTGGGCTGTGCGGCTGCTTCCCGCTAGCTCTCTATTTCACATTTGGTAGAGTATACATGTCCATGCTGTGGGTTTTTATACTAGCCATCAGGCTCATCCATCTTCAGTACTGACTTCCAGTCAAGCAACAGGACCTCCCCCCAGGATGGAACATCTCGCATCTTTCCAGTTAGCTTGTGAGGCTGGGAGCTGTGCTAGGAGAAATCCAAGTGGAGGTGCAGGCAAATAAGGATTGGTTTGGTTTTTTTGTTTTAAAAAAGCCCATTCTAGTCACTGACAACAGATGTTTCTCTCCAGACAAGGCAGAGAAAGGGCAGGCTGTGAGGCTGCAGGAGGTGTGCACACAGAGAGGGAGACAGAATAGTACCTGCCGTGCGGGCCCCACCACCCACAGGAGGTCCCGGGAGCCCCTGCCCTCCAGTGGGTATCAGTGCAGTTGAGGAGCTCGTGGAGGAGCGTTTCCTCGCGGATGGAGCTGTTACCCTCCAGGTCTGAGTCGCTGTATCTGGCGGTGGGGTACCACCTGCTGGGAAGAGGGTGCTCCGGGGTGCATGTTTGCATCCGGCCCCCCAACAGAATCTGGTGGCGGAGGGATCCCACTTCTCCAGTTTCTTCCTTTAGGGTAGTTTGCTGTGCACGGCAAAGATTGTTATCAAAACTGTCATCTGATGATATCCTACTTAAGAACTTATGAGACCATCATCATTTCCCTAATATGGCAGTGTCTTGACTGAAGAGTTATACTTTTAATTTTCCTGGTCACCTTCCTTGGAACAAGTATATATTTTTAGTATGTCCAACTTTTTCCATTGCCTCTAAGTTAAAAAAATATTTGTATTGCAATAGTTTTTTGTAATATTTGAAATGCAACAGAAACCTGCATTTTCTACCATGAAAGAGGTAGACTCTTCAAAAACCAAAACTTTCTTTTACAATCCATTCAAGTCGTCAGCACCATCCCCACAGCGAGAGCAGCCGGAGAACCATAGACACATTTGTCGACCCTCGGAACCCACCAGTAACGTGCGCCTATTAACTAGGCACACGGTTCCTCCAGGGAAGCGCTCGGGAGAGGCAACCCGCTGGCCTGTGAGGTGTCAGGAGGTGGGGCCTTCGGGCAGCGATGAGGTCGTGAGGGTGGAGCGCCCCTGAAGGGGGTTATAGCACCCTCATCAGAGCAGCAGGGGGGCCGCCGGCTCTCTCTGCAGCACTGGAGGGTCCAAGTCGGAGGTCTGCAAACTGGGAGGCCCTGGCCAGAGCCCTGCCATGCTGACACCGCCAGCTCAGACCTCCAGCCTCCAGAACCGTGAGGAGTAAATCTGCTGTTTCTACGCCACTCGGTTACGGTATTTTGTCACCGCGACGGCAGCTGAGACAGGGCAAAGGTCTTCAGGACCTCTGGTTGTTGGCTTGTTCGGCTTTTGCCTGACGCTCGACGGCTACGGTGCTGCCCGCTGGGGCTGAGAAAGGTGAGGGCTTCCTCCCAGAAACATGGAGAAAACCGAGGGGTGTCCCCCTCAAGAGAGGTGACTTCCAGGGATGCGGGCTTGTCGGCTACCCAGGTGAGGATGCGGTCAAGCGTGGCTGCGGGGCTGCAGCTCCAGGAGGAGGAGTCGGCCGGAGCAGCACCTCTCCGTACGCCGGGCGAGGCTGAGCTCTGAGAGGGGGCGGCTTGGCCCGAAGACCCCGCAGGCTGAGGACAAGGCTCCCCAAGGGCCTCCTGGGGCCAGAGCTCCGGGTGGGGCCCCCGAGGAAGCCCACGGGGAACGAGGGCAGGGTCGCGCGGGTCACAGCACACACGGAGGCCTGGCTGGCATCCCCCGTGGTCGTGGCCACAGCGCACGATCCTGTCCGGGGCGCCACCCCAGCTGACCCCGCACGACCCCTCAGCACAGAGGTGGAAGCGGCCCTACTGACTTGTGCGCACACACTCAGAAAGGCCGGCTGATTTGCTTGAGGTCACGGGGCCAGGAAGGGTGACCCAGCGCTCCCGCCGGAGCGGCCACGTCTGGACAGGGGAGGCTGTTTGAGGGGACAGCAGAGGGCACCCCGGCCAGGTGTTAGAGCGGAAATGATGTTAATTACATGAATCAAACACTCACAGATGGATAATGCTGGGTTCTAGTGAGCAAGTGGCCAAAAGTAGAGCTGTGTTTATTGACAAGTAGCATTTTAAAAGAATACTTTTCAAGCTTTTTTATCCTCTCAGTTCTGAACTCTGGTCTTGAGAAATTATTCCGGCATTCTGGCGCGGGGTGGTAGAAATGGTGAAAAGAGTAGATCATAAACCAGTCAGTACATAGAAACCGAAGACAAAACGGTAAGGCACCAAAAACGCTTTGTTTGGAAATGTCAGAGTTCGGGAGAGACAAAGATTCTAATTTACAATGTAAGACTTTAATTTGTGAGGCACTTTGGAAGAGAAGATGGACAGTTTCAGCTCCTAGAAACAGGATTTGATGGCATTTGGCAAAAGCCACTTGTGAAGAGCCTGGGAGCTCCAGACTGCAAGGCACAGGCTGTCAATGGAAAATGAAGGCACATTTAATGCAAACAAATGAGCCGCGTCGACCTCATCGTCCTCTGTTGTCTGTGCAAGGAGGCAAGGGAACAGCAAAACCAGGTTTGTCCAGTAAATCTCTGGCCAGGCAGGAAGGTGATGGCATAAGTGCCACCTGGACGGAGCGTCGGTGGTCCACACTCCAAACCACACGGGTACCCTGCCTGACATCCCCTGCCCCGCACCCAGTCTATCGACAGGCCCAAACGAGGACGTCCCGGAGTGCAGAACCTCACAGATACGAATCCTGATCGACCCCACGCAGCTGGAGACTCCCACACGGTCTTCTGAGATGAAAAATAATTGTCCACGACAACCGTAAGCCTTGAAGGAGTTCCTGAAGCCAAAACGTGTGTCTGTAGTGTGTCCTTTAACTGTTCCTTGCTGAGCTGCTGTGTAAATACATCCGTGTTTCTGCCATCCGGGCACTCACGGTGTAGAGGGGTTCCCGCATGATGTCACCGTGGTACACACAGCAGGCAGATCGGAGAGTGGCGAGAAAGTGGGATTTCCATGACAACGTCCAGAACCCCCCTGTTTCGGCTAAGGCGACGGTCTCCCTCACTCACCTGGAGCGCTACGCTTATGTAACTAGGTGCCCCCAACCTCGGGTCCCAGACACCAGACGTCTAATTTCAAAGGCAACAACTAAAGATACAATGAACTCACAGAGAACAGCAATGGTAGATTCAGTGCAAACTCTCACCACATACCTCACTTCTCCTGGAAGCCTCCCCGGGCCGCTGTTGGGAGGGCGTGGCCCCGAAGCAGGAGTCCTGGGCTTGTCACCTGCCCCACGAGGCACCAGCCGTGCCCCGTGCGATCACCTGTCCCTCACCTTCTCCATCTGTGTGATGGGGACGAGGATGCCACGTCGGCCCAGAGGGAGCGCTGGGCGCGCGTCACTGTGATCGCGGAAGGCAGGCGGGACGGGAGGGGGGAGGAGGGGAGAGCGGGAGGGGGGAGGGCTAGCTGACAACAGTTTGGTGAAATATTTCTAACAGATAATTTCCAAAGAGTAAAGGTAAGACCAAGCTTGAGATTCTGGTTTCTCTCGGAGTCACTCTAATTAAAATTATTTCAAGATAACAAAAATGCGGCGGTAGAGAAAAAGAACACACACGAGTAATAAATGTGTTAGAGCCCCTCTCTGGAAATGCTCCCCCCCTTCCGGGCACTGAGCATTTCAGGCAAGGCCGCAGGGGCTCCTGCCCCATCGCTGAGCCCGAGCTTTGCCACAGATGAACGCACACACACAGAGTCGTGTCATAATACTTTTTTATTACAATATCCAAAAAACTGAGTATGCAAGTTTAGGAGGTCTCAAGACCCCTTCCTCAGCTGTAGGAATGTGCCATCTCAAGAGTGTGTATTTAAACTATAAAGGAGTTCAAATGTAAAGAAAAAAGAAAATGCAATTTCCTCATAAACATTCTGTGTCTCCTACTACCAAAATCACATATCCTTTTGTAAACCCTGAAAAATTTCCCTGTAAAGCAAATTATATATATATGTGTGTGTGTGTGTGTGTGTGTGTGTGTATATATATATATATATATATATATATATATATACATATATATATATATATATATATAATGTACGCGTGTGTGTGAAGTGTTGGTCACTCCCCTTTCCCAAAGATCAGCTGTTTTCCTTCATCATCTGTATTAGTGTCAACGAATGGCTATAGATACATATTACTTTGAGAATTAAATACATCATCGTGAAACTGAAACGAGCCGAAGGGCAAGAAGAAAGAGCACTATGCGGATGGCACATCTCGGGAGAACATTTCCGAAACCTCTGTCTCTCCGAGTCTCCGGACTGACTTTCCGGGACCTCTTTTCTTTATTGCAAGTGCAGCCCCAAAGGCACTGGACAGCTTCTTCCCTCCCGTCTCACCCGGTGGTTCCAGTATTGCTACGAGCGCCCGGGGTCACCCCCGGAGAGTCTGGGAGCTGTGTGAACGCCAACGACGCAGATCCAGGGATGCCGGGACCAGGACAGGTGGTCCCTGGGCAGGTGCCACCCGGGGCCCGGCCCCACTGTCACGTGCGCTGCGGCTCACGGAAGTAAGGGCAGCTCCGGTGCACCCAAACCGCGCCCGATGTCCTTAAAGGGGGCGTTTGCTGGCGCGCACGAGGCGAGCAGACTACGGCCGGCTCCCACGGAGAAGGGATTAAAGTGAGCTGACTCGCCCCCTTCCACCTGCCCATAACTAAAAACCGCCCAGGAGGGCCTGGGACGGCAAAGGAGGGCGGAGGGCAAACGAAGCGGCCCGGACGGGAAGGGAAGCCAGCTGGAGAGAGCAAGGACGGGCCGGCCACCGGGAGCGGGCCTGCAGGAGGGCCCGGGCCGGGGCGCCTTTCCGGGGCGCGTCCACGGGGCTCACTGCAGCGCCCGGACGAGGTAGAGCTTCTCCCCGTGCTCGCTGGTGAAGATGGGGGCCTTCTTGTAATGCTCCACTAGCTCGTCCATGGTGTGGAAGCGCCGCTGCCCGATGCAGTAGACGTTGTCCACCAGCTGCACCTTGAAATGCTTGTTCTTCCCTGATGCTTTGAGAGACACGGAGAAGTCACTGGGCTGCAGAGGAAAGAGAACACCAGTTACCACCCGGTCCTGGGCCGCGGGCCACGAGCCGGGCCGGGGCACCGGGCTCCGCGCCCATGCCCGGGGCGGCTCCTGATCTTCACAATGACCCAGAGGCTGGCCGAGACGCTCATGTTCTGCAGTGAAGAAAACTCACACTTCGCTTAGTGGGGTTTCGGTGCTAAATGTATTTCCTTATTTGTAAACTGGAGACTCGTTATGGAATGGACAGCACCCATGTTCACCGGTGATGATTTTCATTTCCCCAAGCTATTTCTTGAATTTGTAAAAAAAAAAAAGTGATTTCTATACAGGCAGCAGCGAGAAGTTTCACTTTCTCTAACTTCTACCACTATTAGAAGTTCACCCAACAGCACGGTGCTGGCACAAAAACAGACACATAGGTCTACGGAACAGAAAAGAGAGCCCCCCCCCAAATAAACCCACACACCTATGGTCAATCAGTCTACAACAAAGGAAGCAAGAATATACAATGGAGAAAAGATAGTCTCTTCAGTAAGCGGTGCTTTCCAACGGAAAGTTGGACAGCCACTTGTAAAGAATGAAATTAGAACATTCTCTAACATCATATACAGAAATAAACTCAAAACGGATTAAAGACCTAAATGTGAGACTGGAATCCATAAAACTCCTAGACGAAAACATAGGCAGAACACTCTGACATAAATTGTAGCAATATTTTTTTGGATCCCTCTCCTAAAGCAAAGGAAATAAAAGCAAAAATAAGCAAATGGGACCTAATTAAACTTAAAAGCTTTTGCACAGCAAAGGAAAACAAACCATCGACAAAATGAAAAGACAACCTACTGAATGTGACAAAATATTTGCAAATGATGTGACCAATAAGGGGTTATTTATATATATCCAGCATATATAAACAGCTCATACAACTCAGTATCAAAAAACAAATGACCAATTAAAAAAACGGGCAGACGAACGGAATAGACATTTTCCAGAGAGGAAATGAAGGTGGCCAGCAGGCACTTGAGAAGATGCTCAACATCGGTAATCATCAGGGAAATGCAAATCAGAACCACAAGGAGATACGACCTCACACCTGTCAGAATGACTGTCACCAAAAAGAACACAAATAACAAATGTCGGGAGAGAGTGTGGAGAAAAGGAAACCCTCTAGCACGGTTGGTGGGAATGTAAATTGGTGCAGCCACTGTGGAGAACAGTACAGAGGTTTCTCAAAACACTTAAAATAGAACTGCCATATGACCCAACAATTCCACTGCTGGGTATATATCAACAAACAAACAAACAAACAAACCCCAAAATGCTAATTCAAAAAGATACATGCAGCCCAATGTTTCTTAGCAGCGTTATTTACAATTGCCAAGGTGCAGAAGCAACCCAAGTGTCCGTCAACAGATGAATGTATAAAAAAGATGTGGTACATATATACAATGGAATACTACTCGTTCATAAAAAAGAATGAAATTTTGTCATTTGCAGCAACATGGATGGACTTGGAGGGCATTATGCTAAGTGAAGAAGTCAGGCAGAGAAAGACAAATACTGTATGATATCACTTACACGTGGAATCTAAGAAATACAACAGACTAGCGAACATAAAAAAGAAGCTGACTCACAGATATAGGGAGCAAACTAGTGGTTACCAGTGGGGAGAGGGAAGCGGGGAGGGGCTATATAGCGGTAGGGGATTAAGAGGTATAAACTTGAGGTATAAAATAAGCTACAAGGATCTATTGTACAACAAGAGGAACAAGCCAGTATTTTATAATAACTGTAAATGGAGTATAATCTTTTAAAACTGTGAATGACTACACGGTACACCTGTAACTTACAGAATATCGTACATCAACTATATTTCAATTTAAAAAATTTAAATTTTTCTAATTCTAAGCTATTTGAAAATAAATATTTTAAGAGCAGTGGAAAATTCTGGTCGCATTTTAACACGGTTCATAGTATCCCAGAGGCAGCTATACTATGGTTCATGTACCGATTTTATTGAGAAATGTTTAAATTTGTGATTATGTCAGTGCCCTACGTATATGCAAATATATTATATTTTAGAAAGATATTATTACTTTTATTAAAATTAGTCTTTCATCTCATTTATTGAAAAATATGTAGGGTAAGACATTGAATGAGGAATATTCTTTGGGGAAAAAAAGTATCGCTGAATTCGATAAACAATTATTTGCTGAACAGGGACTCACACCAAACAGGCCAGGCCCTGGATGCGTGTGCACGAGAGCACAGCATGTATGCTCTACGTGGGTTTCTGCTCTCTTGGAAGTGACCATCGAGTGGGGGAAACGAATAAAGAAGGAGCTGGTATATAGGTGCAAACTGTGCTGAGTTCTGCAGAGAGAAAAGAGAGAGTACTGAGATGGCACAGGGCATTTAAACTCGGGGCAGGAGGTCAGGAACGGCCTCCACAAAAACCGGACCTGGGCCCGAGACACGCGCTGGTGGGTGAGCGCTGGGGAGGGGAGGGGGGACGTCGGTGAAGAAAGGCAGAGGGTCCTGCCTCTCCGGAGGCACTGAGTGGCCGGCGCGGCTGAGGGAGAGGAGGACGGACACGGGCCTCCCTCAGTGGCCTCAGAATAAAACCCAGCCACCCACCACGGCCCACCAGGGCCCACCAGGGCTGTGTCACCCGTCCCCGCTTCCCCAGATCCGGCCAATGAGACAGAAGGATGCCCCTCCCAACCCAGTCCTATTTTCACTCCTGTTCACGTGGTTTCGGAGCCAGCCTTTGTCCCCCTCCTTGGTCGACCATTCCCGCAGGTCTCCGCTCACAAGCTGACCGCCCTGGGGAAGCCTCCCCATCCAAACCGGATAAGCTCTCCCCCCCTCGGCTACCGTCCGGCAGAAAGCGTCCTGGCGCATCAGGCCGGGTAGGGCCGCGTCTAATCCACGGCTGTGTTCCGCAGGGAGCCCTACGGATGGTGGGAGCTGGGTAATCCAGGTCTAAACTGACTTCCTAGACCAGGCTGCCTCCGTTCTCCAAACCCAGGAACTTATTGCTGGTGAGCAACCAGCAGCCTGGCCCTGCTGCCAACGGGACACGACCAGCGAGCGCCCCGCCGCCATCCGCTGGCCGCCGCGCGTCCCCGCCAACGGGACACAACCAGCGAGCGCCCCGCCGCCATCCGCTGGCCGCCGCGCGTCCCCGCCAACGGGACACAACCGGCCAGCGCCCCGCCGCCATCCGCTGGCTTTTACGCCGACTTTGCAAACATTTGATTTAAGGAGTACAAATCTCGCCAAACAAGAGATCACTCCATATAAACGAATGACAACTCAGGGAAATGGGGGTCTGAGAAAATCCAACTCTGGGGCAGGCGCCACCTGTCACAGCTGCCGGCAGAAATGCACCTCAGAGACAGATGGATTTACAGTTTGTATTTGTGTGTCCCTTTGCCCCAAACCGACCAAAGAAAAACAAATCTTTAAGGGATAAACCTCACCTTATCTGCATACTAAACCCAGGGCTTGAGGACTCCCAGGAAACCCAGGAAGAGACAGGAAGTTTTATCTCTGATTAGGCCTTGGGCTATGTATTAGTTTCAGAATCCTGGCCATTAGAGGATTAGGGGCCCAGAGCAGGTGGGGAAGACAGACACAGAACTTGAAAATTATTTCCCCAACTCGACCTCTTAGAAATGAATCGCCATGAGGTGAAGATGTTCTGAGCCAGCCCAGGAGGGCGACTGGGGATGGAGCACAGGGGCCTTGGATGGCCCCTCAAAAAAAAAAGAATCGTCACGAATGCTGATGTCACGAATGGCGCTGTCAACCAGCTAAAGAGCACAGAAGGACATTCTAAGTAATCATCTGCACGATTCTCAAATCACTACTATTTTCATGAAACTGAACACGATGGATGCGAGCTGGCCTCAGTGTTTTCAGTATCTCCACCCAAGTTGGATGTTGTATATGGTTTTGAAGATAGAACAAACTAAAACAGGTACTGCCCGACAGGTGCTCTGCACAGGATGGCCCGGAGCACTGGCCCCGGGGCCACCGTCACACGGTGATCGGTCCTGGTGGGTGAAGGAGAAGCTCCGTGGGCAGTCACCACGCCCCTGGGTCCCGTAGCACATATACACCAGGGACCGCTGAGCTCTCTCCTGGAGCTTCAGGTTTTTGTGAAGTCGCGTTCAGTTTCGAGCATCTGCTAATTTTTATAAGCATATACATGCTGTGCCATAAGTCTGTGCCTTCAGATAAAGACAGAAGGCGACTTCAGTTTCACGGTTTAGCACAAGCCAGGCACTGAGCTAGTTTTAGAGATACGTTAATCAATTCACAGACAGAGTGGCGTCGTACGGAGGGAGTAGGTGAGTTAGTCAGAGCCGGTATGTGATAGGCTCAATTTTAATTAAGCCCCATGATCAGCAGACGACTCTGAATTTGCTTTCAATTGAAGCTCCTTAATTTAACATCATGGTGTACCATGTGTATATGTGCATTACAGCAGTAAAACCAATGCAGCAGAGAAAGTAGTTTGTAATTTCGTGGGCTCCTGAGTAGAAACCTTGAAGCTAAGGACATAGAATGAACTAAATTTATGTCAAGCAGGGCTGCTGAACCTTCGGGGAAATCTCACTTCAGCACGAGTACATTTTCCAATCTATGCACTAAAATGCACTGTTACATGGCACCGCTAAATTCTCAACGAAGCCTGAAGATGAACTGGACCAGCGGTCCTCAAGCTGAGCTCCCAAGACCGCAGCATAAGCATCTCCTGGGACTCCGTGGGGTGAAAGATCGAATTCCCAGGCCCTGCCACGGAACCGCTGAGCCAGCAGCTCTGGGGCGGGGCCCTGCCGGCTGTGTTTCGTGAGCCCTCCCGGGGCTCCTGATGCAGTCTGAGCAACGGACTCTGGGCCAACCTCCAGAAGCGTTTTCAAATGCTCAAGGGCACGAGGACGAGACAGGAATGCGATGTACGGGCTAAGGAGCCTCCCGAAGGAGGCGGCTCCGCGGTCAAGCTCATCCGCAGGCAGCGGATGCCCCTCTGACTCTGTCCTGAGAAGCCAGGCCCTGCTCGAGACAGTCCCCGTGGGGGAGCCCCCAGAAGGGACAGCAGGGACTCGCTTCCCTTCGCCCTGAGCCGGCCCCCTGGACCTGACGGAGACGCAGCTGCCCCAGACCCAGAACGAACTAGCCCCGCCCGATCCCCGCGGAGTCGCCCCATCGGCCTTGAACACGAGGGCTGTGATCCTTCCAGGCTCAGCTCCCAGACGGCCTCCGGGGAGCCGAGGGAGGAAGGACGGGGCCACACTCGCCTGCACTGGCGGGGGGTGCCGGCAGGAGGACTCGGCGATGCCCTAACCCTAAGCTTGTCACGGAGCCTCGACAGGTGTCTGCCGGCCTGTCTGCATTGAGCAAGAGGACCGAAACCCACCAGGCCAGCAGCTGGGCCGCGAATGACCCGGAGATGCAGGCCCACACGAGGGAGCGCTGGGCGCTTCCCACGCTGGCTACAGGGTGAGTCCCTCATCCAGAGCCAACAAGCCACGGTCATTTCCGAGGTAGGGAGAGAGCTGAACCGGGAAACCCCTGCCAGTGGTAGGAGCACGAGCCAGAACTGCTGCGGGCCTGGATACAGGGTCTCTGCATCATCGAGAAGCTGAAGACACGCTCTCTCCAGGACCCGGCTGTTTCACCCCAGGACGTGCTCGGGTTCAGAGGGGTGTGCACAGGTGCAGCGGGGGACGGGTCCGTGAACGTCCGAGCAGGACCTCTCATGCTGGCCCCAGGCGCCGACATGCCTCACGTCCACCGCAGGAGTCAATAAACACAGGAGGGGACCCTGCACCACACGACAAAATGAATGCGTCGACACGGACTGAACGATCTCACAGAGTGTGGACAAAAGAAGAAAGTAAGAACAGAACAGCCACAGCGCGATACCAACCGTACAACCCAGAAGCTGGCAGAACCAAAACACACAAACCTAGGTCTAAAACCGTCACGAAAACGACCAGCTCACAAGGAAAGGGAGCGGTGATCTCTAGCAGGAGGTGCGGAGCAATCAGGAAGCACACACAGGTACGGGAGTAGCTCACAGAGGGCCAGCAACGTCCTATCTCTTGACCTTGACCTGGGCCCTATTTTTCAACCTTCCTGACCTGGGTTCAACAAGTGCTTTTTGAATGAAGTTTTTTTGTGTATTATGTGTCACAATGAAAGATGTTCTAAAGGTGCTGAACTTGAAGCTGGAAGACCAGGCTCGGCCACTAGTGAGTCACGGGGCAGGGGCACATCTCTCTTCAAACATGGCTCCACCCTCCTGTCCACCCCTACCCCGACGTCCCCTCTTTGGGGACACCAATTACATGTATGTTAAACCTCTCACTTGGCCCTGTAAATCTTAGTTCTGTTTACGACAACAGAATACCATCAACAGGGTGGTTTAAAAATGACAGAAGTGTATTCCTCACAGTTTGGGAGGCTGGAAGTCCAAGGTGCAGTAGCCGGGAGATTCAGTGTCTGGTGAAGACCTGCTTCCTGGTTCACAGCCAGCCATCCCCTTACTGTGTCCTCATGTGGCAGAGGGGCCGGGGAGCTCTCTGGGGTCTCTTTTATAAGGGCACTAATCCCATTCATGAGGGCTCCCTCCCAATCCCATCATATTGGGGATCAGGCTTCCGCCTATGAATTTAACAAGGTGGAAAGTTGTCGGGGAAGGACAACACACAAACATTCGGTCTGTAGCAAAATCTCTATGCTCTCTTCTGTATTTTCTGTCCTTTTATTTTTTTGCATGTGTATCCTAAAATCTCTCTTCCTCTGAGCTATCTTCCTATTTACTAATCCTTTCTTCAGCTACGTTTAATCTGCTGTAAACCCACCAAGTCCTTAATTTCAGTTACTGTATTTTTTAGTCCTAGGATTCTCCCTTGATTCTCCCTTATTACTTCTAATTCTCTGCTCACATTCATCTTGCTGAGTTTCTTGAACCTCTTTATCCATATACCTTAAAGACTGTATTTCAAAACTCAAAATCTGGACTTCCCTGGTGGCACAGTGGTTAAGAATCCGCCTGCCAATGCAGGGGACACGGGTTCGAGCCCTGGTCCGGGAAGATCCCACGTGCCGCAGAGCAACTGAGCCCACGTGCCTCAACTACTGAGCCCCCGTGCTGCAACTACTGAAGCCCGTGCATCTAGAGCCTGTGCTCTGCAACAAGAGAAGCCGCTGCTATGAGAAGCCCACACACTGCAACTAAGAGTAGCCCCCGCTCAACACAACTAGAGGAAGCCTGTGCGCAGCAACGAAGACCCAACGCAGCCAAAAATAGAAATAAATAAATAATTTATAAATAAATAAAATAAAAACTCAAAATCTGTGGGTCTGTTCTAATGTCTTTCCCCCCCCCCTTTGATTTTGGTCATCTAGTTTTGTCTCCTGGTAATTTTTCTTTGAATGCTGCATATTGTGTACAAAAAAAAATTCAAAGAGACACTTGGAGGTTCTCCATGGTGTTACTGTCCTCCGAGAGGGTTTGCTTTGCTTCTGCACCCAGGATGGGCAGGGCACCTTGGTTCAACGAGGGCTGTAACTGATTACAGTCTGGTGCTATTCCCAGTTTGCCTTTGATCCCGGTGTGTAGACTTTTGCCCCCTCGGTGGGCCTGACCTCCCATTTCTGCCCCCCAGCACCACACCCTACTGAAGGTCTACTTCTCTGCTGCTTTGTGTTCGTCTCAGTGTTTCGTCCAGCTTTTCTAGCTCTTTTCAGCAGGAGCGCCAGTCTGTAAGAAACCAGTCCACCATGAGCAGAGGGTCACGTGACACGGGCAGGCCCCAGTTCTCCACCACAGCCGTGCTGCTGAGAAGCAGGAGAGCTGAGTCACTGGCTCCATTACCAGGCTGCCTGCTCTCCTATTTTGGCTCCTTTACTCACTGGCTTTGAGACCTTGGGCAAGTTTCCCAACAGTTCTTCAGTTTTTGTAACTACGGAACAGAGATAACTCCGGAAACTGGCAAGAGGCTGGGGCAGTTGAAGAAACTACAGTAATGTCAGAAGCACAGCACCTTTGGGGAGGTATTAAGCAAAACTGTCACCTAGTGGCCCTTCTTTAAGTTCCTTCTACGAAGCTTTATAAAGACAGCCATCAGCAACCTCATCGATTTTTTAAAACGTCTTTCAATTAAAGTCTCCAGAGAACAGACTTTGCACACCACTTACAAGAGGCCTACATTCTGTCACAGAAGCACTGCACCTTGATCACTGTCATCGGTGCTTGTTTACATGGCTCTCCTACGAGGCTCTAAGCTTCCTGAGGGAGAGGCTCCTTCTATCTTATTTCTATATATTTGGGAGAAAATACTGGGCCTGATACATAATAAGCACTCAATAGATGGTCGCTGAGCTCACTGGCCCAGGAGTGACCGAGGCTGTACAGACCCCTACGTCTGCCACCTGGTACCTCTGAGGTCTCCTCCTGGGTTTCAGCAGAAGGAAAGGAACATCGCTGACACAAAAGCCACCTGTCTGTTCTCTCTTTAAACACAAAGGGCAGAGCATGATCTCCTGAACTTTAATTTCAGTTCCTGTTGTCTAGTATCTTATTACGGTCCTGTTTTCTACCTACTACTCGTACTGTCTGTCTACCGCTGTGTAACAAATCTCCCCCAAACCCAGTGGCTTAAATAACAATTTATAATTGGGAATTTGGGAGTACCTGAAACCTTGACTGACCCGGAGCCACCAAGCTCCATCAGGCTGTAGTGAAGACACGGGCTGAGGCTGCGGTCATCAGAAGGCCCAGCTGGGGAAGCAGGTCCACATACAAGGTGGTCCGCTCGCACGAGCCGCTTGGAGGCCCCCGTCCCTGCTCTTGCAGCCTCCCCACAGTGCTGCCTCAGCACCTCCACAGCGCGGCGGCCGGCTCCCCACAAATCAAGCGGTCCCAGACGCAGCAAAGCCACGCGCATTTACGATCCAGTCCCGGGAGTCACCCGTCACCTCTCCTGCTACATTCTATCCATCAGATGTGGACTGTCAAGTGACACCCTGATGATGGGGAGGCCGTCACCTCCACCCTTTGAAAGGAGGGGTATCAGATGATTTATGGACTTCTTTTTTTTTTTTTTTTTTTTTTTTTTTTTTTTTTTTTGTGGTACGCGGGCCTCTCCCGTTGCGGAGCACAGGCTCCGGACGCGCAGGCGCAGCGGCCACGGCTCACGGGCCCAGCCGCTCTGCGACACGTGGGATCCTCCCGGACCGGGGCACGAACCCGCGTCCCCTGCGTCGGCAGGCGGACTCTCCACCTCTGTGCCACCAGGGAAGCCCTGTGGACATCTTTTTAAGCCACCACGGGACCGCAACTTGTTAAAGCTGTCTTGGGCTGGACTAAAACCTAGCCCGGGTCCTGTGCTTGTTTCCAATTTTGGAACACCTAGCATCCATCCTCCCTTCAATCCTATCTTCCTGCTCCTTCCCAGTGTCCAAGCTTCCCCATGGTTCCCTTTCTCCTGATTTGGTATAATTTCTCTTTGCAGAACATCGTGCTAACTTTTCAAATTTAATTCAAACACCACGTCACTTCTTGTTCTCTCCTTCTCTCGGACTATTCCTCGAAGGACTGACTTTTCTATTCTCACAGTTTTTGAACCTGGAGTTCTGAAGAATTATCTGTTAGTTTAAGTCATTCACTCACCTGACAATTTAGGAAGTCGTTTTCCAAGGGGGGTGTGAGGACAGCTGATAGACTGAGAAAAAAAACCACCCTCTCTCAGGGCTTTTATTATCACTTTTTTTTTTTTTTTTAAGGTTTTAGGTACCTATTTAAATATAACCCCTCTAAGTACTAGAACCTGACTGAACTCCACATCGCCACACCGGGATCACAGTAGGTGCTCAATAAGTGCACTGACAGGTGAATCTCCAGTTCTGAGCATCTCTTCCACTATTCGTTCCTTCAGGTAACTCTCACGTCTTACCTCTTTGCAATTTCTGCTCACAACAACTTTTAGGAAGGAAAACCAAAGCATACCCTCTTTGATACTATTTCTACAGCTTCACCAACTTGACCCGTTGTTTCAAACACTTGCTGAAAAGCACCTTTGCAGTTTTATAAAGTAGACTCCCTGGTCAAATATTTCTCTCCTTTACTCAAGATTTAATCACGATTTTCTCATCACCAGTATTACAAAAAAAAAAAAGGAGCACTGAGAACAGCCCATAATATCCTTTGCTTCATCCCCCATCCCCAATAGCCTGGGTATTGATACGATTTTTTTCTAAGCACGTGGCTGTGAAGAGATAATAGAGGAAGCAGGGGTCTTGCTCCCAGGCCCTCCTGAGTCTTTAATAACCTTGAAATGTCCACGTATCTTTCCCTTCAGCTTTTAGGGCGAGATAAGAACAGAAGCGCCCCTTGTGTGCTCTACGGAGCCTCCCGGGTGGGCGCTGGGCGGGCTTCGGGCCGTGCGGGTCTTCAAGCACCGACAGTTGATACACATACTTAACGCTCTCTCTGCCCCCAAAGAGGGGTCGCCTTGTCGGTTTCCTATCAAAAAGCTGTATCATCCTTTCCCCCTTGTCTGGTACACGGAAATGCTTCTCTCTCTTTTGCTTCTTTAAGGAAGGTATTCTTCTCTCCAGAGAAGTAGTTCCTTTGCCAAAGAAACCTGAGAGCCAGTGGGCTGAAGGCAGATTGTACTCCGCTGATCAATACTCCCCCCGTTCTAACCTCAGAAAAGTGGCCTTCCAGGTCCATCACTCATTAGATCACCGCCACCCCCAGCCAGCCAGCAGAGCCTTTTTAAATCAAAATTGACTCCCTCTCCATACAGGAGCTCTACTCTTTTGTGTTTACATCAGTTTACCTTCTGACTGGCATTTTCTCTTCTCCTACAAACGTGTCTCTGAAATATTTACTCTATAGGCCTAAAGCCAATCCCACAGGTGACATGATCAAATATGATCGCTCTCATTAGCTTCTGAAATACACTTGTTTACACAAGTGAAGAGAAATCGACCAGCAACCACGGTAGAGGGGCCTCAAGGTCCATCTACCTAATCTTTCCACAGAAGTGTTTACGGTCCATTTGTAAGTTAGTATGTGCATGTGTGACTATCCCTCCCTGTGTCCCCAGATGCATTTCCTAAACTGGGAACACCGCGGAGGACAGACTTTTAGAATACTGCCCTTGTCATTCCCTGTCTTTTGGCCATGCCATGCCTGGAGTGACTTATCAATAATAAATGATGTTATATATATACACATATCAATTGACAGCTTGTGGCATAATTACAGACAGGGAATCAACTCTGAATAAAAGAAGGCTATACTGGGACCTCCCTGGTGGTCCAGTGGTTAAGATTCCACGCTCCCAATGCAGGGGGCGCAAGTTCGATCCCTGGTCAGGGAACTAAGATCCCACATGCTGAGTGGCATGGCCAAAAAATAAGAAAATAAAATAAAAATAAAAATAAAAGAAGGCTCTACTGGACGACTAGGGAGGGTGATCTAACAGAATGATAAAACAGCTTTCTGTGTTATAAGCTCCGTGGGGGGACTCTTTTATTTCTCTGTGCTGCTCTTGCTGTGCTACCGAGGCCAGGTTTAAGGAACTGCTTGGTAACAGCGCCGTGAGAAACACCCACAAATAGGCCAAAGGCGCAGCTGAGACCGGAAGGCTCTGTGCTGATGCAAATCGGAACCGCAGTCAGGCACCACTTTGCACTTATGGGGCTGGTCATCGTGAAAAAACAAAAAACCAAAGCAACAACTGCTGGCAAGGATGTGTAAAAACCGGTGGTGAAAGGTAAAGTGGTGCAGCCGCAGTGGAAGACGGACTGCGGTTTCTCAAAAAACTCACCAACGAGTCACCATGTGTTCCAAAAACTCTGCTGAGTGCAGACCTTCAAGAGCTGAAGGCGGGACTTGAACAGACACTTGCACACCCATGTTCACAGTGGCATTATTCACGGGAGCCAAAAGGTGGAAGCAACCCACCTGTCCTTTGACAGATGATGGATAAACAAAGTGTGGTCCAGCCATGCAATGGAGTGTCATTCAGCTTTAAAAAAGGAAGGACGTTCTGACCCAGGCTACAGCATGGATGAACCCTGAGCACATTAGGCTGAGAGAAGTGAGCCAGACACAAAAGCACAGACACTGCATGATTCCACTTATACGAGGTACTTAGTCAAATTCATAGAGGCAGAGAGTAGAAAGCAGCCTGGGGCTGGGGGAGGGGGCTGGGGAGTTAGCGTTCATCGGGGACAGATTTCCAGCGAGGGAAACGCAAAAGCTCTGGGCAAGGATGGTGGTAACGCTTGCGCAACAACGTGAATACACTTAACGTCGCTGAACTTGCACTTGAAAATGATTAAAGTCTTCAACTTTTATGCTATATATATTTTGCCACAATAAAAAACCTTTTTTAAAAAAAGTTTATGTGCTAAAAACTGGTGTCATTCCGGTGGAAACCTTATAATCTGGACAGAGGAAACCAAAGTAGCAGGATGGGTGAGGACACGTGCTCTCCTGCCTTGGAAGTTGCTGCAGGAATCGGCAGGGGGGCCCTGGCAGAAGGGACGCTGGGAGGAGGGGCCTCGGCGGGGGTACAGAGGAACCCATCATTTCCTTCAGATCACCCTCAACCCGGCTCAGACCCAGCTCCTGAACCAAAAAGGGTTGGCCCCCTCTGGCCGGGGGTCAGGCAACAGTCATCCCTGAACTTGACGTTTTTCTATCTCAACCTCCTTGAAATGCAACAGGGACTCTGCCCGGCTCTGGCTGGTACACCCACCGGGCCTCCTGAGTATCTGAATATCGGAGTGTCAGACGCCTCGGACACCATCTCTGCTGGGCGAGTACGTTCCTTGCCCGCACCTCGAGACCAAAACGTAAATGCTTCTTGTAGAATTTCTTCTGCAAGTCGCCAGGGAACTGTTTCCAAAGGACACGCGGTGAAGACCCCTGGCAGCGGGGAGAGAAGAGGTGGGCCTGCCTGCCTCCAAGAAAGAAATGTTCAGCAAGCGCCGACCAGAGCCGAGTGCAAACGTTTCTCCCTCTGTCCAGGCTTCTCACCTCGCTCCTCAAGGTGCTTCCCCTTCACCAGGGGAAGAAACCACAATCAGGGCAGAAAACACCCGCCGGAAAGGCCCACGTGCACCTGCTGGGGCGGTAGCTCCCATCCCTCACTCCGGGTCTGCCCGTGCGTGTGTGCCGTTAAAAACAACAGGTACAGGGCTTCCCTGGCGGCGCAGTGGTTGAGCGTCCGCCTGCCGATGCAGGGGACGCGGGTTCGTGCCCCGGTCCGGGAGGATCCCACGTGCCGCGGAGCGGCTGGGCCCGTGAGCCGTGGCCGCTGCGCCTGCGCGTCCGGAGCCTGTGCTCCGCAACGGGAGAGGCCACAGCAGTGAGAGGCCCGCGTACCGCAAACAAAACAAAACAAAACAAAACTTCCATCAGGTCCTGGGCCAAAAGGCTGACAATTCAAAACGACATGTTTGCAACTGGAAAGATGCGTACAACAGGCTCTTTCTTAACATTAACGAATTTATGAGGAAATATCTAGGGACCGCGGTGTCAGACCATGGACTCAGGAAGCTTGTCAGCAAGTCTCTGCAGGAGGGAATTCATGCCATGCTGCTCATCTTCTGAGCTGTGTAGGGAGCAGCCCTCCCTATGCTCTGGCTCTGAAGCCTTTCCCATCCTCTGCCAGAGACGCACTGCAAACACAGCTGGCTTGTCACCAAACTCTAAGCAGCTAAAAAACGAACAGAAAACACTTTCCGGAGATGAACTCCACTCAACAAAAACTAATGGTCTGCATAACATTAAGCCTTATGACAGTTGTAATCTTCACCTTTAAGCATCTTTATATTTCTTGGAAATGTAGTAGTAAGCAGAAATGAGTTTAAATAATTGCTGTAAATATGTATAAAACCATGAAGATGTCACAACAGGAACCAGGGGTTTTCAGTGTGGTCCCTAGAGCAACCACATCACCAGAGAATTGCTAGAAAGGCAAATTCTTGGGCACTTTGTGGGTTGCTGGGACCAAGCCCTCCAGAAGCTTCTGACACACCTGCAGTTTGAGCACCACTGATCTGAAGAGATGGAGTGATGAAACTGCCTGAGAACAGAGTTTTGGTTAGAAGTTCCACTTACTATAAGAAATGCAATTTGAAAAATATAGCAAGGAACTATGCTAATCCTTCTCTTCTGTTCCTTCCTGGCCAAATAATTTTTTTTTCTTTTTTTTTTTTTTTCCAGTACGTGGGCCTCTCACTGCTGTGGCCTCTCCCATTGTGGAGCACAGGCCCCGGACGCGCAGGCTCAGCGGCCATGGCTCACGGGCCCAGCCGCTCCGCTGCATGTGGGATCCTCCCGGACCTGGGCACGAACCCGCGTCCCCCGCATCGGCAGGCGGACTCCCAACCGCTGCGCCACCAGGGAAGCCCCTGGCCAAATAATTTTAATAGATTTTTTTAAAAAGAGTTAAGAGATGAAACCCCAGTAGACTGTTAGTGTGGCCCATATATACAGTAAGTTATCTTTAGCAAGTCTTTTCACACGTGAATGTGCTGTATGACAAAAAGTTAGCATCTAAATACTACTGTCGGACACAATAAGTAAGGTGAAACAGATGCTCTCTCTGGGCTCCTTAATGTCTTACAGAGAAAAATGCCTTCCTACACCACAGCCTGATGCTTTGCAGAGCTCATCCTAGTTGTAAGCTGTCACTGTCTGTCGTAATGGAAAAAATAAAACACTGACCACTTACAGAGCACACAGAAATCTAGTTACTGGTTATGCTTCATCGTAAGTACAGCTTCCTAACCATGCCCACAGGATAAGGCTGAACAAACGTATCAGGATTTATGATGAACATCAAAAGGCAGGTAGGAATTCTGAATTTGCGATTTAATGAGGTTTGGATCAGCAGGTGGAGGTGTGGTGGTTAAACAAGGAGCACAAGAAGCCGTACCGTTTCATCTTTAGCTGCTGAGGATAAATGACAATTGCAGACGAGGGAGGAGAGTCAGGGAGGGGGAGAGAGAAGATGAAGCAAGAACAGTCGACACTAAGATTCAGGACAGGAGGGAGAGCCAAAGCAGGGCGGTCCGGTTCATTCACAGATATACCTCTGAGACACCCAGCACACCACTGACCCGGGATATCGCAGGATATGCCAAAGTTTTGCTTGTTTTTCCGAAATATGCACATCCCTCCCTCCCCCCCCCCCCCCCCCGCAAGCACAGATTTCCCAGGACTCAGAGCTGGGTATATTTTTCCTTTTCAAAACAGAAAAATACGAAATATTTTTAAATGCAAAACATCAAGCAAGAGTCGAGCTTACTTATCTTGGAATCACTCAGGATATTTTTAAAATGAAACACATCTTGAAGATGCACTCTCAAAAAGCTGTGCTTACAGAGGAGGTCCTGCAGTTACCGCAACCGAAGGCGAGCCCTGGGCCCAAAGACCACAAGGAAGGAAAGGAAATCAAATGGGGTTGCTTCTGAGTCCGGCAGGAGCGCTGACCCAGAGCTGTGCAAGATTATGAAGCTAAGGGGTCACACCGGCCTGGCGGTGGCTTCGGAAGCCAGGCTCTCACCTTAGAGGCGCCAAAAGGAACAGAAAAAAAGACAAGGGAGGGGAGGAAAGGAGATGGGGAGACAGTGGCAGGAAGCAGAGGCAGTGGACGGCGGGAAAGGAATAAGCAATGGCCCTGTCCACCTGTACATCCAGATGGTAGCTCACGGCTGCAGACGACAGCTGAGGACAGACTGGCTTTGAGCAGGTAGACAGCGCAGCCGGCCTCCCTGTGTCGTGGCTCTTCAGGAGAAGAGCAGCGACACGCCTGAGAGTCCCTTAAGCATCCCTCTGGCGCAAGGCAGGCACTCGGACAGCAGAAAATGCCACATGCCACGGCGAATTCCATCAGGACAAGCGGCCCTGCGCGCCCTCGGGCCACCTGGCAGCCTTCAGCCCAAGCCAGTGCCACCCGGGGTGCAGAGCTGACCGAGTCCCAGCAAACAAACCCCTTCCTCCGCCCCGGGAATCAATGGCCCCGGCACACGATGAGCTGTCGTAGCTTGGTTTTCTAAGTTAAAACAGGAGGAAAAAAATTTGGAAAGGCTCCCATCAAAAATGATTAAAATAAAGTATAAACAATTAATGTTTCAATGATTTAGAAAAAGTTAGCTTTTCCTCTAATAATGCGAGACAAACGTGACACTGGAGCTTCTTCAAGTTCTGGGATGGAGGCCAGATAAAGCAAGTACCCCTCCACCTCCAAAAGGACTCGGTCCCGAGATCAGACAGTGGCCACTGCCTGCACGTGTCTGTCCCATGGAAAGGCGACAGGTCCTCCCTAAGCCAGCGATGCCCCTCTACCTTCTGCCGAGGACTGTCCCCTACCCCAGACCCGGTCAGAGGTCGTGGGGCACTGTGTCCACACTGGAGGGCTGCTTTCACCCCCCTCCCTTCTAAGACGTCTCTTCAAACCCAACATTCCTAAATCAAGACGATACTCCTCGACTCTGGATCACACCTACGCCTGGACCACCTCCTGCTGTGATCCGCTTGCCGGTGCTACCCCTGAGTTTCTCTCAGGAGGGCTGGAAGCGCTCCGGACCCGATTCTCTGAAGCTTCCGCCCTGATCTGTGCACGGAGCTGACCTCACGTTAGAACGACTTGACGTGATGTCCTGCCAGAAACCACCAACTCTGGATATGAAAACCTCAGTGATACAATATGATATTTGTCTTTATAGTATCACTTATATGTGGAATCTAAAAAAAAAAGGTACAGATGAACTTATTTACAAAAGAGAAGTAGAGTCACGGATATAGAAAACAAACTTATTGGTTACCAGGGGATAAAGGGGGGGAGGGCTAAATGGAGAGAATGGGATTGACATATACACACTACGATATATAAAATACATAATGAATAAGGACCTACTGTACAGCACAGGGAACTCCACTCAATACTCTGTAATGGCCCATATGGGAAAAGAATCTAAAACAGAGGGGATGTATGTATATGTATAGCTGATTCACTTTGCTGTAAACCTGAAATTAACCCAACATTGTAAAATCAACTATACTTCAATTAAAACCTTTTTTAAAAAAGAAAGAAAGAAAAAGCTCAGCATTCAGACTTCAGATGCACTTAACGTTCAGGCCCTGTGCGCCCGCCCAACCACAGGGCAGGCACCGCCGTCTCCGCGACCTGCCGCCACCATCAGGGGGGCCAGTTTCCACCACCATCGCATATGCCCCCCTCTCTGAAAGGGAAAATCACTTCTGGGGCCTCGAACTCCTCCCAGATCAGTCAACAGGAACCTTGACTATGCACTTACTTATTGTGGTATCAACCTTTCCAGAAAACAACAATTATAGTACATAGCATGAGTTTACTAGTCTCACAGGCTGCGTTTAAAAAAATTAAACTGGGACTTACCTGGTGGCACAGTGGTTAAGAATCCGCCTGCCAATGCAGGGGACACAGGTTCGTTCCCCGATCCAGGAAGATCCCACATGCTGTGGAGCAACTAAGCCCGTGCACCACAACTACTGAGCCCACGTGCCACAACTACTGAACCCTGCACGCCTAGAGCCCGTGCTCCGCAACAAGAGAAGCCACCGCAATGCGAAGCCCACGCACCACAACGAAGAGTACCCCCCGCTCGCGGCAGCTACAGAAAGCCCACGTGCAGCAACGAAGACCCAATGCAGCCAAAAAAAAATTAAAATTAAAAATCAAACTGAAGTCTGCAGGAACCAATACAAAGTAATTACACTGGACTCTATCTTCAAAACTCTCCTTTTGGGGGGACTCACTCTGGAAGGTGTATTTGCAGGGATCGACAAAACCGGTTTAGTAATACCTCCACAATGAAAACACAAAAAGGCTAATTCGTGTGACACAGCCCAGTTCCCCCAGATGGGCTCGGCCATACACCTGAAACACAGACCTCCAAATGTGTGCTGGAAACCAATCTGCTCCAAGTCGAGAGGCCTCGTGCCGCCGACTCCGCTCACACACACAAACTCCTCTCTCTCAACAACTGTCTTTTCCCTTTCCGTTCTCTTCCTAAGTGCTTTAAAAGCCTTTCAGAGATAAACTCAGTGGTGCCTGAGGCAGAGATGTACTGAGGATTACACGGCTTAAAAAGCAAAACCAACCAACCAACAAAAGGCTGTGTCAGAAACCGGGTGCCCGCCTTGCCGAGAACATCTGATGTGTCTCAGACCCAGAGACGAAACAAGGTCAACCGCCAGGACTGAGACGGTGTCATTAACAGGGGGAAACCAGGGGAGAAAATGACATTTGAGTCTGCACGACAGAACAGGGGTGATCTCAGTCAAGAGGCAGCCAACCTTCAGAAGCTAACAACGCACTGTACTTAACCGTGCCATCTGCAAGAATGCACCTCCCGGAGAAGCGGTGCAGCTAAGGCCGGGCAGTCCAGGCGGATTTCAGCCCAAGGCAGAGCGGGGGGGTCTCAGGACACAGACCAACTGTGTTCATCCCTCTTAACATGAGCCCCCAATACCCTTGCTGTTTGAGACCATTCACACACCCGAGAAGGGGATGGCACACGTAGGCGCACACACACGTAATCTCCGCTTCCTTCGATCGTTCCACTCACCGAGGACTCTCTGTCCCTGGTGAGCAAGCCGCCCTGCACGCCCCGTGCACACACACGCACGTGTACACATCACACACACGTGCGCACAGACGGGCCCGCCCCTCTGCCCCCCCAACCCCGCACTCACCGAGGACTCGCTGTCGCGGACGAGGAAGCCGCCCTGCACGCCCCGTGCACACACACGCACGTGTACACATCGCACACACACACACGCACACACGTGCGCGCACACGGGCCCGCCCCTCTGCCCCCCCAACCCCGCACTCACCGAGGACTCGCTGTCGCGGACGAGGAAGTCGCCCTGCACGCCCCGCGCGTTGAGCGCACACTCGGCCTGGTGGCGCGTCACGTTCCCGTAGTACCACTCGCGGCCCGCGAACCGGCCGGCGCGCGCAGGCCCCGCGGGGCCGGAGCCCGCGTGCGGGGCGGGGCCTTCGCTCAGCACCACCACGTAGTTCTTGGGCACCAGGCCGACCTGGCCGCGCGCGTTGCGGCAGCGCCACCACTCGGGGTCGTTCTCGGGCTTCTCGATCACCTCCATGGTCTCGCCCTTGTCGAAGTTGAGCTCCTCCTCGGTGACCGAGCTGAAGGGGTACAGCGTCTGCACCACGTGCAGGACCCGCGCGCCCTGGCCGTTGCTGAGCGCGGCGCTGGGCCGCAGGCTCGGGCCCCCGGGCGCGTCGGCGGCTGCCTCGTCCAGCTCCTCCAGCACGTAGTTGGATGGGAACCAGCCCACCTGCCCGTTGTAGCTGCCCCGCCACCAGCCGTCGCTGCACTTCTCCATGACGGTGACGCGCGAGCCCTTCACCAGCGACAGCTCGTCCTCGCGCTCGGCCGCGTACGCGAACTTGACCACGGCCGGGATGCTGAGGTCGTAGATGCGGTCGGCGCCGCCCCCGTTGGCGGGGAACTCGGCGTCCATGCTGGGTGTGGGCGATGCATCGCGGGCGCTTGTCTTCCTGCGGGTCCTGCCGAGGCCTGCGGAGACACGGCAAAGCTCAGCGCGGGGACAGGGCTCAGCGTGCGGCGACCCGGCAAGGGCTCAGGGCGGCGCCTGGTCCAAGGGGCAGCACCTGCACCTGATATGGGACGGACTGGGTCCCGTGGCTGGTGACCAGCCAGTCACCAGCAGAGAAGGTGACAGTGGCTAAATGCCTAAAAGCTGGTTATTACCCAAACTGATCTCTCCGCTTTCCTCAAAAAACTGCTAGAGCACCTGCAAACCAAGAGGATAAAACAGTGTAAAGTCTGAAATGATTAGAACATCTCTGTGCCACTGCTACAAAAGACAAAAACAAAAACCAAAAAAAAAACCCCAAGACATCAGGACAGAAAATGTCTTCTGCGTTTTGGACGGGAAGTTGGACAAAATGAGCTTGCAGAGCCGCCCCAGCTCTCAGCACCCCTCAGGGCTGGCCTGCGCTCAGGCCAGCACCCTCTCCTCCATCCGAGGACCCTCAGTGCCCTCCCGGGGCCACCTGGCAGTGGAGCAGCCCCACTGGGCAGAAACCCATACCCCTCCTTCCTCCTGTTCTTTTCTTTCAGCACTGCAGAGACGTCCCACAAGTTGTGATGAGTGAAATAGAGGGAAAAAAATAGCCGAAACATTAAATCTAAGGCAGAATTTTTCACATTCTGATTGAAAAACCACTAATGGATCAGAAAATCGGTTTAACGGGGTTGTGACCAGCCTGTATGTATGTGCTGTCTTCTTTTTAAAAGGGAACAAAACAGAAAATCTCAGAGTGCATCAAACACAGAATTGCTGCTTCAGTCACATATGTGAGTCAGTGCTGAGCTATAATGTGAAAATTATCCCTTCCTGTGCCTGAGGAACACAGCTGGAAAAGCCCTAAGGTAAAAATGCTTTAACCTGGTTAAAATGCATGGAATTCCAGAACCTTGTAGAAAGCGAGCCGAGGGGAGGAGGGCACGTCGGCCCCAGAGATGGGGACGTGCCCCTGGACCGGGGGCCCGCCGTGCCGCTCACCCGCCACGTCTCCCAGCTAAGTCAGTGCGGAGGTTTTCGTGGCATGGAAACTGTGGCCACTGGCAAATGTTTGTTTTCTCCTGAAAGGACACCGAAGTGCTTTTATGGGTAGCTTGTACCTCCTTCTCCTTTAATTCCCTGCAGTAAAGACAGCTTGGTCCTGAGAATTACCTTTGCTTCTACTCCCCTGCCAGGTGGGGAGGCCAGAGGAATAAAAGGAAGCATCATGATCGTCTCCGACCACGGAGAGTTGGGCGCTGGCTTCCAGAGCAGACCCGCCTCAGGCTGCGTTCTCTGCCCCGGGACACGTGCTCTGCTCAGTACCACCAGCAGAGCAAAGAGCGTGAGGTGACAGCACAACTGTGATAAGCGATCGTTCATCACTTGGATCTCCGAGTGGAGACACCAATTTTTAAAAAATATATATTTATTTTATTAGTTTTGGCTGCATCGAGTCTTGGTTGCTGTGCGCGGGCTTCCTCTAGTTGCTGAGAGCAGGGGCTAGTCATCGTTGCGGTGCACGGGCTTCTCATTGCGGGGGCTTCTCTTGTTGTGGAGCACGGGCCCTAGAGTGCCTGGGCTTCAGTAGTTGCGGCGTGTGGACTCAGTAGTTGTGGCTCGCGGGCCCTAGGGCGCAGGCTCAGTCATTGTGGCGCACGGGTTTAGTTGCTCCGCGGCATGTGGGATCTTCCCAGACCAGGGCTCGAACCCGCCTCCCCTGCATTGGCAGGTGGATTCTTAACCACTGCACCACTAGGGAAGTTCTGAGACACCAATTCTTTAATTAAGCTAATGGCTTCTGCTGTTTCTTTTTGTTCTTCAGCGTTTTACTCGAGTGCGTGGGAAATAAAGAGTAAGCCGGGACACTGGACCAAGTTAAACACTTAGATTTCCACGTAAGAGTTAATTTACTTTACACCTGAAAACATGAACCTCTCAACCTTTGATTTCAAAGCTAGGTGAGTTCAACTCTGCAATGACACGGCATTGTGATGATTCAATGGCGTCCTAATCCAGAAGGCACACAGGACGGTTCACGGAAGTCAACTTCCATCCAGAAGTCTCGGGCACCAAGGCCTTCAAACCTCCCGGGGCAGTCGGCACCCCGAGCAGGAATGGCCAGGCAGAGTGCAATTTTTATGCGTAACAAAGATTTTAAGAAATAACACTTTAAAATAACTCTTTAGAAGACCTTTCTAAATTTGTGAGCAAGGAACCCTACCTGAAGAGCCAGGGAAGAGCAGCTTTCAGAATATTCATCAAGACGTAAAGGTGTCATCGCACACAATTATATATAAGATAGATAACCAACAGGGACCTACTGTATAGCACAGGGAATTCTACCCAATATTCGGGGATAACCTATATGAGAAAAGAATCTAAGAATGAAACATATGTATACGTATAACTGAATCACTTTGCTGTATACCTGAAACTAACACAACATTGTAAGTCAACTATAATCCAAGAAAATTAAAATATATATTAAAAAAGGCAGAAAGGTGTCAAGATCAACAGAAAAGACAACGGCAGACCTTACGCCTCGTAATACGTCACGGAAGACCTTATGCCTCGTAATACGTCATGGAAGACACTTACGTAAGTCAGTCATACCGCTGACTTACGAACGTACTACTTTGTCTGCTTTTTTTCAAACACAAAACGATTTAATTACTTCAGCCTTGAGCTCCTTCCAGGAACCTTCCTAGATTCTGGGGAGAGTTGAGAGAAGACAGGCACACTCCCTGCCCACAAGAGCAGCTTATATGTCTCTATCAAGACTGGAACTTTCTACATACAAACACCCCTGGAAAATTAACCTGTTTTGCTCTAACATGACCTAACCAGTCTTTGAGGCAACTCTGGGCTGGGGTCTTGGGGGTAGCACAGCAGAGTGACTGAGAGCACAGACCCAGCAGGAATCCCGAGTCAGCCGCTAATTAGCTGTGTGCTCTTGGGCAAGTTACTTAGTCTCTCTGGGTCTTAGTTTTCTTACCCTAAAATGTGGACAATGATGGCACTGGATCAGTCTGCGAGGGGGGCCGTAACAGACTGGGGGGCTTTGACAACAGAAATGTGTTTTCTCATGGTTCTGGGGGCTGGAAGTCACAGATGAAGGGTCAGCAGGGCTGGTTCCTTCGGAGGCCTGTCTCCCTGGCTTACAGACGGCTGCCTTCTCACTGAGTCTGCATTCTGTGTCCTAATTTCCTCTCCTTACAGGACACCAGTCGTGCTGAATTAGGGCCACCCTAAGAAACCTCATTTACACTTAATTACCTGTTTAAAGGTCCTATACAAATAGAGTCACACTTTTGAGATTCTGGAGAATGGGACATCAACATATGAATTTCGAGGATGGACAAATCAGCCTAAAACAGGTACCTAAATTCAGATTACACATATAAAGTACAGAACGTGCTTTATGAATGACCATTATTACTCTTACTAAGTGGCGTTGAGCTGGGTGTTGAATTTCTTTTTTCTCAGCTACTTTACCAGGAGGGGGTCTAAGTCCTCTCTGAATACTCTTGGCCATGGCCCTGCGTGCCAGACGGCCACCCAAACAGAAACTCTGCCCGTCAGGCGTTTGGCACCTGGGAAACATTATCTTATGGGAGCAGAGACACATGGCAGCTGGTGCAGTGAAATGCAAGAGGCAGGTGTGTGCCAGGGGTGGGGGGGGAGGGGCCCGACCTCACTGACATCTATATGATCTGAACCTCACAACGGTCCTGGGACAGACCAGGCTCCCCCATTTCTGCAGATGGGGAAACCGAGGCTGAAAGAGACCAGGGAACTGGCCCAACACACGCAGCGGGTGGTGTGGCACAGACACGCCGTGATCCAGTGAAAGCCTATTTAACCCAGAATCATCAAGAAGCACAGTTCCGCTAGAGGCTAGCGTGAGGCGTGACGGCAGATGCTCATTACTTGTGTCATGATTTCCATGGGCAGATGCACTGAGGGCTCTGAAGTGGGGTTTCAAGATCCCCTCCCGCACCCTCCCAAACTGTGATGAACACTTCCTCTGATTCTAGGGAATGAAATGGGCCCTGTGTGTCCGGGTGGAAGTGGAGCTGAGGTTAGGGAAAGAAGGTTTGGGATAAGAAATGCATCAGGAGCAACAGGCCAGGGCCCCGGGACAAGTTTGGGGATGGCTGGGGCAGGCTGGCGGGGGGGGTGGGGGGGCGTCGGGTGGCAATGTGTAAATAGAACAAAGTCGCCTGTGTTGTTGACAAAGGCTCTCCGTTTCCTCTTCTTCCCTAGTTCTTCCCTGACCCTGATTCTGCCCGAGGCCAGAGCCCGGGTGGATGGGGCCGAAGGGCTGGGAGCCCCGGGAAGCCCGAGGAGCAAGAAGGCGTCAGAGGGAAGGGGACCCACCCACCAGCAGCCAGGGCGGCCTTTCTGAATGAGGACAAGCAGGTGAGTGGCTCCGGAGGGTCAGGCGGCCAGGGTCACAAGGACGTCGAACGAGCAGGCTCTGGAGGTTCAGGACCCCGTCATCTCCCCCTGCCTGGATCTCACCCGAGGCCACGTGACTGCCGCCGTGTGCCAGCTACGAGATGCCAGGTCGGAGGGGACGGAGACCCGTGCGTGAGTCCCAAGCTCTGGACGGCCTTGGCGTCCAGGCTCTAGTTCAAAGTCAAATCCGTTATCTTCTAGGGAAGAAGGCAGTCTGGGAACCCCCCTGCTCCCCACTTTCTCTGTGTATTTCCCCACATCTAATGCTTTTTTTTTTTTCTTCGTTCATTCAAGTCAGACCACCTCCTTCCAGCTGTAGCAAAAACACAACCTGACTCCAGTGTGTGTTTTGACTTTAGCAAGGATAATGTGATTAATTTCCTTCTATGATTTCACATTTTTCCCGACAGGAGAGGCAAGAGCTTCACACCCCTTCTGCCAAGTCCCAGTCCATCTTCACCTACTGACCAGTAACTAACCGGGACCTGGCCCACCAGATGCCCTCGCTAACCAGGGCTTCCGCTCGCCCCCTCTCTGGGCCACGTTTGGGAGAACGCGCTTCCCGGCCCTTTCCCAGGCCTGCTCCCCACGGCCAGAGCATGGATCCCGGGGCAGCCTGGGCCGCAGACAGAAGCACCTCCCAGAGCAGCTGGCCACATTCCTCACCACACCCCGGCCTCGGGTACGGTCCATGTGGTGCGGGACACCCAGGCAGCTCCGGCCAGGCCACGATGGACGGACCGAGGCCCGGGGAGCCCTAGCGTGTTTTCACAAGGTCTAGGATGAATTCAAACGGTGTGCTTCTCCTTCAGTTCTCAAGTTCATCATAAAATCCTCCACTGTGTGGAATGTCGTGTTTGGACGTTTTGCTGTAGGTGTTGATGTGGCCCGCGCTGGAACCATCACATCATGGGTGAGAATATGCAGAGCGTAGCCACTAGGAAACCTTTCCTACTGCCAGCACGTTGCATTCGGTGATGTTAAGTAACTTTTTTCCTGCAAAGTTACGACTTTCTCTAAGCTCGTTCAATAATGTATATAAACTGCCATATCTTCCACGAGGAAAGAACGAAGAAGGAATGGAAATCACTATTTAAAAAAAACAAGCAAGATGCTGTCTGACGTGGCAGGTGCTCAGGGGTGGTCAGGATTTTAATGTCCACCGTGAAGATCAGGCTCTGAGAACACCTCAGCTTCCTTAAATCTATGATCATAAAGTTGTGCTATTTAAGATGGAGAAGAAATCTCAGAGACGGGCTTGCTCAGCGGTGTTCTGGTTGCTGCTGCGGGGAGCAGGCTGCCCAGGAGGGGCACAGAGCCTATTCTCCCCGCCCCCAGCAGCTCTAGTGAGCTGTGCCCCCAACCCTGGGGTCCCAGGCAGGAGCATCTCCGCAGCTGCCCCCGGACAGTTGGCCGAGGGAGGTGGCAGCCGAGCTCCTCAATGGGGCCACGTCCACAGTCACCACATGGAAGGCCAGCCACGTGCTGTACAACACACTTTATCTGCATTTAACAACCATATAAAAAATAACGTGTGCCGGGCTTCCCTGGGGTGCAGTGATTAAGAATCCGCCTGCCAATGAAGGCGACATGGGTTTGATCCCTGGTCCGGGAAGATCCCACATGCCATGGAGCAACTAAGCCCGTGAGCCACAACTACTGAGCTTGCGCTCTAGGGCCCGTGAGCCACAACTACTGAGCCTGCGTGCCACAACTACTGAGCCTGCGTGCCACAACTACTGAGCCTGCGTGCCACAACCTACTGAGCCTGTGAGCCACAACTACTGAGCCTGTGTGACACAACTATTGAAGTCCACACGCCTAGAGCCCGTGCTCCGCAACAAGAGAAGCCACCGTGATGAGAAGCCCACGCACTGCAACGAAGAGTAGCCCCCGCTCGCCACAACTAGTGAAAGCCCGCGCACAGCAACAAAGACCCAACACAGCCAAAAATAAATAAATAAAATAAATAAATTTTTAAAAAATACGTGTGCACCATCAGGAATAGGCATTTCTGATTCTGAGCAGACAGTATCATTTTAAGTGGTAAACAGCTGAGTTGGATTTAAAGGTAAACTATGCTGTTCAGCTTTTGTGACGATTTTCTGGCATGGAGCTGTTGGATCTCTGATCCTGACTTACATTTTCATTGACAAAAATAAGCACTATTTAACTTTCTTGAATAAAATTACATGCACCGAAGAGTGAGTTCTAATAAAGCTTGAATATATCACACATTATTAATATGTCAGTGATTTTAAAGTCAAAATCGCTTATATACACCTTTTAAGATAAAGGGATGTTATAGCAGAGACAACTTTAAAATATGTTCTGCCATCTTCCAGCTGGAATTCTGGAGATTTAAGATAAAATGCCAAACAAACTTGACAGTTCATACAAGTATTCCAGCCCATACATTTAGACACAGCACACGTGAGTTTCAGGAGCTCTATGGCAAAGCCATTTTATTTTTGCTACTACTCAGACTTGTGACATAAACCAGACGCAAGTAGAAAATTTCCTCGCGCTTAAAATGTCATTTATACTAAGTTAAGCAAAGAGGTTATTAATCTGTGGAGCTTTTTCCCCATCAGGGTTATAGGAATGTCAACTGAAATTATTAATACCAAAGATTTTGATCATTAAATGCTAAGGAGGTCTGACAAGATCGGTTCAGATACAAAGTAGCAGAAATAACTTTTCATATAAGAGGATATATTTACTGTTTGGCTTCTAATAGCTATTCATGGTCCTATATGTTTAGTTCATTTAGTTTGTATCTAGTTTTTCAGACTAGCTTCCACTACTCAGAGAATATCCAGTGCCAGAATTCACAGTCGAGTATCTGAAAAAAGGAAAAACCCTTACATTTACTAAACCTAAGGATTTTTTGAAGGGCCACCACTTAGACGTGGGGTTAATGCAGTAGTTCCCTCCTGCTTTAATCTGTGCCACGCCCTCTACGCCGTCTCTATGCAACAGAGTTCCTCTCTTCTCGTGGTCTCAGCAGGACCCCATCCCCGGGAATCGGATCAGAGCTCCCTCTGCAGTCTGGGGGTGGGGGGTGGGGGACCGGCTCTCGAGTCAGCCACACCTGCAGGTGCCTGTGTGAAGAAGCAGCCCAGAGATGCAGAGACAGACCCTGGATGGCCTGAGTGGAGCCCGGGAACCCGACCACACTTCCCAATGACGTGAGCTCATCCCCCTTTAAATTCTCCTCTTCTTCCTGCTGTTTGTTTGTTTTCTTTAGCTACCTTGGGGTTGATTTCCGTCACTTCCATTAAGGGCTCTGGAAAACATAAGATGGCCCTTCCCCGCTCTCCCTCCCGTTCTCCCACCTCACCTCCTGAAATACGCCACACCGGTGAGCCCCCCTTAGAAAGGAGGTATGCCTGGGTGAGTACGCCGCAGAAAACAGGGCGAAAGTTGGGGAGCCTCCGGGCTTGTGCGCGGGGCTGAGCAGACGCAGGCCGCGCTTCCTAGTCCCAGAGCAGCCTGGGCTTGACTATGTACCCCAAGAGCCCGCACTCGAGGTCTGTGACTCTGGGTGGCGTGGACGTTAGGTCGAACCGACCGAAGCCCCCCGGCCTCGACTTCTGCTTTGCTCTGCACGGGGACCCAGGGCCACCGGCCCCATCCCAGGTGGGTCTCGGAGGAGCCCCCCAGGGCGGCCCGGAGAGCGACGGGCTGGTCAGTGCAGAGCATCTCAGACCCGGCCGGGCTCGGGCCAAGCAGACTGGGGCGTGGCTGCCCCAGGAGGCGCCTGCCCCTCCGGTCACTCAGAGGCGCAACCGCTGCTACCTGCTGCACGTGCGAGCCTGGGGAGGATGAAGAGCGTGGAGAATGGGGGGGGGGGGACCGGGCAGGGGCCCTGGGAGGGGAGGGAAGGGCTGAGACGCGCCCGGCGGGCGCAGCGTGACTGTGGCGCACAGGGCGCAGAGCCGGTCCATCTCACCTGCGTCCCCGCGTCACTGGTGGAAGGTAGTGCGCCTGGCACCGCGCCCGCCTCACTGACAGGGACCGGGTCCACTCGAAGAGGAGGGCACCCCACTTCCCAGCCGCGTCCAAGAACGAGGACTAAACGCAGCCCTAGGCGTCCAGCTTCGTCCTCCCTGGGCTTGCGCGTCCAGCGGGTCGCACCGCGGTCACGCCTCGAGGGCCTGACAGGAGGGGCAGGCGCCCTGGAGCAGCCGGGTGACGGCGCGCGTGCCCAGGTCTGAGATGCTCGGCACCGTCCAGCTGACCCCCGGCGACCGGCTTCACCCACGTGAGACCGCGGCCCCGCGGCTGCTGCTGCCACATCAGCACCAGCAAAGCCGACGCTTGCCCGGTAAGGTCCTGACAGCAGAGCGCGGAACACTTGCCCCCGACGGGCAGGATGTGCCAGACCCCGAGGGGGTGAAGGGCTGAGGAGGAGGTCGGGCCAGGAGCCCTTCTCCCGCTAGCAGCTTAGATCGAGCTTTTGAAGAGGAAAACCACTGTCCTCTCCTAAAGCGGAGTCGGTCTGCTGTACGGCCTGTGGGAAACACCGGGGGCTCCATGCTCCCCACCCCCGAAACTGCCACGAACCCAGGGGGTTTACTTCTCTGTTCCTAGGCATGCGCGCCTTAGGTGCGTACCCCTCACCCTACGATGAAACGTGCCCTCGCGTGCCGTACGGAACCCCCAAGTTCAGGGAGGGGTGGTCCAGGACGGGGCAGGGGGAGGAAGGAGCCTTCGTCAGATGGATGGGAGCTGCCACCCCCGGGGCAGATCCACACGGCCCGCGTCGGGCCGCCAGCTGGCCGAGGGAGAAAGGGGCCATTCACCATCCACGTGCCCAGATGGTCCCCTTCCCAGCGGGCGGATGTGCCAGCAGCCAGCACAAGACGGAGAGGCGTCGGGGGCAAAGGCTACCGTCGCACAGGTCCTCGGGTCCCGGGCCCAGAACCGGAATTCCCATCCCTGCCCCTAGGAGAGCCCGCTCCCTTGCGAGCAGGCAGGCGAACGACATGACTGAATGTGTAAAAGCCTGAAAAAAACTGGTGTAGAAACACAGGATGGCCAACCAAACACGGAAGTCAAATGGTACCACGGATGCGAGTGAAAGGAATGTTTTTTTGAAATTGTAATTAAAAATACATATTCAGTACCTCTCAACACACGTACCTGCTGCATCGGCACCAGCATCTCTGAGCGTGCAGAACGGGGCTGGGGGCGGGCCGCGGACGTGCAAGGATTGAACGTGACCTTCCGAAGCACCACGCGGTGTCAGCCCCTGGCGGGAGCTCAGGGGCGCAACTTACTGAGCCCACGCCTGCTCGGCGAGATGAAATACGGTAACAAAAAAGAGAGAGAGTAAAGGGACAACACGCTGCCGGGTGCGAGCGTCTGGCAGACAACTGGGCCCCGGTTCTGACCCCGCGCCAGGCCCGTGGCCCCGGCGGTTCTGCACCCTCTTCTCCTGTTTCTGCAGCCGCAACGCGAGGACGGCAGTGGCAGTGGCGCGGCGGCTGTGAGGGTCCAGGGCCCGAGGAAGGGCCCGAATGCAGCGTCCCGTACACAGCGGGAGCCGCGGGGCTTACTGCTCTTATCGCTCCACAAATTGTTTTCCTCTCTGGTTGAGGGCCCAGGTCCGGTGCAGAAAAGAGCAGGTGGTGCTTTCTCCACGGAGGTGTGCACGTGTCCGTCTTCTCCCTAAAGTGCTCCTGCGGCACAGCCTGACCTCAGTCCCGCTCTCTGGGTCGGGAGCAGCTAAGACACGACACGAGGGCCCCTCTGACGCATCTCAGGAGAGGGTGCCCCCCAGGGCAAAGCTGGCCTTCAGTCGGGAAGTGAAAGAGGCGCCCCATCTTCCAAGGCTGGGCAGAAGGGCTTCCGGGGCCACACGCTGCTCTGGACAAGGCGAACGCTGGTTTCTAAGAGGCCGGGCCCCCGCCGGCTCCAGGCAGGGGTCCTGTGTAGCTGGGCTCGGCCTCCAGGCCCTCGCTCCCGGCTGGCTTTTGCGGCAGCGCCCTGCCCAGGCCCAAGGCCTGCTCCTGGCTCTGCTGTGAAGCACCTGTTACCCTGGACAAGTAACTCAACGTGCCGGATTTTCACAGAAAAGCTGTGGACCAGCTTATCTCCAGAGCCCTTTCCAGGATTCAAGAATTCTACACAGGGAGCCCGAAGTGTCGAATGAACTTCACTTTTTAGACTTAACTGTACATACTAGGCTACACAAAAACGACCACAGGAGAACCGTACGTGGCCCTTTTGGATCCTACAGCCAACTCCTGTCACCAGCGTTTGGCTGGGCTAAATGTGACAGGACCGGTCACTTTAGATCAGCGCCTAAGGACCCCAACCATTTCACCACCAATTCACGCTCCACTATAAACACCCACTTGTAAATTTTCCAAGCTAGACACTCAACTGCTTTGCTCCCTGAAAAAAGCCGAAACTACAAAATCAACGGAGGTTCCCTGCAAACAGCCACGCCAGGATGGCGGGCTTCCAGGAAGAAACACGGGCAGACCCCCAGCCCGAAATCTCACCAAGAGCTGCCCGCCAGGTGGCTTCCCAGCCGTGAGAACCACGGGGGACAACCTGGACGCTCACAGAATCCGTGAGTTTGGAAGCAGAGGAAGGAAGGTAAGAGTTGAGAGAGAGGGACGGCAGCGGCTTGTGGACACAGATGAGGTGAGCAGGCGCTCAGTGAAGAGCAGAGAAACACTCTGCCCGCTCGAAATCACTGACGCTCGACAATTAGACCCCGGCCTCACCTGGGTCGGGCGAGCAGGTGGGGGCAGGGCAGGGGGCTCAGGGGAGGAGGGGCCCGGTTGGCCTTCCAGCAGCCCCAGAGGCTCTGCAGTCAGCACCGCGGCACCCGTCCTGAACAAAACCCCCCTGCACCCCACACCGGCCCCCGGGGACAGACACGAGCATGCAATAGGGGAAAGGAACGTTTGAGACATATGGACGAGATCTAAAAATGAGTGCGGGCCATATGGGGAAGCGCAGTTGGGAACACGGAGAGAAGACTGTACTTAGTTCTCAGCATCTGTAGTCCACGTTTTCTCTAGTCTAAAACCGAAGGCTCCCACTTGGGTAACTTTGAGTCAAGAAAGGCTGGTACCGATGTTCTCTAGAAAAACGATAATTTTAATAAGAAGCAACCCAGGTGGCCAGTCGCTGCGAAAGAAACTGGGAAATGCTTTACATGGTGTCCTTGTCCTTCCTCAGGGCACGAGGGGCCCGGGGGCCGACGCGTCTGGCTTCAAGACCCCGTGTCACCGCACACCTGCTTCTCCATCCCCTCCTTCCCCATCCCCTCTCCTGGCTTTCCTCCCATTAGCATTCTTTTGAACAATCTGTCTCTATTTTCTCTCTAATTATCCTCCCACTAATCTGTTGTGAGTTGTTTTACGTTTCTCGTTCTAAATTCTTGGACACTTACGATATATGCAAACAAATCCAAGTTTAATTTGGGCGCTGGCACCACAATCGCTGTAGACGTTTCCATAGTCTGTGGGCATTACATTTGGTGGGTCATCTGTACCGTGAACGATCTCGCAAGACAGGATACTAAAGAGTTCTAAGTTACGCCACATAATACGTAATTCGGGTTCGTACAATGGTAGATTATACAACAGAGACCGAAAAGGTCAACCTCAAGTGTTAAATGCAGCTCTGAAAACCCAGAGTCCCTGCTTTAATACGGGGAAGAGATGATAGTTTGGAGAAGCTGGACCTTTAAAATCAAATTGAGATCTGTCCATGTTCTTCGCATGTTACATACAAACTTTTCATGGGGCGTGGTCTGGCTCTGCACTTTAAGGGAGAAAAATGTACCTTGTACTTTTTGTACCGATTCCTTAGAAGGTGACTGAGTTTAGAAAGTACGTTTAAGTGACATGTAAAAAGACTAACGGTAATTTTCTTATTCTTTATGGACATTCAACCTAGAAAACCAAACTACTTCTAAGACACACGCACTATGAAGAATCAGCTTCTCCTCTTCGGTTTTATACAGAGCGTCCTGACCGCTAAGGAGCTGGGAGGCATGGACCAAACTCACTCAGCAAAGGTCCTTTCCAGCACGTGTCGCCATCAGGCTTCCGCGGAAAGGGTAGACGCTTCAGGACTGACTGCCTGGTGACAGTGGTACTGATGCCAGGAAGAAGTCACCTGTGCAACCTGATTTTGATTCTACGTGTGCAGAAATACTTAGCAAACAGATGCAAATGCCAACAGTGATTATTTCTGGATGGTAAGATCACAGGCGATTTATGTTTTTTTTCTATTTTCCAATTTTGTTCTTTTTAATAAGTATGCCAGTCTTCATTGAATAGTTTTATAAAAGACAGGCATTTCAGAGATGCCAATTCTGAGGACCACCTGAGTGCAGAAACCCGTGTCACACAAAGAGCCTGTGAACGGCAAGGACGGCTGAAATCTCACGCGCGCAGACCCCCTGAACACGCCTGCTGTGACACAACAACTGCTGCCAAAGTAAGAATCGATTTAAGGAAAAGCAGGTGTGCTCCTGGGACATTCGGCTCCCGAATCATTTTAACGAGTGGCTCCTGGCTGCCCCCAATGTGAAGGAACCAGGCGGTTATTGATAAGTGAATCCCCCAGGGCCGGGAGGAATCGATGCTCATGAGGTGGCTGGTCCCCTCGGGTCCCAGGGGCTGCAGCAAGGGTGGGAGAAAACCAACCCAGCCGCGCAGGTGGGACCAGGGAGCGACTAGACGCGCCAATACCGATGCCAAGCCGGCAGCACTGCCCTCACCCCCCAGGGCCCCCCGCGGTCCGAGTCCCCAGCCCCCGAGGCTGACCAACGACGGCAGGGCTCGCGGAGCCGGGCAGACCTGCTTTGAACTTCAACCCGTCACTTACTGTGTGTTCTCGGGCACACACACCCCTTAACCTCCGAGTCTCATCTTCTTTCACGTGAAAGGTAAGGGTGTTACTATATCCCTCTGAGGGTTACTGGGAAGACAGCACAAAAAGGTGTACAGGTAGGTAGCAGGTAGCACCCGAGAGGCACCCAGGAATCGCTATTACCGCGTACACACTGGAAAACGCACACGACATCGGTTCCGGGTCTCGGGTTGGATTCTGCCGCTGCGCTAAGCTTCCCCTTCGTCTTCGGGTGTCGGGAGCACGGGCGCGGTGGTCACGGGGCCTCCTCGGGGCCTTCCTCCCGGGGGAGGGCTTGAGGGCGGCCGGGGGAAGTAGACGGAGGCCTGGGACCGGCCCCCGAGACCACAGCTCGGCGCGGAGGCTCGGCGGAGGAGCCCCGCGAGACGCCCCAAACGCCGGGCTCCCCTGCGGGCCGAGACGGAGCCATGGATACCGGTCAAGGACCAGGCCGCCCGTCAGCGCAGCCCAAGTCCGAATTTTGTCTCCCGACGCTGGGACTCACGCCTGAAGCGAGAGACATTCCCACCGAAGGGCCTGCCGGCAGCCCCAGCGCGCGCCGCCAGCACGGCCCAGGCTCTCCTCCTACCTCCCCGGCGCTCCGGCCTTTCTGCTGGCGGCTCCTTCAGGCCGCGAACCCCGGAGTCACCCGCGACTGGCTGCTGCTTCACGCCCGGCCGGCACAGGGTCCCGGGCCCTCCCCGCCAGGCCCAGGGCTGCTGACACCCCCCGGGCCACCGTGAGGTCTCGCCCCCGGCCTCCCGCTGACACGCCGGCCCCCCCCACCGGCCACCACCCCGTCCAGCGCGGGACGACCGCTGGGGCTGCCCTTTCCCAAGGCCTCGGGCCTGACGGCGGGGCCTCCCCGGCGCGCCGGCGCCCCTCCCGCCCTCCCACGCGCCCCCGCTCCCGGCGTCTGCCTCCCCCTCCACCGAAGGGCGGCCCCGAGCCCCCTGCACAGGCAGGGCTTCAGCCTCGACCAGCGGGTGAGACGAGCGGCCCCCCACCCCGCCCTCCGGACGCCGCGGCCGAGGCTCTGCGGCTTCCACGGCTCGCGCCCCAGATCGCCGGGCCGGCGGCCGCGCGCCGAGCCCGCATTTGAAACGAGCCCGGCCTCCCCCTCCTACGGGTGCTGCTTCCGCGAGCGGCCCCGTCCCGCCGTTCCCGGTGGGCCGGGAGGGCAGCGCCACCGCCCTAAGGACCCCCGCGCGCCAGGGCCGCCGTTGACTCCTCCAGTCACCCCGCAGGCCGCAGAGAGTCCGGGCCTGAACCCCACCCTCCAGATGGAAGCACGTCCAGCCGGCCGCCCCGTCCGACCCGCGCACAGCCCGCGACGCCGCACGGACCTGACACCACGTCTGCACCCCCGCGGCAGAGCCTCCGGTGGTCGCGCCCAAAGGCCGCTCGGCGGGGAGCCGGGCGCCTCCGACTCAGCCTCTGCGACCGCCAGCGACGCCGGCACCCATCACCCGCGGCTCGTCCGGACAGACCGCCTGGCCTGCGTCCGCCCTGCCGAGAGCGCTCGCCTCTGACCACAGCAGAGACCCGCGGCCCTGCGGGGCCGGCAAGGAAATGCCCCCACGGCCCCACCACCACGGAGGCCGGAGCCCAGCTCTCGCCCCACCTCTGCGGCGACAAAAATGCCTGCACTGAACGGGCACGGAGCAGCCGGCGCCGGCCCAGCAGGAAGCGGGGTCCCCTCACCCGCCTGCCAGGGATACGGAGGGAACCTGCCGGGTGATTACGCAGAGTTCTGAACCAGGCCCCGGGGAACCCTTCTGAGGAAGAATCGGCACGTTCGCGCCCGGCGGCACCCTCGCGGGTCAGGTCCAACCTCAGCGGGCCCTCGGCCACCCTCTGGCCTCTGGAAGGCCGATGACAAGCGCGAAGGCCCGCGGCGCCGCAGATGCCCGGGCAGGGCAGGAAGCCCGAGGTACCGCCTCTCTCCCCTGCTGCGATCCAGCATCACGGCCTGCGGTAGCCCCTAAACCACCCCACGGCCGCCCGCTCGGTTCAGTGTACAGATGAGCTGTAAGAACGGCACGGAGGACGTTGTTCTCCCTGAACTACCTGAGAGTAAGCTGCCAGCGCCCTGTCCCATCACCTCAACACCTGGTGCGCCTCTCCACACACAAGGGCGTGCTCCTCCTCCACGCAAAACCGCGACGTTAACACCGATACACGCTTACCGCAACACTCAGACCCCGCTCCGCTTTTGCTAGTAAGGCCCTGGTTTTCATCTCTAAAACAGGGAGCCCAGTATCACTAGGATTCCCTCTAACATCCTAGCTGCTTATCTCTGTGACGCAGCCCTATCGAACGCCCACCCAGTGAGCCCTGACACTCAACTTGGTGGAAACCACCCAAGGTCAAGCTAAAGGCACGTGACCCATCTCTGTCACAGGCCTTCTCTTGGGGAAGACGCTCGGTCAACCGTACACGCATATGCCTCGAGGAACCCTGGGAACTTCAGCCCCAGGAACCGCCCCCACCCCCCGACCGAGAGCATCGACCCGAACAGCGCGAAGGCTCTTTCGGTTAGTGAGCGCTGGTCCCCTCCGGCAGCCGCCCTGCTCCCGGGCCTGGCTCGGGGTCGCAGAGGTGGGGGCCGCTGCCGGTGCTGGCCCCTGGCAGGTGACTAACTGGCCTCAGGCAGGCTCACGCTGGGGCCAGGCTAAAGCAGCAGCCCTGGGGGCAGCTCACTTCTGCTTCCACATGCCGCAGGGGGTGGTCAGCGAAGGATGTGCGTGCCTTGGAACAAGCCCTCCACGGGCGGATGCTAACGGGTTACAAATGGCACCGTAGCTTCCTGGGCAGCCCAAGTCAGCAGCCGGGCCTAAGGCAACCATCGCAAAGACAGTCAGTCAACCTTCGGGGCTTCGGCGGGGTCTAGCTGCCGTCGTCAAGTGACGACGAAAACCGTTCTTCAGTAAAATCCCTCCCTGGGAGCAGCTTCCCCATCTCACAAGATTTAGCACAACGCCTTCCAACACCTAACCTGCATGGTTTTGTGAGTCGGGCTGTGTAAAACACCGAGGCCAGGCCGGAGCCCAGGAACGCACCGAGCCTTTCAAAACATCGCCTGGGCTCTGCCAGCAGGAACGGTTCTTGAGGACGGCTCCTTGTTATCTGTGGAAAAGCTCTCTCCGACTAACCGTGATCATACGCTGAACGTGAGAGGAGACCTCGTGTATCAACGTGCTACCCGTCTACAAATACGAGCTCATCTTGTTTTATTTAATTATAAATTATTAAGGGAAAAGGAAGAGCGTTAGTCCTTTCCTAGCGGAGAGAACTTTTCGGGAAAGGTACGGCTTTCTGGAGGCTACTGTAACGAACTACTACGTGGGCTGAAATTAAATTGGCGAGCGGCCTCAACGCGGCGCAGGGACACGGGAAAGCAGGAGAGAGCTCTGCCGAGTCACGGCTACCTGCAGCTAGAGGTGCCCACACACGAGGAGGACACAGGGGCTTCGACGGGGAGTCCGGTGCTATTGTGTTTCAGACCAGGCGCCTGCGGGGAAATCTTAACCACGGCTTTAGAAACTGGGTGGATCTCCATGGCAGTAGAATTACAAATGTGGATGGTGTCATGAGTCGCTATTAGAAGGTCAACGTGTGTGGTGGTGTTTTTGACGTTGTTTTCACTCCTCCTAATACACAGTAGAGAGAATTGCTGCCGGGTGCGTAATCAGTCTGTGATCACACTATAATTCCAACAGCACACCCGTCACGGTAATTTACACAGGAAGCCACGGATGCTTTAGCGCCGGTCTTCTCTGTGACGGACGGAGACCAGCGGGCGGCAGGAGAGGCTGCGGAAAGTTTTCCCACCTTCCTTCTCGACGCTGATGCCTTGTCGGGGCTGACGATGGAGAAATCAGTCACACCGCCACGGTGGTTCTTGTCGGGGTACCTCCCTCCTCTGGGACACCGTGCAAGGGGGGCAATGGAAAACTCACGCCGAGACAACAAGGCCTCTCTTTGTCCAACAAAAGCAAGGCTCTGGGTGACCAGGACAAACACAAGGAAGCAAAAAAGACAGACGACGACGACGAACGGGGGCATTTCTCCCCGGCAATGCGCATACGGACCTCCAACGGTCTCTCGACTGCAAACATTAACTGCCACGAATAGATATGGACGTTCAGAACATAGCTTTGTTGGGGTTTTTACACTAAATAATGCTAGGTACAAACGTTTCCAAGGCAGTAACGGGCCTGAAGGGGGAGGAGGCCTGGAAAAGGGGGGGTCAGTCCACAGAAGAGCAGCACGTCTCCCCGGCACGGCTCTCGAGGGCCAAGGAGAGCCGAGGGGAGAGGGTTAAAGAGAAGCCAGCTTTGACTCTATTTAAGGAAGAGCTTTCTAACAATCTGTGTTCTCCCAAAATGGAACTTGGCTGGCTCTGTGGAAGGAGACGTGTGCCCGCAGAGCTGGGGGGCCATCTGTCGGGGCGGGGGAGCCAGCCTGGCAGCCACACGAGGACAGGCGGGCTGAGCCAGGCCCCCCAAGTTCTGAGAGGAGCCCCGGGGACTGACTGCCGCTCGTGAAAAACCGAACCCCGGCGCCAGATGTGCTTCAGAGCTCAGCTGTCTTCTCGTTCTAAAACCTGAAGGGGGGGATGACAAGCTGTTCAAGGGAATTTGTAGGTAACTCGGAGGCCTTGCTTCGCCTCACTTCACTCCCCTGCGCTCCGTTCCGTTTCTGGGTGTTTCGTTCTTTACTAGAATCTTGAGAATGTAGTTTTGAAAAAGGACAAGAAGACAAAACAAGTCAAGAATGTTGAGCATCTCCAAAAAAAGGTACTCTAGTGGGTGAGAAGCTGAAATTGGAAAAAATAAATAAAATTAAGCGCAGGGCACTCCTAAAGTATTTACCTACTCTCTCTCCCCGCGTTTCTTAGTCACAGTTAATAGACAGCCATAAGCACAGGACAACAACGTTTCTTTCTGGTGACATGCTTGGAAAAAAACGATAAAGGGGGTCACTTTTGTGAAAAAGCATCAGATTGCTCATGAAAAATGGAATTTCTCCATCAGGGAGAATCTACGGACGCTGGTGAGACTCTCACACAGGCCAGCGTCTCACTTCTCTCTGCAAGTCGTGAAAATAACCTGACCCACAACACAAAATCGCTACCCCACGAGTGAAGGCTGTACTTGGTTTTGAAGAGTTAGTGGGCCCTTCAAGACTGCAGAGAATGAAAGATGAATACTTTGCAACACTCATCACATTCAGAGTTTAATTTCCTTTTCAGGTCTCCTGCCTGTTCCCCTCCCTCAAGTGAAACTAGTTCTCTTGTTAGAAACAAAGGAAAACCTCAAGGAAATGTAACGTGGGCGGTAACATTGACCTGTTTCAAGAGCAAACTCTTCCGTGACAACCAGCGGTCCCGGGGGCCCCCCACGTGGTGCGCAAAGGAGGCGTTGCCGACTTTCAGGGAGTCGCCCTCTCGCATCCTCTGCGGGACCGTCCACGCAAAGGCGGGATCGGACACCATCAACTTCAGGGGACTCGGGGTCTCTCCCACGTCCGGACACCAGGGAAGGGAACAGGCGCATGAAGAAAGCTGGGCACCCAGCAGGCCCCCCGCGGGCCACCCTGGCGGCCTCGCATCACACCGCTGCTCGAGTCCCCGCCTTCGCTGCCACCGTCCAGGACTGCGCCGTGAAACGCCACCAATTTAACAGAGGGAAAAAATCCCCCGGGGTTCAAAGTGCTTTTCTGCCATCTCCTCCTCTATGTGCAAACACCACACACACAGGATTTCGTGAGAGAGATAAAGATTTGATGGGATGACCTGGGCGGACCTGGCGACGTGCCCGGAGGTGGTCATTCCATTTCAGGACCCTCCAGAAAGTTGACGCCAGGAGACAGAGACATGCAGCGGGGTCCGAAACACGCAGAAAGGCCAGCTTACGTAAAGCTCCAAACTCGAGGACCTCTAGGAAATGACCAGCCGGATATTTCTGCACTGGATCTCTCAAATGTCCAGAGATTTTTTTTAAAAAGACAAGTAGAAAGATGTCAATATTTAAAACATACCTTTTTTTTTTTTTTTTTTTTTTTTTAACCCTCAAATGCAAATGAAAGAGATGACCTCCTCCCCGAATCCCGCTGAGAGAGCACCAGGCCCCCGCCCTCCAGGCCGGGGCCCGCCACTCACCGAGCGTGTCCTTGAGGTTCTTCACGAGGGAGCCCTTCTTCAGGCTGTTCTTCCTCTCCACGTAGTTGGACGGCACGTAGCCCGTCCTGTTGGCCGCGTTGCGCACCCGCCACCAGGTCTTGGAGTCGTCCAGCAGCCACAGGCGCTCGTTCTTCTTGATGTCCAGCTCCTGGTCCTGCTGGGCCGTGTAGTCCCACTTGGCTATGACGATGACCTCTTCTGTCATCTTTCATGGAGTCCCTTCTGCCGGCAAAGCATTTGGAGAGGCTCATTAGACACCCGGCCAAGCGCCACGGCTGCCGCACCCGCTCGGGAAACTACACCCGGACAGCTTTGATTACAGCTCGGCAACCGGCTGTCTCCAGGGTCTCAAATACGCAACCTGAAGATGACCTCCTTTCAACAAGCTTTAGGACGCTGTTCAGAAACGGTGACCTTACACAGCGAAGCTTAATTTTGCACATGGGGAATTCTGCTTCTCTGCTCAAAACAAACACCAACAGCAGAAAACTTTCCGCCCAAATTCTAAATAACCGTATCACAATTAAACGTGTTCACTAGATTAAGTAACACCAGATCCTTATAGCTGATATCTTTACATCCATTTTCTCGGGATAAGCTGACTTTTATGACCATATTTAATGACCAGGACACTCCCAAACCGCAAGGTGGTGTCCTGGATTGGATCCTAAAACAGGAAAGTTAGTGAAATCCAAGTGAAGCTAGTCAATAGCCTACCAGTAACCAACGTTAATCTCTCACTTTTGACAAATGTCCCTGGTCAGGTAAGACGTCAGCACTAAGGGAAGCTGAGTGAGGGGTGTCGGAATGCTTTGCACTATCCTTGCAGCTTTTGCATAAATATAAACTTATTCCTGGAACTTGAAACACAGATGTTTATAGCAGCTTCATTCATAATTGCCAAAATTTGGGAGCCATCAAGATGTCCTTCAGTTGGTGATAGACAAATAAACTGTAGCCCATCCAGACAATGGAATATTTTACTCAGTGATAAAAACAAACGAGCCGGGCTTCCCTGGTGGCGCAGTGGATAAGAATTCACCTGCCGATGCAGGGGACGCGGGTTCGAGCCCTGGTCCGGGAAGATCCCACATGCCGCGGAGCAACTAAGCCCGTGCGCCACAACTACTGAGCCTGCGCTCTAGGGCCCGTGAGCCCACAACTACTGAGCCTGCGTGCCACAACTACTGAGCCCGCGTGCCACAACTACTGAGCTCGCGAGCCACAACTATTGAGCCCATGTGCCACAACTACCGAAGCCCGCGCACCTAGAGCCTGTGCTCTGCAACAAGAGGAGCCACCGCAATGAGAAGCCCGCGCACCACACGCCGCAACTAGAGAGAGCACGTGCGCAGCAACAAAGACCCAATGCAGCCTAAAATTTAAAACATTTAAAACAAAACCAAATGCGCCGTGAAGTCATGAAGAGACATGAAGGAGCTTCAACCGCACACAACTAAGTGGAAGGAGCCCATCTGAAAAGGGTAAAGACTGTGCATGAGTCTCACAGAGACTCTCTCCTTGACCAAACTCTAGTCGGGCTCCTCTGACTCCTCTTCCCAGACTAGGCCTCGACTGTTGTATTTCTGTGTCTGTACTTCCATGTCCACTGCCCAGTTTTAGCAAGAATCCTGCTGAGGTGGTTCAGCCAGAATCCTCCACCCTCACCCAGGTGATGTCTGACCATCCTGGCCTGTTTTCAGGAAGGACCCTGTTGGGTCAGTGCAGCCAGAAGCCCCCCTCACCTCTGATGTTTCCTCTGAGCAGTTTTCCATCCATCTACTCCCCACCCAGCTCCTGGGCTATAAATTCCTCCTCTTCCTTCTTGTACTTGGGGTTGGGCCCCATCTCTCTCCCCTATGGCGAAAATCCCTCGGAGTCCTCCCCCGAGTAAAGTCTGCTTAACTGTTCTTTAACAAGTGTCAGTTTTTCTTTAATAATTCCAAGAATAATAACATTCTGGAAATGGGAAAAGTACAGAGACATTACAAAGATCAGTAGCGGCCAAGGGCACAGGGGAGAAAGGGATGGTTAGGTGGGGCACAGCAGTGACACAATTCTGCACAATACTGTAACAGTGGACACATGTCACGACACATTTGTCAACACCCACAAAACACTCAATACCAAGAGTGAAACTTAATACAAAATTCTCCAAATTTAAGTTTATTAAAACAAACAAAAAAATACAGTACACTGCATACCTAGTGAAGTCAATCCTGGAAGTAATAAATAGCAAAGGTATACCTGAATGACTGTAGTGAATATAGTTACGAGCTATTTTGTACCTTCTCTGGTAGGAGATGGGCATTTTTTGCAGCAGAAAAATTCAACATTCAGTCCTTTAAATGACTAGAAGTTGACTCAAAACTAGGAAGAAATGAATAATGGAAAGACTATTGACTCAAATCCTTCTTTTCTGACAGAGAGGAGTTCTCATTATTTACAGGGATGGCTTCAGGATGAGCGACGGGACCTAGCGCACTGACTCCACAAAAGCATGAATCTCATTTTTAAATAACATGACACTTTCTGCTAGATGCTAAAGACACTTATAAATAATACATGTTCTCCTCTTTCATGAATTAACTTCCAAATTTAGAGCTAACAAACCTTTGGGGAAGGAGGATATGTTTCACAAACCTTATGTATAACGTGCACAATATCCAAGAAGACAGTGTTTACACAAATCTCATTTCCAAATTGTAGACAATATTGTTACCTACTTTCAGAAAATCTCAAGTCCACGCCGTGTCTCCCTATATACCGAACTCACCGTCAGGTTAGATTTCTGAAGGTCATTTCTCTTTTTTCAGTAATAATGGGAGGGACCAGAGCAGTAATAGGAATGGGCTTCACAGAATATTTTATTTGAATACCGGGTTTGTGTCTTAATTACAGTTTCAAAAAGAGATTTTAACAAGAACAGCCCATCACTTAAGACCAGTCAAAACAATTTATAAATTTTCTGCATGACTTAACTATATGAAAAGCAGGTAAGTAAGGCACTGGCTGGGCCTGGTAGGTCTCAGTGCGCGTCGAACACCACACGGGAGGGAACCTAGAAAACGCTGTGCCCGGCTTCACCCCCATGGGACCCTCGAGGAGCTGGGCCTGAGCACCCACAGTGTGTCACAGGCCCCAGGTGACTGACAGCCCTCCTCACAGGTGCTCTTCCCGGGTCCAGGCCGCGGACTAAGCACACTGCTCAGCCCGGGGGAGGACACTGGGGTACATGGGGGCACTCATTCACTCTGCAAACACCCGCCTTTCAGGGACGAGTGAGCTTTCAGGAGACAGAGGATCAGAGATTCAGTGCCTTGCTGAACAACAGAGGCAGGGTTTGAGCGCAGGGCTGTGCTCCTGTGCTCACTTCTGGGGTGAGCTGGGGAGGGGGTTAGAACTAATGTGGGGTCTCTGACAGGCTTATTCCACCCAGGAAATCTATGACTCTGGGACAGAAGAAAAATAAATTTCCAAGCACCTAAAAACTGAGCAGCTGCTCCTTGGACAAAACAAAGGGCTTTAAACCTGTTGTAATTGACTTATGAAAGCTTCCCATCAGTATAAAAGCTTCCGGAGTCCATCAAATCCACAACCACCCCCACCGAGGGATCACAGTCCCCCGTCAACAACCACCCCACCCAGGGATCACAGCCCCCCGTCAACAACCACCCCACCAGGGATCACAGCCCCCCGTCAACCACCACCCCACCCAGAGTTCACAGCCGCCCCCCCCCCCGCGTCAACAACCACCCCACCCAGGGATCACAGCCCCCCATCAACAACCACCCCACCCAGAGTTCACAGCCGCCCCCCCCCCGCGTCAACAACCACCCCACCCAGGGATCACAGCCCCCCATCAACAACCACCCCACCCAGGGATCACAGTCCCCCCCCCCCCCGTCAACAACCACCCCACCCAGGGATCATAGCCCCCCGTCAACAACCACATCACCCCAGCGAAGGCTGCCAACCAACAAGCTCTATCCCGGCACCTCTGAAGGTCAGCCAATGAGGACGCCTCACTCGAGTACAGTCCACCAATCAACAACCAGCTCACTTCAGCGCTTCACATGTCAGCCAATCAACAGCTGTCCCGTTGTCCTAAGCAGCATCCGCAGTTAAGGGTCAACCAGTCCTTGAGAACTTCCGCCTCAGCTACTCAGCGGATACTGACTTGGTGGTCCTCAAAGCTTCCGGAGCGGAGCTGGGTGGGGGCCGAGGGCGCAGCCAGCGTCCTGGGTGAAGGCGGATGCGGTCAGGGTGCCTTAGGGCCCCGCTGTGGACCAGGAGAGGAGAGCCACGTGGACGGGGACACGGACTGGGGGCTGCACGACCCGGCGGGCGAGGGAGGGACAGGACGTGAGGGCCGCGCTCAGGACGGGGCAGGAACCCAGGGCTAAGCAGGAGGAGGAGGAGTAACTGACTCCGGACAGTGCCTTGGAGTAAAACCCCGCATGCTTTCTCTCCTGCTTGTGGTCAGCGCACAGGAGCAGGTGAAGCAAGACCCCCGCCCGCCCCCCCAGCACCCGGCCCCCAGCACCCAGGGCCTCCCCTCGGACGTCCATCCTGGAGGGAGCCGTGCGGCGGGCGAGAGTTGGGGGCTCCACCCGAGGCCCCGGGAAACTGCTCCAGGAGCCCAGCCGGAGCGGTTCCTTTCATTCTTGAGCACTTTGCTATGAGCGTAGGACGGACTTCAATAGCAAGAGGCTGGAGCTGAAGCAAGATTATTCCACAACAGAAAGGAGAGTACAACTGACTTAAATTCCTAATATGGAAAAGCTGTAACCGAGGAAAGTCTGAAAAAGTACATTCTGACTACTGAAACTTTAAGTCAGAAACGGGATTCTGGGTTAGTCTAAGAATCAGAGGTCAGGTGCAAAGCATGGTGCACGTTTATCCCTCCAGCTTGGGCAGGTCAAGAAAATCTAATTTTTCCCTTCATTAACTAAGCTAGTTATCACCCACCTGAAGACAACAGAAAGAAGAGCCACGAATTTAATAGTTTATAGCCAGATCATGTCTCATGTCATGTGACCAGTCTGGAATAGAGCTTAGCAAGAACCCCATGTTATACTGAATAAAAGAAATTCTCAGAAAACCTAGCATGATAAGCTGCTTTCTCAAGTCTCAGATGGAAGATTTTTTTAAACCCAAACAGACTAGAATGGCTATAAAAACTTTCTTGGCCCCGTAGCTGTCACTAACTCCTAAAATAATACCAGTCCTATTCTGGGACTCTCTTCCTAAAAACGATCCCCTTAACTGCGTCTTGCCGGTTTATGACTGGGTTACATAATCCTCCTAACAGACAACACCCCACAATGCTCACAGGTACTTCCAAAGGGGTCACAGGGGCCAAGTCGACCCACTCGGTCACAACTGCAAACAGCAAACATGAGTCAAGAATCTGGGATTCGACGCTTAGCTGAGTCATTTGTGCGTCCTCCTTGGCCTTCAGCTTATTCTGTAAAATGGGAACAGCAATATTTGCCTCGCCTCAGAAGGTACTTTGGGTGCTCGGAAGCAGCCTGAGAATGTCGTGTTTAAGGGGTCAGGGTTTTGTGTCATGTGTGCCGGGGTTAGAGTCCTCTGTGCACCTTAGCCCAGCTGTCCTTCTGTCACATGGGGTGAGAAGAGCACCTCCCCTGGGAGCTTGTGAAGACAGCTCCGAGCACCCTGCCCACAGAGAGACTCAGAACGGGAACCACAGTCAGAATGAAAGCGGTGTGTGCACTGCAGCACACGAGGTCAGTGTAGGGGGCAGGGCAGGGCGGGGCGGGGTGGGGGAGGGATTGGTCCAGTCCTAGTGTCCCCTCCCTCCCTCCCTCCCTCCCTCCCTTCCTTCCTTCCGTCAGGCTCTCCTGAGCAGCAGATATGCTTCAGGGCACCAGGGTTCCCTGGAGGGTGCGCAAGCCCAGGGTCTGCTCTCTTGTGATTCAAGCCCCAGGCACAGAAGCACCTCTCCAGAGACTCCTCCCCTTCCCTCCCCATCTCAGTGTCACCCTCCAGGGTCTCCTCCCCAGAGGTCATTAGTGTACGACCTACTGCTGTCCTTCCCCGAGAGCACCTGCATCACCTGAGGTTACCTGTTCACTGGGTGGAACGCCCTGTTACGTGCTGACAGTGGCTGCTGAGGCTTCAGCCCCCCGATTTAAAGGGAAGGTCAAGGAAAGGCAGACTGATGACTCGGAGCTAATGTATCCAATACACCTGCCTCATTCATCCTTCCACGGACTGACCAATCTCGCTGGCCTCAGAGAAGACCAGGGTCATATGGCTTTAAAAAAACTGCCAATCCCACTGTGTAATAGAAACCTCACGTGGATGGAATACGATTTATTGAATTCAATTCAAAACAGAAACAGAGACAAACCAGGTGTAACATTTTACCTCTAGGATGATAACTCAGAATTTCAGAAAAATACCTGTGTGCACACATGGATACAGACATATCAAATATAGAGCTGGGAGCAAATAACCGGTTTAGAGAAGAACCAGGTAAGAAAACAGACTGACTACATGAAAAGAAAAAAAAAAAAAAAAAAAAGTCACACTTGCCATGATTTTCAACATACAGTCTGAATTACTCCAATAATATAATCTACTTCAAGATGAGTCTTGAGGATTTTTCTTTGTACCGTCTCATGCCTTTGAGGCAGTCAACCATTTATTATGGAAACTCACTCAAATGGAGGTTTTCTGTAGATGCAGTTGGAAGAACAACAGCCCAGCCCCGCAAAGAGGTCCACATCCTCCTACCTGGAACCTGTGAATATGTCAGGCTACAAGGCAAAGGGGAATTAAGGTCAGCTCATCTTGAGGGAGTATCCCGGGGGGCCCGGAGTGACCACAGAGCCCCCATGAGCCGGAAAGGAGACAGAAGAGTCAAGGAGGGACCTGCCAGGACGAGGGTAGCCCCTTGCAGCTGGAAGGAGCAAGGAACAGGCTCTCCCCTGGAGCCTCCAGAGGGTACAAGGCCCTGTGCAACCTTGACTTAGCCCTTCGAGACCTGGGTGGGACTTGCGACCTCCAGAACTGGAAGAGAATACAGCAGCCGCAGAAAACCAACGCAGTGAGCACTCGTGCCAAGGTCAGTCCAAACAAGGAACACGTTCTATGTTTTCCCTCATTTATCATCATGTTTTCCTCCCTTGGTTCTTATTTGCAAACACTTCAAAACAGTACATTTGCATTAAGGAGACCCACTCAAAGAAACAGTCTCAGAAGCAGCTTTAAAAGACCTTATAAATTCTTGATTAAAGTTTCAGGTCATGTTGTAGATAAAAGACTTTCCAGAGGCCAACGAATTTGACAGGAGTTGGCAGGAACCTGTGGTGTCCTGGGCGGGACAGAAAGGTCAGTTGGTGGCTTTGTACAAGCAGTATCACTGATTACAGCTGATACGCTTCAACTTTAAGTAGGACACAATATGGAATCTCAAGGCTGTTTCAACTCTCAGCAAGTTAATTAACCTGTGACAGGGGTCAAGGTCTTACCACTGCCCTGAGGCACAAAAATACACTACGTGTAAAAGAGAAAATAAACAACAGAGCGGGCCTGGCACTCAGTCACAGGAGCTGCCGGCGGGGCAGCTGCCTGCCTGTGAGCTCGTCCGAGGTCTACAGACACCCTCTGAAACAGAGAGGATCTATACACACACATACTGAATGAGTGATGAAGCTGGGGCTTCGGGATATCAAATAACTCATCCAAATCCACAGGCTAGAGAGTGCCTGTGCTGGGATTCAAACCCATGAGAACTGTCTCATCCCAAAGCCTGAGCGCTTCCTTCCTCTTGCAGCTGGTAGAGTCCTGGGTAGCAGAATTTTGCAGCATGGCCAAAAAAAAAAAAAAGAAATCCCAAGGGTAAGGCAGGTGCCAATAAACAAAAACTGAATTTCAATTTCATTTTGATAAATTTCATCAGTGAAAACACGTGGGGGAGAGCAGTAGCTCCTGATCTTCCAGGTCTGGTCTGGGAAGAGCCTGGCTGGCGTTTTAACATTTTACTTGAGGAGAGGCCAAGGAAGACCAGACCAAGTTGAAGGGTAAACTTTCCCCATTTCAAAACACGGGGTCAAAGAGCTCCATTCCCCACGCCCCTCCCTCTGGGGGTGCGCGTTGCGGGTGGGGAAGCCCATCTGTCCTGCTGTCACCTGTCTCGCTGCCAACCTGAGCAGAGACCTCCTTCCTGCAGCTGCTCCTGCTGGGCGTGGCTGAACGGTACAGGGCAGAGGCTTCTGCCTCTCTAAGACCCCAGCGACCTTTGCTCTGGGGGTTATTCTGGAGAAGGTCTTTTTATGATTGTTCTAATTTTGTGGGATCACCGTCCAAGCCTGTGGCCCATACAGTCTCGGTCTTTGAGTCTGGAAAGGTTTCCTCTGAGCACCAACGGGAGCCATTCCTGGGAATGTTCCTCTCTGGTCGGAGGAGGCCAGGGATGGGAGATCCAGGCTCAGCACCTACCAGTGAGCGACCCTGCGGGGGGAAGCTGCTTAACCTCTGACCTCCGTTTCTGTCTGCAGACACCAGGATGAAATGAGACCAGCACAGGAAGTACCCGATACCTGGTCAGCGCTGGATAAATGTCAGACATCCCCGCTCTAGCTGTGTCTGTGTGACGCCCGGTGCGCGTCTCACTGGACCCTAATTCTATTTCTGATTTTTCGAGGAAGCGCCATATCACCTGCACCCATTCCCACCAGCAGCGCACAAGGGTTCCGACTTCTCCACAGCCTCACCAACGCCTGCCGCTCTGCTTTTTGGTAGCAGACATTCTACAGGGTGTGAGGTACACAAAATTTCCTAAATGAACTTTCTTGAACAGGATTTGTTAGTGGATGGCAATTCTCAATAAAGACCACATTTTATACTTTTATTGTCAATCTAGGGTTTCTGCTGCACCCTCTCCCCATCTTTTATAAAGTGAATTTCTACTATCAATTCATCCTTACTGCCAGGATCCGCACTTCCCTCCCACCCCAAATTAAATCACAGTAGAAAAATACCTTAAAAATGTGAGTCAGTTTTCAAGAGATAATCACCCAGCAACCCATTTTACTTTGTGAAATGCCTGGACAAAGCCAGTATTCCAAAGACTAGCCTGTAAGTCAACACAACTCACTAGCACCTAGGAAATTTTACAGAAGAAACAGGACTGGGGACTCTGTTGTTTCAGCTAGAATCTGGGAAATACTATTTTTCACACACCATTTACTGCTCAAGCCATGGACTTCCCTTTCTGTTAACTTTCGCTAACCTGCCTCAGTTTCCCCCTGGGTGTCGCAGACATTCGTCACGCTGGGAAGAAGGCCATGAACATTAGGTAACAGCCGAGCACCATCATTTTGGAGACTCACAGTCAATTTAATAAGCCAGTTTTATTATACGGTATTAATTGTACAACAAACGGAAGTCCACAGAACTGCACTGGACTTAGAATCAACACTGCCTCACACCACAGTTACCCGAGTGATGGGGAAAATACCAGCAGCGGGAAAATGTCCCCAAAAGTCAGATTCACAGAGACAAAGCAGAAGAGTGGCTGCCAGGGGCTGGGGGGAGGGGGAAACAGGGAGAGGTTGGTAAAAGGGTACAGTAGACGCTTTCAGCTATAAATGAATAAGCCCTGAGGATCTAACGTAAAACATGGTGACTACAGTTGATACCGCTGTATTGTATACCAGAAATTTGCTGAGAGAGTAGAACTTCAATGTTCTCACCAGAAAAAGATAAACATGTGAGGTGACAGATGAGCTAATTAACTAGATGGGGAGAATACTTTCCCAATGTATGCCTATATCAATTCACCACCATGTACACTTTAAATATCTTACAATTTTGTCAATTATACCTTGATAAGGCTGAAATTTAAAAAAAAAAAGAAGGAAAAATACCGAAAATGGACATTGATATCTTTGGTGAAACCTGACCTTCCTCTACAACATCAAGAGAGCATGAAGTATTTTCAGACAATGCATTCCACGCCTCCCAAAGTAAACAAACAGCCCTCTGTCACTGTATTTAGGGGTTTATTAAGCCTTGCAATTGTTTTCCACAACCATGAACGTAGCTGTAACTTCTGTAACTTAAACACCTGGTTCATAAATATATCAAAGTATAAATGTCAGGAGCTTCCTTGAACCATGCTAACGAGTCCAGCTACACTACTGGATACCTGACCTTTTTCCTGGCTGCCTTATTATTCAGAATTATCTGCCTAATTACGAAACGTACAAGGGTAAAAGAAGCGGAGTGATTTACAAAACACCCTCCCTGAGACCTGGGTCTCCTAGCATTCAAACATGACTGCGCTGTCACAACCATTTTAGTTCTCCAGACGTATGTGGCTTATACCCACATTCCTACACATTCTGGTGTAGATTTTCCTATTTCACGGGAAAGGTAAGTGCAGAACGCCCCTCCGTGCCTCACTCTTGGGACAAGGACCCGCACCCACCATGCTCAGCAGGGCAGGGACCCAGGTCCTGAGAAGGGACCCGAGCTACTCTGGTTTAATTACTAAACAGGCACCTCTACAAATTCGAGAAAGATAAATGCTAGCATTTGTCCCAAATGTGCGCTCCTTTTACGGAAATCTTCCCTACCATTCAAGAAAACAATGAGGAAATAAAGATTTCTAGCATCTGTACGTGATTTTTAAAAATAAATTTTAGGGCTTCCCTGGTGGTGCTGTGGTTGAGAATCCGCCTGCCGATGCAGGGGTCACGGGTTCGTGCCCCGGTCCGGGAGGATCCCACGTGCCGCGGAGCGGCTGGGCCCGTGAGCCGTGGCCGCTGAGCCTGCGCGTCCGGAGCCTGTGCTCCGCAACGGGAGAGGCCACAGCGGTGAGAGGCCCGCATATCACAAAAAAAAAATAAAAAATAAAAAAATAAAAATAAATTTTATTTTTTAGAACTGTTTAGTTTCCCCTATTATTCATATCTTCCCTGACCATGATACATTTGTTACAATTAATAAACCAACATCGATACACTAACTAGAGTCCACATTTTACTCAGGCCTCCTAAGGTTTCTCCCTCATGTCTTCTTCCGTCCCAGGATCCCATCCGGGACACCACCTTGCCTTGACTCGTCACGTCTCCCGAGCCTCCTCTTTGCGTGACAGCTCCGCAGACTTCCCTCGTTCTGATGACCCTCCGTTTCTGAGGAGGGCCTGGCAGGTGCTCTGCACCATGTCCCCGGGGGGGAGTCTGTCTGATGTCTTTGTCCCCACAAGCCAGGCCTGGGCTCTGGGCTTTGGGGAGGAGGCGCAGAGGTGAAAGTCCACAGTCCCTGCGTGGTCTGGGGGTGCCTGCCATCACTGTGGCTGCCCCCTGGGCTGGCCCCGTCACCTGGCTGAGTCCGGACTGTCCGGCTTCCCCCCTGCAAGGTCCTTATCCCCCCCCCACACCCTGTGCTTTGGGGAAGGAGGCTCTGAGCACCGCCCACCTCCCTGACGGAGAGAATCTGCAGGAATTACTTGGGATTCTGCCTGGGGGGTTTGCCTCTTCCTCCCCGTTTTTAGATTTATTCAATCATTTATTCATATTAGCATAAACCTATTTATTTTATACTTTGAGCTACAACCAATACTTCTTATTTATTTTGTTGCTCAAATTGTGCTAACTTTGGCTATTGGGAGCTCTTTTCGTTGGCTCCCGTGTCCCTTTGACATACCCTGTCGTTGCAAGTGTGTGTCTATGTGTGTGAATTTGTGTGTCTATGTGAATTTGTGTGTGTGTTTGTATGTCTGTGTGCGTGAATTTGTGTGAGTTTGTGTGTCTGTTTTTGTATGTGTCTGTGTATGTGAGTTGGTGTGTGTGTTTTTGTGTGTCTGTGTGTATGTGAGTTTGTGTGCCTGTGTGTGATTTTGTATGTGTGTATGTGTATGTGAGGTTTTTTGTGTGTGTGTTTGTATGTGTCTGTGTGTGAGTTTGTGTTTTTGTATGTGTGTCTGAGTTTATGTGCGTTTTTGTATGTGTCTGTGTGTCTGTGTTTTTGTATGTGTGTGTTTGTGTGTGCTTTTGTATGTGTGTCTGTGTGTGTTTGTGTGTCTGTGTGGTTTTGTATGTGTGTCTGTGTGTGTGTTTTTGTACGTGTGTCTGTGTGTGCACATGTGCATGCGCGTGTGCTCTGAGCACATCCTGACTTTCTGGCGCCTCGAGCTACTCCAGCTCACCTTGTGTACCTGCCGCCCCGGTCTCGGGACCAATACGGCAGATTTTACTGGAACCAGCAGGACCTACATCCCACTTCTTGTGTGTGTTACACACAGAGCTCTCCTGCGCTGACTCCAGCCCAGCTCCTGGGTGTTGTTGAAAGGAAAGGAGCTCTTGTGAGCGACGGGGTTTGATCTGTCTCCTCCGTGCCTTCCCTCTCACACACAATGCTTTTAAGTGACACCTTCTGCTGGGTCCCTAACCTGCCCCGCACACGGCGTCTGCCCTGAGGCCATCCGGCCCCTCCACGTCCACCGTCACCTGCTTCTCCAGGTTCGGCGCCATCACCCCCTCGCTGACCTGCCCCGAACCGGCCGGGCTGCCCTGGTTCCACCTGCGGTCTTTGCTGGATGGACTTCAGCTCCTCCAAGCGTAGTCCTTTACCCTCGACTTAGCGGAGCCAGGACGCGGTGACACGTCAGGAGCGCTTGCAGCGATGTCTGTGCGCACATGTAGGAAACTCTGGTGGCACCCACTCCCCACCTGCCCCAGGGCAACCAGTCGTGCAAGAGACGCACCCGCCCACCGGCCCACGTCCTGTCCTCCTGTCTCTGACCCCGGCTCAAGGGAGCCTGGTGCTGCCTGGCAAGCCACGCCCCTGTCCTCCGTGAACGCCGCCCTCCCCGGTGAGGCTGAGGGCTGTTCCAGATCTTCCTTCTCCGCCCTTGAGCACCGCCCCCCACTCCCACCGTGGAGCTGGTGAATGCCCTTGCCTCTTCCCTCACTGAGGAAGCAGAAGCCATCGGGGGTCCCAGGGCTGCAGGCGCCTCTGTCCCTCTGGTCCCCGGGTGACCGTCGGGGACCACCCCGTCCATGTCGGACCCCACCCGCCCCCTCTTCCCGAAGGATCTGCTCCTCTGGTCATTCTCCCTTCTCTCCACCGTGGCACGAGTACTCCACGCTCTTCTGGGTCACCTCTCCTGCCCGCTGACAGCGGACACGGCCCACGAGCCCGTCGGGGGAGCCGCCCTTCACTCGGCTGCCTGGGGTCACGCAGCCCTGCTCTGCCTCCTGCCTTGTCTCTTCCTGGCCCCCCCTCGCGTTTCTGACCCAGAGATGCAGCAGCCAGGCCTTGATCCTCTCACCCCCGTCTCCAGCCACGCTGCTCCCAAACGCGGCCTCCAGCCCTGCTCCCCTCCAGATGCCGCCTGCTACCCCGTCTCAGCGACACCTCCACGTGGACGGCCCCCTGCCCTCCAAACTCATCCAGAGCTCGTCGCCATCCACACCGAACCAAAACCAAAAGAAAACCAATCACACGAACAGCAACCACAAAATCCCACAGCCCCGTCTCCCCGGGTCCCCTTGGAATAAACGAACACGAGACAACCATTCACCGAGGTGCCCGTCGGGGCAAGAATCCGAGCACATCCCACGGAACGCGGCGCCCCCATCCGTCTCATCAGCAAACCCCATAGGCTCGCCTTCAAAATCCCTCTCAGGTGGGACCAGTGCTGGCCCCTGCCACCGCCCAGCTCCAAGCCAGCAGCAGCAGGGCCGGGACAAGGCAGCCTTCTCCACCCGGGTCCGTCCCACCCTCTGGTCTGACTCCCCCAGCAGCAGCCTGCGGTAGCTGCAAAAGGACAGTGGGCTGGGCCTCCGCCGTCCCTCCCCATCACACTAGAGCACAACCCGCGGCCACTGCCAACGCCAGCTCTTCCCCCAAGCCCACACCCCCTGCTCCCTGGCACCTCCCTTGCCCTCCTCTCCCTCTCACGTCCACATCCCACCCCGGATGAAACCCAAGCCTCCGCCCAGCCCCACGGCCCCGGCTCATGTAGAAGAGCTGCTGCATCCCCCCTGCCGCCCCCGCCTGACGATTTCCCTGCTCGGCTTTCTCTCTTCCTGGCACTTACGGGGGACTCCATGCATATTTTTGGCTGTTTTCTCGCTGAGTGGGACTTCCCTGCAGACAAGGATTCTGTCTCCGCGCAGACTGAGAGCTTAGAGGCGCCCGAGCCCGTGCACCCAGCAAGCACTTGAAGGCGTGCGTGGACATTCTGCAGCTGTGCTAGCTCCACCACCAGACCCCCCGGTGGACACAAGACTCCGAAATGCTGCCTCCGATGCTGAAGCCCTGGTGTGGTTGGATTCAAATTTAAGAAACTTCAATGAGAACTATCTCACCTTTGGATACCGTCGCTGTCACTCTACGTAATAAGGGCTCTTCACTCACGAGGGAAGCCACGGAAGAATTCCAATTGAAAATTTAAATTTTATGTCGTTCAGCTACTTCGAATAAAATGGGGGAACTACATGGAATATACATAAATATTCATGAAATACAGATCAATAAGGAAGGGTGAATCTTCCAACGTTTTCTGACGCCGGTGAGAGCAGCACCAGAAAAGAAAAGATGAAAGTTTCGCAAAGCGCATTAATCTACCGAGAAGGCACCGTCTCAGACTCTATGATATACCTGGCAAAAATCAGTGAGGTACTGTCAATAAAATTCCGGCATTTCGAAACCTTGCGTTTATCTTCATCAGCCCCCAAATTTAAAAATAGGTTGCTGAACCCTGAAACAACACAAAATACATATAAAAATCCTTCCAGCAGAGTTATAAGAATACGAGACTCCCTTTTATAAGAAAGCATTAAGGTTTATCAATAGTGGTATGACATTTGTGCCACTGCTGGCACAGTAAAAGACTCTGTCCAAAGTCTGGATTCTCAAGTGAGAATTATCGATCTTCACAGATCAAAACATGATGAGATATGCTTGTAACGAAACCAGTACACACAGTAACAAAGGACTGGTACCTAGAATACATAAAGAGTCCTGCAATTCATGAAGAAACAGACCAACAACCCAACTGAAAGCAAGTGAACACCAAGTCATTGCCCAGAAGGACGGCACAGACGATGAATCGACACGGAAGAAGCTCCACCTCCTCGTCCGTGATCTGAGATGACAGTCAGATGCCTTCTTACGCTAGAAACGGACCAGGTGATGGCGTGAGTGTCAGGGCGGCCGGGGGCAGTGGGAGTCCTCGTGTTCTGCCAAGACAGGAACACGGCAGCCCTGCCCGGGAAGAAAACGTGGGGGTCATCTGGTAAAGCCGGGCGCTGACACGGCACACGGGAAGCATCTCCACGCAGAGAACCTCTGCGCTGGGGCGGTGGGGGGGCCCGCAAGCTGCACGCAGAGCCGCCCTGCTTACGTCGGGCCGTAAATGAGAATAAATGAGCAAGGAGCAAGGCAGTGGATGGCCGAGTAAGTAAACCACTGGGGGAGAAGACCAACTTCCCCAGGAGAATTCAAGGAAGTGCCATGGAGCCTCCCCGCCGGAGGAGGTCGAACCCTAACTCCCACCCTCAGGGCGGGCGGCACCCGGAGACGCCCTCCCAGAGAGGACAAGAGCAGACAGGGGACCGCTGACAGCCACGCCAACTCACCGACAGCTCAGGTGCCCTGCGGTGAAGATGGCACTTTACCTCCGTGGTCCTCCCGCCAAAGACACACTATCCCAGTCCAACGAGGAGAAAAAGAGCAGACAAATCCCACCCGAGGGGCACCCAACACGTCCTCCTCAACACTGCCACGGCCAGGTCATAAAAACAGGGCGAGCCTGAGGGACCCACAGCCTGAGGACACATGGCAACCACTGTGACGTGTGTGATGCGGGTCCTGGGGTGACCGTCCACACCCGCGGCTCAGCCTCAGCCTGAAAGACACTTTATCTGACGTTAACACAGACGTTCCTGCTTTCTTTCCGTCGTGATTCTTGTTTCCGCGGTCTATCTCTTCCATCCTTTTGTTGTCAACATATGCACACACATATAGAACGTCTATAAAGCATGCCAGGAGAGTGAAGGACACAGACGTGGCTGGTATTTCACGCTGACGGGGAGGGGGTGCCGTGGGGGCCGGTCAGGACCGGCCCCCGCCCCGGGGCTGCGCTGGTCAAAGGAGTTCGGGGCCCTTTACCCGGGAACCCATCTGGAACCTGGCTCTCATTTGGGAATAAGAATTGTCCGGCATGTTAGTTATATTTTTGCTGGACAAGCCCTGAGTGACCAGGTGTTCTGAACACCAGCCCCCCTCAAGTTTTCCATCCCTGAGACAGTCAAAGTGACAGCCTCCCCAGCCCCCCGCAAATGCCATCCACGCTGCAAGCAAAACACCCGTGGGGACAGAACTGGGTCTCCCGGGGTCAGCCTCCCAGGGGCAGGGAACATGCGAGGCCCAGCCCTTGAGTCAGGAAGGGCACAGCGTAAATCACCTTCTGGTGATCCGAGGACCCGCTGGGATCCTGCAGGGCCAGGACCTCCGATCCCGATGGTCAGGACGCGTAGGCGGCAGGGGCTCGGACCCTGAGGGCTGGAGGGTCCAGTGCTGGAAGGGAAGCCATCGCGAAGCTCTTCGGGGTTTGTAGGGTATGACACAAGGGACAGAGCGGGACTGACCACGTGCACTGCCTTCTATGAAAGTGGAACCGGTTCCCATCCCTTCCCTGCAGGTGACCCAGATACTGGCCCCACTGGGCAAGAAATCCCTAAAAGAAGAGAAATGACCATTTCCCTTTCACACAAATAATACAGACTCTGCCATGTGATTTCTCCACCAAGAACCTCCGCCCCCCGGCTGCAATCTCCAAGCACAGAACACAAGGCGTGGAGGGCAGGTATCGGCTCCTGGGCCTGCTGTGAGCTGAGCCCACGGTGCCCGGCGCTGCTGCCTGTTTCTCTGCCGTGCTTGTTGTTTGATTTCTGCGCCTAAAAGAGCAGTCTCCCTCGAGGGTTAGCTCCCTGCCAGGATCAAAAACCACAACTGCCAACACACAGTGTAATTAGGCACGGAACGCAATTTTTTAAAGGCTCGCGAATTATCTCCAGCGTGACTATATGGAAACGCCCCAGTGGAGGAGCTCAGAAGGTCCCTCTGGGCACGACGGGTGTGTGAACATACAGATGCTCAGGCCCCTTCGGCCCGCTCCAGGTTGGTCTGGCGTGGGGTCCGAGGACCCCGGGCGGCCCCTCAAGGACCGTGCGCATCTCAAGGTGGCCCAGGGCACAGCAGGGGTGAACGTGCACAAGGGGAGCCGGCGGGTCCAGGAGGCCGACCCCCCGCCTCCCTCTGACCTCACTGGGCCCCAGCCCCAGACGAGCCCCGCGGCGCCCCAGCCGGCAGGGGATGCAAAACCCAGGGTCCAGGTCAGCAGTTTCCACACTGGTGACCAGGAAGACTCGGGAAGCTCCACAGAAAAGCACCAATGTCTAGGCTTCCCCAAATTCAAGTCCCTGGAGCCGGGGCCCGGAGTGCGTGTTTTCAGAGGCCCCCCCCACGACCCCCCGAAGGAACCAGGTACGGGGATGTCTCTGATGAAGCGCTGACACTCGGGTCTCTCCTCCGCCGGCTCCTTGGGATCCCGGGGAGCTTTCAGCCCCCGAGACCCGGACCTGCCTGCCCAGCCCAGAGTGCGGCCGGCAGGCACGGGGCACCCGAGGCCCGTGTGACTCTTCTGGAAAGCGGAGGGAGGTGGGCTGCGGTGTGTCCCTCGCCACGCCGCCCCCAGCCCCTCATCCAGCGTCCGCGTCCCCCTGCGCCCGGCCCACGTGGCCAATGGGAGAACCAGGGCCGGCAGCCTCAGCCGCTGAAGCTCAGGGGGGCCCCGGAGCCTGTCCTGGAGGTGGGACTCGGGTGGCGGACGCGCGCCACGAGGAGGCTGCTGTGCCTCGGGAGGGGCCTAAGCCGCGGCGCGCCCTGACCTTTGCCCAGAGCCTGTGGGGTTGGCTGCGGTCCCGTCCCTAGATGCCCGGATCACAGACCCAGCACTCACCCAGCCCCTCCACGTCACTGTCCCGGAAACTAAGGCCCGGAGGGCGACACGCACGATGGGGCGCTCAGCCCCTGCACCGCGCACCCGACGCCTCCTCCGGGAGCTCCCGTTCCGAGCACAAGTTGGGATCCAGCCACTGGGAAAACACGACCGACCTTCTGCAGAACTGTCTTCATCGTGAGCTTCCGGGTGACAGGACGGCCTGTCAGCATTCAGCTCCTCCCACAAAACAGGCCTCCAGGGACCCAGGCTACCGACAGGGGAGATGTTCCCGCCGCTCCTGGGGTCGACGGCTTTCCCGGCTCTTGCCATCTGGGCGCGGGACGTCCCTCTCAGCCTTTGTAAGCGCCACAAAATCTACCTCAAGAACTCGGGTTCAGAGCATAGGCTACAAACCCCCAAAGCCTCCAACCAAAGCCAGTCGGACTGGGGGAGGGGGTCTCGTATCCCCTCCATTTCCCACTCCTTCCCTGAGAGCTGGGGGACCCAAGCAGAAAGCAGCGTTCTGCGGAAACGCCCCACCTGCGGACGATGCCCTCTGCTTCCCCAGTGGGCTGGGGGCCGCCCTGGCTGTCCTTGACCGCGGCTCGCCCTTGTGCGCCCAGGGGGCTCTGCACACAGAAAGGTGGGCGGGCCAGGGAGCGTCCCCACCACTCCCACCAATTCACGTGCCAATGTGACTGTGGGTCAAGGTCGACTCCGAGAGGCCCAGGAAGCAAGTGCCGCCTCACAGGGAGATGTGGGGTCGGCGCCCAGGCAGGGGCCAGCAGGGGGACACGGTTACCCCACCCAGCAGGCACTGAGGGAACCGGCCTCCATTCAGAACCTGTTTCTGCTGCTATCCTGTTCATTAACACAGCACCGGAAGCCGCTCTCCTTACACTGTGGTCTCTCGTGGTCTGAGTTATTCATACAGTTTTATAACCACCTTAGCACCCTGGAGCCACAGAGTTTCCAAAGAAGGCACTTGTGGTGCTACGATAAAGGCCAACGGGAACGGCGATCCTGGTCTAAAGCTCCGCGTGCTCTCCTGAGCTCCGCACCGAGCCACACCGGTGACGGGGGAGGTGGGGTCCCCGGGGCCACTGCCAACCCTCCGCAGTGCTCCTGGACCACCGGGCTGCTCCCTGCCCTCTCCCACACACCCCCTTCAGATCAGCACGCACCGCAGGGGGGTCCGCAGGGGGATTCTCATCCTGCCGTGGCACTTCAGTGCTTGTCAGCTTTACTGAGGCACACTTAACTATTCAAGGAGCTGCACGTGTCAAACGTGTACAGTTGGGTGAGTCTGGACGTATGCAAACACACTTGGTACCATCACCGCAAACAAGGTAATAAACACACCCATCACCTCCAAAAGATGTACCCGTTCAAGGTCTAGTTTGCTTTTCAAAAGCCTACACCCCCCTACCCGGCAATACACACAAACACACAGCAGGAATATGTTTTGCTTTTCTGGAGGGAGGAAGGAGGCCAAGAAAAACACTTCACCTCTCCTACTTTTGGAACCTCGAGAGCTGCAGGGCTTTATTTAAAGCTCCGTGCGGCCGGTGTGGCCTCTTTTTTAGATTCGCTCTCTCACAGCTGCATCTTCTACACGCCCGGTCCAGGGACTCTGAGAGCAAATGGCGCGTGTGCGGCCAGCCCCCTGCAGCCCCGGGGCAGCCGCGAGTCACGGGTCACCGTCGGCCGGGCCGTCTTGGCAAGTAAAGCAACCTCTCCTGGCTCTTTTCCACCTTTTATAAAATGGGGGTGGGGGGAGACATAGCCACATCACCTGATCTTCGAAAGAATTTATATGAAAATGCCTTCGTAAACCGTAAGGTGCAATTCAGAGGAGAGTGGAGAAACGACTGCAAAGTTATTAATTCAGTTCTACAATCTGTGCTAAGGAAAAGAACTGGGGGGGTGGGGGTGGGAAAGGGTTCGCTTTTTGTGTTTTTAATTTGTGTCCGGCCTTCGAGGAAGCCACACTGCTGGGGCATGTCGGCTGTGACAGAAAAGAGAAATGCTTGGCTAAACTATGACCGTCACCTCAACCAGCAGAAAAGGATGATTTCGCCGCTACGTAAAGAAACGGTGAATCTCGACTTTATGCAGCTTCGCTCTGGACACAGGTGCCGTGGGAAGAGCAGGGTACCCCAGGGGTGACCCCCCCCCACAGGAAGTGTAGGAGGTCCTTCAGCCTCCACAGATGACGTCCCTCTCAGAGGTCAGTTGGTCAGCGGGGAGTCACAAATACACGGCAACATCGGGGAAGAGCACAGGTGCAGGTCCGAGGCCTGCTGAGCTGGCCCGGGGGTCTTCAGGAGGTACCCAGGCCTTTGGAAGATTCAGGTCCTGTCTCCTACGCCCCAACCCCTCCCAAAGCCTTCCTCTCTCCTCCCTTCTTTAGGTTTCCGAAAGGGACTCCCTTCCAGACCCTCCTCGGTTGCTCGAGATTTTGCTAGGGAAAGTAAATAAATAAAATTCACGGTCAGGAAGATGTGGGTTCACAGCCCACCCTGCCCGACGAGCACAGGGTTTTGGCCAAGTTGTTTCATGTCTCAGAGCGTCGAGGGGTCCCAGGTTCTAGGTAAGCACTCCGATAACAGGTCGCTGCCGTGTCATTGCCGCGCAAGGTCAGAGCCGGTCAGAGCCGGCTTGGAAGCAGCAGCTCGTGGCCAGAACACAACGCTGCTTGTGGGTTCCACTCTGTGACCCTGGGCAACCCTCTTTGCTCCCCTGAGGCTCAGTGTCTCTGCCTATGAAATGGCGGTAAAAAGATCTGCATTCCAGCCGCAGATAATATCCTGCAGGAGACATGGGGGTGGGGGGCAAGCACCTGGCAAGTGCCCGGTACGGTACAGATGCTCCCACTGACTCACCAGCACGTTAACTGTGGTAGAATCAACACAGCAATATATATATATATATATATATATATATATATATTTTTAGCAACGCTCGATACCTATCGGCCAACTATTTAACCAATTACTACAGATCTAACCACCATATCGACTGGAACGTCAAAGGCTACTGCCATCCCTAGACATTCCGTAGCCCCTAGAAAGACCCAACTAGTCCAGCTGCAGACGCCCTACCCCAGGTGCCTCAGGGGTCCCAGTGAAGGGGGAGTGGTGGTAAGGGGACGGGATGGTCCCTTCTATTTTGGCAGAAACTCAACAAGTTACTTTCAGGTATCTAGCCTCCCAGCCACAGCTGTGACCCTAGAAACTTAATGGCAGAGAAACGGGTCTTGCATGTGAAAAGTCTTTCTAAAGAATCTCTGTGGGTGCAAAGTGAGTGACCAGCAATCTCCAAAATACCAAAAAGCTGGGATATGGCAAAAGACAGGAGTAAATTTAAGCCAACTTTATTTAGTATATGAACCTTGGGAAACTGTCATTATAAAAATTGAGGCTGATATGAAGACAAGTAATAAAAATTTCCTTTACTAAAAGAAATATGACAGGATAGCATTTTTACAAACATGAAAGTGACTGACATGCTTATCTTATTTTCTCCTGCTGGATGCACAATTCAACAAACTACTGCTGCTTCTACAGTAGAATGGAAAATGATGCGTACAGACTTAAAATTGTTATCGGCTTAAAACAGACTATTATAAGATGTTTTATGTAAGCCTCGTGGTAACCACAAAGTAGAAATCTATAACAGAGACACAAAAGAGAAAGAGAAAGATATTTAAGCATACCACTCCAAAAAAATCAGTAAATCACAAAGAAAAAAGACAAAGAGGTGAAAAAAGAAACAAAAGAATTAAAAGACAGTAAGAAAACAATTTGTAAAAGGGAAGTACATACCTATCAATAATTACTTTGAATGTAAATAGAATAAATCCTTCAATCAGAATACAGAGTGGCTGAATGAATAAAAAACAAGACCCATCTATATGCTGCCTACAAAAGAGTCACTTCACCTTTAAAGACACACACAGACTGAAAGTGAGGGGATGGAAAGACAGTCCATGCAAATGGAAACCAAAAAAACCCAGGGTAGCTTACTCCTATATCAGACAAAATAGACTTTAAGCCAAAGACTGTACTAAGAGACAAAGGAGGGAATCATATAATTATAAAGGAGTTGACCCAACAAGAGAAAATAACATTTGTAAATATTTATGCACCCAATATAGGAGCACCTAAATATATAAAGCAAATATCAACAGACCTAAAGGGAGAAATAGATAGCAATACAATAATAGTAGGGCACTTCAATATACCACTTTCAACAGTGGATAGATCATCCAGACAGAAAATCAATGAGGAAATCTGTACTTAAACTACACACTAGACCAGATGGACTAAACAGACATTGACAAAACAGTCCATCGAACAGCAGAGGAATACATATTTTTTCTAAGGCACACATGGAACATTCTCCAGGATATCACATGTTAGGCCACAAACCAGTATTAATAAATTTAAGAAGACTGAAATCACATCAAGCATCTTTTCCCATCACAATGGTGTAAAACTAGAAATCAGTTACAAGAGGAACACTGGAAAATTCACAAATATGTGGAAATTAAACAGCATGTTACTGAACAACCAATGAGTCAAAGAAGAAATCAAAAAACATCTTGAGACATTAAGAGGTACAAACAACTATGTATAAGCAACAAGGATACATTGCACAGCACAGGAAAACATAGCCATTATTTTGTAATAAATTTAAATGGAGTATAACGTATAAAAATATTGAATCACTATGTTGTATACCTGAAACTAATATAATATTATAAATCAACTATACTTCAATAAAAAAAAACCCTTGAGACAAGTGAAAATGGAAATACAATAGAACAAACCTCATGGGATGCATTCAAAGCAGTTCTAAAAGAGAAGTTCAGAGTGATAAAAACCCACATTAAGAAAAAACAAAGATCCCAAATAAACAACCAACTTTACACCTCAAGGAACTAGAAAAAACAAATGAAGCCCAAAGTTAGTAGAAGGAAGTATAGAAATCAGAGCAGAAATAAATGAAATAGAGTCTAAAAAGATCATAGAAAAGATCGGTAAAACTATGAGCTGTTTTTTTTCAAAAGACAAAGAAAATAGACAAATCTTTAGCTAGACTCACCCAGGAAAAAAGAGAGGACTCAAACGAACAAAATCAGAAAAAAAAAAAAAAAAAGAGGAGACATTACATCTGATATCACAGACATAAAAAGGATTGTGAGAGATTACTATGAACAATTATACACCAACAAATTGGACATCCCAGAAGTGGATAAATTCCTAGAAACATCAAACCTATCAATATTAAATAATGAAGAAATTAAAAATCTGAATATACCAGTTATTAGGAGGTTGACTCAATAATCAAAAACCTCCCAACAAACAAAAGTCCAGGACCAGATGGCTTCACTGGTGAATTGTATCAGACAATTGAAGAATTAATACCAATCCTTCTCAAACTATTCCCCCAAAATGAGGAGAAAACACTTCCAAACTCATTTTAAGAGGTAAGCGTCTCCTTCCCTGGTGACACAGTAGTTAAGAATCCGCCTGCCAATGCAGGGGACATGGGTTTGAGCCCTGGTCCGGGGAAGATCCCACATGCGGCAGAGCAACCACGCCCGTGTGCCACAACTACTGAGCCTGTGCTCTAGAGCCTGCGAGCCACAACTACTGAGCCCGTGTGCCATAACTACTGAAGCCGCATGCCTAGAGCCTGTGCTCCACCACAAAGAGAAGCCACCAAAATGAGAAGCCCACGCACTACAACGAAGAGTAGCCCTCACTCGCCACAACTAGAGAAAGCCCTTGCACAGCAACGAAGACCCAGCGCTGAAATAAATAAATAAATAAATAAATAAATAAATAAATAAATAAATAAGAGGTCAGCATCACCCTGATACCAAAACTGAACAAAATACTAGGAATCTGAATTCAACAGCACATTAAAAGATCATATACCACGATCAATTGGGATTTACCCCAGGGACACAAGGATAGTTCAATACCTGCAGCTCAATCTGCATGATACAGCACATTAACACAATGAAGGACAAAAATCATATGATTATCTCAATAGATGCATAAAAAGAATTTGACAAAATATTCATTTATGATAAAAACTAAACAAAATGGGTATAGAGGGAACATAACTCACCATAATAAAGGTCATATATGACAAGCCCACAGCGAACAACATATTCAACAGTGAAAAGCTGAAAGCATTTCTTCTAAGAGCAGGAACAAGACAAGGATCCCCACTCTTGTCCCTTATTGAACACAGTATTGGAAGTTCTAGCCACAGCAATCAGACAAGAAAAAGAAATAACATGGACCCAAATCAAAAAGGAAGAAGTAAAACAGTCTATATTTGCAGATGACATGATATTATGCATCATAATATCAAAAACTCGAAAGGAAACCCTAAAGACTCCACCAAAAAACTGTGAGAACAAATGAATTAAGTTGAAAGATACAAAAATCAGTTGTGTGTATACACTAACAATGAACTATCAGAAAGAGAAACTAAGAAAACAATCTCATTTACAACTGTATCAAAAAGAATAAAATACCTAGAAATAAATTTAACCAAGAGGGTGAAAGACTTGTATACTGAAAACGATAAGACACTGATAAAAAGAAGCTGAAGAAAACACAAATAAATGGAAAGATTTTCCATGTTCATGGATTGGAAGAATTAACATTGTTAAAATGTCCATTCTATCCAAAGAAATCTACAGACTCAATGCAATCACTGTCAAAATTCCAATGGCATTTGTCTCAGAAATAGAAAAAACTATCTCAAAATATGTACGGAACCACAAAAGACCCTGAATAGTCAAAGTAATCTTGAGAAAGAAGAACAACGCTGGAGACATCACGCTCCCTGATTTCAAACTGCCGTTGACCCTTGAACAATGCAGGGATTAGGGGCAATCAAAAATCCACTTAGAGCTTATAGTTGGCCCTCTGGATCCACAGTTCTGCTGTATCTGCAGATCCACATCCATGGATTCAACCAACCATGGAAAGTGCAGCACTGTCGTATTTACTATTGAAAAAAATCCGAGTAAAAGTGGACCCCCACCGTTCAAACCCAAGTTGTTCAAGGGTCAACTGTATAGTCAAAACTATAGTAATCAAAACAGTATGGTATTGACATAAAAACAGACCTTGAGATCAATAGAGCAGAATAGAGAACACAGAAATAAGGTCACTTAATTGGCCTTATATGGGCACTTAGTTTACGACATAGGTGCCAAGAACATACAATGGGGAAGGTCAGTCTGTTCAATAAATGGTGTTGGAAAAACTGGACAGCCACATGAAAAAGAATGAAACTGGACCACTATCTTACACCATACACAAAAATCAACTCAAAATGGATTAAAGACTTGAACATAAGACCTGAAAGCATAAAACTCCTAAAAAGAAAACAAAGGGGGTGAGCTCCTTGACATCTCTCTTGTGATGATTTTTGGGATTTGACACCAAAAGCAAAGGCAACAAAACCAAAAATAAGTAACAAGCATCTGCTCAGCAAAGGAAACCATCAACAGAGTGAAAAGGCAACCAACGAATCGGGAGAAAATATTTGTAAATCATATACTTGATAAGAGGTTAATATCCAAAATATATAAAGAACTCATACAACTCAATAGCAAAAAGACAATCAGATTAAAAAATATGCAGAGGACATTTTTGCAGAGATGTGCAGACGGCCAACAGGCACATGAAAAGGTGCTCGACATCACTAAATCATCAGGGAAATGCAAATCAAAACCACAATCACGTATCACCTCACACCTGTCAGAGCGGCTATCATCAAAGGGACAGGAGATAACAAGTGTCTGATGAGGGCGTGGAGAAAAGGGAACCCTCGTGCACTGTTGGTGGGCATGTAAATTGGTGCAGCCACTATGGAGAACAAACAGTATGGAGGTTCCTCAAAAAAATTAAAAACCGAACTATCCTGTGATCCAATAATCCTACTTCTGGGTATCTAAAAAAAGGAAATGAAAACAGGATCTGGAAGAGATATCTGTACCTCCATGTTCACTACAGCAGTAGCCATGAAAGCCAAGATATGGAAACAACCTAAGTGTCCATCAACGGATGAATGGGTAAAGAAGATGCGATACAGAGGTATGTATATGCATGTAAACACACATATATACACACAGGAATACTGTTCAACCACAAAAAGGAAGGAAATTCTGCCATTTGTGACAACATGGACAGACCTTGAGGGCATTAGGCTAAGTGAAATAAGTCAGACAGAGAAAGACAGACAGTACATGGTAGCATTTACATCTGGAATTTTTTTTTTAAAGTCCAAGTCATAGAAATAGGGAGTAAAAAAGTGGCTGCTACAGGCTGGGGGGTGGAGGAAACAGGGAGAGGCTGGTAAAAAGATTTCAGCTCTAAGATGAATAAGGTCTGAGGATCTAATGTAAAACATGGTGACTACAGTTGATAACACTATTATATAATTCAAATTTGCTAAGAGAGGAGAACCTAACTGTTCTCATTTTTAGAAAAGGATAAATAGTGAAGTGATGGGTGTGTTAATTAACTAGATGGGGGGATCCTTTCACAACGCATATGTGTATCAAATCAGCACAGTGTACGCTTTAAATATCTTACAATTTTATTTGTCAATTATCCCTCAATAAAGCTCAAAAAAAAAAAAAAGAAAGAAAATGATGTCTGTGCTCACATTTACATTTTGGGTATTCACATCAGCAGCTGACACAGTCTGAAATCCAGGTCTCAATTACTTTCCTCTACCCATAAGTCTTGTCCCCATAACGCCCACGTCCTTCCACTCACCAGGCTTCTCTCCTGAAAAAGTCTCCAAGTAGATTTTCAAAAGATAAACAATCTTCCGTACAGCATATGACGCTGTTCACATCCTCCATCCCCAGGAAACACCAGCCAGCTTCCCACAACAGTGAATCACAGTCAGTGTTCAGTTATCCAGGGAAGAATGAAGCCCAGACTATACAGTGTCAAGTTCATTCCAGTGGGAAAGGAAGGGGCTTGCGGCCACGCTCCTCCCATGAGCTCCACTTCCCCTGCATCAGGCAAAGTCAAGCCAGGGAGTTCTGAGGTCCGTAACTTCAGAGTGTGCGGTGTGTGTGGGCGCGTGTGCGTGCGTGTGTGTGCGTGTGCGCCGCGTGTGCATGGAGGAGTGAGCTGGGAGACAAGAATACAGGGCAGGGAAATGCAGCCCCTGGACACAGGGGGCTCAGGGACCCCCTCGTCTGAGATGCAGCTCAGACATCCCTCGGCCCAGCCCCAGGGGTAGGCAGGCTGAGACGGCATCAGCTGGGGGTGCCCGGCAGCGGGGAAACGCTTCCGAGGCTGACCCCTCACGTAGCACTTTACCAGGTCGGCGCTGCTTTCCTTTCTTTCCAGGACAGGGCAAGTGACAGGCTGGCCAAGCCGTCACTTTTCCTGTGGGCACATCAAAGACCCCTGACCCAGCAGCACGTGCGGGTTCCCACCCGTTACTGCTTAAACGATGTGGAGACCGCTTCCCCGCTAAGCCACCCAGCCTGCCCTGTGCCACGGGACCCATGACGCCTCGGCCCCACTCCCCGCTTCTTTAAAACTCACTCAGTTCACCCTGCCTCGGGCACCTGAAACTTGCTCTAAGAGCCTGACTGCAGCTGTCACCAGAGCCCCAGAGCTGTCAGGGTAGCACCCCATCCCACAAGGACACGAGACAGAGAGTCCGGAACTGTATTTCATCTATTTTTGTAGCTGCGAAAACAGTCACTGATGGAGAAACAGCCCAGAATCCAGCTGTGCTCACAGTCAATATTTATTACACGAATGGACAGCCCTAGTGGTTTTCCCACTGGACAGTTTTCAACACCATGAAAGTAATTTTTAATAAGTAAATCAGGGCTTTGGTGTGGCTCTCATAAACTTATAGGAGTAATTATTTAAAATTACGTGCATATAAATATTTTTGTTAAGTATATCCGCGTGATAATCTATGTATGACTGTGCCTCTGTGGTACCCAGGCATCGGCTCTTGTTTGTGTGATGGTGACAGACTTCTCCCGGGCAATTGTGCAGGACAGACTGCCCCAATTAAGCATGCGACTTCCCCGACTCACCACTTTCTGGAAGAGGACCCTGACAGTCACTGAGAGTCTATCAATGTCACCCGTGGCCAAGACCATCTAAAGAAGTCCGGTCAGACTCCATGACTGGTGAATCACTAAAGAATTTTGATGACCAGATTCCAGAACCTGCACTAATTCCTAGCTTCTATTCCCATGAAATCTGACAAACTGATTAATACGTGACTGCATTTATAAACGACCAAGTTTTAAAAGGTTCCACTTCAATGACTACTGAAAACACTGAATGGTCATAGCCAAGACTTTTTTATGTAATGGAAACCTCCCAGGGTCAGACATGAAACGCCCAAAGGCTTTCCACCCATATAAGGTCTGGAAGGGAAACCCTGGAGGGTCCGACCAGCGTCTGGGGGGATGTAAAGCCAGTGAAAACCAGCAATGTCCTGGGGGAAGGGGGACCTCAGGGTCACTTACAGGGACACAGTAAGGGGGAGGGCTTGGATCAGCTGCTGAGATGAGCTCTAGGCTCTCAATTCCAAAGCAGGACCCAGACCTGGAAATCATAATGGACGCCTCCCCACTTTAAACAGGTGGGAGACTGTCCTTTGCTCCAAAGAAATCATAAAGGAGAACTCATCATCTTACCCTATGAAACACTACATATTGATTCCATGCCCTTCTAATCACCACATATCAAAGGGGAACGTCACTGAAATCAAGGTGTTTCAAAAAAAAAAAAAAAAAAAAAAAGTGGTTGAGGAGAAAAACCTGACTTACAAAACTTTTAGTAGTAGTTTTAGACCAAATGAAGGAAAATTCTAACTGACATTAAACTAATAAATCTACAGCAATCAAACGAAGAGATTTTATAGTCCAAAGTTATACGTCCAAGAATAGTTTAAAGCCAAACTGACGGTTACCAGAGGGGAAAGGTGGGTATGTGTGTGTGTGTATATATATTCAGTCATACATACATATGACTGAATCATTTTGCTGTACACCTGAAACTAACACAACACTGTAAATCAATTACACTCCAATGTAAAATAAAAATTTTTAAAAAGAAATAGAATAGTTCAAAGCAATTTGTGACTAATGGAAGCAAAATAAGGTCTTGAAGGAAAGCTCATAAAAATTGGGTGTCAGCCCTACACTTCGGGGCAACACTCTGAAGGTGAGATTGGACCTTCTCATAAAGCACTTCTACTGCCCAGCCAGAGCTGGGACCCCAGATGAACTGAACCATTAGACGGCATCTCTTATAAGCTAAATCAAACGTCCCAAACCATTTGTGAGGGCTAAGAAATGTCTGTTACGACACATGCTTTTGTCCAGTGTCTGCTATGATCTCAATCCACACGCTGTAACACAGGCACGATTTTAATGCACGAGCAGATTTCTCGTGCAAACCCTTCCTCGGGATCCTTACCTATTTGCGTGTTCTGATGTAGACTTGTCTCCCCAGCATCCAAACTGGAATGAAGGTGAGGGCTTCACTGGATGGAGCTCACCCTGAAGACAGCTCCTATATATCCTGGACCACCCCAGCCCGGCCCAGGCGGCACACAGGAGGCCCGGCTCCTCCAGACCCAAGACTACCTGTCCGGCCCCTGAAGAGGGGCACTAGGGGGGCTCACAGGTCGGGTGAGCCCACTGCCCTGCTCCCTAGCTGCCTGATGCCACCACGTGCCAAAGCAGGAACGGGGAGTCTCATCTTTGAACCAGATCCGTTGGAAACTCACATTTTACGAGGCTCAACAAATCAGAGCTGCGTCGTTTGCCATTCCACTAATGCAGAGCGGGCGTCTGAGGCAAAAGCAGCAAGTCCCCCCGTCTGTTTTAGGCAGGAAGCCGCACTCACCTTCGGCACTCAGTTATGAGAGAGGACGCACGGCACGGAGCTCCTCAGCAAGTGAATTCTTCAACTGACAGCACCCCCCAAGTCACCAAGCTGCAGGAATTCTCCAAGTTCTCAAACCCAACTCAAGCCTCAGCGGAGAATTATGATCCGGGAAATCACCTGTGGAAAAGGAACATAGGAAATCTGAAAAGAAACAGAAAGAACCATCTATTAGGACCACTTGCTTGTTTGATTTTAAGTCACTGCTTGAGAAATAACTGATTACTTATTTGCCTGAAACCATTATTTTTAATAGACCCCAGGAAAAAAAGGTGCTTTCTATTTACTGACCTCAACCCAAACAGAAACGCCCTCACCTTGCTCCACCTTCCAGGCCCTGGGCCGGCTCGGAGGCAGAGGCTGGGAGGGTTGGGGACCCTTGGCCGTAGCTGAGGGACCTAAGCTCCCAGGTGTCTCCCAGCCCCCTCGCCCCAATGCCCCTGCCCATGGCCTCAAAGACTGCCGAAAAGAAAAGAGCAGCTGCCGAGTGGAAATTCAAAAAGCCTGTCTGGGGGCCTAATTAGGGAGAAGAATTACAGAGCGTGGCTATCATTTAGAGACTCCATCTCCGGCACTGGCCGTTCACTGAGAGAGGTGCACCCCTTCCCCCCAACCCACAGCTTTGTGCTTATTGGGGTGAACATACACACACTACTCTGTATAAAATAGACACCTAACAAGGACCTACTGTACAGAACAGGGAACTCTGCTCAATATTCTGTTATGACCTCTATGGGAAAAGAATCTGAAAAAGAAGAGATATATGTACGTATAACTGATTCACTTTGCTGTACACCTGAAACTAACACAACATTGTAAATCAGTGATACTCCAATAAAAATTTAAAAAAAAAAAAAATCCCTGCAGGAATCTGAGGATAGCATCCTGAAACTACAAGGAAGTCAAGTGGAGCTGACAGAGGGGACCCGCAGTCCCCTCCCCCCTGGCCGTGGAACTTGCTGTCACCTCATGGCCACCACACCTGGGTAACCATTTCCAGTCTCAACCTATCGATTCAGGGGACCCTGAGGCCCTGTGGACCTCCGAGGGGGTTCACTGTCATCTTTAATTACGCTTCAGACCCAGAAGGGATCCATCCTGACAGTTCACTCAGACAAGATCTATTAATTCACCTCCAGCATGATGATGGCCCGAAACGTTAAATATCCCACAGAAAAGTCGAATTCTATTTTAGTCAAATAGAAAAGGATAATTCAATAGGGCTTTCATTAAAATGCTATAAGGCAAGGTCATAAATTTTGATTAAAAAATGAATTCCTCTTTATGCATTCTCTGGCATTATTTTAAGGGCTTGCATGATTCGTTTTAAACGTACGATTTAACACAGGACAAGGCACCGGGCAAACGCAGTGGGGATACGAGATTGGGACAAGATGTTAGACGTACAACAGGATGAAGGCGCCCTTCTCTCGGCCAAGTGTTTACAGTCACACGACAGGTTCTGCAGAAACAAACGTTCTGGTATCTGGACTTGGGGGTCCTGACCGAGGATTCTGGTTTCTCACTGTGGGCCTTACACGTGCCGCTTACTGGAGAAAGCCACCAGCTAAACACAGCTGTGCCGCCAAGCACCTGCGCTGTATTAGTATTTTCATAGGTCCTTCTGGACTTCGGTTGTAGTTGTCAAATTGTTCATTGAAAAGTGAACACGCCTGAGTCAGATCTCCCCAAGCCAATGCCCGTGGGCCTCTGGACAGCTGTCTGGGTTGCCTTCCGCATGCACAATGCTCTCACGGGCGGTGATATTTAACCGTCCCAATAACCACCTGGGTTAGATATTAACACCCACTTTTATTACATGGGGCTTAACGATCTCAGAGAGGTGAAAGGCTCTCCTTAGTAGGCTTTAGAGTGAAGAATGCAGGCCTCCAAAGCTCTAAACCCACCGCACCAGTAGCAAACTTAGTGCAGGAGAATTTACCCGCCCAGTGCAAAAGCACGATGGCCGGGCTCTGGAAGCCCCGTCCTCTGACACTCGGTGTGGCGGAAAAGCCAGACAAAGGTGCAGGATCTGAGCTAATGGAGAAGCCCCAAACAAAGACTCTGCTTCAAGTTCACGTAAAGATGCCCTGGCCACCTGGGGACTGACTGTGAGAGATGGAGGGGCAGCGTTTTCCTTGAGAAAAGCATTTCACTGACGAAGCGTCAATGAACAAAGCACACACCTTAGACAGAAATGAACCCAGAGACCAAAACCGCTCTCTTGCTGGGTCTACATGCAGTCTGCCCACTACCACGCTTAACGTGGGTTATGGGCTTATTCACAACCGCTGTTAAGGATGAGCATTTCAGATCAGGTCTTCATTACAACCTGTGATCAAATCCATCAGGAAAGCGTACACTTTTGTGCAGAAAACCACCTCCGACTGCAAACACTTCAAGGTCTCTGGGACCGTGGAGGCCCTCACCCAAGAGGTCCTGGGAGGCTGGGGTTACCAGATGTAAACTATTCTATACAGGATGGATAAACAAGAAGGTCCTACCGTAGAGCCCAGGGAACTCTATTCAGTGTCCTGGGATAAACCATCATGGAAAAGAATATAAAAAAAGAATGTATATGCGTGTATAACTGTGTCACTTTGCTGTACAGCAGAAATCAACACAACATTGTAAATCAACTCTACCTCAACAAACATTTTTAAAAATAAATTATATAGATAAATAAAAACAAAGGTACTGGGCTTCCCTGGTGGCGCAGTGGCTGAGAGCCAGCCTGCTGATGCAGGGGACACGGGTTCGTGCCCCGGTCCAGGAAGATCCCACATACCGTGGAGCGGCTGGGCCCGTGAGCCATGGCCACTGAGTCTGCGCTTCCGGAGCCTTCGCTCTGCAACGGGAGAGGCCACAACAGTGAGAGGCCCGCGTACCGCAAAAAAAAAAAAAAAAAAAAAACCAAAGGTACTGTTTCTCTTAGATGTCAATGCAGAAAAACAAATTACTGGGTAACATTATGTGACTGCTGAACACAAGCTGAAGTCTCCCCGGTTACAGCAGGTGAACATCATGCCCGAAGCTCATACTTCATGCAAAACACGCCCAGGGAGCCACCCAGACCCCTGATCTGCAGACAGAGCTACAGGCAAATGTCTCTTTTCTTTCATTACGAAGAAAAAACAAGCCGTGATTATCACAGGCCCTTTCTTCGGCCTCTCCCCCGTTCCCAATGGGACAGCACTCTCCAGGCCCGTCGGCGGCCCAGGTGGTCGCCCAGCTCAGAACGCACACCAGGATATGGCCCCCTGGCCAGGCCCACCTGGGCCAGCGTGGCCTCGCTGGCCTCCCGCAGAACCAGCCGCATTTCACATCTACTCAGCGACTCGGTGGGAAACTTGACCCGAGTGGGAGAATGCTGGTTTCAGACACGGAACAGAGCTACACACAAGTCTCTCTTCGAATGACCTGGCTGAAGATGAACCCTGCTTCCGGCCTCGTGGGGACGGACAGCTGGGCCGCTTAGGAAACGCTTCTGGATCTGACACCCGGGCTTCCAGGGAGGGGACCCACCCACCTCTCGTCAGCCCCCCGCGCAGCGGCCCCGCCAGGCCTCAGCGCCGACGGCCAGATGCGGGGTTCCACGTGTCAGGAGGTCCCGCCGCAATGAGGACGCTTACTCAGGATAAAGCTGTCCCGAAAAGGAAGCCATCAAGTTTTCCCGCAACGGGCTGGAATCGATTTTCAACGACAACACTGGCCATCAGCTGATTGTATCCGTGGATCAGAAGCTGAATAATGAAAACGGGGCAGAAGAAGTGGGATCTTCTAACTCTGTGAACAGCCTGAGGGAGACAAGTCTTCCCGGACTGAGAACAAAACTGCCAGCAGTGGGTCTCAACCACACACACACACCTGGACCAAAGTGGCACAAGGCCATGGGTCCCAGGCCCGGCTCAGCCACCACACGCCCCGCCGGTCCTGTGCCTCCGTGTCCTCTTCCGTGACGAGGGCCCCTCTGCTGCAACCTGCACCTGTGAGATCAGCACGTGGGAGTGGACGCGAGAATGACCCAAAATTGATGATGTGGTACCAAAAATGTACTAAAGCTTATCTAAAATACCAGGACAAGGAAGTCAGAATGCAAATCTTAATACGGACTTAAATTTTACAGTCGCTGCCTCAGAATGCTAGCAGATAGGACTTACATCAGTAACACCAATTCTGATGGTTTGTAAGCTTTTGTGTATACAGTTGACGTTAGCCTCTTAAATAGAATAGTCCTCCATCCTCCAGAAGTCCTGATAGGTGTTTGTCTTAAGCTCTTTCCACTAACCCAAACCGTAGTTTTCAGAATCAGCATATATACATATGTGTGTGTGTACACATCTCAAGGCCGTAACTAGACGGTCTAATTACATAAAACATTTTAAAAGGGTCACCCGTGTTCTTTAGGAAGTGTCTGCAGGATTTCATTGTTGTCCAGGTAGTTACACCACTAATAAAAAGCATGCTGACCAAAATAAACCTTCAACACAAAGACACACTAGAATAAAACCCCTTTTGTTGAAAACGACAGACAGAAGGAAAGACAGACAGAAAGGAAGAAAGACACACACACAGACACTGAATTCTTATCCGAGATAACTTAGACACCAGGTGATCCAAAGGGCCCGTCTGTGAGTCTGTGGAAGCGCACTATTTTAATTATTTTGCTGAAGTTCACGTCCCTTAACCTTGTGGGGATGAAGGACTGAAAGAATGAGGGAAACTGCAAGAAAGGCCACACACACACACACACACACACACACACACACACACACACACACTCTTTTTAAACACACACACACACACACACACACACACACACACACACACACACACACACACACACACACACACACACACACACACACACACACACACACACACACACACGCTTTTTAAAAACAGAATCTTGGAAAGCAGGAGCCCAGACCAGGTTGTGTATTAAGAGGGGTTACAACTAATAAACTTGGGTGGAATCAGGGGGGAGGTATTATTTTGCTGCTAACTGGATTCTTTTCCGAAACACGTTCACACTATGTCACACTCGGGTAATTAAGATGGAAGCTGTGAGATCAACTCTGTCCCCCCCTTCCTTGCCCTCCTGCACTCCATCCTCCGCCGGAAGCCCGGCCGGACCCGGGGAGCCTGCCCCTCCTCCCTCCCATCCCTGAGCAGACCTGCGTGGACAGAATGGGTTACAGGGCTCCAGGGATCCGGCGTGTCGCACACCCACCTGTGTCCTAGGTCACATCGCATCGCCGGCCTTTTAAGAAACAGAACAGGCTTCTCACCACGCGTGTGGAGGATAGGGGCTTTACAGCAATTAGATCAAGGTGATGGGGGAAAAAAGACCAGGAATAGCCCACGCGTGACCTTTGCCATCTGAGCAGCCCCTGGGAGGACAGAACTATTAAGCTCTGCAGCAAAAGGTCGGGAAAGATTCCGTGGGAGGGTTGGCTTATTTTTTAACTTTTATAAATTACTGGTAACTGAGAAGCCTCCTGCAGAATGGATCTGGTTCTAAGAAACCGTGAAAAAACACCTCACTTCACATTGCCCTACTTCACCTCTGATGGGTAGTGAGTCAACGGGATGTGTTTCCCCCATTTTTGCGCACGGTTGATGCTCGTGTAGATTACAGCATCCCATAAATGTATTCCATAAAAATTCCATAAAGCATAGAATGAAAAGGGAGTTGAATAAATTTTCCCATTAAAAAAAAAAAAGGCTGATAGTTATAAAAATGTAACTTTCAGAGAACAGGTTTACAATTATTCCAACTGAATAGAAATTTTAACGTCACTGTGTTTTTAAAATATAATTAGGGGCTTCTGAATATTCTGAACACGGTCAAGGTGTATTCAGCCACATTTTCCCCAAACGCCAGCTGCTTTCACAAGTCTGTGCCTTTATGTCTGCTATTTCTCCCGCCCCCTGGGGAACAGCTTCCTACCTCCGGTCTCCCAAAACCGCTGTCCAGCCAAATCCAACTCATCGCCCAGGAGTGAACTCAACCGCCCCATCTTCTGGAACGTTCTACAGGAATGCCCTCCATTCCTGCAGCCATCGCTCTTTTATAACCAAAGTCCCCTTTTAAAGGCTGTGCAGACAGAAGTGCCTCTAGGAAGGGATGTCCACATGCTGGTGTCCGCATGGCTCCCGGCAACATGACTCTCATCAGACACTCATCATCCAATAAACTTCCACCTCCTCAGGGCTATCTGTAAGAGCTGATGCAACTGCTGTGCAATGCCTGGCCCACTCAGTGCCCCAGAGTCCAGAAGCCTCTTCTCCCACACTTCAAACCAAGAGACCCCAAATCCCTTACACAACTACCTGAACCAGCCCTTCAGTATCGACACGGAGCCTTCCACACAGAAAGCAGCACACCCATGCCAAAACCAAATGATGGTTCCGCTTACGAGCCATCTGTCTTCATTTTATTGCTATAAATTTATTCTTCTTGAGTATTTCTTTTACTATATAAATTCTCAAGAAGCCAATGAGAGAGACTGAATGAATCAAAGAGGACTTCTAAACTCTAAAGCTCAAAAATGTACAGATGACTTCCCATGGCAGCTGCCCAACTGATGTCATCCATAAAGCCATTTAAATACTGTGTCTGGGCTGAAATCCAATTAAGTCATTTCTGTCTGAATATCCCCAAAGAGCCTCCTGCTGAGTTTGAAGTGGAAATAATTGCAAATGCCAGATTAGCTGTGTAAGCACTTCCAGAGCTGAAACCCAACAAGAGCATGAAAATCTACATGCCCAGCTTTTCAACTGGGCACAAAGGAAACATTTCAACGATCATTTGGCAGAAAGAAAGCCCACGTCCTCGTGCAGCCAGGTCTCCTTAGATAATCCTCATCCCCTGCACGCGTCAAAGAAAAGCTGCGATGCATTCATTTACGCGCGCAGTGCAATGACAAACTCAGGCTCCACCATATGCCATTCTGTGCGCAGAGGAAGCAGAACCTAGACGAGATTTCAAGCCTTCTCTGAATCCATCATTTCCCTGACCAATCCCTCATGCAGGACATCCTGAAATCAGTAAACCCTGAAATTCACCACCGTCTCCACGCATGCAACTTGTTCTGTGAAAACGTGCAAGCGGAGACAGGACAGTAAGGGAATCAGATAAATCTCCCCTGTACCTTGCGATCCATGACTCAGATTTACAACTCAGCAAAACACAAGGTATCTTCAGGTGACGTGCAAGAGCTGAAACCGGCGTGTTCTAACCACACGTTCCAGAGACGGAAAGGGTCCCCCCTGCCTGTTCACTGCACGCAGACCCCACTGAGACCTGCTGTATCGGACCATCTGGAGCTGGTTATGACACCAGCCCCAGGTAAGAACCACTGCTGCAGAGAAAAGGAGAGCAAGTGAGAAGGGTCGAGTCAAAAACATTTATCTCCAAAGGCTCAATATCGAACACCAGGCTTGTCTGAAAGAAGAGTCGCCCAGACGAGGACGAGGCCAGCCACGCCTCCGCGTGTGACAAAGGACACAAGGAGCCTCTTCCAGTGGCTGCACAGCCCAGCCCGCATCTTACCAGCTGCATGTGCCGTGGAGGCTGCCACTTGGCCTCGGACGCTGGGTTTCCTTGGAGACAGTATCTATCAGTCACCTCGTTGATAAAAATAAAGTCACACTTATTCAATGGAAATGTGATGCACATCTGCTCCGTGCAAACACTGTATGTAAATAAGGCACAGCACAGATGCCGTCCTTCTTAAGGGACTCGGTCCAGCGAGGGCCTAAAGCCAAACGTGGGGTGACACAGTGGTGCTTCTTTACTGTATCTGCTGCAAGAAAACTCACCTATGAAAAATTCAGTGGAACTTTTCTAGATAACTTCTAAAGCAAATGTGTGCTATCCAAAACACCTGCTAATAACATCTGCCTTAGAATTTAAAAAGAAAACTCTAAGGAGACAAGCAAACGGTGTGTATATGAACATAACAGTTTTACATAAAAAGTAACTTATGATGAGCTAGACAGAAAGCAGGTCTGATCTCTCCTTCCCGAGACTAACCTTCCAACAGTGAGAGGAACTGCAGTGTCCCTTAGGGCCTCTTCTGCAAGCAAAACCTTCCTAAGTTGAAAAGCGAAAGGTTTCCTAAATGTTCTCTCTTCTGGATGGACTTCAAGATAAGTCACCCCGTAGGAATATCTGAAGCCCTCCGAGACCGCGCCGGGTGCCGGACACGACAGGCAACACACACGTAGGCTTTGTCTCCACAAAGCAGACACACAGACGAGTGGACGGCAAGGGCCCAAACAGGGGGGCTCAGGCCCGTGGGTCACCCTCCATCACCTCTGTACGTGACACAGGGCCCCGGTGGGGACGTCCCTGCAGAGAGTGGAGACGCCGATGATGCGAAATGCACGTCGGTGCTGCCCGAGACGCGTCACAGCCGCACGGCCTCTCTCACTGCACCCGGCAGGTGTTTTCTGAGAGCAAGCAGAGGACACGTGCACTTCCCTGACCCTCCTGGTCCACGTCCCGTCCAGCGCTCCGGCTTCTCGAGAGTTTTCATGCTGCCTCAGCCCTGGATGAGCCCATCCCTCCATCCATTCCTCACCTGCAAACCCCACAGGCCGGCCTCCAGGTCTCTGTCCACACTGGCGTTCAGATCACGCTCAAGGGCGGGACACGCCTGAGACCACCCTTGGGAGGCAGCAAACTAGCAGACCGCACTCCGGGGACGGCCATCCTGTCAGCTACCGCTGCACGCGGCGGTCCTCCCGCGCAGGGAGGCGGGCGTGTCACCTGGGCGCGTGACATGCCAGCTCCATCCCCAACCGGCCTTTCGACAAAATGCCTGTCTCTAAAGCTCAGTTTCCTCACCTATAAGATGAAGGACAAGGAGAAAAGCATTACCTTGCATACCTGCTGTAAATACTAAATAGCATACAAAGCACCTGGCAAAGTTCCAGGTCCATAGTAGGTGCTCAGAGAAAAGGCTGCTTTGTCCCCTGTACTAGCACCTTAATATAAAGGGCCGGAGGGGGAGGGGGGGTGAACAGAGGGCCACCCTGCCCCGTACTCCCCACCTCTGAACTGGGCCTCCGGAGACGACCCGAAAAACCCCAGCAGCTGCTGCCATCGCTGTGGAGGTTGAGAAGCCACTTGGGGGCGGGGGGGGACCACCCTGGCGGTCCAGTAGCTAAAATTCTGTGCTTCTACTGCAGGGAGCTCGGGTTCGATCCCCGGTCGGGGAAGCTCCAGGAGCCACGTGGCGCAGCCAAAAAGGAAATAAAAAATTAAAAAGTGTTTTTAAAAGCGTGCAGTACAATGGTTTAAAAAAGTAAGAAGGAAAGAAGATGAAAAAACAGAGAAGCCACTGCGGGGGTGAGAGGATGTGGGGGGAGGAGGGGCACTGGCCGTGTTTCCTTTGCGCCCTGGAGCCAGCCCTGGACTAGGGCCTCTCACCACTCCGTCCCTCGGACCTTCTCCTTTTCTTTCTGTGAACGTCCTACACCCTCTGTGCGTGTAAGCAGACTATGAAAGTAAAAACGCAACTGTCCCTCAGCCACCGCTGTGTCACAAGACCACGCAGCGGGGCAAGGGAGCTGGTCAGCGGGTGGGGCCGGGGTCCCATCCGGGAGCACGGCGAGGGCGGATGACCAGCGGCCACCCCCAAGGAGCCAGCGGCCCAGGGCAGCAGGGAGGGTCCGAGGCGAGCAGGTAGGGTGACAGCTAGACCTAGGGCTGCGTTCACAAGGGGGTGCAAGCTGACCCAGCCGCCTGCGGAATCAAGCCCCAGGCAGTCGGGGGCTGGCAGAGACGCCCACAGGCCTCCCAGCTTCACGCCCACTCTGTAATCTGTGCAGGGGTCTCTCTCCTCACCCTGCTTTCCCCTCCATTTAGAAAATCAGAACGTCTGCCGGCTCCAATCTTCCAGGCCTCCGCCGCCGGAGAATCGGCAGGACTCACGCCCACCGGCCGTGAACGCACACAATCAGCCCAGCTCGAGCTCTGCGCGGGCGCAGCAGAGGCGCGCTCCCGCTGATGGCTTCCCGTCTCGGTGCAAGTCCTTCCTAATGACGTGCGCTCAACACGCTCCGTCTGGAAGATCATTCTTGTGGACGAGAGACAGCAACCGAAACACCCAGACACACGTGACACTTGATCACGCGGGTTCCTGCTCCCGGTGGCATCTTCACGAGCGCCGGGCCCAGACGCCCCGCCATCCTCTCAAAGAGACCAAAGCCAGACCCTGGAACGCGTGGGCGAACCTTCCGCACCGGGACCAGCTTTCTGCGTGCTCCTCACACGTACCTGTCCCTCTCTTATCTGCCCTCAGCCCTGCCCCGCCTACCTTCACCTTCAGCCCACGAGTCCAGGGATTCTGTGCCGCGGAGCTACACGCACCGAGGAAAGGAAACAGACCAAGGAACTGGCTGTCACCTACTCAGCACTTACTGGGGATACAGACAAGGCTAAGGCTCCTCCCGCATCGTCACCCTCCGTCCTAACGCCAGGATGACACTTCGCCGTCCCCCATGCCCACCAGAGAAGTCAGGAGATGCACGCGGGCGTGCCCAGTGCACAAGTGCAGTGAGAACTGCAAGCCCGCTGGCCTGGGAGTCCCTCGCCTTGACCCTGTGCGTGCGGCCCCTCGTGCAGAGACCGAGGAGAGCCAGACAGCGCAGGGTGACCGAGCCAGACCCTGCACTGACCCTTTCTTCCAGAGGAGCAAGTGCTTGGGAAACCAGTAACGATCTCTGTCAACCACTGAGGTTTCACTGTGTCATGTGAGCGTGGACAAGATTTCTAAATGATACAGATTTCCTAAAGACCAGAAGCTAAACTTACGAAAGAAAGTTCCTCAGGGAACTCTTACTTACTTTCCAGAATGTTCCCCCCCACCCCCATTTAAAAAATGTTGTCACTGGAACTTCCCTGGCGGACCAGTGGTTAGGACTTTGCCTTCCAACGCAGGGGGTGCGGGTTCGCTCCCTGGTCGGGGAGCTAAGATCTCACATGCCTCTCGGCCAAAAAAACCAAAACAGAAAACAGAAGCAATATTGTAACAAATGCAGTAAAGACTTTAAAAATGGTCCACATCGAAAAAATCTTTAAAAAAAATGTCACTATTTTCATTCAAATTTCCCACCAGGCATCCTTACCCTCCTCCTGCACCCAAGAACACAGCGGGCAGGATGCGGACGGGAGTCCAGGCGAGGCCCCCGTAATGACTTCTTGAATGGACATTCGTTTCTTTACCGACTTTTGGGTGCGCGATGGAGGGGGCCATCTGCCTTCTACCCCGTGCCAAACGCTCAGTGACCTTCAGGCCTGTGCTGTCTCATTTACCTACCTGTAAGCACAGGAATTCGCTTTTCTTAGACTTTCATATAATGCCATTTTGTTTTGCTTATTTAAAGTAATGGGAAGATTTCAGAGAACTCACCTGTTCATGTTTGGTGTACGCTATAAGGGACAGACTAATGACACATGAGGAAATAGGAACACAGACCCAAAGCCTCTGGGAATTTGGTGCATGATACAGGGTGCCGGCTCAAGCACTGGGGGAAAGGTAAGACTTCTCAAAACAAGGCCACAGGATACCTTGGTAACCGTCTGGAACCCTCACATCCTACGACAGGACAAACTCCAAACGCATTGAAGATTTACAGTGAAAAATAGAAGCATAGGAGGACATATGGAAGAAATACTTTATAACCTTGAAGGAAGAACTTTTTTTATATCTAAGATTAAAAATCCAGAAACCACAAAAGATGGATGAATTCAATATATATAAATATAAAAACTTTTGTACCTGTCAAAATATACTCCAGGCAAACTCAAAACACAAAAAGTTAGGGAAAATAATATTTGCAATTCATGACACAAAGGGCTACTTGTCCTGACACAGTGAGCACTTCTTAAAATTGATTAGAGGAGGGTGGGAGGGAGAGAGACGCAAGAGGGAGGAGATATGGGGACATATGTATGTGTATAGCTGATTCACTTTGTTATAAAGCAGAAACTGACACAGCACTGTAAAGTAATTATACTCTAATACAGATGTTAAAAAAAAACTGATTAGAGGAAAAGAAAAATTGGTTAATTTGAAAGCAGAAAAACAAATCAAAAGAACACCGGGCACAGGAAAACCAGGAAAGAAAATACCTGGCTCTCAAACATAAGAAAAGGTACTGCACCCTTCACTCATAATAAAATAAACCTAAACTAAAATCACACCAAGATATCACCTCTCACCCATAAGGTTGTGAGATCAGAAAGAACTGGGTGGGTCAAAAGGTTCATCTGGTTGTTTTTCCTTTAGATGGCTCTAGTTGCACTTAGTTGTCTTTAACTTCATTGGAAACAGTTTTGTTAGATTGTATGTGACAGCTGTCATATCAGCGTGCATTTTTAAAAAGACTTATCAGAATTGGTGAATTTTTGTGTAGCCATTTTAATACTGAAGGTGGAAGAAAAAAAGCAACATTTTCAGCATATTATGCTTTATTATTTCAAGAAAGGTAAAAACACAACTGAAATGCACAGAAAGATTTGTGCAGTGTATGGAGAAGGTGCTGTAACTGATGGAACGTGTCAGAAGTGGCTTTTGCGAAGTTTCCCGCTGGAGATTCCTTGCTGGCCGATGCTCCAGGGTCGGGTAGACCAATTGCAGTTGACAGCGATCAAATTGAGACATTAATTGAGAACAATCAACGTTCTACCACGCGGGAGAGAGCCGCGCTGAAGATCATTTGCACCAGGTTTGGTTATGTGAATCACTTTGACGTTTGGGTTCCACGTAAGCTAAGCAGAAAAAAACCTTCTTGACCGTATTTCCGCATGCGATTCTCTACTGAAACGTTCAGTTTTTAGAACAAATTGTGACAGGAGATGAAAACTGGATACTGTACAATAATGTGGAATGGAAGTGATCGTGGGGCAAAAGCGAAATGAACCACCAACCACAGCAAAGGCCGGTCTTCCTCCGAAGAAGGTGGTGGTGTGTCTGTGGTGGCGCTGGAAGGGAGTCCTCTATCATGAGCTCCTTCCAGAAAGCCAAACGATTCATTCCAACAAGTACTGCTCCCAACTAGACCAACTGAAATCAGCACTCGATGAAAAGCGTCCAGAATTAGTCAACCGAAGATGCATAATCTTCCATCAGGACAACGCAAGACCGCATGTTTCTTTGATGACCGGGCCAAAACCGTTACAGCTTGGCTGGGAAGTTCTGATTCATCCACCGTATTCACCAGACATTGCACCTTCGGATTTTGGAAAAAAATTCAATTCCCTGGAAGACTGTAAAAGGCCCCTGGAACAGTTCTTTGCTCAAAGAGATAAAAAGTTTTGGGAAGATGGGATTACGACGTTGCCTGAAAAATGGCAGAAGGCAGTGTACAGGAACGACAAAAGGGGAAATACTTTGTTCAATAAAGTTCTTGGTGAAAATGAAAAACGTGTCTTTTATTTTTACCTAAACAACCGGAGGCACTTTTTGGCCCACCCAATAGGATAATAGTAGCAGGGCATCTGGGTCAACTTCCTACTTTGTGCAATTTGGTTAAGATGCGAGGGAGCTGGATGAAGGGTATGCAGGAATTCTTTGTACTATTTTTGCAACTTTTTGCAAAGCCAAAATGTACTTCAAAAGAAGTAAAAAAAAATTAATTTTAAGTGTGATGAAATAGCATACTGCAATGGGTGGCAGTGGACGCAGGTGCTCACAGGCTGGTGAGGAAAGTACAGAACCACACGGCGTCACGGGGAACGCGGGTAGGACGTATCAAAATGGGCCAAAAGGACACGGCCGAAATGCCATCAGTAGGCAAACAGTTTTAATAAACAGCACCATACGGAAGTACCATCCACCTGCAAAACACGATGACTGTCTCTAAGTTCTAAATCGGCAAGACTTCAAACATACATTCTTAGCTCAGAAAAGTAAGGTAAGGACATTTTGGGCTCTTCTCCACAAACGTATTTACCCACGAAGAACCTTAACTACCACTCTGCTGCCCAGTTAAGCTGCCTCTAACTACAGACCCGCAGTTTACCGTCCTCCTGCTGAGATGCAACACCCGAGTGAACTTAATTATGTACCAGGAACCTCGGCGGGTTCACCACAGGCTTCTCCCTCTAAATAATACATAAAAACATGTTTTTAACCCAAGCTACACAGATCTTTGGGGAACCTCACCGGTTCCTTGTGACAACATAAAGATGAGAGCGTTCCACGCTTCATTCATTTCTTCTCTCCAAATCAGTCCCCAAACTCTAAGGCTACCTTTTATTAAATCGAAATGCAATTCACAGACCATAAAAATTCACCAATTAAAGTTGTACGATTCAGTGGTTTTACTCTTCAGTAAAGGAGAGACGTCTTCATGTTATAAGAAGAAAGAGGCAGAAATCCAGAAGAAAACAAATGGCTTGAGTAACCTAGTACTTAGCTATTTCTAGAACATTCTGGATGTACACACAAGAAACCGTGGCCTTGACCCTGCTGAGGCACCATCTGGATGCCTGAGACAGAAGGGAGGCTTCCCTTGATGTTAGGTTTCAGCTGCCTTTTTAAAAAAAAAAATGCATTAAAAATTTTTTTAAATTTTTTTCGACAAAATGATAATAGAAGAAAACAAAACTTAACAACAAGCTAACTTTAACTCCTACCTACACCTTTCACAGGATATCTAAATCCCACAGACAGCTATGTCCAAACACACACCTTCGGGAAGTAGGAGATAATTTAATCCTGGCTCTGAAATAGATGGATCACAACAGTAAATTAATGAAAATGGAGTTGTAATTTTGTTCTCCTAGGAAATGACTTGAATCCGATTAACACCGCTAGTCATCCTGCAGTGAGACCTTACTTAAGGTGATGAAACTGCCTGGAAATCTGTAGTCAGTGTCAGAACCTTTAACAAGTTATGAAACCATAAACCAGTGAGTCCACACTACATCACTGACAGAGCTCTTCAGTGCCAGATTTCTGAGCTGGTTTTCTTTTCTAGAAGCATCCAGTTTCTATGGGAAGGCAGACACCAGTAGGATTTCCCAGTTTAAGGCCTTTTGCTTTGTTTCAACTGATTACGGTTACCAAAGGCTTGGTACCTACCCCTCAGCCCGACCACGGGAGACTCGCAGTGAGTCCATGACGTCTTCCTTTACTGTTACAAGGGGCTTCGTTCACTGCTGGGCAGGGAATCCCTCAAGGCCAGGACCGTGACCCCCATCAATCCCGAAGCCCGAGGGGCTGTGTCTGGAACGTGGTCCCCCCACACCTGCGCGAGAACTTCATCCCACCTGCCCCCATTAGAAGGCCACCTGCCGCCAGGGGTGCCCTCTTCTCCTCCTTGGAAAGACGTGGAAACCACTTTGCCCTCACAAGGCCACTACTCCCCGCCCTAGACCCCGAGTTCAACACCCACCACCCAACAACAACACACACCGTTTATTTCTGTGCTGAATAAATTTAAAAATCAACCAAGCCTTCAGACCCCTGTCAACATTTAGGGGCCGCCCCCAAAGCTATAGTATAAACGCTGAAATAGGGGTGAATCCTTCCAAAGGTTCTCAGTGTCCAAGGGAAGAGGCCTGTAAGTCAATGTCAACTCTTCCTGAGAGGGGATGGCGGTGGGGGGGGCAAGGGAAACACTGAACGAAAAGGGTTGGTGGTATAAGATGCCAGTCAAGGGCCTAAAAAGGATAATAAATGTTACGCCTTGGGGCCATGAATCTAAAATCAAAGGGATTCTGGTGACTTGATCTGTTTCTGCAGGACCACCCTTGTAACCATCGCAGGACACTTTCACCCTCACGAGTGCCATCCAAGCAGCCCCAAGAGTCAAAGTTCACAGGAAAACGCTGAACAAAATGATCCTATAAACCCAGCTCCCCAGGGCTGACGACCTGTGAGCTGGCACCTTAGTGTCTGACTTTCCCACGACACCTCTTCCTTTCCACGGAATCGAGCTGTGCCGCGTTCACCTGTGTCGCGGAGACACGATCAGTGTCTGTCCAGCTGGCGGAACTGAGCTGGTGGAGGCTGGACGGTCCCGGGGCGGGGAAGAGCGGTGACGCACGGCCTTAGGGAAGGACGCCACACCCCCCGCCTCCCGCGTCGCCACAGGCAGGAGGGGTGCTGAGATCCGAGGCCAGCGAGCCCATCACAGCACCACGCACGACCACCTCCAACACCTGCTTCCGACGCCCGCAAACACACTCCGGGCCCCCTGGCTCTGCTGACGCTCGAGGTCAACCAGGACCCTCGCTGACACCCCTCAGGTGTCTCGACGTGAGAAAAGGAGCGAGCTCCACATCCATGTCACCTTAAACCACAACGCGATGGAATCGCTCACCCCTCTTGTTAGGTGAAACTGAGTATCTCGTAAGACGCTGAAGGGCGGCATGGAAAGTACAGAGGTGGGAAAAGGTCCCCCAGAGGAAGGGGGGATGTCACCAATGACGAGAGAACTTCCCAAGAGCAGCAAAGCTGCCCACTACCCACTGGTCACCTACCCTCACATGTGCCTCTAAATGAACATCTTTCATAAGCAGCTAGCACGTCAGGATCCACTGTGAAGTCACAGCGCCACCAGGATCACAATTTCAACTTCAAGCACTTTAACCCGTCCTGCTGGTGCAACACCCACCAGCTGCTGGTGGGTGTTGCACCAGCAGGATGAACAAGAAATCCCATCTTCCTGAGACCCGTCGTAAAGCAGAATCTGCTTCCTCCAAAATACTTGGTCACACGCAGGATTTATGCCAGAGGAAAGGAAATAGCGCTTTCTGGTGCTGGATTCTCCCTCCACACAAGCCGGTAAAGCACAAGTCGTTGATGTTCTCCTGTCTTTTCACTGCAAATGGTTTACGTTTTCCTAAAGCCCTAGAGGTAAAAATCTAGTTTTACTGGAAAAGAAGCGAGAAAAGGGAGGAAAAAGAAGAGAGGGAGGGAGGGAAGAAGGGAGGGAAGGAGGTGACCCAAGCTCTCAAGACCCCTTGGAACCAGGCAGGGTTTCTGACCAGACGCACGGACACGGACACGGGGCCTGATGCCTCCTGGCTGGAGGGCTGCCCCACGCGCTGCAGAAGCTGAGCGGCTCCCCAAGCCTCCCTCGAGCCGTGATGATCAAAAGCATCCCCGGACATCTGAGGCGAGGTCACACGTCCCCGGGGGATGAAATCACCGGGCTGAGAACCGCTGAACTAGAATACGTGTAAATTAAACAGGCCAGGTTGGGGTTTTTTTTTAAACAGCAAAAACTAAGACAGAAATATTCACGCAGTTTCTAACTCTTTGGGAACAGGATTAGAATATTTAGGCGGCAGTCGCCTTAATTTTCCCTTCCAAAATAACCGAATTAAGTAGGCACACGCGGTTCAACTCAATGTCCTGGTTAACTAAGACACAACTTGCCCCATCATTAGAAGAGAACCCTTCAAACTCTGGTTTGGGCTAAGCGTACAGACTATGCTATTGTTTATTGAAGACAACATCAAGTATTAAAAACAAATAGCCAACTTACGAAGACATGTATGTGCTTTTGCATTAGAACACAGAAGTACAAGGGGGAGAAGAAAAATAATCCGTTTAAAAACAGCGATGGAAGGAGAGAAGATGGAGACACAAAGCGAACCTCTCTGAGGACATTCTTTTGGCTCTGGACCATGTAAATGGTTTACATAATTAGAAACCAAAATTAATTTTTTTAAGTCCTAAAAATCAAAAGCAGAATGGAAACAAATTAACCAAATTATATATTGAGGTGGTGGCATTAACACAGAGGGAAAATACTCTGAAAGACTTTGAAGCACAGTCATTTGACTGCATTTTCCTAGTGGGATAAATGGTGAGGACAAAACATCTTCAGCTGTTTTCAGTACTCACGGTGTTGGCAAAAATATTGGTGGGGGCTTCCCTGGTGGCGCAGTGGTTGAGGGTCCACCTGCCGATGCAGGGGACGCGGGTTCGTGCCCCGGTCCGGGAGGATCCCACGTGCCGCAGAGCGGCTGGGCCCGTGAGCCGTGGCCGCTGAGCCTGCGCGTCCGGAGCCTGTGCTCCGCCATGGGAGAGGCCACGACGGCGAGAGGCCCGCGTACCGCAAAAAAATAAATAAATAAATAAAATAAAAATATCGGTGGAGATATCCTAAACCTTTCTGTGGTTTGTGCATAAATAAAGTAGGATAATCAAGTGAATAAGTGATTATGTTCATGTTCTTAGGGACAAAACTTTTCGGCCTAAGAGAAAAGAGATACAAATATAAAAATCAAAGAAGTAAAATACCTTGTAATTCTAATTTTGAATTAAAAATCGTGTAAATTTACAATAGATTATGTTAAAAACAAACGCACATCAAAACAATACCACCTTTGTCCACTGAAAAGCCCCAAACACAATGGCCATCTGGGGAGCACTGAGCATCCCTGACTCCCAAACTGTGGTCCCCAAATTCCATCTCCTACTGAAGGGAGCCCGGCCAGAGGCAGACACTGGCCTAAGAAGCTTGAAGCCCCAGAGGTCCTCACCAACCACCCCCAGGGAGCCGGCACTGGCCGCAGCTGGGCCTCCCCACGGCAGCAAGGATGTCTGTCCGCTGCAAGCAACGGAAACACCTGAGAAACATCTGGAATCACGAGCTCCTGATTTCTCTGAAATCAGACGAAAACCTCACTAGTGGCTCATGAGGATGCTGGGGAACCAGCACTATTTCTTCTGAACACTGTCAAATAAAGCGCTGATCTCCCAGCATAACTGGGCCTCGGACACAGCTGTGTGCTCTCCTCGCTGGGCTGGTACGTGTGGAAGGACAGCCAGGGCCGAGGGCCAGCGTCCCTCTGGAGTGAGAAGTCACGGACTATGGCGTGACCTCCACACCTCCTGTGTCCCCCTGACACCAAGCAGGGCCCTGTGGGGCTCCCGGGCACAGAAACCTTTCGCGTCCCCCATGTCTTTGATAACAGGAAATAGCCTTCCTTCAGCCTCCAGGACCTTCCCTGGGTTCCAATGGGCAGATACAAGCAGTTGGTAAATAGGGAAGGGAGGGGATGCAAGACCAGGGAGAAACAAACAGCCAAGAGAAACAATAGCGCAGCCTTGGGGCAGGGTCCTGGTGCCCCTCAAGGGATACACACACAACAATATCCTTGAGCTGTTTTGCAGACACTGAAACCCCCTCCAGGTGGGAGATGTTAACTGTCTGCTGCTCACAAGCACGGAGACCCCAGACCGGTTGGAACCAGAAGGTTGATGATGCCGGCTCCCGATGACCTCACCACCAGCCAATCAGAAGAGTGTCCAGGAGCTGACCACGCCCTCTTTGAACCATTCCCGTAAGACTCCTCACGACCCCCTCCGGGTTGGGACACACAGTCTTGAGGGCATTGGCCCGCTGTGGCCCCCTTTGCCTGGCAAAGCAATAAAGCTCTTCTTTTCTACTTCACCCAAAACTCTGTCTCTGAGATTTAATTCGGTGTCAGGATCCAGGGGCCGGATTCGGCTTCACCCTGACATTCGAAGCATGCATGGCACCCTGGAGTCCTCTGGCCAGAAAATCAGACCAGAATCAGCTTTCCATCCGGCCAGCGGTTTACAGGACACACGAGGACACAGACGAATGCGTAACGGGGGTCTAGGTAGCAAACCGCAGCAGTGGGAAACCCAAGCTGGGGACAAAAGACCCGGTTCCTGCAACCAGTCAACCCACAGTGGGGAAAAATATAATTCCACTGCAGTGTATGGACCTTATTTGGATCTTGCTTTGAACAAGCAATTTTTCAATAAAATGTTTGAGATAGCTGGGAAATTTGAACACTGGCTGCCTATTTGGTTCAGTTTATTAATTAACGAAAATTAATAAGGAATTTTTGTCACTGGAATATATTTCCTATGATATTTTTAGATGAAAGGATATCTGGGATTCGCTTTACAAATAAATCGTTGGAGAGGGTGGCAGTTTAGATAAACAAGACCGGCCATTAACTGGTAAGTCCTGAAGCTGACATATGCATGATTCATTCTTTGATTCTACCTTAAGAAAACGACACAGAATTGATTACGCTGTTAACTAAGAAGTCCCATCTCACAGCAGGACAGCATCAGAAGATATGAGAGCTTGAAGGGCCTTTAGAAAACTCTAGGCTCCAGACTGCTTTCTACACACGAAGGCCAGCGAAGCAGCTCCAGGGCAGAGAGCTGTTACCCGCGAGGCCACGACGGGCACCTCCTGTCTCTCCAATTATCAAGGCCTGACCGGGTAGAGGAGCTGGGGGAGGCCACAGAGGAATCGCTACAGAGCCTCGTGCACACAGCACGAGCCTGCGGTTTACAAGCAACTGCTAAGACACTAAGCCCCTTCCTGCTGCTTCTCAACATACTTCCAAAAAAAAAATTTTTTTAAGGTGAAACAGCGGGGTGTATGTATTACACAGTCGAATGCAATGAAGAGGCTGATGAGAGGGAGAAGAATCTGGAGCAGAGGACACAGGACCACAGCCGGCGAGAGACAAAGAGACAAAGGCCCCGTGTGGGCAATGAGAAGGGAGGGGCCGGGTTCCCAAGGCTCCGGCGACCACACACCAGCCTAGCCCTGTGGCTGCAGGCTCAGCACCGCTTTCCACTCGCAAAGGGGTCCTGGTGTAGACAAAAATACGATCACCTTACGCCATTCCATTTGGACAGGCTGTACGGCATGAGGGAGAAGCAGAATGTGTAGGTGGACATAAGAAGTTTAACCCAGAGACCAAATAAAACTACGTGTGTGTGTGTGTGTGTGTGTGTGTGTGTGTGTGTCCTTTAGATAAATTCACACGTATGAAGCCAAAGTATGAAAACTTGGCGATGGACATCTACGTGTTTATGACCATCAGGCCCCTACTTATCCCAGATCCTGAGAGGCAAAGGTTTTAATAGTGAAACTATCACATTTAAATCCTTTCAAATATTCTACGATAAAACCCATTACTCTTGATTAATCACACAATTAGAAAATTTTTTTCAATTAAAAAACATATGCCTAGTTTCTCATGCATCCAAAATATGCTTGGTTAAAATAACGTCGTATCATAAGGAAAAGGCAAAAGTAAACAAACAGAGGAGTGGCTTATGAAAATCAGAGTAGAACTGAATTAAACAATCGAGGGACAGCAAACACGCAAACGCCAGAGAATTCTCCGCGGTGAAGTGTGAGGGTGCGTATGCGATGTCACGTAAGCGGGCCGGAGAAGGGAGTCTGGTCACACCCGGGTCCCGTGGGTGCTGGTCTCCCAAACTGCTCTTCTCACGTCAGTTCCTCCTTTCCTACAGCTAAGAAAATTAAGCCCATCATACAGATTTGGGAGCTCCCCAAAATAGACATTCTGCCCGGGACGTATGTGTGTATACAGGGGTGTGCTATATATACACCCCGGACTCACCAAGAAGTCCAACGCCAAAGCCGATTCGTGGAATGAAATCAGGGTTCTGTCCCGCTTCCTTCCCCTGTGCACCCCCTTCCCCGCTCCGTCCTGCGCCGCAAAGCTGAGTCACGGCACACAGAGCACCAGCTCGTCCTCCACAGCGTCTGGACTCTGGGGCCAAAGTCGGTCCCAGGAAACCAAGTTAGCCGCAGTGCTGCACCCTCCCCCCGGCCGGCGGTAGAGGGGACACTGCCACACTCTGATACGCAAAAGACACTGTAATGATTAGATGGCAACGGACCTAAATTTAGCAGCCGCTTAATTAAATTAATGCGAAGAGATTAAAAGCCCTGAATGCTGGCCTTTTGAGTGATTCTGATAAACACTAATCATTGCTAATAAAATTACTCGCAGTAATTTCTCAATTTAAATCTTTTAAACCCAGATTTCTGCATTTAGGAAACTATATCTTGTTAGAGCATATGCGGAAAGCTCTTTTTAAAATAAGCTTTATCCCAATTTACGTGCACCACCAGCACGGTGACAAGGGCGTCCTTTCCTCCCGTCCAGGCGCAGCGCACGGGGAGGCCGGCTGGGCATGCAATCCCCACGGGAGGCTGCCCGAGGCCACGCTGCCCCTGCCCTGGGGCCCTTTTCCCTACGCCCAGTGCGTGGTTATCATGAGGGCGGCTGTCCTGCAGGACAGCACCCTCTACCCCGCGGGGGACAGTCCCCTGACTGGCTGAGTACCCCACCCGGGAGGTGGGCTTCAGAGCAGAGCCAGTGACAGACACACACCCTTCCCCTGGCGGCTGGCGGAGGCCACTTCCCACCGTGCGCGCCGGAAGGGGGACGGGGGAGGGGCTTCCCGGGCCCCCTACACACCCCACCCAGCACCGCCAACATCCCCCGACAAGACATCTGCCCTAGTGACAACCTCCTCTCTAGCTCAGGGAGCTGGAGAGGGCGTCTGTCACCTCCGCAGGCCCGCCGGAGTAGACAGAGGCACACGTGGCGACAGAAGCCACACAAAGTCTAGCCTGAAACGAGACAGCCTCCGCGGTCAGAGGGGACGCTAGGCGCATGGACGCGGAAGCCCTCTGTCCCGGCCGGACCCTCCCGAGCCACCACCCCGACCGTCTTCTCTGCGGTGAGCGCCGGGAGGGCGCAGCATCCTCTAGACGCCTGGGGCTGTTTGCCGGTGAACCGCCTGCCTGCACCGGGGCTTCAAAGAGAGGCCTGTCCCGCCATCCACCCACCACGTGACGACATGCCAGGGGGACCGCAGGCCCCCGACTCCTCACGCTCAGCTCCCGGAGGAGGAACGCCCACGCGGGCGCCCAGGACCTGCTATCCAAGTCCAGCAGCGCCGGTCACCCCTGTTAGCCCAGGCCGGCCGCGCCAGCCCTGCTGCGGGCCGCGTGTCCACACCGGCGGGTGAGCAGGTCTGCGGGGCGAGCGGCCCCTCCCCCGCTGCTGGTCCCCCTCCGAGCCCTCAGGGAAGACGCACGGCGGCCACCGCCACCGCCCACCACGGGCCGGCGCGCTGGGTCGCTCGCCTTGCCCACATCTCGAGCGCCCCCGCACCACCCGTGGCCTGCCGGTATGGCATCGGCACCGCTCTCATGCCGCCGGGGAGGACGAGTGGAAAGCTCGGTCTCCCAGGCCCGTGCCAGCCGGACTTTGTTAGTTCTGCCGGAGAGCGGCCCCGGTGCGACGTGAACAGGCCGGCGGACGGGCAGAGATCTGCGGTCCCCGCCGGGAGGCTCCGGCTGCTTCCCGGGCTGGGGGCCTGCGTGAGCCCACAGCTCCGCTTCCCGCTCAGGGGCACGGGGCAGGGGTCCTGTACTCGCTCCCCAGACGCAGGGCAGCGGCAGCTTCTTAGTGCCCAGCTTCGGGTGACTCACCTTCTCCCGTGGCTGCCGCAGCCCTTCTCACGCTTCATAAGCACCCCCTGTCCGAAGTTCCTGACAGGTTCCCGTTTCCTAAGAGAGAGGCCCCAAGGAAGAACCCGCGGCCCAAGGAAAGCAGAAGTCACCTGGAAAAGGAGGTCGGCAGTGGTGACTCCCAGTCGAGTCCAAACAGAAGGAGACCAGAGGGCTGTGTCACTCCTCACCTGTCACCTGCAGTCTGATGGCTAACGATCCCTGAAGCCTGGTTGCAGAGACCACATCGCCCTGCTAGGCAGGCAGCCTGCAGGAGGAGGCCGCAGGAGGGAGGCTGCAGAAGGGAGGCCGCAGGAGGAGGGCACAGGAGGGAGGCTATAGGAGGGAGGCCGCAGGAGGGGGGCCACAGGAGGGAGTCTGCAGGAGGGGGTCCGCAGGAGGGAGGCTATAGGAGGGAGGCTGCAGGAGGAGGCCGCAGGAGGGAGGCTATAGGAGGGAGGCCACAGGAGGGAGGCTATAGGAGGGAGGCTGCAGGAGGAGGCCGCAGGAGGGAGGCCGCAGGAGGGAGTCTGCAGGAGGGGGGCCGTAGGAGGAGGCCACAGGAGGGAGGCTATAGGAGGGAGGCTGCAGGAGGGAGGCTGCAGGAGGAAGGCCGCAATAGAAGGCCTGCAGGAGGGAGGCCGCAGGAGGGAGGCTATAGGAGGGAGGCCGCAGGAGGGAGGCTATAGGAGGGAGGCTGCAGGAGGAGGCCGCAGGAGGGAGGCCGCAGGAGGGGGGCCACAGGAGGGAGTCTGCAGGAAGGAGGCCGCAGGAGGGAGGCTATAGGAGGGAGGCAGCAGGAGGGAGGCTATAGGAGGGAGGCTGCAGGAGGGAGCCGCAGGAGGGAGGCTATAGGAGGGAGGCTGCAGGAGGGAGGCTATAGGAGGGAGGCTGCAGGAGGAGGCCGCAGGAGGGAGGCCGCAGGAGAGGGGCCACAGGAGGGAGTCTGCAGGAGGGAGGCCGCAGGAGGAGGCCACAGGAGGGAGGCTATAGGAGGGAGGCTGCAGGAGGGAGGCTATAGGAGGGAGGCTGCAGAAGGGGGCCGCAGGAGGGAGGCCGCAGGAGGGAGGCTATAGGAGGGAGGCTGCAGGAGGGAGGCTATAGGAGGGAGGCTGCAGGAGGAGGCCGCAGGAGGGAGGCCGCAGGAGGGAGGCTGCAGGAGGGAGGCTATAGGAGGGAGGCTGCAGGAGGAGGCCGCAGGAGGGAGGCCGCAGGAGGGAGGCTGCAGGAGGGAGTCTACAGGAGGGAGGCTATAGGAGGGAGGCTGCAGGAGGGGGCCGCAGAAGGAGGCCGCAGGAGGGAGGCTATAGGAGGGAGGCTGCAGGAGGAGTCCGCAGGAGGGAGGCCGCAGGAGGGAGTCTGCAGGAGGGGGGCCGCAGGAGGAGGCCACAGAAGGAGGCCGCAGGAGGGAGGCTATAGGAGGGAGGCTGCAGGAGGGAGGCTGCTGGAGGAGGCCGCAGGAGGGAGGCTATAGGAGGGAGGCCCCAGGAGGGAGGCCGCAGGAGGGAGGCCGCAGGAGGAGGCCGCAGGAGGGAGGCTATAGGAGGGAGGCTGCAGGAGGCCGCAGGAGGGAGGCTATAGGAGGGAGGCTGCAGGAGGGAGGCTATAGGAGGGAGGCTGCAGGAGGGAGGCTATAGGAGGGAGGCTGCAGGAGGAGGCTGCAGGAGGGAGGCCGCAGGAGGGAGGCTATAGGAGGGAGGCTGCAAGAGGAGGCCGCAGGAGGGAGGCTATAGGAGGGAGGCTGCAGGAGGAGGCCGCAGGAGGGAGGCCGCAGGAGGTAGGCTGCAGGAGGGAGGCTATAGGAGGGAGGCTTCAGGAGGAGGCCGCAGGAGGGAGGCCGCAGGAGGGAGTCTGCAGGAGGGGGGCCGCAGGAGGAGGCCACAGGAGGGAGGCTATAGGAGGGAGGCTGCAGGAGGGAGGCTGCTGGAGGAGGCCGCAGGAGGGAGGCTGCAGGAGGGGGGTCCGCAGAAGGAGGCCGCAGGAGGGAGGCTATAGGAGGGAGGCTGCAGGAGGAGGCCGCAGGAGGGAGGCTGCAGGAGGGAGGCCGCAGGAGGAGGCCGCAGGAGGGAGGCTGCAGGAGGGAGTCTGCAGGAGGAGACCGCAGGAGGGAGGCTGCAGGAGGAGACCGCAGGAGGGAGGCTATAGGAGGGAGGCTGCAGGAGGGGGCCGCAGAAGGAGGCCACAGGAGGGAGGCTATAGGAGGGAGGCTGCAGGAGGAGGCCGCAGGAGGGAGGCTATAGGAGGGAGGCTGCAGGAGGAGGCCGCAGGAGGGAGGCCGCAGGAGGGAGGCTATAGGAGGGAGGCTGCAGGAGGAGGCCGCAGGAGGGAGGCCGCAGGAGGGAGGCTATAGGAGGGAGGCTGTAGGAGGGGGCCGCAGAAGGAGGCCGCAGGAGGGAGGCTATAGGAGGGAGGCTGCAGGAGGAGGCCGCAGGAGGGAGGCTATAGGAGGGAGGCCGCAGGAGGAGGCCGCAGGAGGGAGGCCGCAGGAGGGAGGCTATAGGAGGGAGGCTATAGGAGGGAGGCTGCAGGAGGAGGCCGCAGGAGGGAGCCCGCAGGAGGGAGTCTGCAGGAGGGAGTCTGCAGGAGGGGGGCTGCAGAAGGAGGCCGCAGGAGGGAGGCTATAGGAGGGAGGCTGCAGGAGGGAGGCCGCAGGAGGGAGGCTATAGGAGGGAGGCTGCAGGAGGAGGCCGCAGGAGGGAGGCCGCAGGAGGGAGGCCGCAGGAGGGAGTCTGCAGGAGGGGGGCTGCAGAAGGAGGCCGCAGGAGGGAGGCTATAGGAGGGAGGCCGCAGGAGGGAAGCTATAGGAGGGAGGCTGCAGGAGGTGGCCGCAGGAGGTGGCCGCAGGAGGGAGGCAGCAGGAGGAGGCCGCAGGAGGGGGGCCGCAGAAGGAGGCCGCAGGAGGGAGGCTATAGGAGGGAGGCTGCAGGAGGGAGGCCGCAGGAGGAGGCCGCAGGAGGGAGGCTATAGGAGGGAGGCTGCAGGAGGTGGCCGCAGGAGGTGGCCGCAGGAGGGAGGCAGCAGGAGGAGGCCGCAGGAGGGGGGCCGCAGAAGGAGGCCGCAGGGGGGAGGCTATAGGAGGGAGGCCGCAGGAGGGAGGCCGCAGGAGGAGGCCGCAGGAGGGAGGCTATAGGAGGGAGGCTGCAGGAGGGAGGCCGCAGGAGGGGGGCCACAGGAGGGAGTCTGCAGGAGGAGGCCGCAAGAGGGAGGCCGCAGGAGGGAGTCTGCAGGAGGGAGGCTATAGGAGGGAGGCCGCAGAAGGAGGCCGCAGGAGGGAGGCTATAGGAGGGAGGCCGCAGGAGGGAGGCCGCAGGAAGTAGGCTATAGGAGGGAGGCTGCAGGAGGGAGGCCGCAGGAGGAGGCCGCAAGAGGGAGGCTATAGGAGGGAGGCTGCAGGAGGAGGAAGCAGGAGGGAGGCTATAGGAGGGAGGCTGCAGGAGGGAGGCCGCAGGAGGAGGCCACAGGAGGAGGCCGCAGGAGGGAGGCTATAGGAGGGAGGCTGCAGGAGGGAGGCTATAGGAGGGAGGCTGCAGGAGGAGGCTGCAGGAGGAGGCCGCAGGAGGGAGGCTGCAGGAGGGAGGCAGCAGGAGGAGGCTGCAGGAGGGAGTCTGCAGGAGGGGGGGCGTAGGAGGGAGGCTGCAGGAGGGAGGCAGCAGGAGGAGGCCGCAGGAGGGAGGCTATAGGAGGGAGGCTGCAGGAGGAGGCCGCAGGAGGGACGCCGCAGGAGGGAGGGAGGCAGCCAGCCACCAACAGCCACTCAGCAACCAAACCCAGGAGAAAATTCTCAAGTTCCTTTCCGTAGTCATGTCTCAAACGTCAAAGATCCTTCTCTGGGCCGGGGGACAACCAGGATACTCACACGCAGCCCTCCATGGGAGGAGAGGGGAGGCACAGGAAGCAGCCGGCGTCCACAGCTGGGTGGCCCTGCACCAGCCACACAGATGGCCCACCTGTCACATGCCTGGTGACAGAGGGTCCTGACCCCGCCCCCAAACTTTCTTTGGCTGCTTCCAGATGACGTTGAAATTTCAAGATATCTGGAATGCTTTATGGAAATAAGGGAAAACGATAGGAACCGAGTGTGTTACAGGAAATCCAGGATGTGACCACTACAGGTGGGACAAAAGTTGGGGGCCTCCCACCCCACCCAGGACAGGAAAGGGAAGCGAGAGCTGCCGGTGATGACGGACAGCAGTGCAGACCCCGCCGGGACTCCCTGGGGACGGCCGAGGGCCACACGTGGCCTCCTGCACACCCACCTCTCCCGGAGGTGGCCTGCAGTCAGGGACATCCGCGGGGCTGTGCCACAGCAAACCACCATGCATTCATCTCCTTCAAGCCGTGTCCTGGGTGGGAGTCACGAACTCCCTAAGCAACTGCGGGTCAGCAGTCATGCCTCATACTGGGCTTCTTTTCTGGTTTTTCTCGCAACCGCAAAACCAAAAGGGAACTTTAACAACCAGCTAGCCCATCTTGCTCACAGACGAGGGGGTCAGGAGCATGACTAGTGCATAAAGAAACAAATTCACAGCAGAAGAATCCCAGTGAATCAGTGCAGCTCTTGGGAAGCTTATGCACTGGGAAGTGGGGTGCTCTAGCTATGCTACCCACGCATGGGGGTCAAGAAGGGAAAAAACCTAATTTTCAACGGGGTATAATTAGCTGATTATTCTTCATTTGAAAGGTAGCCTGAGACAGACAGCTCCTTTGTCTACAGCAGAAGCTATTTAAATTAAGCCGCAAACTCATAAATAATGTTTAAAACCCAAAGGACACAATAAAGAGCATATCAAGGGGCTACCATGACATGTGAGAAAAATAAGCAAATGGGAGGAAACACAATTAATTTCAAACAAACCAATTTGCAGTTCAAGTTAAAAATTACATTCTGGTTAAAAATAATATCAAGAAATTATATAGGGCTTCTCTGGTGGCGCAGTGGTTGAGAGTCCGCCTGCCGATGCAGGGGACGCGGGTTCGTGCCCCGGTCCGGGAGGATCCCACGTGCCGCGGAGCGGCTGGGCCCGTGAGCCGTGGCCGCTGCGCCTGCGCGTCCGGAGCCTGTGCTCCGCAACGGGAGAGGCCCGCGTACCGCAAAAAAAAAAAAAAAAAAAAAGAAAGAAAGAAAGAAAAAAAGAAATGATATATCCCTGGAATCCACTTTACAATAAAGCAGTGGGAGTACGGCAGGGGGTGGAGGGAGGGCCGAGATGGGACAAGACTGGCCCCCAGCTGCTGACCGCTGCGGCTGTGTGACATGCGTGCTGGGGTTACCACTCTCTATATTTCAAAACTGTTAAGAATTTAAAATCCACATCAAAACAAGCAAATTCTCATCAACTAGGTACCGCTGCACCACACACAGTGCAAATTACTCAGCGCGGAACGGGCACATAAACACCACCCTGGCCCGTGAACATCACTGATTATTGTTTTTCACGAAATACGGTGAAGTCAAAATCAGATCACAGGGTATTCAGACGATGGGACGTCACTCCGTTTCTAAACGATTCAGTCTGGTACCCATTTTAGAAGGTCTTTTTTCAATTACACCTCATATAAAAGTTTGTAACTGTATTTCATTAGATGAACACATAACTCAAAGAAAAAGCTGCTTTATCGATCGTATACTAGGTATTACTCAATCGGAGTCCCACAGATAGCGCATACAAGTTGCTAAATAAACGTTGAGTTAATCCTGGATCTGCTCGCGGACACAGATTTCTGTGACGGGGCCCTACACAGCTTGAGACCCACCCAACCCCACCAGTGTCCCCCATGGTGGGGCCTGTGAGTCCTCTGGCCACAGCTGACCAGACCGGCCGTGGACCGCTGCCCTAACAGACAACTGAAGGGGCTCTGGGGCCCGGATACACCCCTCCGAGGACTCAGCGCCAAAGGCACCCCTCTACCCGCTCCAGACGGGCCACCAGAGTCCCACCAGTACGTCAGCTTTATGTTTGCTCATATAGAAAACACTGAGCGTCGATCAGACCGGCATCACACAGGACAGAGGAAGCACTGCTGTGCAGAGGGCCCCGAACCGAAAACCTCCTTCACGGAGCCACCTGTTAGGACTCCTAGACGTGTGGCTCACTTGGGGGCTCTGGCATTTCCCTATGATACAAATAGGGTTGCTTTTTTTTAAAACAAACTAAATCAGGTAAACAAATGATCCTCAAACTACCCAAAGAAGTCCACACCACCACGCGCTCTCCAAGAAGCCGCCAGGGTCGCAGGGCCGCCCCTCCCCTGCAGGGGCGCCAGGGCCTCCCACAGCGTTCAGGGCAGACACTCAAATACTTGTTGAACGGGAGACTGAAGCTTGAAGCCTTTCAAGGAACAGATAACCACAGACCAAGAAGCCACAGCATTTAAGTAACGCACTATGGGGTGCCAAGGGGTCGCTGCTACGGTCTGAGTGTCTGCATCCCCGCCAAGTTCACAGGCTGAAATCCTAACCCCCGAAGTGATGGGCCTGGAGGTGGGGCCTTTGGGAGGGGATCAGGTCGCGAGGGCGAAGCCCCCTGAACTGGAGCTCACAGAGCTGCCGGCCGCCGCCACCAAGGAAGAACACAGGGCGAGGCCCTCACTGACCGGCGCCCTGGATCTCGCGTGTGCAGTTCCGGGGACTGAGAGAAATCAACGTCCGTAGTTACAGGCACCCGGTCTGCAGCCCTTCATGATATCTGCTGCACGAACCGAGCCGGTCACTACAGTGTGGGCGCTCTTGCAGGACTGGCGGGGGTGGGGGGGGGTAGGTGTGAGGGGCACAGACGACACAGGAGCCTTTCCACTGAGCCTAGAGTCCCCTGCTCTGCAGGCTACGGACACACATCGCGGGGGCTCACAAGCAGAGCTCGGGAGACGCGGCTGCCCCCCGAGATGCCCTCGCTGGCCGAGGAGCCATTCCCAGAAAAGGGCCGTTTCCTGCCGTGTCCTCTGCAGGGAGGGTCCTGAGCTGAGCCCGCAGTGACACATCCAGGCGTCCAAACGCGAGGCTGCCCCGCACGGGCGCAGGGGGTCCAGGCCCGGAGAGTCTGAGGTGGGGCGGTCCCTCCGCACGACGGGTAGAAGCGAGGACAGGACGCAGCCCACACTCAGGGGAGGGGCCGGGACGCGCTTTCCTGTCTCCAGGCATCACCCTCACTAGCCGCGGGCAGGTGGGTGGGACACGGTTCTATCTGGAAGGTTCTCTCTGGGGACCAAGAAAGCCAGCGGAGTGTATGAGCTGGGCCTTGAGGAAGTGAAAGTCAACAGTCTAACTTGTGGTTCTCCAGCTCGGGGCCAGAAAGGTCCAGCATCCCCGGGAGGCTCTGAGAGGCGGTTGGGAAGCAGCTGAGAAGAAACTGCTCTCGGAGCACAGTCGGCATCCCTCACGGGGCACCCTCCCCGCCGAGACACCTGTCGCAGGTGAGCAGGGCTCCGGGGCACGGCCGCAGACAGGGGACGGCGTGCCCGTGGCTGCTCTAGCTCCCCGAGGCTTCAAGCGCAAGTCCTGGACGCCTCCGCGGCAGCCAATTTCTAGACGGTGGCAGGCAGGGAATGGAATGGAAAATTAGGCCCTGCAACTGCCCTGGGAGGGAGCGAGTCAGCCAGAAGCCCTGGGAACAGCTGCAGGAGAAGCACAGAGCCGAGTGGTGGGCGGGCTTGTCAACGGACACCAGAAGGGTTTCCCGCTTCAGACGGAAGAAAGTCAGGCAGGAGGGAGCAGCAAGCTGCGTCCAACCAAGGCACATGCTTTTTCTAGAAAGGTTCACAGAGTCACGGCGAGTCTCAGTAGCTTCTGCTATGACTGAACGTTTGTGTCTCCCCCAGATTCATACGCTGAAGACCTCATCCCCGGGCTGATGGCTTTTGGAGGTGATTACAGGCCCAGATGAAGTCAACAGCGTGAGGCTCCGACGGGATAAATGTTCTTAGAGGAAGAGGCCAGAGCCCTCTCTCCACCCCGTGAGGGCTCAGCAAGAAGGCAGCGTCCACAAGCCAGGAAGCAGGTCCCAGCAGAAACTGAATCAGCTGTTCCCTTGACCTTAGGCTTTTTCTAGCCTCCAGAACGGTGAGAAATAAAGGTCTGCTGTTTAAGCCCCCCAGTCTGTGGTATTTTGTTACAGCAGCTCGAGCTGAGATAGCCTCTACTTAAGAAACATTAGCTTTTAAAAAATTATCCTTAGTCACACACAAAAATAACATTTAAAATAAATCACCTAAGCCATGTGATGAGAAAGAAAATACTCTTAAAATATCTGTCCAAACCATAACTTAGTTTCATGCTTCTCACTATACAGTCAGAATGAAAACTATGAAAGAGGACAGAAACAGTGATATTAACAGCGGGACTGTCAACATGGAAAACTGAAATTATAAGCCATCTAAAAATCTAATGCACTATAGCTTACTTCCCTAAAATGACTTTCTTGAGTATCTGAAAGAATAAAAAGGCTAAAAATACTTTTTCAAGCATACTTTTCTAGACCTGTTACAATCAAGATGTCTGAATGTAAAACAACAAAAATTCACTCAGACCACTGAATATCAGCGTCCATACAGGCAGGCAGCCCAGTGTGACTTAACACATGATTCAGACTCGAAAGTGGGGCGCCCTCATTTTACAGATCAGAGGCTCATATTTCTGGAGCACACCCTTCGGAAATGATAGGTTTAAAATAATAAAATTATTATTAATTTTATCATTTTAAAATAATAAAATTATTTTAAATGGGATCATTTTGATCACACACATGCATTTTACAGTAAGTTTCAGCACTTCTTAGCTGCAGAAACACACTGTTTTTTATCACCGATGTAGCTATAACTCTTAGAAAGAGAAAAGCCAGATACAAACACCACCCTTTAAAGATCTTCAACATTAGACAGAGCTTAGCACTAAGTCTACTTCTAACTCAAGTCACAGGAACAGAAATTTTAATCATGCCCTTATGGTTTGAAGAATTTCACATAGGCCATGTCTAAAATTCTGATTACATTTTTGCATTTTTTAAAATTCTGATTCTTAGAAATGTCTATAGCAACCATACCCCACTCACACAGCTCCCGGACTTTGCTTTCACTCATTTCTCCTCATTTTCGTCTTCACTACAACCCATTTTCCAGTGCAGGCCACTGAGGCCTCGAGAGGCGAGACAACAGGCCTGAGACAGAGTCCTCCTGGTTGGCCAAGATCTGAACTGTTTCCAGAATCCTGGATTTCAAACTGCAAGGAAAAGCTAAGAAGTCAACACTAAGAATGCAGATGGGCTTCCCTGGTGGCGCAGTGGTTGGGAATCTGCCTGTCAGTGCAGGGGACACGGGTTCGAGCCCTGGTCCAGGAAGATCCCACATGCCGCGGAGCAACTAAGCCCGTGCACCACAACTAATGAGCCTGAGCTCTAGAGCCCGCGAGCCACAACTACTGAGACCGTGTGCCACAACTACTGAGCCTGCGCTCTAGAGCCCACGAGCCACAACTACTGAGCCCACGTGCCACAACTACTGAAGCCCGTGCACCTGGATCCCCTGCTCCACAACAAGAGAAGCCACCGCAATGAGAAGCCCGCGCACCGCAACGAAGAGTAGCCCCCGCTCGCCGCAACTAGAGAAAGCCCGCGCGCAGCAACGAAGACACAACGCAGCCAAAAACAAAGAAAATAAATAAAAATTTTTTAAAAAAAACAAAGAATGCAGAAACATCACGCAAGGAAGGGAGACCAAAGCCTACGTGAGGAATAAAAACCCCAGTTTTTCCCTGGCTTTCCTCCTAAACCAGTCTTCCTGGCTATCCTCGGCACACACGGTCCACGCCGGGGAGGAGCCGACAGCCGGCTCCCAGCCGCAGGAGCTGCCATGACCCAGCTCTAACTGACCCTGCGGTTCCACCCGCAGCAGGCGGCAGGACGGCTCCTCCACACAGCCCATTTCTCAGAAAGCCTGCAGCCACAGATGCCTATCTGCCACAGTTTCATCATTCTTCTTGAAGTTATTAGAAGCAGAGTCGCAATTTTTGTGCCGCACTTACACAGTCTGCATCTCTGAGCTTCCCCGGAAATGTTACTATATTTTTCCTGAGAACCAGGAACTGGGGGAGTGAGCAGCACAGTGAGAGCCGTGATTAGTGCAGAGGGTAGAGAAGAATGTGAAATGAGACCGCATCAGCTGTTCCACAGAGGAGGAATGTTCTCCAAGGGGGCACAGCCCGCTGGGGAGGAGGAAGGGCGGGGAAGCAGCCAGGCGTCCTGATGCCGCTCAAATACGCGTGGTCCTGGTCCCCAGTTCCCGGTACAGAGCTCCTCAGGCCCGGGAATGTCCGGAGCGATAGGAACGTCCCTGGTTATTGGTAACCAGCCTCTGACCCCACGCCCAAGCTGAGACTAATGAAGAGGCCCAGAGCTGGCCTCCCGGCATGGCTTCGGGATGGGGCCAGGAAAGACCAGCCTTGAGACCAGAGAGCGAGAACTGCCAGCCCCACCAGGGCGAGGAGGGGACTGGAGGAACAAGACGCAGGGAGCCTGCGGTCTGCTAAACACCCCGATGTGCTGGGAGGAGAGGGTACTCAGACTCTGCACCCCCCGTCCCCCCGAACACCTGGCCCTAGGCCTCTCCTCTCTCAGGCTGTCCCCGAGCTGTATCCTTTGTAATAAGCCGTTGATAGTAAAGTGCTTTCCCGATTCTGAGTCATTACAGCAAATCATCAAACCTAAAGGGGGCGGGGGTGTCACGGGAACCCCCAGTTCATGGCCAGTGGGTCAGAAGCACAGGAGGCTCAGGACTTATGCCTGGCATCTGAAGGGGTGGTCTTGTGGGACTGAGCTCTTCACCTATGGGTTCTGCACCAACTCTCAGTAGCTGGGGTCAGAATGCAACTGTAGTACAGGAGACACAGCTGGTGCCAGAGAATCCAAGACCCGACCAATTCACAAGCCTCTGGTCCCACGGCTGCTGAGCGCCAAAATGCAGCCGGTCTGGCTGTGTCCTGCTCTAAGGACACACAGGGTCTAGAGACGGGCACGAAAGAAAAAAGCACAAACGTTTAAAAATCACATATCCCGGACTTCCCTGGTAGTGCAGTGGCTAAGAATCCACCTGCCAGTGCAGGGGACATGCGTTCGAGCCCTGGTCCGGGAAGATCCCACATGCCACGGAGCAACTAAGCCCGTGCGCCACAACTACTGAGCCTGTGCGCCACAACTACTGAGCCCACGAGCCACAAGTACTGAAGCCCACGTGCCACAAGTACTGAAGCCCACGCGCCTAGAGCCCGGGCTCTGCAGCAAGAGAAGCCACTGCAATGAGAAGCCCGCACACCACAATGAAAGAGTAGCCCCCGCTCGCCGCAACTAGAAAAAGCCTGCCCACGGCAACGAAGACCCAACACAGCCAAAAATAAATAAATGCGAAATGGACTAAAAATGAATAAAAAATAAATAAAAATAAAAATCACATAGCCCACTGGTCATTTTTTAAAAGTTGGAATATACTGGGCTGCATACACACATTACTGAAATTAATTTCATCTCTCTTTCTGCTTTCTTAATGAGATTACGAGGAAATTTTAAGTTCCCTGTTTAGCTCACATTTGTGGCTTATATTACAGTTCTAGTGAGTAGCGCTGTTTTAAAGGCCTTCATTTCTGAAAATTCAGGGACTGAAACCCTCTTTGCATCTCATATTTTTACGTGTAGAAAGAAAGCGGCTACCAGGATGGGAGGGTGCGCGGAACAGCGACGGGGAGAAGGAGCTGATACGCACTCGGTGCGTATGGTGTGCTGGGTCTGTGGGCTGGATTCACCCCAACGCCCCCTCAGTGACCAGCATCCCAGCCTCCTAGCACAGAAAAAGGCGCCGGGCTCCCGCCAGCAAAGCGACCGAGCGAGGACCTCCGACTTCACCCCCGTGCGTCCCTGCACACCAGGGTGGGCGGACTTCTTCTGGAAAAGGGCCAGATAAGCATCTCTGGCTTTGCGAGCCAGTTTCTGCTGCAATGACTCAGCTCTGCCCCCGTACCGGAGAGACAAACACAGGCCACGTCCTAATAAGACTGCTCACAAGACAAGGCCGGGAGCGGGTCTGGCCCCCAGGCCAGAGTTTGCCAACCCCTGCTCTACGCTGCTAAACGCAAGACCACGGCCCCCAAGCGGAGTCACCTGTCATAGCCCCACGTCACCAGACGGAGACCTCATGGCAGCTTCCGCTCTCCCAGAAACGGAATCTTCACCCAGTGGGTCAGGAACCGCCTGGCCAGCACTGGTCAGCTGCCCGGCAGACGCCTGCCGTCCGTCCCCTCCAGGAAAGCGACCTGTAATAACCAACCCGCTCTGTCCAGCATCACTTCCTCGTCCCCCGCTCCCTTCTGACGAAGAAGGTCCTTCATCTGGCCAGCTCCTCGAGGCTCCTCTCTGTCTGCAGATGGGACGCTGCCCGATTCATGAACACTGAATAAAGCCAGTAAGATCATTAACACTTACTCAGCTGAATTTTATTTTTTAACAACATCATGAACAGAAATAGACATTCCTAAATACGTGATTCTATCTAACATCGGTACGCCAAAAGACAACATTTACAAAGGATACCTTTCACAAAATAGGGTATTGGTGAAACAAGGCTGACCCGGGGAAGTGAAAGCCTGCGAGGTCACTTACTGTTACTTTGACCGGACATCACAGCAGGCCATTTAGGTATCGTCCCTAGAGGTAGTAAGTTCACAGCAAATGACACTCGCTTCAACGTGGGTGACGCACATGACAAAAATGAAATTAAAATGTTCACCCAAGGGAACAGACGGAGGGATAAGGAGGCCTCCTGGTCAGCGTAGGTCCTGCCTCTGCAGAGGGAGGGCAACAGCAGGGCCCACGTGTGTCCTGACCTGGGGGGCTTCCTGCAGAGATGCCGCGCACCCGGGCGGGCGAGCACCGCTGTTCTCGAGGTGCCAGGTCCTCTCGGACGAGGTACCCACGCCAGCCTTCTCTCCACTCCCAACTCTCACCAACGCTCTTGTCCCAGCAGGAAAATGCAGCAGGAAGGCTCCAGTCAGTTATCAAACTAATTTGAACACTTTTAAAAATATTGGCTCGGGCTCCCCTGGTGGCGCAGTGGTTGGGGGTCCGCCTGCCGATGCAGGGGACGCGGGTTCGTGCCCCGGTCCGGGAGGATCCCACGTGCCGCGGAGCGGCTGGGCCCGTGAGCCGTGGCCGCTGAGCCTGCGCGTCCGGAGCCTGTGCTCCGCAACGGGAGAGGCCACGGCAGTGAGAGCCCCACGTACCGCAAAAAAAAAAGAAAATAAAAATATTGGCTCATGAATCTTAAGACTCCCTACAGATGGAAATGGTTTGGGGGAAAAATCCACACGCCCTCCAGGCGGAGGGAAGGCCGAGGAAAGGAGGTGTGGGGACCGAGCGAGGCCGCCAGGCTGTGCACCTGGGGACGCTCACTCCTGGCTTCTCTGCACGGACCACCCTGAAGGGGGCCTGGTGGATAAACCCCCAGGGGACGCAGCACAAGCGCAAAAGAGCATCAAAACCAGGAGGCAAGCGAGACAGAAACCCGTGGAGTCTGCCCCCTCCCTGGGGCCCCCAGCACCCCACAGCTGGAACGGGCCCCCCCACCCCTGCCCGCATCGTGCTCCCCTTACCCCCCCCCCACTACCCCCACTTCATTCCTTCACTTTCTTTGAAAATCGTCTCAAAGGCTACACGATAAAGTGACCTCTACTCTGCCTTGAGACAACTAGGGTGGGTCACAGAAACCCGGCACAGAAGCAGGGCTGTCATTTTGGGGAGTCCTGCCTGGAGGGGAGCACAGCTGACTGGGGGGCCAGTGAGGACCGTCAGCCCTGGAGGCCATGAGTCACGTTCCGCTGGGAGACACACACCGCGGGCCACACGCGGCGGCTCCAAACCATGCGGCTGTGTCATCCCCGGAGCTTGCACGGCTCCCCTGGGCACCTCACTTGTTACCGGACAGCAGACAGCTCACACCCGGCTAGAGACTCTCTTCCCACGCACCCCTTCTAGGCGTGGCAAACGAACAGGAAACGCCCTGCAACGCTTTCTCTGAAATGGTCCTTCGAGGTCAGATTACTGTTTAAACAAGAGTGGTCCCGCTACCTCTGTCTCACTTGGCCAGTGACCAAAACCAAGCTAATCCTACTCTGTCACCCCCTTTACAAGCCAAACAAGGCTCCAAAGAACGATCTGTTACTAACAAAAACTAAATTCACCCTCAAAGGGACAGGACATGCTGGGGACACTCCAGATGCTGTCACAGAGTCCTTTCAAGAACAGCCACCAGCTAGGAAGTAAGCTCCAAGCTTGGCCTTGGGATGACCGGAAGGGAGTTCTGACAGCAGAGAGCACTGGCCCTGTTCCACGGTCACTCTGAGGTGAGGCCTTCTGGAACCCGTCGACTCCAGGCGCCTGTCCAGAGGGGCCCTCACGCCCTGGGGGACACTGATGCTTGTACATGACAGAGAATCGGTGCGGCCCCTTTAGAAGGGGGGGTTTTGGAAACACGTATCAAGAACCATAAAGACATCCATTACCACTTAACTCCGCAGCCCCTCGCCGAGGAACTTACGTCAAGGAGCAGCTCAGCAGAAGAAAAGAAATATAAAGGAGCACACAAGCATCTCATCTACTGGAGCAGGAATTCAAAGGACCAAGTCAGCGGGGAACAGCTAACACGACTGAGGGCGCTGTCCCTCCATGGGGTATCGGGCAACCACAAGAAAACATCACCGAGATTACCAATGAGGTGGGAGGATGCTCATATTAAGAAGAACACGAAACTGTACAAATGGTCCCACATACTTCCAAGGACTAACGACAAACGTGAAAAGTCTCTCTTTTAGGACGTTAAGGTGACAGGAAGCATTTTCCTTTTTAAATACAGTCTTTACGAGTTAGTTAGTAGGTTGCCTTTATCATTCAAAGAAACTCCACCAAAAAAAGACAAAAAGAGCAGTGCCAGAAAAGATGTCTCAGAAAGCCAGGTCTCACATGGGAAGGTGTGTGTGCAGCCTGCACGTTCAGATTCGTACCTGGCAGTGCTGCAAACCCACCTGCGGAGACCAGAGCAAGTGACCGAGATCATCCTGCTCCCAGGGAAGGGGCAGCTCCCGCGGGGATGCAGCCCTGAGAGCACACAGCTCACCAAGCCCAGGCGGGCGCGCTAGGGACGCGGGTGCGCTATAGGGACGCGGGTGTCTGCTGCGCGCCCCCCCTCCACCTGCCTGGTGAGGACGCCCAGCCGGCCGCCACCAAGGGTCACCACACACGTGTGCAAATACAACACACCCACGTGAAAACGCTCCAGAAAGGCCGCCAGGACCGCCCTCCGGTAAATTCCCCATTCGCACGGGGAGGAGGCAGCCCGCAGGGGCCCAGTGAAGAGCAGTATCAGAGGGGAGCAGACGAAACGTTAGGTAAATGTCAGCAGCCGTCACCGCCGTGTTCACTCCCGAGGAGGGTCTTCCACGCAGCCCCGCAGCCGGCAGTCACAGCTCTGTGCACCAACTCTTCTGCCAAGCTGCTTCCTATTTTATAACATATTCCTGTTAGATATGGGGTCAAAAACTCCAGGGACCCTTCTGCCGTTAACACCTGAGAACCAGAAAGTCAAACTCTTTAATGCGAGAGATTTTTAAACGTCCCTGACAGTTTCCTGATGCTGGAAGTTACTCTAAACCCCTAAGTCCCGAAACCACAACCCAACCCAATCGCTAGACTATTAAATCATCACAAATCCCAGAACACTATTTACGTTCATTTTTTAAAAATTTATTCATTTATTTTATTTTTGGCTGCGTAGAGTCCTCGCTGCTGCGCGCGGGCTTTCTCTAGTTGCGGCGAGCGGGGGCCGCTCTGCGCCGCGGTGCGTGGGCTTCTCACTGCGGCGGCTTCTCCCGTTGCGGAGCGCGGGCTCTAGGCGCGCGGGCTTCAGTAGTCGTGGCACGTGGGCTCAGTAGTCGTGGCTCGCGGGCTCCAGAGCGCAGGCTCAGCAGTTGTGGCACACGGGTTTAGTTGCTCCGCGGCACGTGGGATCCTCCCGGACCGGGTCTCGAACCCGCGTCCCCTGCATCAGCAGGCGGACTCTCAACCACTGCGCCACCAGGGAAGCCCTACATTCATTTTTTTCAGATAATAAATGGATATGTATTTTCCCACTATGACAATTAAAATAATTAAATTTACAAAAACAATGACTAGGCCTTCTATCTGATTTAAGTACAATTATTTTTAGGTTTTCCTTGTAGGCAAAGGAGTTTTATGTTATGGGCTTGGGGGATGTTTTGTCATCACCGCATTGACTGGAGAGACTTCTGTGAGACAACATAATTAAATTACTTTCCGTGACGCCCATGTGGACCGTCTCTGGCCCGAGGCCTGGGTCCCAGCAGCTCCGTCATCAGACAAGACAGCACCGGACCTGCCAGGCCCATGCCCTGAGCCATGCACGCCCTCCCCCCGTCAGAAGGGGAGGCCCAGGGCCTCCCGCTCAGGATGCTTTTAAATGGTTTTCATTTTATGCAATTGCATGAGAAGACAGTTACTAAAGTATGATTTTAAAAAAGAATTTGAGGGCTTCCCTGGTGGCGCAGTGGTTGGGAGCCCGCCTGCCGATGCAGGGGACGCGGGTTCGTGCCCCAGTCCGGGAGGATCCCACGTGTCGCGGAGCGGCTGGGCCCGTGAGCCATGGCCGCTGCGCCTGCGCGTCCGGAGCCTGTGCTCCGCAACGGGAGAGGCCGCAGCGGTGAGAGGCCTGCGTACCGCAAAAAAAAAAAAAAAAAAAGAAAAAAAAGAATTTGAGATGTACGTGTGCTTCTTTAGGAATATGCTAACCAAGAGGGTATGGCAGGTCTAATAACCCCCGTAATTTCAAAGGAAGAAGAGAGAAGCCCAAATCCCAAGCATCTGCAACCACCACGATGTGACGCTACAACAGCCCCGCTCGTTTCTCTGATGGCCCTGAACGTCACGGGTTGTGTTCCCTACTTTCATAATGGAAGGAAACACTAGTTAATAGCCAGTGAAGATTAAAATGTCAGTTTTTCACCCCAAGGCCACGGACCCCCTGAAGTCCATCCTCTCCCCACAGGGCCCCCGGAATAAGAACCGCCTTTGGGGAACCACTCAGAACTTCCCGTGATGTCACGAACCAGGGCAGATTCAACAAATCCCTAGATTCCAGACTCGGGAGGGGCCCCAGGGAGGACCGGTCAGAGCAGAGGCTCCTGTGCTGTCGTAACAGGAACGCGTGCGGATGTGCGGAGAGAGGCCGACCCGCGAGCCCAGGGCTGGACCAGTCCCCCACTCCTTCCCCCTCCCCCGGTTCCACGCCCTGCCGCCTACTCACTACCATTTCCTCCAGCAAGTCCTCCTCCCACTTGAAGCTGGAAGGAAGCGGAACAGACCCCCTCGTTCAGCCCTGCTTCTACATATGGAACGCTGCTTCCAGCAGACTTGCTATAAAGAAAATCCAAGCCCAGCCAACTCCAAAAATGCTGTCCTTAAACGTTTCCCAGCAAAGTGGGAGTTCTCATTTTCATGTCATGATTCTTCTACACACAGACACCAAAACTCACATAAACAACCCCAGTCAAAACAAAAAAATTCAGTGAAAGATTTTTTTAACAATGGTCAGAAACTACAGGTCAAAATAGAAGTCATAAATTATACTTTAACACGGAGGCATGGATTTAAAGAAAATAATGTTCAAAAAAGCCACTGCAGGTGTTTACATGCAGTTAATTTTAATAAACAAAAGGCACTAGTACAAGCTCTACGAACGCGAATGAACACAACTGATTCTCTCTAATGTACGTAGCTCCGGGGAGGGCGGAACGGTAAGTAGTATCCCCACAGGGCGCCTTCCACCTCCACCCTCAAAGCATACCGTCAGCGGCGGGGCACAGGGGAGGTACGAACAGGCCAGCCAAAGAGGCTACCGGCCCTATGAACCCTGACCCTCTCTGCACCCCAGAGACAGGCCAACCACTTCTTCCGCCTGAGCAGCCACTGGAGGACAGCCCCACGCCGTCCCCTCCCCAGGCCAGCTGCTGAGCCCACTCCCCGCAGCCCCAGTCTGCTAGCACGCATACCCGGAGCCCCATCAGGGCACCTGGGCAGCTGGTAAGGGCCGCCAGGGCGGCTGTGTCCACAGATGCGGCGCACCTTCCCTGGGCTGGGGCTGCAGCAGGACGCCCGTCACCACTGAGCACTTCCTCTCGCGCAGACACCACCTGGGGCCTCCGCGCCCCCTTCACCGGGTCTGCCTGAGCACAGGCTGGCCATCGCAGAGCCTGAAGCATCGGGCCTGGGCCGAAACCAGCAAGATCTGCCGCTGGTTTTTACCTGCCCAGATTGGACAAAGTCCACAGACACTCCCATCGTCACACGTGCCCACGCTCACCTGCTCTCACTCACACACACACACGTGACAGAACCACTTCAGACAAGCCTGGCACTGAGGACCGCCCTCCTCTGGCCCAGACTGACCTTTGCAGGGCAGGGTTCACGGCTGTGACTCCATCTCCCTCCACCAGACCTCTGAGGGCATCGGGCTTCCTTCCAAGACTGCAGCGCAAACCGAAGAGCCCTGGGTCACTCCCCAGCGGGCCCGCGGTGGACAGCCTGGCAGAGCCGACCTCGGCCAGGAAGTCAAGGTTAGCGGGGACAAGCCACGTTGATGTCATGCACCCTTGATAGGATGTGATGAAAATAATGCTCGCCCTCTGTGCTCTTCTCCCCCAAACCTGCAACCCAGCCTAACCGCGAGAAAAACGCCAGACAGATCCCAACAGAGCAACATGCCACAGAACACCTGACTGGTCCTCCTCGGCACCGAAAATATCGTCAGGAGGAGGGAGGTCTAGAAACTGTCACCACCAAGAGGGGCCTCAGGAGACACCATGAGCAAATGGAATGCGGTTTCCAGGATGGCATCCTGGGGCAGAAGAGACCATCAGGGAAAAAGTTAGAAAATCCAAAGAAGTATGGACTTCAGCTAACAACACAGTACCAGTCTTGGTTCCCGAGCTGTGACCAGCGCCCCAGCGTAACGGCAGACGTTAGCAACAGTGGAAACCGGATGCTGGGTATGGCAACTCTCCACGCTCTCTTTGGAATTTTTCTATAAATCTAAGACTTTTCTAAAATTAAAGGTTTATTTTAAAATATATATGTACTATACATAAATCCATACACGCAAAGCATAACATGAACGCCGTTCAGCAATTACAAAGCGTACTTGGGAAAAATTAGTAAAAACTGTACTCAACAAAAGGAGAGAAACACATTTATTGATTAGCTCAACACAACAGTGTAAGGTTATTTACTTGGTTGAAAGAGTACAATTTTTGCTGTTCTTCAGAGAACACATGACCTGTACTTACATACATAAAATAATACTCGACACGAGTCTGTAAATGACAACAAAAACCTTGCTTCGTTGAATGAGACCCAAAAAGACTTATTTTTATTTAGCATGCATTAAAGTTTCTCCTATTAAAGGTCCCTGAGAGCCAGGAATCAATGTATTCCAATCAACCTTTAAAACGGCCAACACAAAACTCATACTTCAAATTAAATTCTCATTATTCTCAAATTAAGTTTCACTTAAACACTAAGCATTAATTACAGCGTATCACAAATTAATTACAATGTATCACGAAAACTATTTTACACTAACCCATGGCATCAAAAGTTAAAGGAGAAACTGGAAACTAGTTCAGTGTGAAACAGAGGACAAATCACTAATTATGATTTGAATTGTTTTGAATGCCAGGATTAAATTATTTCCGGATGCTAAACAGAAACACAGAAGCTGGTCCACCGACTTGCTGTTAAAAGGGCACGTGATTTGGGAACTAGATGAAGCCGAGGTCAACGACCAGAAACACTGCATTTGAAAAAATACAAAGGAGCAAACAAATAGTTCACATTTCAAACTCGACACTTCGACCTCGACAATCAGGATAAAAAACAAACCTGCAAGATGCCTGAACAGGACTGATTTACAATATTCATCACCAATCCAGGCGAAGCAGTAATCTGACTAAATAAATCTTTTCTAGCTTAAAATGTAACGGCATAATGCACTTATACCATCATCAATTAGGAAAAAAAAGGAATTAGAAGTATCAGTGGGCTTCCTGACACCGGCATTCCATTAAAAGCAGCAATAAGTAGTTCTGTTCTTTTTCTTTTTAAGAGCTGAAAGTCGTAGGCAAATCAATCACATGTAAGCAGAGTTTATATAATCTGAAAATGACGGAGTAGTTGACCCCCAAACCACACGTTCATCCTAAGCAAGCTGACAGCGTGCCCTCACGCAGGCCCCGGGAGACAGCACCGTCCCGGGAGGGGAGGACAGGGTGCCAGCCCCAGCTGCAGTGGCCACAGAGCTTTACCAGCGGCAACTGGGGGCATCCCTGCTCAGCGGACGCTCCACGGTCTCAGGGCTACCTGACTCTCCCGAGAATATCTGAAGTGCATTCTCCCTGGCCTTGAGGACTTTCCGTGGGTCTGCCCTGCACCACCCACAGGACCCCACAGAGAAGCACGGGCACTCATTTTGTACACTGAGATGAGAGTCGATCGTGAACCTGCAAAACCACTCTGGGCTGGTTCACAAGCTCCCTGAGGGCAGGGCTTTGTGTGGTCCGCCTTCGTAGGTCCACAGCTCCTAGCACGGTGCCTCTGCTCTAGCCGGCACTCAAGTATTCACTGGCTGACAATTCAGGGACAGCAAACTAGTCCGGCAGTCTGATCTGTGGGTCAGATCGGGATGGAGAAGGCAGCTTGTGCTTTGTCCCCGCACACGGGCCCTTCGGTCCTGCAGCCAGATTCACAGAGGGCCCAGCAGCCTCAGTTTACCAGGCGCAGGCCGGTTTGGCCCACTCTGCTTCGAAGACCCTTCTCGAATAAGGAACTGCACAGCTGCAATTTCTAAACAGGGAAGGCAGAGCCACCAAAGGTCTTTGAAAACATCAGCGTTAAGCCCCTGCTTCGCAGAAGATGAGACGGAGGTGGAGAGGTGTCAGAAGCGAGCCGGGCAGCTTGGGCCAAAGTAGCGGCAGGTGGAAAGGAGCACACACGCACCCTCACTGCTCACAGGACACCAGACGTCTCGAGTTCACATTTAGACCAGCTATTACTGAAGTTCAGGACGAGGCCGTTTTAAGCCAGCCCCTATCATAATGAAAGGTCAGGAAGTTACCGCATGCCGGCAGACGTTTTATTTTGAGGGAGGAGGGGATTTCAATACCGTAAATACAAAGCCCTAAGGAAGCCCTGCGTCTGCAGCTCCAGATCCGGGGCATGACCTGAGGGCAGGACCCCTGTGGCCTGTCCCTATGACCCTCACTTTCCTTCTCTCCAAAGCGGCCAATTCACGGTATGTACGTGCTCCTCCACCGATGTGTCAGGATCAAATGATACAATGACACACACAGAACAATTAGACACACACAATGTTACGCAGCACACGACTGCAGAATCTCCAAGTCTGTCCAGAGAGTTACTATGAATCTTTCCTAGGTCTTTCTCAGTGCACACGAGGATGGGAGGTTAAGGAAACAAAAAGACTGACTGTACTTTTAACCATCTCCACCGAGAGAAAAGTTCAAAAATGTCCAGAGTGCCGATTCTGTGTTTACCCTAGCAACAGAACAGGAAGACAGGAGATACAAGAAGTGACCAAGTAAAAGGGAAGAGCAATACAGTAAGAAATGATTTACAGAAAACAGATCTAGATTAAGACAAGGAAACTTCTGACTGGCAGCCCTCTCAATGTCTAGGCCTCTCTGACTTTATCAACTCAGAGCCTGCTTATAAAGAGAAGGAAGTGCAGAGAGAACAGGACAATCCAGGCCAGCTAACAGGCAGCTCGGCCACTGAGCCAGACGCTGAGAGAGACTGACAACCCAATTATCATCTTCCCTTTCCTCTTCCCTGGATAAGGTCTAATTTGTGGTATTTTGGTTCTCTCTCTCCTGAAGAGTTTATTTTAGAACTATATAAAAAAAGGAAGTAAAACATTCAAAAGCTAACAGATGTGACCAGCTCAAAGACTAGCAGGCTGAACCTAGGAACTTATAAACTTCAGTAACAACAAAAACAGTTTTTTTTTTTTTCTATAAACAATCACCAATTGTAAGGATTCTGAGCTAAGTAAACAGAGGTCTTTGATTAAGCCAAACTCTGAAAATCAACTACCTATTAAAAGCAATTGATAAGGGACCCCATTACTTCCCTGTTTGTGGACATTCTAAAGGGGATGTGTTGTCACCACGGTTCAGCCAGATTTCATAATGCTTCCTACAAAATCAGCATTTCATATTTATATGGTCCAAAGAGGCAGACGTAGAAAAGTTAAAAAAAACAATGCATGCCATACTTTACCACCAACAATATTACAGATAAACCATGGTTAACTCAGTTATATTAAAGTTTCTCCTTTATATACTTAACTGTAGAGATGTATAAATACTGCTTAGCTTTCTAAATAGGTATTATTTTTCACGTTTATAAAACTGCAGGGAAAAAATGATCTCCAAGAGGGCAACTGTGTGAAATAATACATGGGCCATTAATTGAAAGGTTTAAGCAAAGTATAAGAGCGGTGGCTCGTAGCAAGGCTGCTGAAACACTGACTTTTCGGGACAGTTAACCCTCTGATGTGGGGACAGACTGGTGCACTGTGTGATGCTAGGTAGCATCCCTGGTCTTTGCCCACCGGATACCAAGACCACTCTCCAGTCTTGACACCTGGAAAATGTCCTCAGACACCACCAATTGTCCAGAGGGGCAGAACCACCCCTGGCTGAGAACCACTAATTTACATACAAGAGTAAAGGGTCAAGTCTCAAGTTCCTTTAAAAAAAAAAAAAAAATTATTTGTTTACTGACTTATTTTGGCTGCGCTCTGCAGCCTGCAGGATCTTAGTTCCCCAACCAGGGATCGAACCCATGCCCCCTGCATTGGGAGCGCAGAGTCTTAACCACTGGACAGCCAGGGAAGTCCCATCAAGTTTCTTTGTTTAATATTAACACCTGAAAAGGTATCCTCTTGTATTTGCAAAAGTGAATTGCTTTTATTTCTTGACCCAAATCTACCAGCTAGGAAAATTCAAAAACGAATGGGAATTTTCAGGTATGCAGCATGTTGAAAACATTTTCTGCCTTTGACTATAGCAACCCTCTCCGACCTGAGACATTAAGGAAAAGAGGATCTCCTTCTTCCAGAAGGCAGGGCAGCCTTCGCTCCCAGGGCTGAGCGCGCCTGGTGCAAGGCACAGTCAAGTTCAAGCAGCGACAATTACACACCGGAGCCCTCATCTACGACCCTCAACGGAGCCTCAGTTCCACCCAGGCACCCTCCAAAATGAAAATGACAACAGCAGAGGGTCTGTTGTCCTTCCCCCATTTTTAAGAGGACAGTTTCTTTATAGTCACCGCTGGGTCTTATCTCCTGAACCACATGAAAGAGACCTGCGACGGAGACCCTGAGAAGGGAAATGAAGCAGCACAGACGTCTTAATAAAGGGAGGGGAGCTTGTACATACAAGCCAGGCCAGTCCAAAGAAGGCAGTAACTCAACACGTAAAGGAAAACCATCCGAGTGCAGGTAAGGAAGGCCGATGACTTCAGCTGCATGGTCAGGGTCGGGGAATCACACACAAATGTGAAATACAGAGCGAAGAGCCAAAAGAAAGGGAAAAATCTGCTTTTATATCCATCTTGCCAGATTCTGCTCCTAAATATGTCCCTTAAAAAAGAAAGCAGTTGGGTGAAAATTCACTATTCACCTATATCAAATGTCCTGAAACTGATTCTAAAGTTAACTCCCTGAATCGCTCGTTATTTCACGGTCTCTTAAAAACACTCCAGCAGCTCGCGGTTTCTGCATCCGTGTCCCCAGGCTGGTTCCCGTCGCTCAGGGCAACGAGAGAGCTGTCGATCCCCAATCCCGACCTCTCCCCACCACCCCTGCCCGCGACACACACGGACTGGAAAACAGGGACACAAGCTTTTAAAGGGACTGGCCTTAAAACGAACACAGCTGGAAAGGGGGAGAGAGAGACAGAACCGCTCTTTCGGTAGCCAGGCTTACAAGTGACATAATTGACGTATCTGTTGACTTGCAGACGTCCTTAAACGCTCAGCCAAAACTCACAGGATACGAAACTGAGGCACGACACGGATGGGCTCCGTCCAATGAGACAGCCACAGGCGCCTTCTCTAAGCGTCTCACGCCCACCCCTCCCTCTTCTAAGATTCCTCCCGAGCTGGCCGCCCGCACCACCACCACCGCCGCTGGGAGAGGTATGAAGCTTGTTTTAAGTAAATAAATCTTTGCTGCTCCTCCTCCTGGGACAGGCTGCATGGAGAGAAGCAGCTGGGCTGCAAATCTAAGCCTGTGAATTCAGAGAGCCTGCCCGCGTGACAGCCCATCGGAGACCCGCCTTCCTGACCTGGAAACACACAGATGTCCCCGCAACAGCACCACACTCTCGATCGTATGCCAGTTCCATCTGCCCGGAGGGGAGGCTACCCAGGGCTTCCAGGGCCCTCCAACGACGGAAGGGCGAGTTTAGGATGGCCGGGCACTACAAGCCTCGCTCAGGACGGCAGCCGATGGCAAAGTTCCCACAAAGTTAGAACAGCAGTCTTCCGAAGTTCCCAATCACCTGAGAACTCATCAGAAAAGCAAATTCTCAGGCCCCCCTGCAGACACCCTGGTGTGTGCCCAGCCACGTGAGTTTCAAGGAACCCTCCAGGGGACGCTGAGGCCCTGCTCTGAGCTGGAGAGTGTGCCTGTCTGGGGGTCCCCTGGCCCGCGGTACTCAGAAAGGAGGGCTGGCGGGCAGGGGCAGCAGGGCCGGCGATGCTCACCGGCGCGCCTCTGTGACCCTCCGTGGTACACCCGCCGGGGCCACTGGAGCAGCTGGCGATTATTCACGATGGCCTTCCAAAGTCCAGGGCCTCCAGCATAACTTGGCTGGCAAGAGGTTCCCAGAATGAACGCCCTCCAAGCTCTACTCCCTGTCAAAGGGTTTCCATTATGTTTCTCCAATCTTACAGCATCATAAAAGTTTACAGCTGTTTATGCATTTCCAGATACACCTTAATGAAGAGATGGTAGCCTAGCTTAGTGGATAAGAGCAGAGCCTCAGAAGTCAGAGAGCCCGAGTGTGAATTCCAGATGTGCCACTGACCAGCTGTGGAACCTTCGGCAGCCTGACCTGCTATGTCTCCATATCCTCGACTATAAAGAGAAACACAGCAAGAAATCACACTCAGGTATTTTTAAAATAAATTTATTTATTTTTATTTATTGTATTTTTGGCTGCGTTGGGCCTTCGTTGCTGCACGCAGGCTTTCTCTAGTTGTGGCGAGCGGGGGCTACTCTTCGTTGCAGTGTGGTGGCTTCTCTTGTTGCACGGCACGGGCTCTAGGCGCGCGGGCTTCAGTAGTTGTGGCTCACGGGCTCAGTAGTTGTGGTCTCGCGGGCTCTAGGGTGCAGGCTCAGTAGTTGTGGCGCACAGGCTTGGTTGCTCCGCGGCGTGTGGGATCTTCCCAGACCAGGGCTCGAACCCGTGTCCCCTGCATTGGCAGGTGGATTCTTAACCACTGCGCCGCCGGGAAAGCCACACACTCAATATCTGAAGGCATTCAATGAGCTAGTATTTTGTGTAATGTGGCCAGCAGTCACTACAACGTGTGGTGTGAGTGTGTCAGGGAAAAAGCCAGTGATCACTAAAGAAATATGATTTTTAGGTTCTATACTTAGAAATTAAGTACTTAAATATATCGGAAATACACTGAACGCTAACATCCCCCAAAAGTTGTTTTGCATCAGTAACTTAACTTCTAGAATTCTACACACATTTTAAAACATTTGTAAAATATACAAGTATCCTGATTATAGGTAACCACATCTGGTTTGAGTACTCTAAAATTGCTTGAGTACCTGAAATATCACAGTATTCCTTAGCACTACAGATTACACCTTTCCCACTAAAGAATAATAATTACCATTAGTACGATCCCAGGTTGCTTCCTCTGTGTCTTTTCAGCTATATCTCAACTTAGGAAAACGCAGACTAAATGAAGCTGGCGTCATCAAAGTGTACAGACTGTGCTCTCCAGCACGCAGCTACCAGCCTCACGGGGCCACTGAACACCCAAACGTCGCTAGGGAAGAGGTATGCCGTGAACGGAGAACACGTGCCAGCTTTCAAAGACTTCACACAGGACTTCCCTGGTGGTGCAGTGGTTAAGAATCCGCCTGCCGATGCAGGGGACACGGGTTCGAGCCCTGGTCCGGGAAGATCCCACACGCCGCGGAGCAGCTAAGCCCGTGCGCCACGACTACGGAGCCTGCGCTCTAGAGCCCTCACGCTACAACGTCTTTAAGTCCACGACAAGGGAAGCAGCCACCACGATGAGAAGCCCGTGCACCACAACGAAGAGCAGCCCCCACTCACCGCAACCAGGGAAAGCCCGCGCGCAGCAACGAAGACCCAACGCAGCCAAAATTAATTAAATAAATAAATATATTTTTAAAAAAGACTTCACACAAATAGAAGAATGTGAATCATCACATTAATAATGTTTTATGTTGAACACGTGGAACTAAAAATACTTTGGCTCTACCAGGTAAAAGAATAGATCGTGAAAATTAGTTTCACTTGTTTCTTTTTCCATCTTTAACGTGGCTACTAGACAGTTAAAACCGCATCTGTGGCTCGCATTATATTTCAATGGGACAGCACGGCTCTTGACAATCTCTTCAAGGGGCGTTTTCAGGAACCACCCCTCATTAAAACAGACCCAGGCAGCGTTTTCGGCACCAGCCTCTCCTCCCTCCTTAAAGGTCAGGTACAGTTCGGGGGCACAAAACTGCAGTTGCACCGTGATGCTGTTATTACAAGGGTAACACTGAATCGGCCCCAAAGTACAGAAGTCTTTAAAAATAAACTGACAGGGCTTCCCTGGTGGTGCAGTGGTTGAGAGTCCGCCTGCCGATGCAGGGGACACGGGTTCATGCCCCGGTCCGGGAAGATCCCACGTGCCGCGGAGCGGCTGGGCCCGTGAGCCATGGCCGCTGAGCCTGCGCGTCCGGGGCCTGTGCTCTGCAACGGGAGAGGCCACAACAGTGAGAGGCCCGCGTACCGCAAAAAATAAATAAATAAATAAATAAATAAATAAATAAATAAAATAAACTGACAATAAACGTTATCACAACTAGCAGGCTGCCATCCAGTGTGTACTGGGGGTGGGGGAGCAGTGAGGAGCCCGAGGTGCAGGCCCACGGTGGCCACACTGACCCGAGGGCAGTGGGGAGCCGGCGGCGGGACCACGGCCAGGCTGGAGGACCCGGGCGCAGTGAGCGGGGTGCTAGGCGTGGCGAAAGCCGTGTTCCGCCGGTGCAAGTGAGAGGCGAAGTAAGTACCGCAGGGCTCAGATGTAAGAGACCTTTTGGGGGTAAAATTAATAAGATTGGGATTTGGGAGGCAAGGGAGAGTCCAGGATGACACAACGAGTCAACGCTGGGGACGTTAACGAGAAGGCAGGCAGGTCAGGCGGTGGAACCGACAGCGGTGGCGTTCCGAGTTTTCAGTGGAAATGACCGGAGAGAACTCAGATGATTCACCTGAGTGACCGACTGAGTCACGCATGAAGAGGTTTGCAGCTGGAGAGCTGCGGTCACGCAGGCGATCACCTGGAACAGCTCACACTGGCCCAGGCCAGCAACGCAGGCAGCGATCGGGGTGGACGTCACCAAACCCTCCCACACCCGCCAAGGGGACGCTGGCTCCCAGGAGATCCACAGGCTCAGCAGCAGCCCCGGCGATGCTCCCAGCCCCAGGCTCCACCCACGGCCGGGAAATGCTCTCGTCTCCATGCCAAATCCAGCACTTTCCGCACGTCTCATATTTGATCATGATCCTGATCCAAAAACCGTGCTGCGGCTGAGCCAACACCGGCTGAGGGCAAGCGTCCACACACGGAATTGGTCGGGGCTAGTTCTCGCTCCCAACGGTTCTCCTCAAAGCCTGAAGCATCTGGGTCCCAGCGGCCGCCTTCCCCGCGTGTGGAGGCTGCGTGAGGAACGCTGGGCCGCCAGCCCCTCCCCTCCCCGCCGCAGATGTCCCCGAGCACCAGATTCCAGATCGGGGTGACAGAAGCCACAGGAAGCCCTAAAATCATCAGCCCGGTTTTGAACAGAGTGACGCACTGTTATGAACTGAACCGCCCCCCAAATTCACAGGTTGAAGCCCTCACCCCCGACGCGCCTGCGTCTGCAGAAAGAGCCTTGGCAGCAACTAAAGTTCCATGAGTTCAGAAGGGTGGGGCCCTAACCCAACAGGACTGGTGTCCTCCTAGGAAGAGGAACAGACACCAGAACTCCCCACAAGCAGGGCGTGTGAGGACACAGCAGGAAGAGAGGCTCACCGAGCACTGAGTCTGCCAGCACCTGGATCCCCACTTTACAGCCTCCAGAAGGGTGAGAAATAAGCTTCCTTTTCAGGCTCAGCCTGTGGGATCCAAGAGGGCAGCCTGAGCAGGCGTGCACACACCGAACGGGGACAAGCGCCCTTCAACTCGCAGGGACTGTCCAGGCCGACGGGCTCAGACACCGAAATCAGGGCGGGAGGTCACCTCCAGAGAGAACTCACCTGCCCGCCCTGCTCCCACCTGCAGCCGGGCTCGGGCCCACTGGGTCCACACACTCCGCCCGTCGGGACCTGCGGCAGACCCGCAGCCTCCCAGGGACTACCGTCATGCCCAGCACCTCTGGGGGTCGTCTCCTCCCGCCGAGCAGCCAGGGGGCTCCGTCGCCCCGCCACTGTCTCTGCGCTCCGGGGTCCTCACACAGACATCAGGGCCAGAGCCCACGTCACCGTGTCATTTCGATGCTAAGTATGGTGGCGGATGGGAAAGCTAATTGGGAAACCATAATCTTCCAGCTGAACACCAGTACCTGTTATTTTTATCTGATTAACTACCAACCAGCAAAACGGTCCCACTTTCCAAAACTCTCAAGAGAGGAAATTGCAGTATTTCGATCCTGAGCGCACTTGAAGCTTCTTTTCTTAAAAACATTTAAAAATGTTATAAAAAGAGGGAAGAGGACACTAAATGCCTAGTTTACCAAGCCAGGATAACAAAGGCTCTGCCCAGAGTTTCCAGTTCAGGTTAACCTGGACAGACAACCTATTGAAAAGTAAAATATTTAGGCAACCCACCAGGGGGTTATGTAGCTGGGTTTGCTTTTCGTTTGTTTTTATTTTTTTTTAAATTAATTTTAGCTTCAGGACTATAAATGATTCGTTTGACAGAGAATTTACCAAATAGAGAGGCCACCAGACCAAATCCTCCCATTGTCTGGACCTGGACATGCTGGAAACAAAACCTTATGAACCTAGAGCCTTAATGACTGACAGGCTCAGAACTCAATATTCACGTGTTCAATCAGTATTCTCTGGGCATCCGTGTGTACAAGGAATGAACGCAAACCACGGGACCGACTGTGACAAATCCGTGTGTGTGTGTGTGCGTGCGTGTGCGTGTGTGTGTGCATGTGTGTGTGCTGGGGGGAGGGAGTTATAACTGGTTAGTGTTCACTAGACCTTCAGAAATTGACACACTTTGGGATCCATTCAAAGTGAAACGCAGGAAAAGAAAAAAAACAGTCTAATTTTTACAGCTGTGTTACTAAAATGACCTAAACAAACAAGAAACTATCTTTACTTTAGCTCCATACTTCTGAAACCGTCAAATGGCTCTCTTGACCTCCTTCTAAACTGCCTTAACTCAAGCATTTAACAGTATCATCACGATGTCATTTTTAGCCTTTGAAAACACGCCACAAAGGGTTTCCATCACTCATTTGAGGAAAGAGAAACATTTTGGAAGGGCCATTTGCAACTCATCTGGATGGGAAAACTCATCTCGTAAGCCTCGGGTTTGAGCTGTGGGGAGTTTCCAGTTCATCTGTGAAAAACGCCAGCTTACTAGGTTTCCAAACACGGTCCACTACCCTACCCTGCAGTTGTAGCGAGCAGTCTTCCGCCTGGTTTTTCATACAGGAGAAGCATGTCCCCGGCCCCCCCCCCCCGCCCGGTTCACTGCAGGCCGTTCTGGGCGGTCCCAAGCACGCGTACCCCGGAGAGACATGTGTAACACAGCCTCCTCCAGCCGAGGCTGAAGAAGTGACCAAGGAAAAGGCTCCAGGTCATGCCGGGCAATGGAGAAGACTTTAGGGTATTTTAAACGGTTATCCAGTTTGTATACACACAAGAAAGATTTCGGGTGTGTTTACAGTGGACGATAACGCATCTCTCAAATACCGTGTACATAGGATCTGTCTGTTGGAAAACCTCAACAATCCCCCAATGCAAATATTTTAACAGAGGCTGGGAAATATGGCAGCTTCAAAGAGATGAGGGATGAAGAGAACTGACGTATAGGGCATGTAATTAAAAAACACCTCAAAGCCTGACAAATGAGCACAGCTACTTGCAATGACCTTAATCAGGCCCCATCTTAAATGCGGAGCCAAGGGGTGGGTCAGCCTATCCTCCAGAGGGCAACTGACCACCCAGTTTCACCCCGTGGCCCAGGATCAATCCTGCTGAGTATTTAGGTAGCAGCTGAGAAGCCCGGCGCCCAGGTGAGGCCTCTAGGTTACTACCAGCTTACAGCTGCTTTAAGTTCCCAATTTCAGCCTCAACTAGCTGTAGCCAGAGGACCACTAAGATCCGGCCACTTTCTTCAAAACTACATCTAAACCAACATGCAGGAGAGAAACATCAAAGTAGGATTTTCCCTCGTGGTCACTAATTCAGAAACATGGTTAACACCCACGTCTGGGGAAACCCCTGTTGCAAACACCTAAAAAGCCTTACATCGACAGCTCAGCCTCCTGGTTAGAGGCCCACTCGATCTGCTCGGGATCACTGGCTGCCACCCTCTTTACACAACCCCACCACCCATGCCTGAATCCTGTCATTAATTTACCCATTCACCTAGGGCCTCTGAGCAAGTGAATTAAGGGAGTGTTCAGAAGCAAAGTTTAGGTCTGCTTTGATAAGTTAAAGCAGCCCAGGTTAATTTCATTTTCAGTCGTTTTCAGCCCTGTTGCTTACGATATTAAATGCAGAGGGATGAAACACACCCTGAATAACTCTCACTCCTACCAAAATCCCTTTGGCGAAGCCCAGGAGAAAGCCGCACTGGGCCGGGACCAGGCAAGGACCCCCCCTACCTGTGGGTCCCGCAAGCCACACCCGGTAGCCTCTCAGGGTGCAGTTTCTTTGGGGTCAAAGGAAGGGGTGGGCCTGCGCGGGCCCAGCGCTGCGGCCTGCTCATCCCCTTGTGCAGACGCAAACTTGCCAGGTTCAGCCTTAAACCTGTTGGCAAAATAAACAAAGCCAAATACAGGGGACACTGCCGACCTGACCTGTCCTGGGTGCCAGAGGCCGACCCGCGCCCGCTCCTGGCTTTGTCCCCCGAGCGGTAGAGACGCCAGTGAGTCCGGAACCCCCGGGCACCCGTGCAGCCCTTCCAGGGCGATCTCCACGGTCCACAAACGAAAGCGTTTTGCGATCACACCCCCCGCACACTCCACGCCGACTGCGCTCACCAGGGAGTTACCGTCTACGCCCTCAAGTCACACACCGAATTCTTCCAGAACCGCTGGGTGGTTCGATCGCCCAGAATAAGCCCAGGGCAGCGCAATCGTGAGAAACTTTGTTTCCGGGGCCGGTGATCTCGGGCAGGATGCGGAGCCCGGCCCCGGCACAAAGCGCCCCGGCCCGGAGAGCCTCCCGGACGCCAAGTGACAGCAGCTCCGCGCGGGTTCGCAAACAGTCGCGACCCACAGAAGTTCCGCGGGCCGCGCTCGCCTCCCGCGTCCTGAGCGGAGCCTGAGATCCGCGCGGTCCTCCCCGGGGGCGCGCCCGGCCCCCGCTCCGCGCCCCCGCGCGGGCCCAGTCCTTGGACCGCCGCGCAGGCCCGCCCAGCCCGCCCGGCCCGGGGAGGGGACGAGCCGGAGGTGCCGGCGGCCGCGGGGCCAGGCCGCGAGGGGACCCGGCCCCCGGCCCCCGGCCCCGGCGCGCCCCGCCCCGCCAGCCCCGCGGCGCCGCAACTCCGAGAGCGGCCCAAGTTGGCGGCCCCCGCCCCGGCCCCGGCCCCGGCCCCGGCCCCGGCCCCAGTCCCCGCCCCGGCCCCGCTTACCTCGCGCGCCGCCCGCCCAGGCGCCGCTCTTTGTCTGCGCCCCTCGCTCCTCCCGCCGCTCGGCGGACGCTCAGGCCCGGGCGGACCCCGCGGGCCCGGCCGACCCCCGCCGCCGAGCCCCGCGCCCGCCGGCCCGCTCCGCTCCGGCCTCCGCTCCCGCCGCGGCGCCCCCGCCCCTCACGGCAGCGCCCGCCGCGCGCCCTTCCTCCTCCGCCTCCTCCGCTCCGCCCCGTGACGCCGCCGGGGCCGCCCAGGCCCGCGCGCCCGCCGCCCGGACCCACCTGGGCGCGCACGGCGGCCGGTCGGGCGGCGCCGGCACCGGCGCTGGGCTCGCGGCTCGGCCGGGGGCGCAGCCCGGCCCGGGGGACCCTGCGCGGGGCCGGGCCGGGCGCCGAGGGGAGGGGAGGGGAGGCCCCGCTCCGACCCTGCGCGCTGGGGGAGCGAATAGGAGGACGCGAGAGGCGAGCAAGGCAGCAACTTCGGCATCGAAGGACCGGCGGGTGGTCTTTCCATCCTCTTTTTGTTTGATTTTCTTATCGGGACGCCCTGGGGCTCGGCCACCGCCCCCCTCCCGGAAGCCTTCGGCTGGCACCCTCGGCGAGGCAGGCCTGCGGTCCATCAGAAAAGTGACTTACAGAAAAATGTCACTTCCTCTCTGTAATTGCTTCTGGGCATTTTCATTTATTTGCCTTGTATCTATTTACATTCCCAACCAGACACTTTTTGACTCTCTATTATCGTCGGAAGCACTTCTTAAAAGCAGGGGACGAAACCCAAAGTGTGCGCCTGAGTTCCCTCGTGTCCAGCTCGAGCCCGCCCACCGGGCAGAATTCTGGAAGGAGCTGTAGGAATGTGGGCCCCAGAAGGACTTGTCACTGGTAGTGGGACCCTCCGGTCACCTGGCTACAGGCTTACCTGTAACCCCAGAGGAGGAGGAAAGACGCAAGGTTCCTTAAACAGGCACATGTATCCAGATGTCTGTCATCAATCCCCTCCCCATATGGCTTCCCAAAAGGAAATCCTAGTATTCAAATGATTCTGATTTCCTGGTGGAATAGCCCGGATCCATGCGAATGACATTTTTTTCTTAGGCTCCTGGCTTCTCATTATATTAAAGCAATAATAGTTTACCCAAGGTGACAAGGCGTTGTCACTGAATGAATGGCTCATCCCCTGCCTTGTTCCCCAACAGAGTACCCAGGGAGGGTCCTTGGAGCCAGTATAACTTTGAAGTCGCAGTTGAGTGGCTGACTCTCTGCTTCTTCAACTCCAGAACAAGTGTTTCTGAACCTATCTAAAATCTATCAAATGGGGAGATAATATTTACCTCGCTCCCCTGTAAGTCCCTGCCGTGAAGCACTCCGTGGTCAGTGGCTGGAGGGGATACAGTGCACTGAGCCAGAGTGGGTCCAAAGTCAGGGAGTTGGACAGCCACCTGCTCTCTGGTGCTGAGAAAGAAGCTCCCTCAGTCCATTGTCCTGTGAAAACTTTGTCTTCCTAATAAGGAAAGCAGAATTAGAGTAAATGGTCTGGCCCAATTTTAAATTAATTTACTCAAAATGGGTATAACAACAATGACCCAATTTTTTTACTGCTTGTCTGTTTTGTAACCTTCGCTGAAACAGGAGTTGAACTCCTCATCCTTCTCTGATTCTTTGTAAAGTCACCAAGGACATTATCTAAAACCCAATGTCTCTTTCTCAGTCTTTTTATCCCATGCAGTTTTCCGAAGCACGTGGCATTTGTGCTGTTTCCTGAAATGCGGTTGTCTGTTCGATTATGTAACACAGCTACCTTTCTGACCTGCCCACGTCTGTCCTCCCAAACTCTAAAAGTCATATTTCCCAAAGCACACTTTGGCCCTTTGTTTTTCTTCTGATACGTGCCTTTTTTCTAAACAGAGTTGGTGATGTTTTGTACGTTTCCAGTCTGACTTCAGTGATTAACTCCCAGATCTGCAGCCTTAGAGAGCTTCCCGCTCATCTGCAGCCCCTCCCGGCCGTTCCTCAGCTCTTCAGTATCACCAGGTTCAGAAGGAAACATCTCTTTCCCGAGGGAGCTCCTCCTCCAGTGACCTCAGGCTTGGCCAAGAGGCCACCAGGCATCTCAGCTCCTGGGAGAAAGTCATTGCAATTCGACTTCTTCCTTCCTTCTCTTCAGGCTTGGCCTTGGCCAGAGGCAGAGTTGCCTCCTGAGCAGCCTTTCCACTCCAAGACGCCCCATGAGAACAAATGGCCTGGGATGGGCCAATAAACCCCTCCCACTCCGGACTCCGAAACTGGAGAGGGAACCAAAGGCGAGGGAGGAAGAGATGGAGTTTGCTTTTGCCGGAAGTATCCCAGAACTTCCCTACAGAGTCCATTAACCCTCCTGGTCTCCACCCTCTCGCAGCTCCAGCAGCCCCGCCCTCTGAGAACTACCCGATATCCTTCAGTAAGTCTCCGTTCTGCTTAAGATAGCCAGAGGTACTCTCCCTTCTTGCAACCAAGATAGCCAGAGGTACTCTCCCTTCTTGCAACCGAAACCCCCAATGATGCAAACGCTAGGATTTTGAAAGCTGGAAACAGATGGGGAGGGAGCTTGGAAGCCTGAGGACAGAGAGGGGTAAAGTGGGAGGACTCCAGGAGGACAGAAGATACTCCATTTAGAAGGGAGCAAAGGATGCCTGCAGAGGATCCTGGGGAGATAAGACCAGGAGATACGGGAATTAAGTGTGGACATCATCACGGTGGCAGGATGACTGATTTGGTGCCTGTACCAAAGAACGCCGAGAGGTGAGAAAGAAAGAGCGATCGGACGTTTGCAACACTTAAAAAAATAAAAGATAAAAATGTAAAAACAAGTTTTAAAGAAGAAATCTGCAACACTTAGGAAGGTCATAACTCAAACTGGGATGGAGTGACTGGATGGCAGAGGGATAAACTGGGAGACTGGGATGAACATATCCACACCACTATATATAAAACAGATAACCGACAAGGAGCTAGTGTACAGCACAGGACACTCTACGCGGTATTCTGTAATGACCTATATGGGAAAAGAGTCTGAAGAGGAATGGATATAGGTATTTGTGTGACTGTATCACTTTGCTGTACATCTGAAACTAACACAACACTGTAAATCAACTATACGCCAATATAAAAAAAGAAGAAGTTTGCGACACTTAGAAAGGTAATAACTCAAACTGGGGTGGAGTGACTGGATGGGAACCAGTCTAGGACAAGTTGAGAGGAAAAGCCCCAAAGGAATGGGCATTCCTACGAGGGCGGAGGAGAACGGGCATCCAGTGTCACCTACAGGTTTGGATATGGGTAGCGGCAAAGAGAACGGTGCCCATATCAGAAATAGAAAAGTTGGGTAAATTGGTTTGTGAGAGATAAACAGTTCTGTTTTCATTCGTTCAGTTACATTGAGTGAATCTTTATTGCTGACGTACTACACAGAGAGTGCTCTACAGGAAGCCAGAAATGAGCAAGTCACGGTTCCTGCCCTCAAGTGACTTTTTGCTAGAAAACTAGCTATTAGTGCTGTAGGTATTTCACTGGTGTAATGAGGTTTACTGCTCTTTGTGTCATTGTCTCAGCTCGGAAGTAAACAGCCTGAGGGCAGGACAATGTCTGATTTTCCTCTGTGACTCCAGTGCCTTTTCCCGTGTCCCGGGGACACAGCAGACACTTAATACATCTTTAATGATGGACGGAAACGCCAAACCTTTAGGAGTTCGCCAAAGAGAACAGAGGACTGTGTTAGCAAGGCGGCCTTAAAAGAGGCCTTTATGAACTCACTGTAAGAATTTCAAAACAAATGCTGGTGGACTTGCAGATTTCAGCGTTTCATTTTGTCCACATTCTGTCTACAGGGAGAAGGGACAGAAAGATGGCATGATAATTTCTTACCAAAACTCCAAAGTGCCTCCCCATTACCTCTTCATCCGTCTCTCAGGGACTGACAGGATTTTTATTTTTTTAAAGCCACACATACAAGGAGTAAAGTTCATACAAACCAAAAAAAGTAAGATTCTGTCCACGTCTGATCAATACAATTCTCCTGCTTCTAGCTCTGAATAATGATCTGGATTTCAGGAAACAGCTATGTGTTACCTAATTGTTTAAAGAAAAACAGATGAGGTAACACCATAAAGTCAAGTGCAATTTAGTGTAAAAGGAAAATTGGAGGAAAGTTAGCCTGCTATGCAATCTTTAGTATGTGTTTTGTCAAAGAATACTTCCTGTGGTTATAGATACACATGTCAGAACTTTAAAACTTGAAGCCTGCTTGCTCTGAAATAGAAAAATGATCAAACTTTAAATTGTTTTTGATTATTAGCAGCAGGGTGGAATTAATTTTAAATAGGAAAAATCTTAAGAGGAGCTCCATAACTTTAGAAAAGCTAAGAGGATTTTACTCACATTTCCATTTTCAAATCTGCCTTTAGGTGAACATCACATATGAAACATTTCTGCGAGATACAATGAACCCTCAGTTAATCAAGTTGCCTCAGGAATGGGCTATTCTGCTAAATTAAATTTTCATTTTGGGTAAGGATTAACCAGAAAGCCCCTTTAGCTGGAACATAAGTTGAAATCTTAAAAATAGATATTGCAAATTGCTATCTCACCTTAAAAATGCAGTATAGTAAGTGAAATGAAACTTTTTGATGTTGGCATACCCATAATGCCTCAGAGTCACCATTCTGAACACAAATCCTCATTTTATGGTGCTAAGTGTGTATAAGATTGGGTGGAGTGTGCACTAAGTCAAGGCCATGTGCTAAAATTGCTTTTTAAAAAGTTAATAGGACTTCCCTGGTGGCGCAGTGATTGAGAATCCACCTGCCAATGCAGGGGACACAGGTTCGAGCCCTGGTCCGGGAAGATCCCACATGCCGTGGAGCAGCTAAACCTGCGAGCCACAACTACTGAGCCCGTGCGCCACAACTACTGAGCTTGTGCTCTAGAGCCTGCGAGCCACAACTACTGAAGCCCGCGAGCCTAGAGCCCGCGCTCCTCAACAAGAGAAACCACGGCAATGAGAAGCCCACGCACCGCAACGAAGAGTAGCCCCCGCTCGCCGCAACTAGAGAGAGCCCGCGCGCAGCAACGAAGACCCAACGCAGCCCAAAAAAATTTTTAATAAATAAATAATAAAAAGTTCATAAAGCATATATGTTTTTCTGAATTTACTACTTGTTTTTTCCCTGAAAGTGGAGTACTGAGCAGGGAGACGTACAGTCAGTGAAGGTTCCCATTATGGAAAGTCTAGTTATTTATTCAATGTCTTAGAGGCATATTTTAAAAGGGAAGATTTCTAGAATATAAAGCAATCCTCAAGTAGAGGACTGGTGGATAGAATGTTGCTTTCATTAATCACACTCTTCGCTAAAGCACGAAGAAATTAATGCAAAAGTATGTTCTAGAAACACCGTGATCTGGTTCCTTTTTCCCTTCGCTGTTTGTGGTGTGCTGCTCGGAACAGCGCTCTCTATTCAGTGAATTTGGTGGGAAATTTGAAACTGGAAACTGGCTGTGTGTGTGAGGAATAATCTTGAGTGGTTGACGCCTGGTGGCCTGGGACACACTCCCTTCCAAACAGGGTCTTTCACTCATTAGTCAGTAAACCCTCTCTCTCCTCGGAAGCCCTCTCACTCCCCGCACTTCTGCCGGGGAACTTGGCCCCAAACGCCTCGATTTAGTCATTTACGTCTAAGCGATACTGAAAGGGCACCAGCTGACTGAAAGCAGGAATGATTTCTTTGAATTCTCCAGAGTACCTCATACAAAGTTGCGAGTTAATAATGGTTTTTTGAAGGGATGCTGTGGGATTAAATTAAACTCTTTGGAAATAGTGTTTTTTATTTTTTTTAATTTTTTATTATTATTATTATTTTTTTTTTGCGGTACGCGGAGCCTCTCGCTGCTGCGGCCTCTCCCGTTGCGGAGCACAGGCTCCGGACGCGCAGGCGCAGCGGCCACGGCTCACGGGCCCAGCCGCCCCGCGGCATTGTGGGATCTTCCCGGACCGGGGCACGAACCCGCGTCCCCTGCATCGGCAGGCGGATTCTCAACCACTGCGCCACCAGGGAAGCCCCGAAATAGTGTTTTTTAAATGCAATATATGTTCGGCTATTTATATTGTAAGTTATTATTAATGCTGTAGTTACTCATTCACTGTGTTCTTACCACCTGCCAAGTGCTTTGTTTGACCCGCGCAAGCCACCGAGGGAAGCCCAGTGCTCCCCATTTTAGAGACGAGGCTTTAAAAGCTTCAAAACCTTGTCTAAGTTCACAAAGCTAACAGGTGGTTGTGAATTTTTTTTTCCCGGTCTCTCTTACAAATATTGGTTCACAAGGTGCCTGAGAAATACAACTAAGATGGATAGAGAGCACTTATTTTAATTATCCATTATATCACTTTCATGCTGTATTCTTTTTTTCCTCCATGACTTATTTATTTTATGTTTATACTTTTATGTTTTATGACCCCCTTCACCTGTTTTGTCCACCCTCACCCCTACCTCTGGCAACCACCAATCTGTTCTCTGCATCTATGAGCTTGCCGGGGGCAGGGGTGGTTTTTCGTTTGGGGTTTTTTTTTTTTAGATTCCACATATAAATGAGATCATATAGTATTTGTCTTTCTCTGTCTAACTTATTTCACTAAAAATGGTATCTCAGGGTCCATCCATGTTGTTGTAAATGACAATATTTACTTCTTTCCCCTGACTATTAACTATAATATTCCATTGTGTGTGTGTTTTCCTTATCCAATTCTTTATCCATTCATCCATCCATGGGCACTCAGGTCGTTTCCATGTCTTGGCTGCCATGAATAATGCTGTAATAAACACGGGGCTGCAGACATCTCCTTGAGACAGTGATTTCATCTCCTTCAGGCATGTACCCAGAGGTGGCATTGCCAGATCACATGGTAGTTCTATTTTTTTAATTTTTGAGGACCCTCCATTCTGTTCTCCATAGTAGCTGTAACAATTTGCATTCCCACCAGCGGTGCACAAAGGTTCCCTTTTATCCACATCCTTGCCAACACTGGTTATTTCTTGCCTTTTTTTTTTTTTTTTTTTTTTTTTTTGTGGTATGCGGGCCTCTCACTGTTGTGGCCTCTCCCGTTGCGGGGCACAGGCTCCGGATGCGCAGGCTCAGCGGCCATGGCTCACGGGCCCAGCCGCTCCGCGGCATGTGGGATCTTCCCGGACCGGGGCACGAACCCGTATCCCCTGCATCGTCAGGCGGATTCTCAACCACTGCGCCACCAGGGAAGCCCTTGCCTTTTTGATAATAGCCATTCTGACAGGCGTGAGGTGATACCTCATTTTGATTTGCATTTCCCTGATGGTTAGTGCCGCTGAACACTTTCTCATGTGCTTGTTGGCCGTCTGTATGTTTTCTCTGGAGAAATGTCTATTCGGTTCTTTGGACCATTTTTAAATCAGATTGGTTTTTTGCTATTGAGTTGTATGAGTTCTTTATATATTTTGGATATTAATCCCTTATCAGATATGCGATTTGCAAATATTTTCTCCCACTTTGTATGTTGCCTTTTCATTTTGTTGACGGTTTCCTTTGATGTGCAGAAGCTTTTTAGTTTGATGTAGCCCCACTTGTTTACTTTTGTTTTTGTTGCCTTTGCTTTTGGTGTCAAAATCAAAAAGTCTTCAAGACCTACGTCAAGGAACTTATGGCCTATGTTTTCTTCTAGGAGTTTTATGGTTTCAGGTCTTACATCCAAGTCTTCTGTCCTTGGCTTGCAGATAACCACCTTCTCTCAGTATCCTCACCTGGCCTTCTCTCTGTGTGAGCATCCCTGGTGTCTCTTCCTCTTCTATTAAGGACACCAGTCATGTAGGATTAGGACTCTACTCTTACAGCCTCATTTAACCTTAATTATTACTCTAAAGACCCTATCTCCAAATACAGGCACATTGGGGCTTAGGACGTCAACATATAAATTGAGGGGGGGGGGATGCAATTTAGTCTATAACACCTACCAAATAAATCACTTGCACTCAAATCATTATCTCAGGAGGTGACCCCAAATTAAAACAGCCATATACCAACCTGCCTTAGACCTTGAAAAAAGCTGTTTAAAAGGACAGACACACACACACACACACACACACACACACACACACACACACACCTGGTTTGACAAAGTGGGGGTTCTTGACATCAGAGAATTCACTGACCATCATAAGCAGTTTCCCGGCAGGCTTGGATTGCGTCATCCGAGAATAAACGTTGGGGTGGGTTGTCCTCCTTAAAAAGAGGAGCCTATGGATTCATAGGACTTTGCTTTTTCTGCACCAGTTACTTTCCATTTACCATTGTCCTGCACAAAGGCAGGTTGGATGCACAGCTACCCTGGCGGATGGGAGGAGCTTCAGGAGACAGATCTCCCAGGGGAGTTCCATCTCAGGAAGGTGTCATGTGATGTGTTTTCGGGGCACAGGAACACATGTCTAAAGCAGCGCCACGGTAGACCTCTCAGGGTCCTCCTGACATGACCCCCTTTGAGACCGAGGCTCACCTTCAGCTGAGAGTCACCGCGGCGGGTCCTCGACCAGTGTGCTCTCCCCACCTGCGGTCCGAGCAAAGCTCACCTCATGCATTTACGTGCATATTCACTGCTATTTTTCAAGTCCGTGCAGATGCCATGGTGAGGAATGAAACACAAATTCGTCTTCTGATATTACTGAATTCACTGTAGCTTTCAGTCCCGTGGCTGTCTAATCAAAGGATATTTAAACTACTATCGCTAACACAAGAAGATATCTGAAAAAAACATGTGTTTATGTAAAAAGGGACCCTCCTGCTCAAAATTCTGGAGTCACTGTTCTAATCTGTAACAGAGAGGCATTTCTGACTCAGCCGAACCTCCGTGTACAGAGGGTCTAAGGAGAGAGTCTGTAATCTGCTTCCTGTCCACAGCCCCTCATCCCCTGGACGGTTTCCTCCTGGATTTCCAGGCCCACGATTCTTTGCCCTAGCCATCCTCTTCTTCGACTTCCTGTCTCTTGCTCTCTTCTGCTACCTATATTTTTAATTCTCTTCAGCTAGGCGTTCCCTCCTCACCTTGACCGGTGCTTTCTGTACTCTTCAATCCCTTCTTTGAATCACCACCCCCAAGTATCCCTATGAGGCTTAAAGAACTTGCCGAAAGGCAGAGATGGAGAAGCAGACTAGAGGAGGTGCACTCGGGTAGATATCCATCCTTGAAGCTTGGCCGCACCCAGTGTAACAGACACAGCTGGTGGCCGGCCACGCCCCTGGAGCCCACCTTTTCCCTGCCCGTGGGCCCGGCTTCCGCCGCCAGGGACACGGCGCTCCAGGCTCTCTCTGGCTCAGTGTCTGTTCCCCTCGAGCGCAGGGCAGACGTGTGAGGACAGGAACACCTCCCAGAGCCCTCCCAGCCAGTGACCGTTGGGAACTGCTTGGCAAACATGCCAGCTCCTTCCTCCCTCGGGTGGGATCGCTGGCGTGTGTGCCCCACTGGTAGCAGAGCTCCCTGTGCGATGACTGTCCAGGTGTCTGCAGGAGTAACTGGCTTCGTAAAACACCTTATGTCACCCTCCTTCCTTCTCCCGCCCCCCCCCCCCCGATGATGTTCCCTGGGCTCCCCTCCCAAATAACCTCGCGCTCTAGCGTTCGTCTCAGAGATGGCTTATGGGGGACTCCAAACTAGGATGCCCTGGGAAGTTCTCTGGCCTGATACCTTTTGAACGACCTATTTCGAGATTAAAGAAAAGGGAACCTGGCGGTGGTCCAGTACTGCTTGGATTTATAATTCCATTACCTGGATGGGCACTTAAGTAGCTGTGACCCGGAGAAGCCACTTAACTTTTTCATGCCTCCGTTTGCATGTGGTAGAATAAGGGTCTGAACTGGAGAAGTGATTTTCAAAGGGTGGAATTCCCCTGAAGATTTTTGAAGATTCTCCAGAGCTCCAGACAACATAAAATCTGAAAATGAAAGGCTCCCATGGAGTCATTCAAATTAAATTGCAACATTTCAGGGCAAGGGAAAGATCGTGCTATTGGGTAAGAGGAGGTGATTATAGGTCTTTCATGTTTCTGCTCATCCTGCAAACAGAGGCGCTAACAACCTTTATTCCAGACCAGCCTTTCAAAGATGTTGCACAGCAAAGAGCCTTGGGAAATACAGGTGGTATCTTCCAACGGGCCAGGGCAGGTTTGTTTACTGCCCAGTATAACAAAGATCGTGATTCCCTCCATTGCAGTGGTGGAGCAGATTTGATTGTTTGCTGCCCATTCTAAGAAGCTCAAGTTCCCTGAGCTCTAGGTTTTTCAGCACTGATGTAAACCCACCGCATACACAGCATCTGCTGGGCCACTCCGTGTCACCCCCTTGAGACCGGAGGCTGGGGGAACCAAGGCAGACTCGAAGCTCATGCCACTTGCTGTCTGGGAACACTAAGCCCTTTGTCTCTGACCCAAGCAACTCGTGTCTTCTGGCAGCATTCATGAGGCTATGCAAGCCAACTGTTCTCTTTTTTAACAGATCTTTATTGGAGCATAATTGCTTCACAGTACTGTGTTAGTTTCTGTTGTACACCACAGTGAATCAGCCATAGGCATACATACATACGTCCCCATATCCCCTCCCTCTTGCGTCTCCCTCCCACCCTCCCTATCCCACCCCTCTAGGTGGTCACACAGCACCGAGCTGATCTCCCTGTGCTATGCGGCTGCTTCCCACTAGCTATCTATTTTACATTCGGTAGTGTACGTATGTCGATGCTACTCTCACTTCACCCCAGCTTTGCCCTCCCACCCCGTGTCTTCAAGTCCATTCTCTATGTCTGCCTCTTTATTCCTGCCCTGCAGCTAGGTTCATCAGTACATTTTTTTTTAGGTTCCATATATATGCGTTAGAATATGGTATTTTGCTCTTTCTGACGTACTTCACTCTGTATGACAGATTCTAGGTCCATCTATCTCATTACAAATAACTCAGTTTCGTTCCTTTTTATGGCTGATATAAAACTCTTAGAGGAAAACACAGGAAAAACACTCTCTGACATAAACCACAGAAAGATCGTTTTTGACCCACCTCCTAGAGTAATGGAAATAAAAACAAAAATAAACAAGCTAACTTTTTATTTAGGTAAAATCTCAGACCCTTCACAGAACTTAACTTTTGGAGAATGCTGCTGAACCCTGTGCTATCGGTGCTGTCAGTGAGATGCGGGCAGGTGAAGGTTTGTATCATATGACGACTGCCAGTGTCCAATGACATGGTCTAAAGTAGAACCTAAGAGCACAGACCCAAGTTCTGAAACAACTGGCTTGAAGACCGAGATGAACAAACCCTTCATATTGCAAATAGGCAGGTATATGCGTGTTGGTGATTTCCCCGTTTTGATGGTTTTACATGTGTTCCTGCAGGCAGACAAGAGGGTTATTTATCACTTTATAAAACTCTCACCACAGACATTTTAGGAGAGGGAAAATTTAACTGCTTAGAACACAACTAACACACCACAGATAACCTTATAAATATGTAACAGTGTCTGTGTAATGAGTGATAGCAGTGGTAGAAAAACTACTCACATAAACATGACTGCCAGTATGGGTGCAAGTGTGTTTGCATAACAAGCCCTGGCTGTTACAAAGAAGCAACATTGTTTTTTAAGTGTTGGATAATGTCATACAAATTGACAACTCTAATTAAAGGATGGTCTTCCCACTGCAAGCTTTTCAGATATTTACAGTGATGAATGTGGTAAAGTCCAAAATTTACTTTTCATACTGAAGTTCACTTGTTACACTGGGACCATTACTATCGCATAACAGAAGCATCTTTAGCTAAAACCCTCAATCACAGCAGCGCTGTGCTGTTTGCCCATCTTGCTGATATATATTTTTTAATAGATCTTTACTGGAGCATAATTGCTTCACAATACTGTGTTAGTTTCTGTTGTACACCAAAGTGAATCAGCCATTGGCATACATACGTCCCCATATCCCCTCCCCCTTGAGCCTCCCTATCCCACCCCTCTAGGTGGTCACAAAGCACCGAGCTGATCTCCCTGTGCTATGCAGCTGCTTCTCACTAGCTAGCTATTTTACGTTTGGTAGTGTATATGTGTCGATTCTACTCTCACTTAGTCCCAGCTTTGCCCTCCCCTCCCTGTGTCCTCAAGTTCATTCTCTACGTCTACCTCTTTATTCCTGCCCTGCAACTATGTTCATCAGTAACTTTTTTTTTTTTTAGATTCCATATATATGTGTTAGCATACGGTATTTGTTTTTCTCTTTCTGACTTACTTCACTCTGTATGGCAGACTCTAGGTCCATCCACCTCACTACAAATAACTCAGTTTCATTTCTTTTTATGGCTGAGTAATATTCCATTGTATATATGGGCCACATCTTCGTTCTCCATTCATCTGTCGATGGACACTTAGGTTGCTTCCATGTCCTGGCTATTGTAAATAGAGCTGCAGTGAACATTGTGGTGCATGTCTCTTTCTGAATTACGGTTTTCTCAGGGTATATGCCCAGTAGTGGGATTGCTGGGTCATATGGTAGCTCTATTTTCAGTTTTTTAAGGAAGCTCCGTACTGTTCTCCATAGTGGCTGTATCAATTTACATTCCCACCAACAGTGCAAGAGGGTTCCCTTTTCTCCACACCCTCTCCAGCATTTACTGTTTATAGATTTTTTGATAACGGACATTCTGACCAGCATGAGGTGATACCTTATTGTAGATTTGATTTGCATTTCTCTAATAATCAGTGATGTTTAGCATCTTTTCATGTGCCTCCTGGCCATCTGTATGTCTTCCTTGGTGAGATGTCTATTTAGGTTTTCCTCCTGGCAACGTCGGGCCCCTGTGTTAGCATGCGTTAAATTACAGTTACAGTGTCAGGATTGAAACTGAGAACTAAAGTTTGGACTCAGGAAGAAAAACAAAGTAGATTAGACATTTAGAAACTTCAAATTACTATCTGACAAAGAATTCTGCACTACTGTATCTGATTTTTTAAAAATTAATATAGCTGTATATTGTTCAAGATTACATTTAAAAAGTATTTCCTTCCCAGTGATAAGTAAAACAGGCTGAGGTATTTGATCAACCATCACCAAATTTAACAACTATTAATTAAGAGCTAACAGCACTTCTTTGATATTGTTAGATAAAAATTGCCGTACTCTTTCTTTCTCTATCAAGCTTCTGAATTAGCTTAATTGACGTGTATCCTAGGTTGCTAAAAAGCTGTTTTTAAAACTTTTACAATTCGGAACTACCTGTCTTTGTGAATTATAATTGTTTTAATTCTGTTCAGCTCCACTGAAGGGTGCATAAGACTGCATCTGAGACCCATAAGTCCTGATTCTTAAACTTTGTATTCATACTCTAGTTCTCAGTGATTTATTTTATGAGTCAGCGTTATAGATTTGAATGTGTAAATAAATATATGCTAACAAAATACCATATTTTTTATTTTACATGTTAGAGTTCTACCTAAGATTTTACTTTTGTAAGAAGCTTCTGGGGGGGAAGATATTTTGAAAATCCCTAGACAAATTCATTTTTAAGGTTTTTTTTTTCATTTCTAAAGACTCTGTTCCTCTAATTTGAACTTAAACTTCTCAATTTTCCAAAATTATTGAACCAGAAGACTGAAATATCACCCAAATGGACATATACCCAAAAGATACACACACACACGCACATTCTTGTCCTTCTGTCCCAGCTTTGCCTTCTCTAATGTGATCTAGTTGCATTTTTTAGTCACTCTCTAAATCAGACCTGCTGACTTTTCTGATTATTCACTTTGTAAGTCCGTGTTTCTCTTCCCTCAAGCTGCTTGTTCTCTAGTTCTCTGATCATCTATACTTCCGCTGAGGGGTGGATGGAATAATTTATGAATAACAACAACAACAGAGGAAAGCAGGTCATCTGGGGGCAGTTTGTTAACTCGAATACAAAGCTTTTAGTGGAGTAAAGAGTTAGAAGTATTAACTGGGACAGTAGTTTAGTCTTTCATGCTGCCCTATGAAAATATCTGTAGGATGAAAGATTCTGGGGAAACCTCATATCACACAATTGAAATGTTCTGGACCTCTGACCAGGGTGTTGTGTCCCAGGCAATGTATTAGCTATCTCTTATTGTGTAACCAATTACCCCAAAACGAAGCACTTAGAGCCACATGCACACGTGATCTCACAGTTCCTGTGGGTCAGGACCTGGCACAGTTTCCTGGGCGCGTCTGAGTCAAGGTCTCCCGCGAGTTTACTGTCATGCTGTTGTCCAGGGCTGTGGTCTCATCTGAAGGCTCTTCTGGGGACGAGGCTCTGCCTCCGAGTTTCCAGGTTGACCCACGTGGCTGTGGGCAGGATTCAGTCACACAGGCTGTTGGGTCGAGAGCCCAGGCTCCTCACTGGCTATGGGCTGGAGGCCTCCTTCCATTCCTTCCCACGTGGACCTCTCCTCGGTCAGCTCACAGCACGGCAGCTGACTCCCCTCAGCATGAACGGGAGAAGGACCGCACGTGAGCCGGTGCCCGAGACAGAGGCTGCAGGCCTTTTGGAACCTAATCTTGAACTTGACATCCAATCGGTTTTTCCATAATCTCTTTATTAGGAGCAAGAGACTAGTTCCAGTGCCCCCTCAAGGGGAGGAACTACACAAGGGCTTCAACACCAGGAAGTACAGATCACAGAAGTCCATCAGAAACTGCCCACCACAGGGTGCGATGCAGAATCTGCAGCCCCCACTCTCCCAGCAGGCCCGGCCCCTAAGTGCGGATGGCCGCCTGCGTGAGCCCACATCACACCGCAGGTCGTCTGTGTGGCTGACGTCACTCCCTTCAGGAATGGAAAGGAGACAAAGGCTTCCCTGTCCTCATCATGCCAGCGTTTTGTAGCCATCCGAGTCAGCACAGAGGGGCGGTGGTGGACGGCCCCGCCCCTCATCACAGACACTGACAGCCTTTCAGTGGGGACCCGCCCCCAGAGCTGGAGATGGCAAGCCCGGCTCTGCCCCTTGGAAACGGCAGGGCACAGCACACCAGGGGGCCTCTCCTGCTCTGGAATCAGCCCTTGTCCCTACCTGTCAGACCGTGACCATGCCTCACCGCATACAAAGTGACCTTTTAAGGTTAAAATAATCCTTGCCCCTAATCGGGGTCGACATACAGCAGGTCTGCTGCAGGCAAGCCTTCGCTGCTCTGACTGGAGGCTCCCAGGGCCTGCTAATTGGTGAGTGCCCAGGTTTCAGGACTGTGCTTGCTTCCGCAGCTATGGAAAGCAGCAGCTGACGTGCCAGGGTCTCTGCGTGGCCCAGACCGTGCTCACCCATCAGCAGTAGCTGCACTGAGAGCCACCTGGGGGAAGCTTGGTTACCCGTCAGCTGCCACTGCCCATAAAAATAGCATCTGCATGATGCGATTAAATAAAGCGCTGGATGTATGTGTGGATCTACATGGAAAACCCTGTATGATGAGTTAATTTATATCCCGAAATGCCGCGTAGACAAGAGGAGGCGAGAGTGTCAGTGTGAGGATGAAGTGGAGTAGCACCCCTGGGACACCCACGGAAGGTGACATCAAAATGGGCGAGGAAAGCTCTGGCTTTCGTCTGTCCGCAGTACACCTCAAAGCATCTCTGGTTCCAGCCGGTCCAAGCGCAGATCGGTTTTTGCTCAAAGTTACGTTAGAATTGCAGTCTTGGGGACTTCCCTGGCAGCCCAGTGGCGAAGACTCCACGCTTCCAATGCAGGCAGGACGTCTTCGATCCCTGGTCGGGGAACTAAGATCGCTCATGCTGCGAGGCACGGCCAAAAAAAAAAAAAAAAAATTGCAGTCTTTACCAGCCTGTCTGAACCTGACTGCCGGGGTGCTGGGAGTCCGCAGGAGCGCTGGCGATCGCTGTGGCCGGAGCAATTGGATTCCCTGAGGTTTCAGCTGCCCCACCTCCCAGTGCGGAGTGCAGGGTGAGGGTTAGGGGGGCAGGCGTTAGGCCAGCAGCTATTTTAAGGCTTGTACCTTAACTAAAGAGGCGAATGTATTTTTAGTCCAAATTTATAGATGTTTATTACCTGAAACCCAAGAGGGGTGATGAGAGCCTGTTGGCGGTTCCTTCTCTGCCCAGCAGAGCCTCATTGGATTCTCAAGGTGAAGCATCAGAGGTATTAGAATTCTTCTCCAAACAGCTCTTCAAACATGCATTGTTTTTGACTTTTAAACTTTGCCAGTGCTTTGGACACGCCCAGCCCTGCTACTCCCCTGCCGTAAACTCAGGGGATGTATCTTCCGCTTTGAATGAAGCCTAGCTGACACAAGCTTAAGGAAGAAACTTAAAGGTAAACTAAGGAGAGAGTTAAAATTGGAAAAACCGATTGGATGTCAAGTTCAAGATTAGGTTCCAAAAGGCCTGCAGCCTCTGTCTCGGGCACCGGCTCACGTGAGGTCCTTCTCCCGTTCATGCTGAGGGGAGTCAGCTGCCGTGCTGTGAGCTGACCGAGGAGAGGTCCACGTGGGAAGGAATGGAAGGAGGCCTCCAGCCCATAGCCAGTGAGGAGCCTGGGCTCTCGACCCAACAGCCTGTGCGACTGAATCCTGCCCACAACCACGTGGGTCAACCTGGAAACTCGGAGGCAGAGCCTCGTCCCCAGAAGAGCCTTCAGATGAGACCTCCATATATCAATCGGCAGTGTCGCCAATGACCGGGTGAACTGTGTACATTCCAGCGATGCTGAGATGGTGAAATTGGTGCAACCCTTATGGAGAACCATAAAATTGGTTTTTTGTTAGCCTTTGACAATCTATTCTAATGAAATAATTCAAAGTACAGCAAAGGCTATAAAGATATTCATAGCAGTCATTAGTAACAGCCAAAAATTAGAATCAAGATGCCCCAAAAATATGAGATGGTTATTGTGTAAGCAGCCACTGGAATAGTACAATCCTTTAACATACTACTGTGAAAGCTGCAGCCAATGACACGAAGATCGATGTGTTTCTTTCAACAGGAAAAGGAAGATTCAGAACTTATACACATTAATTTTGCTGTTTCACTTTCTAGGCCTACATCGTCAGACTCTGTATCTTCAGCCCGGATCTGTCGTTTCAGGCTGGGCAGGGAGGGCAGCTCTGATGCTTGTGGAAGAAGAGTGCCTCCCCTGAGCTGAGGATGGAATGAGGGGGCGACAGGGACACTTCCAGGCATGGGGGAAAGATGAGAGGGTGAGAGTTGATCAGATTCCAAAAGTCTTTTGGAGCTAGAGCTACAGAATTTCCTGGTGAGACATGCGAGTAGAAGAGAAAACCAGGGATGATTCCAAGCCTTTTGGCTGCAGGAACCAGGGGGATGTCATTGCCCCCCAGCGCGGTGGCCGCGGGGGTTTGTGAGGGCTGCCAGGTCTCCAGGTGCTGGTGTTGAGTAGCCGGGGATGGAGGGGTCTGCAGCATGAAGATACATCAGACTGCGTTTCAGGTACAGTAATTCAGACATTTACCCGCTGAGGGCTTGGGTGGCGTCCCCACTGTCCGGTTAGCAGGGTGTTATGTTACCCAATTCCACTGCAGAGTCTACCCCTAATCATTTTCTCTCAGTCCTCAAAGGCCCTGTAAAGTCTGCAGGCCTTGGGCACTGGGTCTGTGACCCTGATGCATTAAATGGGCTGGCAGGGTGGACAGTGCCCCTTGGCCATGAGCCCCGAGCTAACTTCCTGGCCCAGTTTCTGCCATCAGACCCTCTGCAGCTCATCAACACCCATCTCCCTGTGTCCCCTCTACACAGCCTCACACCTTATACCTTTTTTTTAAAGTGTATTTTCTTTTTTAAAAAAAAATTATTTATTTTATTTTTGGCTGCATTGGGTCTTTGTTGCTGCACCCGGGCTTTCTCTAGCTGCAGCGAGCAGGAGCTACTCTTCATTGTGGCGTGCAGGCTTCTCATCGCGGTGGCCGCTCTTGTTGCGGAGCACGGGCTCTAGGCGCGCAGGCTCCGTAGTTGCGGCGCACGGGCTTAGTTGCTCCGCGGCATGTGGGATCTTCCCGGACCGGGGCTCGAACCCGTGTCCCCTGCACTGGCAGGCGGATTCGTAACCACTGCGCCACCAGGGCAGCCCCCACACCTTGTACCTTTGGTCACGCTGCCCCTGATGCAGAGACCCTCCTCCCTCTTCTCATGACATGTTTGTTGATTGAAGTACTTAAGTCCTAAGAAGACAAATATCCCCAAATGATGGGAGCTTCTGATAATTTTCTCTGCATTTTTGAGAACTCTGTAGTTATACTGTTGGAAAAACTCAAAAATTTTGAAAGTCCATTATTTATTTTTCAAAATGAACTGTGGAAACACTGACTACAAAAGTGTCACATGGGTGTTGGCTTTTCCGTTTACGAGGAACTGCTCGTGATGCTTTGTCATAAAAGGTCCAGCTGTGATTGTCTTCCTACCTTTACTTTCACGCTTGTGATTTAATTTCTTATGACTTTTGAAATGAACCAGTTCACAAATTAATCCAAAACGACAGCCGTGCATTTTCTGCCAGGCAAGAACTCCCTCTGAGACAGGAAACTAGGCTCCCAGCCCAGCTCTGGAGGGCACGGCCACGCTGGGTTCTGGGCACGTGGTGAAGAGAGCAGCTCTGAGTTCAGGTGGCTGGCAGGGCAGGGTCTGGGGCAAAAGGTGAGCGTGAGAAGGAAATGGACACAATTTCGAGGAGTCCAGCAAGAGGCAGGGAGGGCAGGCATATCCCGGCTCAAATTCTCACCTCTGTGAACCCAGACATACCTCTCAACATCTCTGTTTCTTTATTTATAACCAAGGACAATAAAACTGTGCCGTAAGGGTCAGCGTGCGTGTAAAGACTGTGCAAGTTTGGGACACACACGTGCCTGCAGGGCTGCGCGCTCAGTAGATGCTAATTTCCCTTCTTTTTGCTGGGAGATTATAACATTCGAAGTGTTCTTGATCTAATAACTCCACGCGCTTTTGCGGATATCTGAGATGCCTTAACACTTACCCTGGTTCTCAAATAATCAGGCTGCACACTTATATAACAATAGCTGAGGCTGACAGTTTTAAAGCACCAGCCAGGGCTGCAGGCGCTTGACCTGTATTTACAAAGCAGCCTTTCAGGGGAGAGACAAGCCTCAGGAGCGGAAAGCCACGCCCCTCCCCCCCTCCCCGCCCCAGGTCTGGTCAGTAACAGAAGAGGCAGGTTCTGACAGCCACCAGGTTCTAACCCCTGCAAGCCCCCACCCCATCCTCCCCGGCTCTGCAGGTTTAACTGGTCCGTGCAGGGCGTGAACATCCTATCAAGGGCTCCTGCATCCTAAATGCACAGGCAGCTCCTTCTGAGTCAGTCTTGTTGATCAGGTTCAGAGACCCTAATTCACTGTGACTCCAGCACGGCTATTTTCACCTTTCCTGTGTGGTTACGAGGCTACAATGACATTGGCAAACGTGGGACGCTTAATGAAACGAAGAATTCCTGGAAGCTGGGTCTGCAGCAGTGCTGTCACTGTCTGCCAGTTTCCTCTCATCTCACCCCAGGAAGCCCCCCGCCCAAGGGAGGGAGGCGAGAAAACACCCTCCTACAAAGTTCCACCCTGACACTCTCTGCCAACCGGCTCTCCAGTTCACGTCCCGCCCGGGCCACCCACTCACTCACTGAGTCCTTCCACAGGACGGGGGCGGGGGTGGGGGGTGTCGGGATGTCGTAGTGGGTTGCTTCACGTGGGAGGTTGTTTCATCTGGGTGCCATCCTGCAAGGACCACCGTGAGATCTTTAGGGCTTTGCCACATCAAGTCCCTGTATCCATCTATTTTACTGCTGTTGACAACTGACTGACTGAAAATTGCCTTTGAATTTTGTTCAGACCTTTGAAACCTGCATCTCATTGTTCCTGGTCCCCAAGAGACCCTCCGGAAACTGCACAAATCCGATGACTGGATGGTAGATTCCTGAGCATCTGTCCTCTCCTTTGCTAGGAATCCGCCTCGAGCCCCATGCATAGAGAGAACCAAAATCTTTGTCCAAAACTTCCGCTGTGTGTGAGCACAGGAGAAGGTGGCGGGCAGGGGTTGGGAGAGGTGTTTGTTGATGATGAAATCGACATTCCTCAGAGACGGGAGGTACTGTCTATTCAATACGGGCCGGACACCTGAGGTCAGCCGCTGCAGGAAGTGACAGCTGGGCTGTGGAAGGAGGAGGAGGGTAATTGGCTAAATTAAAATTGAGGTCGGAGTTAACACAGTCCCATGTGTGAACCTCACGGCGTGATCTTAAGGCAGCTAAAGCTCTCTGGGATCACAATAACTAACGTCTGGACCGCGTTTGAATTTCACCACCCATCCCCATTCCTGGCCGCTTCCCGGGCCGCCGCCTCTCTTACCTGGATGGCGTGGAAGGACCCACCTTCCATAGCTCCCCCGACAGGGCCTCATGGCTCAGCGCTCCCACACGTGAGGGACAGGGGAATCCCGGGGGGGTGGGATGCTTCATAAAGCACAGACTGTCCAGCCCACCCTCAGAGCACCGGAGTCAAAACTCGAGGGCGGGCCTGCGCTCAGCATCTCCAGCATTTCCAGGTGATGCTGATGTGACGCTGCTGGTTCACGGACCACACTTTGAGAACCACTGGTGCGCGTAACACGGACTTTGAATCGTTCCTAATTTCTGTACGCCCAGTGGAGCTGGATTAAGGATGGGAAAGGAATTGGTCTGGGATTAAACAGAGTCCCAGCACTGACAGTTGCCAGCTGCGTGAACCTGGAGAAATCCCTTAACCTCCAGGAGGCCCAGCGTCCTTACCTGCGGGACGTGGACGGAAAAGCTCCCTGCACAGTGGCCGTGAGCACCCGCAGGCGGCAGGGACCCGCAGACATCAGCTCAGAGGCTCTCTCCTGTGGGGCGCGGCAAAGCGTTGCCGCAAAGCAGGATAGAAAAAGCTGAATCATCCATCCTGTAGCCAGTGCGCATGCGTTGGAATATGCTAACAAGGTTTTAGAGCAGTAACCAGTCCGAAGGTGACGCGTGGCTATGCCTCCGATATGAACCAGTCAAAGACTTGCACAGTACCCCGAATCTTATATAGGCAGCTGCCGTTTAGGCTGCGGCGTCTTCCTTCCATCTTTCTATAACCAAGCTGTACTCCAATAAAGTGTGATACGAGAAGAATCTAGCGTGTGGCGACTGTTATTCTGCTGGTCAGACGCAGCTCGCCATACTCTCCTCCCCAGGACTTTGTCTCCACGTAAGCCTTGACTGCGGGTAACAGAGTCCTCCAAAATGCTCCCTCCTAAGCCTTAACCCATCCCAACAAACCGGAGTCTGTTTCTGGGACATTTTGGCCTCTTATTTGTATTAATATTGCGTTTTTGCTTTGGTTCCTATTTCACCTGACCACATGGGCAGCTACAGCTCTGTACTGATTTTGTCCTCAGAGAGAGAGAGAGAGAGAGAGAGAGAGAGAGAGAGATTCTCTATGCAAACCGACTGGTACGTGTCCCGGGATCACAGCACAGACACATGGAGAATTTTGCATCGAAATGTCACCTGTTAAAAGTTTGGCCCGCAGTTCTTAGTGGCTCAGGGCTGGCAACTGTAGCCACATCTCCACAGTGTGTCCAGGTGACGCTGGTATTTGCTGGTGTTGCACAAAGCTACATGTGAGCTTGGTGAGCAGGCCCTGGATGAAGGCCCCCCCAGACAATTCCCTCCTATGATAATTCCCAGGAGGGAATGGGGACCAGGCCAGTGATGATTCAACTACAGTGACCACGAACAGAGCTCAGGAAGGTGACCAAGCCCCTCCCAGCGGTCCTGTGACCTCAGTCACCCCATGTCCCATTTGGTTAAACACTAATCACTCAAATGAGACGTTTTAAAAATACTATTCACGGGCTTCCCTGGTGGCGCAGTGGTTGAGAATCCGCCTGCCGATGCAGGAGACACGGGTTCGTGCCCTGGTCCGGGAAGATCCCACATGCCGCGGAGCAACTAAGCCCGTGAGCCATGGCCGCTAGGCCTGCGCGTCCGGAGCCTGTGCTCCGCAACGGGAGAGGCCACAACAGTGAGAGGCCCGCATACCGCAAAAAAAAAAAAAAAATACTATTCACATTCTTACCCATCTTCACTGAAAACTCAGGGGACACGTTCATAGCAACATTATTCACAAAAGCCACTGTCCCACAACGGGTGAATGCATAAACAAAATGTTATTTGCCTTAAAAAGGAAGGACATTCTGTCACACACGACAAATACTATATGATTCTCCTTATACTAGGTACTTAGAGAAGTCCAATTCATGGAGACAGAAAGTAGATGGTGGGGGCCAGGGGCTGGGGAGGAGGCGGGGAGTTAGTGTTTAATGGACAGAGTTTCAGGTTGGGAAAATGAGAAAGTTCTGGAGACGGAAGGTGGGGATGGCTGCACGGCAGCAACGTCAATGTGCTGGGACTTCCCTGGCGGTCCAGTGGTTAAGACTCCGTACTCCCAATTCAGGGGGCACAGGTTCGATCCCTGGTCAGGGAACTAAGATCCCACGTGCCGTGCGCTGCGGCAAAAAAAAAAAAAAAAAAAAAAAGTGAATGTGCTTATTGACACTAAACCGTACGCTCAAAAATGGTTAGAGCTTCCCTGGTGGCGCAGTGGTTGAGGGTCCACCTGCCGATGCAGGGGACGTGGGTTCGTGCCCCGGTCCGGGAGGATCCCACGTGCCGCGGAGCGGCTGGGCCCGTGAGCCATGGCCGCTGAGCCTGCACGTCTGGAGCCTGTGCTCCGCAACGGGAGGGGCCACAACAGCGAGAGGCCCGCGTACCGCAAAAAAAAAAAAAAAAAAAAAAAAAAAAAACGGTTAAAATGGTAAATTTTACCACAATAAAAAAAGAAATTAAACAACAGCAACAAAACTCCATGAGTTCAGCTCAGGGCCAGGGCTGTCACTAGATAAATTTGGAGAAGGAATAAAATCTGCATCCTCTGGCTTCTAAATCACTTCTCCCACATGAGGGTTAATCCATCGTGGTGTCTGGAGGCTCCCTAGACCCCCTTTAAATCCATCCCACCAGCAAATAGCAGAAGGAAATAACTTACATGAGGAAACAGTAAGGTTTTGATGAAACCAATAGGCTTATAACAAAGGTATGTCAAATGAGAGCCCAGCATTTCCTCCAGTTCACTGAAACAGAAGAAAACCCTTGCCAGGAAGTGAGGATTAAATCATTTCTTCCCCCCCCCCCCTCCCGGCTACACTTTTCTCACATCCACCAGCCGATTCTATTCCCCGTAATTGAATCTCTGGAGGAGCCTCTGGACATTCTAGAAAATGACTTCTACTGACAAATTCATTTTGCAAAAGCAATGGAAGAAGGGTCCACCCCCAGCTTTGCCCTGTGATCCTTTGAAAGGCAGAGAGAGCTTTAGGGCAGAGAGACGGGGGACCTCAGCGCCCCTCCCCTATCTCCCAGCCGCACGTCCCCTTCGGCGCAGCCCTGTCGCCTCTCCTTGTCTCATGAGTGCTGTCTCTAACATACAGACCTAGACACAAATGAACGCCCAACTCCATAGCTCAGTCAACGATGGCCTTAAGCCCTTAGAGAATTGCAGAGGTGGGACAGGCCACAGGAGTGGGAACCGTTATGAGTATGTAGGTGCCCGGCGCTGTTTCCGGGTTTTTCTCTTGTGTTCCTCACAACATCCTGTATTGGTGTTCCCCTTATTTTACAGCTGAGTAAATGAAGGCTCAGAAAAGTTTTAAAAATCTAAATCAGATCCCACAGGTAGTACGGAGACAGAGTAAAATTTGCAATCAGATCGTTTGCATTTTTATTCCCACTAATGAAAAAACAAAAACCACTCAGTTTCTGTTTCCCTTTATAATCTCTGATATAAGTATTCCTTTAAAAATCAGGGAGCATCGAGAATGTTTACTGACACTTTTTCTAAGTCCCAGTCAGCGCAATAAGAAAAATAACAAGAATAAGGATTTGAAACTACCATACTTGAGGTCTCTTAGCGTTTTCCTACAAGAGAAACGTCTGAAGGTCAATTGCCTTGGTTTATTCAGTTTAAAGGCACTTAAGACCCAGTGATTGTCGAGAGGAAAAAGATTCTAGCCCTCGGGGAGCTTGTGCTCAAACGTCATTGCAAGGGAAATCCACTGAATCAGAAAGCTACATATAGAATACAAAACTAAAACAAACTAAATGTCAAACGGATACAGGCTATCATAACACTCACTCATTGTACCAACCATCTCTTTTGTCAAATACTACCACAGATTGACTCTTCGCATTGGCCCCGGAAGTTAGGCACTTTTACCACATTTTATAAATTAGAAAACGAAGACTTGACAAAGTCACACCTAGCAGACCTCAAAGAAATTTCAGTTCTCAGGGCCCCTTGACATAGGTGTCCTGAGGTGGGTGATGTGTGGGCTCCTCACCCACAGGGTCCCCAGTGCAGGGGACTGGAAGCTCTGGCCGCCTCCCAGTGTGGCCTGGCCTTTCCTCCACACGGCTCCACAGGCTGGCTTCCTCCAGCCCCCGTGCCTCTGCGGGTGACCCTTATCTGGACCCTCCTTTTTTCCATCCAATTTCTTGAGGCAAACTCAAGGCCTTAATCGTCCTGGGCCTTCCCTCTTGAGTCTCAAGAATCTTTTCTCAAACAAAAGCCAATACTTGCAAATCAAAAGCACGGGCTTTCAAAACCATCGCTTCTGATGGCAGCTTCCAGAACCTATTTTAGAGATCAAGAAATCACATTGGCTGTTTCTCTTTCCATTTCTGCTACCGCCATCTTAAATTCTAACTTTCCTCTTGGCAATTTGAATACCTCTAAATGACACTTGGAGAAATGTGCATATAAAGAACTTCAAGAAAGAAAAACCCAAATATTAATATTCCAAAGTATTATCTTCCTACCCACATAGCAAGATATTTTTTTCTCCCCCGAGTGAATCATGTTAAAGTTTATCTTCTCCTGCCTACACGGTTCTAGCACCGGGCTGCCTGAGGGGCATGAACAAGACCCAGCTTCTCTGCCTGTCCTTCTGGAACTTACGTTCCAGTGGGACCCACAGATCAAAAGCCAACTAATGAAATAATTATTTAATGAGAATTATGAAACATGCTTCAAAGAAGACATGGAATGCAGCAAGTGCGTGACATTGCGGGGAGGAGAGGCTTTCCCAGATTTTCTGGATTTTTTTCTGGACGTTTGGGGGTTGAACGCAGATCTCAGAGAAGAATCGGAGTTAGGATGGAGAGAAGGACAAGGAAAGAACTTCTGGTCAACGAATACTTTCTGTCGCATGATTTTAAGTGACTGAATAGTATTTCTCTATAATTTATTGAACCAATTTCTTACTGTTGCAAAGTTAAATCATGTCTTTCCCCCCTCCTACTATCAACACTGTTCCAAGGTAGGCGAATCTCTGAGTACAAATATATTTATTTCCTCAGGATAAATTTCTAGAAGAGGAGCTCTTCTGTCAGAGGAGAGGCAAAGGTTCGCATGTTTGATACATGTTGTTAAAATATGCTCCAGAAATTGTGTACAGTTTACACGCCCGTCAACAGGGCATGGGAAATTCATTTTCAGATTCTCATAATAACTATTACTATCTCTAACAATCTTGCCAATTTTATAATGGACACATGGGATATACTTATTTTATTTTATATCGTGCGTTTTATTTCTGGTGAATGTTGACATATACTCGCATGTTTAGCAGTTACTTAAATTTCTTCTTTCACTAACTGAATACTTACATTCTTTAACCCCTTTTTATAATATGGTGTTCTTTTCTTTTTTTTTTTTTTTTTTTTTTGGTGGTACGCGGGCCTCCCACTGCCGTGGCCTCTCCCATTGCGGGGCACAGGCTCCGGACGCGCAGGCTCAGCGGCCATGGCTCACGGGCCCAGCCGCTCCGCGGCATGTGGGATCCTCCCGGACCGGGGCACGAACCCGTATCCCCTGCATCGGCAGGTGGACTCCCAACCACTGCGCCACCAGGGAAGCCCATGGTGTTCTTTTCTTGATTAAGTTTGAGGGCCTCTCATGTATTAAGAATATTCGTTCTTTTCAGCACATTATAGTTGGCCTTTTACTTTTCTTTCTGGTGTTTTTTTTTTTTTTACATACACAAGTACATGAATATTTCCATATTAGTAGGTGTGTATACATACACACATTGGTGCAATTGTGTCCGTATATCTGTAATGTAAATTCCTATAATAGAAACGCAAATGGAATTACTGGGTTGAAGGGTGCGTGCATTTATTTATTTATTATAAATTTATTTATTTTATTTATTTTTGGCTGCACTGGGTCTTTGTTGCTGCACGTGGGCTTTCTCTAGTTGCAGCGAGCGGGGGCTACTCTTCGTCGTATAGCAGAGGCTCTAGGTGCATGGGCTTCAGTAGCTGTGGCACAGAGGGCTCAGTAGTTGTGGCTCGCGGACTCTAGAGCGCAGGCTCAGTGGTTGTGGCGCACGGTCTTAGTTGTTACGCAGCATGTGGGATCTTCCCGGACCAGGGCTCGAACCCGTGTCCCCTGCATTGGCAGGCGGATTCCTAACCACTGCGCCACCAGGGAAGCCCAGTAGGTGCATTTAAAATGTTGACAGCAAACTAAAATAAAATAAACATAAAATAAAACAATGATGGCTGTTCCTCATTACCCAGCTGTTTTGAGGGGCACAGCAACCCTCTGAGATTGTTACTATGATTGAGGCTCTGGAGGCAGCCTGCTCAGAGGCACCGAGCTAGAAGCTGAAGAGCCCGGATTGGAGGCCAGGCCTCTGCCTCTCACCCCTCTATGCACTGTCTCTGGTTCATTCTACAAGCGGAAAAAAAAGGACATGATTTTCAAGTTCTCAAACGTTTCCTCTACCACAAATTAGGATCATAGAGACCGAATGAAACAGTTTATTTTAAACATCAAAAGAGAACATGACCTCCGTTAGGAAAGGGGAATCTAAATTGTCTGCCATGTGATGGCCTCAGCGCTGTGGCCTCCTCCAGCATCGAATGCCTGATGTTGCTGAGAACAGACATCTGGTTCTATCCCCACAAGGGACAGTCCTTCATGTCAAATCACAGAAAACACATTCCTACGTCCTCAGTATTATTATTTTTTCATATGTAAATTATTTATTTATTTATTTTTGGCTGCACTGGGTCTTCGTTGCTGCGCGCCGGCTTTCTCTAGCTGCGGCGAGCGGGGGCTGCTCTTCGTTGTGGCGCACGAGCTTCTCATGGCGGTGGCTTCTCTTGTTGTGGAGCACAGGCTCTAGGCGCACGGGCTTCAATAGTTGTGGCACACGGGCTCAGTAGTTGTGGCTCGCGGGCTCTAGAGCGCAGGCTCAGTAGTTATGGCGCACGGGCTTAGTTGCTCCGTGGCACGTGGGATCTTCCCAGACCAGGGCTTGAACCCGTGTCCCCTGCATTGGCAGGCGGATTCTTAGCCACTGCGCCACCAGAGAAGCCCCTCAGTGTTATTTTTTAATGTCTCTGAGTATTCTAGAACTGGTGAGAAATCTAAGAAGAAATTTGCAGGCATTGAAAATAATCGATTTTCTATTTTATTCTGCACAGTAAAGAAAAGTTTAGATGAAAGCAATTGAACCTAAAAAGTGATTTCGGCTTGTGAGCAACACGAGAATGTATGTAATACTTATCACTCTTTTTCCACTGAGAAACAATCCCATCTCAAAATGGGATAATGTAATGAACTTTTCTGTCACAGGAAATAACTTCAGCTACTGCCATGGAAGTAACCGAGTATTTCAGAAAAGGCTCCCAGATGAGGTGAGGGAGGACACCACTGAACTTGACTCTTTGAAAGATCCTGTCTTCCAGATCCCTGACTCTGTCATAACTACACAAAATATAAGCTCCTCGTGCCGATTGGAAAACTCCCCTCTTAAGGAATGGAAATGCCTCTTTGGGTGCAAAGTAACCCAAGGAGAGATGATACTTACATAAAAGGAGGAAGAAGGTGACGTGGCCTCAGTGAAGGATCACGGACTTGGAATCCAGAGTCCACTCCGGACAATCCCAGGGGGCAGAAATGGGGTCAACATGCAGCTCCCAGGAAGGAAGCAAGGATGACCTGGAACCCCTATCTCAGAGGTTCTGGGACACACATCTTTTCGGGCGTTAACACGGCTGACATTGGCGCATATGTGGCAGGTCGATGTCACCTTACAATGGACAGCTTGCCTGTTTATTTGTCTCAGGTTTTTTGTCCTTAGTGGTATAGAAGATAATCGTGCAACTTCCAACCACTGGCACCCTAAATTCGTGGAAGCAGAAATACTGACGTACAGACGAGCAAGGAGTGGAGAACATTTTAAAGGAGCAGGTGGCCGTCACCTACACCCACAGTTATCGGGTAAGGGTCATTACAGTATCAGGGGCCGGCACACAAGACTTCAGAGCAAGGCTGAAGGGGACTGAAGCATTTGGGGAGGAGGGGAAGGTGAAAAAGGATGATGGGGCTGCTCGTTCACTGTTCAACCAAGACCACAGCCTGAGCCCAGCCCGGGAAACCGCCACGCGACTTCATCTCCCAGAAGCAAGGAAGCAGTTTACTTTTATTTAAGTGCATTTCAGGTAGTAGCATCAGAGACTGAGATCCAAGTGAATCGGGGTTTTTATTGAAAGTATTGGATTGTTTTGAACACAGTGTTTGTAACTATGGATTGTGATTTTTAACAGTTAATTAATACTCAGATGTAACATCTAAACAAAACACTTCTGTTCTAAAACGTGATTATAGAATTGATTTTCTACAAAACATTTTAAAGCGATGTGGAGTTACACGGCTAGGGAGGGGTAAGGGGAGGAGCCTTAGAATTTGAACTGGAATCAAGCCCAGCCTTTTTAATTTGGAAAAGTGCTAACAGGACACCAAGCCGTGACCCCAGAGACCCCAGACCCGGTACTGCCTGAACCTCGCTCCCTCCCTGAGCGGGAAGCTGGGGGAGATACTATCCGTGAGGTCCTTTCCAAGCACACACGGTCGTCGTGCGACCAGGCCACCTGCTGTCCCATGAGGCCTGAGAAGAGGAGTGACCCAAGGGCGGGATAAATGCCATAAGTGTTCGAATGACCAAGCCCTGCTTGGGATGGGGGAGAGAAACGGCTCCATGGAAAAGCCCACGCGACATGGGCTCCCAAGGGGGGTTCCAGGATGATTCTGTGATGAGAAGGGGGCAGGCGGGCCTGTTCCATAGAGAAGGGAAAGCACCTGCATAAGCGTGGTGGCAGGAAGAGCCGTGTTCAGGACGGCGGCTCTCGGCCCGCCCGCGTGTCAACATCGCCTGGAAAGCTTTAAACCGGCGATGCCCGGGCCCGGCGCTGCCCCACCCAGCCCGATGTTTACGGTCTGATCTGCCTGTATCGGGCTGGGTGGACCCCCCGCCCTGCCCCCCAGGTCAAGGGGGCCAGACTGTCTGAGGGTGAAGCCCAGATACTAACGCTTCCAAAAAACAATTTTTTTTTTTTAGTAATTCTGATGTGCAGTTGGGTTGAAGTTCTGATTTCTGGTACCCCAGGTAGAAAAGTTTCACTGACCTTCAGGGCACGAGTTGGGACAGTCAGAGGGAATGAGAACTCGATTTTTCTCTTTCCTTCGGGATCTTCTCCAGAGGGTTTGTACCGTCATGGGCCTGGCAGGAAACGGAATCCAAGTCAGCCGGGGCAACAGGCTGTGGGCAGGGGTAGGGGCCTCAAGGAGAGACACGGGGGCATCCAGATGGTGGCACGGACGGCAGCCCATCACCCCTAGACCTGGGGAAGGAGGAGGCTTCCTGGAGGAGGAGGCTGGCGTCCTGGCGTGGCCCTGAGCAGGGCGGGGGCGGGCAGGGGGGGATGCAACCCCTCTCTTCCCGTCTCGCAGTTTCCTGCAGCTTCTCCCCAGGGTCCAAACCCAACCCGAAGCCCCTGGGCTGGCAGAGCCCCAACAGGGGTGGGGGTGGGGGTGGGGAGGGAGGTGGCGGATGAAGTATAATCGTACAGCGTGAAAGGCACCCGTGGAAGATTTGCCTGAACGTGGAGTCGTGATGAGAAGCCAGCCTTTAAAGGTTTTGGCTCCATGCTAGTAAACATTAATGTGAGTGGGAAATCTGGACATGTAGTTTGATCAAGGCCAGCAGGAAGCAGGCGATTTCCGGCCCGCACGCTGCCCTGCGGGGTCAGAGGGCCTCCTGGGGCCGGAGACGTCGCCAAGAGCAGTGGGTGATCTGCGGCAGCCGCCCTGACCTTGGCCTGCCTGCGCGGCTTTCTCTCGCTGCAAGACTCCCTTGTGAAGAACAAAGGCCTGTCTGTTATTAAACCACATTTATGGGGCGGCTTCATCCCGTGTCAACACTGAGGAACTATGGAAATGCTGGCGACACATGGGAGCATGTAGATTCTGAGCTCCTGCGTGGGACTCGGGAACGGATACTTCCGTGAAGAGGTGTGAGAGGGAGGGAGGGCTTTCCAGCTGCAGCCGCCCTGGGAAAATCCTGGCTCAGGGAGCTGGCCCCACATTTGCGTGGGAAAAGGACCTCTGAGGCTGTCACCCGCCGGTGGTTCTGCACCGGGCGCTCTCAGCCGGGGCGCAGTCGAGGTGCCTCCTCGGCTGTGGGTCAGCGGTGAAGCTGAGTCTGTCTGTAAGTGCAGCTCCCCCCTGGCAGAAGGAAGGCTCCCCTCCCCCTTGCCGTTTCTAAAGCAAGAGGGCAAAGGAGTATGTTCAAGGACGATCACTGTGGTCCAGTGTTTGCAGAAACTCGAGCCCTCAAGCTGACACATATGCGTTACTAGGTAGAAAACAGGTAATTAACAAGGAGCTACCGGCCGGCACACAGAGCTCTGCTCAGTCCTCTGTAATGACCTCTACGGGGAAAGAAGCTAAAAAAAGAGTGGGTTTATGTGTACGTATAACAGACTCACGTTGCTGTACCCCTGAAACTGACACAACATTGAAAATCAACTCTACCCCAATAAACACCAAAAAAAAAGGAATATTCTGGCTTGTGAAACGTGAGCTGTCCGTCCTCACAGGGACCCCAGCAGATGCCTGGTGGGGACATATATGACTGATGCTTTGGAAGACGTTTCTGCCAAGGGACCAGAATGAAGGTTGAATTGGGTGACCTTCTGTCATGGGCAGAATTGTGTGCTCCCAAAATCCACATGTTGAAGTCCTAACCCCCAGTACCTCAGGACGAGACTGTGTTGGCAGAGAAGGTCTTTAAAGAGGTGATCAAGTCAAAATGAGGCCTTTAGGGTTGGGTCCTAAGGCAAAATGGCTGGTGTCCTTACAAGAAGAGGAGCTTTGGACACAGACACGCGTGCATAGAGGGAAAAGGTCACGTGAGGACACAGGGAGAAGGTGGCCATCTACAAGCCAAGGAGAGAGGCCTCAGGAGAAACCAACCCTGCTGACACCTTGATCTTGGCCTTCCGGCCTCCAGGACCGTGAAAGAATAAATTTCTGTTGTTTAAGCCACTCAGTCTGTGGTAGTGGGTTATGGCAGCCCTAGAAGACTAGCGCATCCTTAATCTTTATAAGATTCTACTACTTGATTTGAAAATTTAAAAACGCCATTCACTGGAGTTAGAATAACACTCAGGAAAACAAGCCTTGGTGGGTAGTAAAGCAGCAGAGGAGCCTCAAGCTGCAGTCACGCATTACTTCCCTTAAATAATTGAAACGGGAGAGTATCACAGAGGAGAAATCACACGCAGGGCGTATTCCTTCATTAATGAATATCTGTTGAGGGCTCTCTGTGTGCCAAGCGACCAGCTGGCCCGGTTAGCAGGAGGCAGGCATGGTTCGCCAGCAGCTGGGCACGTGGAAGGCATCCAGCTAGGTGGACACTGTGTACCTGGGTATTAGAATGTAGGAACAAATGGCTCTTGTAGGAAGGAGAGGATTGGCTTTGTCTGCACTCCTACAACTAAGAGCAAACAGTGGACGTTTCTGAGAGGTAGGCTTTAGTGCATCCTCAGAAGACCTAGCAAACGCCCAAAGTTCCATGGAGCTGAGATGGGTTTCCAGGGGGAAGAAAGGGGATAAAAGCATTGGCTTTATAATCACAGGCACGGATGGTCTAGCAGGGCTCAAGAACCACAAGTGAGCTAGACTAGAACCTCATGGGAGCTTCCCAGCCTTGACCTCCCAGCAGGTTTCCGGGCAGTTAGCGCCCCAGTGAGAAAGCCCGTTAGGAAGCCGTTGGAATCACTCAGTTCTGAGAGGCTGTAGATCTTTGTGAGGCCCTGCCAGCGGAGTGAAGAGCTGGACGTGGAGCCTGCTCTGTACGGCCCCTTCTCTGCCTCCAGGCTCCCGTGCCCTCTCCCTGCCCGCCTCCCTCTGGGTCTCAGAACGGCCTCAGCCGCTCTGCTCCTGGCCTGAGTTCCTGCACTTAGGTTCCCTGCACTGGGCCACACTTTGTTAAGCAAACCTCCTCGAAGTATCCTAACCTGACCGTGCCATCTATTTTCTTTCTTCTTTCCCCGACCCACACAAATTGCACAGCTGAATCCGGTCGAGGATAACTTTTCTGTAAATCAGCGTATTTCCACGTGCACTTCTACGCTGGGGGGACGGTGTTGTGTGCGTGGCCAAGCAGGTCTTCTCCGTTTACCTCTTGGGCTTCTCCCTAAAATTTTATGCGTTTAAAGGATTTCACAACTGAGACACAGTTTGAAAACCTCTGGGGAAAAGAAAACAATGCCTGGATTTTAAAGGATGTTGGGAGAATCGAAGTTCTTTGTCCAATCTTTGTCACAGACCTCAGGCAACCCAGGATCTCGTCCGTTTCCCGGGCTGTAACTTCGCAGGACGACAGCAAATGGAGTCTTGGCATTTTTCCATCTAATTTGATAAATGCACACCCCTGGCAAGGTGGAGTGGCTTGGTATCTAAAAAACTCCACTTTGCAGTCTAAATTATTCAGGTAGCCTGTCTATATTAATCAAATCAGTTGGATATTTGCTAAATCACCACTTCTTAGGGCTGAGATGGGAGGATGCCTCATAAAGATGCCCTGAGAGAGAAAGGCTGCTCCTCTCAGAGCTGCAAGAGGCTGGCAGCAGATACTTGTTATAAAGAGGGCTCTGCATAAAGCCTGAGCATCGGGACAAACCGGGCGCCCTCGGGAAGAGGCAGGGCCAGCACCGCACTCCACGCGTCTGGGGGACCGCGGCCTCCCTCCTGGGGCAGTGGGGCTGTCAGCAGGGCGTCAGAAACACTGCACTCAATGAAGACCCCCCAGAACGGAAGCAAAAACTAACTGGAAAGGCAGAGGGCCAGTCATCTCAGGGCCGTGTCAAGAATCGTGGAGCATTTGGAACTGTTTGGTTCAAAAGGATATTTCTGACTTCTAGAAAAAAGAAATGTTTCCGGTTTGCAAAGCGCCAGACCACGGGGTGGAAGGGGGCGCACCCGAAGGGCCGCAGCAGCAGACACTGAGTTCTCCGCGCAGCTTCCGTCTGGGGACCCCAGAGCGGGCTCTTCAGTAAGAAGTCCCGCTCATCCCAGGCTGTCGTGTCTGGTCACTACGTTTTTCCCAGCACAAGGTGGTTCGGAAAGAGCATTGATTGGGCCTCAGAAGAGCCGGGTGCAAGTCCCACGGGGTGCCACCAGCCCTGAGGGCAACGCGAAAGGCACAATCGCGCCAGCGGAATCCACGTGGTTTGGAGGGGCGGGGCCCCAGGGAGGGAGGGGTCTTTGATCTGAGGAAAGCTTAGTTTGCAGGCGAACTGAGCCAGAGGCAGCAGAGTGAGACTTTCACAAGTGTGAGCCTCTTGGGCTGGAGTCCAAGAGGGATCCGAGCGTGGACGGATGGCTGGGTCCCCAGATGAGGGGCCGTGCGATGGCGGGGGCGCGCTCGCTGCGCCTCACTGGGCTTCCGTCCCCCCACCCAAGAGGAGGACTTGGTCTAAATGATTCTGTCATTCTGTCCCGAATGCTCTATGATTTTATATCTGTTCATCCATCCAACACCAATTCTTCTCTCTGAACTAATTGCCCAGAAAAAAATTAATAGAGTTCTTCACATACTCAGAAATCTTTCCCTTACTTTTGTTTCATAAAATAAAAAATTGAGACAGATGACTGGTTTTCATAAACAAACTCTAAAACTTAAAAAATCTTTTAAATTTTTTCTAACAAAACCTATTGTGTAGGGCTTCCCTGGTGGCGCAGTGGTTGAGAATCCGCCTGCCGATGCAGGGGTCACGGGTTCGTGCCCTGGTCCGGGAAGATCCCACATGCCGCGGAGCAACTAAGCCCGTGAGCCATGGCCGCTGCGCCTGCGCGTCCGGAGCCTGTGCTCCGCAACGGGAGAGGCCACAACAGTGAGAGGCCCGCATACCGCAAAAAAAAAAAAAAAAAAACCCTATTGTGTAGTTTTGAGTTGCTTTTTATATTAGAAGCAACTTTTTAATTGGTGGTTATTTTAGCCGAGATAAGTGAGAAAGATTACCTTCCATGCTTTGGCAGTTCCATGGACAATGGAAAAGTCCCAGCTCTTTGCCGGGCAGATCTGAGCGAAAACTGTGAAGGTCAAAAGTCAGAATCCTCAAGTCTGGGTGTTCTCTTTGAAGGTTAAAAAAAAACCCCACATACCAGGTGGGATTGTCAAAAAGATAAAGACCATTTCATCTTCTTTCTCCCAGGAATCTTTCCTGGGAAACAGGGGGTCATCCCAGAAGCTGATATGCTGACCCACAAACTTACATTTTCTGTTTTCCAGGATCAGAAGCCAAAAGGTGGGAGGCAATCTAACATGGTAAAGAGGCACACAGCTCTTGAGATTAGAATTTCAGTATCTAAACTAGAGGCCAGAAAATTCAGAAGTTTCTCCTAAAACGGCTGTTAAAATACTAAGCAGATTGTTTTTTTTCTTTTTTGATTTTTTTTTTATGTGGACCATTTTTAAAGTCTGTATCGAATTTGTTACAATATTGCTTCTGCCTGATGTTTTGGTGTTTTGGCCCTGAGGCATGTGGGACCTTCACTCCCCGACCAGGAATCGAACCCGCACCCCTTGCATTGGAAGGCGAAGTCTTAACCACTGGACCTCCAGGGAAATCCCTTAGAAGATTCTTAAACTGTGAGAAATCCATGGCCCAGAGAATTTGAAATAAGAATAAAAATTGCCTGCCCCCCCCCCAAATCTGCAGTATCTGGTTAGAAAAAAATTCCATGGAATTTAGATCTTTTCTGGCCCTGTCTTTTGTCTTGGTCATGTGAAGACAAACACCCCTCCGGCAGGAGTGATGTCTCATCAGCCTGGAAGGGAAAAAAACATCACGAACCCGCACACGCCACAACCCAGGACTCACCCAGCCGGGTGGCGTGAAGGAAGTGTGAAGGCTTTTCAAGTCCAGCAAAGTGGCCTCTTTTTGTTATTTCAAGTGAACAGCTAAGACCAAGGCTACGTCGAGTCATTAAAAGATGTCATGGTTAAGCGGTCTTTTAAAGGATGGTTGATTGTCTAATAATAACATGAAATAATTGCAAGTAACTCTTTCTCACCTGGGGCTGGGCCTGCAGCACTTTATAGGGAGACGGCTGGTAGGTACACAAGTAGTGATGGAAACACAGCATCCACAGACGCGCTCTACCAGGATCTGGAAGGACAAGAAAAATGCCAGGAGGTCGTGCGCTTATTTAGAAGTTGACCTGATGAGTGGGTAGGTATTAGTTTCTCTTTCTCTTTCTCCTGCTCACCCTTCGGCAGCCTTTGCTTGTTCTGCTTTGGGCAGCAAGGAAAGAAGATGCTGAGGGCAATCCTGCAACTCCAAGCCTCCAGAGATGAGTCTGGTTTCAAGTGCACTGGGCGTCTTGGCCCAGCTGAGCTGGTCCTCGGAGCTGCACGGCCACAGGCAGGGGCAGGGCCTCAGGCAGCAGATTGCTGCCCTCTCCTCAGGGCAGGACGTGGTCCAGAAGGTGGCCCTGTGGGCTCCGGCCTGAGCAGCCAGTGATGTAAAGTGACTGCGAATCCCAGGATGTCTCTGGAGGAAAAATCCAGAAATCCTTTCTCTGCAGACAAAAACAGATCAACTGCCATGTGACTTCGTTCAGATGCAGACTGAATTATTCAATAAGGCAGTTAAGGCATACTTTATCAAAATATATCATAAAATATTTATACCAACTACACAGTTGTAGCTTTGAGTCATCATGGAATATATGAAGGTTAGAGTTTTTTCATTTAAAAAAAAAACCCTCAATATAGTACATGCTTTCAAAATAAAATAGAATAATGAGCTTATAATAAGAGGTAATGTTTTCCTGCCCCATTTCTTCCGAAAGAAGTCTTAAGACCTTTATAGATTTTAGGTACAACTGTTTTTGGAATTCCTAACATATATAAAAATATGAATAAAACAATTCCTGAGGATGTAATGTACAGCACGGTGACTATAATTAACCATTCTGTGTTGTATATTTGAAAGTTGCTAAGAGAATAGATCTTAAAGGCTCTTATCACAAGGAAAAAACACGTAACTGTGTGTGCTGACTGGACTTCTTGTGGTGATCACTCAGCAAATACACAAATATCGCATCCTTACCTTGTATACTTGAATCTAACATATTGTTAAATGTCAATTATACCCTAATAAAATTTTTTTTAATATTAAAATGCATCCACTGCCTTATTAAATGTAATTTTTGGCTCTAAACATTAAAAGAATTTTTATCATTCTACTCTTGAAATTACTTATCTTCAAGTGACTCAGCAACCATGGAAACTGCCGGAGGATTTTTGCAAAATGAAAAAATCCACAAACTGTTTTCAAGTGCATTAAAATGTCCATGTATATTGAGTTTAATAATTAGCAAAGTTGATATATGATATGTTTTGTAGACATTTAGTGAGTCCTCTGTAAATGTGAATTTAGCTGCTTGCTTTTTGAGTTTTCTTTTGTCTTGTTTGAAAGCATAGCTTGGGCTCTGAGAGCCTGGTCTCCTACTCCTCCTATTCTTCCTGAGACTGTGACCGTGCTCTTTATATCCCCTTCCTGTCCCTCTATTATCTAATTTGTAAAATGGGGCTCCTTTCATCCCTCGTCTATGATTTTGAAATCCAGAGAGTTCGAAAACTGAGAGTTTTCAGGCAAAATCTGGCCTGAGTCCGCGTGAGGCTCTGTACTCTCTGTGTTCAAGCCAGTGGCTGTACCTGCTGCGTGTTTGATTCTGCGGGGGGGGGGGGGGGGGGGGCTGGGGTGATATATGGTATAGGCACCCTGTTTCCGTTCTGCAATCAGAAAAACTCTGAATTCTGAGACGTCTCCCCAGAGCGTTTTCGGGGAGGGGTCGTGGGCCTGCAGCCCTCCCTGCAGGGCTGGCAGGAGGTGAACTAGATGGCGGGTGATTAGCGCCCTGCCTGATGCACAGTGAGTGCTCGCGGACAGTACACTTGACGACCTCTCGTATCATTGTTTCCAGGTCTCAGAGCATCCTGTGTGCTCCTAAGAGTCCTGAGCCCGAACCCAGCCCTTCTCCCCTCAGCCCCAGTCTCCACCTTAACTAGTCTGGTTTCTGTTATTCACGTGGGCACCACGGCACCTGCACATCGTGGCTTGGATTTCTTTATTCACTTCCCCCCGACACCTGGAGACTTCACCATTGGTGATGCAACTGGCCCCCTCCCCTCCCTAGGAGGGCTCCCTCCCCGTTTCCTTTCCTCCGCTGGTGTGTTTCTCATCGCATCCACCACAGACTTTTAAAGGCTAAACGTGGGCTTCGTATGACTAGCTGAGGTTTTACTCTCAACTTAGCCGTATGAATTTAATTTTAACTGTACCTCTGTCACAATGAGGCTGGAATGCCCGCAGAAGAACCAGGAAACATGGAAAAGGGCTGGGGGACGGGGTGCTCGGCCCCCCGAGGTGACCCCAGTGGCAGTGACAGACGCAGAAGCTGTGTTTCGCCTTATGGGTGAAGCTGCTCGTGAGACGGAACGGCATGGTTTCTGAAGCAGCAGTGACCGCTCGCTCCTGCAGAGGACAAAACTGAAGCTCAAGGTAAGGCATTGATTTGACCCAAGTCTTGTAACCGCAAAACTTTGGTCAGAACTGACCTGGGCTGGACGCCACGTCTCCTAAAGGTCAGGTGTAATACATTCCAGGCCCACGGGCCAGAACAACGCTTGTTTGCCTGGGGAGGATATTGTGTGTCCTGTGATGCCTTTCCTGACGTATTCAAAATATAACCACAGGGGCTTTGCAGACGCCGCCACACCAGGATCTCCCGCGCTGCCCAACCATGGTCAATCCTACCGTGTTCTTTGACATCGCCGTCGACGGCGAGCCCTTGGGCCGCGTCTCCTTTGAGCTGTTTGCAGACAAAGTTCCAAAGACAGCAGAAAACTTTCGTGCTCTGAGCACTGGGGAGAAAGGCTTTGGTTATAAAGGTTCCTGCTTTCACAGAATAATTCCGGGATTTATGTGCCAGGGTGGTGACTTCACACGCCATAATGGCACTGGTGGCAAGTCCATCTATGGGGAGAAATTTGATGATGAGAATTTCCTCCTGAAGCATACGGGTCCTGGCATCTTGTCCATGGCAAATGCTGGCCCCAACACAAACGGTTCCCAGTTTTTCATCTGCACTGCCAAGACTGAGTGGTTGGATGGCAAGCATGTGGTCTTTGGCAAGGTGAAAGAGGGCATGAATATTGTGGAAGCCATGGAGCGCTTTGGGTCCAGGAATGGCAAGACCAGCAAGAAGATCACCATTGCTGACTGTGGACAAATCTAATAATAAATTTGACTTGTGTTTTATCTTAACCACCAGACCATTCCTTCTGTAGCTCAGGAGAGCAGCACCCCTTCATCCCCATCTGCTCAAAATATACTATAATCTTTGTGCTCTCATTGCACTTCTTTGGGTTCCATATTTTCCTTATTCCCCTCCAAGTTTAGCTGAATTGCAAAGTTAAGTTTATGGTTATGAAATAAAAACTAAACAACCAAAAAATATATATATATATATAACCACAGGGCTTCCCTGGTGGCGCAGTGGTTGAGAGTCCGCCTGCCGATGCAGGGGACGCGGGTTCGTGCCCTGGTCCGGGAAGATCCCACGTGCCGCGGAGCGGCTGGGCCCGTGAGCCATGGCTGCTGAGCCTGCGCGTCCGGAGCCTGTGCTTCGCAACGGGAGAGGCCACAACAGTGAGAGGCCCGCGTATCACACACACACAAAAATATATATATATATATAACCACAATAGGTCACCCTTAATGGCCTTTCCAGCCACACTCGGGTGCAAACCCTGTCCTCGATGCAGGGGACTTACTTCCACAGCTGCCTAAGCGGTCTCCTCGCTTCCACGCTCCCGGCCGAAGCTTCGGTGCAGGCCGTGCCTCTACAACATGTGTCTGAGCGCGCCTCCGCGCCCCGCATGACGCCGACCGACCTCACTCCCCACGGCTCTCACCCTTGTCACCAGCCCCTGCCTGCACTGATGGCCTTGTCGTCCCTGGGCCGCCCAGCTTACACCGTGCTCCCCGGCGTGGGGGAGGGGCAGCCCCCTCCCCCCAGGCCCCGCAGTGCGGCGCCTTCCATGCCAACCTCAGCCCCCGCGTCTCTCAGCCGGAGGGCCTTTTCCGAGCTCAGAGCCCCAGCCCCCGGAAGAGCCAGAGGGGGAGCGCCCAGCACCCCATGCTTTCACCCACTGCCCGAACCGGTGGACCAATACCCCTGCTCCCTCTCGCCCAGGTGAGGCTGGGGTTCCAGGGCTGCTCAGGGTTCTCAGATGGATGGGACGCCAGCTGCCCTCGCTGGTAACCTGTTTAAAAACAACCCACCGTCTCCATCAGCTCCGGCTCCTGTGGCAAAAAGGACCTGGGGCTTAAAGGACAGGCATTTATTTCTCACAGTTCTGGAGGCTGGACGTCCAAGATCAAGGCGCCAGCTGGTGTGGCTCGTCCCGGGGAGAACCTTCTTCGAGGCTCCCATGCGGATGCCTTGTTGCTGCACGTTGGAGAGAGGTCATCTCGCGATGCTTCTTCTAGGGCACTAGTCCCATTCATGAGGGCTCCAGCCTGGTGCCCCGACCACCTCCCTCCCCCAGGTCACACCTCCTCACACCGTCACACGGGGGGGTCAGGGCTTCCACAGATGACCTTGCGGGGCACAGGTCCAGCCCACAGCTCTGCCCTCTGCTGCCTGCCTTGCCTTCATTGCCCTGGGACCGTCCTGCGGGTAAACCACTTGTCCTAGACTCCTTCTCCGAACTACTCCGGAAAAACCCCAAGAAGACACTGTGGCACGAATGACGTCTAGGGTTCCGTTCTCCGAGATCAAGGACTCTAATGTTCAAACGTGAAAGGCCATATTTCAGTTAGATGCTTTCCTCTTCGATAGTGATAAAGCAAGATTCACAAAAATGCATGGCGTATGGCCAATTGCCTACCGATCGAGTCTGCAGGGTAGCTAGTGGAGAACCTTTACAAAGGAAAGGGATCAAGAGTTGTTTGCATTTTCTGTTCCAGGTGAAGTCTGCGCAGCCGGGCCAGGTGTGCATCTGAGGGTGCAGGGTGGCGAAGCCATGAGGCCAGGCTGGCCCCTGGGGTGCTGAGGCCCTGCCCATCCATGGCAGCCACGTGCCCCCCGACACCGCCCAGAGGGCATGCCGGGCTCAGGAACCGCTTCTGGTGTCAGCGTACGGAAGCCCCAGTCGGTTTTCCCAATTTCTGATTCAAGAAACTACAGGACCCTGTGCTCAGAGCCCCTGGGACCATAGGCCTCACAGAGTGATCACAGCACCGTGGAAAGAGCATCTACAGAACAGGCGCCCTGTCCTCGCTCAAATTTCCTTCATACAACACCGAAGCCTGCTTCCATCAAGACACAGGCACTTTCCCACCGGCTGGAAAACTAGCCCGCTCTATTTTGGTTCATAACAAACAAAAGAAGCAACAGTGCTGAAACACTGCTGCATATTTACCCTTCAATTACTGGAGACGGGTGGAAGAGTCCCCCGGCCACAGCATGTAAGTACAATCCCTGAAAGACAGCGTTCTTCATGAAAAGAAACGGGCGCATTGGCCTCTGTGCCCACAAAGCACCGATTCACTGCAGCGGCGCGGGGGCTCCACTGCGGGGTCAGCGCCCCACGCTGAAGGCCCGGGTCAGGACGCTGGACGCTACCCTATAAAACAAAGGCGGATCCTCAGGGGGTTGTCGCGTCCCCAGCGTGCTCCCGGGAGCCCCCTTGGGCAGCCCCTGGCGTTGACTGTCTGCTTACAGCCTCTGAAAGGAACAGAGGGCAGGATAGAAACGGTTAGCTGGGTTCTAAATTTATTGAGGTCGGTGATGAGCAGCAAGACTGATTTATACTCCTCTGCCTGGCATTTAGAACATGATTAGTTGAATATTCAAGAGGGAGCTAAAGTTAAATGGAAATGTGTTTTTGAAAATGCCTCAGAGGAGCGAGGGAAAAATCCTAGGACTGAACAGACGATTACCGTTTATTCCTATTCTAGAATAAACAGTTTAAAAACATCTCTCTTCTCTGGCAGGCATGAGAACCATTTGACTCCAAATGCTTCTTTTTTAAAAAAAATTTTTTTAATGGACATGTAGTTGATTTACAATGTTGTGTTAGTTTCAGGTGTACAGCACAGTGATTCAGTTTTATATATATATATATTCTTTTCCAGATTATTTTCCATTATAGGTTATTACAAGATATTGAATAAAGTTCCGTGTGATGGCTCCAAATGCTCCTGCGGGTGAAGCCGTGCCTGGAGGTCCAGGGGAGCAACCCACCCCCCCCACCCGCCTGCACCGGAGGCTCCCGCGTGGCAGGCAGGGTGCCGTCCACACCGTCCACCCCGAGGGCAGCCTGCTGCAGGGAGGCAGCCCCGGCGGCCTGGAGACTTCCAGAGGGGACCTGCCATGGCTGTGTTGCTCCACGCCCGCGCCATGAAATACCGAGTAACCGGAAAAGGCAGGATCGCTCACGCTTTCCTGCAAAGCCTGCGGCACCGTCACTGAAGGGCGGTGAAATCTGTGGGAGGGCCCGGGAGGAGCCAGCGCCCTGGGCGGTCAGCGGGTGGGCGCGCGGCCTCCTGGCCACCGGGAACCAGCCTTAAATAAACGGCGTGAGCGAGCCGGGGGTGGGGTGGGGGGCGAGAGGCTGGGTGAGTTTCCATCAAACAGGCCCTGGAGGGCGTGGCCTCAGGGAGCCGTGAAACGAGGCAGCAGCGGCCAAAGGACGGTGAAGGACGATGCTACCTACACACACGTGCAAAGTGGGCCCAGCGTGTCCCTCACAGCCTCGGGGACGCCTGGCTCCTCAGGGCGACCGAACCCGAGTGTGAAAATGGATTTCCTCACCTCTCCGCAGCACGACAGCTACCTCCCCTCCGGTTACCTAGGGACGTTTCTGTGCGCTCGGTCCCCTGGGTTAGAAACCTGGAAAGATGTTCAGAGGCAGTGACCCCAGCTGCCACCATCCCGACCCAAGCACGCCGCTCCTTCTGGGTCCCCTGAGGCCCTCTGTCCTCACATCCACCACCGTGGCTCAGGGGCAAAATATTTTTCGCCTGGGGGGAGCCAGCTGGACTGACTCGTGGCTTTCTGCAATGATTTCTTGCCACCTCCCCACATTCATTTTTCATCCTGGTCCTGATGAACAGTTTGCAGCTGTTGAAGAAAAAAGTTGCTTAGGCCTCCCTCTGCCTGTGCACCCACTGCTCCGTCGGTCCAGGACCAGGAGGCCTTCCTCACCTGCCCCCGGGGCCCCTCTGCTCATCCTTCCAGACTGAATGTCCTCTATGTGTCTTCCTACAACATCCTGAGCGAAGGAGGTGCCGAGTCCTCCCTGTCCCCAGCCACAAACCACAGGGGCTGTCCTGACACACGCTGGCGCGGGGAGCACCCGAAGCTTTCCATTGAAACACGGGGACGGCCATGGCCTGAGGCGTAAGTTCTGTGTCCCAGGGCTGGAGGAGTCGCCCTAGTATGAAGGAAAAACCAGAGTAGATTTCCCCCAATAGAACACAAAACCAAGTCTTAACAATTCAAGGAGGTCAGCCATTAATTTATGGCCTGTTAGAACCAAACCAACACTCTTTAGAGCAAAAGCATACAGAATCACTACAATGTATCCTCCACAAAGGTTTAGTGCAGAACGTTTTTTAAATTACTCAACATATGAAGAAATAGAGAGATGTGAACCGTAATCAAGAACAAAAGTAGTCAACAGAAAGAGAAACTGAAATGGCTCAGACACTGGAGTTGAACTTTAAAACTGTTCATCTGAAGATGTTCCAGCGACTCAAAGGAGAAGATGGTCTTAATGAGTGAACGATGGAGAATCTCAGCAGAAAAATGTGAATTAAAAAAGACAAAACAGGGGCTTCCCCGGTGGCGCAGTGGTTGAGAGTCCGCCCGCCGAGGCAGGGGACACAGGTTCGTGCCCCAGTCCGGGAAGATCCCACGTGCCGCGGAGCGGCTGGGCCCGTGAGCCGTGGCCGCTGACCCTGCGCGTCCGGAGCCTGTGCTCTGCAACGGGAGAGGCCACAACGGTGAGAGGCCCGCGTACCGCAAAAAAAAAAAAAAAAAAAAAGAAGTAAACAGTCGTAAACAAAATACCCTCTCAGCCACCACGTGACTTTCCATCACTGCAGGTATAATCTTGCAATTTAACGGTGGAGTCTTGTTTCTGATAACGTTTTATTTTTGAATGATGAGAGATAGATGATAGACACATGATAGAGATGACATCGATGGTTGATTATAGTATGTATAGACTAGATAGATGATAGATAGAAGATGGGTAGGTAGATGGATAGATAGATAGATGATAGATACATGATAGAGATGACGATAGATGATTGATTATATTATGTATAGATTAGATAGCTAACTAGGTGGATAGAAATAGATGATAGATAGAGAGATACCACATATAGATACACGCCACCTCCCCAATCCTTCCATGGAGCAGGGCAGGCTGATTATGAAACCCCACATGGAGAGGTGATTCCAGGGCGTATTTGCAGGCTGAGGGCTAAGTGCCCGAGCCTGCACTCCCCGGCCCCCCTGCTGTCACTGCTTCTCCTGGGGGCTCTGGCCTCCCTGCCTGTGAAGGTTCACAGTAGGGGGAACGGGGCCAGGAAGGCTGAGGGCCTCTCCTGGCTGTTCATTAACAAAGCCTCTCTGTAATTTGCTTGATAAAGTGCCCAGTGCAGGCAGGTGCTTAAATAAAGACAATGATTTATTCACTTTTTCATAAGCTGCCCACCCCCTCTCCACTCCTGGTTCCCCTCTGGCATGCGTGAAAAAAGGTCTGTAAATACATGGATCAATATCGACGAAAGCTTCTCTCGTAGATGATCCTGACTGTATCCACTTGAATTCATCACAGGCCCCTGACAAGGGGCTTCCTTACCGCTAAGGGCCAAGAGGGAGGGGAGAAGTCGGCGGCCACGGGCATTTCCCTCTCCTCTGCTGCCACGGCCAGCCCTGGTGACCTGCTCCCGGTGGCCCACCTGGAATGACAGGGTCCGGCCTGGCAGCAGGGGCTCTGGGGCCAGGCCTGCTCCCGCCCCCTCGGACGTGGACGGGTCGCCCAGCCGCTCTGTGTCTCCACTTCCTTGTCTCGAAGTTAGGATAACGGACACGGGCTCTTTCGAGGGCCAGTGAGCTGATATGTACGACCACACATGAAAGATGAGCTCTTACTCTCGAATTAGGGTCGGTCCAGGGTGGGCTGTGGTAGCAAAGGCTTAGAAAGACCCCTCTCCCTCCTGCCCTCCCGTTGCCCTGCAGTTCCGGACCCCCCCTCCTCCGGACCCCTACGTCCCATCCGTGCCTCGTGGAAGAGGTAATGGGTGCTGCCCCCTCTCTCCCACCCCCAGTAAGACCCCTTCCTTCCCTGGGGGCCCTTCTCCAGTCTGAGCTCCCGGGATGAAGTACTCAGCCCGCCCTAAGGCCAGTTTCCATCTGACCTGGAAGGAAATCTTACTGGAGTCCTTTTTCATCCCCAGAGATCCCTTATTATCACCTGTGCGTGACTTTCTTTGGGAATTTTATGGGTAAAGAGTTGATAACACCAACTGTCCCGCCCTCTGTATCTCAGTCTACCGGACACTGTGGCCAGTGCATTTATTAACACATCGTGTGTGCATTCTCCATCAGGAAGAAAGGCAAGATGGAAACCATCACAGGAATAGTTTTCAAAAATTGCAACCGTCCGTTGTTGCTACGGGAAGACCAATTATGTCTCAACCCTTCATGGTCTCTGAGCACATTTAAGCAAACTTCAGGGGCTCCTGGGATGACAGGGACCCCACGGGGACCACACACACCTCCGAGGGCCACCATACCCTTTGTCCTGTGCTTTTGCTCTTTAGGTACAAAAAGAACCCTCACTAAGAACTGTGTGGCTCCCTTCCGCCTGGCCTTGTCCTTCAGTGGGCCTGCAGCTACAGCGATTATGAAGTTTCCCTTCCCACCCTCCCTTCTGGGTCCTCCCCGGCCCCTTCCCTCCCCCAGGCCCTGCCCCCTATAGCAAAGCCGCCAGGTCCTTTCTGTCCACCTTACACACCCCAGGTTTTATCCATCATCTGCGCCCTAGGGACCCATGTGCTCCCGCAGGGCTGTGGGGCGGGTGACGTCAGGGCTCCCGGCTGCCCTGAAGGTGCCGGCAGATGGTGCACTGTTTGCGGTGGCACATCCGTCACACCATCGATCTCTTTATACTCCTGCTGCTGAAAACAGCAGCGGATGCAGAGGCGCCTCCCCAAGGGACCAGGGAGAAGAGCAGGGAATGCTCATTTCACATGAAAAATCAGGTGAACTCAGAGCTGAGGAGATGCAGTCTCGTCTGGTCCACCGAGGCTTACAGTAGACCCTTTAACAGATGAGCGGCTTTGCAGTGGTTCCGTCCCGGCCGCCTTGACCCCATTCTCACACACGTGACAGAGACACCCTCTCCCGGGCCACAGTGAGAACCAGGGGAGCCAAATGCTTCAGCAGAACTATTTTAGGAAAGTTTATGCCCGAAATATGCAGCGGAACCCGGTGAAGGCCATTTTTTGGCAACCTGCTCCGCACATAGTAGGTGCACAATTAAAGCAGCGTATTGGCTGCTGTGATGCCTCCTGTCTCTTTGATCGGCAAGGGCGTCAGCTGCTGCTGTTTGGATTCTGTCTTTATTTTATAACAACCGTCCTAGTCATTCAAGTATCCCATTATTTATTCATCCATTATTTATTCCTGCGCACCAGGCATGTGCTAGAAGACGGAAATCCAAAGATGAATGAGAGTCCTCCACCCCACCTTGCCTTCCGGGAACTGGCGCTCCAGAGAGGGCGCTGGGCCTGGAACCCCGGCTCCGAGAACAACAGGGCATCTCCTTAACTCACGTCTCTCGTCGGACACTGGTGGTATTGGTGAGGGAGCCGTCACACTGTGGTGCTGATTTTAAAGCCAAGGCAAAAATGAGGGCTGTCTGATGGAAAGACAACCTCTCCAAATAAGATTTCTCCACCGGCTTTTACACATGGTGAGGACAGAGCTTTGCTTTCTCAGAAAATGTTCTTCCTCTTCCAGAGCCACTTACAAAGACGTGGGTCCCTGCGATGCCAAGAGGCGGGGGGGGGGGGGGGGCGCGGGGTAGAGTGACAAGTGCGCTCTGCGGAAGGGGTGACTGGCCGTGCTAGCCATCTGGCGGGCTTGCTGCTTCCAAGATAGGCTCCAACGAGGCTCGGAAGTGATGCCACGGCTTCTGCTGAAGCAGATGATGGAGATAAACGAGCTATAGACACTCCGGGCGCTGCCTGAGCTGGGAGGGAAGAGGAGGGGCCCGGCCTCTGACTCCCTGGGGGGCCATGTGGATGGCAGGATGGGAGGCCTCAGCTCCTCTCTGCTGTGGCTTCTCTTGGCCACACGTACCCGATAGGTGACCTCGGGATAAAAGTGCAGGGAAGACAGGAAAGGACCGGGATCCTCGGTCACTTCTCCTCTCCAGAGGCCCTCACCTCACAGTCTTGCCGAAGGGCTCCTTAGATGTGGACGGCCCGTCAGAGCTTAGGAAGCTCAGCCCTCGGAGAGCCAGGGCTGCAGCGGGGTCACACTGTGTGCCCCAAATCGAGGAGGGCTGCATGAAGAGGAAACCTCTCCTAGATAGGATGCTGAATCGTAGGGTCATCCAGCTAGGTATTTTGTTTGTTTTTCTCTAAAAATGTGCATCTCTATTCCTTCTCTGTCGACGTTATTTTGTCTGAGTTAAACATCTGCTGGACGCCAGGCACCGTTCTGCACCGGGTTCTGGCGCCACGTCTCGTGAATTTTTCCTTTGGGTGCAGCTGCCTTTGCTCTGCCTTGCTCTCTGGGCCCTCCGCCCTTTCTCAGGCTGCAGCTCACCCCAGACAGTAAAGCACATGGACTTTGCAGGAGCGTTTGGGGCTTGAGCAGGTGGCCTCTGCCGTCCAGTTCACCGGGGCGCCGGAACCCGGTTGGCTCTTTCTGCCCGAGCATGTGGCCCAAAGACGCTTTACACACACAGTCCCCTCCCCTTGGCCTCTTGGTTGTCCGGTCCCAGACTTGGTAAAGCAGCATCCCTGGGGCGGAACAGATTTGACTGCAATAGAGAAATCACACAGCAGGGCTTTCTGAGCAGCAAAAAATGGCCATTTCCCTTCTCCGGGCGTCGCAGAAATATCATTAATTTTCCTTGCAGCAGTCAACGCGTGCACGGCAGACCTCAACAGAGCTCTCTCCCCGGGCGCGGGGCCCTCTCGAGACTGCAGTTTTGACGGTCCCGGGATAAACCGCAGCTGTGTCCTCAGAGGATGCACACAAGCAGTGCAACAGACAGAGACTCAGGCTTGGGGGTCCCGAGTGGGAAACAAGCGGGGCTGTAAACAAGACCCCCATCTTTAAAAAATGTGTTCCCAGAACTAAAACTGCCATCTTTTTCTGGAGAACACCTGCGCTCTGCCGGGCAGGGGCTCTGGAGGAGACATTGCTCCTCTGAGCCTCTGGATTGTTCTTGTTTGTTGGCAGGGGTTTCCTTCCAGCTCCCAGCTATTTTATAGTCGGGGCGTCATCTGCTCCAAAAACCAGCTGAACCTTTTACCTGGAGCTGTCCTCCTGCCGTCCCCTCATGATGAAGGGTGGCGGTGGGGAGAGGGTGGCCACTGCACCCTCCACTCGGAAAAGAGAAAAAAGGTAACACGTGCTTTAGAGAGGTAGGTTGCGAGGTCTCAAGTTCACTCCGTCTGCTCTCCTTGTAAATATGCAGGGAGAGAGGGAAGCCGGGCAACGCTGGAACCTAACAGGCCCTGATCAGTCATTCCCTGCTATGCCTTCAGTGTCTTTGCTTCCTCCTCGGCCTCGACAGCAAGAAAAAGCTCCTTCTAACTGAGTAAGATGCACTAGCAGTCTCTCTGTGGCTGCGTCTGGTAACTGAGTACCGGGGGAGGGGGGTGGGGGGGCTCCACATTTGTGCCAGGAAAAGTCGACGTTGTCAAGTCGAGTTTCCGAAGTCCCACACACATCCTGCAGACACCCCTTTTCAGACATCGCGACCGCAAACTCCTCTCTCGCCGGCCCTCAGCTGGGGTGAAGTGAACACACTCTCCAAGCCTCAGCGCTTCCTCTGACGGGCTTTCCCGCGCACACGCCCCCGGGTGTCAGGACACGCCGTCCAACATCCTGGTGAAAAGTGCCAGACCTTTGCCGGGGGTTCTCGGCAGAGCCGCTCTGAGAAGGGGCCGGGGTGGTGGTGGTGGGGAGGAGGCTGTGAGCACTGCCCGCACAGCCTTCTTCTTTTTCTTTTATGTTGCTTTAACTTTATTATTTACTTCATATTTTCTTAGCCTTTGACTATAAGAGATGTACTAATGGGAAAAGTACAGATATTCTTTCTTTTAATTGAAGCGTAGTTGATTCACGATGTTGTACCAGTATCTGCTGTGCAGCAAAGTGACTCAGTTCCACACACGTATACCGCATGCAGCCTTCGACGTACCGTGGGTTACCTGCCTCCCCGGGAGCAAGTGAAACTGACCCCAGGACCTCTGAACGGGAAAGACAGGAGGTCCTAGCAAGCGGGCTGACGGAGGCCACCACCCTCCCTCTCACCCGTTCCTTGCTCCTACCCAGCCTCTCTTCCTCAGAATCCCCAGATTTGGGCATCCAAACCAACTACTTGACGCCTATAAACTGCCTTGCAGCGCGACGGTTTTCACTTGATGTAATTTCTCGTCTTTTGAACCAGAGATAAACTCCTCAACCTCAGGGCTGGAATCCTTTTCCTCTCGTCGCATCATTGCTTTGCAAGTATCAGGGACTTCATGGAATTTGTTCATCCTCCATTCAACGCAAGTGCCCCACCAGCGTTTGAGGTGGAGACACAGACTGTATCCATTTCCAGTGAAAATAAAGCAGCCGTGAGGCTGCATCCCCGTGCAGGGACACTGCCTCAGCCACCAGGAAGGGCCCGCCTCTGTGTGTGATTTCCCCCGTAACCACCTGGGCCTCCCATTTGCAAAGGGAGGAGAGTGTTTCCGACACCCTGCAAAGGTCTCTTATTAAACACTAAACTCTGCCAACGTGCACTGCATTTCCTTTGTTGTTGTACGATAAGCGTTCGGTCACCTCAACGTTGTGGTGCTGAAGGCCCATCCGCTCCCACCCTGCCTTCAGTGGGGGTCTCACCAGCCCCCTTCCCTGGAAGGCCTGCTGACGTGGAGCTGAAATCTTCCTCCTTCTCAATTCCATCCTCAGTTTTTAGCTCTGCTTTTGAAGCCACATGTTCCATTGAATCCACCTCTCTCCGGACAACTCTTCAGATGCTAGGAGACAGGCGTCACCAGCCACCCCACTTCCCATCAGCCTTGTGCAGCCCCGACCTGAAGCCCGCCCAGACACAGGGCCTCCGTGCAGGCGGGCAGGCATCCTTGGTCAGCGCGGGCTGCAGCGCCCCAGATGGGCCGTGCTCCAGGAAGTGTACAGACAGTGGGACAGTTATCACCCTTGCAAAGGACACTGTACTCTTATTAGTACAGCTTAAAATTGCACTAGCTTTTTTTGGCAGCCATGACCCATTTTTAGCTCCAAATAAACATGTGGTTTTCTAAAAACTGCCATGCCCTCTTCAGAGAGAAAGCCAAGTTGCCTCCCCAAGTTCTGTTAACAGACATTTTTTTAATCTAATTTAACTTTTTATTGAATCACATTTACTAACTTCTTCTCATTTGTTTTAAAAGGGTGGTTATTTTGTAAGAGGAAATTTACTTTAAGATTATACTTTTGAGTCTTATGCTACTTGGATAATATTTTAACTTAATAAAATAAAAGAACCATTTTCGGGACTTCCATTTCTAAAAACAATGTGTTTTCTATGTGGAAAAGCAGGAGTTGTGATCTTTGCAACTCTGAATTAAAGAAGAGTCTGTATTCTATTCACCCATTTCTCGCTCTCTAGTGTGTAGATTATTCCAAATATATCAGTCTGTGATGTTTGGGAAAACTGGGATAATTTGAGCAAGGAAACTGCGTAATTAAGAGATGTTGGTGGGAATAATCACTCACTCAGGTGTGCTCTGGTTGCTTAATAGGAAACGAAGTTAATTATGAGATTCACAGATGAAGTTTTGCAGTTATTGGATTCGCAGACATTCTCAAATCCATCTGTACTTTTGGGTACCCTTCTTGTTTGGGGGTTTGTCAGGAATTCAGTGGAAACAAATCACCCGAGGGCGTTATCATTAGCCCTGGGCTGGATTTAACCTTGAGAAGCGCGGGCCGAGGCCTCTTCTTACTCCGGTTTGCTCGTTGAAGTCTTGGGACCACAGACACAGAGGTGTCATTCATAAAGAAAAGGCTTGGGCTTCCCTGGTGGCGCAGTGGTTGAGAATCCGCCTGCCGATGCAGGAGACACGGGTTCGTGCCCTGGTCCGGGAAGATCCCACATGCCGCGGAGCAACTAAGCCCGTGAGCCATGGCCGCTAGGCCTGCGCGTCCGGAGCCTGTGCTCCGCAACGGGAGAGGCCACAACAGTGAGAGGCCCGCATACCGCAAAAAAAAAAAAAAAAAAAAAAAAAAGAAAAGGCTTGAGGCCTTGGGGGTCTGCGGTGGAGCCTCTGGTGGAATTTAGGACCTCGGTGCCAATGAAATATGAGGTAGCATCCAACTACCCAACCATACAATAATCGGCTTTATATGTGTTATTCCATAAACCTGTCACGTGTGTTTTTCTTTGTAGAAAGTGAAATTCATCTGGAAAAACACCTTTGGAAATATTTGTGAAGTCATGTGGTCTCCCAGATTAGAGTCACCAAAACAAGCCTTTTCTCTGACACCTGTCATTTTAAACTGCGAGGGCTGCATGTGGGGTTAGGAAACATCGCCCGGCTATTTTTGGAATGTGTGTGTGTGTGTGACATTTTGCTTCTTGTTAGAGCCTTTTTAAAAATAAAACATTTTTCTTGTAATGTAACGTATATATGAGATCTATATGATATACATATCTTCACTGCAGAAAATCAGAAAAGTAAATAAAAATATAAAAGAGGAACATAATCTCAACATCCTAGTCAACATTCTAGTGTATTTCCTTATTCCTTTTTTTTGATTCATAAATATGAATATGTAGGTAATTTTTAACCAAAAAAATGACATCATTTCGCGCACATAATTTTGTAAGCTTCTTTTTTCTCTTTACATTATAAAGTAAGCAATTCCACACATCATTTACTGTTGTTCAAGTATCTGATCTTCAACAGCTATGTAATTTCCATATATATGCACATATAAATATAAATATATAGTATTTCTCCTAATTTAGCACGTTTAGGTGGCTTCAGCTCTTTTGCTGTAACGACGCTGTGATAAATGTCTTTGTGCATACATCTTTGACCATATATCACATTATTTAGAATAAATTACTAGAAGCAGGAACGTTCGGTTTGAAGGAATTCACAGTTTGTAAGGTTCTTGATACATATAAACCAAGTGCTTTTAAGGAAACTTTTCCAGTACAGATTCATTTCAAGAGAGAACGAAAGTGGCCCTCACATCATCCTTTGTAGCACTGAGTCTTATTTTATTTTTCATCTGCCAATTTTATATGAAACAGTAAATTCTAGTTTTAATTTGCACATCTGTGATAGCTACTTATGGTGAACGTTTCTATGTGCTCTGTATACAGGCTCCTTTTATGACCTGGCTCTTCTTGTCATTTGCATATGTTATGAATTTCATCAACCTCTACCCCCTTTGAAAAGATCTTAATGGTTGCCCTTTTAATAAAAGACTCTGGACTGTGCCTGCTTGTAATGTATTGTTCTTGTAAATTATAAGTTAATTGCGGGTTATGGAGGGTTCAGGCTGCTGATTCTTTCCAAAGCATTCAACTTTCTTTTTGTTCAAGCAGTCACTTTCTTTCCTTTTGTGCTCATATTTCGCTGGTTTAGATAACGTTCAAGGAAATTATACAACGTTGATAACAAGTTCTTAACAGATAAGAACAATTTTCAGAAAGGATATAAACGAGATTGGGAACAAAGCCACCTTGCCTGTGGCTTTTTTATTCCACCGGAGGGGTCAGACACACCGTGTACATCAGGGGGACCTTGGAGCCTTCCGCACAAGCTGGTGCACCTGGGTCCAGCCTGTGTGTTTTACAGGGGATGGAGGGTGAGGTCCGGTCCAGCCAGCCAGCCTGGAGAGTAGAGCTGGGCTGGGGGTCTCTTGCATCTCACATTTGAGGAGGAATTTTACCCCAGGTTTCTCTTTGCTTCTTCTTTCCTCCCTTTAACTCTCTGGTTCACCCCTTGGCGCTAGGAAGGTGATTCACTCACACTCTCTCTATTTTTCTAGCAGCTCTTTGATGCTCTCCTCCCGCAAGACAGCTTGCAATTTTTTTTTTTTTTTTTTGGTGGTACGCGGGCCTCTCACCGCTGGGGCCTCTCCCGTTGTGGAGCACAGGCTCCGGACGCGCAGGCGCAGCGGCCACGGCTCACGGGCCCAGCCGCTCCGCGGCACGTGGGATCTTCCCGGACCGGGGCACGAACCCGTGTCCCCTGCAGCTGCAGGCGGACTCTCAACCACTGCGCCACCAGGGAAGCCCCAGCTTGCAATTTTGACAGGTATTGGTGAAGTCTCATAATGACATGCAGAAACTCTAACATCTGGGATAAATAAGTAAGCAAATGAATAAATGGATGAGCTGTCAAATGTTAATCATAAAAATCACAACTGGGGCTTCCCGGGGAAAATCGTATCCTAAGGTTGCTAAGACTTACTATTAAGATCAAGTAAGAATGAATCTTCAATTCGTGAAATAGTGAAGAAGGATTAGAAATTTGTGTTGGTTTTGCTGTCGAACCTGAAACTGAAAAAGTTACAGCCACGGTGCATGATAAGGGCTCAGTTAAGATGGAAAAGGCATTAACTTTGTACAATAAGATATTCTGAGAAAGAGAGAGCACATCCATACTGTCATAACCTTTATGACAGTATATTGTTCTAATTGTTCTATTTTATTAGTTACTGCTGTTGATCTCTTACTGTACCTAGTTTGTCAATTAAATTTTATCAGAGGTGTGTATAGGAGAAAACAGAGTATATGTAGGGTCTGGTACTACCAGGCCTCCATCAGGGGCCTGGGACCACATCCCCCCCACGGTGAAGTGGGGATGACGTCTTGCCAAATTCATCTCCAAAGTGGTTGCCACGGCTTTATTTCTACAAGCAGTGCATCGAATTCACATAGTTTCACACTGGAGCTGCCAGACATTTAGATTTTTACCAGTCTGACGAGTGCAACATAATAGATCACTGTGGTTTCATTATCTTTCCCATTGTTCCAAAACATGAGTTTTAGTAGATGCATCATACGATTTCATCCTAAGGAGAGACCAGAATTTATTCACTTTTCCCTTATTATTGGACATACAGTGTGTTCCCAATCTTTCACTATGTCCACAATGCTTCATTGAATATCCTTGTGCATAACTCTTTAGCTAAAATGGCTGTTGACATTCCTTAGGATAAATTTATGAAGAAGTACACGATTCAGAGTGCTGACACACGTTGCCAATTTTCCCGTCAGGAGAACGTGCCTGTTTACTACTAGGTGGCAGCTTCTAAGGGTGCCTCTTTGCTTGCCCCTCTATAAACACTAGCTAAATACTATTTAACAAATGATATTTCTCAGTTTGAAGGGTGAGGTGAACAACTGTAACTTGTTTAAATTTGCATGTTACTTTCTTACTGGTGAGTTTGATCTTGTATCTTATATGTTTATTGATTACTTCTTTATTTGGTAAGTTATTAACACATTCTCATTACCTATTTTCATATTGAATGCCTATGGAATGAGACAGCTTGAAATTTGAAAATATTGTAATTTAAAACAAATTTTCTATCCATGCAGTTGCAGAAAAAAAATTCCCGTAAGCAAACGAGGTCTTTTGTAAAACGGTGTCCGTCCAGAACGGAGCGTCGATGATCAAGTCACATGGTACCATCAGGAGATAATTCCATGGATTCGGATTTTTTTTACTCGTGGACTCAGGTTCTGATTTTAGTTTGAGCCAAGCCACTTGATAAACTTTCTTAATAATGATAAGCCGGTCAATAAGTTTAATATTGAAGGTAAATCAAATATGTTAAAAGAATATTTTCTGTAAATCCAGGGTACATGTTTAGGTGAGCGAAATCTCACAGGACCAGACAGCTCCTTCCAGGGTACGTGTTCACACACAACCTCGTGGCCCACTTCCTAATTCAACGTGGCCTCCGTACATGAGAACGTAATTCAGGGCTGAGACAGTTTTCTACGAGGTCACAGAGCTGTAAGAAAGAAGCTCCCTCCAGCCAAGAGGGAAAGCATAAGAGAAGCAGGTGATGAGCCTTATTTGCAAGGGAAATGCAGCATTTGTCTGAGCTGAGCCGATTGCTTTCCTTAAATGGGAAAAGACTGTTGTCTCTTGAACCTGCTAGGAAGGCTCTTGATGTCTCTTTCGGTATTGCCTGTCTCCCAATCTTTCCTCCCCTCCCTACACTGGGATGAGAAGCTCAAGATGTCAGGATGGCACACGATTAAATGACACTCAACTCATAAATATGCAAGAATTGTGAGAAAATGGCTAGCTGGAAGTGAAATGAAATCGCCAGAGATCTGAGAGAAGTGTAGTGTAGAAATTAAGTCCAATTAAGTCCAAAGAAATTAAGACCAATCACCTAAACACGCGTACAGCCTAGTCTTGTAATACACAGTAGTTTCTATCTAGAAAGTCGCCCCAAACACTGAATTAGTGAGAGCTGAAACACTGCTCCCAGGAGAAAGACAAGATGCAGTTCCTGGGAGCGTCTGGTCACCTGATCGATACATAACCTCGTTTCTTGTGTGTTTCTGTTTAAAGACACCTTATTTCACGTATATTGTTGATCGACTGACATTGAACTCACAGCCAACAGCACCATAACTCATGCCTAAACAAAGCTCACTCAACACGCACATTTTCTCCATCAGGTACCTCACAACCTCCTTGTTCTAGGGCTTCAGCATAACACACAAGGGCCATTTTAAACCTGAAGTCACCAACGAAAAGCACAAAAGTGCAAGATGCTTAGTGGTACTGAGTAGGCTGGAAAAAGGACACTTGTTTCTGGTCTTGGAGCCGAACCAAGAAGACAGAGCGTCACCTTGGGCCACCCCAGCTGGAATCGTGCGCGCCGTGGGCACCACAAACGTGCCCCCTGTTCACGTCTGTGAAGGACGCGGAAGCACCAGGAGGTCTGATCTGGCGGTTGCAGACACGCTCTAGTGAACAGACGAATTCCTGAATCCGGATCCACCAACAACGCGACCCAGTGTGTTTCAAATGCTCCGCCCCAGCGTTGCCGTTTTTCTAGGCACCAGGGTGAAGCGAAGCTCTGCCCGCTGTGGTAGGCTTGTGCTCTTTCACCCTCCTCCCTTCTTTTTTTCTGATCACATCCCTTAGTTTTTCTGGAGAAACTCCCCCTTCCTCCACAGTGAGCACTCTTGGTGGCGTTTCAATCAATGATCCTGGTCTCTTAGGACCAAGGGATGGACATACCACCTGAGCCAGACCAACAAGAATCTCCTCCCTGGGGACGTGACTCTTGAGCTGAGTGACTCGTGGAAATGGTTGAAGCTGATTTGCCTGGACAGCGGCACCTGCAGGAGATGGTCCTCTGGTTGCCACGCTCTAGAGCCCCATGTTGCTCTGAGTTATGTCCTTTCAGCTTCTTCCCCGATTATCAGCTACCTCCCGTCTTTCCGCCGGATTTCTTTTCTGCCTGAAATAGCCAGAGTGAGTTTCTACTGGTTCTAACCAAAGGATCTTGACTGATACTCATCCTGAAAGTACGGGAGGGCAGAGGCACCAGGTCCATCTTGGCCCCTTCCACCCAACCATAGTGGTTCCTGTTCATGGATAAGGATAGAAGCCGGGTCCTGGTATCTGCACATTTTAGGGCCTTCACATGAAATTGTGGGAAATTTCCATACATTTTTAGTGCATGTGTTTGGCATTTGTTCTTTTCTTTTGAACCATTTCATATACTAATTGTTGGAAAAGGACATATAAACACGCACATCAGGGACTTCCCTGGTGACGCAGTGGTTAAGACTCCGCACTCCCAATGCAGGGGGCCCAGGTTCGATCCCTGGTCAGGGAACTAGATCCCACATGCATGCCGCAACTAAGAGTTCACATGCCACAACTAAGGAGGCCACCTGCTGCATCTAAGACCCGGCGCAACCAAATAATAATCTTAAAAACTGATAAATAAATAAATATTTTTTTAAAAAAACATGCACATCAGCCTGGCCACCTACACCTTTATTTGTTGGCAGTTAAACTGCAACAGCCTCAGGGAGCCTGACCTCAGGTCTCTATCGGTGGTGGGAATAGAAGGTCCTGGAAAGCAGGAACCACTGTCCTCTTCCTTCCCGATGTCCGAACTCCAGTGAATAAAGTAAGGCCTCTATTGTTACTTCTCATTCAAATGAATGATGAGACTCTCAACAGATCCAAAATTTCTTTAGTTAAATAATTGGCCTTATTGTTAAAATGGAAAGTTGAGTTCGTCTTATACAAGGGTACCCCCAGATATTTTTATTTGAAAAGTGACACCATAATTAACCTAACTACTTTGAAGGCAGCTGTTCCAAGAATCCTAGTGAGTTCATCTCTTCAGTAAGCATCTAACAAACACCTGCTGTGCTGTAGGAACACAGACAGTCATCCTGTGGTTCCCGAACACTGGCTGAGCCTTCAGGGAACGAACCCTGCCCCTCTGGGGCCTCTCGTTCTGGTGGAAGGGGTTTACATATAAACAAATGACACTGGTGGAAGGGGTTTACATATAAACAAATGACAGTAAAATGCCCTCCGTTTGTGTTTATTTTGTAGACCTTAGCTACTCAGAGTACACCTTCTTCCGTGCTATTCACACCTGAGTTTCCATTATTTTACATTAAAAGTGAAAGAGGCCTTTCTTCTTTACGGTCAAATAACAAATCCCTTGTCCTAAACACTGGATCTTTTTTTGTTTCTGCGTGGGGAGATGGTAATGTAAGCTGCCGGATGGTTCCTAATCCTTTATTTGAATAACATTCAAATAGTAAAAAGCGCTTACTGGGGCCACGCACGGTGTGTATGCGAAGCACTGGGTTCAGTTTGCATTTTCTGCAGGAGTTTTTCAGGCTCCAAGGCAAGACGGCCTGTCCCGGGATCCGGTGAGCCCTGAGTCTGTTAACGCCTGCTGGGCCTCATCCTGGCCTGTCCAGAGCGAGAGGGAGTCCTTGGACTGTCAAATCACAGACTGTCCGAGAAGAGCGGTGGGCAGGCTCACCTCCACGGAGGGGCTGGGACAGAACCGGGAAAGAAGCCTCACGTGCGCTGGGGCCTCGTGAGCGTGAGTTCTCGTCCGTAGACTAGGAGTAGCAACACGGGGGCACGGGGCTGGGGAAGGGACTGAATGGGTGGGTGTGCGGGGCAGGCGCCTGGCCGACGGCAAAGCGACAGGGGCCCACCTCCTTCTCCAGCTGTCGCCTTCACATTCAGGCGCTGTGGTTGGTTCTAACTTTTCTCCTCCTGGACATTAAATGCGCCGCCCCGAGAAGGCAAAGCTAACCTGAAGGAAAGCAGGTCGAACGAACGGCGGTTTGAGTGCAGAGCTACAGGGTGGCAGGGACACTGGGCGGGGGGACACGCGGCTGAGACGGGAGGATGTCCTGGGCGGCTGGCTCAGCACCACACAGAGCGCACGACCTCGGCCTTCCGGCCCCTGGGGGCGGCCTTCCGGCTCAACAAGGACGGGCCTGGCCCCCCCTCGGGAAGAGCAAGGCAGGTGCTGCAGACGGAAGCCAACGGGGCACCCTACGGGGATACGGGGCACGAGGCAACACACCAAGACGCCACCCACGGGAAGACGCACTTTCATCCCTTGCTCTTCGGGACAGATGCTCCTGCAGCTTCTCCGTGCACGGCAGCCCTCGGCCGGCCCACCCTCCGGCAGGCCCTCCCTTTCAACCCAGGCTCTCAGAACAGCCCTCTCCTGGCCCTGGGCCTCGGTTTTCCCCATCAGGCTGTGAGGCTGGCCTCACCGCCCCTCGGGGCTCCAGTGCTTTTCGACCCGTGGGCTTCAGATGGTGCCTAAGGATGGAGCGCTCCGTGAGGGCGTTCCTGAGCCCCTTCCTGACTCCCATGGGTGAGCACCGTGAATGGAAGGCCGCCCAGGCTCAGAAGAAGGTCTCTGGGGCTTCCCTGGTGGCGCAGTGGTTGAGAGTCCGCCTGCCGATGCAGGGGTCACGGGTTCGTGCCCTGGTCCGGGAAGATCCCACGTGCCGCGGAGCAACTAAGCCCGTGAGCCGTGGCCGCTGAGCCTGCGCGTCCGGAGCCTGTGCTCCGCATCGGGAGAGGCCACAGCAGTGAGAGGCCCGCGTACCGCAAAAAAAAAAAAAAAAAAAAAAAAGAAGGTCTCTGTTCCCGTGCACAGGAGTGTGCGTGGACCAGAATCAGCACGTTTGCGTCACCCTCGGTCGCCGCCCCGGGCTTCTTCCCCACGAATCACCGCGCGCTCCGGACCGAGTACCCGCCAGGGATCTGGCAGCCCGCCTGCACCCCCGTCCGGTCAGCCAGGTGGGCTCCCCACGAACCTGGGACGCGTGTGCACACACGCGCTTGTGTGTCTATTCCGAGAAGGCAGAATGACACCCCGCCCACCCCCAAAGATACCCACGTCCTAATTCCCTGTGAGTTTGCACCTTACGTGGCATAAGGAGCCTTGCAGGTACGAGTCACCTAAAGACACTGAGGTGCGGGACAGCCCTGCTTGAGTCCAACATAATCACACGAGTCCCGAGAAGGGACAGGGGGCGGAAGTCAGAGTCAGAGGGGGACATGTCGGGGGAAGGACACGGCCGGATCTTGGCCTCGGCCACCCGTCCCTGGCCATGCCGGTGGAGGAGGGGCCGTGAAGCGAGCAGGCGTGTGGCCTCTGAAAGCCAGAAAAGGTAGGGGATGGGTTCTCCCCTGGAGCCTCCGGGAGAAAGTGCCCACACCCTGCTCTTAGCCCGAGAGACGCACGCAGACTGCTCACCTGTGGACTGCAGGGGAGCAATGAGGTGTGCTGTTCCAGACCTCCAAGTCTGGGGCCACTTGATCTAGCAGCTATAGTAGAAACCAACACACGCCTCCCAAGCGAAGTTAACAGCATCCGCTCAATAAGGAGATTTTTTTTTTTCAAATAGCTATGGCTTCAGACAATTCTTGTCTTAATCCCCAAGCCCAAGCAGCTCAGATGCAGCCTACCTTTTCCCAGAACGGCTTTTTAAAGACGACGTCGACACAGAGGTGGATTCGGGGACACGCTGCAGGCCACACGGTCTGTCAGACGCCACAGTGGCTCCAGAAGTCAGGCCTGCGGGGTCTGTGAGACCGTGTTTCTGGGAAAAGGTGGGCTCAGCCCTCTTTGTGCATTTCGTCCCATGGCTTCTGTAGCATCTGTTCTGTTTTTGCTGTAACCGTCTGACACACATACAGACACACGCACACCCTAAAGATGAAGGGGGACAGAAGCTTTCTCTAATGTTGCCCCTCAATTTAAATCCCCTTCCTAAGCAGAACAGTGTCTAAATGGTCTGAGTTTCAGTCTAATGCAGTTAAAAATCATTTACTGAGGGCCTCCCTGGTGGCGCGGCGGTTGAGAGTCCGCCTGCCGACGCAGGGGACGCGGGTTTGTGTCCCGGTCTGGGAGGATCCCACATGCCGCGGAGCAACGAAGCCCGTGCGCCACAACTACTGAGCGCGCGTGCCACAACTACTGAAGCCCACTTGCCTAGGGCCCGTGCTCCGCAACAAGAGAAGCCACAGCAATGAGAAGCTCACGCACCACAACGAAGAGTAGCCCCTGCTCGCCGCAACTAGAGGAAGCCAACATGCAGCAACGAAGACACAATGCAGCCAAAAATAAATAAATAAAATAAATAAATTTATCAGGAAAAAAACAACAACAAAAAAAGAGCCAGCCTGGGTCTGTCTGGCTTGTCTTCTGTGTGGATTAGCGTTTTAATTTTTTATATTTGATAATGCTTTGACATCTCAGGACCTCTCAGAGCTGGGAAGGGGCTGCCCCTCCCAGGCTGTTATTTCCTAGAGAAGCAAACGTCTGATGTGCAACCCACCAGCCTGGAGGCCACCATCCAACTGCCTCCTCTCACCCCAGGCCAATGTGTCCCCTGCCTTGAAGCCCCCCAGGGTCCCAGATAACCAGGGACCACCCCTGCGGCCCAGAGCCCCCTGACATTATTCAGACTCTGCAATCCTGAGCTTACGCAGCCTGCCTCACCCAATTCTTACCAGGAAAACCACAACAAAGGCTCTGGCCCATGCCCTCCCCCGGCTTTTCCACCTCCAGCCCCCCGTCCCCTGTGCTTCCTCTGGGCCCTGTGTGGTCCCCACCCCCTTGGGAACCGTGAGTAATAGGTCTTCTTCCGGTGGTGCGTCCTGTCTCTCTTCTCAGCTCATCTGCTTAGAAAAAAACCCTGGGTACCTTTCAGACAACTTCCTGTTTCCCCTCCTTCCCCTGGTGATTCCCCTTAATCCTCTTTCATTTCAGGGCACAGCCAGGAGCTTCTCGCCTGAACTAGATCCACCTTGGGAACCTTGAACACAGCCACGCCTCCCTCACCTACCCTGCAATCCTGCGTTAGTCGTTCGGGGGGCGCCGTGTGGATTCTCCACTTGGGTGGGCGCCAGAGTCACCCGAAGGGCTGCTAAAGCACAGATTGCCCGAGACCGGGAGCAGCGTCTCCTGGAGAACAGGGTCCTGCGGCAGGAGGGCATCCTGGTCCCCGCGTCTGCTGCTGTCACTTACTAGCGAGGACACCCAGGCCCGGGAGTCTGCTTCCCCTCCCCCCTCGGAGACCAGGAGACCACCCGCCAGGCTGAGCTCTCTGGGGGGCGGGGCCCCAAGAGAAATCCACGCTACCCCGTGCCCCGCGCGGGGTTCTGGAGGCTGCCCGGCTTCAGAGGCTGAGTTGTCACCAAAGTGAGGCCCTGGTTCACTGAGGCCTGCTGCCCACAAAAGGTCACTGGCCCCTTGCGTCATCAGACCTTGATGGTTTCTTTCGAATAATGCAGTGAAAGTCGCGGGTTACACTGACCTGAGGTGCCGTCTGCTGCGCCCAGGGAGTGGATTTCTCTGTGCACTGAACGTCGTGTGGCATCCCCCCGCCCTCTGGTGTCCCTACACGTGCTCTCTGCATATCACTGCCTGCAAAACTCAGTAGGGACTGTGCCCGCGTCCTCCACACCCGCTCCACGACGACAGACAGACATGCTGCTCTCAGCCCCCAGTTTCCCTGACTGTGCCAGGTCATCAGTAAATTGGCTCACCCCCAATCCCTCCCGCCTCCTTATCGCCATTTTAACCTCTTTAAAACGCCTTCGTCCTGTGAGGTGCTGTTTCCTTACCAGCTCCTTCCCCCCGGCAGCTCCCCACGGAGCACGGGATGCTTGGATCAGAAAATCCCACCCGCGGCGTCCTGGAGCGCGGCCAGGGCTTCTGCGTTTCACTCGTTTTGAAGGATTCTCGCGACCTTCGTAAACCCCAGGAGCATCTCAAGCCTCGCCATCTGTGAACTGTTTTAGGATGTGCTTTTCTTCTTAACTTGGGTCCCTAAAGCCTCTGGGTTTAGATGAGCCATTGATTAGAGGGCTGCTGGGATTCGACTCACGCACAGAACCTGGCAGGGTGAGAAACAGTAACCACGTCCCCCTGAAAGGGGACACAACCGCCTAAACGCAGATACAGTCTCTAGGCCTTAGTTTATGCCGTGGTTCTCAAACTCTGGTCCCTGGAGCCCTGGGGTCCCGCAGAGCTGTCTGAAGGGTCAGGCAGGCCATGAGGGAGAGTCCAGCAGCGGAGACGACGTGGCCCCAGCTTCTCTATCCCCTCCTTGAGGTCTCCTCTGACCACAAGGGGGGCAGGAAGAAGTGAAAAGGGATTCTCTTCACATTCTTGTCGCCGTTTCATTATTATTTAACTAGAAAACATGCATACGGTTTAAAATGAAAGGTACGTAGCACTGGAAATTTGTAATGAAAAGGGGCAGCGGGTGAACAGACCCCCTCACAGCCTGGAGGCTGTCTCAGGTGTTGGGCTGTGTCCTGGGGTAGGTTCACGGCCGAGCGGCCTGGTCCCCAGGGCCCCCTGCTGCCCTCCCCACCCCAGACCCTCTCGGGTACAGGCCGCCTGCTGTTCCCACTCTCCGCCCCCTGCCACCCACCTCTGCTTCCCTTCTCCCAGTGCTTTGTTGAAGCATCCTATCTGTTAGTGATTCTCCTCATTAATTTTACATTTATATATTGCTTATTCTTCTCCTATAGTGCTACCGGTGTCCCTGAAAGGAGGGGAGATAAAAAGTGTGGGTTCAGGGGGCTTCCCTGGTGGCGCACTGGTTGAGAGTCCGCCTGCCGATGCAGGGGACACGGGTTCGTGCCCCGGTCCGGGAGGATCTCGCACGCCGTGGAGCGGCTGGGCCCGTGAGCCATGGCCGCTGAGCCTGCGTGTCTGGAGCCTGTGCTCCACGGCGGGAGAGGCCACAGCGGTGAGAGGCCCGCGTACCGTAAAAAAAAAAAAAAAAAAAGTGTGGGTTCAACCTGCCATCTCAGCCCAAATAGCTCTTTCCATCTCAAATGTCAAATGTCTTCAAATTGAGCTCAAGTTATGTTTCATGTCGTGGCCTTGTTGGCCAGAGAGAAGTCTGGTTTCGCTCTTTCAATCTCTCGCCTTTGGCCGTGGAAGGTGTGCTTGTGACCGAGGGGCTTAGGGGAAGGCCGTGCGGTACACAGAGGTTGTCACGGGTCCAGATCCCTGGAGACAGACCCCGAGACTCAGATTCCGTGGGGAGCTCCGTGGGGCACGGTGTCCGTGAGGCGTGAGGGTGGGACAGGGCAGAGCGGATGCTGCAGCAGAGGCCTCAGCCACCCCTCAGGGAGCTCAGGGGCGGGGAGGCACTTTGGAGACGTTCCAAACCCGGGTGAGGGAACAGGACTGCCCGGCACCCCACGCTGAGCACCTCAGGTGTGGACTCTCGCTGGGAAGGTGCGGGACCGCGACTGAGGGTGGGTCCCAGGGAGCGGGCGGTCAGCAGCCCCAGTGGGTCTGGGGGCCTCGGCCTCACTTGTCACTCCCGGGACCTGGGGCAGACGGGCCTCAGAGGACTGCTCTGACCATGTCCTAGCATGAAGGCATGCCCGCAGCAGGGCTACCCAGCAGCAGGAGGAAAGGCCATCGTGGATTCTGGACATGGTTGCACTCAGTAATCTCCTTGCATGGACAGCACCAGGCGTGGAAAGGCCTGGATCCCTCCTCCAAGGGGCAAAAGAAACCAGCTCGACGTGGACGCTGTGATTGGCTGAGTTAAAGGTGAAGCCCTGCAAAGTGAAATTGTAAAACTCCAAGGTGGTCTGTGCCTTGCTGTGGGTTGAATTGGGTCTCCCCAAAATTCATGTGTTACAACACTAATTCCCAGTGGGGTGATAGTTGGAGATGGAGCCTCTGAGAGGTAACTGGAGTTGGATGAAGTTGCAGGGGTGTGGCCCCCATGATGGGATTAGTGCCCTTACAGGAAGAGACAGCACAGAGCTCGCTGTCTCCCTCTCTCTGCCACAGGAGGACACAGCCAACAGTCCTGTGCAAACCAGGAAGAGAGCTCTCACCAGAAGCAAAACCCTCCAGCACCTTGATCTGGGACTCAGCCTCCAGAACTGTGAGAAATCATCGTCTGTAGTTTAAGCCATCTGGTCTGCGGTATTTTGTTACATCAGTCTGAGCTAAGAGGAGCCTTAAAGAAAACGCAATCCAAATGGTACCTTGGTGTCTGCTGGGCTTGGAGCAGTTAAAGCAGGGAGGACGTAAACTTTTACACTGTCGTAATGGCCCCTGAAGATATCAGCCGGATACGATGTGAAGCTAAAGCCCAGAAACTTCAGGCGGATGAAGCAGCAAAGCCCACCTACCTGGCATATTCCTCTGTGATCAGTGAGGGTGCCGTGTGGGTGTTTTGCTGCCCCTCAGGAATAGTATGGACATGAAAATGATCTAGATGCTAATCAAGAAATGAAAGGTCTGCCATGTGAACCAGACAGCAAACAAGCCCAGACATATCCCAAGGCAGATTCCAGCCTGGACAGTGGGAAGCCTGACCCCCCAGCAGTTTTCTTAAATGGGCTGCTGGGGACTTCCCTGGTGGCACCGTGGTTAAGAATCCGCCTGCCAATGCAGGGGACACGGATTCGAGCCCTGGTCCGAGAAGATCCCACATGCCGCGGAGCCACTAAGCCCGTGCGCCACAACTACTGAGGCTACGCTCTAGAGCCCGTAAGCCACAACTACTGAGCCTGCGTGCCACAACTACCGAAGCCCGCATGCCTAGAGCCCGTGCTCTGCAACAAGAGAAGCCACCTCCATGAGAAGCCCTTGCACGTCAATGAAAAGTGGCCCCCACTCGCCACAACTAGAGAAAGCCCATGCACAGCAACGAAGACCCAACGCAGCCAAAAATTAAATAAATAAAAACAAAAAAAAAAAACCAGGCTGCTGCAGTTTTGTGACTGTAACCGGTGGAAGGGCTTGGCTGTAAGGCAACCTTTCCAGACAAGCTCAGAACAGAGTGGAAGACACGTGAGCTGTTGTTTTCTCTGCTTTCCTCAAAGAGTATTTTTGGGGTCCAGGGTAGACACGGCATAAGCAGAAAACGCAAGGCACACCCAGCAGGGGCTGAGTCAGCTCAGCTCAGGAGGAAGGGGCGAGCTCCCTGAAGCAAAGAGGAAGCAAGAGCAGGACTGCCGTCTAGAGGGGCAAGAAGGCAAAAGTGGCGCCTCCTTCAAAGGACATCGATTGTAGTTTTTTAAATTTTCATTGGACTATGGTTGATTTACAATGTTGTGTTAGTTTCAAGTGTATAAAAAAAGTGCATTGATCGTGGACGTTTAAGACACAAACCCAGTACAGAGGATAACCGGGTGCCCCCTGTGCGTGCACCCCCCAACCTTAAACGTAAGTCACTGCCGGCAGGGCCGTCTGCCTCCCTTTGACCAGTCTTCCCCAGGAAGCCGCCCGTCTAGACACTGGTGCTGGTCACACAGCGGGCGTCGCTTTGCTTTCTGACGTGTCTTTCCTTCTGGGCACAAACATGTAACGGAGGCGGCGGCGTGGTTGAGGATGTGGCCTCGGGCAGGGCTGGGCCAGAGAGGAGCGACCAGGAGCCCAGAGGCAGGAGCAGCGCCCGGAGGGCATTTGCCGCTCAGCCACTCCTGGGGCCCCTTCTGGCCCCTTTTGTCCCCAGCCAGCTTTAGCCCCCCTGGGCCGGGCCTCTCCTGCAGTGCGGAGGGAGCAGGGCGGGGCCTGGGCTGGTGTCTCCCCAGGCTGTTTCGCAGCCCCCTGGGCTTCCCGTAAGGCACCCCACATGGGCTTCGTGGTTTGTCGAGGAGATAACCTGACATTCATAGATCGGAGAGCTGGTCCAAACGCAGGCGGTCCGCCCTCCCTGGACATCGGCCCGCATCCTTGGTCAATGCGCTCGGCCCAGCCGTCCCCACGTGGGAGTGTATAGTGGCAGGCAAGGACCCTGTCCGAGGAGCCTCGCGTGGGTTTCCTAGGCTGTGACTTGCCTCTGCCCGACGTTATGACTAATGACATTATGACATTATGACCCTTTCCCATCTGTAAGCAGCACTGTTGCCCTGATGGCTTTGAAAGGCCGGGAACTGAGACGAGAACATGGGCTCAGGGACTTCCCTGGTGGCGCAGTGGAGAAGACTCCGCACTCCCAATGCAAGGGGCCCGGGGTCGATCCCGGGTCAGGGAACTAGATCCCCCATGCGTGTCACAACTAAGGAGCCCTCCTGCCTCATCGCAGACCTGGTGCAACCAAATAAATAAATATGGAAAAAAAAATGTGGGTTCGGTCCGTGGGTGAAAGGGAGTCACCGAGGTAGGTGACATGGGGCCCAGGCCCGTGGCCCTCCACCCTTCCCACTCCCACGTGTGACCTTTCCACGCAGCCTGTGGCGTCAGGTTAAGGGTCCCCGTGGGCGGGTGCTGCGCCTCGTCAGAAGGGGCCGGTGCAGGTAGGTAGGAGGCCCTCGGAAAATGCCTGTGGAATTAATGACAGAGCGTATCAGAGAGAACAGTGGGTTCTCGGGCCTGGAACTGGGGCTTTCAAGGCCAGATTGAGAGTCTGCGACGTGTCAGGACGATTAACAACGTGGTGGTGTAAGAAAGGGTGCTGAGCGGGTTAGACCGGCCAGGAGCCCCCAGGTCAGCAGTGTGAAAAGTTATTAAACACTGGCATCGGGCAGCTGTGTTGTCAGGCCCCAGAACAAAAGCAGCAAAAAGCAGACCCTCTTCATAGAAAGCCCAGCCCAGCCTTCCTGCCCACGTCCAAGGGCAAGGCTGTCACGGTCTGAAGGTTGACCTAGAAATCTGAGATGGCTCTGAGATGCCTTGCTCACCGCTGGGAGAGAGTTATGTTAAGTTTATATATTTGCAAATAATATGGGAAGATGTAAACCATGATTTGCGACATCTCAGTGTCTGGCTTATACAACCCCTGCAGGGTCCTGAGCAAAAATTGGGAGCCCTCATGCCCGAGGGCTGCATTAGCGCCTGGAAGTGCTAATTGAAGAAGAAGTAGTTGTTGGCTAAAGACCTATGAGAGCTGAGCAATCTGGGGTAGAAGACGAAGCCAGCAGGGGAAGGCGGGAGCCCCCGTGGCCGCGTCCACCACGTGGGAAAGCTCAGAGAGGCTTACACAGGGCACCTCCATCTCTGTAAGTCCACCCCTGTCGTCTTCCGTACGTGCTCTACCTGGGGTTCCCGGAATTAGGAGAATTTGACCAGCTAAAGAATAACCGTTTGTCCAAAGGACATCCTACATAGCAAAGAATTTTGTGGTTCCCGCACAGCTTTTGATGCCCCACGTACAGCATTACAAACCCCAACTAGAGACTGTCATACTGAGTGAAGCAAGTCAGACAGAGAAAGACGAATATCATATGATATCACTTATATGTGGAATCTAAAAAAAGGGTACAAGTGAACTTATCTACGAAACAGAAATAGAGTTACAAATGTAGAAAACGAACTTATGGTTACCAGAGTGTAAGGGGGTGGGGAGGGATAAATTGGGAGATTGGGATTGACACATACACACGACTATATATAAAATAGATAACTAATGAGGACCTGCAGTGTAGCACAGGGAACTCTACTCAATAGTCTGTAATGGCCTCTATGGGAAAAGAATCTAAAAAAGAGTGGTTATATGTATATGGATAACTGATTCACTTGGCTGTACAGCAGAAACTAACACAACATTGTAAAGCAACTCTACTCCAATAAAAATCAAAAAGAAGAAACAACTGTTGGTCCAATCTTGATTTCTACTCTCCTTTCTTTAACGTACTTGCCTGAGAAGCAAATCCACAAAGACGAGGCAGCAATGTGTCACATTCCAAAACCATATCGTCGAGTTGTGTTCCCAGGGCACACCCCAGCTCTAGGGTTGAAGACCTGAAATCACTTGTCCAAATGCCACTGCGTATTTACGGGAGTGGTTAAGGCTGTTTGAGCTTCTTGCTCTCCAGTGTTTGTGGATCAGCAAGTGGCCAAAGCAGGACTCACCCCTGTAAGTTCCCAGAGATGTCAAACCCGGACAAGCAGAAGAGCCCATCTTTACGGCCGACAGGTCAACTTAAAGATTGAAGACGGGGGCTTCCCTGGTGGCGCGGTGGCTGGGGGTCCGCCTGCCGATGCGGGGGACGCGGGTTCGTGCCCCGGTCCGGGAGGATCCCACGTGCCGCGGAGCGGCTGGGCCCGTGAGCCATGGCGGCTGAGCCTGCGCGTCCGGAGCCTGTGCTCCGAAACGGGAGAGGCCGCAACGGTGAGAGGCCCGCGTACCGCAAAAAAAAAAAAAAAAAAAAAGGATTGAAGATGAACCATCAAAATATCGTTTTCCAAAAAGTTATACATTTATTTAAAACTCCTGAATCCCTGCACATTTCAAAGGATGTAGTATTACATTATTGCTAAAACATATGGAAATTTTATGTCAGACATGAAAGGCATTCTATTTCCTTTTAAAAAAACTGCTTTCACAGTCTGTTTCAAAAATGTCATCTGGGTTGGAAATTTGGTTATGGCCTCCCTTGGTAGGGTTCGGAAATATTTTTAAAGCTCTAAACATTTCCAAACTATAAGGAAATAGCTTTAAAACATTTCAAGTTGTTTTAAATTTTAGATAATTCACAAAGTTTCGACCTATGCGGTAGTTTTCACTATATCTCTAATGCGTCATTCACTTGGCTACAGTTATGTGATTTTCCTCTAATTTTTTGACACATTATCTTCTCCATGTTTCTCTGCGGCTTTCTCTGACCCAGTAGCCAGCCTGTCCTGCGTGTGATCGTTTCCCTGGTTGCCGTCTCTGAAGACACTTTTTCCCGTCTTTACGTCATCACCCTTTCCCTCAACACCCTGTATTTCTCTTTATCTTTGACCCTCTTCTTGGGGACCTCAAGTGACGGAATGAGCAGGGTCTGACAGGCTGACGTAGACACGATGCTTTTCTGCATCTCCGAGGGTTGCTCCCTGAGGCTCTGTTTTTCCATGTGCCCTGCAAGTGTGGGGGAGGGGACAGAACACGCGGGCTGGGAAGGGGTGGAGCACAGACACAGGGGCCCCCACTGCATGAGGACGGCCTTCACTTCCCAGACCTCTCTGCTCAGGCGGTTTGTGTCTCTGATTGAAGGGGAGTGCCCACGCCAAGGGCCAGAGAAGGACCTGAATCCTCGGTGATCACCGCACACGCACCCAGCACTCCCAACAAAGTGTGTGAAGTCAGCCAAATGCTCTCTGCGGGGCAAACACCCTTGTCCACAGCCGTCCAGCCACTGCGGGCACAGAGAGGAGGCCCGGCCGCCCGCCCGAGAGGGGCTCTGCCTGCGGACCCCTGTCTCCCAGGCTCATGACCAGCGCTGGAGCCTCCGTCCCGGGGTGGCTTCCGCCCTTCTCCAAGGCTCCACTTCCTGCCCACATCCCCAATCCTGATACTCCTCGAAAATGAGACGTGGGAACCTCTGGTTTGGTCTCTGGGCCTTTTCGTCAGAGGACAATGTCCTGAGGTCACCTCTGTGGCCGTGTGTCTCTGTGCCACAGGGTCCCGGCGCCTCTGGAGGCCCCTCTGTTCACGGGGCTGGAACAGAGGTCAGGCCAAGGGCGTTCGCTTTCTAACTGAAGCCTTTATCATCCCGAATGAATTTGGTTTCTTTTTGTCCTTATTTGTCCCGGGAGATGCTGTCCTGCTCGCTGACTCTCCCACCCCCGGCTCCCCTCCCGCCCCCTCTGTTTCTACCATTTACCGTCAAAACCCTGTCCTTGGAAATCTAACCACAGCGAATCAGCGCGTGCTCGGGGGGGACCTGGCTTCAGATTTTCTGAGTTCTGGAAAGTCACAAAGCCCACCTGACACATCTGCTCTTTTCCTGGCTGTGGGCGAACCCTGAACAAGAGGAGATAATTCATCTCATGGGTTTGGCTATACTCTGCTCCTAGTTAACAATGATCTGAATGGGTGTGACTCTGAATGTTCCAGAATCACACCTCAGGAGGTTTCGTGCATCAGATGTCTCGGCATATTTAAAATGTAAGAGCCCACATGGAAAGGCCTTGAAACCGGCTGAGATACCGGTAGAGCGACAGGCCCGCTAGAGGGGCAGCTGGTCACGCAGAGGGTTTAGAATTCTCCAGAAAGCCCTCTTCTGTCGGCAAGTTACCATGAATAGGAAGCGTGCACGCAGCCAGAAATAAAATGAAAGAGAAGAGGGTGCGCTTCCCCAGGGGCTCGGGCCAAGGTCAAGTGGCCACAGCCAAAGAGCGTCCACTCACACAAGAGTCTGGCCGCTCCCGAGCCCTCGCCTCTCCAGACGGCCCCTCGCGTGCCTTCAGCATCCTCCTTCCAGCCCTCGTCGGGGGCCACGGCCACGGGCCCTTGGAGAGGCAGCTGGCCGCTGAGAGCCGCCTGCCGGGAGGGCACGGGAGCAGCAGGCGGGGGCGCAGGGCAGCCTGGTCCCCTCCTGGGGCAGCCGCGTGCCTGGGGAGGCTGCTCCCATCCCGGGGCCCGTCCGGCCCAGGCTACCCGTCTGGAGGGGTCTCCCAGCATCCGGAGCCGGGCCCTGAGTCACGAGGAGAGGCAGCCATGCGTCCTTTCTAAAGAAAGACAGACTCTGCTGTGGGTGGAGAGAGAGCCTCTGAGGGAACCGAGCCTGCTTCCACCCTCTGCAAAAACGGCATAGCCCTGGATTAAGAGAATCACGCTCGGACGTTCACAGTAGCCACGGAAAAGGGCCCTCACTGGAGAGTGGCTCAGGAAGACAGTGCCCTCTGGGGTCCAGTCTGCCTGTGGTCAGCCAACAGCTGAAGGATAAAAAAAAAGCTGCATCTCAACTGCCGGCCGTGATTCCTTCCCTAGTGGAACTAGTTGGCCAGGCCCCGTGCCGGTCCTAGCCACACAGAGACAGGATCCGTCCACTTGACAGAAAGATGAAGAGGGAAAGGCAGATCTTGGGCGGTGCAGGAACGAGGGGCTGGGTGTCAAGAAGGAAAGAGACCTTGGCCAGGGAGGAGGAGACGCGATTGAAGACAACCTCCCCAGGTCCCCCGCGGCCTGCGCCCGATCTCGCTGTGACAGTGTCACCTGTAACCTGGCACGAAGTGAAGGGCTGCATGATCTGTTTGTTCATACTTCAGCATTGTTGTTGGGACCTGGGAAATCCGTGGCGTTTTCGGGTCGCCTTCCTGCCCCTGGTTTCAGGAAGAATCATCAATTTGCTTCTCACCCGCCTTCCAGGAGGTTCTTCCGGGGAAGCACAGCCCCATGGGGTGGATCTGGGAGGGCGTGGGTCACCTGGCCCAACCGTGGTGATGTGCAGGAGTCAAACAGCTGCCAGCGGTGATAAGGCCAAGTAAAGGCATGATTAGAACAGCATCTGGGGACCTCCCGGGTGGTCCAGTGGTTGGGAATCCATCCGGCAATGCAGGGGACACCGGCTCGGTCCCTGGTCGGGGACCTAGGATTCCCACGTGCCGCGGGGCAACTGGGCCCGCGTGCCGCAACTAGAGAGAGGCCCGCACGCTGCAATGAAGGATCCCGCGTGCCCCAACTAAGACCCAGTGCAGCCAATAAATAAATAAATATTCAGAAAAGAAAAATTTTAAAAAGGGACGGCATCTGGCCATTCTCACCAGGCCATCCTAGAAAGCGGTTCAGAAGAGCTCGCAGTCATGAAAGCCCCAGAAAGGCTGTAATAAGGATGGCACTGAACCAAAAAATAAAGCAGCGTGGGCACAGTAAGAAGGAAACTGGAGGACAGCTGGGCAACCTGGTGGGGTGAGATGTGGTCCCTGCAGCCCTGCTGAACCTCAACACCACCTTCTGTGTAAAGAGATGGAAAGCAATCGTCCTTCCAATGCAGAAGAGTTTTCTGTTGTTGTTCTGTTTTGTTTTGTTTCTCTGTGGCCACGCCACATGGCACGCAGGATCTTAGTTCCCCGACCAGGGATCGAACCCGGGCCCCCTGCAGTGGAAGCACAGAGTCCCAACCACTGGATGGCCACGGAAGTCCCGACATGAAATCACGGATATACAGTTGACTTCCGAACAACTCAGGAGTTAGGAGTGCTGACCTCCCACGCAGTCAAAAATCCAAGGATAGGGGCTTCCCTGGTGGCGCAGTGGTTGAGAGTCCGCCTGCCGATGCAGGGGACGCGGGTTCGTGCCCCGGTCCGGGAGGATCCCACGTGCCGCGGAGCGGCTGGGCCCGTGAGCCGTGGCCGCTGGGCCCGCGCGTCCGGAGCCTGTGCTCCGCGACGGGAGAGGCCGCAACGGTGAGAGGCCCGCGTACTGCAAAAAAAAAAAAAAAAAAAAAAAAAAATCCAAGGACAACTTTACAGATGCCCCTCCTTATCTGAGGGGCCACGCCCTTCGATTCACCCAACCTCGGATCATGTAGTACGGATTTAGTGTTTCCTTTTTAATGTCCCTACGCTACTTTATTTTTTTGGTTCGGTGCCATCCTGTTTTCTAGGATGGCCTGGTGGGAATGGCCAGATGCTGTTCTGATCATACCTTTACTTTGCCTTATTACCACTGGCAGCTGTGTGACTTATGCAAAAAAATCTGAGTATAAGTGGACCCGCACAGTTAGAACCCCTGTTATTCAAGGGTCAACTGTGTTTGAAAACTCTTCGTAGTCTGTGCAGTGTGACTTGAGTGCAGGTATTTAAAATACAGGTTTGTGCTTGAACTTGCACATCTGAAAGTTGACACTAGAAACACGTGACTTCCCAGTCAATTTGCAAATGTTGCCAGAGAACCAGTTGCACGAAAATTAGATACGCAAGCCTGCAGGTCTACGCTTAGTATCTGCCCGCCCAGGGGAAGGTGAGAGAAGACTTACCCAGCGCACGTCTAAAGATTCAATTTCTAAACCATGCTCACTGTGGAGCGGGTTCCGGCCTTCTACCTCTCTATCGACCTGGGAGGCCACCTGCCAACCTAAGAGGTCAGCTTCCTCAGCCGTCGTGCCAGCACGACGTGCCAGTCTCACAGCTTCTCCCCGTCTCTCTCTACCCTGGCCCTGCCTCAGCAGGACCAAAGCCTGAGCACGCCACAGGCCGCAGCCGCATGTCCAAAGCCCGCGCACACCAATCGCAAGCTGCTGCTGCCCGAGCCAGGCGGAAGCACTGGGAGGGCGTGCCTGTGAAGCCCACAGGTGACAGGAGACGCCACCAGATGCCGTCTTGGGGACATTCCTGCCTGTCCCAGCTCCCAAGTGCTGCTGGGAACAGGGCGGCTAAGGTCACCGACGTCTGCAATAAATTATTCAGGGGAAGGGCAGGTTTTAAAGTGCCATATGGAGACCAATACAATTTTTGTTACAGAAAAAACATGGTGAGACATCTGGAAATATATACACCAAAATCTGTGATCTTTGTTATCCTTCAAAGAAGGCTATTTCTACTCCTATCTCTCCTCAAAAGCAATTATTTTTTATTGCTACTGTAGTGTGACACTAAGAATGGACAGATAGATAGTAGATAGATACATAGATAGATGATGGATAGATAGGTAGATAGATGATAGATAATAGATTGACGATGGATAGATAGATAATAGATCAGTGATGGATAGATAGATGGTAGACGGGTAGATAGACAGATGATAGATGATAGGCGGGTAGTTGGACAGATAGATGGTAGAGGTTCAAGTATAACAATATGTTGTATTTCACAACTAGGAGAGGCGCACAAATGACGGACGTGCCTGAGGAATATTCTCGACAGCCGATGACTGACCTGTGGTTGGAGGCGCTGGGGATGGAGAGGGAGCTACGCAGACACCCGTTCTCCGTCTTGTTATGAACAGCGTCGTCCGTAACGTGGGTAATAAAACAGCGTGTTCATGCGCTGGAGGATGGGTGAGCAAATGCCAGCAGAGAGAGGCTCCAGAGGCAGGAAGGGCGGCTGGACCAGTGGAAGAAGAGCACGTGCAAAGAGACTGGACCAGCCGCAGCTGGCGGCACAGCCTGCTGGGAGCAAGTGTGGCCGGAGGAGATTTCAGGGCAGAGCAAGCAGACAGGTGACGGGGCTGCAACCAGGCTGCCCTTTGCCCAGACGCACGTATCTGTTGAGCCAGAATGAGTCCGAGCAAAGGGGCGGGAGTCACGTGACGGCCTCTGCCCTCATGACCGCTGGGCCGGGGGCACTGCCAGGGCTGTGGTTGGGGGGACTCATACCTGAAGCAAGAAATAATAGAGGGTGAAGACCCTGAAATAATGACAGGTTTGGGCGCGAGAACTTTCAAAGCAGCATTTTAGCTGAAAGGAAAGGAGGTCAAAATCTGATGGGCTGGTGCGGAAAATAATGTAACACCACCACACACACACACACACACACACACACACACACACACACACCCAGACCGGGGCAGAGATTGCAGATGTAATTTAAGTGCCTTTAGGCTCCCTGTTCTCCCTCCCCTCCTTCCCTCACTAGAGGTAAACAGCTTGGGGACTGCTTTTAGGCACTGCTTTTCCTGACCATGCTTTGATGTTTTTCCTATAGAAACTACTGTTTGGAGTAATTTTGAATAATTGATATTGATTTAAGTGATGTAGATTTGCAACTTGCCTTTTTCCCATGAGCTTGGCATTATATTTTTGGCACTCGCTCATGACGAAATATGTTCCATTCACCTTCCCTCCTGTAGAGAACACGTCGTATTCCGCTATATAAATACACTAAAATCTACCCATTTCCTGTTGACAGACATTTAGATTTTTCCTTTCTTTTGCTGATACAGACACCATACAATGACCATCCTTACAGAACTGCCATCACGCACGTATGAGATTTTCCCCAGGTTAGAACTGTAACAGTAATGCTACTGGTTGGGAGAATATTTGTACATCTTCACCTGGACCGAATAGCGCCCAGGTGCTCTCGCCAAAGTTGCTGAGCCGATTTATATTATACTTCTGCCAGGAGCTCAAGAATTCTCATTTCTCTACATGGCCATCAATACCTGTTGGCTATAAACTAATTCACTGTAATTTAATTATTTTCCTGATTACTGATTACTAGTGAATAACCATATATACTTATTAACTACTCAGCTTTCCTTTTCTGTGTTTTCCCCATTCAAATCTTTGCCTGTTTCTCTCTTGGTCTGTTGATATCCTATTGATTT